>NC_090446.1:1427271692-1428471692 GCF_031143425.1 Pleurodeles waltl
TTGCGAAAAGCATGCAACCTTTTCAGAGACGTTGTGGTGATGATGACGAAGCCGGTCAGGTTTATTAAAACCAAATCACGCAAGAGTAAAAAAAATTTTTTTTTAAAAACTGGACCTGGACCTGGACCCATTTCAAAACATTACTTTGGCTTCAATGTGTATGTCTATTTATAAACACATGTTTTTATTGTATGGAACTATCGCCTTAGTACCGCCTGACCTCTATAACAGCAAACAAGAACGTTACTCCACCCAGTCTATTCAGCATCTTCATTCAGCTTGCTTTGCAGGGCAGCGAATACCGTCTGGGTCACTACTACCTAGACGGGTATGCATTAATTAACGGTGTGCCAACCGCCTTTGAGTTCAATGGTTGCTTTTATCACGGGTGTCCTAAGTGTTACAAACCCCATGAGTTTAATAGACTGCAGGGCACCACGTTTGAACATCTGCACCGTCGGACTCTGGCGAAGGCGCAGTATATTGAGAGCTGTGGGTTTGGTCTGAGAACTCTCTGGGAACATGATTGGGTATCGGCTCGGTAAAATCCAGGAAATTTGGCACTTTCCAAACACAACCACCCAGCACTTTTCTGAGTACATCAACTTGTTTCTCAGAGACAAACAGGAGGCATCGGGGGAATCCAGACTGGTGTATTGATGAGCCCTCAAAGAAAAAGTATATTGTTGATTACAAAGCTCGTGAGGGTATTAAACTGAGACCTGCGTTCATTAAGGTTAACCCTGCCCGCCGTCATCTAGCTAAGCTCTGCCTCAATTCCTTGCGGGGAAAATTCGCTCAGCGTACCAATTTGTCAAACACATCCATCGTCACAGATCCAGATGAGCTTTTTAAGTATATATTCACACCGGTTTATGACATTTCCAGTTGCGAATTTATCAACGACGAGACGGGCGTTCTATGTTGGAAATACACCAAAGAGTATCCCACAACGTGTAACAATATAAACATCTTTATAGCATGCTTCACAACCGCTCACGCCCGGCTAGAGCTTTATAGGTTGCTGGACAAGCTTCAGGAACGTTGTTTGTACCACAACACTGACTCTGTTATCTTTGTGAGTAAAGAGGGTGATGAAGATCCTCCGCTGGGTGATTATCTAGGGGATTTAACCAGCGAGCTCGAAAAGGGGGAGTATATACACAAATTTACCTCATCAGCCCCTAAGACGTACAGTTATAAAACCTCAAACAACATCATTTGCATGAAAGTCAAAGGTATCACTTTAAACGTAAACAATATGATTAAAATAAACTTTGACAGTCTGAAGGGTCTGGTGCACGTGTACTCCGCCTCGAGCAATCACAAAAATAACAAAACCATAGTCGTAAACCACCCGAGTATAGTCAGATCCAAGAAAAAGTGGGAAATTACAACACAACCGTTGTATAAAACCTTAAGAGTAGTGTTTGACAAATGGGTCCTCACAGAGGACTACAAAACACTGCCTTACGGTTATTAAAAGACATTAGAGGCTCGAATGCCACTCAGATATGGACACCAGGCTACAACACCCATTCTCCTGCGTTTTAGCTGGTCCCTCCAATAGCGGTAAAAGTTTTTTTTATAAAGAAACTGCTAGAAAACGCTCCTGGTGTTTTATCTCAGACCCCTAACAACATTGTGTGGCTTTATTCCTGCTGGCAGGATCTTTGCACGGAGCTCACCCTAAAGTTCCCACACATCCGGTTTATAGAAGCATCCCCGGTAATCTCAACGACGATGACTTGTTACCAAAACAACTTGTAAACATGGTTGTGGTGAACGATCTCATGCGTGAAGGCGGTGACCACCCGAGATTGAACGGGCTTTTACGCAATATTCACACCACCGTAATCTGAGCATATGCTATATAGTTCAGAACTTGTTTTACAAGGGTAAGAGCAGCCGGTCCATAACTCTCAACGCCTCATACCTGGTCTTATTTAAAAACCCCAGAGACAAGCTTCAGATCTCAATTATAGCTAAACAAATGTACCCCGGAAACACGCAGTTTTTCATGGAGGCCTTTAACGATGCTTCAGCAAAACCCCACGGCTCCTTACTGGTGGATTTAAAACCCAACACTCTTGAAGACTACAGACTGCGCACAGGTATACTACCATCTGACTTCCCAGTCGCCTACACGTTTAAAAAAGGGCCCAAAGCCTATAAAAAGAACACGTAAAAAGACTTTTATAACATTTACACTTTAAACCTTGTAACATAAGGTCCCACTATGTCTGCGAGGATGCAGCGTAATTTAGGCCTTCTAAAAATGCTGATCACAGCCAACCCCTCGAAAAGAAAGGCCATCCTTTGCGCTGCCTCGGACGATTTAGTGGCAGCCATTTCAGAAATAGCCCTAAACACCCTAAAAGGTAATGTCCCGATATCAACGAGCCAGTTCCGCGTTCTGAAGAAGAAGCGCCACATTATTAAGAAGCTCAGCAATAAGAGGGCGTCGCTCCTTTCTAAAAGAAAACTGGTATTTTTATAGGGTCGCTGCTAGGTATAGCTATACCCCTAATCACAGGGCTACTGTCGAGACCCTGATGGAGCACACCCACAAAATGTACCTCGTACCCCGGCAACAGCTGGAACATCTGGGCCCTTCTATCACTGATGTCTGGGACATACGCAAAAATGAAACGCAGCGTCTCAATGCTGAAATCAAAGCCATTTTGAACCGCACTGATTTAAAACCACACGACACAGCGGGGCTTTACTCAGGAGCCCTTCTAAACTTTCTACTGTACTACAAGCAACTAACCTCTTAAAAAAACAAACTGACTCTGTATACCCCAGATGCTAAACAGCAGCCAGTACCCTCTATGGCGCCTCAAGACCTAGGACCCTCACCCACACTGGATGCCTTTGTCCTAGACCTTTTGAAAAATATAAGTCAGAAATATAGAGGGGCTGCTCAAATGTTGCTCAGTAAAATAACTGCTACTAAAGATTTGACCACGTGGAACGACCAGGGTGAATTCGTTTACAAGGGTCAGCCGGTTGCTAGGCCCCACATGTATGATCTGGTCAGGGATCTCACACACGGTAAAACCCTATCAACACAAGACGCTCCTAGAGGTTGGGAGCAGTTTCTAAGTGCCGCTGCGGAACTCAACATTCCCTCAACGATTATCGGTAACGCAGAGAATCGCCGTAAGCTTGAAAGTTTAAAAGATCCAACCCCTGCTGTTTTTACAAGGAGCCCCGCTGTATCGACGTTGCCTTTCTTTCCACAACTAACACCAGCTAGGAGCAGTGTTGCTCATCCTCTGGGGCCTAAAAAGAGACTGTTCAAAATGAACACCTGGCTACCGCTCTAAATTTGCACCCATGTACTTTTTTTGTTAAAAGTTTTGGGGTCGTAAATTTTTGCTTCATTTTAAATGTTTACCCCTGTAAATGTTTGTGCTGAATCAGGTTTGTAATAAACACTTTTACATTTTCAGCAGTAGTCTGACATCTTTTCTTTTTTTTTTTTAAATGGTTTGAAAATGTGCACCGTGTGAATAAAAAAAAAATGCCTAGGCTAAAATCATGTTTAAGATGTTTTTTTTATTTTAGACACTCATCAGTACAAATGGCAGTTTACAATGCCTTATACTTTTGACAAAGACCATATTCTGTTTTAACAGAGCTCGACATTGTCTTGGAGTTTTCATTCAAATATTTCATAACAACCCCGTCGTTGTTTACTAGAACGGCTGAGTACAGATTAAAAAAAATTCTAAACGTCATACCTTCAGACATTTTACTAATAAAATATATACAATGTTCCCCGCATGTGATGGCCAAAGGATCCTGCACACATAGGCCCTCATTCTGACCTTGGCGGGCGGCGGAGGCCGCCCGCCAAAGTCCCGCCGTCAGGTTACCGTTCCGCGGTCGAAAGACCGCGGCGGTAATTCTGACTTTCCCGCTGGGCTGGCGGGCGGTCGCCTTCAGACCGCCCGCCAGCCCAGCGGGAAAGAGGCTTCCACGATGAAGCCGGCTCGGAATCGAGCCGGCGGAGTGGAAGCTGTGCGACGGGTGCAGTTGCACCCGTCGCGTATTTCACTGTCTGCACAGCAGACAGTGAAATACATGTAGGGGCCCTCTTACGGGGGCCCCTGCAATGCCCATGCCAGTGGCATGGGCACTGCAGGGGCCCCCAGGGGCCCCGCGACCCCCCCTACCGCCATCCGGATCCCGGCGGTCGGACCGCCGGGATCTGGATGGCGGTAGGGGGGGTCGGAATCCCCGCGGCGGTGCAGCAAGCTGCGCCGCCGTGGAGGATTCAATGGGGCGGCGGTACACTGGCGGGAGCCCGCCAGTGGTGCCGGTCCGACCGCGGCTTTACCGCCGCGGTCGGAATCCCCATTGGAGCACCGCCGGCCTGTCGGCGGTGCTCCCGCGGTCCTCCGCCCTGGCGGTCTTTGACCGCCAGGGTCAGAATGAGGGCCATAGTTTGTTATACTCAACCGTGGGTAATGCTTTTTTTACATATTTGAATATCAGCTTTGTATAAATGCTATGCTCAGGGAACTCTGCTAAGATATCAAACACTATAACCGTGTCCACATCCAGAAACAGAGCCGCCCAATGTGTACCGTCCTTGTAATGGGGATCGGTGTTAAAGACGAGGTTGCGGGGTCTTTCTGGGACTATCTTTTCAGGTAGTCCATCGCTAGGGAATACTCCTACAAAGTATTTCTTAGAATATTTATGTCTACTTAAGAAGTCTTGTATCCCCGCAGTGTCCATTTTAATTATTTTTTTTTTTTTAATTATTTTACAGTCTTTTAATGGTAGTCAAACATTAGCTACCGGGCGTGGTTGACCTGGATAACGCTGTCGAATACCGAGAACACAACCATGTTCACATTGGCAGCCAGCACCTGTGTAAAGCGTATTTCCGCTTTTAAATTTCAGTTTTTGATCAGGTTGTAGTGGTCACCGTCTTCCATGTCAGGCGTTAGGTCGAATGCAAACAGCGTGTAGCCGGCTGCATACCCCTCTCTTGAAACAACTACACCCGCGTCCTGCATCTGTTTCCCCGTTATCAAGACCAGTCCGAGATATACCCTGACAAAATTTGATGTTCCAAAATTCGGCGTGAAGGGTTTTGCGGGTATCACGGCGCCCTCGTGAACCAAAGCGGCATAGTTGATATAGTAGTGTTTGAAGTTGAAAGGATTTGAGTTGTAGAGGCCACTAAAAGGTGTATTGTCCACAAACTCTTTGATGATGAGTTTCGGTAATTGTCCCAGAAATTACCTGCTGTTGCGTTAATCGGGTACCGGCGGGGATGCTGAATATCTTCAGAGCAACTCTTTCAATGGCATACTTGGCGTTCGATAATTGTAAAGCTTCTGCATGGGCCAGTCTGACACTCCGGGACACTTTCATTCTCTTTACAAACAGGCTCGCTGACAATATAACCAGTTTATACTGCTCCGCATCACCGCTGATGAGACAGAAAGCGTCCTTGTTACGATTGAGTTTGATCTTAAGATCTATACCATTGACTAGCAGTTTGTCTTGGAAGAAAAGGTCTGAATGTAAGCACCCCAGGAGGTCAAACTGCCTACTGCCGGCGACGAAGCTGGCTCTTTTTTTTAAACCCTTGTTGTCCCCGTCCAAAGCTGTGTTTTCCAAATGCGCTTCGGTATCTCTGTAGAAGAGCCCCGCTGAAAGCTGTGTGTCCAGCGCGTCGCAACTGTAATTTAGAATACTCTCTATGTAGGCCCTGTAGGCATACATGTTATCACTCTGCATGACAAGTCGATCCCCTTGGTTAATGCCCACTTGATTAAACATGGTTGCGATGGGGTAGGCGATCGGGGCCACTCTAGCATCAGCCTCGATGTTGGCACCATTCGCTTTGGTTATTTTACAGACGAGGTGCAGAAGAGTGTTGTTGAGATCCAGGTACATATCCGTGGACCCCGACACATAAAACTCTATTGGTGCAAGAGGCGTCAGAGCGGCCATAGGCGACACTTCCATGGAAAAACAGTTTTCAATGCTGGTCTGTGTGGGTTTGAGAGAAAACAGATCTAACTCAGATTTGGCGCATTCACCCGATGCACAGTGTACGAAGGCCATGACCGATGCTTTAAAAAATATTTGCACTAGAACATGTTCTCTTCTTCTTCTTGGAAGATCTCTTCCGTCTTACGGCTCTTCTTTTGTGTGGGTCTTTTGAATTAGTCATACACTTCTTATAGGGCATTGGTGTCCCCCTACGCCTCGAAGCCCTTCGCTTCGTTTTAACACCAGCATGCGCATTGTACATCATCCCAGCTCCTCCTTGGGGATGTCTGTCCATACGCTCGGCGACCGCAGACGTTACACTACCCACGACGTCCTGGGTGATGTTCGTAGCAGCCGCTTTAACATGAGGTTTTGCAATTTCGAACCCTCTTCTCAAAAAGGGCATGGCTCACCTAAACAGGCTTCGGAGGAAACCCCCCAATCCCGACCCGTACATAACAGGAGCCCCTTGAAAGTAGGGCGGGTGACCTCCATACCCAGCCTGAACTCTATAATAGTCCCTGTACATAGAGGGATCCCCGTAGGTTTTCATGATGACCATCGCAGCAGACTAATAGTCACTGTCGCGACGGGGTCTTAAATGAAGCTTAACAATAACTTTCCCGTATTTAAAGGCCTCCGGCTCCGACTGGTCGTTGTACACCATGATGGTTATAGTGTCAAAATGCTTTTTAGAAATTGCCACATAGTCGAGTTTGTGATGTTGCATATTAACCATTTGGTTATTTTCACCCTGCACAGGGACCCACCTCAACAAAGGTGAATAACTGTCCCCGACCCTCTGAGGTTCTACGATATCGCTATACACGTAGAGTGTATAAAATCTGCCGTTAATATCGGGGCATGTAGGGTCTGGATCCACCTGTCTTTGCACATGATGTATGGTCCCTAAAATCCGCTGTAATTTACCAGTACATGTAAACCTGGTATCAAACTCAGGGGCTCTAAGAAAGACTTTTCTTCTAACGTAATCCGACACCAGATATATATTTGCATACTCTTCAACGATGCTTATAGATTTGTTGATGGCCTCGACCATCGATGCTACGGTTGGGTAATAGCCATGTGGGAAAGTCTGGGGAAAGGTCAGGGCATCCTGAGTGCGCTTTATATGAAATTTAGCCTCGGACTTTGCAAATGTATTTCAAGTTCTAGGGTACTGTATCTCCGTTAGTGCCACCTCCCAGGGTCCTTTCAAATCCACCGGCTTTGCCAGTTTCACAGTATAACTAGAAATCTGATTGTCTGGGAACATGTCCTTCAAAGCGTTGGATGGTAGCATGATATAAAAAGGTGAGTTCTCCATCACGGCGCTTACAGCTTGACCTCACAGACCGCGCAGCGAGCTGGCCAGAACCCAACTGTTAAATTTCTCAGGCCACCCCGCCATTTGACCAGCGCCTGTCTCCTGGCACCGCTCCCTTTCCTTTTCAGAACCTTTTCAACCCTGTACACCCTGTTCGGATCGTGGGGAACCTTCTGTAACTCTTCGCTGTAAGAGACACCTGCTACCTTTTTTACCATCGTAGTCCTTTAACCTGTAAAAATATACCCCCTCTTTAAGCTCAACACTTTACAATATGAATATCTCATCACTGAATGTCTGTTGGTAACCGTTGGTGAAGACACCTTTCAACTTTGAAACCCTGACATGATCCCCTTCTTTTAAAGGCGGTTTCTTGACCTTCGACATAAGACGACTACCGTACACAGTTCTCCACACCATTAACGAATTATCCCGCGTTACCTCAAAGGGGCCATTTTGATTGTCCTGTAGTAGGTGGCGTTATAAACATCTATAAAAGCCTGTAGAACATCCACGTATCTGTAGGTGTTATTGGCGGTAAAATATCGCCACATCTTTGACTTCGGTTAAAACGCTCTACAACCGCAGCCTTTACCTCTGTGTGCGTTACAAAATGTTGAACAGCGTGCTGGTTTAATAATTTTTGGAAAGGTTTGTTTAAAAATTCCTTTCCGGCATCTGTTTGTAGTTTCTGAGGTACGCGACCTCTAGCGAAGATGTCTTTAAAAGCGGCTGTGATGCTGGTACCACTTTTATCGTTTAACGACTCTGCATAGGCATACTTGGACAAGACGTCTATGACGGTTAAGATATACATGGAGCCATTGTTATGTTTTGCTAGATCTTGAAGACTGATTATGTCAGCTTGCCACTGATAATCGAGCTGTGTGCTAACAACTGTGGCCCTCCTCTTAAAGCGTCTCCTGGCCGGTTTGTGGAGCGAATAAGCCTCTTCCCCAGCTAACCACGTCTTCACAACGGCGCGGTTTACAGATTCATTTTCAGCTCAAGCGTTTCTAAATAGAGCTTCGGAGCCTCCGAAGCTTCCAACCCCCTGTGTATTGTAATAAAACTTCCTTAAAACGGCACCTGTCATGCTGTCACCCACCATCACAACTAAATGATAGACGCTTGTTTTGTGTAAGGTCATTTTATTAAACATAAAAAAACATTAAAGACACTTGTGAGCCGCCTGCTGAGGTTCATTAATTTTATGCCCGTAACACAGGTCATAATAGTCCCGTTTAACACACATGTTCACAGCGGTCGCTGCAAAACCTTTACCTGGCCATATGGCATCATAGGGCACGCCCGGAGTTTCCTTTTCAAAATCGTGGCTAGTGTAGGTGCAAACACATTTCTTACGAATCTCTTTGTTCTGGCATGTAATACTTTCAGACTGTCTGGAACAGCATAAGCAGTAAAAATTTACGTTGTTAACCTTTGGCGCGGACCCTTCCAGAGGCTCTCTTTCTGCAGTTGTTTTCTATGGTTCAAACAGAAAGCACAAGACAAATTATTAGTTAAAAGTATGACACCAGAGTATACATGAAAAAAAAAATGTCTTTAGAGTTTTACTAACCTCAACATTCTCGCCACACTCAGAGGCTCCTCTGAAATCTTGCGAGTCGCAGAGGTCCATCGGGGTAGAAGCATCGTCGGAGCTTACAACTGACGGCTGTCCTCCTGGAATCCCATGTCTTCATAGATGGGCGAATTCGGCGGTGCTACACACTCTTCAACATCTTCAATGTCGATGAAGTTAACTGCAACACTTAATTCATCTTTCGAGGCATCGTTGTCGCTGCTGTCCCCCTTAATAGGGGATATCAGGTTCGGCACATCATTGAGGTTGAGCTTTTCAAGCCGCTGGCAAAGTTCTTCTTGAAAACCGGTAACATCGGTATCCCTGTCGTCAGGGACAGCCTGTTGTGCATTCTGATCCATCGTAAGAGGTGTTAGGGTCCGGTAATATCTACCAATAGTGTTCAGGGCCCCTGAGGAGGTGGCTTTTCTGGCAATCGGATTGTATCTCTTCATGGTGCCTTGACAAGCTGTTTCAGCATTGGTTCACGGTTTGGCAGACGGCTCTAACCAGCTCCTTCTATGCAACATTTCAAAAAGGGTGGGCGCTACTCTACAACACCATGAGGTCACAGACCACGTGACACACCCTACACACATGGCACTTCTGGGGAGGGCTCTCAGGGACACCGGAAGTCCCAGCCACCAGAAATGGCGTCACTTCCGGGGTGGGATAACTGTCACTTTTAATATGGTGACTAAAGGTATCCCTTCCTACTACTCATGTGCCATATTCCCTAAAAACGAAGATATATCCTTTCTTGCAGACGCACCCATTCACACATGGTTCTGTACATATGGAGGGCGTATCCATGTAATTGTGACAGTTCCGGGTGCAGGCCGTGGTGCACCTACTGAAGACATAGTTGTGGGGGATGCACAAATAACATTTAGACACGTGATCACGTAGATTGATTCTTGGGTCTCTCTGGGCGTAGCCATTGTTGCAGACACACTTCGATACACATGGCTTTTTGCAAGGGATTTTCTTACCCATGTGGGCGCAGCTCTTTGGAGAAGGATTTGCACAATCTTCATAGTGCATATTGCTGTGCATGATCCTGCAGAGAAAACATCAAGAGGCAAGTCATATTTAAGTTATTTTTTACATTGATCCTCGAGTAAAGTAATTTAGTCACCTTGGTGTTTACATGATCTGTGCATATGCTGGTCATCCCTCTCCGCCTCTCTACCAGGGTCCTGATTATATGACGAAGAGGTGGCTGAGCGACTTTCCAACTACAGAGTGTTGTTTAAAAACACAACACTCTAGCTGGATGCCTGGATTGCACATGTATGAGGGGGTAGTTCAACTAACAAGCACGATCCACTTTATTTAGCAAGCTGCACATGCCTTTGTATATCTGATGAAATATAGCTGTCACGGAGGACATCAATGCAACTGCGGGGCCAATAAGAAGCCTCACACAGAGACAGGACGCCCACAACTGGGCCATCTTCTGAAAGGATTGCGCTTCCAGTCCTATCAATAAGCTGGGGAAGGGTTTGACCTAATTCTCCTCTGAAACCTGGCCCTGCTGCTCTGTCTGGTTCCTTGTTAGAAATCATGGCTTCTTCTGTTGCCATGAAGCATCTACGTTGCTATGAAGGAAGTAAGGTAAGTAAAAAAACAGTCAGTGTTGTTTCTTTGTATTTATTTGATTGGAAGTATGGTTGTGAGAGTGAATGAGATTGAGTGAGAGTGTGTGTTAGTTTTATGTGTTTGAGAGCATCAATTAGAATGAGCAAATGAAAATCAACGATTGAGCAGTGTGAGTGTGTTGGAATGAGTGAGTGATGGGAGATCATGCGAGTGAGTGAGTCAAGGTTGTCCCTTTTCCCATGGTGCAGCAGGAACCAGAGGCCCTGGTGCAGCTGCACCAGGCTGCACTACTGAAGCAGGATATCGGTACCCCAGGAATTGGAATCAGAGCCTCTGTTCACCAGTAGTTGTGACTGAGATTCAGTGATTATGAAAGTGTGTGTGTGCAAGGGTGCTTTTGCATGAGAAATAGTGAGCATGAGTGTATGGGTGCATTTTTGCATGAGGGTATCCAAGGCAAATTTTGAAAATAAATAGGTCAACCCATGGCAAGTATTATGCCCTGACACTTTCAAGGATCACCAGCTGCCACTGGTGATTATAAACAGGCCAATATTTATTGGCTTTTGGCGCAGGTAGCTCAGCTAGTCACCTTGCTGTGCTGCCCTGTGTCAAAAGGAAATGGCAGAAATCTTCTGTATCTAAAGCATACGGAGAATCATTGACCTTTCCCTCTGAGCTAGTGCACAATGGGCTGCCTAGTGCCACCTCAGGTACCCTTGCCCCGTGGTGCAAGGGTTTCTGCATTGCATGTAAGATTGTGTTTGTGCAGGAAGGGATACCTTCCTGCACAAAGGCTACCTTCCTGCACAAAACAATCCTGGGAGACATTTTCCTCTTCTATGTGTGCTGCAGAAATTCATAACTCTGGTTTTGTGTAACTTAAAAAGTTCATATTGGTTTCCAAATTTATATAAAATCTGATTTATTCTAAATTTGTTGTTGGATTTCTTTCGAGTCATGTCATTTACTTATTGTCCATGTTGTTGTGAAATGCTTTACACATGTTCCTCTAAGTAGCCTGATTGCTCTTTGCCACACTACCAAGACTGAGCTAAGGTTTACTGGCGTGAACCCAAGGTCGACTATTGAGTAATGTGCTAGTATTAAATGGTAAGACTCCCCACTCATACCACATAATACTGCCACCTTGCCGCAGAGATGCCATGCAGTGTTCTGCACTACTTGAAGCCGTTGAATCGGAAAAGCTGGGGGCCGAGATAGAAAACAATGGCATAGTCCAATCAAGAAAGAATGAATGCTTGAACAACTATTTTCTGGGACGCAGGGAAGTAAGGCTAAGAATACCTTTAGGGCTTTCATTAACCAGAAGCACACCCTTACAACTGAGATTTGGCCTTCAAAGTAGAGGAGATCATCAAATACAACACCCAGGTTTCTTGCAGTGCCTAAGGGTGGCTGGGTGAGCACCCAAAGGCTAACTTCCCAACCAACCAGGAGATGGATTGGGCCCAAAGAAGAGGATTTCAGTCTTCTCTGGATTAGACTACAAGTGATTACTTTTCACCCAGTTGAAGAAGGTTCTTATACAAGTGGAAAAGGACTCCCTAGCTGAGTACAAATCTTCCCCGTAGGAAAAGAGAAGCTGGATTTTATCAGCATAGGAAATGTTCTTAATACAAAATACAAAATAGGAAAGCAAGCAGGGACATGTAAACATTAAACAGCAGAGGTCTTAATGCTGACACCTGGGGAACTCCACAGTTGAGAGTTTTAGATTGTGAGAAGTAAAGTTTCATCTAGACTAATTTCTGTCTCCCACTCAAAACTGATTTAAGCAACTTCAGGGACCCACACCAATATCAGCCAAGCATTGAAGAAGTATATCATGGGAAACGGTTCTGAACGCTGCCAATAGGTCTAAAATAATTAAGGCAGTGCTCTGCCCCTGATCTAAAGTCAGCTTGATGGAATCCGTGATTTCAAGCAGCGCTGTCTCCATGCTATGATGTGGCTGAAACCCAGATTGAGAAGGGTGTAGAAAATTGTGATTTCACTGAATGTTGCTATCTGTTGGTTGGCAATGAATTCTAAGATTTTTTAATCTGCTAGGGGGGAAAGAGATCAGTCTGGAGTTGGAAAGGATCAAACTCTCAGACATAGACTTTTTAGAAGGGGTATAACATTGGCCTTTTTCCACAAATTGGGGATAATGTCCATCTGAAAAGAGGAGAGGGAAAGGATGAGACAGATTGAACAAATACATCTTGAGATCATTCACAGAATATGGGGGGTGCATAGATCAAGCTCTGAGCCTGATTTGCAGTTCAGGAAGTGGGCCAACAGGTGATCTTTTTTCAGTGGTGTAAATTGGAAAGGCTTGTGTTTGGGGGCAGGTGCCATAATCAAAGGGCAGAAATTCCCAGGGGTCCACCATGATAAATTGAACTGTATTTTAATATTTCTTTCATCCAAAAAAATCACAAAGCCTGCAACATAAGTTGGGGCTAGTGTTTAGGGATGGTTCATGACCATTTTGGTCCATAAATTCTGAGACAATATTGAAGATTTAATTCAGACTATTGTTCACTCTGCTTATTGTTTGCGTATGGCATTTAATGTTCTAATGGTATTTGCTCAGGGCTTGTTCATAGACTATTTTGCCATTGACCTGGTACTGGTACCTCCAGAGTCTTTCAAGCCTTTTATAAAGATTTCTTTTGGTAGAGAGCTCTGGAAAAAAAACAGGGGGCAAATGGTGAAAGCCTCTTTAAACCTTTAGCTTTTTCAGGTACTATTCTATCTGCAGTAGTAGAGAGCCATTTGTTTGCTGCCAGAGAATCTACACTGGGTTTTGCTGAAATTATCCTATTGAAGGCCTTGGCAAACATGGCAAAGCTGCTCTTTCTTTAGATGTCTAGTTATATTGCTGGTTATCCGAGCAAACTTCCCAGTAAATTGTTAGTAAATCAAAGAAGCATTGCTTCTCCTTGACTTTGGAGATTCCTGGAGATTCCTGTATCAGTTATTCGGTAGCCTAAATATTCTATTTCAGAATAACAGAGCCTCTCGAGTACTTGACTGACATGTTGATGGTAATGGGTAGGTTCCTTAGAGTAAACCTGGATATCATCTAAGTGGCTAACTACAAAGTGATTGAGATTATCAGAAAGTACATCATCTATAAAACATTGACACATTGAAAAATCTCTGGGGCATTACTCAGCCCAGACTTCATGATTTGACATTCAAAATGTCCAAAAGGGTTTCTAAATGCTGTGTCTCGCACTCATCACTTTCCTTGATGTACAATAGATGATACGCCCTGCAAAGTTTTTGTTTGTTAAATATCCTGGCTCCTCTAACAGATTCTAGAATATCCTTAATAAGGGATAAAGGATATCTATCTTTGATAGTAATCTTATATTAAACTGCTATAATCAATTCATTGTCTTAAGTAATTCATCTTGTTTGGAACAAAGAATAGAGATTTCCCAGCATGCGAGTTATTGAGTAATGAGCCCATTCTGTAAGCTTATTTTCAGATATTGTCTCAGGACCTCCCTTTCAGATTCAGAGAGAGAATCAAATCTACCAAATGAAACTACAGCCCCTGGCTGCAGTGGAATGGCACAGTTAAATTACTGATGTGGTGGTAAGAAAATGTCTACTGGTTTTTGAAAGAAGTCATGATGTGCTTGATAGAAGGATGTAAGACCTTGGAGAAGGTTGATAGAGACATTGTCTTCTCTGGAACTCTTTGAAACATCTTTGGGAGTCCATTCATCTTCAGCGGAGAAACAAAACCCGTGACAACACTGAGAGGACAAGGATATGGCTCTGGTCTCCCAGTGTGTGAAGGGATTAAAACAGCCAGGGTATACCTAAGATCAATATATGATTCAGAGGGGAAATTCAGTCAAATGAAACAACTTAGCAAAGTTTGCGAAAGGTCAGTTTCAAATGAGTTGTTTCTTTTTTAAAAGATGATCATGGCAGGCATGTATAAGATGGTCAGGTGAACTGCAATGAAGACACAGGGGCTTATTATGACTTTGGTGGACGGAAAAGCCTGTCCGCCGAAGTCCCGACAGGTAGGTTGCCACCAGTTTGCCAGTCTCCCTGTTGGGCCCATTACGAGTTTCCCACTGGGTCAGCAGGCAGAAAAATAGTTTCTGCCCACTGGCCCAGTGGGAAACGGCCTACAGCATTGTCTCCGGGTCACAATAGAGCCAGTGGCAATGCTGTAGTGCGTATGGTGCACCAGCAACCATAGCAATATTCACTGTCTGCAAAGCAGACAGTGAACATTGTGACAGGGCTGGCAAGGGGTCCCTTGCACTGCCTATGCAAGAGCATGGGCAGTGCAGGGACAACTCTGGGGTGCCCAGCCCAGCCCAGCCTTTTCATGGCAGGGTTACTACCATGAAACTGCTGGCGGAGAAGAGGGTCGTAATCCCCAGGGTGGTGCTGGATTAGGACCACCAGCATCACCAGACTGTCGTGTAGATGAAATCTGGTGGTGCTGGCAGTCCAACTGTGGCGGTACCGCTGCAGTCGCAATATGGCGCTCGGACCGCTGCAGTGGTGGTGGTCCGACCGCCACTGTGACCCTGGTGGTCATTAGACCGCCAGGGTCATAACATGGTCCACAGTCTTTGCCATGGTTGAATGTTCTCTTTCAGTCTTCGAAAGATCCTCAGACTAAACCTATTTGCACGGGTTCCTTATTAGAAGTTACAGCTCGGTCTTCATTCATAGTCTCTGCCTTCTGAGCTGCTGTTCGGATGCCCCCTAGACTAGAGTATGATTGGGATTTACGTCTCTCAGTTCGGCATTCACGGAGTTGTTGTACTATAGTTAATGGCTGATCCATCAACACTGACATGGTCTTGGCTCAAGTTGAATGAACTAGCTCACCTTTCGAAGGAGGGTCGCTAGTGTCTGCTCTACCTGTGTAGTTCTGCTGCCAGCTGTGGAATCAAGTGGTATAAGTCAAGACATACTGATTGCCCTGCTGGATGTCACATAAGGCTACCACCGTGAAAATTTGAGACTGGACCTCTCAAACATCCATTTCACCATTGTACAAATGTTGAGTGGTCTGAATGGCACAGATCTTCAGTGACTAGTAAATGGGTCATCCATGCGTATGCAGCACTGGATAATGCACAAAACAAATATCTCACTTTCATCTTCAATTGAAACTGTTAGGTCAAAAATTCCTCAGCTTGCTTGGTTTTCCTGAAAAGTGTGGTGTAGAGGTGGATACTAAAGGAACATCAGAGACTGGCAGCTAGAGCTTGACCTATGGCTAAATTCTCTCCATGAAAGTTGCTGAACCATCTGAACCAATCCTTGAACAGGACTAGTCTGTGCATCCTGACCATGATGTTGGATTTAGAACCAATACGTTGGCATCTCAATCTGTCAGGTTTGTAGAGTGTTGGTCATTCAGAAGGCAGCCTCTGACTGTGAGTTGCTTGGCAAATTACCTCCTAGTGTCACAAACTACAAGTAGAAAGGAATCAAGGAAGAACACAACCAGACAGGGACAAATTGAAAAAACAGGAAAAGGAGAGACAACCATCTAGCAGGAAGGATGGAATAAACAGGAGCAAGAAAACACACCCACAGGAACAAAGACGTGTTCTGATGCAAGAAGCAAGAGAAAGAGTGGTATATTGCTGTTTGCTGGTTTGCTGTTGGCTAGGCTGACTCCTAGTGTGCTTAAACTCCTGTTGGGGTGGACGGCACTGACACAGTGAGAGGGGGTACTTGGCCTTCCACCAAGACCTGTACCTGCCAGATACCAAATGCCACCTCATGGTGTGCGGGGCCAGGAGGCCTCCATGAGAGACCTTATCACAGGTCTATTGGTGGGATACTGAGGCTATCCAGTATACAGCTGGGAGGGTCTGTGCATTTTGCTGGGATGCAGAAGTAATCAGCCTTGAGGGGGCCCGGTACAATACTTTTTTGAAGATTGGTTGAGACAGGGCTGCTTTCTTTAACCCAGAGAGTGTCCAACCAAGGCTCTATGTTGAGGTTTCCTGGAGTGCTACTTGAGCACATAGGATACTCAAAAATCATTACCGGACTACCTCTTCTTCCTCTGAATGGAATTACCCCTATCTAAGGATGGCTATTCACGCCAGTTGTGCTCCCAATTACCTATTTGCAAAGGAACTAATCATCTATGGGGCACACCACATAAAACAAGTTTGGTCCTCTTGTCTAGGTGCCTGCTTGGGGTGGGAGCCCTCTGTAATGCCAGTGGGAAGTTGACTGAGCCAGATCTTCCACAAAGTTCATGGCAGACACGTGGACAGGTTTCACCTTCAGTGAACAGCTAGACTGCTGCAACTGGGCATTCCCTTGTTTAAGAAAGGTCCACCAGGATCACCTGGTATTGTCCAAGGGATAGAAGAGGCTGGGCTATAGGTGCTGTCTTGCACTACAGGAGCTCACTGTTGGCAGTGGCAAGTGGGTCCTGCATCCGTATCCATTTTATAGGGGCCACTAGGAAGGGGCATACAAAGAGCAAGATTTACAAGGAGTTTGTGCTGCCGGCATACCGATTATTTTGGTGCAAAGATGGTGCAAACGCAGCACCATATTTCCAAAGAGGCACTAGACACTAGCACCACTTTTACAAGGCTTGCATAATTTTTTTAGTGTGCAAACTCACCTTGCGTCATTTATGCCTGGTTCACTTTGCCTCGTCAAAAATGGCGCTAGTTGTACAGCAACAGGAAGCATACACATTCAATAAATGCGCAGGACATTTTCGACCATCGAGGCCTCCTCATAAATGTCCTAGCGAAATTTCCTGGAAGTGTTCATGATTACTTCATCTTCATGCACTTAATCATCAACTAATGTTTCCAGAATGGACAATATGAAAATGGCCTGTTAGTAGGTAAGCCAGCAGACACTACATAACACATACAACACATAAGACACATGGGCCAAACAATGCACACAACACACTCTACACACATTGATAGTCATTCCTAGATGACTGCTCACTAACACATAGTCAACATGCATCACTCCATAAATCCAATACACATCACCCATACTTAGGGCACTACTTACAAGACCCCTGCACCACTAGAACAACACTTTTACTGGTGCTCTGGTGGAGCATTGCCCACTCTGCATTTCCAAGCCATGTTTTGGGGCTTAACCCTGTCTTCTAAATGCCACACCTTCACACACATTACTTAGGGGCACATATACATGCCCTGGTGCAATCTTAGCGCCACCTTAGTGTCATGTCTATGATGATAAAGTGGCATTAAGGTGGCTATTCACCTGTGTCATGTAACAAGGCAGTGATATGCATGCATAGTGCCACTTTGCAAACTTCTGTGCAATATCAAGGCTGTATCAGGCATTGTGTATGCATGGGAGGCATTCACACGCAGGGATGCCTGAAACAAATGGCACAGGGATTAGCACAAGATATCACTGAGCAATTGTTTTACCTTAGTTCACATGCCTGCTCAAGGCAGGTGTAAATGTGATGCCCCTATCATAATCTATGAGTGTCCCTGCCCTTTGCTGCACTAGCATCCAAATAATTTTTTTAGTAGTCCAGCTAAAGCACCATAACTGTGTGAAACATTCTGACTCTGTCTTGGTAATGACAACCATGTTGCGCCATATAGTATATTCTGCACAACCATGGTGTAGTTGGGAGGAGCAAGGGAGTTGCATGAATACAGGCACATTGGGAGGGATGTACCATGTCCCAATGATATTGCCCTTAGCAGCTCATATATATACCCCCCTGCACCATTGTAGTTCTACTTTTTGTGCAGATCTAGTAGCGCTATGCACTGTGCCATATTTACAAGTTGGTGACAAGCCACTTTTGTGGCTTTATGCCACCTTGTAAATATGACCCCATCACATGCAGCACTCATTGCATTTTTGCACTGCCTTACAGTTATGGAAAAATGGTAATATAATGCAGCATCTCAAATGTATACTCCACCCTATGGGTGGCATTACAATGGTGCCACCAGGAGGACTAACTGATTTCACTGAAGTAATATCCATCTTTCTATGTCTGATGCTTTCTGCAGCACACATAGGAATACTATATATAAATCATTGATTGGTCAGTTATAGAAACATCTCCCTGCACATAACGAATCACAGCCACAACACAAGCATCTGTGCACCAGGGTGGTATGGTGCCCCTTTGCAGCTTGGTTTCTGACTCTGTGCTCGTACAGGGGCTGAGGACAGAAATGTCCTGTAGCTGGCCGATACGGTGCATTGCTGGCCTTTCTCAGTGGTGCAGGGTAGCGCATCCACAGGGCTTTCTAAATCAGCCACAGACCTCGCAATAGATCTGAAACCACTATACCACTTTGCATTATCTTCACATATACACGTACATGTCTGCCAGAAAATGTGGATAACGTCTCTGTGTGCAAAGGAGGTGTACAATGTCCAAAGAGGCGGGGTGGGGACATCCTACACACAGGGCACAACACCTGACTCATGGCCCACATAACACAAACTAGGAGAAAACTCACACAACATGGCTCATTGACAGGTCCCATGTCATTGAACACATGTACAAGCATCTGCAACATCACACACATCCTGCATGGGTGAACTGTCATGCCACACAATTAACACCATCAGGAAGCCCCTAAGCCTGTATCCTCTGCTGGAAGGTGCATTATCACACAGAACTACAATTATGAATGAACATAGGAAACCACACAACACCATAGGCAAGTCTGTATCCCTATTTCACAAACACATACTAAGCAAGGCAGTATGCCAGTTGTTACCAAACACAAGGGCAAGTCTGACACTGTCTCTCCTCTTCCATTGCAGCTGACCAAGGTTATGACATCCAGCCCTGGGTGATGGCACCCTATGTAACTCCGCAGAGTGACGGTGAGAAGGCCTACAGTGGAGCACTAGTCCACACCTGAAATATAGTTTAATGTATATTCAGCATTCTCAAAGCAAGATTCCGATGTCTAGATGTCTCCGGGGACACTGCTGTACTCACCTCCACTGGTGTGTAAGATCATTGGTGTCTGTGCAATTGTGCGCAACATATGTGTGCAGACTAATGTCCCCTGGGAAGGTCAGGTGGAAGACCCCAGGGTGAAGGATGAGTACAATGATGAGCCACCTCAGGATGGGGAATGACCATATACCACTGCTGAGGCACGCAGACATGCACACATTGTTGACAGTTTTTTCTCCTGAATTTCACACTTACAATTTAACTCATGAACAACTTGTAAATAAATCACTTATTTGCCTTGGAGTATCTGTCACATGTAAATGCAACTACTGTTTATATACATTTAGGAAATCAGGACTAGGCAACAACAGTGGGTAAACAAGTAGGAACATACTCAGGAACATCATAAAACAACACACAAAACAATGAGAATGGCATGTGTAGGTGTAATTTTTTCTATGCCAGAGTAACATACAAGTCACATTGAAACATATATGTCACACAGGTCTTTTGGGTTAAAACTTGACAGCAGCCACAATGTTACTCCTTCTGAGGAATGTTATACAGATGTAAGCCGCTGGTAGTACAAGAGCAGTCAGTGCCCACAACAGTAGGTCAATGTCAGTAATATGACAACACTATTTCTTCATGTCCCAAGCACAGGTGGAAACATGCTAACATATCCCTTAGTGACACACATGCATGACAAATAGTGTTTGACATACAGAAGACACAGCAGCAGCATGTCTATACCTGCCCCACTCAAACAAGCCCTCATCTACCATTTATGTCTAAAAATGTCTCTGTATTACTCATTCCCTTGACAAACTCCATGTATCTATCTGGACACAGACATATTTACACATGCATGTGTGCACACTAGCTGTCAGGAGTACACATAAAATCAATCCACACTCCTTCTGCATTGCACAAAGGGTGTTGGAAGCAGCTGGGTCTGATTGCCCATCTTAAACACACACATATTGAAGAGCAGCTGAGACACTCATTTACTTAGCTGGCACATCCACTTTGTGGATTCTTCCATCATGCATATAATGGATAATTAACAGTTAACATTGCTTGCCATGTAGCAAATTCAAGGTTCGCTGGCAAATTTCATATTGAAAAGATACAGGACCCTATTACGAGCATGACAGAGGGTTTTCTTCCATCAGAAATGTGGCTGATATCCCGTCTACCGTTTTATGATCCCACTATATTCAATGAGGATCGGAGTACGACGGACGGGCTATCCGTCACATTTGTGATGAAGAAAACTCTTCTGTCAAGGTCGTAATAAGGCCCATTGTGCCATTCATGAAGGACAGGACAGTGAGGGTGAAGAAGATGAGTGCCAAATACCAATTGTCAAAACACTGTCAGCAATGTGGCATTTGAGGCCTACATGTCACCATCTAATGTTTATAGGTGGTTTATTGCTAAACAAGTCCATAATTTTAATCCACAGGACAATGCTGTACATATGTAAGACCATAAACATGAACATACACATTGTGTTGGCCACTTGACATTCCAGTCACACTGTCAGCAAGTTTACCTGTGCGTTTGCCTAGCACAAACAAGTGTGAGTGATGCATGTGTAAACTGACAATATATGTACTCTTGGTCTACAGACACATCCCTGTCCCACTATCTACCAACGGAGTGCCAAAATAATAAAGGTACATATAGATTTCCTAATCACATACTCTTGTATGTCCCAGTAGATAAGATTCCAATGCTGACAGAATTACTTTGTAAGTCCCTAGTAGATAATACAGCAAGGCTGACATCAACATCCTGAAAGACCCTAGCAGATAACACAGCATGGGAGTGTAGATGTGCATTTGGAAACCTGCACAAGTGTGCACTGATGTGTAGCCTGACACCCCTGTCTGATTGCAACTCTGCCATGCCCAGTGTGTGCTAGAAGGGAATTATGTGCAAATCTAAGTGGTGAGGAATAGCACTGTAAAAGTGTAGGTGGAAAAAACCTTATTACAAAATGCAACCTTGATGTCCCCTTGAGGTGCCCCAGGCTCTGTGTATCCTACAATTGTGAGCATAGACACATTTTAAAATGCATCATAGTGCCTGGGTGTTGGAGAAACCACCTCTTACACTTGTATGTATCTACAGAAGGTAAAATGCTAGTCTCTGAAATGAGCAAACATATTGTTCTGTAGGAGCACTATGACCAACACATAGATCATGAAGATTGCTGAACTGATATCCCAGGCTTACCACTGTACTAGGCAGAAGAAAGCACACATGAAGAATGCAAATCAACAACATGCATAGCATGACAAACACATCCATGGCACATGTCTGTCCCAAACATCACAACAGTCGCCTGCACAGGGACTGAAAGTTGTCCATCTTGCATGACAGGCTGATGTGTGCTCCATTGGAAACATATTAAAATAACACACAAATGCACTGCTATGGGGTGGGTCAGGTGGCCACAATCTAGGGTAAATCTAATGCATCCCAGGAAACACATCTAGGAAGGTTATCATGTGAGTAAACATGTCTAACACATATGGTATATATCCTAAGCTGTGTGGCTACACAAATAGTGGTAATGTCCTAGCTGTGTAGTCAGATCCCAAAAAAGCATGTACTTCCACATCTGCACACTTACAGAAAACATGTTGTACACATGGGAAGACAGGAAGTTGTGAAATGTTGAAGCTTCTGTCAAACAAGTGACTCGACAATTACATCACCACACTTGCTATCACCATGTAATTTAAACACTAACACCCCTTGCTTGACAGTCCGATGTCTGTACATAGGGCAACGTAAAAGTTGTCTGACATGTGCACAGTCCTACATGTGAGTATATGGGCCACATTCCACGGCCAGCCCATGGCAACCCTAGGTGTGAACTGATCAATGGTCTAAGGTGACTACACATAGTGGCATATTCACAAGTGAGTGATGAATTGGCTAGGATGGGCAACTTCTATAGGATTGCCATATGACCCCCGAACGACACCATGGTAGCATTGTTTTCCCAATACAGTTTTCCATGGCACTGTTTAGCACAGTTGACCCAAAAATAATGAACGCAGTTGTGGCACTTTGCTGGACTGCCACCATAAAGTGTTGCACTAGGCTATGAAAACTGATAAAAACCAATAGTATATAGTACGAGCATTAATCTAAGGCCTGCCATGGCTATTCATTGAAAATGAGGCAAGAATGGCGCTAAGACATCTAGTTACTTTCACAGTGCAATAGCTAGTTTGGCCTCCCTGCAGAGTTATGCTCATCTTCCACACATCATACCATGAACAGGTATGATATGTCGCAATGGGTTTACAAAGTGGTACAGCGCTAGCATTGTGCCATTTGAAACATATATGGTACATGGTGAGGTTCTGTTTAATGCCACCGTAGTGTAAGTTTGTATGACACTACGGAGGCACAAATGTGTGCAAAGGCATTTTAAATGTGTCCCATTTGTGGCACATAAGGCCTCCCTAGGAAGCTCACATTGACAGGACTCATGGGACATGTGGCCTGTGTATTGTCTGGTCCTTATCAGGCATGTACAATCAGTACACTGACAAGATATACCTTAAACAAATGGCAATTGAGCAGGATGTTGACCTGACATGTCCACAAGTAACACAACATTACATATGACTGTTCAAATGTAAATATGCATTTTCCCTAGGACACCATACATTTTAGTATATTTTACATGCCTTGTGTCAACAAAAATTGAAACATTGCTGCCATGTGTGTTTTTTTTAATGTCATTGCATCTACCAAAAATTACGCATACCATGTGATGTGTTGGAACTGTCTAATGTTGACTTGCCATGCATTATAAAAAATCACGCTCAGGTGCATAGCGTTGAAAAATGATGGATCCTCAAAAACGTGATGCATCATCACAGGAAGTGAGGTGAGGTCTGTACCATGCACACCTGGAACTGCAAAATTACTTTAACTTTCTTTTACAGTCGCAGTCATTTTGTCTCTCTTGGTGAGAGGAGGTGTTTTGGAGATATGTGTGTGAGAGTGGTGTTTTATCTAATTTTGTGCTGTCTGCTGTCCTATTTTTTGTCCCTGACATCTGTATTTTCCTGTTCATTAATCCTTTGTATTGTGTTGTTATAGTATTGTTGGGTGTCTGTCTCTGCTGTAGCATAGTTTGTTTCTTGGGGGTTGTTTGTGTTATTTTTTGGGGTTCAGGGTACGGAGGGTGTGTCAGACATAATGTCTGGAAGGGAAAGCACTGAGGAGTTAGGGGGTTTAATTTAGCTGGCGTTCCATTACCTGCCCAACATGGTGTCCATGGGTGGGTGAGTGATCCAGGGATAAAGGATCGAGGTGAGGAAGCTGCTGTGGGGGAATGTCCTCTCCCAAATGAACCTGATCTTTGAGGTTGAGTGGACTGCAGCAATTGAAGCATCACTGGGCAGACATAGCCAGCAGGGAGCAGGACCTTCTGTGCCACATTGGGATTGAGGTTGGAGGAACTGTGAGTGAGCACACAAACTTTGTGATTTGACTATTGCTGCACAATTGCAGGTACATGTATGTTGGCCATAGGGCCTACTTTAGCAAGTTAAGGCAAAGGGCTGGGTTGTAAGTACAGTGTTGATGCAAAAGGGAGCAACCTTGACAATGGCAGCACTGTACCATTAAGGAGACAAAATGCTTGGTCCTGACCTTGTTCACTGGGGTTTGCCACTTAATCCTGTTGTACACAAAGGCCAACACAACTGTGTCATGGTGGAAGCGTACATGATTACAAGGAACATGTGTCCATGTCCACTAAGTGCCTAGCTACTGTTATATGTTGTATAGTCGAGCACAATTGAGGTCGCAAATCACATAGGAGTAAAGGCATTCATGGCTGAGTGTGTCATGTGAGTCATGTATGTGCAGGGTGATATCACAATTACCAATGTTTAAAAAAGTTTGCAGTATGGGGTCAGCTGCACTTAACAATAGAGTTGTGACATCTAAGTTAGGTTCATGCACATATGTGTACATGTCAGCCTGGCCTACCAATGAATGTCACTAAGACATGTAAGATTCCATTTGTGAGCATTTATCAACATTGGTATACTAGTATAATTGGCAAATGATGCAATACTTGTCCATAGTCTTCATAGTGCAATATTCACAGTGCCATGTCTCATGTTCCGTCTTGCAGGTGAACCCCAACCATACACAATCATAGAGGTGGAAAACTTCAAAGACCCTGAGGTAACCAGTGAGTAGCAATCAGTTGTGTATGCAGTTGTATGTTGTATGCAATACTATGTACCAAGTGCATATATGCTACAACAAACATAGTAGGCTTCACCAGGATATGTACTGTTTGGTTGAAGATGTGTCTTGTCTGTGCATCCTATGAAATGATTGCATTGGTGGCAACATGTGTAGCAAAGGCCATGGAAATGCTGGACATGGTACATGAGTCCCATATCAGTGGTGACAGTATGGGCATGTGGCAGAAGTTAGGGGTCCAACACATGTGCAGGGTTGTTAGATGTTGTTGACTATACATGTCACGGATCTGTGTGCCACACATAGCACTGAGTAACTCAGCTTATGGTGTGTTGTATTATCTTGTGAATAGTCAACTGATAGTAGCAGGTCAGTGGTCAACATTCCACACTTGGGGACTTATTTACAAGTCACTAGCGCCGCCGGTACATCACTTTTTATATGAGCTTAGAGCGACAGACCAGCGACACAAGTGGCCTGTACATATGCCTCTTGACATAGCTACATTTCGACCACCATTGTGGTGTGATGCCCTATTATCTGAGTTGTCATTTGCAACATTTCCAACCTGTGTCATCCTCACATGTCATGTACTTGTGGTTATCCTGATATTATCCAGGATCTGATGTAAAAACTAATGACACACAATGTACAGCATTAGGCTGTGCTATATCAAGATCCCTATGCATATGTGGTGTGGAACATGCATACACCCAAATATGAGGTGGTGGTGCCATTATGCAACACACATAGCTGGTCATTACAACCCTGGCGGTCGGTGTTAAAGCAGCGGTAAGACCGCCAACAGGCCGGCGGTAAAAAAAATGGAATTACTACTGTGGCGGAAACTGCCAACATAGACAGCCACTTTAACACTCCGACCGCCATGGCGGTACAACCAAACACAGCTGCGGTCACCGCCAACAGACAGGCGGGAGACACTGTACCGCCCACAGTATTACAACACACCAATCCGCCACCTTTTCCAGGGCAGATTCACCACGAACAAAAACACGTCGGAAACAGGACTTCAAAGGGAAAACGCTCACCTCTACACACCCCATGAGGAACCAGGACGCCATGGAACCGGAACTTCAGATTTTACCAGCCTGTATCTTCCTGCTCCAATACCAGGAGCACGAACGCCAGCGGCGAAGACAACGGTGAGTACTGCACCTATGACACAGTGGAGGGTGGAGGGAAAAATCAGTGACACACACACGTAACACCCCCACCCCCACCCTCACCCACTACAACACACACGCTAATACATATTGATACATCACAGTTACACCCCCCAATCCCCCCTGGAAGAATGCAAGGACAAAAGGAAATGAGTTGAATAATTGTGATATATTCAATTACATACATCAAAAATATTTACAAATATATACATTTATACTATATACAATTAAATACACCAAGAACACAAGTCCAAAGGAGTCCACCATCATAGTCTGTGGATCACTGGGCCCAAAAGGTATTGGCGAGGCCCACACAAGATTCCCGAACAAGACGAAGAGAACACTGCAGGGGCATCAGATAGAAATAAAACAGGCACCTCAGCCGGTTGAGTGCACGATGCCAAATCCACTAGGGGGCCCCATGCCCACTGTGTAATCCTGGGGAGTGCAAAGCCACAGTCTCTCAAGTCTCTACAGTGGGTGGTTTGTCCACTGTTCAATCCTGGGGAGTGCAAAGCCACAGTCTCTCAAGTGGATGTCAATCTCCACTGGTTCTGGAGGGGGCCTTGTGCCCAGAGTGCTTCATCCTGCCAAGGACTGAGGTAGTGGATGTAAATCTCCACTGGTTAGTGGATGTCAATCTCCACTGGTTCTGGAGGGGGCCTTGTGCCCAGAGTGCTTCATCCTGCCAAGGACTGAGGTAGTGGATGTCAATCTCCACTGGTTCTGGAGGGGGCCTTGTGCCCAGAGTGCTTCATCCTGCCAAGGACTGAGGTAGTGGATGCCTTTCTCCACTGGTTCTGGAGGGGACCGTGTGCCCAGGGTGCTTCATCCTGCCAAGGTCTGAGGTAGTGAATGCCTTTCTCCACTGGTTCTGGAGGGGGCCTTGTGCCCAGAGTGCCTCATCCTGCCAAGGACAGAGGTAGTGGATGCCTTTCTCCACTGGTTCTGGAGGGGGCCTTGTGCCCAGAGTGCTTCATCCTGCCAAGGACTGAGGTAGTGGATGTCAATCTCCACTGGTTCTGGAGGGGGCCTTGTGCACAGAGTGCTTCATCCTGCTTGTGGCAGCCTCAGTAGCGTCAGAGCTTTTGGCGCTCATGGGCCTGCGGTGCTTGTGACGGTGGTGTCCTTGGCAGCGGTGCTTGTGGTGGCGGTGTCCTTGGCAGCGGTGCTTGTGGCGGCGGTGTCCTTGGCAGCGGTGCTTGTGGCGGCGGTGTCCTTGGCAGCGGTTCAGCTGCTGGCGGTCTTGTCCTGTTCAGCGGTGCTTGTGGCAACGTTGTCCTTGGCAGCGTTTCAGCTGCTGGTGGTCCTGTCTGTGGCAGTGTGGCTGCTGGTGGTCACCTCCTGGGCAACGGGGCTGCTGCTGGCGGTCCTGTCTGTAGCAGTGTGCTGTTGCCAGTCGCCTCCTGGGCAACGGGGCTGCTGCTGGCGGCCCTGTCTGGGGCAGTGGGGCTGCTGGCGGTCGCCTCCTGGGCAGCGGGGCTGCTGGTGGTCGCCTCTTGGGCAGTGGGGATGATGGCGGTCTTCTCCGCCGTGCTGATCTTCCCAGACTTGCCGGTTTTCTTTTGCCCCTTCCCCACCTTGGAAGGTGTCGAAGCTAACTCCACAATCCCAACTGTACCCCTGGGAGCGGCTTTGGTGGCTGGTGTCTTTCCCCTATCCCGCCAGGCACTGGCCAACTTTTGATGCTTGACAGGTGGGGGACTGTCCGTGCTGTGGCTCCTTGCCACACTGCCTGCCCTGCTGCTGTGTGCACTCAATAATCTAGTGACTACTGGCACCACTGGTCCCGCCAATGTTGTGGCTGAGGTTGGGACCTAGAGAGTCGGGCCCTAGGAGACTGACAGGGTGGGGGAGATGAGGGAAAGAGGTCAAGGTTGGACAGGAAAAAAATTCTTAGGAACACTGGGATGGGTAGATGGAGGGGGTTTGGGAGTGGAGGAAGAGGTAGTGGTCTTAGGAGGTATACGTTTGCTGTGTTTGGGTGAAGGTGCATGGACTGGAGGCTGTCGTGAGGTGGATGTCTGTTGGGTGGGTGTGTGTGTGGCTGCGTTTGTGGTCCTTGGGAGGTGGCCTCACAGACACACTGGGAGAGGACACAGGGGATGTGTGAATGGTAGTGGGGTGGTGACAGCACATGAGCGGGGTGTGGTGGTGGGTGTGCTGGTGATGGACGTAGTGGCTGAAGATGTAGCGCACGCAGGTGTGAGTGGAGACAAGACAGGGAGGAAAGAGGGAGATGAGGAGGAGGGGGACACAGTGGAGGCAGTGGATGTTGGTATGTCTGCATGTGTCTGATGCTTACATGAGTGCCTGTGGTATGTGTGGTGCTTATGTTTTCCTGAGCTTTCTTTGTGTGTTGGGGTGTGTGCATGCTGGTCTGATGGTGTGCTTGGGATAGGCTGAAGTACAGGGGTGTGGGTCTTGGTGGAGGAAGTTGGAGGGGGGAGGCTAGAGACAGGGACAATGGCTGCCATCAGTGCTGAGGCTAGAGTCTGAAAAGCTCGCTGAAGGGCTGCCTGACCAGAATGAATGCCCTTCAGGAATGAATTGGTTTGTTGCAACGGCCTCTTTACATCCTGGATGGCATTCAAAATGGTAGACTGCCCAACAGTGAGGGACCTGAGGAGGTCAATGGCCTCCTCACTGAGGGCAGCAGGGGTGACAGGGGCAGCGGTTGAGGTGCCTGGGGCGAAGGTGATGGCCACCCTCCTGGGTGAGCGGGCACGGGGCAAAGGCTGAGGGGCTGCTGGGAGAGTGGTGCTAGTAGGGGGGGTGGTGGCTGTATTTTTAGATGCGGGCACAGATGGGGCTGCCACCGGAAGAGAACACCCATCAGAGGAGGAGTCCGTATAGCTGGTGTCAGCTCCTGTCCCTGCCGTGGAGCTCCCCTTGCCCTCCGCCCCACTGGTGAAATCAGACTCCGTAGTGTCGCCCTCCAGGGCCATGTGGGATGCAGCTCCCTCCTGCTCCGGTGCCACTGCTCCTCCGCCTGATGATGCTAATGCACACAAGTACAGGGAGACCACAAAAGGGGGGGGAAGACAGAAGAAATACATGTTGAGTGCATGCAATACAGCTACTGTTGGCAGACACGACAGACACAGCAGCGCCCTGCACTATGTCGCGCACTTGGGATCAACTATTCAATCCCTGGGACATGGCTTACAAGGCTATGGACGATTTCTACACACATGGATGTCACAGGAGCTTGACTAGGTGTAGATGGCACTGTACCCAGGTGGTGTGGGGTGCCCCTTGTTGCTGCTGTTGTGCCCTCAAGCGCCCATCCAACTCCGGGTACGCCACCGCCAGCATCCTGAACATCAGGGGGGTCATGGTGTGACAGGCACCCCTCCCACATTGGGAGGCCATCCCCAGCTGGGCCTCCGCCGTCTTCTTGCTCCAGCGGCGAATGTCCTCCCATCTTTTCCGGCAGTGGGTGTTCCGTCTGTGGTAGACCCCAGGGTCCGGACTTCCTTGGCGATGGCACGCCAAATATTCTTCTTCTGGTGGGCGCTGACCTACAGGAATTGTACAGGGGAAAAAGAGAAGTAATTACCAACTGCACCGTCAGAGTCATTGGCCCCTCATCCCTACCCATGCCGTGTGGCACATGCACTCACTGTCATTTCATGCACGCCTCATTCTCCCCCCCTATCTTTCATCCACCCCACTCCACACAGGCATTGCCCATACAGAATGGTAACGGTGTACTTACCTGCTTGTCTGGAGGACTGTAGAGTAGCGTGTACTGGGGGAGGACCCCATCCACTCGTTTCTCCAACTCCTCCGTGCTGAAGGCAGGGGACCTTTCCCCAGACGCA
The DNA here is from genome assembly GCF_031143425.1 of Pleurodeles waltl. Lineage (NCBI taxonomy): Eukaryota > Metazoa > Chordata > Amphibia > Caudata > Salamandridae > Pleurodeles > Pleurodeles waltl. The sequence continues at coordinate 1,427,301,466 of NC_090446.1, forward strand.
TGAGCAATTGTCCCTTCCTGACTGAGGTCACAGCAGCACTTGCAGTGTAGGTCCTCTCCTGTCGAAGATCAGGTATCGAGTGATTGAACAGTGAGACAATGGCAGTCACGTCCGCAGCTGTGCGTACCGTCACCGCCGGCGTACATTGTCATTGGCTCCTGGGACCCATAGGGTCCAATGTTAACAAATGCAGAATTGCGCCACTGTCTTTGACCGCCTGCTGCGACGTTGTACAACTCCAGCGCAGTTACCTCATATCTCATTGTCCCACTTTACAGGTCAGGCAGCCGCCATTTCAGGGGCCCACATGGCTTTATTTTTGACTGCGTCACACATACCTAGTCATTGGCTCAACACTCATACAGGCAAATTTCGGTTTATGAATAGTTTTCTGAGTAAGCTGTGTTTACGTACCTCAGAGTTGGTTGACTCTGTGCTCGCTGTTCTCCTCCATAGGCACCGTCCGCTGGGGCATGTAAGGAGATGGCAGCATCCTCCGATGTACAGACCACTGGTGTACCTGTCGACAATGGAGGAAAGCCATGTGATCATCACCTACAGGCTTGATCGTGCCATGATCCTGGCACTGTGTGCCCAGTTGGAGCCAGACCTGATGTCAGGTATCCACCATCCCACAGGAACCCCCGCTCAAGTGCAGGTGCTTTCAGTACTCCATTTCCTTGCAAGTGGGTCTTTTCAAACAACAGTGGCCATAGCATCAGGGATGTCCCAGCCTATGTTTTCCAACGTGTTGTCCAGAGTGTTGTCTGCCCTGCTGAAACACATGCGGAGCTACATCGTTTTCCCTCAGGTGGAGGATTTGCCTACAGTGAAAGGTGACTTCTATGCTCTGCGACATATCCCAAACATAATAGGTGCCGTTGATGGGACACATGTGGCCTTGGTCCCCCCCCACAGGAGTGAACAGCTGTACAGAAACCAGAAGAGTTACCATTCGATGAATATGCAGATGGTGTGTTTGGCAGACCAGTACATCTCACATGTTAATGCAAAATTCCCTGGCTCAGTGCATGACGCTTACATCCTGCGGAATAGCAGCATCCCTTAAGTGATGGAGTAACTACAGAGGCACCGGGTGTGGCTATTAGGTGAGCACCTGGAACCAAATCAGTGGGAATAGTTGTCTGGGGATATCCCTAAGAGTTAGTATGTGTCTAACAGTTGTCCCTCACCATTTGCAGCTGACTCTGGTTACCCCAACCTGTCACGGCAACTGACCCCAATGAGGAATCCCAGGACAAGGGCAGAGGAACGCTACAATGAGGCCCATGGGCAAACTAGGAGGGTTATAGAGCGGACCTTCGGCCTCCTGAATCCAGGTTCCAGTGCCTCTATATTACAGGTGGTTCCCTATTCTACTCACCAAAGAAGGTATGTCAGATCATCGTGGCCTGCTGTATGCTTCACAACTTGGCTTTGCAACGACAGGTGCCTTTTCTGCAGGAGGATGGTCCAGATGGAGGTGTTGTGGCAGCTGTGGAGCCTGTGGACAGTGAAGACGAGGAAGCAAAAGAAGAGAACATCGACAACAGGATCTCAGTGATCCTGCAATACTTCCAGTGATACACAGGTAAGAAGACAAACCTGCCTACTACATGTCCTTTAACACTACTAACTCTCTACTGTCTGTCCTTTTCACCCAGTGTATAGTCACTGAGTTGTCACTTTCCCTTACAATTTTACAGATGTGGGTCCCACTGTGTGACATCTGCTTTGTTTCCTCATGGACTGGAGCTGTGTGACATAGGTATGTTGACATTACAATTGAAAGAGCATTTTGTCACTGTAATTGCTAATATACTAATTCAAAATCACAGACAGATCTGTGCTTTAAGGGTGTGTATTTAAGTGCTCAATATTGGAGGGGGGTGTAAAATGGTGAGGGGTGATGGTGGAGGAATGTCCATGGCAGAGTCCAAGCTATTAGTCTCACAGGTGCATTGTCCAAAGGGGCATAGGAAGTGGAGCTGGGGCAGTTTGAGGATGGACAGGGGTGACAAGTTGGGACAAAAGGATGACAATCAGGGTGGTCTCATTTCTTGGTGGGGGTCTTGGCATCGTTCTCTGTCTTTGTCCTGGATCTCAGGGACCGTTTGCGAGGTGGTTCTCCCTCTGCAGGGGTTGGGGTGCTCGTGTGGTGGTCCTGTGGTGGTGCCTCCTGTCCACTAGCGCCGGCAGAGGTGGTGGGCAGTTCATCGTCCAGGCTAGTGTCAGGGGCCCCTTGTTGTGTCACAGTGTCCCTCCTGGTGTTGAGGACTTCCATCAGCACCCCTACGATGGTGCCCAGGGTGGAAGTGATGGATTTGAGTTCCTCCCTGAAGCCCAAATACTGTTCCTCCTGCAGCCGCTGGGTCTCCTGTAACTTGGCAAGTACTGTTGCCATCGTCTCCTGGGAATGGTGGTAGGCTCCCATTATGCTGGAGAGGGCCTCGTGGAGAGTGGGTTCCCTGGCCTGTCCTCCCCCTGTCACACAGCAGCCCTCCCAGTTCCCCTGTTTCCCTGGGCCTCTATCCCCTGAACCGTGTGCCCACTGCCACTGCCCCCAGGTCCCTGTTGTTGTTGGGCTGGTGGGTTACCCTGGGTTCCCTGTAGTGGTGGACACACTGCTGATTGATGTGTCCTGGGGACAGAAGATTTGACTTACAGGAGTTCATTCCTCCAGCAACTCCTGCAAGGCCCTCAGGATGCAGAATAGCCAAGACTTGCTCCTCCCCTGTTGTTAGTTGTGGGAGAGGAGGTGGGGGTCTGCCACCAGTCCTCTGTACCACGATGTGGTGTCTTGAGACCACGAAACGCACCTTCCCCCGGAGGTCGTTTCACCTCTTCCTGATGTCATCCTTATTTCTTGGGTGCTGTCCCACTGCGTTGACCCTGTCCACGATTCTTCACCATAGTTCCATCTTCATAGCTATGGAGGTGTGCTGCACCTGTGATCCGATTAGCTGTGGCTCTACCCGGATGATTTCCTCCACCATGACCCTGAGCTCCTCCTCAGAAAACCTGGGGTGTCTTTGCCGTGCCATGGGGTGGTGTGGGTGATGTGTGGGTTGGTGTGTGTTGTGATGCGTGGGGTGATATTTAGTGGTGTGTTGTGTGAGGTGTGTGGATGTTGTGTGAGTGATAGTGTTGAGTGCCTGTGGAAGCTAGTTTGTTGATAGTGGTGTCTCTCTCTAGGCTTCGTTCTAAATTTTTGTCGTAGGGGTTTGTGGGTGATGTGGGTGTGTGTTTTATATTGTCCAATGTGGCTGTGTTTTGTAAGTGTGTGTGTATTCTGAGCGCGGTGGTGTGTACCGCCAATGGAATACCAGCGGTTGAAAGACTGCCACGTGGATTCATGGGTCATGATAGTGTGTGCGTATTCCTGTTGTTGTGACGATGGAGGTTTTGTTTTTGGCAGTTTAACACTGACTTCTGGTGTGGCGTACTTGTGTGGGTGTCTAAAGTTTGGTGTATTCCGAGCTGTGGGTCATAATGACCGTGGCGGAATTCCGTAGCAGCAGCGGTGTGTTGGCGGTCTTCTGCACAGCGGTAAGCAGCTTTTACCGTCAATGTTGTAATGGCACCCGTAGTTTGGGATACATTTACAAACAATGGCCAGCATAGTGTGAGTAAACATGTCACTCAGAGACTGCATCAGGTCATGGCACAGCTCACCTGGTACTGACCTGTGTCAAGATGAGAGTAGTGGCATCATACTCTGTGTGACATGAATGACTACACCACCCTACAATTTTACATATGAAGTCTGTCACACTCATTTTACCATTTAGCAATGTGTTCTGACATCTCTACTTGCCATATGTTGTCCTGCTGTGAGGCTACATTGTACTTGCAGTACTTCCTCAGATGAGTTAGTTAATTGTCAATGGATCTGAGGTCACTTGCACAAACATGAGGTACATTGATGAACAAACCACCATGATGAGTATGATGTTGCATGGTCACAATGCTGATGTGTATGACAATCTTAGTCAATGGTGAAATGGACCTTCAATGATTTTCCAAGGTGTTCAAAGTAATTGTGCAATGATAGCTAGTCTCGGTACCATGGACATGGGCAATGTGTCTTTTGTGCTTGTTGTGCATATGTGTGTCCCCTCCCCTCGCCCTTCTGGATGTTATAGCCAACATGTTACAATTGCAGATGGTGTATCCATTGCATGTGTGTAGTTCATTTGCCAAAATATACATTTGATCGACATGTCCCCTTGATGTTGCAGCTGCAAACATGAATGCATCCCAGAGGTGTGAATTTGCAAAGAGGGCATAGTGGTACTGCCACATCAAACAAGTTTCCAAGCAGTACTGGAGGATGCAAAGAAGGTATGATCAGGAGCATGCCTCGGGCCTGGAAAGCCTTCCCTCAAAGGGGGCCAGCAAATGAGCCATCCACCACCACCACCCATGGTGCAGCAAGGCCTGTGACCACAGGCAGTGCCACTTTCCTGGGGCAGGGCCCTCAACCTTGGCTCCATCAACTGGTCCAGCTACATCACCAAGTGCGAGACATACCTACACAGAGCCCCTCTACGTGCAGGAGGTTTGCACGGGGTTGGCAGTCTAAAAATATATTGCCCAGTTAGAGCACCAGAATTGGCAGAATTTGACACTGCTTCGAGAACTAAAAGCACATTTGGTGAAGCGCTGAAGGACATGTGGACACTACCATTTTGTTATATGCATGTATATAGTTGGGGTATTTAGTTAGGTAGAGTTTGTTAAGTTAGCATAGAGAAGGTTAGTTTGTAGTACTTAGTGGTAGTTTATCTTTGGGCTGGGGGTGTAGGGTAGTTGTTTTTTTGGAGTTGGGGAGGGGGTGATGTTTGGGAATATGTGAAAAACGTTTTTAAAAAAACAAAAAAAAAAACAATAAAAAAATCTGCAAAATATATATTATTGTTTAGGTCAAATGTTTAGGTGGTCAATGTTTAGTTTTAATAACTGTTGTCCTTGTCATTAGATGTATATTAAGGGGGGTAATGGGTAGATGTTTATCACGTGGCGTCATATATTTAGAATAAGTAGTGATAAGTTAAGTTTTTAGTATGAGTTAGGCTAAGATAGTTTAGTCTAGGTTAGTTTATATAGTTTAGTTAATATACAATGTTTAGGGTTAGTTTCATAGTTCAACAAATCATTCTAATATTCCTAATATATTGTCTTCATTTTCATTTAGAATGTAGGTGATAGCATGAATACACAGGCCATGTAAGGCACATGCTTTTGTAAGTAATAGTTAATTTACATGTGTGGCTATGTATATCCCCTATTGTCAAGTTCCTATCAGATTGGTAATGGTTTCACATCTGCAGCTCCAGAGATATTTAAGCAATGTATGTGACACTCTGGATGTGCATGGATACACATACCAGAACAGGGATTCAAACAGCATGTCTCTATATTTTTCAGTAATGTGACTTGCGTGGTATCATGTTATTGTAATTGCACTCCCCCTACATCTAGATGGGCCTTACCCATGCAACATCCATTGTAATTTGTACTATCTCGGAGTTAGAATGGAATGTATACCTGAGCCAGTGTTGAAACTGTGACATCAGCCAAGGGGTGTGGTTTGCATGGGACAACAGGTCGGTTTTCTTATTACAGAGTAGGAGCAAGAAGCTTTCACTGTTGTATTTGTGCAGGGAGGAAGAAATCCTGCTCATAAACATCCAATCCCTGCAACATTGATAACCTTGCTATGTGGTGCAAGTGTGTATGCATTGGCACTAGACTGCTGCATTTATAGTAGTAGTTCTAGACAAAAACATGGTTTGTCATTATCCTATTGCATACAGTACTTACATGTGTTTTAGTTATGACACAGCTCAGCACAGCTACATTGCTTGCAGCACATGCTGTCCAATTTGTTATGGTACATAGTCCCCTCAGTATATATGCATCACACAATGCATTAAGCTCACGAAAGTACTGCCTCAGACACAGATTCAAGACAATTTATTTTTAGAGGAAATATACTAGTTTGTGGGATAATGTTATTGTTTGTACTATACATTACACAGGAGACTAACCTCATTAAAGATCCCAAATCATTGGAAGTCCAGACAGAGTCCCGGGGAGGTGGGGGGGAATATGCCATGAGACGTGTAGGAGAGGAGTGCATCAGTGAGTGGGTGGTCACAGTGCCAATAGGTAGGAACTGGCCAGACTAACAGTTCACATGTGTGATTATTGAAAAGTGGAAGTGTGAAGAGGGGACATTGATAGATGTTGTAACACTGGCATGATCTTCAACACAGCAAAAAAGAAACTGTCCAAGTGCCACAGTCTGTAGCTACCAGGTGGCTTTTCATGTGAATGATGTTCCTTCCACATCTTTATCCAGTGCCATGGGTGGTGGTAGTGTTGAAGTTGAGGAAGGCACACACACATCAGGGCCAGGAGATGTGGATTTAAAAGTCATGGCAGCCATCATCTGTGGAAAGATGAAAGGCATCACTGTAGCAAGGAGGTACTGCTGGTAGTCTGCCAGCTTGTCATTGAGGGAGTGCAGCACCTGCTGCATGGACTCTGGGATAGTTTGGATAGCACTCAGCCTGTTGTCAATCATGCTGAAGCTGAAAGCCACTTTGAGAGCGCAATTGGTCGAAACCTCAGCATCAGGACACCAGCTATGTCAGCCAGGGACTTCTGGTGTCCACATACCAGAGAGTGGGTGCCTCTGATGGCAGCAGAGTTGTCCTTATTCAGACTGAGGCAAACTATGAACTCCCAGTATGCTTGCTGCCATGGTCTCCATCGCCACCTGCACATGATGTGCCAGCTCCCGCTGGACTACTGCTGGAGACCGTGCAATGCTTAGTGTCCTATATGCGAACAGAACCGAGATGGTGTATGGATGGCATCCAGAATCTCCTGGAGAGTTTCCTCACTGATGCTTTGGAGCTGGTCATCACCATCATCGGAGAAGTCTAGGACATGCAGCTGGAGGTGAGATATGGCATCATCCTCTGCAAGGAGATGAAAATATGTCAATGTTGATCAGTATTTGCTGTGCACATGAGTCTTTATGTTGTTAAGCATGGTGCATCACTTACATGGCATAGAGCCGCGCAACAGGTCCCTCATTTATGGGTTCCTAGCAGCGCAATGTGCCACCAGGATGTCAATTTTTGGAATGCACTGTTGGCACATTATGACAGCCCACATTTCCTACTGCACTCTAAGCTATTTTGTGTGTACTGCTTGTAGATCCCTTCCATGCATTACACCGCATGACAGTTGTGTGCATGGGTGTTGCTTGGAGTGCTCCTATGCAAAACCCAAGGAAACGTACAGGATCAAATGCATTGCCAGATCTGTTACTTTCAATGTGTGTCACAATATTCTACCAACCCACATGTGTTGTAAGAGTGATTTAAATTGAACAACTGTTTACATGTATTCTCCTTCTAGCCTATTATCTGTGTGCTTTATCCTGACCCACCCATAGTAAGATGCATCCACCTCTTGTGTATGGATTGTACAGGAAGGTGTCCCTTCCTGCACAACAACACTCATCCCTACAACACAGGCCTCCTTGCAGCATGGGTGCAAGGAGGCCAATGTTCCAGGGATGAGTGTTGTACATGGCAGTAAAATGTGCACTAGCACAGACTATAATGACAAAAATTACCCATATGTTGTATGTACATCACATTAGCACCCTATCCCAGTGGTGAAGGAAGGCATATCCTTGCCCTTGGATGGCCCACACTGCGCAACTGGGCTGGTACATGATGGCCGTTGAAAGTTACACATGGCCAGATGGTTCAGTTGCTACAGGGAAGGTACGTTTGTGATGTTCGTGAAGTGGTCTGTACATAAGGTGGTGGTGTCAGTGCACATTACATGTGTTTGGTGTTTTGCCATAATTGTGCCCCATGCAACCCTTTCACATGCATAGCGTGCCTCCTATGTGCCTCCCCCTTGTGCCATTAGTTATTAAACACATTTCCCCTCACTGCAATTTACTCTGTTTTTTGTTGCTCATCATTTGCTGCAGAGTCCTGTCCCTGGACTCCATTGACCAACACCTCCAGGATGACCACTGACATCATCTCCTCCAGCTCATCCATCTCCTCTTGGGGTGCCGGACTTCTACCTCTGGTCTGCAGTGCTGCCTTTCGGTTGCTTCCCAGTTTATCTTTTGTTTTGTGCTTGCAATTGTGCCAGCGCTTCTTACTATTGGTCACAGACTTTATCAATTAGGGACTGCCATATGACCTCCTTCCTACTTACTGGCACTTTAGAGGTGACGAAGAGTTGGTGTTGGTGCTCCATCCCCTCTGTGATCATAATCTGACTCTCCTCATGAGTGAAGCAACACTTCCTCTCCTCCTCTTCCTTTTCCCCTTCTCCTGGGACTCTGTCTGTCCATTCTGGCTTACACTGGGCTGATTGAAGTTTCTCTGGGGTCTCTCCTGTCCTGATTTCTTAATTTTTCTACCTTGTGACTTCAGTTTGGTGTTTTTGCAGGTTGTTTTTAGGCATGTTTAGGGAAAAAGTGAGGCTAGCACAATTAGCATAAAAAAAAACATGGCACAAATCATACCAGCACCACTTTTCTGGCACTATTCTTTGTTTTTTGGAACATGTCACAAAGGTTAGCATCACTTTTTTACGCTAACCATTTCTTACTGCCATTCTTTGCTGTTACATAAATATGAAGCAAGAATGCAGGTAAGAAATGACGTTAGCCGGCATTTTATTTTTTGAGGCACCACTGTGCTAGTGCACTTGTGCGTCATTTTTTGTAAATATGGCCCTCAGTTTTTTTATGACAGGTGCTCCATCTCCATTGCTCTCTTTGTTCACTCCCTCATCTAGCACCTCCTCAAAACTTAGAAAAACTAGATGCTATTCTCGAGGCAAGTGAGACCTCTCGAGTGAGCCTGGAGCCAAAGGTTGACGCAGTGGCTGAAGATATAAGCCTTCTGATGGATGACCACAGGAAACACTTTGGATCATTTACTCAGTCTGAAAAAAATGCTTGCTGACCTGCAGTCTCACACAAAAACCAATAAGGGATCTAAGGGAACAGATCCACTTCCTTGAGGACACAGCAGAGGACTCTTAGGGACAAGCTAGGCAGAGTAACATATATGTGCTATGGGCCTACCAGAGGGCCGCAAGGGTCTCAAAATGGTCGACTATCTAGAGACATGGTTGAAGGATTCTTTGGCAGGATCTCACACAGTTATTTTCCATTAAGAGGGCCTCAGTGCCTGCCAGGAGCCCCCTAACCAGCGGACCCCTAAGACCAATAGTGCCCAAAATCCTCATTTTAAAGATTGAATTGAAATATGATTCTTAAGAAGACAATACAGTCCAAACCACGCCTCAAAGATACTCAGTACATTCTCATCTTTCCTTACTGGCAGTTCAACATCAGAGAGCCTTGTTCCAAGGATTCAAGCACAAACTACCGGAGATGGGTGTCAGATATGGCATTATTTTCCTGCTAAACTGACAGCTATCTTGGTAACAAAGAACATTTCTTCTTGGACATTTCTGAGGCTTCGGACTGGTTGGTGACTCATAGATCTTCAGTGTATCCTCTGAGTGGTCACGCCGATGATGATGATGGTCATCATCATCATTGCTCAAGGAGGAGGACTAGCAAATCGTCTGCCACATCAGTAAGCCCATCACAAAACAGGGCCAGAGTGGATGGTCACTCTGCGCTGGATGTAGCAGCAACCTTCTGGGACCCTCTGAGAGATGACACTGGTATCCTTTTGGAGGACTCAGAGGATGGAGACTCCACCTTAACCTTGTAACTCAATCAGGCATCCATCCTATGTGGCCCCTCAAACAGCAGATGGAATTCTGATGAGCCCTATAGACTCTCGCTTGGGAACCCCTGCCAGTCCACTACCCACTATGGTCATGTTAACTGTGACACGGAACCCTGACATCTTTGACCGGGGCTTGCTTCCTCTATCATGATTGTATAGTCTGGTGACCCTACCCAATGTCACATCCCTCTCCATGTGGGTGTCTGCTGTCTCCAGCCCCCCGACCCACCGATCCCTGCAGGGCTCCTGTGGACTCCTGTTGGGCCTAAAAGGATCAACTCATGCTCACCCTTCACCCTATGAGTGTTGCCGTACAGTACACTGCAGGTCCTCTCCACAAGCCCCTGTCCCCTTGTGGATGGTTATTTATCCAGTTTCAACAGCTAGCAGTTGGCCATCTGCCCTCAGTATTTTTATTTTCATTGTTTGTTGTACTGGTGTTTCGATTTTGGTTGTTAAGTCTTATGACCAGGTATTCCATTTCCTCCCATGCCCTGATTCTACAGGAGTCCTAACGCTGCCCCACAGTGGCTAAGACCACCCCCCCCCCGGACCCGTGGGGGAGGTAGTCCTGTGGGATGATGGGCACCCAAGCCTACCATATCATATCCTTGAGTACTGTCCAAGGATCTACACTTATTTGAAGTGTAAAGTGGTACAAATTGCAATGATTTGTATTGCTTTTAGATTCCCATAGTACACAAGATAAAGGGGATAGTTTTCAGGAGAGTTGGAGAGGTCAGGCCTATACTACCAACTACTCAGTATATGCAAGGGGAACCAATAGCTTTGGTAAAAGCAGGATCCTGCTCAACATCCTGTCCCACAATATACCTAGGGGGTGGTTTTTTCCTTCTTGAAACCAGACTGCAACTGGATGGCTCTCCTATCTTTATAGGGAGCTTTTACAGCACCAACTCAGATCAATCAAAGTTCCCCCATCGACTGTCATCTCACCTTGAAAATGGACACATAGCCATAGTTGCTGGGAGGTGATTTTGAATATGTAATAGACCCGTCTCTAGATCAATCACATCCTGCACTCCACAATACCCCTGCAGTGTCCAACACTCAGATCCTGGTGGTGCTGCTCTGACAATTATCCTGCAAACACCTGGTGGCAGCTACCACCTTGGGATCAAACTTATACAACTCCTTGGTGTGTATGTGTATGCACATCTGAATAGGATTATCTGCTCATCCAAACTCTGCCCTTCTATTTCTTCTCTTGACTACTTCGATAGTGAACTATTCGATCATAGTCCCTTGATTCTAAGCCTGGGATGGGCCTAGTCCCATTTGGTAGCTACAGGCCTACACCCTAGAGGACACACCATTAAGGGACAAAATTTAACAAAATTATTGAATACTTTGAGCACAATGATGGCTAGGCTTCGTTGCCTACTATTGAATGGGAAGCCTTCAAGGTAGTTGACTGAGACCATTGAATTCACGCGGTACAGAGGGATATGGTTGATAATACTCAGACAAAAAGACACAGGCAAATGAGAATACATAGTGATACAGAGAAGAGGAGCTGAAGATCCCTTGCCCATGTCCTCAGCGGATGAGTTCCATGAGGTTCAGGTTCTACTGATCAAGCAGCAGTGCTGCTTGGATTATCCCAAACAGACATAGGGGGTCAACAGGCTGGCGGTGCTTCCGTGGGCATTCTGACCGCGGCGGTACAGCCGCGGTCAGAAACGGGAAACCGACGGAGTCCCGCCGGTTTCCCGCTGCCCCAGGGAATCCTCCACGGCGGCGCTGCTTGCAGTGCCGCCATGGGGATTCCAACCCCCTTACCGATATCCTGTTCCTGGCGGTTTTCACCGCCAGGAACAGGATGGCGGTAACGGGTGTCGTGGGGCCCCTGGGGGCCCCTGCAGTGCCCATGTGAATGGCAAGGGCACTGCAGGGGCCCCCTAACTGGGCCCCACATTGATTTTCAGTGTCTGCCTCGCAGACACTGAAAATCGTGACGGGTGCAACTGCACCCGTCGCACACCAGCAACTCCGCCGGCTCCATTCGGAGCCGGCATCCTCGTTGCTGGTGCTTTCCCACTGGGCGGGCGGGCGGCCTTTTGGCGGTCGCCGCCAGCCCAGCGGGAAAGTCAGAATGACGGCTGCGGTCTTTTGACCGCGGTACGGTCTTCTGGCGGTTCCCGCTTGGCTGGCGGCGACCGCCGCCCGCTAAACTTGGAATCAGGGCCATAGTGCTGACCTTCCTAGCAGGAGCCACTCTGCATAGATTCTGGAGGACCGGGAAGAACTCAATACTCCTAACATTCATTCTGGGCAGAAATGCCTCTTTGAGTATTCAATACTTTTACCTCATAATGGAGGCTGTCAAAGGGAAGTTTGCATGTACCGCTGCACTGGTGATAGACTTCAACACTGTAAGTTTGGTTTACCTATTTTGCATTTTGTTAAAATAAGTTTTGGTCCACTTATTTTTTAGATTAATCTACATACTTTATATGGATTCCACTGTCTTCATTTGCTACAAGGGATGCCTCTCTGAGGCCATATCTGTCAGCGGGTGTATAAGACAGGGGCTTCTACTCCCACCACATGTATTTGTATTACTGATGGAACCCATGGTGGCCTGTGCCAGGCAGGTTAGCAGAGAGTGGGGTAGTCATCCGAGCACTCTACCATAGTTAGTCTCCTAGCAGAGTTTGGAATAGTCTTAGGACTCTGCATCAATTGAAACAAATCCTGTATCTTTCCTCTGGTACCTAGTTGAGCGCCAGGGGTGCTGGATCTGGGAGAGTGCTCAGTCCACTGGGAACCCGTCTCCTTCTGATACCTGGGTATTTGCATAAACCATACAGGACCTTGCTAATCTGATAGTGATTATGTCATTTCTTGGACAGATGACCTTCTGGTGCTGCCTTTCCTCATCAGTGATGGGCAAGATCGCTGTTTCCAAAATATTGATGCTTCCCTACCCCGTACTACTTCTCAAACCTTCCTATTGTCCTCCCTCAGACGTTTTTCCAGGAGTTACACAGACTCTTTGGGCACCTGATATGGCATGTTTCTATGGATGAGTGGGCCTCTGCTAGCTGCGGCTTCCATAAATTGGAATATTATTATATGACAGCACAAATACAATGTCTTTACCAATGATTTGCGGAGTGCTTCATCAAGGAAACATGAACAACCACCCTCCTGCCTTTCCAATCCAAACAACTGATGTTTACAGTACCGCGGACTTGGGCAAAGCAGCTTTCACCCTTCTTCTGCAGGTGGCACCTGCTTGCCTTGCTAAAGCATTGTGAATCACCATACACCTGTCTCCCTACATATATGTGATACCCCTTCTTGGTGTCCGGACACATCAGGGCCATGAGGTGCATATCTGGGATCAGACCAGGCTCTCCGCCATGGAAATCTTCTCCCAGAATAGTCAGTTTCTATCATTTCTGACCCTGGTGGAGCAATTAAACTTTCATGAGGGCAGTTTCTTCTATGTGCTTCATTGAAGGGATCTTGAGGGATACTTGGGCTACCCAGGATGTAGTGTTGGCCAGCCATTAGCTCATGCAAGCCATGCACTCATTGGGTGGTGGTCACAGACTGATCAGTTGGAATACCATTGCCTTGTTGATCAAGCACAAACCTTGCTGCAGCCCTCAGGGGATGCTAAAAAGCCTAATTTTGCAGACTTCTTTATGATAGGAAGTGGACAAAAGCTTTGGCATTCCAACCTAGGTCTCACAGAAGCCCTGTATAAAATGAATCTAGTTTTATATACTAGATAGCACCTAATTCTCCCCTCAGTAGACTGCCAGAATATTCCCTGGGGCCCTCAACTCATCCCCCAGATGAGGCACCTCAGCTGGCTGGTTTAACACTTGTGCTGAGGGATTGCACCCACCTCCACCCTTCCTGGGAAGTTGTACTGTTGAGACTAGACAGAATGGGCTTCTGGGAGGCAGCGGCAATACCGCACACAAGAAACTGCAGCCTTTTGTTGATCACACCCTCATGCTGGCCAATTGTACCATAATTATGAAGTGCAAGCTTCCAGTGTCACGGTCCACTGAGTATTGGCTCCATTCATTCTCTGAAGGGGCTAAAAGCAGAAGTCATGTGTAGCAGAGGTGCGGGTACTGAATATATGAGAGCCAAGTTGTCCAAAGTTGAAAGGAGTTTATTTCCAACAGAAGGTCTCATCCAACTGCCTCAACTGCTGTCTTCTCATCTTCTGCCCCCAACCTTCTCTTACTACATTCCATCATAACGTAACAACATTCTCCATAACTAGCATGATATTATACATACCCCTTTTTGACAAAAACTTAAATCACTAGCGCACAAATATATTTCAAAGAGTAAAAACAGAAAAGAAGAGCAGAGGAATATAACTTACACATTCAATACAGCATATGTACAAAGAGAATGCATAACATTGAAGTGCAAAAACAAAGATTACCCTTTAAATAATCTGGTATATAAGGAGGAGTAACCACTATTTGTACATTCTCACAAATATGGTTGCTTTCTGCCAGTTGAAGACTCACGATGTGCATGATTATCACGAGAATAATGATGCCCAGGGTTATCACAAACAGACTTTCCTTTGAAAATTACCACTCTGTTAAGGTTCCATAGGGGGGAGTCATCCGTCGTAACAGCATTGGTGAAAATCTTGACAGACCTTAATGATTTGGATAACTGTGAACATCCTTCCTTCTTGACTGGTTTCCTGATCATTGCCCAGTCACCTACCCTCACATTGGTTCTTTTGACAGATCACTTTTCATCAAAATTGTTGTTGCAAGCTTCAATTTTCCACACCTCCTTCAATCTGGTCTTCATTCACATTCACCTTACCCAACTGAAACGCCATGTCATTGACCCACGTAGGTGCCATCAATTTAGTTGGCTGACTGCCTCTGAATAACTCAAAAGGCATTTTTTATAGAGAAGGAATGCGGAGGGACTCTCCAATTCAGAACATTGTCCTTTGCCATTGCTGTGGTTTCCTTCAACACCCTGTTGAAACATTCCATAATGCTATTTGTTCTGTATGATATAATGCATGTTTCTTGTGCTTAATCGCATTGTCTTTCAAAATATTTTCCATTTGTTGGAAACCAATTGTAACCCATTGTCTTTAAGTACAATGTTGGTTATGCATACTCTACCAAATAACTCCCTCAAACATCCCACAACATATTTAGTTTAAAATCCTCTGGAGAAAAAAAACAATTGGGAAATCTAAAATACATGTCAACCATGACTGTTGGATAGGTCTCACAGCCCTCACCATATATGGGACCCAATATGTTCAAGGCAACTTCCTCCCAAGGATGAGTTTGATGGTTTCTAATCACAATGGATTGTACTCTTGGCTTCATGGCTTTCTTTCTTAATGCACATTGCACACACTCCCCAACCCCTCTCTCAACCTGACAATCCATGCCTGAGACCAGTATGTCAATCTAAGTCTTTCTTTTGTCTGTGACATACCTTGATGACCAGAGTGAGAAGAGCAATCATATCTTCTCATAAAGCACTTGGTGGAACAAATCTTGTACCCCTAAACATCAGACCATGCTTTTCAGACAACTCATCTCTAGCAAGCCAAACATTTTTGCTCTCCTTAGTTCCATTCATTTTTGTACACTAGCCACCTTTGATTAAATACCACGCTTCTAACATCACTGTAAGAAACCAGGTATTTTTGTGGTATGCCCCACCTACTTTTTGCCTCCATTTTGTACCCCTAGATACTGGTTTTCTAACCCTGAGGGTGTTTTGGGCTCTGATAACCAGACACAGGGCCTGCTCTCTGATTACAAGCATATGCAAATTAGGCACAATAGTAATTGGCATGGCAACCACTTATAAGTCCCTAGTATAAAATGGTGACTAGAGGGTGAATCACATCCTCCTTGTTGTAAAACAGCACCTAGCCTGTTTCTGCTTGTATCAGTGGTGAGCATAGATTTATACCTGAGATCAGAATTCCCTAATCTGGGGCCCAGATTCAACTGTTCCTGTATCTCCTTGAATTCCGTTTCACACATTTCATCCCACACAAACTCAATACATATTGGTGCAGATACCAGAAAACCCCTCTACAAATTTATTGTAATATTCTGGCATCCCCCAACATCGCATTGATTCTTCTTTATTAGATGGAGATTTAAGGTTCTCTATGGAATTAACTAGATGTTCTTTGGGAGTGATCCCTTATTCTGTGATGATATGACCCAAGTAACCTATGGAATCTCTGTGAAATTTGCACTTCTTTACTTTGATGTTTAAATTGGATTTACCAAGTCTCTCCAACAACCGTTTCACTCTTTCATCATGTTCAATAGCATCCTTTCTAAGAACGAATACATCGTCTTCATAAATTCAAATTCCTTCAAGATCCTTTAAAACCTTCTCCAATGCTCTTTGGATATCCGATGCTGCAGATGTTAAGCTGCATGGTAACCTTGTATATATAAATGACCCAAAAGGTATGATAAAAACAGTTAGATACCTGGATGCCTCGCCTAGATTAAACTGATAGAAAGCTGATGTAAGATTAATAGTGGAAAAGATCTTTGTTCCACGAAGTAATATTAGCATATCAGAGATGCTAGGCAACAGATACCTGTCTACAATTAGCTGCTTGTTCAATTCTCTAAGATCAACACACACATGTAAACTTCCATTTGCCATTCTAGCTGCATCCAGCATAGTTTCTCTAACTCTAATCTCATTTCTTCTCAAACTGCGACCAGCACATTACAAACTTTACCATACACAAGCTTGGCTCTATCCAAAAATCATATATGATGAACATAATCCCATAATCAACCAAGCT
Source organism: Pleurodeles waltl (assembly GCF_031143425.1). NCBI lineage: Eukaryota > Metazoa > Chordata > Amphibia > Caudata > Salamandridae > Pleurodeles > Pleurodeles waltl. The sequence continues at coordinate 1,427,318,119 of NC_090446.1, forward strand.
TTTCCTGAAAAACCTGTGGGAAACCTACTTTCAGTTCTTTATTAACTTGAAACCCATCTTTCAACAGAGTGGGAAGAAAACTGTTAGGATCAAGCATAACCCCCAGATCTTTTAGATCAAACTTGCTCGAAATGCTTTCCCCTTTTTGCGAAACATAGATCTTAGCATTGACATTGGTCATTATCTATTAGGCCTGAAAGTACCAAAAGAGTTTAATTGGTTCACAAGCATAACCATAATGTTTTATATCTGGCTTAAATAATTTGGTTTCAATGTTCAGTTTTTCAAGATAAATGTTTTAGAGAAAATTGTAATCTTCACCCGAGTGTCCAGAAATTCAGTAGTCAATTCTCCTTATACATATATTTCTTGCACAGGACTAATACCTTTCTCACTGTTGACCTGTAAGATCATTTGTGCATTTTCAAAGTCAGCATCTTTGCTGCACTCACCTTCCACATCATCTTCAATCTCAAAAACTTTAAAACTCTTCATCCTGCACACACTAGCAAAATGTTCTTTCTTTTTACAAAAATTACATGCAGCTTTGAGTGCAGGGCATTTCTTGTCATTGGCCATGTGACCGATTCTTCAACATCTAAAATATTTCCCCTGAAAATCATTGTTCCTTTCCTCTTTGAAATTGCTTTCTTTCTGTTGTCTTTTTGCACAACTTTGGACCATAAGAACACTATCACCCTTTCCTTCTTTATGACTTCTGCACATTTGATTGAATGTTCACATTTCTTAGCCACTAACAAAACTTCATCTAGGCTAGTTCCACTCTGATTTTTTTCAATTTTGTATCCTAACATAAATTGGTCTCTGATCCTTTCTTCTAATAAGGGACCACATTTACAAGACAAAGTTATTTTTTTTCAAATCAGTAACATAGATCTATACCATTTTAGTTTCTTTCTGGTTTCTCCTCTCAAAATGATATCTCTCAAAAATGATACTACCTTTTCTTAGATAATGCGTATCTAATTTTCTTATGCAGAGCTCATATTCATTAAGTCCTAGGGCATCATCATCATCAGTGACCTCTGGGAGATGGTTGAATACTTCTTGCCCCTCCTAAGTGTTGTTAAGAAAAATGGTGAAGCTGTAATGTTCAGCTTCAAATCAATACAAACACTGTGCTCAACATACTGACTACAGGGTGAAATACAATGCAAAAAATGAATGAAAAATGGAATGAGATAGAAGCAAAAATACAAAAAAGACAATAATCAACCAGCTATAATAAAGTAGAAACAAAACATTAAATTCACCGTGCACCCAACAAATGTGCTAGAGAACTGCTGGAAAAAAAATGTTATTCCAAATGAAACAGCTTTGTATTGTCCAACTCTTCACCAAATTACAAATGAAGAACACTGCAGTTGTGCAGTCTAGTTGTTTCACTGAACATCAAAGGGCACACCCCTAAAAAAGCAATTGTGAAGAATTACTCCTTTAGTCATTGAGTGGGCATGTATACAAGTGGGCCCCTTTAAAAAAAAGAAGAAGGGACCCTCACAGAGAAGAAGGGTTTCCCACACAGAGCACTAGTTCAACAATCTAAAATAAGTGTCTGTGAAATCCACCACTGGGACATAGACCTCATTTTTCCTTTTTGTGAAAACGCTTAGCTTTGCTGAGAACTCCTGTATAATATCCCATCCTCTCTTCCAATGTATTGGGGTGCAGGTATTGAATACACATGAGCCAACTTGTTCAAAGCTGAAAGGAGTTTATTCCTACCAGAAGGTCTCATCGAACTGCCGTAACTGCTGCCTTCTCACTCTCTGCCTCCAAACTTTTCTCACTAAATGTCATCATGACCTAACAACATTCCACACAACTAGCATCATATATTACATCACAGCATTACATAAAGAAGAGATCAAAGGCTGACCTTCCAGTCCCATGCTCCATGATTGGTAGACGTTGTCCTTCAGATAGCTTGACCCCCATGCTCCATATCTAGTCTGGATCTGATTCTTTTTATCAATCCAGTTCCAATAGCAACATGGTCCCAGATAATCATCCAGAGCCATCCAAGCAAAGCATGAGTCACCCCTAAGACCTGTGAGGCTCAATTTAATTGACCATTGGTCATTGATGCACTAGGGCCCTCTACCCTCTGCCTCCTTTTTCTACCCCAGCACTCATCCCCCTTACCAGTTCTAATATTACTTTCCATACAGTTTGAGCACCCATAGGACCTATACAGATAAGGCGCCACTTCATCCAATAGCATACAGCCTTTTTACCATTGATACGCCCCCGTATTTGTGTATGTATGGCTAAACCCAATAAACAGCTGTTTGAAAAAATGAAAAAAATAATCTATATATTTCAGGACCAGACCTTCATACCTAATAGGATATGAATTCCATTACAAATAAAAAAGCATGCAAGGGAAGGCAAATCGGCTACAAAATCTAAACTATAGGATTACCCAATTGGATTTCACCGTAGTGTGCAGAGCAATGGCGTTGCTTCTTTCCCAGGCTCCTGCATCCCCCCCACTCCTCATCTTTCGGCCTCCTAAGCTTCCAATATTTCTGTCCACAGTGGGGCTATAGGTTGGGTCCGAATTCCTTGTGCTTCCTCCCTTTGCAGCGCCTGTAATTCGGCCTGGGCCCATACCGACACGTCCCTCCTCCAGTCCGCCGAATAAGGGCCCGTTTGGGATTTCCAGGCTATGGTAATTCGATGCCTGAATAAGACCAGGGCAAGGTCCAAGAACCTACTGCATACTCTCTTGGAAACTGTCCGTGTATGCAATTCTAACAAGTACAGGAAGGGGTCTAGGTCTAGTTGTGTACCCAGGGCCCCCCCCCCCAAGTCCTCCAATACTCCCATCCAGCCTCTCTGTATGTTTGGGCAGTCCCAGACCATGTGATGGAATTCCGGGTCTACTGCTTTACATCTGGGGCAGTCCCTGGGCCCACCACTATTCATTACTCTAAGCCTGTGTGGGGTGAGGTACGTTCTAGGTACATAGTTGTACTGAATATATCAGAAGTGCATATTTCTGGATACTTTCCAGGGGTATGCTAGCACTCACTGCTATTCTACATCCATCAGGACTTTGTCCCCTCTCTACTCCCATTTTGTCCGTAGAGTCTGTAAGGACGCCAGTGTAGCCCCAGTAAGAGCCATGTAGAGTTTGGTAATCAAGTGACTGTCCCCCCGCTGTCAATAATAGGTGCAATATAGCATGCGTCTCTGACTCTGCATTCACTTTAGGCCATAATTTCCGCACAGCTAGGACCAGTGTCCGATACGTCAGAAACTGTCCCCCTGGGACCCTGTCCTCCTCCACCAATCCCGCAAAGGGGCGCAGAACCCCCTCGCAGAAAAGTTCTCCCAATGTTACAACTCCCGCCTGGGTCCAAGCCCTCACCTGGCTTCTCATCAAGGTGCGACCCAGCACTCCAGGGGAGTAGGCCACTGTCACTCCAGTGCTCTTCAAACAACTTCTCCAACAAGAGAGGGCTGCTGTCAGCAGGATGGTCAACCCAGGCAGAAGATTCCCGGCACCCAGTAGGCCATCCAGGGGGACATCTGGTTTTATTTCACCACTAGGTACACTCAAGTCCATCCGGTGCGTCCCCGACAGCCATCCAGCCACCCACTGACGTTGGCATGACAGATAATACAATTACAAATCTGGAACCGCCAAATTTCCCTCTAGCGCGGGTTGGCAAGGAGTGGAGAGGGATGTCCGTTGACGACCTCCATCCCACAGGAGCCCCCTAAGGAGCGCGTTCAGGTCCCTAAACCGGTCATCGGTACAGCCACTGGGACGTTGGCAAAATAATATAGTAGGCAGGGTAACATACCCATTTTAGACAATGCCACTCGGGCCATCATTGGGAATTTCAGGGAGTGCCAGAACGTCAAAGAGGATCGTAAGGATCGGAGAGCTGCACCAAGGTTTCCGTCACGTAGATCACTTGGATCGTGGAAGACCTGAATACCCAAGTATCTGAAAGTACAGGGGACCAAGGAATATCAACAGGGCACGAGGATAGGTGCCCAGTGCCCTCAGATAATGGGAAAGCATAAGTCTTCCTCCTATTCACCCTGAGACCGGATGGGATACTGAATCCCTCAAGCAGTGTGAGTGCCCAAGGAATCCCAGCCATGCCATCCCGCAAATAAATCGGTAGATCGTCTGCATAAAGCAAGATGATGTGTTCCACACGACCCCATGGCACTCCTCTACCACGCCCCTCCACTCAGAACTGTGCAGCCAGGGGCTCAATAGCAGTTGTAAACAGTAAGGGTGAAAGAGGACAACGCTGCCTGGTGCCACGGTATATTGGGTATGTATCCAACACCAACTCACCCACCCGCATTCTCGCCACCAGATGACAGTACAGCAGCTCAATCAATCGTATCCAACTGTCTCCCAACCCCATTTGAGTCATCACTGCCCGTAGAGAGTCAAATGCCTTTTCAAGATCTACTGATAGAAGCACAGCCTCAGGGTGCCGTTCCTCGTTTGGTAGGTGTAGAAGCGTGAACAGCCTTCTCATGTTCAGGGAGGTATTATGCTCGGGTACAAAACCGTTCTGGTCCTCATGGACGAGGTGGGGGACATGGTGTAATAACCTATTAGCCAGCGCTTTACTAAGGATTTTGAAGTTGCAATTCAGCATGGACACGGGTCAGAAGTCAGTCACCGACGCGTATTTTGATTTGGTCTTGGGCAGAGGAACCACCAATGCCTCCCACAGGGTCCATGGTAAAGTGACTGCCTCATAAGCCTCAGTATAGGAGTCAACCAATGGTGGGGCCAGGAGGTCCGTATATGTCTTGTAGAGCTCCATGTGGAGTCCATCCTTGCCAGGTGTTTTGCCCTCAGCTAATTGTGTAATAGCAGTTTTCACCTCATCCAAGGTGAGCGGCTCCCCCAGAGGGCCCCTGTCCTCTTGCTTAAGGGTGACCAATGGAAGGGACCGCAGGTGGTGATCCAGTGACTGCGGCAGATCTTCCTTAGTTTGCCTATAAAGGCAAGTATAATAGGATTTAAAAGCTTTTTTTTCTCAGATGGAGCATAGATGTGATCTCCATCCGTCCTCTGTACATTCATGATCGGAGCGCCCCCCCCTGCCCCTCGGGTCCCACCAACCAAGACAGCAGCCTGCCCGATCTACCCTCCTCCTCTTGTACGGATGTCATGTGCTTTTGATAATCGTGGCACCGTAGCCTTTCCAGTGTTTGATTAAACAATTCCCTTGTTTAAAAGAGTCTGTGTGTCACCGTCTGGTCTGCACCCTGCTCGACCTTCCTGTCAAGGAGTTCATTTTCCAGTTAGTTCAATTCACGCACAAGGGTTTGTCTGATCCCCACCAACTGTCCCATACAGTGACTTTGTGTCACCACCTTGAGAGTCTCCCACTCTGTGCGGCGTGACTCCATGGAGCCCTTATTGATGCTAATGTGTTCCAGAAGGTGAGCCCTGAGTCCCTCCCTGTACACTGGGTCCTCCAGGGCCCTTGGCTGAAGCCTCCATGACGGAGTGGGTGCCCTCGCCCCTGCACCCCGCAGTTGATAAGTAACGGGCTGTGGTCCGATAAAGTACAGCCCAGCTACTCAGAGTAGACTATCTTGTGGGAAATGGAGCCAGTGCTGAACCCACCAAACATCCTATAGCCCCCAGTGCCTCAACCAGTCGTTAAGGGTTTTCACCATTTTTGTGCTGTCGCTTCAGGCATGGGAGGGAAGGAGCGGTCCATCCCAATGTCCATTACGCAGTTAAAGTCCCCCCAATGACAAATCGCCCCCCCCCGAGAAACTGGCCAATCGCCCAGAGAGTGCCTGTCAAAAGGGAGTCTGCTCCTGGTTAGGGACATATACACAACTCAGCACTATGAGCCTGCCTTGCAGTCTGCCCTCCACTATAGCGTTTCTGCCATCCTGATCCAAGTTCATGGAGAGGGGCTCAAATGGGACTCCAGCCCTAACACAAATCGGAGGGCCCCTTGCAAACGCCGAGTGTGTGGTGGCGAAGAGCTGTCCCCTCCATCTGTGTCTTAATTTATCCACCTCCCCAGTGTTGAGATGCGTTTCCTGGAGCAGTGCTATGTGTACCCCCCTTCTCTTTAAGTATGACAAGATATTATGGTGTTTAATAAGTGACCCCATCCCCCGGATATTCCACGTTATTAGCTTGTAATCCATCACTGGAACTCGGTCGGTAAGGAGCATCCATCCCCCCTCCCCCGGTGACAATCATTTCTCAGCTCCACCCCACGTCCCGCAGGTGCCACAGTCAATGTTAATTTCAAGGTGACTGATCTCATGTGCATTTGAAAAGAAAAAAACATCAAACCGCAACTCCTGCTTCTCAGGGCAATTCCGCAACAAGTGGTTGTCCAGCAAGCACCCAACAAACAGAACAGTAACCCTAAGTCATATAGAGTTCTCACTATTCAGCAAAAATCGGTCGAGAATCTGGGCGAGGGGGCCATGATCTCCGCGGGCCCATAGTCAAACAGCAGCCCCAGAGGAGAGTCTGGCGCCCTTCACTTGAGACTCATCACAAATCATCTGCCGTTTGGGGAGTCATTCTTGGAGCCTCATCTGAATGCTGGGAATCTGAATCCGTGGAGTGAGTTTGATGGTCTGATTCACCTTCACTGGCCTCTTCGGCTGGGGTCCCCTGTTTTAGTGATGCCACAGCCTCCAAAGCGGACCTCCTGTCCAGGTCCCTCTGTGCTGGAGTTGGCCTTATTCCCGGGCAGGATCTGTTCCACCGTCTTGTTGCTCCCCTGCATCCCTGTTAGTGCGACACTCCTGGCAGGGCACCAGAGTCCTCCTCTGCCTTGTGCGCCTCCAGCAACTCCCAGGCCTCGTCTGGTGTTTGAACGGATGTGCTATGGCCCTCCAGAATCACTCTCATCCTAGCTGGGAATAGGAGCGAGTATTGGACACCCGCATCTCTCATAGCCCTCTTCACCGCTGTGTAGGAGGCCCGCCTAGACTGCACTTCAGCAGTAAAATCCAGGAAGAGGGTCACTGATCCATTGTCCACTCTAAAGGGCCCTGCTTCTCTGACTCACTGTAGCAGGATGTCTCTATCCCTATAGTGGAGCAATTTAGCCACCACAGTTCATGGGGGCCATCCAGGCAGGGCTGGTCTCGACAGCACTCAGTGAGCTCTCTCCAAGGCAAAGAAAGGGGTGAGCAGTCCCGGGACGACTTCCTGCTGCAACCATTTTTCAAGAAAGGTCACAGCATCAGCACCCTCAGCTCCTTCTGGCAGTCCAATAATGCGCACATTGTTTCTCCGGTTCCGGCCTTCAGCATCTTCGGCCTGACGTTCCAGTCTCTGAGCACGGTCTGTCAGTTGCGCTATGGTGGCCTGTGTTTCTTGTTGCGCTGGGGCCATCTCTGTAAGCGTTGTCCCGGCGCATCGAACCCTATCTGCTAGCTTCTGGTGGTCTGCACGTAGCAGGCCCAGATCCACTGATACCTGGCTGATTTCTTTCAGGAGAGTGGTTTTGGACTCCTCTATAGCCCCTAGGATCTTGTCGAGAGTGACTTGTTAGGAGTGCGGCACTGGTTCGGCCATGTATAAATTGCTCTGGTCGCTGCCACGGCCTCTCCCCTGTAGCCTTCCCTTATTATGGTTTTTAGTAGACATGCAGCTGTGGGGGTCAAGGCAACCCCAACGGAGGGTCGACAGCAGTCACAGCGTCCGTACGCAGACTCACTCCACCACTTCCCAGAGTGGGCGCAATCTGTGAAGGGCCCAGCTTCCAGGGGTAGCTCACCTCCAGTAGAAGTCTGCTGCGCTGCCCTCTTTCGCCTCTCCAGGTAGGCCTCTCAGGCCACAATGCCCTGCTAGCTGCAATCAGTGTCTCTATGGGAGCATGCCCCGCCGGGGCACAGCTTTCCACGATTCAGCAGCCGTGGTCTCAAATCGGCCACTGCCCAGGTAGATCTTGTTCAGCCTCCAAGTGCTGCAGGGCACATCACTGGACCCGCCTGGTCATGCATCCATGTTGGACTTAACCGGACCATGTGCGGGTGGGGTGCTCTCATCCGTGCACCATGGGGTTGCACTCCGGTAAGCCTGCCCCGGAGCGCTCTGCTTTTCCCCTTTATTACTGCTTGGTAGGGCCCCTGCCGCACTGCTGCGAGGGGCCCCAGCGCTCACTTCGATGTCACAGCTCCCGGTCTCCCACTGCAGTAGGTGGCGGCAGGCCCTTATGTCACCCCGATCTGCAGGGCCCTGGCTCGCCTCCCATCAGGCAGTCTTCCTGCTCGGCTCCAAGATGGCCATCTCCGGCCCTCAGAACTGCCACGTCATCACAGCGCCTCTTCAGGTAGTCTCTCAGCCTGCAGTGTTACTGCGGCCCCGGTCTCCTCGCCCAGGAATCTGATGGCGCCACCTGGTCCCGGGGCCGCACCAAACCACAGCCGCCCAGGCGCTCCTCTCTGCTGCCGTCCAGGCACCCTGATGACAAACCTGCCGCGGGCCGTGGGATCGCACCAGGCCACACCGGGTTCCCAGTGCCGCCGCGGTCCTCCACTCATGGATTCAGTCGGCTGCAATAACGTCACCGACTCGCCCTACCGTTTCCTGTGACCACAGGGCTGTCATCGATAAGGATAAATGTCGGGCCAAGGCGGAGCGGAGCGATTACATGTCCGCCATTGCTGCCAATCAGGCCACGCCCCCCAAGGGTGCCTGCATAAGAGCAGAATTGTTTTTGTTCAAGAAGAGATACCTTTCTGCACAAAAACAATCCAAAGAGGAAATAGAGAAGAGAAAAAAAATCTTCTCCTTGATACACTGTCATTTTGGGGCAGTACCAATTTGGCCCAATCTGAGACTCACAAACCTCAAATCCATGGGTGTATGCATGGGAACAACCATACTCCATCCATGGAACACCTACTAGTTCAAAATGCTATTTTACGTTGTGTTACACTTCTTTGTAAAGTCATGCAAGGTGGTACAAAATATCCCTTTTGTGACTTTGTGAATTTTACTGAACCCTCTGTGTTGTCCTTGTGTCTCCTTGCAAGACACAAGGACAACTCAAAGGCTTAGTAAATCTGGGACTCAGTGTTTTACAAAGGTTAACATGTGGGACAGTCTGTGAAATATAAAGGAGTTTTGCTCATTTGTCATTTTTATCATGAAGTACTCCTGTCGAAGTCCCCACTTAACAGAAATATCACACTATTGAAGTTAATATTACAAAATCAATAACCATGGGACAATATTTTTGGTAACCAACGTTTAGTAGACAGCATGTATGTGAGGAGTCACTGTATGCAGGCAGGGGCCATGAGCCTTCTCTGCTGGCAATACTCAATCTGGTGCAGGCTCAGAGGGTCGAAGTACAGCTGCACTATGTCCAACTTTTTGCAGACACAGTGATAATATGGCAATCTTTAGCAGAGGTTACTAATAAGGTATCAGCCCTCGCTACAGATCTGACTGAAATTCAGCAGTGGGTGGCTGATGCAAAAGAGGTTGGATCGGCTGCCTTTAAATTTATTGGGATTCACAAATGGCAGCTAGCAACTGTTCAAACCAAAACTGAGGATTTGGAGCATTGCCAAAGGAGAAACAATCTTGTATGGAATTCCTAAAGGCAAGTAGGGTGATGATCACCGATAGTTTATAGTGCATCTTTTTCAGAACGCATTTCCCAGTCTGGGTGGTTGGGACATGAACTCACAGAATCAACATGTGCATCGCCTTCCTATAATTCAGAACAACAATGCCACTGCCAGCGGCACTATGCCCCCACATCATCTCCCATTCCTAATTTATATTGGCAACTTCTTACTGAGAAAGGCAATCTCATTGAAGGCTCGCCCTGCCTCGCCTGAGGCTATTGACTCAATGCTGATCTCAGTTTGTACAGATTTACGTAAGACTAGTATGGACAGGCATTGGAAGCTTCGTCAGTTAAGTGATCCCTTAAAGGCCATTGGCACACAAGTATTCCTGCAGGAACCTTCTAGGTTAAAAATTACTAAAGATGGGTTACACAAGCAGGTTACCATGTCTGCACTTGAAACCACACAACTATGATTATTAGTTGTCTAGTTGTGCCTTCTTTCTCTATTTCTACTTTACACTAGGTAGTAGTGATGAGATGTGGCAGGGGAAGGGGCAATGGGAGGGAGTCATGCAGAGCTATCTCAGTGATTGACAGCCAAGGGGAGGGGATGATTCCATTTGTCCGATACTGGGTGGGAGTGGGGTTCTGGAGGGTGGGTTTTAGTGAGTTGAGTTTTTTTTAACGGGCTTTTAATGATAATGTTTTCTAGTGCCATGGTGAGGGGAATATTGAGTCAGAGTGATCAATGGCTAGCTTATGATTTGATGATTGATTACTATTTTGTAAAGTTTGTTTTTGATCAGTGGGTGATACATCTGATGATGTTGGATTCAGACCTTTCAGATGGGTAGGTTCAAATGTATGCGCTTGAATGCTTCTTGTTTAAATTTATCTAGCAAATGTCAACTAGTTTGGAAAGAAAATAAGATGTATAAGCCACAAAAAGTTATCTATAACTGAGACCCACCTTGCATTTAAAGACTGTTAATTGCTAAGGCATCTTGGATATAATTATTACATGTACTTCCCAATCTGTTTCTATTAGTTGAGTAGCCATTTCAGTTGATAAGAATTTACAATATAAGGTGGATTCCAGGGGCAAGTGGGGGATTGCTCAGGTGATACTTAAGGGCCAGAGGTACGTATTGTGTTCAGTTTATGGGCCGAATGCTGATGAGCCTGGGGTTTTTGATTTCCTCTGCCTTGAATTACCTGATTGGCCTGAAGAGCTGCTGGTAATGGGTGATTTTAATTGTCTTATTGATTACAGGATTGATTCTACGAATCACCATGCTATTCCTCATATGGTGAAAATCAGGGCTTCTATTCATGAACTTGCTTGCCTGCGTGGGCTATGCGATGCCTGGATAATACTACGTTCAACTAAGCCTGGTTATTCTTTCTATTCATCACCACATAGGCATTACTACCGGATCCATGATTTTGCCAGCAGCAGTCTGATGCAGGAGGCAGACATGGACGTCTGTCATAAGATTACTTCATTACTTCAGATCATAGCCCTAAATTACTATGGCCCTCATTACAACATTGGTGGTAAATCCCGCTTACCGCCGTGCCGAAGACCGCCAACACACCGCCGCGGCCGCAGAATCCCGCGACAGCCATTACGACTAACAGCTCAGAATCCGCCAAAATTCAGACACCCACACAAGTCCCCCACACCAAAGGTCAGTGATAAACTGGCGATAACAAAACCTCCACCGTCATGCCAACAGGAATACGCCCACATTATCACGACCCACGAATCCACGCAGCGGTCTTTCAACCGTGGAATTCCATTGGCGGTACACACCGCCGTGCTCAAAATACACACACTTTTACAAAACACTACCACATTGGACAATTCCAAATGCACACACCTGATACACATACACACACCACTCTCACACACCCAATACAATATAAAACACACACCCACATTACCCACAAACCCTTACAATGAAAAATTTGGACGAAGCAGAGAGACAGCAAAGCAAAGACCACACAAGCATACAGAGGTACACCATCACCAACACCATCACACATACACATCCACGCACAAAACACCACACACCCCACACATCCCAACACACACCACGTCCTACAGCATCCACATCACCACATGGCACCGCAAAGACACCCTAGGTTTTCTGAGAAGGAGCTCAGGGTCATGGTAGAGGAAATCATCCGGGTAGAGCCACAGCTATTCGGATCACAGGTGCAGCACACCTCCATAGCTAGGAAGATGGAGTTATGGCGCAGAATGGTGGACAGGGTAAATGCAGTGGGACAGCACCCAAGAACACAGGATGACATCAGGAAGAGGTGGAACGACCTCTGGGGGAAGGTGCGTTCCGTGGTCTCAAGACACCACATTGCGGTTCAGAGGACTGGCAGCAGACCCCCACCTCCTCCCCCACAACTAACAATATGGGAGGAGCAGGTCTTGGCTATACTGCATCCTGAGGGCCTCGCAGGAGTAGCTGGAGGAATGGACTCTTGTAAGTCAAATCTTTAACTACATCATCCCCCACCCTACCTGCATACTATCACATACCCCCACCCTCGCCCTCACCCCCATCACTCCAACTCCTCACATATGTCCCACTATCACAAACCACACATCCCAACACCAAGCCCTGCATGCAACAACAAAGTATGGACACCCATCACCAATGCATGTCAACTACAGATACCCACACAGATCCCTAAACAATTATCACACAAGGCCCTACACAAGAATGAATGCAGTGGGGTACAGGGTCACCCAACCATTGCAGACCATGGCACACACAGATGCAATAATCATGCCTTTACACCCCTGCAGAACCCTTACCCAATGTCACCGGACAGGAGGTTCTAGACATGTCCATTACCCCCACAGAAGAGGTCCACAGTGATGACCGCAGCTCTGTCCAACTGGAACTAGATGACCAGCCTGGCCCATCTAGGACATTGGGACAGTCAGTTTCCCTCACACTGGCACAGGCCACCACAGAGCCTCCCCCCTCAGGAAACACTAGCACAGCACCCACCCAGTGGGCCCATACCTCTGTCCCCAGGACACATCAAGCAGCAGTGTGCCGACCACTACAGGGAACCCAGGCTAACCCACCACCCCAAGAACAGCAGGGACCTTTGGGTAGTGGCAGTGGGCACACGGTTCAGGGGACAGAGGCACAGGAAAACCGCGGAACTGGGAGGTCTGCTGTGCGACAGGGGGAGGACAGGCCCAGGGAACCTACTCTCCACAAGGCCCTCTCCAACATCATGGGAGCGTACCATCATTCCGGAGAGACAATGGCAATGGTACTGGCCAAGTTTCAGGAGACCCAGCGGCTGCAGGAGGAACAGTATTTGGGGTTCAGGGAGGAACTCAAGTCCATCAATACCACCCTGGGCACCATTGTAGGGGTGCTGAAGGACCTTGTGAACACCAGGAGGGACACTGTGGCACCTCAAGGGGCCCCTGACACTAGCCTGGACGATGAACTGCCCACCATCTTCGCCGGTGCTAGTGGACAGGGGGCACCACTACAGGACCACGCCACCAGCACCCCATCCGCTGCAGATGGAGAACCACCCTGCAAGAGGTCCCTGAGATCCACGACAAAGACAGAGAACAATGCCAAGACCCCCACCAAGAAATTAGACCACCCTGAATGTCATCCTTCTGTCCCACCTTGTCACCCTGTCCATCCTTAAACTGCCCAAGCTCCACTTCCTATGCCCCTTTGGACAATGCAACTGTGAGACAAATAGACTGGACTCTGCCATGGACATTTCTCCACCATCACCCATGCCCATTTTACAACCCTCATCCACAATTCAGCACTTAAATAAAAACTGGCTCGAGTCAGTCTGTGCTTTCACAAATGTGTATTTGCAATAACTGAGGGAAATAGCAATGTCCATTGTAATGTCAACATACACATGTCACACAGCTCTAGTCCATGAGGTAACATAGCAGAGGTCACACAGTGGGACCCACATCTGTGAAATCGAAGGGGAAAGTGACAAATTAGTTTCCATACACTGGGTGAAAGTGACAGACAGATGATAGGTTGAACAATTTTATCAGATGTAGGAGGCAGTGATGTCTTCTTACCTGTGTCTCACTGGAAGTATTGCTGGATCACTGTGTTTCTGTTGTCTATGTTCTCTTCTTCTACCTCCTCTTTGTCACTGTCCACAGGCTCCACAGCTGCCACAAGACCTCCTTCTGGACCATCCTCCTGCAGAAAAGGCACCTGTTGTTGCAAAGCCAAGTTGTGCAGCATACAGCATGCCACCATGATCTGGCACACCTTCTTTGGTGAGTAGTATAGGGAACCACCTGTCATATGGAGGCACTGGAACCTGGCCTTCAGGAGGCTGAAGGTCCTCTCTATAACCCTCCTAGTTTGCCCATGTGCTTCATTGTAGCGTTCCTCTGCCCTTGTCCTGGGATTCCTCACTGGGCTCAGTAGCCATGACAGGTTGGGGTAGCAAGAGTCACCTGCAAATCGCGAGGGACAACTGTTAGGCACACACTAACCCTTAGGGACAACCCCAGACCCAGACAAACTATTCACACAGTTTAGGGTCTTTGTCCTCACCTAATAGGCACACACAGAGCCTCTAGAGTTGCCCCATCAAATACGGGATGCTGCTACTCCTCAGAATGTAGGCATCATGCACTGAGCCTGGAAACTTAGCGTTCACATGGGAGATGTACTGGTCTGACAAACACATCATCTGCACATTCATAGAATGGTAACTCTTCCAGTTTCTGTACACCTGTCCACTCCTGCGGGGGGTACCAAGGCCACATGTGTCCCATTGTTGAAGTAAGCCTCAGCAAGGCCTACTAGTGCAAGGGGTTCACCCTTCTCTGCACAAAGTCATCAGACCATATAGGAAGAAGTTGGCATAGAAACTGAAATAAAAGACAAAGGTGGTCATTCTGACCCTGGCGGTCTTTGACCGCCAGGGCGGAGGACCGCGGGAGCACCGCCGACAGGCCGGCGGTGCTCCAATGGGGATTCCGACCGCGGCGGTAAAGCCGCGGTCGGACCGGCACCACTGGCGGGCTCCCGCCAGTGTACCGCCGCCCCATTGAATCCTCCACGGCGGCGCAGCTTGCTGCACCGCCGCGGGGATTCCGACCCCCCCTACCGCCATCCAGATCCCGGCGGTCCGACCGCCGGGATCCGGATGGCGGTAGGGGGGGTCGCGGGGCCCCTGGGGGCCCCTGCAGTGCCCATGCCACTGGCATGGGCATTGCAGGGGCCCCCATAAGAGGGCCCCTACATGTATTTCACTGTCTGCTGCGCAGACAGTGAAATACGCGACGGGTGCAACTGCACCCGTCGCACAGCTTCCACTCCGCCGGCTCGATTCCGAGCCGGCTTCATCGTGGAAGCCTCTTTCCCGCTGGGCTGGCTGGCGGTCTGAAGGCGACCGCCCGCCAGCCCAGCGGGAAAGTCAGAATGACCGCCGCGGTCTTTCGACCGCGGAACGGTAATCTGACGGCGGGACTTTGGCGGGCGGCCTCCGCCGCCCGCCAAGGTCAGAATGAGGGCCAAAGTTTATAAAACCTCATGAGGTGGTACTACAGTTCAAACAGCACCCTTCGATAATGTTTGAAATAACACACTGAACTGAGAGAGCATGGTCCTTTTATACCCACGCAGGGGCTAAAAGGAGGTGGTACAATTATAGAAGCAAGACTTCTATACATATAAGGTCATATGGAAATCACAGTCGACAAGTAGGAGGGGCTAACAGTTTTCAAGGACTAACAGCTGCAGACCTTACTGGGCATGTGCAAAAGTGGGAGATGCTAAATATAACTTGTCACTAGACAGATTTTCAAGAGTAGTTAACATGAAGGTAGGACAGAGCACATAGCGAGCACATGACAGCATGTGGCAGAGAAAATGCCTGCTATGAATACAAAATGGATTCCGCGAAATGTTCACAATAGTTGCTAAATACAAGATGTCTTCTGCTAATGCTTAATCTAATCACTACTAAACTTCAACACCATCAATGGCACCTATGATGTTGGGCCCTGTCCCAGGGCATAGAAGTCACTTTTCACTGTAGACAAATCCTCCACCTGAGGGAAAACGATGTAGCTGTGCATGTGTTTCAGCAGGGCAGACAACACTCTGGACAACACGTTGGGGAACATAGACTGGGACACCCCTGATGCTATGGCCACTGTAGTTTGAAAAGACCCACTTGCCAGGAAATGAAGTACTGACAGCACCTGCACTAGAGGGGGGATTCCTGTGGGATGACGGATCGCTGACATCAAGTGTGGCTCCAACTGGGCACACAGTTCCTTGATTGTGGCACGATCAAGTCCGTAGGTCACAATTACATGTCGCTCTTCCATTGTCGACAGGTCCACCAGCAGTCTGTACACTGGAGGATCCCACCATCTCCTCACCTGCCCCAGCGGACGTGCTCTATGGATGAGAAAAGCGATCAGAGGGACAGCCAACACTGAGGTACTTAAAAAACTAATTTTTTGCACACATTTGTCAATTTGCTTTGTGCCTGTCTTAGTGCGTATGCAAGGCCTAGATATGTGTGACGCATTTACAATTAATGCCATGTGGCCCCCTGAAATGGCGCCTGCCTGACCTGTAATGTAGGACAAGGGGATATGAGGTAACTGCGCTGGCGTTGTACACCGTCGCGGTAGGCAGTCGAAGACCGTGGCGCAATCCTGCATTGGTTAACATTGGACCCTATGGGTCCCAGGAGCCAATGACGATGTACGCCGGCGGTGACGATACGCACCGCAGCGGACGTGACCGCCATTTTCTCTCTGTTCACGTACTTGATACCTGATCTTCAACAGGAGAGGACATACACTGCAAGTGCTGCTGTGACCTCAGTCTGGAATGGACGATGGTTCATGTGTCTGGTGAAAGGGCCCCTGCCTTCACATCGGAGGAGTTGGAAAAACTAGTGGATGGGGTCCCTCCCCAGTACACGCTACTCTACGGTCCTCCAGACAAACAGGTGAGTACACTGTGAGCATGCTGTATGGGCAATGGCTGTTTGGAGTGGTGCGGATGGGGGATAGGGGGATCAGGCGTGCATGATCCGACGGTGAGTGTATGTGCGTCAGGGCAAGGGTGGGTACATGGGCCAATGACTGTGACGGTCCGGACGGTAAATGTTGTACCTTTTCCCCTGTACTATTCCTGTAGGTCAGCGCCCACCAGAAGAAGGATATTTGGCGTGCCATCGCCAAGGACGTCCGGGCCTTTGGGGTCCAACAAAGACAGAGCACCCACTGCTGTAAAAGGAGCAAGAAGACGGCGGAGGCCCAGCTGGGGATGGCCTCCCAACGTGGGAGGGGTGCCCGTCGCACCATGACCCCCCTGATGTTCCAGATCCTGGCAGTGGCGTATCCGGAGTTGGATGGGTTCTTGAGGGCATCACAGCAGCCACAAGGGGGTGAGTACAGTCACATCCATCTGACTATGCATGCATTGGAGGTGTCTGGGTGGGGGAGGTGGGATGTAGGTTCCCCTAGGCTAAGGCAAGCCTTGTAAGGAAGGACCCTTTGTGAGGCAGGCTAAGTGGCACCCCACCAGTAGTAAGAGCCATCTCTAGTCAGGCTCCTGTGACTTCCATGTGTGTAGCAATGGGGCATAGGCCATGTACCCCATGTCCCTGTGAGGACTTAGGGAACTCTAAGTGCATGGCGTAGTGCAGAGGGCTGCTGTGTCTGTAGTGTCCGCCAACAGTAGCGGTATTGCATGTACTGAACATGTCTTTCTACTTTCTTTGCCCCCCTTTTTGTGGTCTCCCCGTTCTTGTGTGTATTAGCATCATCAGGCAGAGGAGCTGTGCCACTGGAGCAGGAGGGAGTGGCATCCCACATGGCCCTAGAGGGCGAGACTATGGAGTCAGAATTCACCAGTGGGACGGAGGGCGAGGGGAGCTCCACGACGGGGACTGGAGCTGAGACCAGCGGCACCGACTCCTCCTCTGATGAGAGCTCCCTTGCAGTGGTGGGCCCCTCTGTGCCTCCCACTTCTACAGGTACAGCCACCACCCCCCCTACCAGCACCGCCCTCCCAGCAGCCCCTCAGTGTGTGCCCCGTGGCCGCTCACCCAGGAGGGTGGGCATCTCCTTCAACCCAAGCACTTCAGGCCCTGCCCCAGTCAGCCCTGCTGCCCTCATTGAGGGGGCCATTGACCTCCTGAGATCCCTCACTGTTGGGCAGTCTACCATTCTGAATGCCATCCAGGGTGTAAAGAGGCTGTTGCAAAAGACAAATGCATACCTGGAGGGCATTCATTCTGGTCAGGCAGCCCAACAGTGAGCATTTCAGACTCTGGCCTCAGTACTGATGGCAGCCATTGTCCCTGTGTCCAACCTCCCCGCTCCAACTTCCTCCACCCAGACCCAATCCCTAGTACCTCAGCCTATCCAAGCACACCATCAGACCAGCATGCACACACCTCAACACACAAGGGTGGCTCTGGCAAACATAAGCACCACACATCCCACAGGCACTCACACAAGCATCATACCCATGCACACATACCAACATCCACTGCCTCCACTGTGTCCCCCTCCTCCACATCTCCCTCCTCCCTTCCTGTCACGTCTCCACTTACACCTGCATGCACTACATCCTCCATCACCAGCACGTCCATTACCACACACCACTCACGTGCAATCACCACCCCCACTACCATTCACACATCCCCGGTGTCCTCTCCCAGTGTGTCTGTGAGCCCTCCTGCCAAAGCACACAAACGCAGTCAGACACCCACCCAACAGCCATACACCTCACAACAGCCTCCAGCCCATGCACCTTCACCCAAAGTCAGCAAACAAACACCTCCTACAACCACTAGCTCTTCCTCCACTCCCAAACCCCCTCCATCTACCCGTCCCAGTGTGTCTAAAAAACCTTTCCTGTCAAACCTTGGCCTCTTCCCTTCACCTTCCCCCACCCCTTCCGTCCCCTAAGGCCCGCCTTTCCAGGTCCCAACCCAGCACCTCAGCCACCACATCACCGGGCACAGTGTTGCCAGCAGTAACCGGCTTCTGGAGTGCGCCAAGCAGCAGGGCTGCCAGTGTCCCAAGGAGCGAGGCCAAGGACATTCCCCCACCTCCAAAACAGAGAAGGTTGCCCACATCCCGGAGGGAGAAGTCCAAAACACCTGCCACCAAGGGCTCAGCCAAAACAACAGTTGGGCGTGGCAAGACAGCTGCGCCACCATCCAAGGTGGGGAAGGGCCTGAAAAAGAAAAGCAAGTCAACGTTGTCGCCAACCTGCACAATTGACCAGACCACCACTGGCACCGCCACAGGCACCGCAGCCAGCACCCAAGATACTGAGCCCTTCACCAGCACCGCAAACACTGTGCCCTCCAGCAGCACCGCACTCAGTGAGGCCACCGCTCATGCCAGCATCAAGATCAGTCAGGCTGCCACCAGCTCCGCTGCTCATGACACCGCCGCCTGCACTGAGGTCAGTGAGCCTCCCACCAGCACTGCCGCTCAGACACCGCCGCAAGCACCAAGGTAAGTGAGCCCCCTACCAGCACCGCCACTCAGGACACCGCCGCCAGCACCGAGGTCAGTGAGCCCCCCACCAGCACCGCTGCCCAATGACCGCTGCAAGCACCGCCGCTACTGAGCCCGCCTCCAGCACCGCCAGTGGCCAGGCCACATCCTGAGCCAGTGGAGAAAGGCATCCACTCACACAGTCCTTGGCAGGATGAAGCATTCTGGGCACAAAGCCCCCTCCAGAACCAGTGGAGAAAGGCATACACTTGAGAGACTGTGGCTTTACACTCCCCAGGATAAAGCAGTGGGCAAACCACCCACTGGAGAGACTTGAGAGACTGTGGCCTTGCACTCCCCAGGATAAAGCAGTGGCTAAACCACGCACTGGAGAGGCTTGAGAGACTGTGGCTTTGCACTCCCCAGGATACATCAATGGGCATGGAGCACCCTCGTGGAGCTGGCGTCATGCACTAATCCAGCTGAAGTGCCCCCCCTTCCATTCCCCCTGAGGTGCCTGTTTTATTTCGATCTCATGCCCCTGCAGTGTTCTCTTTGTTTCGATTGGGTATCTTGTGTGGGCCTCACCCATGCATTTTGGGCCCAGTGGTCCACGGACTATATTGCTGCAGTACATGGACTTGAAATCTTGGTGTACATATTTGTTTATAGTGTATATACATTTTGGCTTAATTGATTTAACTTGATTACAATGCTTACAATCATTTCCTTTTATCATTGCGTTCTTCCAGGTGGGTTTGGGGGGTGTAAATGTAATGTTTCAGGATGTACTAGTGTGCGTGTTGTAGTGTGTTGTTGCGTGTTACGTGTGTGTGTCTCACTCTTTTCCCTCCCCCCTCCCCTGTGTCATAGGTACAGTACTCACTGTGGTCGTCGCCGCTGTCGGTCGTGCTCCTAGTAGAGGAGCAGGAAGACAATCACAGGGAGAATTTGGAGTTCAGGCTCCATGGCGTCCTGGTTCCTCATGGGTTGCGTAGAGGTGAGTGTTACCCATTCCAAGTCCAGTTTCCGCTGTGTTTTTGTTCGCCTTGAATCCACCCCGGAAAAGGTGGCGGATTGGCCTCCCATAATAGTGTGGGCGGTACATTGTCTTCTGCCTGACTGTTGGCGGTGACCGCCATGCTGTTTGTTTGTACTGCCATGGCGGTCGGAGTGTTAAAGTGGCTGCCTATGTTGGTGGTTTCCGCTGTGGTCATGATTCCATTTTTTTTACCGCAGACCTGTTGGCGGTCTTACCGCTGCTTTAACACCGACTGCCAGGGTTGTAATGAGGTCCTATATTTTAGCTTGCATGTGGCAAAGGCTGAGCACACCAGTGTTCCTTTACCCACCGTCTATTAGTAAATTCCAACAACAGGAATTTATGATTGGCTCAATGTCTGAATTCTTGCAGCTCAATGTGGGTACAAGACTTGTATAAGGGGTACCATGCTACAACTTGTTCTTAGACAAAACAAAGCCTGTCAAGATAGTGTTTGGCTTTTATGTCAGTCTACCATGCTGCTTAAGGTTATGCATGCACGTGAAATAACTAATGGGGGAGCTGCCCAGCAAACCATATACTTTAGCTTAAATAAAAAAAGCTCACTTTTGAGGCAGGCCTTAAAAGAGAAGGTAGTGGCCAGCTTTACTAAGAATCGGGCTCTCCAATGTGAGTATGGAAAATAGGTTGGGCGTGTACTTGCATATCAAATTTCCAATAGCAAGTCTAAGGGAGTGATTCAATCAATTATTGTCAGTGATGGCTCTCATCCCAGGGCTATTGTGGAGCAGTTTTCAACTTTCTTTAGAGAACTTTATAATCAACCCCTGGCTTTCAATGCACCAGGGTTTACATAATATCTTTTGGGTTTTAGACTGCCTGCCCTGTGTGAGGCTCAGGTTTATGCCTTTCAAAATGATGGCATGGCTAGGGAAATTTAGTCCACTCTTCTTGTTCTACCTCCTGGCAAAGCGACTGGGGAAGATACTATCCTGCTAGAATTTTATAAAGTAGTCAAGGACATTATTGTTTCTCCCTTTCTTAGAGTCTTCCGGTACATTGATGCCAGCAGTGAAGTTCCCTGCTCTTGGAGCATGACAAATATAATCATATTTTTTTAAAAGGGTAAACCATCTGAGGAACGAGGTTCATATTGTCCAATATCTCTTCTCTAATCAGATGTCAAGGTATTTGCTAAGACCAGGCCATTCTTCTTGCCCCTCTTCTTTCTGGGCTAGTCTCGCCACAACAGCACAGTTTCATTCCTGCGATACTGTGTGTCATGTCAATACTGCAGTCATCGCATTTGATGTGGCAGAAAAGTCCAGTTTAAGGATGAGTATCATTCTTTTAGACGCTGAAACGTCTTTGAAACGCGTTGTATGTAATTGCCTCTAGGCTAAAATGGCCACCTTTGGCATTGGCTATTGCTTCTGTAAGTGGGTGCAGCCATTGTATAAGGTCTCTAGATCCCAATTAGTCCATGCAGGCTTATTTTGTACACCCTTTCAGATTTGTCGCAGCACTCGGTAAGGGTGTCTATTATCCCCACTTTTATTTGCGTTATACATGGAGCCTTTTCTGCAATATTTAGATCGAAATGATCGCATCCAGCCCATGGTTTCTGGAGACTGTAAACTTAAAATGAATGCATATGCTGATGAAGTTGCTATCTACTCCTCCAATCCGGCAGCCACTTTTGGCTTCATTAGTGGCAAGGCTGATAAATTCAGAGTATTTTCTGGATATAAGCTAAATTTAGCTAAAGCCCAAGCTCTTCTGAATTTTAGAACTGAAACCCAGATTACCAGCATGAGTTCAACAGCTTCATATCTTGGGGTTAGGTTAGATGCATGGGTTGGGAAAATAGTTCAATTAAACTACAAGCCCCTCTAACCTTCAGTTATTAATAAATTACAACTATGGAATAAACTTCCAATCAGTATTATTGGCCGCTGTAATATTATCAAGATGAATGTTCTACCATAATTTTAATATTTGTTTCATGCTATTCCCCACCGGGTCCTGAATTAGTTTTTTACATGGCTGGAAGGGGGTAGTTTTATGTAGAGATACAGGCAGGCTAGGCATGCCCTGCGGTTTCATGCATTTCCATATGGGCAAGGTGAATTAAATCTTCATGATTTCAAACTTTTTTTCTGAGCAGCATTTACTGGCCGACTCTGAAACCCACTTATGAGTTGCAATATAAACCTATCTATTTTTTGTTATCGACTTGCTTTAGGGCCTGATGTTTTCTTGTTTCTTTATCAAATTGGGGATCCCAACTTTGTTTAAACATGTTTGGTTTAAGTTTATTTGTTTCATTGTTAGTATTTGGCAGGAAATCTCTGTTAAATACTCTTTCCTGCTAATGAACTCGGACCCAACCCTATAGGATAATCCAATGTTTCCACCCATTTTTCATAATGCAGTTGGTAGAGCCTGGTCTCCTTATGGGGTGGCAGGGTATTTTTACAACCTTATTTGATTTCAGTAATTTGAAAGCCTTCAAGTGTCATTTGACCACCATTGTTATTTATTTTTTTAATATTTGCAGATCATGGATTTCCTTTATGAAAAGATGCAAGCTTACAACCACTTTGGTGGGTTCTGAACTGGTTTCCTGTTTGCACAGGGCACTTAAGAAATCACTTATTAGCACAATCTATGAAAGATTTGCCAACATTGGATTGATGATAACCCCACTCTTGCTGTTAAGTGCAGTAAAGTTTTGTTGGCGATCCTTGCTTCTGCAATCCTCAATTTTTATGAGATGATTCTATAGATCTCAAATTGCATCAGTTTAAGACTATTTGCATGTTATATCATAGCCCAGACAGAATTGTCAAGTGGGGAAGGATGTATGGGGGATAGAAGACTAAGGCCCTCATTATGAGTTTGGCAGTCTTCAGGCAAGACCTCCGTACAAAATCCAGCCACCATCCCTCCAGTGTTGCCGGTACAGTGTGTGCAGTATTACGAGTCACAAACACCAAGCCAAGGAAGCACAGCCAGAGGTGCAGACAGCGAAAGAGCGACTGTCCATCTGTCGGGCCCGGCACGCCGGCACCATTCTGGCCGCCATATTATGAGTTACAAATCAGCACAGTGGAACATGCACAGCGGTAAATCATTGGCAGTGTGCACCACGGAGGGCTAGAAATCACCGACAATAGAAGGCAAGAGCAGATACCCCACACCTGAAACATATACACACACCACACACACCTGTTCACCGCATTATAATACACACCCCTCACACTCCCATAAACCCCCTGCTAATATCACCACGAGCCAGAGATATATGACCCATGAATCACTGCACATAGAGCAGTAATTCCCATGTTGCATGCACACCCACAACAATCATCTGCCTGCACCTCACACATATAGCATGCACCCCCACAACATGTCACGCACAAACACCCATGCTTCACCAACAATGAGTTGCCGGTCATGGTGGACGAGATTGTTAGAGTAGAGCCACAACTGATGGGAGCACAAGTCCAGCAAATATTCAATCAGCAGGAAAACCGAGCTATGGCAGAGGATCATCAACAGGGTCTACGCAGTTGGCAGCTATCCACACACAAAGGAGGACTTCAGAAAGAGGTGGAAGGTTCGTTCCATGGAAAAGGCACAACATCGCCCTCAACAAGACTGGCAGTGGATCCCCACCTCCTCCCCTTGACCTGACAACATTGGATCCTGAGGGCCTGACAGGAATTATTCGAGGGATCGATACTGGTAAGGAACCTACACTTCCCCTGAGCACTAACTGCTCTAGTCCTGCATGCCTCCCAAGCACCTACCACTCCCCATCATATCACAAACCACAAAAATGCACCCCCCACTATCACGCCACCTTCCTACTCTGCATGCCACACCACCCCTGTCCCACCATCCCCACACCCACCCCACACACTGCACGCTAAACCTTCATTATCTCTTCAACTCCCACTCCCACTATCCATCACTAGGCATGCCAGATCCGAGTCACACTCAATCCTCACAATGGTGCACCTGCATGGACAGTCATTCCACAGCCCACCCAGACTGCTAGCCTACACCACCTCACTATCAATGCCAATTACAGCAATGTTAAACCCACAACTACTATTGATAAGACAAGCATGAGCCAAAAACCATTCACCATGCAGTGTCAGCATTGCTGCAAAAATGTAATTGCCTTCCCTGGGTAACGATTCCACCCACTGCAAGCGGCACACCATGACACTACAATGACATTTCCATGTAATACATCTCACTCTTTACATCCACAGTGAACCCTGCTACTGCTATCCAGCAGAGGATGCCAGGTTCAGATAGCCCTCCCCAGGATGAAGGCCCCATTGGATGTCTGGAGGATGAGAAATGCCTGGGCCATCTGGGGCGACTGGCCAGTCCACCACCAGCAGTCCCAACCTAGACACCCCGGACTCACCCTTCCGTTTGGCTACAACACCACAGCTAGCCCCTCCTCCCCAAATTTGTGCCTCAGGGACCATTCATTTAGAGGTGTGCCCCATAGTACAGGGGTCTGAGTCAAGGGCACCCGCCCCAGACAATGAAGGCCTTGGTGCTACTGGGAGTGGGCCCTCTGTGCCGAGGGCACATGGGTCCAGGGCTAGTGGGAGGGTTCTGTGGTCCAAGGGAGGAGGCAGCAACAACATCAGACTGGCCAGGAGGCCCTCAACCAGGTCCTGGGTGCATACCACCAAACCTAGGACACCATGGCACGGATCCTCACTACCCTGCAGGAGACCCAAAGGCTACAGCGGGAGAACCATCAGGAGGCCATGCAGCAGTGGCAGATCCACAGTGCCACCATGGCCACCATAGCAAGGGTGCTGACAAAACTTGTCGCCATCCAGCATCACTCTACCTCCCACCAGCAGGCCCCTACCATAATCCAGATCACATCTGAGCCCTCCACGTCAGCTGCAACCAGTGGAACGGAGGCCCTGCCACAGAGCACGCAGGGCACCAACACCCATTCCCCTGTAGCTGAGGAGACCCACGCAAGCAGAGATGTCCAACCAGACATCCAGCCTCCACTGATAGCAAGACCAAGACCACCGCCAGGAAGTGAACCACTTCAGATCATACCAGGTCACAGCAACACCTTGTTGACTGTCCAGTGTCTTAATATCTTTGTAACATGGCTATCATACTGGACAACAACTCCCCACAGCTGGGCTAAGTACTCAGAAGATCCCACTCGCCATGGACCCACTCATCAGCCCTTGCACTTGTATTATAAAATAAACATATTTGAACACAGTTTGTGTCTACGTCTTTATCTACCATGATTACATTATGTACAGCCATCACATATTTAACAGGAAGACCATAGGCCTACCAATATATGTGACAGTGCCAGAAGGGGAAGCAATCATTTACAAGTTCTGTAATACAGATAACAGCACCACATCTAAAATAATGTGTACACACTACACCCACATTGAAGTCACAACCCTGGTAGCAGCCCTACACATGGCAGACATTGCAGCTGGTTATGTGTATGTCAGTGGAAGTATTGTTGTATCAGCTCTGCTCTCGAATCAGCTGCATCCTTGTCATCATCCTCCTCATCACTCCCCATGTCCCCTTTATCAGCTACTGACACAGCTGCACCCTCCTCAGCATCCAGTAATGGGATGTGACTTCTGATTGTGCAACATGCAGCATGCCACAATGATCTGGCACACTTTTGCTGGTCTGTACAGTAGGGCCCCTCCAGTGAGTTGCAGGCACCTGATCTGGCTTTCAGCACTCCAAAGGTGTGTTTGATTGCCCGTCGGGTCCTACCATGGGCCTCATTGAAGCGGTTTTCTGCTGCTGTAGTCGGATGCCTGTGAGGTGTCAGTAGCCATGGCAGGTTGGGATAACCAGAGTCACCTGTGTGCATACAGGTAATTGGCATATTGAAAACTGTAGGTAAATCTGGAAGGTGGTGTAGAGTGTGCAGAATACAGAGGCACACATGTGACACAATACATACCGATGAGCCAGGCACGATCCCTTTGCAGTGGTGCCATCAGGTGTGGGACACTGCTGTTCTACAGTACGTGGGCATCATGCTCTGACCCTGGGAACCAGGCAGTCACTTGAGTGATGTAGAGGTATGCGAGACATACCACCTGAACACTGGTTGAGTAGAAGTTTTTAGGGTTCATAAACACCTGTTGGGTGGCACCATGGCAATGTGGGTCCCATCAATAGCCCCGATCACATGTGGCACATGTGCCACAGCAAAGAAGTCTGCTTTCACAGTGGGCAGATCATCAGGTTGGGGGAACCTGATATAGCTGCCTAAGTGTTTGAGTAGGGCACGTAGGATGTTCTTCAAGACGTTACTAAACATGGGCTGGAACATTCCGGCAGCCCAGCCCACTGTTATTTGGAAGGACCCTGAGGCAAGAAAGTGGAGCACTGCCAACACCTGTACTGTGGTTGTGATGGCATTGGGATGATGAAAACCAGGCCGCAGATCTCGCTCCAACAGCCTCACAAGATCTATGATGGTGTGATGGTTGAGCCGATAACACTGAATGATGTGCCTCTCTTCAAGGGTGGCAAGATCGACCAGGGGCCTGTAGACAGAAGCATTCCTCACCATCATTCTTCCACCGTACCTAGGAATAGGACGGAGTTGCAATCATTATGTGCATAAAGGACGGAGTGGAGCTGGGCACATGCCACTATTAAACTTCCATGACGCACCTCATAAACCCCCTCCGTACACATTGTAATAGTAAAATGGCAGTCGCCTGTCCTGAATGCACAGGACAGATGGAATTGAGTAAATTCCGCCGGCATAAGATGTCATGATGGTAGGTGGTAGCAACCGCTGTTCAACTCCTCATTGGTTAACTTGGTTGTCTATGGGAGACATGAGTCAGTGGCGATTACCGCCGGTGGTGACGGTGATGTCCGCGGCGGCCGCAACCCGCCATTTCATGTGCTCACGTTCACTTGACTCTTGGCACTCGTGCTGAGTATACCTTCACTGCGTGTGGTGCTGTATTCAGCCACTGGTAGCCAAGATGCTACATGCTGCAGGGGATAGGGCCCCAGCCTTCTCACAGGAGGAACTTGAAAAGCTTGTGGAGGATGTCCTACCCCTGTATGCCCAGTTGTATGGGGCACCAGGGCAGCAGGTGAGTGCACTATGATTGTACTGTCTGTGAGTGGTACGA
This sequence comes from Pleurodeles waltl, assembly GCF_031143425.1. Lineage (NCBI taxonomy): Eukaryota > Metazoa > Chordata > Amphibia > Caudata > Salamandridae > Pleurodeles > Pleurodeles waltl. The sequence goes on from NC_090446.1 coordinate 1,427,345,449, forward strand.
ATGTGGGCCTTGTGATGAGGATGAGTGACTTGTGGAAGGTCCTGGCTGGTTAGAGGACCTGCAACGCTGAGTGTTGAAGACCGGTGAGGCACAGCTGGGATGTCCTCCCAATGAGAGAAGAGTGCCCATCGGACCTTGACCCCCCTTATTCCCGCATTTTGGCGGAGGCGTACCTTGAGGTGGATGGGTGCTTCAGGACAACACAGCAGCCACAAGGCCGTGAAATCACATTTGAACGTAGGTTATGTCGTGACTGATAGGTGCAGCCTGTGCAGTGTGTGAAGGCTATGTGAAGGCTATGGAATGTGTGCTAGGTAGCTATTGTATGACTAGGCTTGGGACAAATTGATGCCAGATGTGCTACATACATTAGTTCATATGCCATGCAGGATGTGAGAGGGGATTGACTTTACTGCTGAGTGGTATCAATGACAGGGCAACTGTGTAGTATACGAGCCGTGTCTTAGATGTGAACAGGTTTTCTGCTTCTGGAGTTCACACACATTGTACTCCCAACTATTCAATCAGTGTTGCTGGGGCAATATCCCTACCTGCTGTCTGCTGGCATGTGGTGTATGTGTAGTTTGCAAAGTCTGATGTTTCACATCATACAGCTATATGTGCTTGGGTTATGTGGCTGTGAAAGTATGCCTCAAAATGCCCCTAGAGTACGAAGTTTAGGTCTAGTGATCGTATAGAGCCATTGGGGTGGGTCAGACATGTGTTGAGGGTATGGCTTTCATCCTGTACAGAATTGAAAGTGTGTCAGCATGTGTGAAACTCATGTGCACGACTGAGGTGGCACGCATAGGCTGTCATTGCAGTGGCATGGGTGTGTGAAGGCATGGAATGTAATGACATGGTACTAGAGTATGTTGTAGTGACTTGCATGTGGCTGTTGTGATGGCATTGACCACTTGCTCCCTGTTTCTCTTTCTCCCACCCTGTCTCTCACTGTTCCGCCCTCCCTCCCTCTGCTCCTCTGTCTTTGTGTGCAACAGCATCATCTGGTGAAGGAGAAGGGACACCGGCAAGTGGGGAAGCTGCAACCCATGGGACCCAGGAGGCTGATACCAGCAGAGCTGAGGGGAGCAGTGGGACAGATGTTGTAATTTAATAGCGATTAGATTAAGCAATAGCAGAAGACATTTTGCATTTAGCAACTATTGTGAACATTTGGCGGAATCCATTTTGTATTCATGGCAGCCATTTTCTCTGCCATGTGCTCTGTCCTACCTTTCTGTTAACTACTCTTGAAAATCTGTCTAGTGACAAGTTATATTTAGCATCTCCCACTTTCGCACATGCCCAGTAAGATCTGCAGCTGTTAGTAATCAGTAACAGACAGTAATGTGTCAACTAGTCCTTGAAACTGTTAGCCCCTCCTACCTGTCGACTGTGCATTTCCACATTACCTTACATGTGTGCAAGTCTTGCTTCTATAATTGTACCACTTTCTTTTAGCCCCTGCGTGGGTATAAAAGAACCATGCTCTCTTAGTTCAGTGTGCTACTTCAAACATTACCGAAGGGTGCTGCTGAACTGTAGTACCACCTCATGAGGTTTAATAAACTTTGTCTTTTACTTCAGTTTCTGTGCCAACTTCTTCCTATATGGTCTGAGGACTTTGTGCAGAGAAGGGCGAACCCCTTGCACTAGTAGGCCTTGCTGAGGCTTACTTCAACACAGAGGGCGAGTGGAGCACCACGGGGGAGACTGGAACATCTACAGCATCATCTGATTATTTTTCTGATGATGACTTCCTCGTGGTGGCGGAACCTTCAGGCCCTATACCTATGCCATCCTTGTCCGCCACCAGCCCTTACCAGCTCTGCCCTCACTGTAGCTCCCCACCCATTTGCCTGTGCCCGCTCACCCAGGAGGGTAGGCATCTCCTTTGCAACAGACACCTCTGCCCCCGCCCCAGTCAGCCCTGCTGCCCTCATTGAGGAGGCTATTGACCTCCTGAGGTCCATCTATGTTGAGCAGACAACTTTGGTGGATGCCATCCAGGGACTGGCATCCTCGATGCAATAGTGAAATGCATTCCTGGAAGGCATTCACAGTGCCCTGTCTGCCCTTCAGAGATCATTTCAGGCTCTGGCCTCCTCATTGAGGGCAGCCAGCATTCTTTCTTCTTCCGTTCCCCCTCCAACTACCTGTTCCCACTCCTGCATCCCTCTCCCATTTCCCATCCAAAGCACACTTTCATACCAGCATGCATCCCCACCAACAGACCCATAGCACAAGGACCTTCACATGTACCACAAACACCACCACCGCCATGCACACACCCATTATTCAGACGCACACAACAACATCCACTACCTACCCTGACTCCCTCACTTTCTCCCCCTTCACAGTCACATTGTCACTCACACATGCAGACACCATATCATTAGTACCAGATTCAGACACATGTCCTGACTCTGCCACTGTCGCCATAACAGCTGACCCCATGCATGCACCTCATACACCACATCCACATGCGCCACAACATTCAGCACATCCACATGCAGCACATCCACCCTACCTGCACACACAACCCTAACATTCACTGACACATCCCCCTGCCATCTCCCTGTGTCTCCTCCACGTCTTCTCCCAGTACACCTTTACGCCCACACTCATCACCCAACACACACCAGCACACACATTTCATAAACCACGCACCAGCACCCAAACCATATCCACGTACACACCTATCAACCATCCCCTCTCCCTCCACTCCCAAATGCCTAACCCATGACCTACCTGCTGCCTATAAAAAGAGATTCCTGCATGAGTTTTCCCTGTTCCCGTCTCCTGGTCCAGTTCCTGTTCCCCCCAAAGCCCTGCTATCCTTCCCAGATCCCTGCCTTCTACCTCTGTGTCCTCCCCAGAGCTGAGCCATGCCCCACAGTCAGCAGTCTGCAGTGCTGCTCAACAGGCACACCTGCCCCTCACACCTCTAGCCCTGGCAGCACTCCATCTGGGTCCCCTGCTGTGGTGTCCTTCACCGCCGTCCCACATAAGAAGGCAGGAAAGAGGGGCAAGGCTAAGGCATCCTGGCGAAAGCAGGACAGTAAGGGGAAAGCCTCAGAAGAAGAAGAAGGACCCCCCATCCAAACCCTGATCACACTCCTCACCCCCCCATCCCTGTGGTGCCTGCATGCCTCATTGATGCCCCTGCCCTGTGGAGGTTTACACATTGCAGTCAGCGGTCAAGTTTGGCACTCTTCACATGCCCAGTGTGCCTGGGACATTTGGACAGTGATGCACTGCCCTTTGTGGCATTTTGTAAATAGTTATTATCAGGACATTTGTGATATTTCCAATAATATTTATCTACAACGGCACTGTTGGTGTTGATGCTGCATAGCTTGTCCTGGCTTTCCTTGCACATGTAATATGGTGACCGTGAGTTTGTGCGTGTGTGTGTACTAATGTCCTTCCCTCCAGTGTATGCTAGGATTGGGTATTCACAGCCAGTGTCTCTGTCAGCATCACTAGTCCTGAATGTCAATGGCCAGCAGGAGCATCGGAAACACTCGAAATTCTCGTGCTATGGCTCCTACAGACATGCCTGTGTTCCAGAAGGTTGGTGCTTCCTTTTATGTTGTTCGTTTTGGTCATGGTTTTCGCACCAGTGAGACCTTTCCGGAAGTCCTGGCGGTGTGTAACCTCGTAATGCGGTGGGCGGAAACTGTCTGCCCGCCGGCCTCAAGAGGCTTTCCGCTGGCAACAGCGGTCCGTCCACATTGGCGGTTCGGATGGAAACTTGACTGTTTTCTGCAGGTGCCTTCCCAGTACTCGTAATATGATGGTGTATACCGCCAGTCAAGTGGCAGTGCAACCACAATCTCCACCGCAGCAATCCACTGACAGCCAAACTTGTAATGAGGGCCTAAATGTCTTAAATGCGACTACTTCTCAGCTGACATTTTGCACATGTTTGTTAATTGGACAAATTTGTAGGAATATTTATTAGGTGTGGCTCGTCTGCTATCAGCCTGCCTTGGCTGTAACATGCAGCTTACTCCTAAGAAAATTATGTTAGGCAACAGCGCTGCATCTGATAACAGTTGGTACTAGTTGTTTCAGCTAGACTTTGTGTTGCTAGAGCCTTGGTTTCTCCAACACCTCCAAGGGTGATGGTTTGGTGGGCTGCTATTCCCCACCTGTATGAGTAGGAATTGGTTTCGGCGAAATCTAGAGGGGTCCATTCTTTTAAGATACTGGAATGCATATGGGCTGGATTTAGTTGGGATCGATATTTTAATGACAATCCTAGTGCTAGAACCGAATTTGGTTATGGGACTCCTGTTCTGTTTTTTGTAGGCCTACTTTTATTGCTGGTTATTTCTATGCCTCTTTGATATTATTCTATTGACACTGCGGAACTGATATGTTATCTGATTATGGTGTATCCACCACTTTTTGATCTTTGTGTCTACGGTGTATCGACTTGATCGATTTTGGTCAGTTTGATTTACTTAACCTGATCATATCTGACATGCATTAAAATTAATTTTTAAAAATGGAATATCAGCATTAGTAAATAGAATACATTTAGACAAACATATTGCAAAATTCCCATTCTAGGCATGAACGGAAATAAAATATATATGAATTTGTTAAATGTGTGTGAACTTCGTTGCCTATATATTGTACTCCTGGCAAGGTGTATATAATGAATTGCAGACCTTTGTGACTAACCTTAGTGTTTTTGGTGGACAATATCATATGCTGTGAGGAAACAATCCATAACCAATGTCATTAGTCGATTCATATATTCTAGTCATTGTGCTTTCCTTTTCCTTTTTCAGAAATTATTCAAATATATCACATACCATTATGATAGCTAATACTTTTTTATACCCTAAATGTAGATGACCAATGTTATGCTCCTTCACCATTTTGTAAATTACAGTTCCCACCACCATTTATATAAGTGGGTTTGCTAATTTCCCTGCTACCCACTGTACGAAGCTGGCCTGGTGTGTGGTGGATACTTAAGGTACTTACACCTTATACCAGGTCCAGGTATCCCTTATTAGTGTAGTGTAGGCACTATCAAGAAGCCAAGCTCTCTAAAGGTAGGTGTCCATGAACAGCCAGGCCTTATCTAGGAGACATGCGAAGCTCATGCAATACCACTGTAGTCACACAGTACTTACACATGAAAGAATACACTCAGTGTTACAAAAATAAAGGTACTATAATATGGTAACACAAGACCAAAATACTATAGAGTCAAAACTCCCTTAGGTGGTAAGTAACCCACAAGATATATACACTAGTTGTCAGAAATAGGCATACGAATAGTTAGAAAACTGTGCAAATAGTGTGGAACACAATAGAGAATAGTGGACCTAGGGGAGAACAAACCATATAGTATAAAAATAGAATGCAACAGTGTCCCCCAACCCAGGTAAGTGGACTATGTAGAAGGTTGCTGGGAGTACCAGGAAAGCACAAAGGTAAGTCCCACAATACCCCCAGCAACCAAAAAAGCAGACGTAAATTACTAGCATTTGCCCAGAACATCCACTTAGAAGAAAAGAAGAGAATTGAGAAACAAAGCGATGGCTGCAAGAAACCAACAGTGGATTCCTGAAGAAGACCAGTGGAAAGAGGGGACCAAGTCCAGAAGACACAGCGGAGTCCAGTGGGGGCAGGGGCCCCCAGCCACCAAGCTGAGGATTTCAGGAGTTGTTCATCAGTGAGGTAGAAGAGTCAGCACTGCAGCCCTGGAGTCGGAGTTGAGTTACCGGAGGATGCAGGTGATGTCCCACGCCGGAATGAAGACTGCAGTCGTGTTTGCGTGTCCGGATTCCACCAAGGGAGTCAGGGAGGCCCTCAGCGTCACATGGAGCCCACAGAAGCACAGTCAGCACACACTGGAGTCCCACAGGAGTTGCAAAAGGAGCCCACGCAGCACTACAAAAAGGTGTTCCACGCTGAAGGAGAGTCACTCAGGGAGCTGTTAATTGCGGGAAGGAGTGCTGGAGGCTGGAGCTACACAAAGACTGAAGACCCTTGGAGGAAGTACCAACAAACCTTGGCAGCTGGAAAGGACGCGGTGCCTGACACTAATGTCTGAGTGGGCACGCAAGGGCTTACCTCCACCCAAGTTGGACAGCTGGTAGAGAGGACTGTCTGGACCACTTCCAACTACCACCTGTGTTTCAGGATCCATGTAGCTCAGCAGGAGAGGGGACCCACACAGCCGGTCACTGATACTGTTGGTGCCTGCAGATGCAGAGAAGTGCCTCCTTCACTCCAAGGGAGATTCCTTATTCTTTCTTGTGTAGACTGAAGACAGTCTGTCCTCAGAGGATGCACGACTGGGGAAATGTTGCAGAAGCTGGAAGGGGCTGGAGAAACAATGTTGCTGGCAAAGTCTTTGTTGCAGATTGTTGGAGAGTCCAGATGCAGTTTCTTTGGTCAGAAGTTGAAGTAAGGAATGCAAAGGAATTCTGCTGGAACCCTGCAAACCAAAATATGAGGAAACATCCAAAAGAGAGACCCTAAATAGCCCTAAAAAGGGAATTGGTCACCTAGCTGGGTGGCCACCTATCAGAAGGGGTCTCTGACATCACCTGCCTGGCCTGGCCACTCATATGCTCCCAGAGTTCCCTGCCAACCTTGGATTCAAGATGGTAGAGCCCAGAAATCGTCTGGAGGAGCTCTGGGCACCATCCCTTGGGCGGTGATGGATAAGTAGTGACCTATGTCCAGTGCACGTGTATAATGGCGTCCCCGCACTCACAAAGTCCAGGAAAGTGGGTCTGGAGTTTGTGGGCTACCTCTGCTAGTGCAGGGGTGCCCTCACACACAGATACTCTGCATCCTGCCCTGTGGGCTGAGAGGACCGACCACAGGGGTGACTTATAGTGAGCTGGTGCAGTGACCTGTAGTGAAAACGGGTGAATGCACCTGGTTCACGCAGGCTGCAATGGCAGGCCTGCAGAATGGGCTCCCTACCGGTGGCAGAATAATTTCTGCAGCCCATAGGGATTCCCTGGAACCCAAATGCCCTGGGTACCTGGGTGCCTGGGTACCATATACTAGGGGCTTACATGGGGGCACCAGTATTGCAATTGTGGGATAAAATACAGAGTTTTGGGGGAAAGAGCATAATCACTGGGGTCTTGATTAGCAGGATTCCAGTGAACACAGTCAAACACACTGACATCAGGCAGAAAAAGGGGGTAACCATGACAAGAAAGAGGGTACTTTTGTTGGAGTGTGACCTTTAAAATTAATATTAACATGAAAAGCTTGCAAGAATATATTCTGTAATGAAGCTGCACAGAAAATGTGTTAACATAGAAAATAATGTGCACGTTTGAAATGTGCCCACGGGGAGTGGCCATCAATGTATACAATGATTAACGAAAGTGATTCATGATGAATTAACAATATACTAATGTATGACTTGACATTAAGGGTTATGCATTAGGGTTTTTTTTAATAAAACACTAGGCCTTAGATAGAGAGGGTCTGGGCCTAGCTGCCTGGTCTCATATTAATTGTTTTTTTCTAACGTGCAATGTGCTGCTTTCCTGAAGGACACGAAGCTGTACTTTTCCAAAAGCTAGAGATGTGTGTGTGTAGCCGTAGTAAATTATTTCTCATGGGACCCGACTTGCACAAGGAGACATTCTTGTTGAATGCAACAGTGTATTTCACAACAGGTGCTAGGCCGCCTGGACTAGGAGAAGACAATGGATCTACTGACTGGAGCGTAAAGTGTAACTTTTCTTACCTGACATGCCACCCATTGAAGACGTCAATCACAGGAGCCAATCGATTGCATGAGAACTGTGTTTTGTGGAAAATTCTAATAAGGTGTGTGGAGAATTATTGGACAGAGATAATGATGCACCAAAATTGATCCGTTGAGAAACTAAGGGCTAGTTCGACAGTTTGATATAATAGCATGATTCGAGAAGAAATCTGCCACTATTGGGACACTTTTGCCGTTATTCTGACATTCTGCCTTAAGCTATACTTTGCCATTATTCTTTGAGACTTTGCTGTTCTGATATCTTAACCATACTCTATAGAATCCTTACCTCATACTGACTTCTGTTCCTTATGAGGGAAGAGCCTATTCTTAACTATGCCATACTGAGACTTGTCCCGTCCTATCTTTGCTGATGGCAAAATCGTCCTGAGGACGAAGACTGACGCTGATTGCAGATACGTTGGAGGGGTAACTATCTGATGAAAAATTTTAATTGTCTGTTTGCCTTTTCTTTCTAGGTACCAACTGCTCTTTTGATAGAGGCCACAGTTAGATGTTTTTCTAAACTTGTGTTTGCCAAATTGTTTTGAATGAAGCCCAACATGCTGATGCTAATTCGAAGTTAGTTAAGCAATTCACTAATATCGGATGCAAATAGACAAATGACTAAGATCTTGCTTTGTTGAATAATGTACTAATGTTACTCTGCTAAAGTTGATTCATATTAACGTTGTGCTTTATTCTAATTGTTCATGATCTATACTTTGATAAAGTTTTGCTCTGATTGCCAAGTTATAGTGGTTTTGACGTGCTTGTTGATGTTGAAACTAATAAATATGATATTAGATTGTAACTAATAGGGAATAAATATCCTAACACATAACTAGGTTTGTGTGGTTATTCATGGCTGAAAGGTTGCTGTATTGAGTAGCTTAATGATTAGTTATTGTGAATATTGAAAGAGTTATTGACATACTCATTGCGATGCTAAACGAATATCTCGTTCTGGGAAGTCTCCAAACATGGTCAAAAGGTTCATTGGCCTAGTTGTGTCTCCTTGTAAGTTTACTTATCAAGGTTCTGACGCATTATCAGTTTCCTACACCCATCTATTTTCAAATTGAATCAGGGACGGTGTCAGAAATACATTTTCTGTGTTCTCCTTTTAAAAATTAGTGGCAATTACTGTTAGGATTAACAATGATACTGTCACACCTTTCCTAATCGTCAGAATTGTTTGCTGCAGTTAGTCTGCTAGAGGAAAGATAAGAAAATGACCAGAAATAATGGTACACCTCATTATTACCATTATTTAACGGACATGCTCTAAATACAGTGGTGGTGATTTCAGCAGTAATACTAATACAGCTGCTGCTCTTGCTGCCATATTTACACGTAACATAGCAAGCTTCATATCTGAGAGATACTTGCATCAAAGATTAAAATTGAGAATAATACTTACTGGAGGCTTGTGTAGGTGCCAGTGTCAAGGTAAATCCTGTGGGTTAAACAACCTAACTGTCATTATGTTAGAGTTTTTGGTAAATAAAGCGTGTGCGTCATTATCTCACATATGTCACGTGAGAGGAAGGACGGGGGCAGCTCTAGGCAGCAGGTCTGACCTTCAACCAACATGGATCTGACAGAGCATTATCTTCAGTGCGGTAAAAGTGCCCCCATCAGGTAAATTAAAAGGATGCATCTGTACCTGTAATTTAGAGGTATGGTGAAGTATACAATTCAGACAGGCAGCATCTTAAAATATATGTGTAGAGGAAGGAACTGTAGGGTGGCGGCGCTGCAGAGCCTGGTGAATCGCTTCTTGACTATTTGCTATGAGTGACATACCTGCATCCGTAACCATAAAAACGATGGGATTATCCACAAAAAGCACAATACCTTCATAGTCAACGTGTATGAGGACAACCTTGGTTACCTTTCACACACTTCTAGTTACATATTCTAAGCGCCGAACACACTTTATCTAGTTTGCAAAATTTCAGTCATAAATCAGGCCATTTTATGTACTGAGCTTGTAGGGAACCTCACTGTTTAATTCAGTGCTATGTGCAACTAATAATTAGGTTTCTAAACACAGAAACAAACTTTCGAAAGTCCCCAGGTGAGGCCACGCCGGTAGCTGAGTTTTTAATAGTTATGTAAAGGTTTGTGTCTGAAGAATCATTGCTGATCGTTGCAGAGGTCTGTGGAAGAGGTTGGCATTACATGTGACAAGCCATACATATTTTGTTGACCTTAAATGGTTCACCAGTGAATGCTCTACATTACTAAGCCAAGGCTAGATATAATTCTTCCTTGACTGATTCACGATCTATGAAGTTCTAATTCAGGTCACTCTCCTCCCTCTGGCTCAGCCTGTACCCATTTCTTTTCGGAGATAGATTACTACTGATTCAGATATTAACTAACTTGCCATTTCTTAGGCTTATATATATATTTTTTTTCTAAAGGAGGTGACTAAGAGCATTTATGGCTTGTCTTTCCAGGGGATGTATTACAGTAAGTGCCCTGAGTGAACAACAGGCATTTACACCCACCTCTTGTTCCCCCAGGGCTCTTTGGTATCATAAAAGAGGCCATGTTTTTTTTGTGTAACCCCTTCTATAATATGGATCTCACCAGAGAGCATTTTTAGCCACTGCACCTATGAGCTGGAGCTCCCTCACTTGAGGGCATGGACTATCACATGAAGAAAAACTTTGCTCCTGAGCCCGCACAGAATCACCGATGTACGCATAGAGGCAAGGGAGCTGTGTGGGAGTTTGCCACATAGTGGGATAAGAGTGGTCTGCAATAGGCCAAGGGATGCCCCCACTCGACCACGTGCAAGCGGGTGCAGTCACTCACCGCACCTACCAACAGAAAGCTCCCTGACCATCTTTAATAATGAGGCCAGGTCTGCTACAGCAGTGAAAGGTGGATGTAACATTTTATGTGGTTAATTCTCTGAGGGTAGGCCACCTAAATTAACTCAAAGGTTAACATTAGCATATGCCATTCAAGCTCATGTTCATATATTTCCTAACACAGGACTGGTAGGTTGTGCCCTGAAAGTGCTCATGCAGTGTCAGGTAGTTATGGGAAATTGTTTAAATGGAATATATAAATAGGTATTCTAGCATCATACAATGTTATGTCTTGGTTTAGCATCTGTTAAACACTGTGGTCATTTGGATCATTGTATCCTCACCCATGAGGTTTAGCATCTGTTAAACAGTGTGGTCATTTGGATCATTGTATCCTTACCCATGAGGAGCACCAGTAGAATATTGTCCTTGTTTCCCATTGTGAGCGATGGCATTGAGGCTGATCTGGAAACAAGAGTAAGGTTAAACATTGTTATGTCTTAGTTTGGTGTGGCTATGTCATCACCATAAAAAGCATTGTTCTTCCAAAGTAAAACGTGAATGCTTAATCTAGCTAGTTCTGTTCTTTTGTATGTGAAATGATACTAAGATTTGTCATGTTTAGGAGCCTAACATTATCAACAAATACATTGTGAGAGTATCGATAGACCTGAAAACATATGCTGCCTTCGAAAAAACACCACAAGAGTGCTTCAAGTTGGAATTGGAATTGTGTATGGATTACAAAGCACCTATTTGTAGAGGACAACTGAGTCAGAAGTTTTTTGTGACAGTCTTGGAGGGAAAACATCAGCTGCTGCTATAAGGATGCTGTGGAAATGAGCAGATACTGGACGAGGACATAAGAAGGAACCCATAGTGGTGTGGCCAGGTTACATATAAATTGTTTTCTCCAGTTACAGCATTTCTAGAAAATAAGTTAAGGCCAAGGACAGGACTTTTTGAGTAAGTGTCACAGCGATGACAATAAGAACTCTTCAAATGAAAGTTGAACTGAATCCAAAAAAGTTAGATCATGGCAGTTAAAGAAATTATACAGGAGATCAATTCCGTGATAAATCTAACGTCGGTCCACTGCAGAGTTTTTAAGCTCCACACATTCTCTAACCACAGCGAGGACAAATCAGGGATGTAACTTTCTATGTGGTTAAAGCAATGGGGATGATACAGAGAACAAAAATGTACAGCACATTTTGCTTGGTTTTCTCCCATCTTAAATGTTCTACTGAACTTGAAGTAGATAAAAATGAGAAAGGGGTGCAGAGTACTTGGCTTCTGGACTCAGAGGAACATTGCCATGAGGTTAATTGATTCAGTTTTTCCACAGGCCCAACTTAGGACCAAGAGAGAGAAGAAAAATCTGGAGGAGGGACAAACAATGCTTAATTTGAGCCGGTGGTTTCTGGTGGTGGCACCAAGACTTATTTTTGAGAGCCGGCACTCTTTTTTTTAGCATCAGCCATTTACTGTGAGAAAAAGACACAAATGGGAAAGATGGCGGAAGAGAAGGACGGAGAAGCGTCTCAAAGGGAGAAAGCAGAAATCTGCAGAAGTGAGCTGAAGAGACAGGGGATGGGTGCAAGTGGATTAAAGGGCCCGAGGTGAGTTTAGGATTATGCTGCAGCGGTATTCATTGGTCACACATTTAACTGCAGCACCTGGGTGCTACAGAGGCGAGCTTTGGGCACTGGCAAGTTTTTATTTGCAAATCATGCACTGGCGACAAAGGGTTTCTGCCTACCTGACAGCTGCCTTTGCTAACACCCACCACTGAACCTCCACACAGACACAAAAAGTCAAAAACAGAAAGAGCCATAAATCCTTAAATCTGAAGAAGCATTGTGATCTAGACTCAGGGTCTTTAAAGCCATTAACTGTAAGGAATTGGGTTACTGGTTGAGGGGGTTAACCCCTACTGAAGCAGCAACTACAATCCTTGTCAGGGTGAAGTTAGAAGCAACCCCAAATTAATCTATGTTCACCCCTCCGGTAGTTTAGCAAAAAAGCAGTAAGGCTTAATTTAGAGACAATGGTGGTCATTCCAACCCTGGCGGTCGGTGTTAAAGCGACGGCCAACCTGCCAACAGGCAGGCGGTAAAAAAAATGGAATTCTGACGCTGGTGGAAACCGCCAACACATACCGCCACTTTAACACTCCGACCGCCACAGCGGGACAAACAAACAGCGCGGCGGTCACCGCCAACAGACAGGTGGCAGACAATGTACCGCCCACCCTAGCACAACTCACCAATACGCCACCTTTTCCGGGGTGGGAGCCCCGCCAATAAAGACACGGCGGAAACAGACTACGAACGGGAAAATGCTCACCTCTACACACTCCACGAGGAATCTGGACAGCATGGAACCCGAACTACACATCCTACCAGCAATTGTCTACCTGCTCCTCTACCAGGAGCACGAACGCCGGCGCAGAAGACAACGGTGAGTACTGCACCTACGACACAGGGGAGGGGGGAGGAGAAAAGGTTACGGGCACACACATACGCGACCCCCCCCCCCCCAACTACCTACACACCAATGCAGAGCAACAACTCAGAGTGACACCCCCCAAACCCCGCGGAAGAATGCAAAGACAAAAAAATATGATATTGAAATCCAAATATATTGTAAGGCTAAGTAAATAAGTAATTCGAACATCCTATAACTATATACACATATGTAAATTGTCCCATCAAAATTGGCTTACAGTCATTGTACGTGGGCCAATGGTCCTCAACACATGGACAAAGCCCACACAGGAAACCCGAATCCATTGGAGAGAACACTGCAGGGGCATCAGATAGTAAAACTACTGGCACCTCAGGGGGAAGGGAAGGGGGGGCACCTCAGCCAGATGAGTCCACGATGCTAGATCCACGAGGGGCCTCCATGGCCACTGTTCAATCCTGGGGAGTGCAAAGCCACAGTCTCACAAGTCTCTACAGTGGGTGGCCTGCCCACTGTGCCATCCTGGGGAGTGCAAAGCCACAGTCTCACAAGTCTCTACAGTGGGTGGCCTGCCCACTGTGCGATCCTGGGGAGTGCAAAGCCACAGTCTCTCAAGTGGATGACAGACTCCACTAGTACTGGAGGAGTCTTGGTGCCCACAGTGTATCGTGCAGCCCTGCCCGACACTGATCCGGGCCTGCCCCTTCTGCCAATGGGCCAGCGGTGCTTGAGAGGAAGGGCCCATCGGAGCGGTGCTTGAGAGGAAGGGCCCAGCGGAACGGTGCAGAGACGGCAGTCCCCAGCGGAGCAGTGCTTGAGATGAAGGGCCCAGCAGAGCGGTGCTTGAGAGGAAGGGCCCAGCGGAGCGGTGCTTGAGAGGAAGGGCCCAGCGGAGCGGTGCTTGAGAGGAAGGGCCCAGCGGAACGGTGCTGAGACGGCGGTGCCCTGTTCAGCGGTGCAGGTCTTGAAGGGCCCTGTTCAGCGGTGCTGGTCTTGAAGGGCCCTGTTCAGCGGTGTTGGTCTTGAAGGGCCCTGTTCAGTGGTTCTTGAGATGGCGGTGCCCTGTTCAGCGGTGCTGGTCTTGAAGGGCCCTGTTCAGCGGTTCTTGAGATGGCGGTGCCCTGTTCAGCGGTGCAGGTCTTGGAGGGCCCTGTTCAGCGGTGCAGGTCTTGAAGGGCCCTGTTCAGCGGTTCTTCACATGTGTCTCCAGGGCACCAGATCCGGACAATAGATGGTGTTCACTCGCCATCCGACTTCTCGCTTGCAGGGCCCTCCTGTGGGTGTCCTCCTTCACCCCAGGAATGGGGCCGGTTGGGACCTCCTGGGCTGCTCGCCTGCTGCCGGACTTGTCGGCCGTGCTGCCCTTGCCATCCTTCCGTGAGTCTCTGTGGCCCTTGCCTCCCTTTGTAGATGTGCCAGGTGGCACCCCACTTCCTGACGGTGCCAGGGTGGTGGCTGTGGAGGCTGCCGTCTGTGTCCTCTCGCGCCGGGCCTTCCCTTTTTTAGATTTTTTCCCAGGGGGTGGGCTGGCTGTCCCTTTGCTGCTGGCCGATGTAGCTGCCCTCGAAGGTGGTGGACTCCAATATCCCTGGACTATGGTCCTTGTAGGTCCAGGAGTTGTGGTGGCTGAGGTGCTGATTGGACTTTTACGAGATGGAGGGGGTGGGTCAGGTGATGGAAAGAGGTTAATTTTTGAGAGAAAAAGCTTTTTCGGAGCAATGGGAAGGGTAGGTGGAGTGGGTATGGGAGTGGAGGAAGAGGATGTGATTGTAGGAGAGTCAAGTGTGCTGTCTTTGGGTGCAGGTGCTTGTGACGGAGGCTGTCGTGAGGTGGATGGCTGTTGGGTGGGTGGCTGCCTGCGTTTGTGTGGTTTCAATGAGGGGGTGACAGACACAGTGGGAGAGGACACAGGGGACGTGTAAATGGCAGTGGGGGTGGTGACTGCACGTGTGCGGAGTGTTCTGGTGGGTGTGCTGGTGATGGACGTAGTGGATGATGATGTTGTGCATGCAAGTATGAGTGGAGACGTCACAGGGAGGGAGGAAGGAGACGAGGAGGAGGGGGACACAGAGGAGGCAGTGGCTGTTGGCAGGTCTGCATGTGGATGTTGCTTGTGTGAATGCTTGTGGGATGTGTGGTGCTTATGTCTAGATGAGCTGACCTTGGGTGTTGAGGTGTGTGCAGGCTGGTCTGTAGGTGTGTCTGGGATAGGCAGAGGAACAGGGGAGTGGGACTGGGTGGAGGGAGTTGGAGGAGGGAGGCTGGAGACAGGGACAATGGCTGCCGTCAGTGCTGAGGCCAGAGCGTTGAACGATCGCTGATGGGCAGCCTGACCCGAATGAATGTCCTCCAGGTATGCATTGCTCCGATGCACCTCCCTTTCTACCCCCTGGATGTCATTCAAAAGGGTAGACTGCCCAACAATGAGCGTCCGGAGGAGGTCAATGACCTCCTCACTGAGGGCAGCAGGGGTAACTGGGGCAGGGCCTGAGGTGCCTGGGGCGAAGGAGATGCCCGCCTTGGTGTGCGAGCGGGCACGGGGCGAACGGTGAGGGGCTGCTTGGAGGGCGGAGCTGGTGCGCTGGGTGGCGGCTGTACCTGTTGTTGCGGTGGGCACGGATGTTGCCGCCACCACAAGGGAGCTCCCTTCCGAGGATGGGTCGGTGTCACTGATGTCTCCACGTGTCCCCGTTGTGGAGCCCCCCTCGCCCTCCGTCTCACTGGTGAAATCAGAGTCCGTTGCATGGCCCTCCGGGGCCATGTGAGATGCAGCTCCCTCGTGCTCCAATGCCACTTCTCCTCTGCCAGATGATGCTAATGCACACATGAACAGGAAGAGCAGACAAAAAAAGGGTGAGGGGGGACATAAAGACATGTTGAGTGCATGCAATGGCAACACAGTTGGCGGAGAGGACAGGCACAGAAGCCCCCTGCAATACGCCGTGCACTTGGGGTACACTACTCAATCAGTGAGACCTGGCCTACAAGCCAATGGACGACAACTGCACACATAGGTGACACCATGGATAGCTGTACTTGGCACCCTACAGAGGTGGAGGGCGGGGACACAGGGCCATGCCTTACAGAGGGGACTAGCCTACAGAAAGCGCCCTGGCCTATGGATACCCACATCCCTCCTCCCCCACCCAGACACCTCCACTGCGCGCTAAGATAGCAGAATGTGCTTGTACTCACCCCCTTGTGTCTGCTGTGATGTCCTCACGCGCCCATCCAAATCTGGGTAGGCCACCACCAGGATCCGGGACATCAGGGGGGTCAATTGACGACTGGCACCCCTCCTACGTTGGGAGGCCATCCCCAGCAGAGCCTCCGCGGTCTTTCTGCTCCCGCGGCGGATGTCCTCCCACCTCTTGCGTCAGTGGGTGCCCCGTCTGTTGTGGACCCCCAGGGTCCGGACGTCCTTGGCGATGGCACGCCAAACGTCTATTTTCTGATGGGCGCTGACCTATGTGACACGTACAGGGAGAGAAAATAAAATATCAACATTTTCTGCATGCTCGATGTGAGTGGCCCCCCCATCCCCACCCTTGCCATGTGGCACCTGCTCTCATCTGTTGTTTGATGCATGCCTCATTCGCTCCCCTCCGCACCGTCGTTCATTCACCCCACTCAACCCAGGCATTGGCCACAAAACATGGTCCCAATGTACTAACCTGTTGGTCTGGAGGACCGTAGAGTAGCGCATACTGGGAGAGGACCCCATCCACGAGTTTCTCCAATTCTTCAGAAGTGAAGGCAGGGGCCCTTTCCCCAGTCGCAGCAGCCATTGTCTCTTCCAGACCGAGGTCACAGCAGCACTTGCAGTATAGGTCCTCTCCTGTGGATGATCAGGTCTCGAGTGATTAATCAGATAGAAAATGGCGGTCACGGTCGCGGCGGTGCGTACCGCGGTGGTGCGTACCGCGACCTCCGGCGCACTTCCTCATTGGCTCCTGAAACCCATAAGGGTCAATGTTAACCAATGCGGCTTTGCACCGCGATCTTCGACCACCTACCGCCACGGTGTGCCACGCCAGCGCATTGACCTCACATCCCATTGTCACACTTCACAGGTCAGGCAGCCGCCATTTCAAGGGCCCACATGGCTTAATTTCTACTGCGTCACACAGGCCTAGGCCTTGCATTGCCACTCATACACGCCATTCAATGCATAGAGAATCGTGTACTGTGCAAGCTGTGGGAACGTACCTGTGGGTTGCTTGACTCTGTGCTCCATGTTGTCCTTCCTATGCACCATCCGCTGGGACTTGCGAGGAGAAGGACGAATCTTCCCGTGAACAGACCGCTGGTGGACCTATAGACAATGGAAGAAAGACATGTCATACTGACATACAGACTTGACCGAGCCACTATACAGGAACTGTGTGCCCAGCTGGAGCCAGACCTGTTGTCACCCATCCGCCAACCCACAGGGATCCCCCCTCTAGTGCAGGTTCTGTCAGTACTCCATTTTTTGGCAAGTGGGTCATTTCAATCTACAGTGCCCATTTCATCAGGGATGTCACAGCCTATGTTTTCAAAGGTGTTGTCCAGAGTGTTGTCTGCCCTGATGAAATACATGCGGAGCTACATTGTTTTCCCTGAGGTGGGTGATTTGGCTACAGTGAAGGGTGATTTCTATGCCCTTGGACATATTCCCAACATCATTGGTGCCATTGATGGGACCCATGTGGCTTTGGTTCCCCCCAGAGAAAGTGAACAGGTGTACAGGAACTGAAAAAGTTATCATTCGATGAATGTCCAGATGGTCTGTTTGGCTGACCAGTACATCTCCCATGTAAATGCCAAGTTCCCTGGGTCAGTGCATGACGCGTACATCATGAAAAATAGCAGCATCCCTTATGTGATGGAACAGCTACAGAGACACCGTGTGTGGTTAATAGGTGACTCTGGTTACCCCAACCTGTTCTGGCTACTGACCCCAGTAAGGAATCCCAGGACCAGGGCAGAAGAACGGTACAATGAGGCCCATGGGCGTACTAGAAGGGTGATCGAGCGGACCTTCGGCCTCCTGAAGGCCAGGTTTAGTTGCCTGCAAATGACAGGTGGATCCCTAATGTACTCACCGAAGAAGGTGTGTCATATCATCGTGGCCTGCTGTATGCTTCACAACCTGGCTTTGTGACGCCAGGTGCCTTTCCTGCAGGAGGATGGTCCAGATGGTGGTGTTGTGGCAGCGGTGGAACTTGTGGAGAGTGAGGAGGAGGAAGACGACGGGGACAACACAGACAACAGGGACACAGTGATACTACAGTATTTTCAATAACACACAGGTAAGAATCAACACCGGCATTTTACAATTACTTACAGTCTCCTGCCTCTCTACTGCCTGGCCTATTCCCCCAGTGTATGTTAACTGAGTTGTGACTTTCCCTTCAAATTTCAGAGATGTGGGCCCCACTGCGTGACCTCTGCTTTGTTTCCCCATGGACTACAGCTGTGTGATAGTGGTATGTTCTCATCACTGTGTAACTGGACATTTTGGCAGCGTTATGTCTAATACATTTGTTCACAATACCGGCAGACTCCAGATTATTTTTGTGCAGTAAGTGATTTTGATAAAGTGCTGAATTTAGGGACATGGTTGAAAATCGGTGATGGGTGATGGTGGAGGAATGTCCATGGCAGAGTCCAGATTTTCAGTCTCACAGGTGCATTGTCCATATGCCTGTGGAAGGTGGAGCAGGGGCAGTTTAAGGTTGGACAGGGTGACAATGTGGGACAGTGGGATGACATCAGGGGGTATCCTTTGCTGGCAGGTGTCTTGGCATCCTACTCTGTCTTCTTCCGAGATCTCAGGCCCCGCTTGCGGGGTGGTTCTTCTTCTGCAGGGGGTGGGGTTCTGGCGGCCTGTTGTTGTGTGGGGGCCTCCTGTCCACTATCACCGGCGGAGGTGGTAGCCTGTTCTTGGTCCATGCTAGTGACAGGGGCCCTTTGTGGTGCCATATGGTCCCGCAATGTGGTGACAATCTGGTTGAGTGCCCCGACGATGGTGCCCATTGCGGAACTGATGCTTCGGAGTTCTTCCCTGAACCCCATGTAATGTTGCTCCTGCATGACCTGAATCTCCTGGAACCTGGCCAGTACCGTCACCATTGTCTCCTGGGAGTGGTGGTATGCTCCCATGATGTAGGAGAGGGCCTCGTGGAGAGTGGGTTCCCTGGGCATGTCCACCCCCTGTCGCACAGCAGCCCTCCCAGTTCCCCTGTTTCCCTGGGCCTCTGTCCCCTGGACCGTGTGCCCACTACCACTGCCCCCAGGTCCCTGTTGTTGTTGGGGTGGTGGGTTAACCTGGGTGCCCTGTAGTGGTGGACACACCGCTGATTGACGTGTCCTGGAGACAGAGGCATGGGCCCGCTGGGTGGGAGATGTGCTGGTGTTCCCAGAGGGGGTTGGGTCTGCTGTGGTCTGTGGCTGTGTGAGGGGAACCGACTGTCCCGAGGTCGCCGATGGGCCGGGCTGGTCATCTGGGTCCAGGGAGACAGAGCTGCTGTCATCACTGGTGGCCTCTTCTGGGGGTGGGATGGACATTTCTGGACCCTCCTGGGCGGTGTGGTGGCATTCGGATCCTGCAGGGGTATAGAGGTATGGTTATTGCTTCAGTGTGTGCCATATTGTGCAATGGGTGGGTGCCCGTGTACCCCAGGGCTGGCATTCCTGTGTGGGGGCTTTTGTGAGGGTGGCTTGTGGGGGAGATGTGGATGTGCAGTGGGCATGCTTTGGTGATGGGTGTCCATGCTTTGTGGACGCATGCAGGGCTAGGTGTTGGGATGGGTGGGTTGTGATGGTGAGCCATTTGCAAGGATTTGGGGTGATGGGGGTGGGGGTATGATTTGGGATGCAGGTGGGGTGGGGGGATGAAGTAGTGAAGATGAGACTTACCAGAGTCCATTCCTCCAGATACTCCTGCGAGGCCTTCAGGATGCAGGATGTGCAAGACTTCCTCCTCCCATGCTGTAAATTCTGGGGGAGTAGGTGGGGGTCCGCCGCCAGTCTTCTGCACCACGATGTTGTGCCTTGATACCATGGAACGCACCTTCCCCCGTAGGTCGTTCCACCGCTTCCTGATGTCGTCCCAATTTCGTGGATGCTGTCCCACAGCGTTGACCCTGTCGACTATTCTTTGCCATAGCTCCATCTTCCTGGCAATGCTGGTGTGCTGCACCTGTGTCCAGAAGAGCTGGGGCTCTACCCGAACTATTTCCTCCACCATGACCCGGAGTTCAGCGTCTGAAAACCGGGGGTGTCTTTGGGGTGCCATGGGGTGGTGTGGATGAGGTGTGGGGTGGTGTATGTGTTGTAGAGTGTGGTGAGTTTGGTGATGTGTGGTGTTTTGTGCGTGGATATTGTGTGGGTGATGGTGTGGTTTGCCTCTGTGTGATGGTGTTCTCTATTCTGTGCTGTCTCTCTCTGGCTTTCTGTCGTTTTTTTTGGTCGTAAGGGTTTGTGGGTGATGTGGGTATGTGTTTTATATAGTTTTGGGTGTGTGGGAGTGTTGTGTGTATGTGTATCAGGTGTGTGTATTTTGAATTGTCCAATGTGGCTGTGTTTTGAAAATGTGTGTGTATTTTGACCGCGGCGGTGTGTACCGCCAATGGAATACTGCAGTTGAAAGACCGCCGCGTGGATTCGTGGGTCGGAATGGAATGGGCATATTTCTGTTGGCGTGACGGTGGAGGTTTGGTCATCGCCAGTTTTACGCTGGCCTTTGGTGTGGCGGACTTTTGTGGATGTCGGGTTTTTGGCGGTTTGCCAGTTGCGGGTCAGAATGACCATGGCGGTTTACCGCGCCCGCGGCGGTGTTATGGCGGTCTTCTGACCTGCGGTAAGCGCCTTTTACCGCCGAGGTCAGAATGACCCCCAATGTGTATTTACGCTGTACTTCAAACAGTAATAAAGTGAAAGACAACACAAGAGAAACCCAACACCAAATTAGAAATGTAGAGTAAACTTTAATAAATAAAACAATACCAAAGAACTAAAGATATTTGGTCACACTGAACTGGAACAAAGACGCTAATTCAGGCCGACAGTGATGGAGCACTGGCCCACTCTAGGGATCCAGTTAAGCTCACGGAACAAGAGTAAATTAAAACCTACATGTAGAGCAACACAAAGTCTTTCTGTTGAGTTGCGCTGGCCAGCGTAGAGAAACCATCGATATGGAGCTAGCAATGTGAGGTTCTGTGCCTAGATGTGTCACGCAGCTTCCTCAATCACCGTCTACTGAAGCTTGAGATGCAAGGTCCAACATAGTCATTGAGGAAGCTGCTAAGGGTGGCAAAGATTTGTGTAGTGATGCATCAGTGCTGACTCAAGTTGTGTCAGCCTGGACTGATGCAGATATGATAGATCAATAAGTGTCTGAAAGTGTAATGGGGGAAAATAAGATTTGTTTCCAAAAAACCTCTCCCACCCTTACCCAGAATTAAAATGGTGAAATTGGAAGTTGTAACTGCTAATGCCCTTTACATAAATACAGGATATATAATTTGATTAACATCTTGAATCACAAGGGACATTTGGTTGTAGAAAAAAGGAAAAAATAGGGGAGCAATGAAATGGCCTGAAGTTGAAATGGCGACCAAGTGTGACATCTTGCAGAAATATTAAGAGCCTAGGAGTCTGGCTGGACCCTTGGCTCACCATGGATTACCAAGTAAAAAGGATCTCTGCAGTTTGCTTCAGTCTGCTTAGACCCTTGAGGAAAGTCTTCAAAGTTCTTCCATTTGCAGCCAAAAGACTCATTGTCCAGGCCCTTATTGTCTCTCGGCTCTAATATGGTAATGCACAGTACTTTAGTTCCCCTAAGTACATAATCAGAAGACTGCAGGGGGTTCAGAACGCCTCTGCGCGGCTTCTCCTGAACATATCTAGAAACCTATCCTCCAAAGCAGTATTTCCTCTCTTCATTGGCTCCGCGTAGAACAGCGAATAAGGTTCAAAGTACTATGCTGTGTCCACAGATCTTTACATAACTGGGGCCCTTCTCGGTTGAGGTCACTGACTTCTTTCTATACACCCTCAAGGCAGCTTAGATCTTCATTGGCTGCATTAGCCAGACTTCCTATAGTAAAAAGAGGCAGATGGGGTGGCAGTTCTATGGCCTATCTAGAAGCCAAATTATGGAACTTCCTTCCTCTCAGCCTTCGCCCAACCAGTCACAAGCTTTCCTTTCGTTGACTACTCAAAACCTGGTTATTCAGAGTATAACCCTTACATTAATCTGTAGAAGTCTGCATCCAGCGCTGAGAGGCCTTCGGGTAGCCATGAGCTCTATAAATACACATAGCAAAACATGTATGGGACGATTGTTGTATTTGAAGTACTTGATATGATTAATTGTTTAATTTAATAATAGTTTTAATATAAGTATCATATAAATGTCTTCAGGTATGACTGTTTAATAGAAATATATGTAAGTGTGGACAAGTTTTGTTCCTTAAAAAAACTCTCCTCACGCTTACCTGGAATCAAAATGGAGAACTAGAAATTGTAATCAATAACGCCCATTACATAAATACAGGATTTAAAAGGGTGGTAAAGATGAAATATCCATTATCAAATTATGTTTTTAATTGTAGTAATTTGAATTATTTGCCACGTATTTGTTTATCTTATCCATCAAAAAAAGAAAATAATTTCCCACTTAGGGCTGCCAGTAGTTAAAATGGCGAGATCAGAAACCTGAGACGATATCTGACCATGCTGAGAAAACGTGATAGAAATAGTGCAGAAAACATGGCGGCACTAGAAACAACGAGGTAAGACATTACATGAGAGACCACAGAACGCCATTTCACACGTAAGCAGAGAAATAGAGGCACTTCCTCTACCGAGCACTATTGAAGAAAGATTTATATATATTGGAGGGATAGCCATAGGACAGATGACGGAGTACAGGGCCAGGTAACTAAAGGGGAGTGGGCCCCTGTTTCTGTCTTGTAGCTCGTGCGTGAGATACAGAACATGAAAGAAACGTACGGCATGAATAAACCACTGAAGGAGAAAAAATTGCAGACGGCATGACCTGGAAAAGGTTTGGGATATTTAACTGAAAAAATGTTCCAGATTGGCAGAAGAGAATAAATGACTTACTATTTAATTGGTAGGGAACTTATAAGTCTCCATTGGGTTTAAAAGGGCTTGAGGTATTAAAATAAAAAAATAAAAATTACAAATAATGAAAAAATGTATCTTTATCCTTGCAGAAATGAACAATAACATGGATGGCAGTGAGTAATTCAGAAGTCAGATGGCACCGTAACCCAATAAATCAGTAAATGTTATTTCATTTTTAAGAGAATGTTACTTCAAGGGCATGCTGGCACTTGAAAGGGATTACAGTAAATTATATGATTATAATAAAAAGACTCAGAGACTCGGTGTAGTAAATCCAAATAAATTTTGCTTCTGTAATAAAGAGGTTCAGTTTGAAATTTAAGGAATGGAAAGATGGTTTGGGATGATGTTTAGCCGTTAAACCTTAGTGTTATATAATATGGGTTGTAATACCAAAACATTTTATTTTTTATTTTTACCGATTCATTGTGTATAACGTATTTTTTGTCCTGAAGAAGGTGGCGCCAACTGTTGAAAAGATCACCGAAACACTGCGTCGACACTTTTATACAAACACTTGTATATGAGTAATTTTAATTTTCATTGCATAATATATTGTGCAATAGATATTAATAACAAAAGTTCTTATGCAAAAAATCAATTAAGGACACTTTTATATAAACATTTTTGTATGGGTGATTGTAATTTTGATTGTGTAATTCTTATTGTATAATAATATTGTGATTAGGTTTTATAATCAAAAGTTTGTATGCAAAAAATTAATGAAAAAAGAATTAAGACATTTCTTGTGACTGATTTGTATAAATATGTGTATATGTTCTTAAAGTAATATATAAGTACAATAATAAATGAAAGTAGTATTTAAAATAATAAAAGGGAGAAAAGGGTTGAAACAGGTGTGCTTATTACTGTATGAAAGGTTTTAGCATGGCTAGAACATAACCACTGTATTAAAATTGATATATAGAAGTGGAGCTCTTCGGGTTTCATACTAAAACATCCACAAAGGGAGCTTTGTGTTTGTGTAAATAAATTAACCCTGTCACTTTATTAGTATAGGGGGTTCCTCTCGTAATTTTTGGTGACTGTTGATGGTGAAGTTACTTGGACTTGCAATGACTTGTGTTGAGATGCGCAGTGCTGTGCCAAGCAGGACAGCTGTCTGTGTTGGCATGCATCACACTGGGACAGGCAGGGCGAGCTGTCACAGTGATGCATAGGCCTGCATCAAAGCTGTAGAAGGTGTGGAGCACTGGGCCTGTTGTCGGCTTTAAGATGCATCATGCTGGATCAAGCTGTGGAGGTGTTGTACTGTTCTGCGTCAAAGATGCATAGAACAGAGCAGCATGGTGTGCCCCTGCAGCTTGAGAACAGGAGGTAGGTGGGCTGACCCTTGGAGATCTTGGAGCACTGGGACATAGAGGCAGGCTGGTTTCAGCAGGGCAGCTCACGGAAGAAGGGTCCTCATGCAGAAGTCCTTTGGGAGCAAAGCAATCCTTGGACAGCAAAACAGGTCAGCAGGGCAGACTTCACAGCTGGGCAATTTTTTTTCCTGACTGAGTCTAAAAATCCCTTATTGATCTGAAGGGTTGGGGTTCGAAGTCCAATAATTATACCTGGTGCCTACTTTGAAGTAGGAGAAACATCCAGAAGTTTCCACCTTGCAGAGATGCTTGGAATTTCCTGCCTCCCAGCCTTAACCCCAGATTGTCTGGGGTCACAATAGACTGGTGTCAAAGACCTTTGTGAGTATGCTCCTGCAGAGCCTTTATTGTGTACAAGTGTGGTAGGTGATAGATCCTTCCCCTCAATAACTTAAAGTGGCCCACCCTTCCAACACCTACATTTTCTTTGTCTCACTGTCTGAGAGCGATACACAGATACTAACTACAGCTACACCTAGTCATGTGACCCAGGAAATGGCTGCAGGTGACAAATGGTTGTGATAGGAAAATGTCAACTTTCTGAAAGTGGCATTTTCAGAACTGTAATTAAAAACCTGACATTCCTATTAAAGAGGTCTATCTGCTCCCAATTGGAAGGTATAGCTTATTAAATGTAATAAGGTAATTCCAATGTTATCCTGTGGGAAAGGCAGCCTTTACAGTAGTGAAAAGTGAATTTGGGAGTTTTTCCCTACCAGGCAATGTAAAACTAAAAGTACAAGTCCAAACTTTGAACATTACACCCTGCCCTTGAGGCTAACCAGGGCCTAATTTAAGGGTAACTTGCATGTACTTATATGTAATGAAAGGGAAGGTTTAGGTCTGGCAAATGGGTACACTTGCCAGTTCGAAATGGCAGTTTAAAACTGAACATACAGTTCTACCCCCACAAAGATGAGGGTAATGGCCCCCCATCTGTCCCCAAGAGGGGGATGCAGAAAGACTGCACTTTTTTTTTATAGGGGAAGCACAAGTCCTTGCCCAAAGGGCGCTGCCCCCTCCCTGGTGTCTAGTGGGTGGATTCCTGCCTGGGGATCAATCTCCCCAAGCAGGAATCCACTAGTGAAATGTTCCATTAGGAACAGAAGATTCTCCTCTTTCCAATGATACCTCCCACAACTGCATCAGTTCTTGGGGGCTGAGATAGCCCTCTGAGTACTGAGGCAGTGAAAGTGAAATGCGTTGATCGGCTCATTTCACTTTAATTTTCATTGAAATGACGTCAGGGTGCCATGCCCACCGATCGTCATTTCAATTAAAATTCTTAAATAGACTTGGGAGCTGTGGAGGCTCTTCTCCAGCTCCTGAGGCTATTTGCAGTCTTAGGAAATCCTACTGGTGCCCACACTGGGGGGATTTTCTGCCTCGTGTGAAGGGACAGCTGAGAGCCACCCTGCACACATGAGCACTGTGGCAGAGGACAGCTCCAAGCTGTCCTCTGCATGGAACTGGTTAACAAAATAAACTACAAACACATTTAACACTATGTAAAGAGTTAGCTTGACAGAGTTTACAAAGTTTTCAGGACATTGGCACTGAGTAATATAATGAAATATCTTTCATCAAATTCAAAAGTAGGCATGGTTTGCATATTGTGACAGTTGGTTAAGCCCTGGGAGTCCCGCCCCAGAAGTGACATCACTTCCGGCCAATGTGACCCACTAGCGATGTCATTGGTGATCTGGCATACCTTCTTCGGTCAGTAGTATAGGGAGCCACCTGTGAGATGGAGGCACTGGAATCTTGCCTTCAGGAGGCCAAAAGTCTACTCTATAATCCTCCTAGTTCCCCCATGTGCCTCATTGTAGCGTCCCTCTGTCCTTGTCCTGGCATTCCTCATTTGGGTCAGTAGCCATGACAGGTTGGGGTAACCAGAGTCACCTGCAAATGTCGAAGGATATCTGTTAGACATACACCAACGTTTAGGGACTATCCCATCGTAGACACCTATTCATACTGTGTGGGGACCTTGGGCTCACCTATTAGCCACACACAGTGCCTCTGGAGTTGCCCCATCACATAAGGGATGCTGCTATTTCTCAAAAAATGTAAGCGTCATGCACAGAGCCAGGATACTTGGCATTCACATGAGAGGTGTACTGGTCTGCCAAACACACCATCTGCACATTCATTGAATGGTAGCTTTTACGATTTCTATACACCTGTTCATTCCTGCAGGGTGGGACAAATGCCACATGTGTACCACTAGTTGCACCAATGAAGTTGGGGATAAGTCCCAGGGCATAGACGTCAGCTTTCACTGTGGGCAAATCCTCCATCTGGGGGAAAATGATGTTGCTGCGCATGTGTTTCAGCAGGGCAGATAACACTCTGGACAACACGTTAGATAACATTGGCTGTGACATCCCAGATGCCATGGCCACTTTTGTTTGAAAGGAACCACTGGCCAGGAAATGGAGCACTAACAGGACCTGCACTAGAGGGGGGATACCTGTTGAATGGCGGATAGCTGACATCAGGTCTGGTTCCAATTGGGCACACAGTTCTTGGATTGTGGCACGATCAAGTCTGTAGGTGATTATGATGTGTCTGTCTTCCATTGTTGACAGGTCCATCAGGGGTCTGTACACCGGAGGATGACACCATCTCATCATCTGCCCCAGCGCATGTGCCCTATGGAGGAGAATGGTGAGCAGAGGGTCATCTACCACATAGGTTGCGGAATGGTGTTTTGCACTAATGTGATTTAGTTGGTGTATGGCGCTGTCTGTCCGTATTCCTGCCCAAATGTGCTGTGACGCAGTTAGGTGCCCTGCCATGTGCCCCCCTGAAATGGCGGCTGCCTGACCTGTAAGGAGTGACAAGGAGAAATGAGGTAACTGGGCTGGCATTGTGCAGCATCGTGCTAGGCAGTCGAAGACCGCCGCGCAATTCAGCATTGATCTTCATTGGGCCCTATGGGTTCCAGGAGCCAATGACGATGTACGCTGGCGGTGACGGTACGCACCGCCACGGACGTGACCGCCATTTTCTAGCTGTTCACTCACTTGATACCTGACCTTCATCAAGAGAGGACCTACACTGCAAGTGCAGCTGTGACCTCAGTCTGGAAGCGACAATGGTTCGAGTGTCTGGGGAAAGGCCCCAGCCTTCACTTCGGAGGAGTTGGAGAGACTAGTCGATGGGGTCCTCCCCAGTACACGCTACTCTACGGTTCTCCAGACAAACACGTGAGTAAACTGTGAGCATGATGCATGGGACATCAATGTACGGAGTGGTCTGGATGGAATATACATGTTGTTGGGGGGGGCTGAGGCCTTCATGTGAGGATGGTCAGTGCATGTGTTTCAGGGCATGGGTGGGAACTGGTGGCCAATGACTATGAAAAACCAGACGGGGGAGTAAGTTCCATTCTTACTTTACCTTTACTGTAGATCAGCAACCACCAGAAGAAGGGTATTAAGTGTGCCATCGCCAAGGAAGTGCGGACCCTGGGGGTCTATCATAGACGGAGCACACACAGTCGCAAGAGATGGGAGGACCTGCACTGCTGGAGCAAGAAGACGGCGGAGGCCCAGCTGGGGATGGCCTTCCAACGTGGAAGCAGTGCCCACCGCACCATGACCCCCCTGATGTTCCAGATCCTGGCGGTGGCATATCCGGAATTGGATGGGCGCTTGAGGGCATCACAGCAGCCACAAGGGGGTAAATACAGTCTCATGCAGCTGACTCTGCATGCTTTACGAGGTGTCTGGGTGGGTGATGTGGGCTGTGGGTTAGGCCAGGGTGAACTTGGTAGGGTAGGTCCATTGTTAGGCAGGCTCTGTGGCACTCCAACCCTAATAGTGGTAGTGGGCAACTACAACTAGTCAGCCTTCTGTGGATTCCAGGTGTGCAGCAAATGGGTTTAGGCATAGTCCCCCATGGGCAGGTGATTTTCCTAAGAACTGTTAGTGCATGGACTAGTGCATAGGGCTGTTCACTGTGTGTTGTGTCCGCCAACGGTAGTGGTGTTGCTGGCATTGACCATGTGTCTCCTCTGTCTTCCCCCCCTTTTTATTTTGTCACCTTGTCCTTGTGTGCATTAGCATCATCTGGCGGAGGAGCAGTGGCACCGGAGCAGGAGGGAGCTGCAAACCACATGGCCCAGGAGGGTGAATGTACGGAGTCTGAAGGCACCAGTGGGACGGAGGGCGAGGGGAGCTCCATGACGGGGATAGGAGGGGACACCAGCGACAGCTACTCCTCCTCTGATGGGAGCTCCCTTGTGGTTGTGGGCACCTCTGTGCCCACCACAACAACAGGTACAGCTGCCACCCCCCCCCACCAGCACCACCCTCCCAGCAGTCACTCATCGTGTTTCCCGGGCCCCTTCGCCCCAGGCACCTCAGGCCCTGCCCCAGTCAGCCCTGCTGCCCTCAGTGAGGAGGCTATTGACCTCCTGAGGTCCCACACTGTTGGGCAGTCAACCATTTTAAATGCCATCCAGGGTGTCTAGAGGCATTTGCAGCAAACAAATGCATACCTGTAGGGCATTCATTCTGGCGTGGCGGCCCAACAGAGAGCATTTCAGGCTCTAGCCTCAGCACTGATAGCAGCCATTGTCCCTGAGTCCAACCTCCCCCCTCCAATTTACACTACCCCTTCCCAATCCCCTCAACCTCAGCCTATCCCAAGCCCACCATCAGACCAGCATGAACACACATCAACACACAAACGTAGCTCAGGCAAACATAAGCACCACACATCACACAGGCACTCACACAAGCACTACACCCATGAAGACACACCAACATCCACTCCTCCACGTTTTCCACCTCCCTCCCAGTCTCATCTCCACTCACACCTGCATGCACTACATCATCAGCTGCTACCTCCATCACCAGCACTCCCATCACCACACACCGCTCAGGTGCAATCACCAACCCCACTACCATTCACATGTCCCCTGTGTCCTCTACCAGTGTGTCTGTAAGCCCTCCTCCAAAAGTACGCAAACACCAACACATACCCATTCAACAGCCGTCCACCTCACAACGGCCTCCAACCCATGCACCTTCACCCAAAAGAAACTTTTCCTGCCTACCATTGACCTCTCCCCTACACCTCCCCCCATCCTTCCCTTACGGCCAGGTTGTCTAGAGCCCTGACCCTCACCTCAGCCACCAAATCCTCATCCAGTGTGGTCCCTGAAAGTCCGGGCACATCGAAGGGGGCACCCATCAAGGCTGCCAGTGTGCCACCTAGTGAAGCCAAGGACCACTGTATTCCGCCACCTGCCAGAGTAAAGAAGGGACCAGCATACAGAAGAGAAAAGCCATACCACCCACCCAGCAAGGCCTCATCCAGAACTAAAGAGGACAGTGCCAAGGTCCCAGCAGTGACTTCCAAGTTGGGAAAGGGACACAAGAGTAAAGGGAAGTCACCTCAGGGCACGGAGCCTCCGGGTGAGGGACTGGTGTCCCCCATTTCGAAAGACAGCCCAGCAACCTGTACCGCAGTGAGCACTGCCGCAAAGACCGCCACCTGCACCGCCATCTGCACTGCCACCTACACGGCAGCTGCCTCAACTACAGTCACCAGCATCATCCCCAGTGGGCACCCTTCCGAGGCTGCAGGAGACAGCCTGGTGTCTCCCTCCACAACTGCAGACACCTGCACCACCAGCAGCATCTCCACCGCAGACACCGCCGTAGCCACCGCCACCTGCCCCGTGACGAGCCCAGCCAGTGCCACTACAGTGGACATCAGCATCAACCCCAGTGGGCAGCCATCTGAGGCTGCAGGAGACGGCCTGGTGTCTCCCTCCACAAGTGCAGACACCTGCCCACAGGCAGCATCTCCGCCGCAGACACCGCCGCAGACACTGCCACAGCCACCACCGCAGCCACCGCCACATGCCTCGTGACATGCCCAGCCAGTGCTACTACAGCAGATATCAGCATCATCCACAGTGGGCAGCCGTCTGAGGCTGCAGGAGACGTCCTGGACCCTGCACACACTACATGAGGCACCGCCACCAGCACTGGCACTACCAGCAGTTTTCAGCCTCAGTCGTCGCAAGGAACAGTGTGGATCTGCCTCGATGGAGTATCATGCTACCTGTTACCAGTGAATCTCATGGCTCAGACACCCATGTGAGGGAATGGGAACTGCCACACCTCTGGTGCAGCATCACTGGACACCAAGCCCCCTGCAGAACCAGTGGAGAACAGCATCCACTCATCCAGTCCTTGGCAGGCTGAAGCACTCTGAGCACCAGGCCCCCTCCAGAACCAGTGGAGAACAGCATCCACTCACCCAGTCCTTGGCAGGATGAAGCACTCTGGACACAAGGCCCCCTCCAGAACCAGTGGAGAAAAGCATTCACTAACACAGTCCTTGGCAGGATGAAGCACTCTGGCCACCATGCCCCCTCCAGAGCCAGTGGAGAACAGAATCCACTCACCCAGCCCTTGGCAGGATGAAGCACTCTGGGAACCAGGACCCCTCCCGAACCAGTGGAGAACAGCATCCACTAACACAGTCCTGCGCAGGATGAAGCACTCTGAGCACCAGGCCCCCTCCAGAACCAGTGGAGAACAGCATCCACTCACCCAGGCCTTGGCAGGATGAAGCACTCTGAGCACCAGGCCCCCTCCAGAACCAGTGGAGAACAGCATCCACTCACCCAGTCCTTGGCAGGATGAAGCACTCTGGGCACCATGCCACCTCCAGAACCAGTGGAGAACAGCATCCACTAACACAGTCCTTGGCAGGATGAAGCACTCTGGCCACCATGCCCCCTCCAGAACCAGTGGAGAACAGCATCCTCTCACCCAGTCCTTGGCAGGATGAAGCCCTCTGGGCACCAGCCCCCCTCCAGAACTAGTGGAGAGCAGCATCCACTAACACAGTCTTTTGTAGGATGAAGCCCTCTAGCACCAGGCCCCCTCCAGAACCAGTGGAGAACAGCATCCACTAACACAGTCCTTGGCAGGATGAAGCACTCTGGGCACCAGGCCCCCTCAGGAACCAATGGAGAACAGCATCCACTTGTGAGACTGTGTCTTTTCACTCCCCAGGACCAAGCAGTGGGCAACCCACCCACTTGTGAGACTGTTACTTTGAAATCCCCAGGACCAAGCAGTGGGCAACGCACCCACTTGAGAGACTGTGGCTTTGCACTCCCCAGGACCAAGCAGTGGGCAGTAAACCCACTTGAGTGACTTGAGAGACTGTGGCTTTGCACTCCTCAGGATCAGGCAGTGGGCATGGATGCCCCTCGAGGAACAGTGGCTCTGTCCCATCATCTGGCTGAGGTGCCCCCCCCCTTTCTCCCTGAGGTGCCTGTTTTTTTTTTACCTGATGCCCCAGCAGTGTTCTCTCTGTTTTGAGGCAGGTGTCATGTGTGGACTTCGCCAATGCTTTTTGGGACCACTGGTCCACGGACATTTAATGGGACAGTGTACGGACTGGTGTACTTTCTGTAAATATTTGTATATACTGATGATTTAAAGTTATCTTGGGTTATCTGATTGTTCGATTATTACACCTGTTAAACTCATTTCATTTGGTCCTCGCGTACTTCCAGGGGATGACGGGGTGTATCTGTGATGTTATTGGATGCGTGTGTGTGTATGCTGTTGTGGGTGGGGGTTTTGCGTGTTGCATGTGAGTGTTACTCTCTTTTTCCTCCCCCCTCCCCTGTGTACTAGGTGCAGTACTCACCGTTGTCGTCACCGCCGTCTTTGATGTTTCTGGTAGATCAGGAGGTAAACCAACATGGGCAGGACCTGTAACTCGGGCTCCATGGCGTTGTGGTTCCTCGTTGGGTGTCAAGAGGTGAGTGGTTTCCCTTCTGTGTACTGTTTCCGCCGTGCTTTTGATGGCATTGGTACCACCCCGGAAAAGCTGGCGGATTGGTGTCTTGTAATAGTGTGAGCGGCACTTTGTCTTCCGCACGTCAGCGGTTACCGCCATGGTGTTTGTTTCTACCGCCATGGCGTTCAGAGTGTTAAAGTGGCTGTCTGTGTTGGCGGTTTCCGCCATGGTCGTGATTCCATTTTTTTTGTTGCTGGCCTGTTGGGGGTATTACCACCGCTTTATCACCGACCACCAGGTTTGTAATGAGAGCCTATGTCTGTAAACAGGCACTTTTATAATGCCTTGAAAAAAAAAAAAAAATGCTAACCATGATGTTTTCTGTAACATGCAGCAAACAGAAAAGTTTAACTCGTATCTTAGACAGATGAAATTAGGCCCTTTTAAGGTGTGCAAGAAATTGAAATTAACTCAGGCTATTTTTAAAAACTGTGCAAGAAAACTAAAACAATAAAATAAATTTCTACACAGGAATTAGGAGTTCATGACTATTATTAAAATTGCATGAGGGGAGGTCTTTTTGATTTTTTTGGCACAAAAGCTGTCTTGTATGACCTCATTGATCACAAAAAAGAAAAACAGTAACTTTTTTTGTAACGCATGAAACACTGACATGGTTCAGCTCTGAAAATAGTCTCTTTTTAAAAGCTATCTTGGATGATCTTTTTGCTCACAAAAATGAAAAAAAAATGTTTTTCTTAACACATAAATCACTGAGTCAACTATCAGCTCTAAACATTGCCTTCTTTAAATGCTGTCCTAAATGACCTTATTGCTCACCAAAAAAAAAAAATCTACCTTTTTCTTAACACATTAAATACTGATGTAAGGGCCAGCCCTACAAATGGTCTCTTCTTAAATACTATCTTGGATTACCTCATTGCTCAAAATGATGAAAAATAGCTGTAACCATTTAAGACAGAAAACGATGGCACAAGGTTCAGAACAAAACAAACAGGAAACCTGCTTCACCTTTCTGTTTAGATAAACACAGGAAATACTGACTTTGGGCATGAAAAAAGTACTAATGAAAACAGGTGGAAAAATGAAAACTACTTCTACTTGCTCTTTGGACGAGCACAAAAGAAAGCACTTTCAACATTTGAGTGACCCTAATTTTATCTCAAGATAAGACCCTTCTTGAGCTTGTGTGTTATCTTATGATGAGATGTGACATGAGGAAGCCCTCCTCAAAACTGTATATAAGCTCCAAAGGTTTTTAAAAATTATATTGCTGATGAGAAGATAGTCCTGCAAAGCAGTGGGTGAAGACGCTGAACTCCAAAAGTAACTCCACCACAAATAGTCAAGAGGTAACTAAAAGGTAGATTTTAAACATTATAAACAATGTGTTGTAACCTTGATTTATTTTATAATATGTATAGTATTATGCATTGTTTACAAGTATTCTATTCAATAATTGATGTCACTTGGTTATGAACGTTACTCCTGTATACAAGGTTAGTTGATGATTGTTTCATTAGTGAACTGTGTGCATTAATGTATTTGTGGTATGACAAACTGTCCTATGAGTAGCTATGCACCTCCTGTATTTCAGTGACGCATCATGTTGCATAATGTAGCATTTCAGTACATGGAAAAAATGCTGTAGTTTTGCTTGTGAACTTTATCAGAAATGTTAATGTGGATTTTAAATAATATATAAATGCCAAGATATCCTAGATGTAAAGTATCTTTGGGTTTTTTGATTCAGGCTCTGGAAAACAGAGTCACTACTGTTCGTTTTGTTTTAGATGGTGCAATGAGCAATTTGTTTTATTTAATGTGTCACACAGGCTTGCCCTTGTGTACAGTATAATTATGGATGCAAATACTACCAGTTTTTGCAACTGTAGTGAACAAAATGCATCATGATTTCATTTGAAAACCTGCAGGGTCTGACAGCCCATATCACACCGCCTGCTTTCAAATGCTAAGTTTTAAAACAATGTTGCTCAACAGATAACAACCTTCTGGATTTTTAATGTATCTTCCTGGGTTGTGCTTCATGAATATCTGTTAGTGAGAGGTGAGATAGTGAGGAGTAGCTTTACAGGTATTACAACAAAACCTTTTAGGGTTATAGAATGTTATACTGTTCTAGTATGGTACCACCATCACAACCTTTGTATATAAACACATTTTTTATGCTGTTTTACTAAGTGTTTTACAGTTAGATGTCCAAATGCGTTCATAGTGCCAGATGTGACTGTGGGTTATATGAAGTCCGGAGGGGCTGGTAGACAGTCAGAAGTCTATTACAATTTTAAAGTATTTCAAAGGCAGTTTCCGCCAACCTGTCAAAGTATATTGAAAAACAAGTTCTAAGACTTTGCACACAGGTATTCCATTTATGCGGCTGTGGCACTCTAAATGAAGCACTTTGGAAACAAAAGCAAAGTTGGAAGGGCCAGCTACACTGCAGGTCAGAGGTGTTCAAACTCAGTGCCACTCCAATTACACTATTAGAAAAGGTCTAGTATGAAATCCCAGTGTGACGTTTACAACATATTATTAATATTTTGGTTTGTTCATTTTTTTTTTCAATCTCATGCCCAATCTCGAGCCCAATCTCATGCCCAGGTGATACTATTCATGATGTTGATTTGTTTAATATTCTAGACCAATCTGAAACTTGCAATACTATTAAAGAGTTGACCCCCACAATAAAACTACATAATGCTAAGGTATCCCTTCCCTTTTTTGCTTAGGTTGTAATTGTGTATATATATATATATATATAAGAAAATATATATATATATTATACACGCACACACATACACACACATATATATATGACATTGACAAAAACACAAAAAATTATGACAACGATTGTGAGGTTTCTGTTGTAAGTAAACAGAAAACTGAACAGACATAAACAGGGGGACCAATAAAAAGTCAATATACAACACAAAACTGTAAAACAGATGTGCTTCAGGTGTGTGTAGGCAGGGTATCATGGCTGAGTGCCCTAGGGTTGAAGGTTCAGGAATAAGAGCAGAATACATCAGCTGTGCTACACATATTCCTTCAACAGCATTTCCTCAGACTTCTGACTATAAAGATTATGAATTCACTATTGCTCTTGCCAAGGAATCACCTCCATGCAAATAGGCAAACTTCCCCATTTCAGCAGCCAATTATAAAGATAAAATTTCTACAAGTTTAACAATACAATTATTGATAGTTGGGGATTTCAAAAAGATTATTTCTGAGACCAAAAATATACAACCAACTTTCCTTACAGTAGTACCTGAGTCCCTAGCTTGTTCTCCACATTTAGCATTTGATGACACTGTATTAAATAGATCAGTTCTATCTGATGGTGCAGCCAATATTCGTGCTATCTTTTGTCATAGTCACTCTAGCCAGGAAGACACCCTTTTGCAATTCAAAAAAGAGTTAGCTGTAAGCTTTAAAGAGATTTCAAAACGACTGTCAAAAGTAAAAAACAATGTTCACAGAAAATCTTCAAAATTAAAAAAGCAGAATGATGCTAAAAATACAATACTTTAAGAAAAAAAAAACAATTGTCTGGTTAATAGTTGTATTAAAAAAAAAAAACATGCTACTCAAATAAGGTACAGAAAACAATTTATAAAGCCCACTTTTTACAACAAAAGAAAGTAAAAGGAGCTATAATCATTTTTGGAAGTGTCCTAAAACTATCAAAGGTTCAGTCCACACACTTTAAATTAAAACTAATTAGCAAAGAGTCTATAGAATTCTAGGAACTCGTGCATAAAAGTCTCATAAAAGCAAGCATTCACTAGAATTCAAAACAAAGGGGATGAGTTATGGCAAACAAATTGCTCTGGCCAATGAAAAGCCTTGAAGGCATAGTGAAGGGCACCACCTCAAAGAGCTATTCTGCTCAAGAGACAAACCATACCGGTTTGATGTCAAACTCTAAAAAGAGTTGGGGTAACAAAAGCAGAAGTAGACTGCTTCTTCCAAAAAACGGAAGCGTTTACTCCAAGAATTAAACAAAATCTAAAATTACTGTGACCAAGTACATAAAAAAGACTGCCCATCAGGGACAAGTTGAGCCTTCCTTAAGCAATCCTCTAATGAGTCCTGTATCACCTTCTGACCCTCAATCCACTGTTTTGGGGACCACATTTTTAGAGAGTATAAGAAAGTACCAGAGGAATATACAGAGATATCATGCTACAGAGTTCTACAAACAATTTTGATTGAATAAGATCTACAGATCAAGTGTTTGTAGTTATTTATCAGACAATACAAGTTCTTATAGAATGCCTGGTAAAAGATGCAGGCCCAAATATATATTTTTTTTCCTGCTCAGTTTCATTGGACAAGGTCTTGACAGTCATTTATTTACAAGACATTCAGCACAAGATGTATTTGAAGCTGTTAATTTATTTGAAAATATTGACACCCTTTTACAGAGTAAAGCAGAAGTCACAGACCTCGGTATCTTCAGAATGTTAACTTCTTCTAGGACGAGAAGGTGGTGTGTCTTCACCTTTAAAGACTACAAGGTACAGTAAAATAATTGAGAAAAAACATTGGTTACTAAATTTTAGCCATGGTAACAATAACACAGTGAGTATTTATAGGGCTTTTTTCAGATAGTAGCACAGCAGATGCTCTTATTTTATCTAGGGTGTTACAAACCCATGCTGACCTTGAAATAACCCACAATTGCCTGGTAAGATTTGGGGAATTGGCTTGTTTGAAAATTACTTTGATGTGACTATCAAAGTTCTCTACTACAATGGATCAAGGAAGTACGTCACATCTGTTGATTAGGAGTTTGGCGGATGGGTTACTCTGTCACAAATGTGATGAAAATCCTGTCTGCCACATTATGATGTCCAATGGATTTTATGAAATTATAATGTGGCTGACGGGATATCCGTCACGTTTGTGATGGAGTAACTCTAACCGCCAAACTCTAAATCATGCCCCAAGACTGTGTGTGTTCTACATGGAAGCATTTCTATGGCATATTAAACTTATGAGGTTTTCTTTTGACCACAAATGTAAGTCTCATTATCATTGTGAAATGCACTGTACAATTTGTCAGTCTGGTGACTGTACACCAGACCACAGTTATAAAGTGAAATATCTACAATGTAATGTATTCTATCGCTCAAAAAAGTGCTTAATAAAACAGAAACAGTTTGCAGCTTCCAAGCAGTGGCCTGATACAATGGACTCCCAAAGTAGATTGTTTTCAATCTGGGTGATACATTAACATCAGGCATGAGGAACTAAGGGGCATTTTTATACTTTCTTTGCTCTGAATTAGCGTCAATTTTTACGCTAATCACGTGCAAACTTAACTCCATATTTGTGTTTTGACGCTAGACCCGTCTAGTGTCAAAATATTGGAATTAAAGTCATTTTTTGGATGAGTGAGACCCCCTTGCATCAATGAGATGAAAGGTAGCGTTCCCGTCCAAAAAACTACTCAAATCCCCTAGCACCTTAATTATCCTCTTGTGCAAAAATGGTGCAAGGGAGGGAGGCAGGCTTAAATAATGGCCCTAAGTCTTCTTAGCGCCATTATTTAACGCCTGGGTCACGGCAGGTGTTAGGGGACCTGTGGACCCATTTCCATGGTCAAACACCATGGAAAGAGACCACAGATGCCCACCCCGAACCCCAGGAACACCCCTACCCACACCAGAGGGACACCAGAGGATGGGGGACCCTAATCCAGGCAAGCAGAGGTAAGTATTTTTTAAAACAATTTAAAGTGCCATCAGGGGCCCTGAAATGGGCACCCTACATCGCACTGGGTGCAGTGGTCATGCCAAGGGGACCCTTGTCCCCTGTGCTGGACATTGGGGTAGTGAGCATGACTTCTGTCTTTTATAAGACAGGAGTCATGTGGTATAGATGGTTTTGCACCAGGAAATGACGCTAGGCTGGTCAAAGGCATTTTTTTTACCTCTAACCAGCCTAGTGTTATTTTTTGGTGCAAAACACCTTTCCTCCATACCGCCACCCCCACCTGGCTAACGTAATTTTCCCAGACGTTAGCTCACCCTTTGCGCCAGCTTGCAGGATTCCATAAATTTGGCTCCGGATGGCTCCTTGGAATGACGCAAGCAGGTGTTGTACTTTCTGACACAAAACTGTGTTCGCTCAGTTTTGAGTCAAAAAGTATAAATATGGGCCTCTGTGTTTATGCAGTAACATGTGTGTCTAATGCCCCTACTTAAATAAAAACAGAAATATATATCATAGTTGATATCACATGAGCACAGCAACATAAAGTGCACCACCCCAATGATATCTTTGTATACCTCTTAACTTCCAATTAAAAATGAGAATTTGCAGGCTCATCCTGAGTGAATGATATTCTTAATATGTCCTTACAAAATAAATGTATGGGTTATATATTTCTAGCCCTTAACTCAAAAGCTTGTGATGTGTTCTTCATTCTATGCCAGGAAATTACTGAAAAAAATAGAGGAGAAACTTATCACTCAAGGCGACAAATTGATGCTGCTCCTGGTGGTGCCACTAAAATAACATTCATTGATTCCTTTGATTTGTTACCCATGAAGCTCAGCAAATTAACAAACTCCTTTGGTTCTCTGGGTTCTAAAAGTTATTTTTCACATTTTTAACACCTCAGCAAACAAAAATTATAAGGGGCAATTCCTTTTACTCAATACTATGGCATAGACTTTATGATGCCGGATGAGAAAGAATCCTGATTAAAATGGTACACATAAAGCCTTCACAAGGCATTTGATTTTCAGGCAGAGTTGAAGGCATACTGTCAAGAACATACAGCTATCCTAAGTTAGGATTGTAATCTCTTTTGAGACAGTATCAAGACTGTTTTGATGAAAAACAAGAAATGTTTTTAGCAAGTAACTATAATTCGTGCCCTTTCCATACACAGTTTTCTCCTCAATAATTGTATTGCAAACAATATCAAAGATTTCATTAGTGATGTAATATGTGGGTTAATTAGCAGTGCAGGGCGAGGGGAGAGTTATAGTTACCTGGGGCACAAGTTATAGTTACTTGAAATAAATCTAACCAAAGCAGCTGAATTTCTATGGTTTTGTGTGTAGAAAATCTGAACCTAAATGTAACATCCCTGTAACCTTTTGTTTAGTATATATACTGGGTGGCCTATATTGAATCTTCGGAAAATGTTCACAAAAACAGTGCCTTCTAGGGCCTTGATGTGTATGGAAAGTTCTTGGGTGATCAGTCAAAAAAAATTCTGTGGTTTTGTGCATGTTTTTTAAGAGGATTTCTGAGGTTTTCCTTTTTTATTTTATTTCCTAACTATAATATCCCTGTAACCTTTGTTTTTTCAGTGAATTTCTATGTCTTTTTTTATCCAATGAGGGGGCTGACTGCAGGGCCTGCACTGTGCCCAGGCCTTGCAGCTAACCCCCCTGTGTGCACCCAACCCTGTGTGTGAATCCAACCACACGCCATGCATAGCCTTTGAGGGAAAAGCAAGGAGAAAGCACACACAAAAGGGGTGTTATCTGTGCCTACTGCTTGCTTTTAACTCATTCTCTCTGCTTTCTCCTTACATTCAGACCCATTTTGTGTGTGCCTGCTGTTTGCAGTTCCCTCATTCTCACTGATTTCTTCTTGCTCTCAGGCACATTTTGTGCATGCCTGCTGCTTTCCCTTCCCTCGTTCTCCCTGCCTCCTCCTTGCTCTCAGGCATTTTGTGCCTGCCGGCTGCTTTCCTTTCTCTCATTCTCACTGCCTTCTCCTTGTTCTCAGCCCTCTTTTGTGCAGTCTGCTGCTTGCCTTTCCCTCCTTCCCACTACTTTCTTCTTGCTCTCAGCTAATGTTTGGGTGTGTCTACTGCTTGCCTTTCCTATTTTCTCACTGCTTTCTTGTTGCTCTTAATCCTGTTTTGTGCATGCTTGCTTCTTCCTTTTTCCTTCTTCATACTGCTTTCTCCTTGCCCTCATTCCCATTTAGTGTGAGACAGCAGCTTGCCTTTCCCTCCTTCTCACTGCTTTCTACTTGCTCCCAGCTTCGTTTTGTGAGTGCCTGCTGCTTGCCTTTCTCTAGTTCTCACTGCTTTCTCCTTGTTTTCAGCCCTGTTTTGTGTGTTCCTGCTGCTTGCCTATCCCTCATTGCCACAGCTTTCTACTTGTTCTCAGTCCCATTTTGTGTGTTTCTGCTGCTTACCTTTCCCTCCTTCACACTGCTTTCTCCTCGCTCTCAACCCATTTTGTGCACGCCTGCAGCTTACCTTTTTCTCATCCTTATTGCTTTCTGTCTTGTGTCAGTGCCTGCGGGTTGCCTTTCATTTGCTCCACATTCTTTCTCCTTGCTCACAGCCTGATTTTGTGCGTGACTATTGCTTGGCGTTCCCTCATTCTCACAGCTTTCTACTTGCTGTCAGCCCCGTTTATGCATTTCTACTGATTGCCTTTCCCTCATTCTCACTGCTTTCTGCTTTTTCTCAGCCTTATATTGTGCATGCCTGCTCCTTGACTTTCCCTCCTTCT
Organism: Pleurodeles waltl; assembly: GCF_031143425.1. Taxonomy (NCBI): domain Eukaryota; kingdom Metazoa; phylum Chordata; class Amphibia; order Caudata; family Salamandridae; genus Pleurodeles; species Pleurodeles waltl. The sequence continues at coordinate 1,427,386,373 of NC_090446.1, forward strand.
CACTGCTTCCTTCTTGCTATCGGACCCATTTTGTAGTGCCTGTTGCTTACTTTGCTCTCATTCTCACTGCTTTCTTTGTCCCCCCCCTTTTCTGGGGTTCCTGTTCCTTTACTTTCTTTCCTTCGGAATGCTTTTTCCTTGCTCTCAAACCCATTTTGTGCATACCTGCTGCTTGCCACTCCCCCCTCCTCTTTGCTTTCTCCATACTCTCAGCCACATTTTGTGCATGCCTGCTTCCAGCCTTTACCTCCTCCTCACTACTTTCAACCTGCTTTCAGGCACCTTTTGTGAGTGCCTGTTGCCTGCCTTTCTCGCCCTCTCACTGCTTTCTCCCTACTCTCTGTCCTGTTTTGCATGCCTGCTGCTTACCTTCCCTCCTTCTCACTGCCTTCTCCTTGATCTTTGACCTGTTTTGTGCATGCCTGGTGCTTTCCTTTCCCTCATTTTCATTGTTTCAACCTCCTCTCAGCCCGGTTTTGTGCATCCTTGCTGCTTGCCTTTTCCTCATGCACATTCTTTCTCCCTTCTCTCAGCCCCATTTTGTGCATGCCTGCTGCTTGCCTTTCCCTCATTCTCACAGCTTTCCAATTTGCTATCAGCCCTATTTTGTGAGTTCCTGTTTCTTGCCTTTCTCTTGTTAAACCAGCTTTCTCCTCGCTCTCGGCCCCGTTTTGTGCATGCCTGCTACTTGTCTTTCCCTCCTTCTCACTGCTTTCTCCTTGCTCTCAGCCACGTTCTGTGCATTCCTCCTTCCAGCCTTGCCCTCCTTCTCACAGCTTTTGCCTTTCTCACCACCACATTTTGAGTGTGCCTGTTTCTTCCATTTACCTTCTTCTTACAGCTTTCTCCTAGCTCTGAGCCCCATTTTGTGCATGCCTCCTGCTTGCCTTTTTGTTGCTCTCACTGCTTACTTCTTGCTGACAGCCCAGGTTTTGTGAGTGCCTGCTCCCTGACTTCTCCTCATTCTCACGGCTTTCTCCTTGCCCTCATCTTCATTTTGTGGTGCCTGTTGCCTGACATTGTCTCCTTCTTACTGTTTTCTCTTTGCTTCACCTTTCACCTGTTTTTTTGGGTGCCTGCTCATTAACTTTCTCTCCTTTACATTGCTTTCTCCTTGCTCTCAACCCTGTTTTGTGAATACCTGCTGCTTGCCAGTTTCTTCTTGTCACTGTTTTCTCCTTGCTAACAGCCACATTTTGTACATGCCTGCTGCTTTCCTTTTCCGCCTTCTCACAGCTTTTTCCTTGGTTAATCCACCCCCCATTTTTTGGGTTCCTGCTCCTTGACATTTGCTTCTTACTGCCCTCTCCTTGCATTCAGCCCTGTTTTGTGCATATCTGATGCTTGCCTTTCCCTAGTTCTCATTGCTTTTCCTTTGCTCTCAGCTCCATTTTGTGCATGACTGCTGATTTCCTTTTCCTCGTTCTCACTGCTTTCTCCTTGCATTCAGCCAGATTTTGTGCACGCCTGCTGCTTCTCTTCCCCTCCTTCTCCCTGCTTCACCCTTGCTCTCAGTCCCATTTTGTGCATATCTGATGCTTGCTTTACCCTCGTTTGCACTGCTTTTTTCCTTGCTCTCAACCCTGTTTTGTACATGGCTGCTGCTTGCCTTTTCCTTGTTCTCATGCCTTTTTCCTTGCCCCCCCCCCGTTTTTTGGGTGCCTGATCCTTGCATTTCTGTTCTCACTGCTTTCTCCTTGCTCTCACTCCCATTTTGTGCATGTCGGTCACTTGACATTCGTTCCTTGTCTCTTCTTACTTCTTGCTCTCAGCTCCATTTTGTGAATGCCTGCTTCTTTTCTTTCCCATCTTCTCACTGCTTTCTCCTTTCTCTGAGCCATGTTTTGTGCATTCCTGCATCTTGCATTGCTCTCATTATCACAATTTTCTCCTTCCCCTCTGCCACATTTTGTGCATGCCTGCTGTTCACCTTCTGTCTTTCTTATTGCTTTCCCTTTGCGCTCATCCCATTTTTTTGTGTCTAATTTGCTTGCTTTCCCTCCTTCTCACTGCTGCCTCCTTGCTCTCAGCCCTATTTTGTGCGTACCTGATCCTTGCCTTTCCCTTGTCCTCACTGCTTATTCCTTGCTATCAGCCCCGTTTTGTGTATGCCTGCTCCTTGACTTTCCCTCATTCTCACTGATTTCTTCTTGCTCTTAGCCCTATTTTGTGGTGCATGTTGTTTTCCTTCTCTCATTCTCACTACTTTGTCCTTGCTTCACCTCCACCCCTGTTTTTTGGATGACTGCTTAATGACTGTCTCTCCTTCTCACTGCTTTCTCCTTGATCTAAGCCCTGCTTTGTACATGCCAGCTGCTTGCCAGATTCTCCTTGTCACTGCCTTCTCCTTGATCTCAGTCTCATTTTGTGCATGCCGGCTGGTTCCCTTTCCCTCCTTCTCATTGCCTTCTCCTTGCTCTGAACACCATTGTGTGCATTACTGCTTCTTAACTTTCCTCCTTCCCACTGCTTTCTTCTTGATGAAAACCCAGTTCTGTGTGTGCCTTCTTGTTGCCATTCCCTCATTATCACTGCTTTCTCCTTGCTCTCAGCCCCATTTCTGTGTATTCCTGCTCCTCGATTTTCCCTTCTGCTCCATGGTTTTGCCTTCCCCGCAGCCCCATTGCGTGCTGACTGCTGCCCGCTGTCCCCTCCTTCTCACTACTTTCTTCTTGCTTTTAGCCACATTTTGTGTATGCTTGCTGCTTGCCTTTCCCTCATTCTCATTGCTTTCTCTTTTCTCTCAGCTCCTTTTTGTGCCTACCTGCTGTTTGCCTTTCCCTCATTTTCAATGCTTTTTCCTTGTCCTCAACCTCATTTTGTGCATGCCTGCGGCTTGCCTGTTCCTATTTCTCATTGCTTTCTCCTTGCATTCAGTCCCATTTTGTATATGCCGGCTGCCTGTCTTCCCCTCCTTTTCACTGATTTATTATTTCTCTAAGCAATGTTTTGTGCTTTCCTGCATCTTGCCTTGCTCTCCTTCTCACAGCTTTCTCCTTTCCCGCTGCCACATTTTCTGCATACCTACTGCTTCAACTTCCCTCCTTCTCACTTCTTTCCCCTTGCTCTCATCCCGTTTTCTGTGTCACTATTATTTGCCTTTCCCTCCTTCTCACTGCTTTCTCCTTGCTCTCATCCCCATTTTGTGCATGCCTGCTGCTTGCCTTTCCCTTGCTCTCACTGCTTAGTCCTTGCTGTCATCCTCATTTTGTGTGTGCCTATTCATTGACTTCCCTCATTCTCACAGCTTTTTTCTGGCTCTCAGCCCCATTTTGTGGTGCCTGTTGCTTGCCTCCTCTCATTCTCACTCCTTTTTTCTTGCTTCACCCCTGTTTTTTTTGGGTGCCTGCTCATTGACTTTCTCTCCTTCTCACTGCTTTGCTGCGTGCCAATTTCTCCTCAGCACTACTTCCTCCGTGCTCTGAGCACCATTTTGAGCATGCCTGCTGCTAGCATTTCCCTACTTCTCACTGCTTTTATTTGCTCCAAGTCCCTTTTTGTGCATGCATGCTGCTTCCTTTTCCCTTCTTCTCACTGCATTCTCCTTGCTCTTAACACCACTGTGTGCATGACTGATTTTTGAGTTTTCTTCCTTCTCACTGCTTTCTTCTTGTTTAAAACCTCGTTCTGTGTGTGTCTTCTGCTTTCCTTGCCCTTGTTTTCACAGGTCTCTCCTTGCTTTCAGTCCTGCTTTGTACATTTCTGTTGTTTGCCTAAACTCATTCTCATGGCTTTCTATTTGCTCTCAGCCCTATTTTGTGCGTACCCTCTGCTTGCCATTCCTTCTCCTTGCTCCCAGGCCCATTGTTGTGTGTCCCTGCTCCTTGATTTTCCCTTTTGCTGAATGGTTTTGCCTTCCCCTCACCCCCACTTTGTGGTGACTGCTGCTTGCTGTATTCTCTGTCTGAAGGTTAACTCCATGCTCTCAGTCCCATTTTGTGCATGCCTGTTGCTTGATTTCCCACCTTCTCGCGGCTTTCTCCTTGCTTCCAGCCCAGTTTTATCTGTGCCTGCTGTTTGCCTTTCCCTTGTTCCTCCTGCATTCTCCTTGCATTCTGTCCCATTTTGTACATGGCAGCTCCTTGTCTGTCATTCATTCTCACTGTTTTTTCTCTTGCTCTCAGCCCTGTTTTGTGTGTGCCTGCTGCTTGCCCTTCATTCATTCTCACTGCTTTATCCTTACTCTCAGTCATATTTTGTGTTTTCCTGCTTCTTCCCTTTTCCTCATTTTCATGGCTTTCTATTTGACCTCAACCCCGTTTTGAGCATGCCTGCTGCTTGTCTTTCCCTTGTTCTGACTGCTTTCTCCTTGCTTTCAGCCCTATTTAGTTTGTGCCTGCTGCTTGCCTTTTCCCCTTTTCACTGCATTCTGCTTACTCTCAGCCCCATTTTGTACATGCCTGCTATTTACATTTATCTCATTCTCACTGCTTTCACCTTGCTCACAGCCCTGTTTTGTGCATCCTTACTGCTTGTTTTCACCTCAATTTAAATGCTCTCACCTTACTAGCAGCACCATTATGTGCATGCCTGTTGCTTCCCTTATCCTCATTCTCACTTCTTTCACCTTGCTCTCAGCCGCGATTTTGTGCATGCCTGCTGCTTGGATTTCCCTTATCTCACAGCTTTCTGCTTGCTCTCATCCCTGTTTTGTGAATTCCTACTACTTGCCTTTCCCTTATTCTCACAGCTTTTCACTTGCTCTCAGCCCAATTTTATGCATTCCTACTGCTTGCCTTTCCCTCATTCTCACTGTATTTTCCTCACTCTCAGCCCTGTTTTCTGCTTGCATGCTCCTTGACTCCCCCATCTCACTGCGTTCTGCTTGCTTGCAGCCATATTTTATCTGTGCTTGCTACTTGCCTTTCCCTCATTCTCACCACTTTCAACTTGCTCTTAGCCCCGTTTTGTATATCCTTGCTGTTTTTCTTTACCAAGTTTTTACTGCTTTCACCTTGCTTTCAGCACCATCTTGTGTGTGCTTGCCTTAAACTTGTTCTCCCTTCTTTCTCCTTGCTCTCAGCCCCATTTTGTGCATGCCTACTGCTTGGCTTTCCCTTATTCACACTGCTTTATCCTTGCTCTCAGCCCTGTTTTGTACATGCCTGTTCTTTGACTGTCCCTCCTTCTCACTGCTGTCTTCTTCATCTCAGCCCTGTTATGTGGTAACTGTTACTTGCCTTCCTCTCATTCTCACTGCTTTTTCCATGCTTCCCATCCTATTTTTGGGTGCCTGATGTTTGACATTTTCTTCTCACTGCTTTCTCCTTGCTCTCATTCCCATTTTGTATATGCCTGCTGCTTACCATTCCTTCCTTTTTTTTCGCTGCTTTTTCCTTTCTCTGCCACATTTTGTGCATGCATGCTGGTTGTCTTTACCACCTGCTGACTGCTTTGCCCATGCTCTCATCCTGTTTTTTGCATCCTTGCTGCTTGCCTTTCCATCGTTCTCACAGTTTTCTCCTTGCTCTCGGTCCCGTTTTGTACTTGTCATTCCCTTCTTCTGTCTGCTTCCTCTATGCTCTCCACCACATTTTGTGCATTCCTGCTGCTCCCCTTTCCCTCGTTCTCACTCTCAACCCCTTTTTGTGCTTTCCTGCTGCTTGTCTTCTCCTCATTTTCATGGCTTTCAACTTGTGCTCACCCCTGTTTTATGCATTCCTACTGCTTGCTTTTCCATTGTTCTCACTGCTTTTTCATTGCTGTCAGCCCCATTTTGTGCATGCCTGATGCTTGCCTTACCCTCCTTCTCACTAATTTCCCCTTGCTCTCAACCCGGCTTTGTGCTTTCCTGCTTTCCTGCTTTCCTGCTTTGTGCTTTTCCCTCCTTCTCACTGCTTTCTGCTTGCCCTCAGCCCCCTTTTGTGAGTGCCTGGCCCCTGCCTTTCCCACCTCCTCACTTCTTTCTCTCTGGTCTCAGCCTTGTTTTGCTCATGCCTGCTGCTTCCCTTTAACTCTTTCACACTGCTTTCTCTTTTCAGTCAGCTCCTTTTAGTGTGTGATTCCTGCTTGAGTTTCCCTCCTTCTCACTGTTTTCTCTTTGCTCTCAGCCCCATTTTGTTGGTGCCTGATGCTTGAATTTCTCTTGTTCTCATGGCTTTCTCCTTGCTCACAGCTCCCGTTTTGTGTCTTTCTGCTGCTTGAATTTCCCTCGTTCTCACGCTTTCTCTTTCTCAGCCCTATTTAGTGCATGCTTGCTGCTTGCCATTTCCTCATTCTCACTGCTTTCTCCTTGCTCTCAGGACTAGTTTTGTGGGTGCCTGCTGCTTGCCTTTTTCCTCAATCTCACTGTGTTCTCCTTGCCTCCCCCCATTTTTGGTGCCTGGGAGCTCCTTGACTTTTTCATCTCACTGCTTTCTTCTTGCTCTCAGTCTTGTTTTGTGCTTGCCTGCTGCTTAGCATTCCCTCCTTCTGTCTACTTTCTCCTTGCTCTCTGCCACATTTTGTGCATACCTACTGCTTCCCTTTCCTTTCTTTTCACTGCTTTCTCCTTGCTCTCAACCCCATTGTGTGCATGACTGCTTCTTGAATTTTTCTCCTTCTCATTGTTTTCTTCTTGCTCACAACCCCATTTTGTGGAGGTCTGCTGCTTGCCTTTCCCTTGTTCTCACTGGTTTCTCCATGCTCTCAGACATATTTTGTGCATACCTGCTATTTCCCATTCCCTCCTTCTCACTGATTTCTCCTTGCACTCAACCCCATTGTATGCATGACTGCTTCTTGAATTTCCCTCCTTCTCACTGCTTTCTTCTTGCTCACAATCTCATTTTGCGTGTGCTTCCTGCTTGCATTTCCCTCAATCTCACTGCCTTCTACATGCTTTCAGACCCATTTTGTGCATTCCTTCTGCTTGCCATTCTCTCATTCTCACTGCTTTCTCCTTGCTCTCAACCACATTCTTGTGTATCCCTGCTCCACAATTTTCCCTTCTGCTCACTGGTTTCCCCTTGCCCCTAGCCCCATTTTGTGTTGACTGCTGCTTGCCGTACCATCCTTCTCTATGCTTATTCCTTACTTTCAGCCCTGTTTTGTGCATGCCTGTTGCTTGCCTTTCCCTTGTTTCCACTGATTTTTCCTTCCTCTCAGCCCTGTTTTATACATGCCAGCTGCTTGGCTTTCCTTCGTTCTCACTGCTATTTCCTTGCTCTCATCCATATTGTGCATGCCTGCTGCTTGCCTTTTCCTCATTCTCACTACTTTCTCCTTGCTTTCAGACCAGTTTTGAGAGTACCTGCTGCTTGCCTTTTATTTGTCCTCACTGCTTTCTCCTTACTCTCAGCCATGTTTTGTCTATGACTGCTGCTTGTCTGACCCTCATTCTCACAGCTTTCAACTTGCTATCTGCCCCATTTTGTATGTGCCTTCTGCTTGCCTTTCCCTCTTTCTCACTGCTTTCTCCCATTTCTTAGCCATGTTTTAAACTTGCCTTCTGCTTTCCTTTCCCTTGTTCTCACTACTTACTCTTTCATCTTAGCCCTGTTTTGTGCTTGCCTGCTGGTTGCCTTTCCCTTACTCTCACTGCTTTCATCTTGCTATCAGCACTGTTTTGTGTGTGCCTGCTTGCTGCTTGCCTTACCCTCGTTCGAACTTCTCTCGTCTCACACCCAGCCTTGATTTGTGCATTCCTGCTGCTTGCCTTTCACTCTTTGTCACTGCTTTCTCCTTGTTTGAAGTCATGTTTTGTGCACGCCTGCTCCTTCACTTTCCCTCCATCTTACTGCTTTCTTCTTGCTCTCAGCCCCGTTTTGTGGTGCTTGTTGCTTGCCTTTCTCTCATTTTCACTGCTTTCTCCTTGCGCTCAGCCCCATGTTCTGCATGCTCCTGCTTGCTTTTCCCTCCTTCTCGCTTCTTTCTCCTTGCTCTCAACCCCATTTTGTGCATTCCTGCTTCCTGCCTTTCCTTCCTTCTCAATGCTTTCTGCATGCTCTCAGCCTCCTTTTGTGAGTGCCTGCTGCCTGCCTTTCCTACCTTCTAGCTTCTTTTTCCTTTTTCTCAGCCCTGTTTTGCTCATGCCTGCTGCTTCCCCTAACCTTCTTCAAACTGTTTCCCCCTTGCTGTCATTTTGTGCATGCCTGCTGCTTGTCTTTCTCTTCTCCTCACATCTTTCTTCTTGCTCTTAGCCCCATTTTCTGCATGCCTGCGGCTTCCCTTTCCCTTGTTCTCGCTGCTTTCTCTTTGCTCTCAGCCCCGTTTGTGCATCTTTGCTGCTTACCTTTTCCTCATTGTTACTGTGTTCACCTTGCTATCAGCCCCATTTTGCGTGTGCCTGCTGCTTGCCTTTCTCACTGCTTTCTCCTTGCTCTTGGCCCTGTTCTGTATGTTCCTGCTGCATGCCTTTCCAACATTCTCATGGCTTTACATTTGCTCTGAACCCCACCTTGTGTATGTCTGCTGCTTGCCTTCCCCTTGTTTTCACAGCTTTCTCTTTGCTATCAGCCCTGTTTTGTGTGTCCCTGCTCCTTGCCTTTCCCTCCATGTCACTGCTGTCTTCTGAGCCCCACGTTGTGGTAACTGTTGCTTGCCTTTCTCTCGTCCTCACTGCTTTCTCCTTGTTCCCTCCCCCTGTTATTTGTGTGCCTGCTTCTTGACATTTTCTTCTCATTACCTTCTCCTTTTACTCAGCTCTGTTTTGTGCATGCCTGCTGCTTGCCACTCCCTCCTTCTCACAGATTGCCCCTTTATCACCACCACATTTTGTGTTTGCCTACTGCTTCTGTTTCACTACTTCTCACTGCTTTCCCCTTGCTCTCATCCCATTTTATGCACCCATGCTGCGTGCCTTTCCCTCCTTCTCACTGCTTTCTCTTTGCTTTCAGCCCTGTTTTGTGCATACCTTCTACTTTACATACCCTCCTTCTCTCTGCTTTCTCCTTGCTCTCATCCCATTGTGTCCATGCCTGCTGCTTATATGCCCCTCATTCACAATGCTTTATCCTTTCTCTCTGCGACATTTTGTGCATTCCTGCATCTTGCCTTGCTCTCCGTCTCACACCTTTCTCCTTTCCCTCTGCCACATTTGCATGCCTGCTGCTTCCCATTCCCTCCTTCTCTCTGCTTTCACCTTGCTCTCATCCCATTTTCTGTCTCACCTTTGCTTTCCTTTCCCTCCTTCTCACTGTTTTGTACTTGCTCTCAGCACTATTTTGTGCATGCCTGCTCCTTTCCTTTCCCTTGTTCTCATTGCTTATTCCTTGCTCTCAGCCCTGTTTTATGCATGCCTTCTGCTTGCCAATTTCTCCAACTCACTGCTTTTTCCTTGCTCTCAGCCCCATTTCATGCATGCCTGCTTCTTGCCTTTCCCTCCTTCTCACAGTGTTCTCCTTGCTCTCTGCCACATTTTGTGCATGCCTTCCGCTTCCCTTCCCTTACTACTTTCTCCTAGCACTCAAACCCATTGTATGCATGACTGCCTCTTGAATTTTTCTCCTTCATACTACTTTCTTCTTGTTTACAATCTTGTTTTATGTGTGCCTCCTGCTTGTATTTCCCTCATTCGAACTGCTTTCTATTTACTCTCATCCCCATTTTTTGCATACCTTATGCTTGCCATTCCCCCGTTCTCACTGCTTTCTCCTTGCACTCAGTCCCATTTTTGTGTGTCCCTGCTCCTTGATATTCCCTCCTGCTCATTGGCTTTGTCTTCCCTTTAGTCCCATTTTATGCTAACTACAGCTTGCCGTTCACTCCTTCTCACTGCTTACTTATTGCTCCCAGTCCTGTTTTGTGCATGCCTGCTGCTTGCCTTTCCCTTGTTCCCACTGTTTTCTCCCTGCGCTCAGCCCCATTTTGTATGTGCCAGCTGCTTGCCTTTCTTTCGTTCTCACTGCATTTCAATTGTTATCAGGCCTATTTTCTGCTTGCCTGCTGCTTGCCTTTCATTCGTTCTCACTGCTTTTTCCTAGCCCTCAGTCATGTTTTGTGTGTGCCTGCTGCTTGCATTTTACTTGTTCTCACTGCTTTCTACTTGCTCTCAGCCCTGTTTAATGCATGCTGCTGCTGGCCTTTCCGTTGTTCTGACTGCTTTCTCCTTCCTTTCAGCTCCATTTTGTGTGTGCCTGCTGCTTGCCTTTCCCTCCTTCTCACTGCTTTCACCCTTCTCTCAGCCCCTTTTTGTACATGCTTGATACTTGCCTTTCCCTCCTTTCCACTGCTTTCTCCTTGTTCTCTGCCCCGTTTTGTGCTTGCCTGCTTCCTTCCTTCCCCTCCTTCTCACTGATTTCTGCTTGCCCTCAGCTCCTTTTTGTGAGTGCCTGCTCCCTGACTTTTCCACCTTCTCACTTCTTTCTCTCTGCTCTCAGTACTGTTTGACGTATGCCTGCTGCTTCCCTTTAGCTCCTTCACACTGCTTTCTCCTTGCTCTCAGCTCCTTTTTGTCTGTGCCTGCCACTTGACATTCTCTTGTTTTCATTGCTTTCTCCTTGCTCTCAGCCCCATTTTGTGTGTTTCTGCTGCTTATCTTCACATTGTTCTCACTTCTTTTTCCTTGTTCTCAGTTCAGTTTTGTGTGCGCTGCTACTTGACTTTCCCTCCTCACTGCTATCTTCATTTTCTCTGTCCCCTTTTGTGGTAACTGTTGCTTGCCTTTCTCTCATTTTAACTACTTTATCCTTGCTCCCATCCTGTTTTTTGGGTGCCTCCTCTTTGACATTTTCTTCTCACTGCTTTTTCCTAGCCGTCATCACCGTTTTGAGAATGCCTGCTGCTTGCCATTCCCTCCTTCTCACTGCTTTATCCTTGACTTTTGCCCCATTTAGTAAATGCCTGCTGCTTGTCTTCCCCTCCTTCTCACTGCTTTATCATTTCTCACAGCCATGATTTGTGCGTTTGTCCTTCTTTATGTGCCCTCCTTTTCACAGCTTTTTCCTTTCTCTCTGCCACATTTTGTTCATGCCTGCCGCTTCCCTTTCCCTCCTTCGTACTGCTTTCTCCTTGCTCTCATCCTGTTTTCTGATTCCTTCTTGCTTGCTTTTCTTCTTTTTCACTGCTTTCTCCTTGCTCTTAGACCTGTTTTGTGCATGCTTGTTGCTGACCTTTCCCTTTCTCTCACTTCTTATTCCTTGCTCTCAGCCCCATTTTGTGTAAGCCTGCATTCCCTTCTTCTCACTGCTTTCCTCTTGATCTCAGCCCCATTTTGTGATGCATGTTGCTTGCCTTCTCGGGTTCTCACTGCTTCCTCCTTGCTTCAATGTCCCCTCTGTTTTCTTGGGTTCGTGCTCATTGATGGTCTCTCCTTCTCACTGCTTTCTCCTTGCTCTCAGCCCTGTATTTTGCATGCCTGCTGCTGGCCGGTTTATCCTTTTCATTGCTTTCTCCTTGCTACCAGCCCCTTTTTGTTCATGTCTGCTGCTCCCTGATCCCTCCTTCTCACTGCTTTCTCCTCGCTTTCAACTAAGTTATGTACTTGACTGCTTCTTGAATTTTATTCCTTTTCACTGCTTTCTTCTTGCTCACAACCCAGCTTTGAGTGTGCCTGCTGCTTGCCTTTCCCTTGTTCTCATTGGTTTCTGCTTACTCTCAGCCCTGCTTTGTGCAGTCCTGGTGCTTGCCTTTCCCTCTTACTCACAGCTTTCTACTTGCTCTCAGCCCCATTTTTTGTGTGTCCCTGGTCCTTGACTTTCCAATCTGCTCGATGGTTTTGCCTTCCCCTCAGCCCACGTTTGTGCTGACTGCTGCTTGCTGTTCCCTCCTTCTCACTGCTTACTGCTTGCTCTCACCCACGTTTTGTGCAAGGCTGCTGCTTGCCTTTCTCTCATTCTCACTGCTTTCTCCTTGCTCCCAGCTAATTTTATCCATGCCTCCTGCTTGCTTTAACTTCGTTCTCACTGCTTTCTATTTCTATATGCTCTCAGCCCCATTTAATGCATGCCTGCTGCTTGCCTTTTCTTTCTCTTCTCTGCTTTCTCCTTGCCCCAAGACCAGTTTTGTGTGTGCCTGCTACTTGCCTTTCACTCGTTGTCACTGTTTCCTTTCTGTCAGAAATGTTTTGTGTGTGTCTGCTGCTTGCCCTTCCCTCGTTCTCACCGCTTTCTATTTGCTCTCATCCCCGTTAGTGCATTCCTGTTGCCTTCCTTTCCATTGTTCTTACTACTTTTTCCTTGCTGTCAGTCCCATTTTCTGAATGCCTGCTGCTTGCCATTTCCTTCCCACTTCTTTGATCTTGCTCTAAGGCCAGTTTTGTTCACACTTGCTGATTCTTTTTCACTCTTTCTCACTGCTCTTTGCTCCCAGCTATGTTTTGTGTGTGCCTGCTGCTTGCCTTTCCCTCATTCTGACCGCTTTCTCCTTGCTTTCATTCCCATTTTGTGTGTGCCTACTGCTTGTCTTTCCCTCCTTATCTCTGCTTTATCCTTGGTCTCAGCCATATTTTGTTCCTTCCTTCTTTTTGCCTTGCCCTCTTTCTCACAGTTTTCTCCTTTCTCTCTGCCACATTTTGTGCGTGCCTACTGCTTCCCTTTCCCACCTTCTCACTGCATTCTCCTTGCTCTCAGACCTGTTTTGTGCATGCATGTTGCTTACCATTCCCTTGGTCTCACTTCTTATTACCTGATGCCGGACCCATTTTGTGTGTGGCTGCTCTAAGATGTTCCCTTCTTCTCACTGCTTTCATCTTGCTCTCAGCCCCATTTTGTGGTGCCTATTGCTTGCCTGCTCTCGTTCTCACTGCTTTCTCCTTGCTTAACCCCCAATTGTATTCTTGGGTTCTTGCTTATTGTCTTTTCCTCCTTCTCACTGCTTTCTCCTTGCTTTCAGCCCTGTTTTTTGCATGCCTGCTGCTGCCCAGTTTTTCCTTCTCATTGCGTTCTCTTTGCTATCAGTCCCTTTTTGTACACACCTGCTGCTTCCCTTTCCCTCTTTCTCATTGCTTTCTCCTTGCTTCAGGCCCTGTTTTGCGCATGCCTGCTTCTTGCCTTTACCTCCTTCTCATGGCTTTCTCCTTGCTCTCTGTCACATTTTGTTCATGCCTCCTGCTCCCTATTCCCTCAGTCTCACTGCTTTCTCCTCTCTCTCAACTCTATTGTGTATAAGACTGTTTCTTCAATTATCTTCCTTCTCACTGCTTTCTTCTTGCTCACAACCCAGTTTTGTGTGTGCCTGCTGCTTGCCTTTCCCTTGTTCTCATTGGTTTCTTCTTGCCCTCAGCCCTGTTTTGTGCAGTCCTGCTGCTTGCCTTTCCCTCTTGCTCACAGCTTTCTACTTGCTCTCAGCCCCATTTATTGTGTGTCCCTGGTCCTTGACTTTCAATTCTACTCAATGATTTTGCCTTCCCCTCAGCCCCATTTTGTGCTGACTGTTGCTTGCTGATACCTCATTTTCACTGCTTACTGCTTGCTCTCACCCACGTTTTGTACATGCCTGCTGCTTGCCTTTCCCTCCTCCTCACTGCTTTCTCCTTGCCCTCAGCTCCATTTTTTTAGGGGCCTGCTGCTTGCCTTTCTCTCATTCTCACTGCTTTCACCTTGTTCTCAACTCATCTTGTCCATGCCTGCTGCAAGCTTTTACTTCGTTCTTAATGCTTTTTCTATGCTCACAGCTCCATTCCAGACTTCTTGCCTTTCCCTGGTTCCCACAGCTTTCTCTATGCCATGAGCCCCGTTTCTTATGTGCCTGCTGCTTGTCTTTCCCTCATTCTCAATGCTTTCTCCTTGCTCTCAGACTCATTTTGTGCATGCCTGCTGCTTGCATTTCCCTCTTTCTCATTGATTTTTTCTTGCTCTCAGCCCCAATTTGTGCATGCCTGCTTCTTGCGTTTTCTTCCTCCTCCTTTCTATCTCCTTGATTCCCCCCTGCTTTTTGTGTGCCTGCTCCTTGACATATTTTTCTCACTGCCTTCTCCTTGCTTTCAGTCCCTTTTTCTGGATGCCTGCTGCTTGCCATTCCCTCTTTCTCTCTGCTTTCTCTTTGCTCTCAGCCCTATTTTGTGCATGTCTGGTGCTTGTCTTCCCCTCCTCCTCATTGCTTTATCATTTCTCTCAGCCACATTTTGTGCATTCTTGCTTATTGGTGTGCCCACCTTCTCCCAGCTTTCTCCTTTCCCTCTGCAACATTTTGTGCATACCTGCTGCTTGAAAGTTTCTTGACACTGCTTTCCCCTTGCTCTCACCCTGTTTTATGAATCCTTCTTGCTTGCCTTTCCTTCTTTTTCACTGCTTTCTCCTTGCTCTCAGTCCTGTTTTGTGCATGGGTGCTGCTTGCCATTCCCTTCTTCTCACAGCTTATTCCTTCCTACCAGCCCAGTTTTGTGTGTGCCTGCTCCTTCACTTTCACTTCAGTCTCATTTTTTTCTTCTTGATCTCAGCCACATTTTGTGGTACATTTTGCTTGCCTTCTCTCATTCTCACTGCTTTCTCCTTGCTTCACCACCCTGTTTTATTGGGTACTAGCTCATAGACTTTGTCTTTTTCTTGCTGCTTTCTTCTTGCTCTCAGCCTCATTTTTTGCATGCCTGCTGCTCCCTTTTCCCTCCTTCTCACTGCTTTCTCCTTACTCTCAATCCCATTGTCTACATGACTGCTTCTTCAATTTCCTCCCTTCACACTTATTTCTCCTTGCTCACAACTCAGTTTTGTGAGTGCATTCTGCTTGCCTTTCCGTCGTTCTCACTTGTTTCTTCAGTCTCTCAGCCCTGTTTTGTCCAAACCTGCTGCTTGACTTTCCCTCATCCTCACAGCTTTCTAGTTGTTCTCAGCCCCATTGTTGTGTGTCCTTGCTCCTTGAACTTCCATTCTGCTCAATGGTTTCACCTTACTCTCAGCCCAACTTTGTGCTGACTGCTGCTTGCTGTTCCCTCCTTCTCACTGCTTACTGATTGCTCTCAGCCCTGTTTTTTTCATGCCTGATGTTTGCCTTTCCCTCCTTCTCACTGATTTCTCCTTGCCCTCAGCCCCATTTGCTTACATGCCTTGCTGCTTGCCTTTCTCTCATTCTCACTGCTTTTTCCTTTCTCTCAGCTCATTTTGTCCATGCCTACTGATTGCTTTAACTTCGTTCTCACTGCTTTTTCTTTGCTTTCAGCCCCATTTAGTGTCGGCCTGCTGCTTGCCTTTTCCTTCTCTTCTCTGCTTTCTCCTTCCTGCAAGACCCATTTTTTGTTTGCCCGCTGCTTGCCTTTCACTCGTTTTCACAACTTCCTTGCTGTCAGCAAAGTTTTTTTTGTGTCTGCTGCTTGCCTTTCCCTCGTTCTCACCACTTTCTATTTGTTCTCATCCCCGTTAGTGCATGCCTGTTGCTTGCCTTTCCGTTCTTCCCACTTCTTTGACCTTCCTCAAAGTCCAGTTTTGTGCATACCTGCCGCTTCTCTTTCAATCTTTCTCACTGCTCTTTCCTCTCAGCCATGTTTAGTGTGTGCCTGTTGCTTGCCTTTCCCTCATTCTGACCGCTTTTTCCTTGCTTTCATTCCCATTTTGTGTGTGCCTACTGCTTGTCTTTCCCCCCTTATCTCAGCTTTATCCTTGGTCTCAGACATATTTTGTTCCTTCCTTCTTCTTGCCCTGCCCTCCTTCTCACAGTTTTCTCCTTTCTCTCTGACACATTTTGTGCATGCCTACTGCTTCCCTTTTCCACCTTCTCACTGTTTTCTCTTTGCTCCATACCCCATTTTGTGCAGCATGCCTTCTTCTTGCCCAGCCCTTCTTCTCACAGCTTTCCTTTTTCTCTCAACCACATTTAGTGCATGCCTGCTGCTTGCCTTTTCTTTCTCTTCTCTGATTTCTCCTTGCCCCAAGATCAGTTTTGTGTGTGCCTGCTGCTTGTCTTTCACTCATTTTCACTGCTCCCTTGCTGTCAGCAATGTTTTGTGAGTTTCTGCTGCTTGCCTTTCCCTCGTTCTCACTACTTTCTATTTGCTCTCATCCCCGTTAGTGCGTACCTGTTGATTGCCTTTCCATTGTTCTCACTACTTTTCTCTTGCTGTCAGACCCATTTTCTGAATGCCTCCTGCTTGCCTTTCCCTTGCTCCCACTGCTTTGATCTTGTTCTAAGGCCAGTTTTGTGCACACCTCCTGCTTCTCTTTCACTCTTTCTCATTGCGCTTTGCTCTCAGTTATTTTTTCTGTGTGCCTCCTGATTGCCTTTCCCTCATTCTGACTGCTTTCTTCTTGCTTTCATATCCTTTTTGTTGTGTCTACTGCTTCTCTTTCCCTCCTTACCTCTGCTTTATCCTTGCTCTCAGCCATATTTTGTTCCTTCCTTCTTCTTGCCCTGCCCTCCTTCTCACGGTTTTCTCCTTTCTCTCTACCACATTTTGTGCATGACTACTGCTTCCCTTTCCCACCTTCTCACTGTTTTCTCCTTGCTCCATGCCCCATTTTGTGCATGCCTTCTTCTTGCCCAGCCCTTCTTCTTACAGCTTTCTTTTTTCTCTCAGACACATTTGGTGCATGCCTGCTGCTTCTCTTCCTCTCCTTCCCACTGCTTTATCAATTCTCACAGCCATGTTTTGTGTGTTAGTCCTTCTGTACGTGCCCTCCTTCTCACAGCTTTCTTCTTTACCTCTGCCACATTTTGTTCGTGCCTTTTGCTCCCCTTTCCCTCCTTCTCACTGCTTTCTCCTTGCTCTCATCCTGTTTTCTGATTCCTTCTTGCTTGCTTTCCTTCTTTTCTTTTTCATTGCTTTCTCCTTGATCTTAGACTTGTTTTGTGCATGCTTGTTGCTTACCTTTCCCTTGGTCTCACTTCTTATTACTTGCTGTCAGCCCCATTTTGTGTGTGCCTGCTCTAAGACTTTCTATTCTTCACACTGCTTACATCTCGTGGTGCCTGTTGCTTACCTTCTCTCATTCTCACTGCTTTCTCCTTGCTCTAAGATCCTGTCTTTACATGCCTGCTGCTGGCCATTTTCCCCTTCTCATTGCTTTATTCTTGCTCATAACCCAGTTTTGTGTGTGCGTGCTGCTTGCCTTTCCCTTGTTCTCATTGGTTTCTTCTTGCTCTCAGCCCCATTTTGCGCAGTCATGCTGCTTGCCTTTCCCTCTTGCTCACAGCTTTCTACTTTCTCTCACCCCCATTATTGTGTGTCCTTGCTCCTTGACTTTCAATTCTGCTCAATGATTTTGCCTTTCCCTCAGCCCCATTTTGTGCTGACTGCTGCTTGCTGTTCTCTCCTTCTCACTGCTTACTGCCTGCTCTCACCCACGTTTTGTGCATGCCTACTGCTTGTCTTTACCTCCTTCTCACTGCTTTCTCCTTGCTTCTTCAATTTCCTTCCTTCCCACTGACTTTTTCTTGCTCACAACTCAGTTTTTTGTGTGTCTACTGCTTGCCTTTCCCTCATTCTCACTTGTTTCTTCAGTCGCTCAGCCCCATTTTGTCCAAACCTGCTACTTGACTTTCCCTCATTCTTACAGCTTTCTACTTGTTCTTACCCCCATTTTGTGTGTCCTTGCTCCTTGACTTTCCCTTCTGCTCAATGGTTTTGTCTTCCTGTCAGACCACGTTTGTGCTGGCTGCTGCTTGCTGTTCCCTCCTTCTCACTGCTTACTACTTGCTCTCAACCCTGTTTTGTGCATGCCTGCGGCTTGCTTTTCCCTCCTTCTCATTGCTTTCTCCTTGCCCTCAGCCCCATTTTTTATGTGCCTGAGGCTTGGCCTTTTCTCATTCTCACTTCTTTCTCATTGCTCCCAGCTCATTTTGTCCATGCCTGCTGTTTGCTTTAACTTCATTCTCACTGCTTTTTCTATGCTCTGAGCCCATTTAGTGCATGCCTGCTGCTTGCCTTTTCCTTCTTTTCACTGTTTTCTCCTTGCCTCAAGACTTGTTTTGTGTGTGCTTGCTGCTTGCCTTTCACTCATTTTCACTGCTTCCTTGCTCAGAGCAATGTTTTCTGTGTGTCTGCTGCTTGCCTTTCCCTCGTTCTCACTGCTTTCTATTTGCTCTCATACCCATTAGTGCGTGCCTGTTGCTTGCCTTTATATTGTTCTCACTACTTTTTCGTTGCTGTCAGACCCATTTGCTGCATGTCTGCTGCTTCCCTTTCCCTTGTTCCCACTTCTTTGATCTTGCTCTAAGGACAGTTTTCTGCACGCCTGCCACTTCATTTTCATTCTTTCTCACTGCTCTTTGCTCTCAACCATGTTTTTTGTGTGCCTGCTGTAGGAGGCTCGTCTGGCTTATAGTGGGTACCTTCTGGTACTTACAACTTGTGCCAGGTCCAGTTATCCCTTATTAGTAGATTAGTAGTGTTCTAGCAGCTTAGGCTGATAGAGGTAGCTATAGCAGAGCAGCTTAGGCTGAACTAGGAGACATGAAAAGCTCCTACTATACCACTTATATCATATCGCACTATATCACAAGAAAACACAATACTCAGAGCTGCTAAAAATAAAGGTACTTTATTTTAGTGACAATATGCCAAAAGTATCTCAGAGGATATACTCCATTAGGAGGTAAGTAATATACACAAAATATACACACAAACCAAAATCAGGTAAGTAAAACACTTAGAAAAGAAGTGCAAGCACTGTAGAACACAATAGAATGCAATAGGACAAAATAGGCCTAGGGGCAACACAAACCATGCACTCCAAAAGTGAAATGTGAACCACGAATGGACCCCAGGCCTAGCGTAGTGTGTAGAGGGTCGCTGGGAGTGTAAGAAAACACTAAGGGTGTCCAAGATACCCCACCCAAGACCCTGAAAAGTAGGAGTAAAGTTACCCTACTACACCAGAAAGACAGTAAAGACGAGATAGGGGATTCTGCAAAGGCAACAACTGACTGCAAAGCACTGAAGACGCATTCCTGGACCTGAGGACCTGCAAAGAAAGGGGACCAAGTCCAGGAGTCACGCAAGTGTCTAGGGGGGCAGGAGCCCACTAAACCCCGGATGAAGGTGCAAAAGGGCTGCCTCAGGGTGGAAAAAGCTGATGAGTCTGCAACAACGGAAGGTGCAAGGAACTTCTGCTTTGGTCAGAAGATGTCCCACGGTGTGCTGGAGGACGCAGGCTTGTTTCCATGCAGAAAGACCGCAAACAAGCCTTGGTAGCTGCAAGAGTTGTGATTGAGGATTTTGGGTGCTGCCATGCCCCAGGAAGGACCAGGAGGTCGCCCCTTGGAGGAGAAGACAGAGGGGGCGCTCAGCAATAGAGAGAGCTCATGCAGAAGCAAGCAGCACCCGTAGAAGTACCTGAACAGGCATTCAGAAGATCTGAGCATGGCGGTCATCTCAGCACAACAAAAGAGGGTCCCACGAAGTCGAAGGTCAACACAGCAAGTTGTGCAATGCAAGACAGAGTGCTGGGGACCTGGGCTGTGCTGTGCATGAAGGAAGTCTTACAAAAGTGCGCAGAAGCCCTAGCAGCTGCAGATCACACAGTACACAGGATTACTGTCTGGAGTGGGGAGGCAAGGACTTGCCGCTACCAAATTTGGATAGAAGGACCACTGGACTGTCGGGGTCACTTGGATCCAGCTCCTATGTTCCAGGGAGCACGCTCATCAAGCTGAGAAGGGACCCAGAGGACCCTTGATGCAGAAGTTTGGTGCCTGCTTTAGCAGGGGAAAGATTCTGTTGACCCACTGGAGATTTCTTCTTGGCTTCCAGTGCAGGATGAAGGCAGACAGCCTTGAGAGCATGCACCACCAGGAAACAGTCGAGAAATCCGGCAGGATGAGGCGCTACAATGTTGCTGGTAGTCTTCTTGCTACTTTGTTGTGGTTTTGCAGGTGCCCTGGAGCAGTGAGCGGTAGAACTTGAAGAGAGTTGAAAAGAGAAGTGCAGAGGAACTCTGGTGAGCTATTGCATTCATTATTTGAAGAGGAACCCACAGGAGAGACCCTAAATAGCCCTCAGAGGAGGATTGGCTACCTAACCAGGTAAGAGCCTATCAGGAGGGGTCTCTGACGTCACCTGCTGGAACTGGCCACTAAGAGGTATCCATTGTGCCCTCACACCTGTGCATTCAAGATGACAGAGGTCTGGGATACACTGGAGGAGCTCTGGGCACCACCCCTGGGGTGGTGATGGACAGGGGAGTGGTCACTCCCCTTTCCTTTGTCCAGTTTCACACTAGAGTAGGGGCTGGGGAATCCCTGAACTGGTGTAGACTGGTTTATGCAAGGAGGGCACCATCTGTGTCCTTCAAAGAATTTCCTAAGGCCAGGAGAGGCTACTCCTCTCAGGCCCTTAGCACCTATTTCCAAAGGGAGAGGGTGTAACACCCTCTCTCAGAGGAAATCCTTTGTTCTGCCTTCCTGGGACCGGCTGCCCAGGCCCCAGGGGGGCAGAAACATGTGTGAGGGTTGGCAGCAGTGGTAGCTGCAGAGAAAACCCCAGAGATCTAGTTTGGCAGTACCCGGGTTCCATGCTGGAGCCCCGGTGATGGATGGGATTGTCCCCCCAATACCAGAATGGTATTGGGGTGACAAGTCCATGATCCTAGACATGTTACTTGGCCATGTTTGGAGTTACCATTGTGAAGCTACACATAGGGATTGACCTATATGTAGTTCACACGTGTTATAATGTCCCCACACTCACAAAGTCCGGGGAATTTGCCCTGAACAATGTGGGGGCACCTTGGCAAGTGCAGGGTGCCTTCACACTAAGTAACTTTGCACCTGACCTTCACTAAGTGAGGGTTAGACATATAGGTGATTTATAAGTTACTGAAGTGCAGTGTAAGATGGCTGTGAAATAACGTGGACGTTATTTCACTCAGGCTGCAGTGGCAGTCCTGTGTACGAATTGTCTGATCTCCCTATGGGTGGCAAAAGAAATGCTGCAGCCCAATGTGACCTCCTGGAACCCCAATACCCTGGGTACCTAGGTACCATATACCAGGGAATTATAAAGGTGTCCCAGTGTGCCAATCAGAATTGGTAAAATTAGTCACTAGCCTGCAGTGACAATTTTAAAAGAAGCGAGAGCATAAACAAGGAGGTTCTGGTTAGCAGAGCCTCAGTGATATAGTTAGGCACCACACAGGGAACACATACATGGCCCACTTTATGAGCACTGGGGTCCTGGCTAGCAGGATTCCAGTGACACAGGCAAAAACAAACATACATACAAGTAAAAATGGTGGTAACATGCCAGGCAAGATGGTACTTTCCTACACCTGCTGCTTGCCTTTCCTTCATTTTGACTGTGTTCTCCTTGCTTTCATCCCCATTTTGTGTGTGCCTACTATTTGTATTTTCCTCCTTATCTCTGCTTTATCCTTTCTCAGCCATATTTTGTCCCTTCCTTCTTGTTGCCTTGTCCTCCTTCTCACAGTTCTTTCCTTGCTCTCTGTGACATTTTGTGCGCGCCTACAGCTTCCCTTTCCCACCTTTTCACTTCTTTCTTCTTGCTCTATGCCCCATTTTGTGCATGCCTGCTTCTTGCCTAGCCCTTCTTCTCACAACTTTCTTTTTTCTCTCAGCCACATTTAGTGCATGCCTGCTGCTTGTCTTCCCCTCATTCTCACTGCTTTATCTTTTTTCTCACAGCCACGTTTTATGTGTTTGTCCTTCTGTATGTGCTCTCCTTCTCACAGCTTTCTTCTTTCGCTCTGCCATATTTTGTTCATGCCTGGTGCTTCCCTTTTCCTCCTTCTCACTTCTTTCTCCTTGCTGTCATCCTGTTTTCTGATTCCTTCTTGCTTGCTTTCCTTCTTTTTGACTGCTTTCTCCTTCCTCTCAGACCTGTTTTGTGCATGCTTGTTGTTTATCGTTCCCTTGCTCACTTCTTATTCCTTGCTGTCAGTCCCATTTTGTGTGTGCCTGCTCTAAGACTTTCCCTTTTTCTCACTTCTTTCTTCTTGATCTCAACCCGATGTTTGTGGTGCATGTTGCTTGTCTTCTTTTGTTCTCACTGATTCCTCCTGGCTTCAAACCCCCCGCCCCCCCCACTGTTCTCTTGGGGTCTTGCTCATTGACTTTCCCTCCTTCTCACTGCTTTCTCCTTGCTCTCAGTCCTGTTTTTTGCATGCCTGCTGCTGCCCACTTTCTCCTTCTCATTGCTTTCGCCTTGCTAATAGCCCCTTTTTGTGCAGGCCTGCTGCTTCCCTTTCCCTCTTTCTCATTGCTATCTCCTTGCTCTAAGCCCCGTT
The DNA here is from genome assembly GCF_031143425.1 of Pleurodeles waltl. NCBI lineage: Eukaryota > Metazoa > Chordata > Amphibia > Caudata > Salamandridae > Pleurodeles > Pleurodeles waltl. Next base: position 1,427,408,401 of record NC_090446.1, read on the forward strand.
TTCTGCATACCTGCTTCTTGCCTTTACCTCTTTCTCATGGCTTTCTCCTTGCTGTCTGTCACATTTTGTTAATGCCTGCTGCTCCCTATTCCTTCCTTCTCACTGCTTTCTCCTCACTCTCAACTCTATTATATACATGACTGCTTCTTGAATTGTCTTCCTTCTCCTTGCATTCTTCTTGCTCACAACCCAGTTTTGTGTGTGCCTGCTGCTTGCCTTTCCCTTGTTCTCATTGGTTTCTTCTTGCTGCCATCCCCATTTTGTGCAGTCCTGCTGCTTCCCTTTCCCTCTTGCTCACAGCTTTCTGCTTGCTCTTAGCCCCATTTTTTGTTTGTCCCTGGTTCTTGTCTTTCATTCTGCTCAATGATTTTCCCTTCCCCTTAGCCCCATTTTGTGCTGACTGGTGCTTTCTGTTCCCTCCTTCTCACTGCATACTTCTTGCTCTCACCCATGTTTTCTGCATGTCTGCTGCTTGCCTTTCCCTCCTTCTCACTGCTTTCTCCTTGCCTCAGCCCCATTTGTTTTACATGCCTGCTGCTTTTCTTTCTCTCATTCTCAACGCTTTCATCTTGTTCTCAACTTATTTTGTCCATTCCTGCTGCTTGTTTCTACTTCATTCTCACTGCTTTTTCTATGCTCTCAGCCCCATTTAGTGCATGCCTGCTGCCTACCTTTTCCTTCTTTTCACTGCTTTTTCCTTGTTCTCAGCCTAATTTTGTGTAGGCCTGCTTCTTTTCTTTCCCTTGTTCCCACAGCTTTCTCCTTGCCATCAGCCCTGTTTTTATGTGCCATCTGCTTGCTTTTCCCTCATTCTCACTGCTTTCTCCTTGCTCTCTGACTCACTTTGTGCATGCCTGCTGCTTACATTTCCCTCCTTCTCATTCATTTTTCTTGCTCTCAGCCCATATTTATGCATGCCTGCCGCTTGCCTTTTCTTCATTCTCTCTGCTATCTCCTTGGTTCCCCCCAGCTTTTTTGTGCCTGCTCCTTGACATATTTTTCTCAATGCTTTCTCCTTGCTTTCAGTCCCCTTCTGTGCATGCCTGTTGCTTGCCATTTCCTCTTTCTCTCTGCTTTCTCCTTGCTTTTAGCCCCATCGTGTGAATGCCTGGTGCTTGTCTTTCTCTCCTTCTCACTGTTTTATCATTTCCCTCTGCCACATTTTGGTCGTACCCTCTGCTTGACATTTTCTTCTCACTGCTTTTCCCTAGCTCTCATACTGTTTTATGAGTCCTCCGTGCTTGCCTTTCCTTCTTTTTCACTGCTTTCTCCTTGCTCTCTGGCCTGTTTTGTGTATGCATGCTGCTTGCCATTCCCTTCTTCTCACAGCTTATTCCTTGTTGTCAGCCCAGTTTTGTATGTGCCTGGTCCTTGACCTTCCCCTCCTTCTAAGTGTTTTCTTCTTGATCTCAGCCACATTTTGTTGTTCCTGCTGCTTGCCTTCTCTCGTTCTCACTGATTTCTCCTTGCTTCACCCCACCCGAATTTATTGGCTACCAGCTCATTGACTTTCTCTTCTTCTCACTGCTTTCTTCTTGCTCTCAGCCTCGTATTGTGCATGCCTGCTGCTCCCCTTTCCCTCCTTCTCACTGCTTAATCCTTCATCTCAACCCCATTGTGTACATGACTGCTTTGTTCATTCTCCTTCCTTCCTACTGATTTCTTCTTGCTCACAACTCAGTGTTTTGTGCCCCTGTTGCTTGCCATTCCTATATTCTCATTCGTTTCTTCAGTCTCCCAGACCCGTTTTGTCAAAACCTGCTGCTTGAGTTTCCCTCATTCCACAGCTTTCCATATACTCTCACCCCCATTTTTGTGTCTCCTTCCTCCTTGACTTTCCCTTCTGCTCAATGGTTTGGCCTTCCTCTCAGCCCAATTTTGTACTGACTGCTGCTTGCTGTTCTCTCCTTCTCACTGCTTAATGCTTGCTGTTACCCACGTTTTGTGCATGCCTCCTGCTTGCCTTTCCTCCCTTCTCACTGCTTTCTCCTTGCCCTCAACCCCATTTTTTTACATGCCTGCTGCTTGCCCTTACTGCTTTTACCTTGTTCTCAGCTCATTTTGTCCATGCCTGCTGCTTGCTTTAACTTTGTTCTGACTGCTTTTTCTATGCTCTAAGCCCCATTTAGTGCATGCCTGATGATTGCCTTTTCCTTCTTTTCTCTGATTTCTCCCTGACCAGTTCTGTGTGTGCCTGCTGCTTGCCTTTCACTCGTTTTCTATGCTTCCTTGCTCTCAGCAATGTTTTGTGTGTGTCTTCTGCTTGCCTTCCCCTCGCTCTCACGGCTTTCTATTTGCTCTCATCCCCATTAGTGTGAGCCTGCTGCCTGCCTTTCTGTTGTTCTCACTGCTTTTTCCTTGCTGTGGGACCCATTTTCTGCATGCCTCCTGCTTGCCATTCCCTTGTTCCCACTGCTTTGATCTTGCTCTGAGGCCAGTTTTGTGCATACCTGCTTCTTCACATTCATCCCCATTTTGTGTGTGCCTACTGCTTGTCTTTCCCTCCTTCTCAGTGCTTTATCCTTGCTCTCAGCCATATTTTGTCCCTTCCTTCTTCTTGCCTTGCCCTCCTTCTCACAGTTTTCTCCTTGCTCCATGTCCCATTTTGTGCATGCCTGCTTTTTGCCTCGTCCTTCTTCTTACAGCTTTCTTTTTTCTCTCAGCCACATTTAGTGCATGCCTGCTGCTTGTCTTCCCCTCCTTCTCACTTTATAATTTCTCAAAGCCATGTTTTGTGCATTTGTCCTTTTTTACTTGCCCTCCTTCTCATACCTTTCTTTTTTCCATCAGCCCCATTTTGTGCTGACTGCTGCTTGCTATTCCCTCCTTCTCACAGCTTACTGCTTGCTCTCACCCACGTTTTGTGCATGCCTGCTGCTTACCTTTCCCTCCTTATCACTGCTTTCTCCTGGCCCTCAGCCCCATTTTGTTACATGCCTACTGCTTGCCTTTCTCTCATTCTCACTGCTTTTACCTTGTTCTCAGCTCATTTTGTCCATGCCTGCTGCTTCGTTTAACTTTGTTCTCACTGCTTTTTCTATGCTCTCAGCCCCATTCAGTGCATGTCTGCTGCTTGCCTTTTCCTTCTTTTCTCTGCTTTCTCCTTGACCAGTTTTGTGTGTGCCTGCTGCTTGCCTTTCAATCGTTTTCTATGCTTCCTTGCTCTCAGCAATGTTTTGTGTGTGTCTGCTACTTGACTTTCCTTCATTCTCACTGCTTTCTTTTTGCTCTCATCCCCATTAGTGTCTGCCTGCTGCTTGCCTTTCCGTTGTTCTCACTGCTTTTCCATTGCTCTCATACCTATTTTCTGAATGCCTCCTGTTTGCCTTTCTCTTGTTCCCACTGCTTTCATCTTGCTCTGAGGCCAGTTGTGTGCATAACTGCTGCTTCTTTTTCATCCCCATTTTGTGTGTGCATACTGCTTGTCTTTCCCTCCTTCTCACTGCTTTATCCTTGCTCTCAGCCATATTTTGTCCCTTCCTTCTTCTTGCCTTTCCCACCTTCTCACTGTTTTCTCCTTGCTCCATGGCCCATTTTGTGCATGCCTTCTTCTTGCCTCGCCCTTCTTCTGACAACTTTCTTTTTTCTCTCAGACACATTTAGTACATGCCTGCTGCTTGTCTTCACCTCCTTCTCACTGCTTTATCATTTCTCAAAGCCATATTTTGGGCGTTCGTCCTTCTTTACGTGCCCTCCTTCTCAGACCTTTCGTCTTTCCCTCTGACACATTTTGTTTGTGCCTGCTGCTTCCCTTTCCCTCCTTCTCACTGCTTTCTGCTTGCTCTCATCCTGATTTCTGCATCCTTCTTGCTTGCCTTTCCTTATTTGTTACTGCTTTCTCCTCACTCTCAGACCTGTTTGGTGTGTGCTTGCTGCTTATCTTTCCCTTACTCTCACTTCTTATTATTTGCTGTCAGCCCCATTTTGTGTTTGCCTGCTCTAAGACTTTCCCTTCTTCTCACTGCTTTCGTATTGCTCTCAGCCCCATTTTGTATGTGACTGTTGCTTGCCTTCTCTCGTTCTCAGTGCTTTCTCCTTACCTTCAGCCCCATTTTTTTACGTGCCTGCTGCTTGCCTTTCTCTCATTCTCACTGCTTTCTCCTTGCTCTCCACCATGTTTTGTGGGTGCCTACTGCTTGCCTTTCCCTTGTTCTCACTGCTTTCTCCTTGTTGTATATCCAGTTATGTGCTTCAATGCTGCTTGCATTTATGATGTTCTTACTGCGTTCTTCTTGCTCGCAGCCACGCCATGTGTATGCCTGGTGCTTACCTTCCCTTCTTCTCAATGCTTTGTCTTGCACTTAGCCTCTTTTTCGTGCCTGCTTTCCTTTCCATCCATGTAGTTGCTTTCTCTTTGCTCTCTGACTTAGCACCTGCTTCCAAGCCAACCCGAAACGTACCCACGGACCCTTCGTATGTCCCACCTGTAAACTCACCTTCCACCACGAAAACACCACGTCCGCCAGCCCACGCGCCATCAACCACCTCAAATGCATGCTGATCAACGCAGGCTCCGTCCACAAGCACGCAGTTGAACTTTGGGACCTCCTGGACTTCACCGCACCAGACGTCGCCTTCATCACTGAGACCTGGATGAACACCTCTTCGGCCCCCGACATCGCCATAGCCATCCCCGAAGGCTACAAGATTTCCAGGAAAGACCGCACCAACCAAGTAGGAGGAGGAATCGCCATCGTCTTCAAGGACTCCATCAACGTCACCACCACCACCGAAGACACCCCCCTCGCCGCCGAACACCTGTACTTCCAGATCCACACAGACCCCAGGACCACCCTCAGAGGAACTCTCATCTACCGACCCCCTGGACAGCGCGCCCTCTTCAGCGACTCTATCACTGACTTCATCTCCCCCCACGCCCTTGCCTCGCCGGACTACATCCTCCTCGGCGACCTCAACTTCCATCTGGAACAGAACAATGACCCCAACACCACCGCCCTGCTCGACAACCTCGCCAACCTCGGTCTCAAGCAACTGGTGAACACCCCCACCCACATCACCAGACACACGCTCGACCCCATCTTCTCCGCCAGCAACCACGTATCCTTCAGCCACTCCTCCGCTTTACACTGGACCGACCACAGATGTGTCCACTTCACCTTCCGTCGCGAGACTCGCCACCTCCGCACACAACCCATCCCACGTCGACAGCGGAACCAAATCCCTGAAGAACAGCTTCTCTCCACTCTGATCGACAACCAACCCACCTTCTCCTCCGACCCCACCGACGCAGCCCTCAGCCTCACGAATTGGATCACCAACTGCGCAGACAAACTTGCTCCCCTCAGACGCCTCCCAAGACAGACCAACACCAAAAAACCTCTCTGGTTCACTGACACCCTTAAGGAATAAAAAAAAAAAAAAAACCTGCTGAATTCTCGAGAAAGCCTGGCGTAAGGACCACACCGCAAATAACATGACTGGCCTCAAGAACGCTACCCGCGAACACCACCAACTGATCCGCGCCGCCAAAAGAAATTTCTTCACAGACAGACTGGACAAAAACAGCGTCAAAGAGCTCTCCAACCCCAATGCCAACGCCATCACGCCCTCACAAGACCTTTGCAACTCCCTCGCCACCTTTTTCCATCGTAAGATCACTGACCTACACAACAGCTTCGGACGCCAGACCCAGCCGACCACCACAGAACCCACATCCCCAGCCATCACCCTCAACGCCTGGACCCACATCAACATGGAAGAGACCAAAGCCACCATAAACTCCATCCACTCCGGTGCCCCCTCGGACCCCTGCCACACTTCATCTTCAACAAAGCCAACTACATCATCGCCCCGCACCTCCAGACCATCATCAACAGCTCCTTTTAGTCTGCTACCTTCCCCGAGAGCTGGAAACACGCTGAAGTCAACGCCCTACTGAAGAAACCTACGGAGGACCCAAGCGACCTGAAGAACTTCCGCCCGTCTCGCTCCTCCCCTTCCCTGCCAAAGTCATAGAGAAGACCGTCAACAAGCAGCTTCCAACTTCCTTGAAGACAACAACCTTCTCGACCCCTCTCAGTCCGGATTCCGAGCCAACCACAGCACAGAAACTGCCCTCATCTCAGTCACAGACGACATCAGAACCCTGATGGACAACAGAGAAACAATCGCCCTCATCCTCCTCGACACCGGCTGCCACTGCACCCTAATAACCCGCCTCCGCTCCACCGGGATCCAAGGACAGGCCCTAGACTAGATCACCTCCTTCCTCTCCAACTGCTCCCAAAGAGTCTACCTCCCACCTTTCCGCTCAGACCCCACCGAGATCATCTGCGGCGTCCCACAAGGCTCCTCGCTCTACCCGACTCTCTTCAATGTCTACATGAGCCCCCTCGCCGACATCGTACGCAAACAAAGCATCATCATCACCTCCTACGCCGACGACACTCAGCTGATACTTTCCCTCACCAAGGACCCCACCAACGCTAAGACCAACCTGCAAGATGGAATGAAAGACGTCACAGACTGGATGAAACTCAGCCGTCTGAAACTGAACTCAGACAAAACGGAAGTCCTCATCCTCGGAAACACCCCGACCTCCTGGGACGACTCCTGGTGGCCCACAGCCCTTGGCACCGCACCGACCCCCTCAGACCACACACGCAACCTCGGTTTCATCCTGGACCCACTTCTCACCATGACCAAACAAGTCAATGCCGTATCATCCTCCTGCTTCCTCACCCTCCGCATGCTCCGAAAGATCTTCCGTTGGATCCCCGCCGACACCAGAAAGACCGTGACCCACGCCCTCGTCACGAGCCGCCTGGACTACGGCAACACCATATACGCCGGAACCACCGATAAACTCCAGAAACATCTGCAACGAATTCAAAACGCCTCCGCACGCCTCATCCTCAACATACCCCGCAACAGCCACATCTCCGCCTACTTGAGACACCTGCACTGGCTTCCCGTCAGCAAAAGGATCACCTTCCGACTCCTCACCCACGCACACAAAGCCCTACACAACAAGGGACCCGAATACCTCAACCGCCGCCTCAGCTTCTACACTCCCACCCGTCTTCTTCGCTCCACCAGCCTCGCTCTCGCCGCGTCCCTCGCATCCGCCACTCCACGGCGGGTGGGAGGTCCTTCTCCTACCTGGCGGCCAAGACTTGGAACTCCCTACCCACCATCCTCAGGACCACCCACGACCACTCCGCATTCCGGAGACTACTCAAGACCTGGCTTTTCGAGCAGTAGTAACCCCTTCCCCCTAGCACCTTGAGACCCGCACGGGTGAGTAGCGCGCTTTATAAATGTTTATGATTTGATTTGATTTGACCTGTTTTGTACATGCCTGCTGCTTGCCTTTCCCTCATTCTCACTGCTTTCACCTTGCTCACCTTGCAGGCTTTGTGCACGCCTGCTGTTTGCCTTTACTTCCTTCTCAGTACTTTTGTCTTACTTTCAGTCCCTATTTGCACGTGCCTGCTGCTGGCCTTTCCATCCTTTTTACTGCTTTCTTTTTGCTCTCGTCCCCATTCTGTGCATGCCTGCTGCTTCCCTTTCCCTACTTCTCACTGTTTTCATCCTGCTCTCAACCCCATTGGGTGCATGACTGCTTCTTACATTTTTACCATTCACACTGCTTTCTTTTTACTCACAACTTTGTTTTGTGTGCGGCTACTGCTGGGATTTCCCTCCTACTCACTGATTTCTCCTTGCTCTCTGCCACATTTTATGCATGCCTGCTGCTTGCCTTTCCCTATTTCTCACTGCTTTCTCCCAGCTCTCAACCATATTCATTGCACTAATGCTTTTTCTCCTTCACAATGTCTCTTTTTTGACAAAAACCCAGTTTTGTTCATGCCTGCTACTTGCCTTTCCCTTATTCTCACTGCTTTCTCCTTGCTCTCAAACCTGTTTTGTGCTGACTGCTGCTTTCTGTTTCCTACATCTCTCTGCTTATTCCTTGCTCTCAGCTTCATTTTGTTCATGCCTACAGCTTGCCTTTCCCTTGTTGTCACTTCTTTCTCTTTGCTCTCAACCCCATTTTGTGTATGCCGGCTGCTTGCCTTTCTCTTGTTCTCACGACTTTCTCCTTTCTCTCACACCAGTTTTGTGCATGCCTGCTCCTTGCCTTCTACTCATTCTCACTGCTTTCTCCTTGTTCTAAGCCTTGATTTCTGTGTGCCTGCTGCTTGATTTTTCTACATTATCAGAACCTTCTCCTTGCTCTTAGCACTGTTTTGTGTGTGCCTACCGTTTGCCTATCCCTCATTATCACTGCTTTCTCCCCCATTTTGTGTGTGCCTGCTGCTTTGTTTTTCCCTCCTTCTCACTGATTTCTCCTTGCTCTCAGCCCCATGTTTTGTGTGTGCCTGCTGCATACCTTTCCCTCCTTCTCACTGATTTCTTTTTGCTTTCAGACTGGTTTTGCGCATGCCTCCTGTTTGCCATTCCCTCCTTCTCACTGCTTTTTCCTTGCTCGGCCCCATTTTGTGCATGCCTGATGCTTGCCTTTTGCTCGTTCTCACTGCTTTTCCTTCTTTCCCCCATTTGTTTTGGAGCCTGCTCCTTTCCTTTTTTTCGCACTGCTTTCTCCTTGCTCTCAGCCCTGTTTTGTGCATGCCTGCTACTTGCCTTTCTCTCCTTCACACTACTTTCTACTTGCTCCAAGCCTAGTTTATTACCCGCCTGCTTCTTGCCTTTTCCTCTTTCTCACAGCTTTCTCCTTGCTTTCTGCCACATTCTGTGCATGATTGCTGCTTCCCTTCCCCTCTTTCTCACTGCTTTCTCCTTGCTCACAACCCTGTTTTGTGCATGCCTGCTGCTTGACTTTCCCTCTTTCTCATTGGTGTCTCCTTGCTCTCATTCTCATTTTGTAATTTGCTGTTTCTTACCTTTCCCTCATTCTCGCAGTCCCATTTTGTGTGTACCTGCTGATTGCCATTCCATCAGTCTCACTGATTTCTCACTGCTTTGTGAGTGGCTCTCAGCCCTAATTTGTGCATGCCTGTTGCTTGCCTTTCCATCCACCCACAGCTTTCTACTTGCTCTCAACTCTGTTTTGTGCATGCCTGTTTCCTGCCTTTCTCTCCTTCTCATTGCTTTCTCCTTACTCTCAGCCCCATTTTGTATATGCCTGCTGCTTACCTTTCCTTCCTTCTCACTACTTTTGCCTTGCTTTCAGCCCCTTTTGTGCATGCCTGCTGCTGATCTTTCCCTCCTTCTCACTGCTTTCTCTTTGCTCTCAGCTCTATTTTGTGTGTGCCTGCCGCTTGCCTTACCCTATTTCCCTGTTTCTCACTGCAGTCGCCCTGCTCTCAACTTCATTGAGTGTGCGACTCCTTCTTGACTTTTTCCCCTTTACACTGCTTTATTTTTGCTAACAACTCAGCTTTGTGTGTCCCTGCTGTTTCCCTTTCCTTCATTCTCACTGCTTACTCCTTGCACTCAGCCCCATTTTGTCCAGGTCTGCTACTTGCCTTTCCCTGGTTCTCAATGCTTTCTCCTTCCTCTCTTGTGCATGCCAGCAGCTTTCCTCTCTCGTGTTCTCACTGCGTTATCCATCGTCTCAAACCAGTTTTGTGCGTGCCTGCTGCTTGCCTTCCACACGTTCTCAGTGCTTTCTTGTTGCTCTCAGCAATGTTTTGTATGTCTGCTGCTTGACTTTCCCACATTCTCACAGCTTTCTGCTTACTCCTAGGCCCGTTTTGTCTACACCTGCTACTTGCCTTTCCCTCGTTCTCACTGCTTTTTCCTTGCTTTCACCCAATTTTGTGTGTGTCTGCTGTGTGTGTGTCTGCTGCTTGCCTTACTGTTTTCTACTTTTTCTCAGCCGAGTTTTGTACATGCCTTGCTGTTTGCATTTCATTCGGTCTCACTGCTTTTCCTTGTTCTCAGTCACTTTTTGTGAGTGCCTGCTGCTTGCCTTTCCTTCATTCTCACTGATTTCTCCTTGCTCTCAGACCAGTTTTGCATGTGCCTGCTGCTTGCCTTTCACTTGTTCCCACTGTTTTCTCCTTGCTCTCAGCCATGTTTTGTGTATGTCTGCTGCTTTCCTTTCACTAGTTTTCACGGTTGTTAATTGCTCTCAGCCCGGTTTGGTGCTTGCCTTTCTATTGTTCTGACTGCTTTCTCTTTGCTTTCATACCCATCTTGCGTGTGTCTGCTGCTTGCCTTTCCCTCCTTCTCATTGCTTTCTCCTTGTCCTCAGCCCCATTCTATGGTGCCTGCTGCTTGCTTTTCCCTCATTCTCATGGCTTTCTCCTTGCTCTAAGTCCTATTTTGTCCTTGCCTGCTGCTTGCATTTCTCTCATTCTCACTGCTTTCTTCTTCCCCTCAGCCCTATATTGTGGGTGCCTGGTGCTTGCCTTTCCCTCTTTCTCACTGCTTTCTCCTTGCTCTTATCCCTGTTTTGTCAGTGCTTGCTTGTTGCCGTTCCTTCATTCACACATTTCTCTCCTTGCTTTCAGTTCCGTTCTGTGTGCCTGCTGCTTGGCTTTCGCTCAGTCTCACTGATTGCTCTCAGTCTCATTTTGAGCATCCCTGCTGCTTGCCCTTTCCTTCTTTTCACTGCTTTTTTCTTGCTTTCATTCCCATGTTCAGTTTGTCTGCTGCTTGCCCTTTGTTCATTCTGACTGATTTCTCCTTGCTCTCAGCCCCACTCTATGCATGCCTGCTGATTGCCTTTCCCTCATTCTCACTTCTTCTCATGTCTCTCAGCCCTTTCTCCTCATGCCTGCTGCTTGTGTTTCCCTCATTCTCAATGCTTTCTCTTTGCTCTCAGACCAGTTTTGTGTGTTTCTGTTGCTTGCATTTCGCTTGTTCTCACTGCTTTTTCCTTGCTCTCAGACCAGATTTGTGAATTTCTGCTGCTTGCCTTCCACTCATTCTCACTGCTGTCTTCTTGCTCTCAGCCCCATTTTGTGTGTGCCTGCTACTTGACTTTCTGTCATTATCTTTGCTTTCATCTAGATTTCAGCCTCTTTTTTGTGCTTCTGTTGCTTACCTTTCCCTCCTGACTTATTTTGTCTTCCTCCCATCCTTATTTTATGCATGTATGCTGCTTGCCGTTCCCTCCTTCTCACTGCTTTCTAGTCAGTCCTGTTTTGTGCGAGCCTGCTTCTTGCCTTTTCATTCTTCTCACAGCTTTCTGCTGGCTCTCAGCCCCAATATGAGCATGCCGTTCCCCCTTCTCACTGTGTTCTCCTTGTCCTCAGACTCACATTGTGAACACATGCTGCTTCTCATTGCTTACTACTTGTTCTTAGCCTCATTTTTGTATGCCTGCGCTTACCTTTCCCTGCTTCTCACTGTTTCCTCCTTGCTCTCAGCCCTATTTTGTGCTTGCCTGCAGCCTAGCTTTCCCTCCTTCTCACTGCTTTTTCCTTGCTCTTATCCCCGTTTTGTGCTTGCATGCTATTTCCCTTTACCTCATTCTCACAGCCCTTTTTGTGCATGCCTGCTGTTTGCCTTTCTCTTGTTCTCACTGTGTTTTTTTGCTCTCTGCCCTGTTTTGGGTGTGCCTGGAGCTTGCCTTTCCCTCGTTCTCACAACTTTCTCCTTGCTCTCAGCCCTGTTTTGTGCAGGCTTGCTGCTTGCCCTTTGCATATTCTCACTGCTTTCTCCTTGCTCTCAACCCCCTTTTTATGAATGCTTGCATTTCCTTCCTTCTCATTGCTTTCTCTTTCCTCTCAGACCCATTTTGTGTGTGCCTGCTGCTTATCTTTCCCTCCCTCTTACTGCTTTCTCCTGTCTCCAGCCCCTATTTGTGTGTGACTGGTGACTGCCTTTCCCTCCTTCTCACTGCTTTCTGATTGCCCTCAGGCCTGTTGTTTACATGCCTGTTGCTCACATTTCCCTCCTCAGTGCTTTCGTAATGCTCTCAGCCCCGTTTTGTATGTGCCTGACGCCTGCCTTTCACTTCTTTTCACTGATTTCTTATTTGGTCTCAACCCTGTTTTGTTTTAACCTGCTGCTCGACTTTCCCTCTTTCTCACTGCTTTCTCCTTGCTTTCAACTGTGTTTTGCGAATACCTACTGCTTCTCACTGTTTCTCCTTGTTCTCAGCAATATTGTGTGAGTGCCTGCTGAGTGCCTTTCCCATCTTTTCAGTGTTTTCTCCTTGCTCTCAGACCCATTTTGTGAGTGCCTGTTGCTTACTTTTCCCTCAATCTCACTGATTTTTCCTTGCTCTCAGCCCAATTTTGTGCAGACCTGCTGCTTGCCTTTCACTCATTCTCACTGATTTTTACTTGCTCTCAGCCCTGTTTTTTGAGTGTCTGCTACTTTCCTATTCTCATTCTCACTGCTTTCTTCTTGCTCTCTGCCCTGTTTTTAGCATGCTGTTGCTTGCCTTTCCCTTCTTATCACAAGTTTTCTCCTCACTCTCAGCACCATTTAGTGCGTGACTACTGCTTGCCTTTTCCTTCTTTTCACTTCTTTCTCCTTGCTCTCAGACCCATTTTGTGCATGGCTGCTACTTGCTTTTCCCATGTTCTCAGTGTTTTCTTCATGTTCCTATCCCTATTTTGTGCATACCTGCTACTTGCCTTTCCCTCATTGTCACAGATTTCTCCTTGCTCTCAGCCCCATTTTGTGTGTGCCTGTGGCTTGTCTTTCACTCATTCTCACTTTTTACTTCTTGCTTTCATGCCCATTTTGTGCAAGTCTGCTGCTTTCCTTTCCTTCTTTCTCATGGCTTCCTCCTTGCTCTTAGCACTATTTTGAGAGTGCCTGCCGCTTGTCTTTCCCTCCCTCTTACTGCTTTCTCCTGTCTCCAGCCCCTATTTGTGTGTGCCTGGTGACTGCCTTTCCCTCCTTCTCACTGCTTTCTGCTTGCCCTCAGGCCTGTTGTTTACATGCCTGCTGCTCACATTTCCCTCCTCGGTGCTTTCGTAATGCTCTCAGCCCCGTTTTGTATGTGCCTGACGCCTGCCTTTCACTTCTTTTCACTGATTTCTTATTTGTTCTCAACCCTGTTTTGTTTTAACCTGCTGCTCGACGTTCCCTCTTTCTCACTGCTTTCTCCTTGCTCTCAACTATGTTTTGCGAATACCTACTGCTTCTCACTGTTTCTCCTTGTTCTCAGCAATATTGTGTGAGTGCCTGCTGAGTGCCTTTCCCATCTTTTCAGTGTTTTCTCCTTGCTCTCAGACTCATTTTGTGAGTGCCTGTTGCTTACTTTTCGCTCAATCTCACTGATTTTTCCTTGCTCTCAGCCCAATTTTGTGCAGACCTGCTGCTTGCCTTTCACTCACTCACACTGATTTTTACTTGCTCTCAGCCCTGTTTTTTGAATGTCTGCTACTTTCCTATTCTCATTCTCACTGCTTTCTTCTTGCTCTCTGCCCTGTTTTTAGCATGCTGTTGCTTGCCTTTCCCTTCTTATCACAAGTTTTCTCCTCACTCTCAGCACCATTTAGTGCGTGACTACTGCTTGCCTTTTCCTTCTTTTCACTTCTTTCTCCTTGCTCTCAGACCCATTTTGTGCATGGCTGCTACTTGCTTTTCCCATGTTCTCAGTGCTTTCTTCATGCTCCTATCCCTATTTTGTGCATACCTGCTACTTGCCTTTCCCTCATTGTCACAGATTTCTCCTTGCTCTCAGCCCCATTTTGTGTGTGCCTGCTGCTTGTCTTTCACTCGTTCTCACTTTTTACTTCTTGCTTTCATGCCCATTTTGTGCAAGTCTGCTGCTTTCCTTTCCTTCTTTCTTATGGCTTCCTCCTTGCTCTTAGCACTATTTTGAGAGTGCCTGCTGCTTGTCTTTCCCTCCTTCTCACTGCTTTCTCCTTCCTCGTAGCCACATTTTGTGCTTCCCCCGCCTTGTTTTTACCTCCTTCTCACTGCTTTCTCTATGCTCTCAGTCCCATTTTGTTCATGCCTGCTGCTTGCCTTTCCCTCATTTTCACTGCTTTTACCTTGCTCTCAGCCCTGTGCTGTGCTTGCCTAATGCTTCCTATCCCTTCTTCTCACTGCTTTCTCCTTGCTCTCAGGCCTGTTTTGTGCATTTCTGCTGCTTGCCTTTCCCTCCTTCTCACTGCATTCTTTTTGCTCCCTGCAGTTTTTGTGCATGTCTGCTGCTTGCCTGAAGCCAAGTCCCAAAGTGGATGCCAACACTTCATGGGTAAAGTATTGGCAGCTAATGAGCTCTTAGCATGAGATATCTAGGTCCGTAGCTGGAAGCATCTATGTCTATTTTCCCTTTAATACCTTGAAAACTACTGAGCAGATTTATGCCAAATAAGAAAAAGGGCACATTCCGGACCAAGAGCTACCTTTCTGCCAAATCCGGTGAAATTCTGTCAAACGGTTCGGCCTGTAGTTGGGTCTAAAATCTGTAAGGAAATTAACATAGGAAACACACTTTTTTTAACACCTCATTTTGTTGGGTCCCCGCTTGACGGATCACTCCAAAACTTTCCATGCACAACAAAACCCAACTTGATACTTTGTTTTAGAAAATTTCATTAAGATTTGTCAAACTGATCCAAAGATGTAGCCAAGTCAAAAAATGCTTTTTCTATAGAAGCTAGGTCCTAACTACGACTACCTACTGGCGATAGGTAGATAGGTATGCATGCATTTATAATGAACAACTACGATAATATAAGAATTTTTATAGGTAAGTATGAACCATATATGTATATATATTACCTAGTGGTAGTTGCTGCTAAGTAGTTAAAGTTAGGACCCAGTTTCTATATAAAAAATGTTTTTTTGCTTGCCTATATCTTTGGTGCTGCTTGACGAATCTTCATGAAACCTTCCAAAAACATTCACCAGTCCCATCACCTGCTGCCTGGAAAGTTTCTGGGTGATCCTCCCAGGGTGGCTGAGAAAAAAGGGGCGTCCCAAAACACATTTTCCCTATTCATTTTTCCAAAGGGATATTGGTTTGGTGTAATTCTGTCCAGTAGTTTTGGAGATATTAAGGGAAAAACAAATCTGTACTTCTAGGGACACCAAGGATTTGTGAACCCTCCCGATCTCGTGCAGAGATCTGATTGGCTGATAACACTTCAACACCAGAAGCTGGTGAAGTGTTGTTAGTCATCTTGGGATGCGGCTAAAGCCAAGTCCCAAAAAAAAAGTAAACAGAAAGGCAAGAGGCCAGAGTACGAACACCATGCCCCTTTGGCCCTGGTGTGGTGGTGGGATCCCCAAGGAATCCCCACTCCAGGGCTAAAAAGCATTTTTTTATTTATTTTACAAGCGAAGACACCCATGGATCAGCGACTTTGCTTGTAAAACAGAAAAAAACATTAAGCGCAGTCTCCCACACTTATTTAGTCTAATGCTCCCGGGGATGTTTTTTTTTTAAAAAACAGGGGGCTCTGGGCTCCCTTTCAATGCCTTAATTTTTGTATTCACTGGGCCTGTGTCCCCCATTCGACCTCTGGATGCCACATGCCTGGGGCTGTTTTACTTTGGGGGAGGGGGCCTCTTGGCCACTTCCCCGTGGACTGCCACCTCCCCGGGGCAGTCTGGTCATTACTGCAGGGGGGCCTTGTCACCCACTCATGCCCCAGGGACCACCTCCCCTAGGGGCTTCACTTTATTTGAGATGAGGGCCACGCAGCTCCCCGGGTCAAATGTTTAAAACAACGTCTCTATGGGACCCTCATGCCCTGGGGCTAAGTCCTCATTGGAGGGGGATGACGCGGTGCCACAGAGGGGCCGGGGGATCGCCACCCCCCCAGAGCTGGGTCCTGCCATGTTCCAGGGGTTGGCAGCAAAGACACAACAAACACTTCGGGTTTTGATAGCTGGACCTTTAAAGCTGGACCCGCTGTCAAAATTAGAAGTTTCATCTCTGTCTCCTCCATGCATGCTGGGGACAGAGATGAAATGTATCAGCAAGGAGGGAGTTGCTGTGAAAGCAGCTCCCTGCATTCTGAAGCACTGGCACCCTTAAAGTGATTTATCATTTTAAAAAGAATTAAAAGACAAAAATGAATAATGTAAGGGGCCCCTGCGGGGACCCTCGCAGTCCCACATAGCCGTAAAGCGCTTTTTATTTAGAAATAATAATAATAAAAAAATAAAAAAGTGGAGACCACTGGGAATCTTTTAGGGCTTCCTTGTGGTCTCACATAGCCCATAAAGGGCGAAAAAAAAAAAAAATCCCTATTGCTTGGTGCGAAGGTTGCAGACCTTCATACCCAGCTCTGGGGGTTCGAGTCCAGCTGAACTCATTTAATTTTTTTGCTTTTTTTTTTAAATAAAAAAATATTGTACTCTTTGAAAAATAATAAATACATTTATCCAGCAAAAATACCTCATTCTATGTATATGAGATATTAAAGCCTAAAAAAACTCCCTCTTTCTCTCTCACTTTCTTTATCTTTCTGTCTCTCTTTCAATCAATTTCTCCTACTTACACACCCACTCACAGACCTAGTCAGACACTCATGCCACCTTCTCAAGGCCTTAATGTAATGTAATGGGGGGCCATGCAGCTGGCCCGCAGCCCTGGGGCTTCAACAAAAGAATGAGGGGGGTCTATTTTGGACCCCCAAGTCATGGGGAACAACACCTCCCAGAGGCTAGATTACATTGGAGGAGGCCCCCCTCGAGGAGCCATTGATGGCCCTGGGGACTGCCACCTTCCAGGGCTGGCTCCTGCTATGTCCTAGGAGGCCCACCCACCAGAACATAACCATTTGCTTTTGCTTGGTGGGATCTTTGATAGCTCCAACCAAGCAAAAGCAAACAAGGTCCACTTTCTGATAGCGGGATGTGTCAAACAGCTGAAAGTGTAGTTTTCATATTTTTCACTGCACACAAATATGCATGTAGGGAAACAGATGAAAACATTGCTCCCACAAGCAGGGAACCATTATTTAAAGCAACTCTCTGCTTATGGGAGCAATGCCGGCTCCCACAGGACATGGGGATCTAGCTAGGACTGCTGAGGCCTTAAGGCTTCCCCCGGGGTCCTGTCACTCTCTCTCTCTTCCATCTCATATTGGGATGGCTGAGAAAGGGTGAGAGATTGCCATTGTAAGTGTTTCTCTATGCAATGACTTCACAGAGTCAGACTAGCATATGTATGGAACAAATGTTATAGTTACGTTTTGATGCAGAGCAGAACAGAGTCACTTCTGGCCTAATGGTCAAGGTCTTGTGCTGTCACTCAGTAGACTGAAGGTTAAAATCCTATTATCCCTTGGCAGTGTGTTGGTTTATTTACTAGTGTTTTGACTGTTAAACCTTCCTAGAGATGGAGCATTCACACATCTTTCCAATCACGTACATGAGTTTACTGTCATAAGTATGTCTAGAAGCACCACAGTAAAGAACAACCTATGGCCTAAAGGTTAAGGTCACAGATCCTCGCACTGAAAGTTGAGGGTTATACTCCAGGTGTGCCCGTGGTCATTTTCCTTCTTTAATTTCTTTTAAACTTCAAAAGTTTAAGGTTCATACTGAAAGGTAACCTCACTCTTTTTAATTGACAAATACATTTTTCTTTTAAATTTGTCCAAAAACATATAATTCTAATTATATCATCCATCAAGCCTAAAAAACTCTCTCTTACCCTCTCTCTCTCTCTCTCTCTTTCAATCTGTTTCTTCCACTCACACACCCACTTAGACCGTTATACACCTACTCCCAGACGCACACACTCAATCACAGACCCACTCAGACTCTAGGGCACCCACTCACAGCCACAATCAGACCCTCATGCACCTACTCATAGAACCACTCAGGCTCTCTAACACCCACTCACAGACCCACTAGAACCCTCATGCATCCACTCACAGACCCACACTGGCACATTCACTCACAGACCCACTAAGAAACTGATGCATCCACTCTCACACCCAGACAGACACTCTCACAAGCACTCTCACTTCGAGATACACCCTGTCACACCTATTCTCACACTCAGAGAGAAAGGCTGAAGCCAGCTCCCACTGTGTATGGCCAAAGACCATGCACAGCATGGGGTTGGGTGGTTAGGGGGGTTGGCTGCTGCATCTGGCCATCAACCAGGCCCTGCATCCAATCCATGCACACCAGGGGGTTGGGTGGTTCTAGAGGTTGGCTGCATGGGCCTGGCCGCAGACTAGCCCCTGCAGCCAACTCCTTCTGCACCCGTCCAAAGACCGTGTGCAGCGTGGGGTTGGGTTGTTATAGCGGTTGGTCTTGCGCTGCAGTGTTTCGATTAACGTATAGTAATGAAAATGCCTTCACATTAAAAAAAATATAGAAATTCACTAAAAAAAACAAAAGTCACAGGGCGCTATAGTTAGGGTCACATTTTGAATGTACAAAGCCATAGAAATTCACCTTTAATAGTCAGAGTTATGTCAAGTAACTATAACTCGATCCCTAAGGTAACTATAACTTGCTTCCTTGCCATGCACTGCAAATTACCCAATAAATGATGGCACTCATGACATCTTTGAAAACATAATTGATAATATCAATGTTATACTTGTAGCAAACATTTTGACGAAATAAATTTGCAATATTTCAAAACTACTGAACGGATTTATATCAAATAACAAAAAGCACTCTTTTTGGACCAAGGGCAACCTTTTTGTAAATTTTGGTGTAATTCGGTGTAATTCCGTCAAGCGGTTCGGGCGGTCTAAAATCTTGATGGAAGTTAAAATGGAAAATGCCGTTTTTTTAATCCCCCCTTTTCCACTGCCCCCACTTGAGATGGTGCACGGTGGTGTTTGGATTTACGTAGAGTAATGAAAATTACTTTACATTAAAAAAAAAACTGACGTTACAGGGATGTTATAGTTAGGAAATAGAATGAAAAAACGTAGAAATTCACTGAAAAAAACAAAGGTTAGAGGAACGTTGTAATAGGAAATAGAATTAAAAACCTTAGAAATTCACTGAAAAAACAAAGGTTGCTGGGGCGTTATAGTTAGGTTCTGAATTTACTCATACAAAACCATAGAAATTCAGCAGTTATAGTTACATTTCTTTCAAGTAACTATAACTTGCGCCCGAAGGTATCTATAACTCGTACCCATGCCATGCACTGCTAGTTACCCCAGATAACACAGCAATCCTGACAACTTATGTAATATCCTTAAAACTACTCTTGAAACATTAGCAGTCACATTTGTGAAGAAAAAGATGTGCATGGCGAGATCGCTAGTTATAGTTACCTTAGGACGCAAGTATGGTTTTGGTGTGCCATATTGTATCATAGGGTGTGACTATGGGTTTGGTGTCCGGGGTCCAGACCTCGGATTTTGGAAGCGACCTGTGGGTAGTGAGACAAGCAGGGTTCCTGGTGGTGGGCATGGTCCAGGCACTGACATCTGTTGACGCGCTTGACATGGGTGCATCTTTGCACATGTCACCTGACCTTTTAACATACATCAATATTATTGTACAGTGGTTTGCTTCCACAAAAATACATATTTGTTACCATGGTATTCATTGGTAAGGCATTACATTGCCATACAATATTATTGTAATGCCAGACCTATTGGCACTGGCAATGCTTGTTTTTACTGCTGAGGTCCATGATATCACCACATGCATTGCCTGCAGCGTACACAGATGGGTGCAATCTCCCATATCTTACATAATACCCTCACAGTGTATTGTTACTTGTTCTAGATTGGCCTGATGGTTAATATGGCCACAATTCTGCCTATGTGGCTAGCTGATAACGACCATTTTTATGTTGGTGTGCAAGCCAATTCTTCATCATGGTCCTACCCTGATGATGTGACATGTTGTTGGCCATCAAGTGTTGTCTGTGGTAATTATAAGCCCATTGTGCATATTTTGCAATTCCCCTACAGGAAATCAAAATTTAGCCATTTCCTTTACTGAGATTTCCAAATGGCGGTTGTGACTCCATAGGAATCACTATTAGGAAATCTAATGTGTTCTACATTCTAATTTCTGATTCCCAGAGAGTGATTTCCTATGATTTGCTATTTAGGAATCACAAATGGGAATTTTCGTGCATATGGGCCATAGTACAAAATGTATTTTATAAGGGTACGCATAGCTGTTCAATAAATCTTACTGCATCTTACTTCGCTATGTTTAAAAACCCTAGAGATAAACAACAAATAACAGTTATAGGCAATCAAATGTATCCCAAAAACACCAGTTATTTTCTTGGAAGCTTTTAACAATGCTACAGAGAAACCCCATGATTACTTTCTTATAGATTTAAAAACAGCAACCCTAAAAGACTACAGACTCTTTACTGATATTTTTCCACCTGATATTCCGGTTGCTTACACACTCACATATAAGTCCAATCCCTATAACAAAAATCACTAGTAACTTCCTATTAACATTTTATAATCTAAGGCCCTGATTTATACTTTTTGACGCAAACCTGCCGGTTAGCGCCATTCCTGGGCGCCAGCCGGGCGTCATATTTAAGCTGTGATGCCAGCCGGCGGTAAGGCCCAGTTAGCGTCAAAATTATTGATGCTAATCGGGAGGGGAAGAAGTAGGGGAAACTGGAGGTTGTGCGTGAAAGAATAGCGCTAGTCAGATTAGAGTAAAAAAAATAACCTGATTAGCATCATTATTTCCACGCACAACCCCCATGGACATGACTTCTTTCTAAGTAAAGACAGAAGTCATGACCCGCCAACCCAATGGCCATGCCCAGGAGACTTAGGTCCCCTGGGCATGGCCATTGGGGACAGTGCTATGTAGGAGGCCCAAGTTATGCCCCCCATGGCACTTTGCAAAAAATATAAAAACACATACCTGGACTTACCTGGGATGGGTCCCCCCATCCTTAGGTGCCCTCCAGGTGTGGATGCTGGTGGGTGTGGTGTCCCTGGGACCATGGAAAAAGGCCCAGAGGTCCACTAACGCCTGTCCTGACCCAGGTGTTAAATAATGGTGCTAAGCAGGCTGAGCACCATTATTTAAGGCCCTCCTCCCGTGCACGATTTTTCATATAAGAATAAATAAGG
The DNA here is from genome assembly GCF_031143425.1 of Pleurodeles waltl. Classification (NCBI taxonomy): domain Eukaryota; kingdom Metazoa; phylum Chordata; class Amphibia; order Caudata; family Salamandridae; genus Pleurodeles; species Pleurodeles waltl. The sequence continues at coordinate 1,427,429,307 of NC_090446.1, forward strand.
CGCTAGGGCCTTTGAGTCATTTTTTGCTCGGGAACGCCACCTTGCATCTCATTGATGCAAGGTAGTTTTCCGCAGGCAAAAAAGGACTTTAGCTCCAATATTTGGGAGCTAGACATGTCTAGAGTCAAAATATAAATATGGAGTTTGCGCCGGATTTGTGTAAAAAAATAATAATGCAAATCCGGCACAGAATATAAATATGCCACTAAGGGGGTCATTCTAACCCTGGCGGTCGGTGATAAAGCGGCGGCCAACAGGCAGGCGGTCAAAAAAATGGAATTCTGACCCTGGCGTGAACCGCCAACACAGCCCGCCACTTTAACACTCCGACCGCCACGGCGGGACACACAAACAGCGCGGCGGTCACCGCCAACAGGCAGGCGGCAGACAATGTACCGCCCACCCTATCACAACTCACCAATCCGCCACCTTTTCCGGGGCGGGAGCCCCGCCGATAAAAACACGGCGGAAACAGACTACGAACGGGAAAACGCTCATCTCTACACAATCCACGAGGAATCTGGACAGCATGGAACCCGAATTAAACATCCTACCAGCTATTGTCTACCTGCTCATCTACCAGGAGTACGAACGCTGGCGCAGACGACAACTGTGAGTACTGCACCTACGACACAGGGGAGGGGGGAGGAGGACAGGTTACGGGCACACACATATGCAACACCCCCCCCAACCCAAATACCCACACACCAATGCGGAGCAACAAGTCAGAGTGACACCCCCAAAACCCCCGGAATAATGAAAAGACAAAATAAAATGATCATCCAAATAGATATATATTATAGCACAAATGAAGTAATGTGAAATATGATATATGAAATATACATAGTCAATAAGGATCAAAGTCAAAAATATATACATAGGATATAAGTCCTGCACATTTTGGCAAAGTTCTATTGTCCGTGGGCCAATGTGCACAAACACATGGGCAAAGCCCACACACAAGACCTTATCCATTGGAGAGAACACTGCTGGGGCATCAGATGATAAAACTACAGGCACCTCAGGGGGGAGGGTAGGGGGGGCACCTCAGCCACATGAGTCCACGACGCCAGATCCATGAGGGGCCTCCATGCTCACTGTACCATCCTGTTGAGTGCAAAGCCACAGTCTCCCAAGTCTCTACTGTGGGTGGGTTGCCCACTGTACCATCCTGGGGAGTGCAAAGCCACAGTCTCTCAAGTCTCTACAGTGGGTGGGTTGCCCACTGTACCATCCTGGGGAGTGCAAAGCCACAGTCTCTCAAGTCTCTAGAGTGGGTGGGTTGCCCACTGCCATATCCTGGGGAGTGCAAAGCCACAGTCTCTCAAGTCTCTACAGTGGGTGGGTTGCCCACTGCCATATCCTGGGGAGTGCAAAGCCACAGTCCATCAGCTGGATTACCGACTCCACTGGTCATGGAGGAGGCATGGTGAGCAGGGTGCTTCGTGAAGCCCTGCTCGACACAGAACCGGCACTGCCAATGGGCCACCGGTGCTTGACAGGAAGGGCCCAGCGGAGCAGGTCAGAGACGGCGGTGTCCAGCGGAGCGGTGCTTGACAGGAAGGGTCCAGCGGAGCAGTGCTTGACAGGAAGGGCCCAGCGGAGCGGTGCTTGACAGGAAGGGCCCAGCGGAGCGGTTCAGAGATGGCGGTGCCCAGCGGAGCGGTGCTTGACAGGAAGGGCCCAGCGGAGCGGTTCAGAGACGGCGGTGCCCAGCGGAGCGGTGTTTGACAGGAAGGGCCCAGCGGAGCGGTGCTTGACAGGAAGGGCACAGCGGAGCGGTTCAGAGACGGCAGTGCCCAGTGGAGCGGTGCTTGACAGGAAGGGCCCAGCGGAGCGGTGCTTGACAGGAAGGGCCCAGCGGAGCGGTTCAGAGACGGCGGTGTCCAGTGGAGCGGTGCTTGACAGGAAGGGCCCAGCCGAGCGGTGCTTGACAGGAAGGGCCCAGCGGAGCGGTGCTTGAGACTGCGGGCCCCTGTTCAGCGGTGCTTCTCACGGCGGGGCCCTGTTCAGCGGTGCTCCTCACAGCGGCCCCTGTTCAGCGGTGCTCCTCACGGCGGGGCCCTGTTCAGCGGTGCTTCTCACGGCGGGGCCCTGTTCAGCGGTGCTCCTCACAGCAGCCCCTGTTCAGCGGTGCTCCTCACGGCGGGGCCCCTGTTCAGCGGTACTCGGCGGGGCCCTGTTTAGCGGTGCTTCTCACGGCGGGGGGCCCTGTTTAGCGGTGCTTCTCACGGTGGGGCCCTGTTCAGCGGTGCTCCTCACGGCGGGGCCCTGTTCAGCGGTGCTTCTCACGGCGGGGCCCTGTTCAGCGGTGCTCCTCACAGCGGCCCCTGTTCAGCGGTGCTCCTCACAGCAGCCCCTGTTCAGCGGTGCTCCTCACGGCGGGGCCCTGTTCAGCTGTGCTTCTCACGGCGGGGCCCTGTTCAGCGGTGCTCCTCACAGCGGCCCCTGTTCAGCGGTGCTCCTCACGGCGGGCCCTGTTCAGCGGTGCTTTTCACGGCGGGGCCATGTTCAGCGGTGCTCCTCACAGCGGCCCCTGTTCAGCGGTGCTTCTCACGGTGGGGCCCTGTTCAGCGGTGCTTGACTTGTGTTTCAAGGGAACCAGACCTGGCCAATACTTCCCTCTCAGTCGCCATCCGACCTTTCAGATGCGGGGCCCTCCTTGGATGGAGTCCTGGGCCCGTGGGTGTCCTCCGTCACACCTGGAATGGGCCTAGTGGGGCCCTCCTGGGCAGCTCGCCTGCTGCCAGACTTGTCCGCCCTGCTGCCCTTGCCCTCCTTCGCCGAATCCCTGGGGCCCTTGCCTCCCTTTGTTGATGTGCCAGGTGACGGGGCAAGGCTACTGTCCTTGGTGGCAGCCGTCTCAGGCTTGTCGCGCCGGCCCTTGCCTTTTCGGGTCCTCTTCCCAGGGGGCGGGCTGGCTGTCCCCATGCTGCTGGCCGATTTTCCTGCCCTAGGAGCTGGTGGACTCCAATAGCCCTGCACTATGGTCCTAGTAGGTGCAGGGCTTGTGGTGGCTGAGGTGCTCTTTGGACTCTTACCAGATGGAGGGGGTGGGTCAGGTGATGCAAAGAGGTTAAGTTTGGAGAGGAATTTTTTTTTAGGAGCAATGGGAAGGGTAGGTGCAGTGGGTATGGGAGTGGAGGAAGAGGATGTGGTTGTAGGAGAGTCAAGTGTGCTGTCTTTGGGTGCAGGTGCTTGTGCTGGTGGCTGTCATGAGGTGGGTGGCTGTTGGGTGGGTGGCTGTCTGCGTTTGTGTGGTTTGGAAGAGGGGGTGACAGACACACTGGGAGAGGACCCAGGGGACGTCTACATGGCAGTGGGGTGGTGACTGCACGTGTGCGGACTGGTATGGTGGGTGTGCTGGTGATGGAAGTACTGGCTGATGGGGGTGTGCATGCAGGTGTGAGTGGAGACGTCACAGGGAGGGAGGAGGGAGACGAGGAGGTGGGGGACACAGAGGAGGTAGTGACTGTTGGCATGTCTGCATCTGGATGTTGCTTGGGTGAATGCTTGTGTGATCTGTGGTGCTTATGTCTGGATGAGCTGCCTTTTGGTGTTGAGGTGTGTGCAGGCTGGTCTGATGGTGTGGATGGGATAGGCAGAGGTCCAGGAGACTGGGACTGGGTGGAGGGAGTTTGAAGAGGGAGGCTGGAGACAGGGACAATGGCTGCCGTCAGTGCTGAGGCCAGAGCGTTGAACGATCGCTGATGGGCAGACTGACCCGAATGAATGCCCTCCAGGTATGCATTGCTCCGATGCACCTCCCTTTCCACCCCCTGGATGGCATTCAAAAGGGTAGACTGCTCAACAATGATCGTCTGGAGTAGGTCAATGACCTCCTCACTGAGGGCAGCAGGGGTAACTGGGGCAGGGCCTGAGGTGCCTGGGGCGAAGGAGATGGCCGGCTTCCTGGCTGAGCGGGCACGGGCCGAACGCGGAGGGGCTGCTGGGAGGGCGGAGCTGGTGCGCTGGGTGGCGGCTGTACCTGTTGTGGCGGTGGGCACGGATGTTGCCGCCACCGCAAGGGAGCTCCCTTCCGAGGACGTGTCGGTGTCGCTGACGTCTCCACGGGTCCCCGTTGTGGAGCCCCCCTCGCCCTCCGTCTCACTGGTGTACTCGGATTCGGTTGCATGGCCCTCCGGGCCCATGTGAGATGCAGCTCCCTCGTGCGCCGATGCCACTTCTCCTCCGCCTGATGATGCTAATGCACACATGAACAGGAAGACAAATAAAATGGTGGGGGGGGAAATAAAGACAGGTTGAGTGCATGCATTGCCAACACCGTTGTCGGAGAGGACAGACACAGAAGCCCCCAGCACTACTCTGCACAATCGGGGTACACTACTCAGTTATTGTGTCTTGGCCTACAGGTCTATGGACGACACATGCACACATAGGTGAGGCTGGACCATGGATAGCTGTACATGGCACCCTACAGAGGTGGGTGGCGGGGGCACAGGGCCATGCCTTACGGAGGGGCCTAGCCTACAGAATGCGCCCTGGCCTAGAGATAGCCACAGCCCTCCTCCCCCACCCAGACACCTCCACTGCGCGCAAAGATAGCAGAATGTGCTGATACTCACCCCCTTGTGTCTGCTGTGATGACCTCACGCGCCCATCCAAATCGGGGTAGGCCACCGCCAGGATCCGGGACATCAGGGGGGTCAATTGGCGGGCTGGCACCCCTCCTACGTTGGGAGGCCATCCCCAGCAGAGACTCGGCGGTCTTTCTGGTCCCGCAGCGGATGTCCTCCCACCTCTTTCGGCAGTGGGTGCCCCGTCTGTTGTGGACCCCCAGGGCCCGGACGTCCTTGGCGATGGCACGCCAAATGTCGATCTTCTGATGGGCGCTGACCTATGTGACATGTACAGGGTGGGAAAGGAAATATCATCACTTTTCTGCATGGTCGATGTGAGTGGCCCCCCCTCCCCAACCTTGCCATGTGGCACATGCTCTCATCTATTGTGCGTTGCACTCCTCATTCGCTTACCTCCCCACCATCTTACATCCACCCCACTCAACACAGGCATAGCCCACACAACGTGCACCCTGGGTACTCACCTGTTGGTCTGGAGGACCGTAGAGTAGCGCATACTGGGGGAGGACCCCATCAACAAGTTTATCCAATTCCTCAGATGTGAAGGCAGGGGCCCAGTCGCAGCAGCCATTGTCACTTCCAGACCGAGGTCACAGCAGCACTTGCAGTATAGGTCCTCTCCTGTGGATGATCAGGTCTCGAGTGATTAAGCAGATAGAAAATGGCGGTCACGGCCGCAGCGGTGCGTACCGCGGCGGTGCGTACCGCGACCTCCGGCTCACTTCGTCATTGGTTCCTGAAACCCATAGGATTCAATGTTAACCAATGCGGCTTTGCACCGCGGTCTTCGACCGCCTACCGCCACGGTGTGCCACGCCAGCGCATTGACCTCACATCCCAATGTCACACTTCACAGGTCAGGCAGCCGCCATTTCAAGGGCCCACATGGCTTAATTTCTACTGCGTCACACAGGCCTAGGCCTTGCATTGCCACTCATACATGTCATTCAATGCATACAGAATCTTGTACAGTGCAAGCTGTGTTAACGTACCTGTGGGTTGCTTTACTCTGTGCTCCATGTTGTCCTTCCTAGGCACCGTCCGCTGGGACTTGCGAGGAGAAGGATTAATCCTCGCGTGTACAGACCGCTGGTGGACCTGTCGACAATGGAAGAACGTCATATCATACTTACATACAGGCTTGACAGAGCCACTATACATGAACTGTGTGCCCAGCTGGAGCCAGACCTGATGTCACCCATCTGCCAACCCACAGGGATTCCCCCTCTGGTGCAGGTTCTGTCAGTACTCCATTTTTTTGCTAGTGGATCATTCCAAACAACAGTGGCCATTTCTTCTGGGATGTCGCAGCCTATGTTTTCTAAAGTTTTGTCCAGAGTGTTGTCTGCCCTGATGAAATACATGCGGAGCTACATTGTCTTCCCTGAGGTGGTCGATTTGGCTACAGTGAAGGGTCATTTCTATGCCCTTGGACATATTCCCAACATCATTGGTGCCATTGATGGGACCCATGTGGCTTTGGTTACCCCCAAAGGCAGTGAGCAGGTGTACAGAAACAGAAAAAAATATCATTCGATGAATGTCCAGGTGGTCTGTTTGGCAGACCAGTACATCTCCCAATGCCAAATTCCCTGGGTCTGTGCATGACGCGTACATTATGCGAAATAGCAGCAAATAGCAGCATCCCTTATGTGATGGAACAGCTACAGAGACACCGTGTGTGGCTAATTGGTGACTCTGGCTCCCCCAACCTGTCCTGGCAACTGACCCCAGTGAGGAATCCCCGGACCAGGGCAGAGGAACGGTACAATGAGGCCCATGGGCGAACTAGGAGGATCATAGAAAGGACCTTCGGCCTCCCGAAGGCCAGGTTTAAGTGCCTGCATATGACAGGTGGATCCCCAATGTACTCACCAAAGAAGGTGTGCGATATCATTGTGGCCTGCTGTATGCTTCACAATCTTGCTTTGCGACGCCAGGTGCCTTTTCTGCAGGAGGATGCTCCAGATGGTGGTGTTGTAGCAGCTGTGGAGCCTGTGGAGAGTGAAGAGGAGGAAGACGACGGGGACGACACGGACAACAGGGATACAGTGATACAACAGTATTTTCAGTAGCACAGAGGTAAGATTCACCCACGCCATTTTACATTTACTTAAGACCTCCTGCCTCTATACTGTCTGTGTTTCCCCCCAGTTCCTGTTAACTCATTTGTGACTTTCCCTTCCCTTTTCAGAGCTGTATGACCCACTGCGTGACGTCTGCTTTGTTTGCCCATGGACTAAAGCTGTATGACAGTGGTATGTTGTCATCACAATGTAACTGTACATGTTTGCACCATTATGTGTAATACATTTGTTAAGAATACAAGCAGACTCCTGTTTTTTTAAGTGCAATAAGTGATTTTATTACAGTGCTACATTTAGGAACATGATTGTAAAACGGTAATGGGTGGGGGTGGGGTAATGTCCATGGCAGAGTCCAGTTCTCAGTCTCACAGGTGCATTGTCCATATGCCTGTGGAAGGATGGAGCAGGGGCAGTTTAAGGTTGGACAGGGTGGCAATGTGGGACAGTGGGATGACATCAGGGGGTATCTTATGCTGGCGGGGGTCTTGGCATCCTACTCTGTCTTCTTGTGAGATCTCAGGTTCCGCTTGCGGGGTGGTTCTTCATCTGCAGGAGGTTGGGTTCTGGTGGCCTGTCGTTGTGTGGGGGCCTCCTGTCCACTAGCGCCGGCGGAGGTGGTAGGCTGTACCTGGTCTGGGTTAGTGACAGGGGCCCTTTGGGGTGCCACATGGTCCCACAATGTGATGACTATCTGGTTGAGGGCCACGACGATGGTCCCCATTGCGGAACCAATGTTCCTCAGTTCCTCTCTGAACTCCATGTACCGTTCCTCCTGCTGTGCCTGGATCTCCTGGAACCTGGCCAGTACCGTAGCCATCGTCTCCTGGGAGTGGTGGTATGCTCCCATGATGGAGGAGAGGGCCTCTTGGATAGTGGGTTCCCTGGGCCTGTCCTCCCCCTGTCGCACAGCAGCCCTCCCAGTTCCCCTGTGTTCCTGGGCCTCTGTCCCCTGGACGGTGTGCCCAGTACCACTGCCCCCAGGTCCCTGTTGTTGTTGGGGTGGTGGGTTAACCTGGGTGCCCTATAGTGGCAGACACACCGCTGATTGACGTGTCCTGGAGACAGAGGCATGGGCCCGCTGGGTGGGAGCTGTGCTGGTGTTCCCAGAGGGGGTTAGGTCTGCTGTGGCCTGTGGCTGTGTGAGGGGAATCGACTGTCCTGAGGTCCCCAATGGGCCGGGCTGGTCATCTGGGTCCAGGGAGACAGAGCTGCTGTCATCACTGGGGGCCTCTTCTGGGGGTAGGATGGACATCTCTGGACCCTCTGTGGCGGTGTGGTGGCGTTCGGGTCCTGCAGGGGTATAAGGGTATGGTTATTGCTTCTGTGTGTGACATTTCGTGTAATGGGTGGGTGGCTGTGTACCCAAGTGCAGGCATTCCCTTGTGGGGGCTTTTGTGAGGGTGGCTTGTGGGGGTGATGTGTGTGCGAATTGGCCATGCTTTGGTGATGGGTGTCCATGCTTTGTGGTCGCATGAGGGGCTGGGTATTGGGATGGGTGGGTTGTGATGGTGAGCCATTTGCAAGGAGTTGGTGTGATGGGGGTGAGGGTGGGGGTATGATTTGGGATGCACCGCGATGTTGTGCCTTGATACCATTGAACGCACCTTCCCCCGTAGGTTGTTCCATCGCTTCCTTATGTCGTCCCGATTGCGTGGATGCTGTCCCACAGCGTTGACCCTGTCGACTATCCTTTGCCATAGCTCCATCTTCCTGGCAATGCTGGTGTGCTGCACCTGTGCCCCGAAGAGCTGGGGCTCTACAGGAACTATTTCCTCCACCATGACCCTGAGTTCTGCGTCAGAGAACCTGGGGTGTCTTTGGGGTGCCTTGGGGTGGTGTGGATGAGGTGAGGGATGTTGTATGTGTTGTTGAGTGTGATGTGTGTGGTGGTGTATGGTGTTTTGTGCATGGTAATTGTGTGGGTGATGTTGTGATAGGCCTCTGTGTGATGGTCTACTCCATGCAGTGCTGTTTGTCTCTGTCCTTCAGTCGCTATTGTGGTCGTAAGAGTTTGTGGGTGATGTGGGTGTGTGTTTTATATTGTAATGGGTGTGTGGGTGTGTTGTTTGTATGTGTCTCAGGTGTGTGTATTTCAAAATGTCCAATGTGGTTGTGTTTTGTAAGGGTGTGTGTATTTTGACCGCGGCGGTGTGTACCGCCAATGGAATACCGCAGTTGAAAGACCGCCGCGTGGATTCGTGGGTCAGAATGGCATGGGCGTATTTCTGTTGGCGTGACGGTGGAGGTTTGGTCATCGCCATTTTTTCACTGACCTTTGGTGTGGCGGACTTTTGTGGATGTCGGGTTTTTGGCGGTTTGCCAGTTGCGGGTCAGAATGACCATGGCGGTTTACCGCGGCCGCGGCGGTGTTATGCCGGTCTTCTGACCAGCGGTAAGCGCCTTTTACCGCTGAGGTCAGAATGACCCCCTAAATGCTTCACATGGAAATCTAGTCCTCATAAAAGTGTTAGTCACAGTGACCCCCACAACAAAGGCTATCTTGTGCTCCTCTTTTGATGATTTATTACCTGTTATTTCAGAGATTGCTCAAAACACCCTAACAGGTAATGTCCCATTAGCAGATCATCAGTTCAAAGCTCTAACAAAAGAGTGTCATCTTATTAAAAAGTTTAGTCTGGTTTCTAAATAGAAATTGGTGAAGCAGTCTAGAAGGTGTATAGGGTCTTTGTTGGGTATAGCTATTTCTCTCATTACCAGCCATTTGGGTGGAAACTGATGTAGTATACCAAAAAGATGTACTTGCTGCCCTGACATCAGATAGAACATTTAGGGGCAATTATGCATCAAGACTGGGACATACGGAAAAATGAAATGCAGAGACTGAATGTTGAAATGTAAACCATCCTAAACTGTACACACTTGGCATCTGACAACAAAGTCAAACTGCACTTGACAGTTCTTCAGAACTTCTTAATCTATTTTCAACAGTGCATGGGGAAAAGAATAAGCTGACATTATATACTACTGACTCTGGACGTCCACAGCAACTGGCCACTCAGGAACCCTCGCCACCCTAAGAAATTATTAAGCAACACCGGAAGGTGATACAAGAAAAAAAACACACTAAAATGTTGTTTCAGCAAAAATGTCCAGCAAAAAAGACACTGCCTCATGGAATAACAAAGGAGAGACATCTACAACTTAAATCTGTGGCATTATACAACCCCAGACTCTCACACTGCGGATAGGAAATTTTCATGCAGGCCATTACAGAAATGAACATTCCTTCTTCCATTGTAGGCAATGCTGCAAATAGATCCTTTAAACTCTTTAAACGATGCGGGCAATCAACTGTTTGCAAGCCCCAAGAGTTCTATGCTTGTTGTTTTATAGCCTTGTTTATACACATCCACATCATCTTTCTTTCCACAAGATGGCTTAGCTCTGGAACCCAAGATACAGTTTTCAAGATGACCACATGGTTGCCTATTTAATTTTTCGGTATAGTTTGCCCCATAGAATAGACTTTTTAAAAGTTCTATTTATGTCTATGCCACTTCTTGTGACTGATCATCAAATATCAAAACTGACAACATGTCAAAGACTCTACACAGGTCCTCATTGACTTTTTGTAATGCCTCCATGTGAAACCCCCCTGAAACAGTGTGACGGGGATAATGTCAGCTTAGATGAGGTTTTACCCTGGCCCTTCCCTTTTTCTTCCACAACACGAGACGTGCCTATCATTTTCTTACAGTCTATATGTACTTCTGTCACTTTAAGACATCTACAGAGAAACATGAGGTTGGGGGTGGCCTTGAGTGTGACGCTGATCAGACCCCTGATGAATGGTGGCTGTAAAGCAGAAGGACGACGAACCCGAAAGGAAGGAGTGCCAACAAGAGAGGGAAAAAGGAGCACCAAACAGAGACACCGTTGGGAACCAGAAAAGAACCAGAACAACCAGCACAGGACAAATCTGGAGGCTCCAAAGCCCTGTTGAAAATATCCAGGGAACCCAAGGAGAGTTGGTGGAGTAAGCCGGGATGCCACTGTTCCCTTGTGTCACCCTACCACCCTCCCGGAAGAGCGTGGCTATCCCAGGTACATGGGTATCTGCCAGGCGAAGTGGGAGGGTGGAAAATGCGAGCTGTGAGGAGGGGGCACCCGTCTGAGAGTCAGGCTCCTATTCTTATTTGGAAGATAGAAACAAGCCTTGCATACTACATTTTCAAATAAAAGAAACAAGCATGAAAACCTGGTGACAGGAGTGGGAAAACAGTAATTATCTCCCTCACACCCACTGCTATAAAAATAAGATAACATTAAAGAGTATACACTTACCTGTGGTTCTTTCCTCTTCAATCCGTGGGGCGCGGTAACCTCAGTGGTCCAGTCCGGTCGAGACTAGAAGGTAGAGGGAGAATGGAGACAACCATTACGAACCATATAACAGAGGAGCAAAGCATGAGCCTTACATAGAGGAAATAAAGTAACCCATAGGTAATGAATCAAGGTGTAGAGTACTTCATTTATCTGTCTACGTAGCCGTTTGCCTGCTCATGTGACAGGTGGCATAGTTGGCAGGATTTCAGAACCCCTACTGCTGCAAGATCGATCACGTTGTACATCAATTAAGCAAAGGCCAGTGGAAATTGGAATGGACCTATGAGAGCCACATGAAGGAAGCGGAAGTAGACCAGACCATATTCACCAATGCCATTCATTCACAAGGGGACAATCTCACTAAAAAGGGCAAGAAGACAGTCTCAGTTGGTTATTGGCATTGACCTTTCATGAGGACCCACGGTATCAGGGGCTATGGCACCATTACAGAATTATGTACCTGGGGAAGAACTTGTGGCGTTATTTCTGAACTTTGAGTGAGTTGCTCGTGCCAGCGCCTGGCCAACCAAAAGATAGCCTTTCTATTTAGCACCATTGCTTACAGGAGAAGCACAAAAAGCCTATCAGATTGTCAACTAGGATGGGACGACAGGTTATGGGGAGGTGAAACTGTTTATTATGGATCATTTATGCATAGATGAAGAAATCCACAGACTAAAGTTTAGGAAGAAAAAAGGTACACCTGGAGGTACCCGGAAGATCTTATTTGAGAAAGAAGCACGCCACAGATCGCTGGCTTAAACCCTTGGACTCAACAAAGGAAGAAATCATGGAAAAAAGCCACCTTGAACAATACTTGGAAGTATTAACATTTCAAATGCAAAATGGGTACGGCAACATGCTGAGTTGACTCTCGACCATGCCGTAGAAATGGGCACTTCCTTTGCATGCACCCAGTCTCAGGGGTATTCCCCCAACCCTGAAAAGAATTCCAAACCTTTCCCCCGTCCAACCTCAAGTATGAGAAAACTCCAATCAAAACCACCAATGAAACTTCCAAGATTAGGAGAGGGAAACCCGAGCCTGTGGTACACCCTGGTCCTCAATGCTATGAATGTGGGGAGTGATCCCATATAGTCAGTTTCTGCAAAAGACATAAAGAGAAGGGAGGTGAAGAACCCATAGACATTGTGTATATTCCCAGGACTGTACTCTATGACCAGGAAAATGGCCCACTTTATTAAGTGAGCTTATTGTCAAATGGGGCAAGCATAACCACTTTGTTAGATTCCTGCTGTAGGCAATCAGTAGGGCACATACTTCCTAAATAATTCCAAACAAAAAGGCAGGGATACGCTGTGTACATGGTAACAACAATGTATATCCAGTGGCAAGGCTTAAACTCTCCAGCCCCTCAGGGGCATGTAGCATAGTGAAAGTAGGGGTACTACCTTGCCCACCTGAACATCTCATTTTGGGTAGAGATAATCCCTACTTTCTTTATGAAACCTTTTACAGAAAAAGATGACCAAGGCCTAACAAATCAAAAAAGAGTATTTTGTTCATGATTCTCTTCTTATCCCAGAACCGTGGGTACTGGACAAAAGGTTTGCACTGACACAACTTAATGATAGCACCCTTCAGAATGCTTGGCAAAGTACCAAGAGTAACCCAGACTCCTCTACTCCCACATATCCACGTTTCATCATATAAAAGAGCGTCCTTTACTGATTAGGTAAGGTTACTGATACCCCTCAATTGTTGGTTCTATTAGGATATCGTGACCAAGTTTATTTTTTTGCACATTCTCACCTACTAGCAGGTCATTCCAGAATAGAAAAGACCAGTCAGTCCATCCTGCAGAATTTTTATTGGCCTGCGATATATGCACAGGTCAAACGATATGCCAGAAAAATAGCCCCTATCAACCACCCCTGGTGCCCCTACAACCATTACCCGTATTTGGAAAGCCATTTGATCGCATAGTTATGAATTTAATAGGACCCCTGCCTAGGTCTACAAAAGTTTTTTCATACGTGTTGGTAATGGTTGATTATTCTACAAAGTAACCAGAGGCATTACCCTTACGAGTAACCACGCCAAGGGTCATTGCCAAACATCTCATAGAAGTGTTCTCTCACATGGGATTTTCTCTGAGATCCTCACAGATCATGGAACTCCCTTTGTTTCTATAATAATGAAACAAGTTTGCAAGCATTTAAACATAAAACATTTGACCACTTCTCTTTACCATATCAATACAGATGGGCTCATTGAGAGGTATGATGGGAGTCTCAAATTAACTCTAAAGAAGATGCTCTCTAGTGATGGGTGAACTTGGGACCAGTTACCCCTGCTTGCCTTTTTTGCCTCAAAGAGCCAAATCCAAAGTAGTTTGGGGGTCTCTTCTTTTGAGTTGCTTTTTTGGTGACGACCATGTATTCTACTGGAAATAACAGAAGAAGCATGGGAAAAAGACTCCGAAGATGAGGCCTGTTCTCTTTTGGAGTATACTAGACAGCTCAAATCCCGGTTAGACAGCTCAAATCACTGGCCCATGAAAACCTAGAGAAATCCCAACAAAAACGAAAGCATTTCTATGACAATGATAAATGTTGGCTGGAACTCACTGTAGGCGATTGGGCTCTGGTCCTTCTATCCAATTTTGCTGCCAAAATGAAGAAAGAGTAGCAAGGACACTATGAGTAGGAAGAGTCATTTACCAGCTATGCCTCCCCCAAAACTGAAAAAAACAGTTATATCATATTAACATCCTAAAAGAATAGTTAGGACCACCTCCCAAGACTGTACAAACGGTGAACTCTGAAGAGGAGCTACAATCCACTATAAATAACACAGACATCAGTAATTCCCCATCCAAAGAAAAAAAGCTGAACTTCTGACTGTCTCAGATTATATAGAATTTTTTTTCTGTCTGGTAGGACTAACCTTGCTATGCATTTCATACAGACCCAGGAGGGGGGTGTTATCAAGCAACGATCATACCGTATTCCTGAAGCAAGGCACCTTGACCTCCAAGCAGAGGTCACACAAATGCTTAAAATGGGGGTCATTGTCCCATCTAAAAGCAAATGGTCTTCGCCCATAGTACTTGTCCCAAAACCAGACGGCAGTCTACGGTTTTGAATTGACTTATGGGCTGTGAACCGAGTCTCCACGCTGAATGGATACCCCTTACCTAGAGTATACGAGATGATTGAGAGGTTTGGAGAAGCACACTGCATGAGCACTATCGACTTGACTAAAGCCTATTTAAACCCAGCTGACCAAGAGAAAACAGCCTTTGCTATGCCTAACGGATTGTACCACTTCACTGTCCTCCCCTTTGGGTTACATAGGGCCCCTACTACCTTCCAGAGATTCATAAACAGCCTACCAGCAAAACACCAGGTATATTCAGCCACTTACCTGGATGATAAAGTGGTATACAGCAAGATATGGCCAGAACACCTTGACCATCTTAGATCAGTTCTATTGGAATTACAACATGCCCACCTCCATATCAATGCAAAAAAGTCCAGATTTGCACACCACAAAGTAAAATATCTGAGTTATATTCTTGGATACCGGGAAATTGAATCCCAAAAGGAGAAGATGAAAGCTATAACAGAAACTCCTTCTCCTAAAACAAAAAGGGAGATGCAAGCATTTCATGGTCTCCTAGGATATTACAGGAGATTTATCCCATGCTTCTCTGAGTGATCAGCTTTCCTTACAGGCTTATTGAAGAAATTGGTATCTCCCTCTATCTTAAAAAACTCTCCAGCTAGCACCCTCAAAGCCTTCCAGGATATGAAGAATGCTCTTACCACTGCTCAAGTACAATTGTCTCCTGACATTAGTAAACCCTTGATTCTACAAACACACATTTCAGATGTGGGCATTCGTTGTGTTTGGTCACAGTTGGATGCTAAGGGGCAAGAGAGACCTCTTTTCTATATCAGTAGGAAACTTTTCATTCATGAAAAGCTGTACATCACCATAGAAAAATAGTGTTTGGCCCTGAAATGGAATATTGAGAAGCTGCACAACTATCTAGAGGGCAGGTCTTTTGTATTGTACACCAATTATGCTCCCCTCACTTGGCTTCAGCAAAACAAGGGGAACAATGACTGTGTCCTGAGGTGGTTTTTATGTTTGTAGCCCTTCGGGTTTGAAATCCACCATAGGAAGGGTAGGGTTCAGGATAACGCTGACTACCTCTCTCGTTTTCCCCTTTTCCCCAACCAGGAAAATCCTGGGGTGGGGTTGTGTGATGGGGATACTGTAAGCTGAGATGAGGTTTTACCCTGGCCCTTCCCATCTCCTTCCGCAACACAAGATGCGCCTGTCTTTTTCTTACAGACTACATTGGATGTCAGTCCCTGTCAGACATCTACAGAGTGACGTGAGGAGGGGCGTGGCTTTGAGTGTGACACTGATCAGCGCCCCTGATGAATGATGGCCGGAAATCGGAAGGATGACAAACCTGGAAGGACCAGACCGATCGGCACAGGATGACTCGGGGGACTCCAGTGCCCTGTCAGAAATATCCAGGGAACCCGATGAGGGTCTTCTTGTGTCCCTCAGCCACACCGAGGTACCTGGGCGTCTGCTGGGATTAGTAGGATGGTGAAAAACAGGTAGTTGTGAGGAGGGGACACGATCTGAGAGACAGGTTCCTCTTCTTATTTGGAAGATAGGAAAGAGCCTTGTATACTACATTTGCAATTAAAAGAAACAAGCATGACAGCACCGCAACCGGATAGGGAAAATTGTGATTATCTCCCTCAAACCCACCCCAATAAAAATAAGACAGCATTAAAGAGTATAGACTTATCTGTTGTTCTTTCCTCTTCTGTCCGAGGGGCACTATAACCACGGTGGTCCAGTCTGGTCAAGACTAGAAGGGAGAGGAAGAACGGAGACGACCATTACGAACCAAACCACAAGGCGTAGAGTACTTCATTTACTCATCCACGTAGCTGTTTGATTTCCCATGTGACAAACAGCTTCACTGTCACAATCACATAAGTGATAAATATAAACATCTTCTTTAAGCTCAAACTTCCCCAATTTAACTATTTCATTGCTGAAAGTCTGATGATAACCTTTTGTGAATACAGATTTCATCTTAGATACTCTAACGTGCTCCCCTTCTTTTAGAAAGGGATTCTTTACACAGTCCTTGAATTGATCGTTGTACACAGTCCTCCAGCCTTGTACAGCATTCTGGAGTGCTACCAAATCAGGGGAAGTCTTCTGAGTACAATGCCAACTAGTGTTATAAATCTGTACAAACTACTGTAATTCAGGCACATTGAGGAAGGTGCTGTATGCTGTGAATATTATAGATTTTAGATTTTAGATTTTAAAGTTCTATTAAAACATTTCATTACTGTTGCTTTCTCTTCTGTGTGTGTGATAAAATGATGAATTGCATGTTGTTTTGATCATTTCTGAAAATGCTCTTTCAAAACTCCATCCCAGCATCTGTTTCTAGTTTTTGAGGTGTTTGGCCTTTGTTAAATATGGCTGCCGTAGAGGTCACAGTAACACACGGACCGGTCTTGTCTTTCAGTGCTTCTGAAAAGACATACTTAGATAGTACATCTATGACAGTCAATGTATATTATGCACCGTTATTATGTTTAGTAAATTTCCGAAGGCAAATTAGATCTGCCTGCCACTGATAGTCTATAGTCCCCACAACCATTTGTGTTCGCCTAAATCTCTTCCACTCAGATTTATGCAGAGAACATGCGTCTTCACCAGATAACCACCCCTTCATCAAACTTCTTCAATAGGCTCTTTTTCAGCACCAACACTTCTTCTCAAAGCTTCAGCTCTTCCAAAACTTCCAATCCCTTTTTCACAGTAATAAAGCTTCCTCAGCAGAGCATCAGTCATGTTACTCACAGGTGCAATCCGTAAAAGGAAAGACACTTGTCTTGTGTAAGATCATTTTATTTAAAAAAATTATAATCAGAAAATTACAGTTTACATTTCTAATATTTAAAGTTTGCAGATATTAGGGCTGTTTCAGTATACTAACTATCTGTCACCATACATATCAGTTTGTATTCAGAGAAGGACATCATGTGCATTTATCACTGGGCTGTTCATAGATACATTGACATAAAGTCAACATCTTGGCTATTTTTCTGGATATATTATGATGGCATAAAATAGGCTGTTTCTCTCTTTCTCTCCAAGTCTACAGCTTTTTATACATAGTCCACTTGAGACATTTGTTAGTTCATACATTTCTCTGTCAAAACGTACATAACCTTTATTATTGAAATAATCCACAATTAAATGTTCTAAGCCATCTTGCACTCTGACTTTTGGTAGTAAAGTCAATCCATTCATATGGTACTTGTAGAAATACCAGTGTTGATCCGCTGAAGGTAACCATGTTTTTACGCATAAATTGGCAATGCACATGGGGCTATTACACTATGAAGCATCAAGTGTAACACAAAACTTCAAATACTTCAAAGTTGCAGGTTGTACATCTTCTAGTCTTTCTTTCAGCAGCAAACATACCAATTTTGCTGTGCCTATGTATCCAGGCCTTGTACACCTGTCCGATTGTGGATGGTTGTTCTGTAATTTGGCTTAAAGGTTAAGTATATTAACTAAGTAACAGCAATATGTAGCCATTGCAATTTTTAAGACAGCCTCCTAGGGGTTAAAGAACCTCCAAAATGGCTATTTTCTTAAATAAACATAAGATATGTTTTTCTATAGCTCTTTCAACTAAAAACAGAACATTTTCCTTGTATCCACTCCAGTTTTCTGTCAGAGATACACATAGCTTGAATCTCTCTGAATGTTTTTGACAATACATGTATCATATCAGCATGCACATTTTCCTTATCAAATTATACTTTGTGAGGATCTAACAAAAAAGCCAGCCAACAGTTCTTGACATGTATGAGGCTTGTAGTGATTTGTGGGCATCCTGTTGAGGATATTTGATTTTATGTCCGTAACGGCAAGTATAAAAATCTCCCTTTAAACATGCATTTCCAAAAGCGGCTTCAAAACACTTAACCTATCAAATGTCATTTAGGTGTACACCCCGGGCTGCCTTTTCAAAGTCGGCAATATCATCATAATATGCAGAGGTTTTACACATCTCTCTGCCTTTGGTAGTTAAACTTTCATTCCGTTTTGACCGCATTAGCAGTACAAATTAATGGATGTCATTGCTGTCTGTGGACCCTCCCACTGTCAATTTTCGAAGATGCTGTCTACTTTATGTAAGTTTATAATTATAAATGTTTGACTTTTTTGTAGAATTAAGGCTTGAACCAGTTGAATAAGATTTGGCTCTGACTTAATTTATTTGAATATATGTGGATTCCATGGTAAGCCCCAGGAATATGAAAAGTGCATGTTATGAAACTAAATACATTTGGGATTGCATGAGATATATACAAACTCGGTTGCTCTCCTGTTTATTTTTTAACACTTTTTTCACATTTTTCATGCACTTGTGGGAAAAAGCATGGATGTACTCCTATCACTATAGGGGTCACTACATGGTGTTTGGACCTCTGCGATATGAAGGATAATTGATTAACGTTCCTCTCTCTCACCTATGTAGAAATATACTATGTTTATTTTTGGATCAGTGTTGATGTTTTGAATTGGCATTTAAGGAGGTGAGTGACTGTGGTTTGATTTAATAGTGGGTTTTTTCATGTTAAAATAAAAAAAGAGAGAGATATTTATATTTGTATAAAAGATTATTATTATCGAACACTGGGGATATATTATGAGGAAAGTACATTTGGATATACACATATATTGGATATATATATATATTAAAAATTAATTAATACATATATATATATATATATATATATATATATATATATAAATGTGTATTAATTAATTTTTACCCCTGGTCTGTTATTTTAGTTGGGAAATGAAATCTCTATCTGTGGTGATGAATATTAAAGGAATATTGGTCGAATTTGGATAATGAATTGGTCTTCATGGGGTGGGTGCATGTTGAGTATGGAGGTTTGAGAAATGTGGAAGCATATTTATTTATATATTTTGATATATGTATACAGTATATACAGTATTTTGTTTTCTTGTATGTAGGTTTGATTGAACAACCTTGGGGAGGATAATATTTAGTCCTGAAGAAGGTGGTGAAAAAGGTTTGGAAACCCACCGAAACGTGTCAACGCTTTATTCTTACTGGACCCATAGGAGGAGGCCCTCATTGAATAAGGACTGCTGATAATTGTCGATAGGTCTATACCTACCAGAATTGGGACGGTCTCAGTTTATAGACTATTATATATGTCTTTTTTTGTCTCCTTTTTATTGAATTTTATTTGGTTTTATTGATGGTTTTAGTATTGATGTGTTGATCTTGTTATTGTGTGATGTGGGGTTTTTATTTGGGATTTTATTAAAAATATGCACCTTTGATTCCTGTGTCTTTAGGCTGATCAATAGAGAGATTCATTGACTGTATAAGTGTGAAGTGATTGGTTGGTTTTCCCGTAGAGGAATTTTATGATTTCACTGTGTTGCGGTGCCCTATCCCCCTCGGGATATTGGAGATAGGAGGGTCCCCTCACTATTTTTCACTACTTGTGGTTTCGGACTGTGCCTGGGTCACTGACTGTCCAGAGGTCCCTGATAGGCCAGGTTGGTCATCCTGATCTAGGCGCGCAGAGCTGCTGTCATCACTGTGGGCCTTTTCTGGGGGGGACTGGATGTCGCTGGCACCTCCTCTCTGGTGACGTTGTGTGGGTCCTGTGGGAATGTAAATGCAGTGTTATTGTTTCTGAGTGTGCCATCTTGTGCATGGGTATGTTTCCTTCTATGGTTGTTATTAGCAAGGCAGCTTTGGCTTGTGTGAGTTGTGATTTGGTTGGCTCAGTGATTGTCTCTAGTGTGCATGCTGTGGTGCTGGGTTTCCATCCAGGTCTGTGATGGGGGTCCATGGATTGGTGTAGCATGCAGGGCTTGGAATTGGGATGGGTGAGTTGTGATGGTGGGGTATATGTGAGGTGGTGGAGTGATGGGGGTGAGGGTAAGGGTAAGGATAGGAGTTTGTGATGGCATGCAGGTAGGGGGGTAAAAGTAGTAAGGATTTGACTTACCAGAGTCCAGTCCTCCTGCTACTCCTGCCAGGCCCTCAGGATGCATGATCGCCAAGACTTGCTCCTCTCATGTTGTTAGTTGTTGTTAGTTGTGGGGGTGGAGGTGTGGGTCCACCGCCAGTCTTCTGTACTGCTATCTGGTGTCTTGCAACCACGGAATGCACCTTTCCCTGTAGGTCATTCCACCTCTTCCTAATGTCATCCCTTGTTCTTGGGTGCTGTCCCACGGCGTTGACCCTGTCCATGACTCTATGCCATAGCTCCGTCTTCCTAGCAATGGACGTCTGCTGCACCTGTGATCTAATTAGCTGTGGCTCTACCCGGATGATTTCCTCCACCATGACCCTTAGTTCCTCCTCAGAGAAAGGGGTTTGTTACCGCCAGTTTTTTCACTGACCTTTGAGCTGGCTGACTTATGTGTATGTCTGTGTAGTCGCGGATTTCTATCCATGGGTCATAATGCCCATAGTGGTATACCGCCGCGGTCGCAGTATGTTGGTGGCAGTCAGCATGGTGGTAAGCGGCACTTATCGCCATTGTCATAATGAGGGCCTTACTGCCTGCAGCCCCCCCAAGAAAGCCAGGTTGATATTTATCAGAGCCTTGTGCCTTTGTTGTGTCACTTTTAGTGAAGCAGCGGTGGTGCGATCCTTGCAACCATATGAATGAGGCCATGCATAGTTTTAAATGGTCTCAAAGATATGGAGTAAGGCAAGTCAGTGCAAATTGCTGTGTCCCCTTACTCTGCACCAGGAATGCGTTCCATGGGCATTGAGGTGGGTGTTTCCACACAACACCCATGGATTTTGACACATCCCAAGATTTATTATAGCCCATAAGCCTGACGATGCACCAAAACATTTTGGCTCTCCATGGAAGGCACAACGAGGAGAATATATTAATTTCCCCTTATTGTTCCTCTTTCTAGGTGTGCTGCATTCTGTAGCACACATACAGGAAAAAGCCTGTCTGAATTGTTTTCTTGCTCCACTCCTTGCACAAAAATAATGACAACGCAGACACTCTTGCACATTGGCGCTAGGCAGGCAAAACGGCACCAGTGCAGTTAGAAGGGACAAGGATGTGTTGTATTATATAGGTACTAGATGACTTGCTGCACTGTCCTGCGCCAAATTCTCATAAATTTGGCCCACAGTGTATTGTGAGGAGGATATCTGAGCCGCACTAGGGCTCTGTGGTGCCAAGGGTGGGTAGGAAACCATCTCAGTCACTTCCTTCTCCTTGAAGCCCAGAAGACTGGGGACAGCAGCAATAGCTAGTGTCCCAAAGCCTCTGCAGCATCAAGAGGCACAACATGTGTCATGCCATATTAGGCCAGCATGACAAACTTGTCTTGTGCTGTTGGCACTTGAAGATGTAGTTGGGCAGTACCACCTGAAGGTCACTGAGCACCCAGGGAAACAGAAACAAGGCTATCATGGCAACTAGCATGGAGTAACTCAGGTTCATCTGGTCACCCATGGTCTTCAAAAAAGCCTAATTTAAAACAGTCTGGGGACAGTGTTCTTCTAGACAGTGGCAAGGACTAGGGGTGGGCAGTGAGCTCCCCTCTGCCAGTGAGGGGCACAGAGTTTTTGTCAAGCTGGACTCCGCTTGGAGCGCAGAGTTGAGCCAAACATGCCACTAGTCCAGCAGCGAAGTACAGTTCAATGGTGTGAGTGCACAATGCATCCAGTTATGGGCCACACAGCGCAAGCGCAATCTGGGCTTAAAAAGAAGGTAACATTTGCCCTATGACAGGCAAGGAGACCCCTAGCTAAGGCTTTGCTTTCTGCCGGTCGGCACTGTGGAGCTGCTGCAAGCTGCTGCTGAAGGGCTGGACCTGTGTCAGCTCCGGATCCAGGCCTCCCTCTTTTCACTGTCTTCAGCAGCCCCAGAGCAGGGAGCAGAGAGCCAGGCCACTAGCAACAGGGACCCTGGACCCTAAGACCCTTGTTTCGCTCTCCTTTCTATGTGCACACAGGGTCCGGCACTGTGCCTGGAAATTATTTGCATATGGGAGGGGTCTGTCCTTGGTAAAAAGGGAACTTGTATTCAGAGCTCCACTTGAAAAGAACCTGTCTACCCAGAGTCTCTGGGAAAGCAAGTGGTGTTCTGCGATACGGTTCTGAGGCCAGCAGGGAGAGTTGAAGACTGGGAGAGAATCAGCTGCTAAGTGGTAGCCTGGCATCCCCCACCAGATAGAGATGAGAGTGCCTGGGATACCAGTGGCCTGCAAGGCTGGGCAGGTTGTGAAAATACCAGGCTGCAGGAGGTGAGCTGGTTTGCTGCTGCTGCTGCTAGTGCTGGACCCTAAAGAAAGGGTGGACATAGACTGGGTGTTAGTACATAGTAAGTGACTGCCAGGCTGGTACAAGACATAGGGTATGCTTAGTCATCCTTGGTAAGTTTGTGAAGGAGGGCAGTTTGTAAAGAGAAGTGTGCAGGTGTGGTTGACAGCAGCAGGCTCCAGGCCGGTGGACTGTGTCAGCACAAGAGGCCTGAAACAGCAGCTTTGGCTGCCTACCGCATACCCTCCTTGCCTGAATGCGCCCGACCTCAGAAGCACTAAGCAGGGTTAGGCTGTCCGACCCTGCTTAGCGCTTCCGAGATTGGGCGCATTCAGGCCAGGGTGGTAGAGCAGGCGGAACTCCACAGAATTTCACAGAGTGCTTAGCTAACTCCACGGAATTCCACAGAGTTGAACTCCGTGAGCTCCGTCCATACCTGGCAATGACTGGAGGCAGTAGCAGTTGAGTCCCCTCGAGCTTTGGTTTCTTAGGACGTACACTTTTTTTGCAAATCAGATTTTTTGGTAGATGCTTAAAATAATTATTGTGTTATTACTTTATATGATGTGACAGGTGCTCTTTTAGAAGTGGTTTTTTCATCAATCATCAGTCCTTATTATGTAGCTAATGAAAACAATTACAATTTCCAAATATATCACATTACAAATTACAGGGGTAAGATAGATATCAAAATTATTAATTCATTTTTTCAGGAGCAACATCGAATCCAAAAAAGATCAGTACTATGTAATAGAATAAATAGATTAAGGTGCAAATATGAGTGAGCTGTTATCAGACTTGTTCCAACTAAATTTACAAGAAAAATTATTTTCCTGCTTCTTACAATTTTCTGTGGCACAATCCTCCTCACAAGTAGTGTGCGAATGTCAGAAACGGACATACCACAAATAAGACCCTAAAGCAAAGAGCAAATGCAGACACAATACTAAATATTAGGTATCGATTCTGAACACAGGCAGCAAATGCCATCTGGCGAAGTGGAATCAGGATCTTGAAACAATCCCTATCCTAAATAGTGTTGGTAGGTGAAATAGACCATGAACTTATGTGTTGACACACACTGGCGTTTTTTTCAATTAATAAAGGCAGGGTGGAGGAAGAAACACAGATCCTTTCATCAAAAAGGTGGCAATGAGAAGGTTCACTCCATTGTAAAATGCCAACACAACCAACTCTATCCTACAGCTGGTTCGAATCCCACTTTCAGAGTAAATGTGCCCTACATTCCTAAATCCTGCTTCTCAGGGGCATGGCAGTGCTGTACTGGCTCTCAGAGAATATTCACACGGACATGCCTCTGATTAAAATCTGTAACTTTCTGTTCAATCACTGGCAAATGGGGATTAGAAAAAGCAAACTATGGCCCCATCTAAGCATACTTTTTTCAGTTTTGTAAGGCTTCCTCCATTTGCAGCTCATTTGGCTCACTGCCTAAAAAACATTTGTGACCTAGCCTCAGTTAATAAGGTAAGGTTGTCACTCTTGCACTGGATCAACATAGAGAAGAGACTACAACATGCAGCAACGTACAGCAGCATACGTTTCTTCAGTTCTTCAGATATGCCATGGGATAGAGATCTTGTAAGGAGAGGTAAGGCAGCGGCCATTGGGTAACATCGCTGAGTGGCATCAAATCCAACAAGCATTTGCAATGAAATGGGTCCCGCATTTACTCAAGTTGAAGCTATTAATGTTGAAAACTCCTAACCGGACTTTTCTTGCCACATCAACTGAAAAGTGAAACAGTTTCACATAAGCAAGCCGATGGCCACCATGAGTGCAAAGCAAACACACACAAGGAAACAGAAGTTTGCTCGCAGTGAAAAGTATTGGCAAAAGTTCAATAATCCATGTAACCGGCAAAAGTGCAAATACCCATGTAAAAGGGTTGATGTCATGCAAAGCGGTCACCTACTGCCTACAAAAGAAAGAGAAAAAATAGTGCAGAAACCATACGGAAAATATGGAGCCTCGTATGTTTTCAGTAGTTGGGCGATGAGCTCGAGGCGGTCTAAACACTGGAAAAGGCATGAGGTATGCATGCCTTTCACTAATTAAATCAAGCTAATTTTAAAAGGCAAGCCCACAAATCAACCAAACTGATGGGCTTGACATGGGCGTGGTTAAAAGCCCACAGAAAGATTACACTGGGAACGGAGGGCTTTGCTCTCAACCCTAAGAAATTATGAATTTGACAACATAGTTTTTTTACATAGATTGACTGAAAATTCAGAGTTTCTACATGTGCGCTATTGAAACATTCTAATAATTTTATGTTGTGTGCTGAGTATGACTATCCCTCCCCAAGAGGTCTCTAAAATATATTGGCAACACAGCAGAATTTTTGGTAAAATGTCCATAAAAATTCACTAAAGGACAATATGTTGTTCAGACAGATAATGACATAATGTCATTATGCAGTTTCACATGGCCGATCGTTCATCAAAAGTATGCATGCATTTAATTTTCCATCCTTCCCATTCATGCAAATTCCAAGAATCACTGGGAAGGGGGAGGGTTGAGAAATCAAAAGGTATATCAATCTCACAAACATGTGCTTTGACAGCAGAACTAGATATACTCCAGGGCTCAGCCTGCAGTGTTTCTACTCACACAGAGCTTCCAGGATCAAAGAATATAACTGTTATACTGGTCTTAAATGTTCAGGCCCTGACAGAAGTAGTGCTATCACAGGATGATTTTCCAATAGTGAGGTTGAAATGTACTCACCAAACTTATAAAACTGCAGCTATACTAGCAAGTGTCCTTTGGCACCAAGCAATCAAAATAAGAAGTATGTCTCCTAAATGATGCACCCAATTTGCAGACAGCAACCACAACCTTGTCCTCATTGTACATAAAGTTTAAATACACTTGTATGCCCTCACCACATATGCACTCAATCACCAACTACAACACAGATGTAGGCAGGGTTTGTTGCTAAGTGGCACAACCTATAAAAAGACACAGAAAATTAGCACACATGCTGATAGTGTGCACTTGGACTGAGACCCAACTTGTACACAGAAGTGTATTCTTGAAACAATTCAAATGGCTCACAAAAGTGTAAGAGCAATGGATATTGTTCTCCGTGTACACCCCTACTGGAGCTCCATGGCGCAGCTCCCTTGTCTTCTGTTTGGCCCTACATATTGAACCTTACCTCCGAGTCTGGACACTGCATTGTTTAATTTAGCCGCATTCATGAAAACACAAATTTTGTGTTGTCAAAGAACACTGCCAGTGCACCAGGACCCTAATGACAGAAGGAGGAGGAGGAGGGGGCTAAGGCATGATCCAGCTATAGAGCGATGTGGGTTTTTGGAGTCGATGTTTCAGGTGTGTATTTCATCTACAATCCATCACACAGGCACAATCCATTTCATTTAGCAGACATACTGCGCATGCCCCAGGAAGCACAGTACAATTGATAAAATGTTGCTGTCAGGGAGCATGTCAGTGCATCTCTGAGGCCAATGAGAAGCCACACACAGCGGCAGTGGCAGGATCCACAGCTCTGTCCCAGCTTCCTAAAGAGCTGTGCTTCCAGTCCTATCAAGAAGGTGGGAGCAGGATTGAGGTGGGTTTTCTTCTTTTTAAACCTGTCCTTGCTGCCTCGGCTGACTCCTCGTTGGGAATTATGTCTTGCTGGTTCCAATATCCAGCATCAGATTCCTGCTCTGATGCAAAAGAAGCAAGGTAAGTACAAAAATGTTTCTGTGTTCTTATATTTATGTGTTTTCAAGTGTGTTTGTGATTAATTGAAAGTGAGGGTGATTGAGTGAAAATGTGTGTGGGTGTGTGTGTTTATGTGTGTCAATAAGAATGAAAGTAAGTAAGAATCCCAGTTTGAGTGTGTGAATAAGTGAAAGTGAGTACAAAGGAGTGAATGTAGGAAAGTGAGTATATTAGATTGTGAGAGAGAGTGGAAGTGACATAGAGGATGTCCCTATCAATGGTGCAGTAGATGCAGCTGCACCAGGGCCCAGGGTCAGAGAGTGTGAAAGGTTGAGTGTGTGTAAGACTTTATGTAAGTAAGAATGGGAATAGTGAGTGGAAGCAGGGGCCTAGTTTGGTCTGTAAGACTGGGGGGGTGAGCTTCAGATTTCTGAAAAATCATGCTGGCATCAGCTGTGGCTCCTCCACTATGGCAGAGGAGCGTCACCCTCCCGCCAGCAGCAGGAGCTGAAAAATGAAAAATGTAAATATAATAAACAGTGTTTATTATCATTTTTCTTTTTATGGGGCGGGGCCATGGGCGATGACAGGGACTGAGGAGGAGTGCACAGCACTCCTCTCAGTGCACAAGTATTGTTGGCTGACCATCTCGGGCTGTCCAAACACACATGCACACTGGGCTCTGTCCAACTCGGCACTGTGTTGCTGGATTGGAGAAAGCAGACAGAGGCTCCCACTCTGCCTCGGAGTACCAAGCCAGGGCATTCCACCCAATCATAACGCTGCTCTCATGCAAGAGCAGCATCAGGATTGGTCGTTGGGCAGGCAGGGAGCTTGTGCCTTCAGCACGTGGAGCGGGATTCAGAAGAGTGGCAAGGCTGCGGTGGCGGAGGGTTTATTTTAAAAAAAATTCCTTTATGTTGTTGTGCCCCCGTCCTGCAGCTTTGCCCCTACAGGAACCGCCCCTGGCTGGCATATAGTGTTAAAATACATCATATGAGAAGCAGATTGCATGAGAGTCTCTTAAGTGGCAGTGGAAAGAGAACGCAGTGCAGATCGGTATGATTAATAAGTAGGAGGAACATAATATTTTGTAAAATAATAAACATTTTTTGGGCTTTCAAAACAGAGAGGAGAGAGAGTGTGTGTGCTTTGTCGTTGTGTGTGTGCATAAATCCCAGGTGAAACCTGACAGAAAAGTCACCATATCCAACTGAAACCACCTGTATCCAACAATTCATCAGAGTGTGAGTGAAGATGGGTAAGTGAGAGAATGTGAGTTAGAGTGAATGAGGGAGGTACCCGGCAACTTAGAACCGCAGAGGGACAGAAAGTGAAGAGGTAAACGCAGCTGCCTTTTCCCAAACACCATTTTTTGTGTTCTACCAAAAACAAAGGCAAAGAGTTAAACAAATCAGCATCTACTAAAATATCGAAGGGGCTGGTCCACCTAAAACTGATATCATGCCACTGTACATGGACAAAGAAAAGGGAAATACTCAATAAAGGTCCTGAAATGCTGGACTTGTTACAGGGTACCAAGTATTATGTTATGAAAATGAAAGCGTGTCTTTGCCTGGGCACAGAATGGTTTAACATAAGAATGGATGCAGGAAAATGAAGCGCTTGGAGTCCCTGCCACTTGAGAATGCTAAAGTTATGTCTATGCCTGGGCTTGGGTGGGACTAATGGACAGGGAAGACCCATGCCAAACACAGTTTAGTTTGTTCGAGGCCGGGGATTTAACCTGTGATATTTTCAAGCGTGTTCTCCCGTTTTTCGTTTAAATGATATGCTTTCTGATAAACAGTATATTAGGAACTTTGAAAATTGATATATTCTTAAGAACGGATGAATAGCCTTGAGAAAGCCCCAGGTGTACTTACCGCCAGGGGGCAAAATCACGCTGGCATCAGCTGTGGCTCCTCCACTATGGCAGAGGAGCGTCACCCTCCCGCCAGCAGCAGGAGCTGAAATATGAAAAATGTAAATATAATAAACAGTGTTTTTTATCATTTTTCTTTTTCAGGGGGGGGGGGGCCATGGGCGATGACAGGGACTGAGGAGGAGTGCACAGCACTCCTCTCAGTGCACAAGTACTGTTGGCTGACCGTCTCAGGCTGTGCAAACACACATGCACACTGGGCTCTGTCCAACTCGGCACTGTGTTGCTGGATTGGAGAAAGCAGACAGAGGCTCCCACTCTGCCTCAGAGTACCAAGCCAGGGCATTCCACCCAATCATAACGCTGCTCTCTTGCAAGAGCAGCATCAGGATTGGTCATTGGGCATGCAGGGAGCTTGTGCCTTCAGCACGTGGAGCGGGATTTAGAAGAGTGGCAAGGCTGCGGTGGCTGAGGGTTTATTTTTTTTAAAATTCCTTTATGTTGTTGTGCCCCCGTCCTGCAGCTTTGCCCCTACAGGAACCGCCCCTGGCTGGCATATAGTGTTAAAATACATCATATGAGAAGCAGATTGCATGAGAGTCTCTTAAGTGGCAGTGGAAAGAGAACGCAGTGCAGATTGGTATGATTAATAAGTAGGAGGAACATAATATTTTGTAAAATAATAAAAAAAAATTGGGCTTTCAAAACAGAGAGAAGAGAGAGTGTGTGTGCTTTGTTACTGTGTGTGTGCATAAATCCCAGGTGAAACCTGACAGAAAAGTCACCATATCCAACTGAAACCACCTGTATCCAACAATTCATCAGAGTGTGAGTGAAGATGGGTAAGTGAGAGAATGTGAGTTAGAGTGAATGAGGGAGGTACCCGGCAACTTAGAACCGCAGAGGGACAGGAAGTGAAGAGGTAAACGCAGCTGCCTTTTCCCAAACACCATTTTTTGTGTTCTACCAAAAACAAAGGCAAAGAGTTAAACAAATCAGCATCTACTAAAATATCGAAGGGGCTGGTCCACCTAAAACTGATATCATGCCACTGTACATGGACAAAGAAAAGGGAAATACTCAATAAAGGTCCTGAAATGCTGGACTTGTTACAGGGTACAAAGTATTATTTTATGAAAATGAAAGTGTGTCTTTGCCTGGGCACAGAATGGTTTAACATAAGAATGGATGCAGGAAAATGAAGCTCTTGTAGTCCCTGCCTCTTGAGAATGCTAAAGTTATGTCTATGCCTGGGCTTGGGTGGGACTAATGGACAGGGAAGACCCATGCCAAACACAGTTTAGTTTGTTCGAGGCCGGGGATTTAACCTGTGATATTTTCAAGCGTGTTCTCCCGTTTTTCGTTTAAATGATATGCTTTCTGATAAACAGTATATTAGGAACTTTGAAAATTGATATATTCTTAAGAACAGATGAATAGCCTTGAGAAAGCCCCAGGTGTACATACCGCCAGGGGGCAAAACATGTGTCAGCTGTTGTTCCTCTCTAAGTATTTCACATGAAATATCTACTGGATTTACTGACGTGGCTCAACGTATTATTGAAAACCATTTAACGAAGTGAAGATTTGGACTATCAATTTGGAAGAATGATTGGCCTAACAACACTTTGTTTTAACTCTAATTACCTTAACTGAGGGGAAAAAAAGGGGTCCACACCTTCTTGGCAGCCCATAACTCTATGAAATAGGGCACTGAAAAATTAGAAGAGAGTGTTGGACCTTTGGAGTGCAGTTTTTATGTAATCACAGTAGTTGTAATCTCAGCAGTGGTAACAACAGTGGTAGTAATCACAGCAGTGGTAATCCCTGCAGTGATAATCTCAGAGGTAGTAATCACAGTAGTGGTAACCTTAGCAGTGATAACCCTTGCAGGCGTAATCTCAGAGGTAGTAATCATAGTAGTGGTAATATCAGCAGGGTAATCTCAGAGTTAGTAATCACAGTTGGTGTAATCTCAGCAGTGGTAATCCCTGCAGTGGTACTCTCAGTGGTAGTAATCACAGTAGTGGCAATTCAGCATGGTAATCCCTGCAGTGGTAATCTCAGAGATAGTAATCACAGTAGTGGTAATCTCAGCAGTGATAATCGCTGCAGTGGTAATTTCAAATTTCAAAGGTGGCAACCTCAGCAGAGGTAATCTTTGCACTGGTAATGTCAGCGGCTGTAATCACAGTAGTGGTCACCTCAGGAGTGATAATCCCTGCAGTGGTAATCTCAGAGGGGCTCATTTCAATGTAGTAGATTGTATGTAGCGGAATATGGACTCCGTTGTATTTTAGGTGGTGACGTACAACACTGAGTGCTGGGTCCTCAGTCTAATATTTTCTTTGCATTTGCGTGTGAATAACGCTCATTTTCTGTTTATAACGCGCTTCCCTGAAGAACATGTTTTAAACTACTTCCTTCTCAGCGAGAAAAAGGACCTCTGAACTCAGTACAACACAGCGCCTTCCTGAGGGTCACCATGCTCATCTAAAGGTAAACATCTTCATTTGTTTAGTTTTTACTCAGCAGACTGCGTCCTTATAAAACAATGGGACTCGGATAGAATATATTTCACAAGCATTTGCAATGCAATGTGTCTTGCGTTTACTCGAGTTAAAGCTATTAGCGTTGTAAACCCCTAACCAGACTTTTCTTGCCACATAAACTGAAAAGTAAAACATTTTCACATAAGACACCCGACAGCGGCCATGAGCGCAATGCAAACAGAAGTTCACTTGCAGTGAAATTTATGGGCAAAAGTGCAATTATCCATGTAACCGGCAAAAGTGTAAATATCCATGTAACAGGGTCAATGTCATGCAAATCGATCTACTATTGCACAGAAAGATTGTGCTGCCTACGAAATAAAGACAAAAAATAGTGCAGAAACTATACTGAACACATGGAGCCTCGGATGTGTTCAGTAGTTGGCTGGTGGGCCCAAGGAGGGCTAAACATCGGAAAAAAGGCATGACTTATGAATGCCTTTCACTAATTAAATAAAGCTTATTTTAAAAGGCAAGCCCACAAACCAGCCAAAAGGATGTGCTTGACATGGGCGTGGTTAAAAGCCCACAGAGAGATTACACCAGGGACAGAGCGCTTTGCGCTGGACCCAAAAAAGCATGAAAGTCTTGAAAACAGTTCTTTTCTTCCTGCCTGCATGCTGCATAAAGATTGTTGCAGGGGGAGGAGCGGGAGGGAAGACAAGGCAAGTAGATTTTGCAGTTGTATATTCCTTGACCAGAGTTCACCTGAATGCTCGAACGTACCTAGATCTCTTTTTCTGGCTGCTGACTTTTGCTATCTTATATAAATAACCTAAAAGTGAACGGCTTTTGTCAACTTGATATATCTGCTAAGTCATATAATCAATCTTCTATCTTTAAAAAGACTAGTTTTTTTTAAAGAAAACAAAAATTCTCTAAAAGGGCATAGGCGTCCGATATAACTAATATTTAACACAGTTTCCCACTACATAACCTGCTGTAGTTAAAAAGCAGAACAGAGTAACTGTTTCTGTGCCTTACCTCAAGTTTCATCCCTTCCGAGCTGGGACTGGATTGTTGTTCTAACGAGAGATGAGGCATCTATATTTAAAGGGTGCAACGAGGCATGAAGAGAACCACCATTCTGACTGATTTATTGAACGTGAGAACATTCCTATTTTAGTGGTATTTGTCTTTTCTACTTGGTATGTACAGGTTGTGCCACTTGATTGATTTCACAGGTGATTACGCGTCCAGTCTTTATAAATTACTTGTACTTGGACACGCTGGAGGTCGGTGAACCTTTTAGCTGAGTTGGGCTCTCCTCATCCAAGAATATTCGGATCACTCAAATCAATAATCAATAACCATTGTAATCAATACCCAATAATTAATCAATAGATCAAGCGACACATTAGAAATCAATACCAATCAGTATTTTGACACATCATGGCCTTTGAGTCATGAATAACCACACCAGTTTATTAAAAGTTAATGAGTTTATTTCCCTATATTAACAAAGCTAACACAATATATATGAGTCTCAAAATCAAATGATATATGTATACGAACATTACTAGCTGTCCATAACGACGGAAGAAACACAATCTACGCAAAATCTGAATTATAATGCACTCGGTTATAGCAATACAAATCACTAATATGAGTAACTGAATTTGACTAATTGCATACATCGGTCAGCATAACAAGATTTCAATTCAACATGGTGCGTCAAGTGAATACCTTGACTAACCTCTAATTAGCATTGGCATGTGGGGCTTCATGCAAAACGATTTCAGTCAACACAAATTTGGAAAACTTCTAGCTTGGCCCCTATCAAAATAGCAGTTGGTACCTAAGAAGGAAAACACAATGCATAATACAATTATCCTTTCATAATTACCAAATACAATCAGCATTCAAGAAAGTCTTCGTCTTTCAGGTACTGGTTCGATCAACATGGGGCAGATTACAAAGGGGCCGAGTTAAGGGCAAGTTTCCTTGTGGCAGCAAGGAGAATGGGGCAAAGTTACTGCATGGGCAAGACAGGGCAAATTAAAGTTAAAGTCTCTAGGGTGAGAATTCTTAAAGTCTCTTTCTCTGGAAAAGAGAAAAGGGCATCAAGATGTCGTCTAAGATGGCGTCTGGCATTTGGCTTCAGAATGGCAAAAAGGAAAATGGCTGACTTCTCTTTGTCCGGTGGGTTTAAGTAAGAAACATTCCAAATTCTTTAGGATCTTCCATTGGAGGGTTCATAGGGTGGCTTCAATTTGACCAATGAATAGTGTCTTTCTCCTAGTACTCATTTATGCATACATTGTCCTTGGAGCCTTAGAACACAAGTTGCAACAAAGTTTGCCAATTAATTTTATCTTAGAGCCTTTATTGTCTGCACCTGCAGGAGCTGACCTTGCATCAAAGAGGATGAAACCGGCCTAGCACGAAACATTGGAGATAAGTGTATTAGTCATCTCTACTGAAAAAATACAGCTTTGGAATAAAATAATGTCTTTGTTACTACAAGTGAAACCACGCAGTTAAAATTTGAGACCAGGCGACTAGGCCAAAGCCTCTGCTAAATTTAAGCTAAGCATATAACAGTTTCAACAAGAAAATCATAGATTACATTTTCAATTATGACGGATTACTACATTTGTCAATTCTTCATGATTAATTAAGCTTGTTTATAATAATGATGAACTACTCCGTGGGCACAATTTCCCACGTACATTATTTTTCTTTGCTAAAATCACACTACCTTATACGATTTTGGTTACGTGATATATGAATATTTGTTAGTCCTTCTTTTTCTGCGTCATCACAGGCGCACTAAATCACAACATATAAAAATCACCAAAATTAACCGCTTAACTGCTGGGCTTTCTCCCCCAGGGCTGAGCTCTTTTTTTGGCTATTTCAGGTAATTCACTCTTAAGGCTCCATATTAATTGTTTGTACATAAGCTATCCCCTGCAAATGTGTGTCCCTTTTTCCAAAATCCTGGGGATTCAAGGTACCCAGGGATTGTGAATTCCCATGGAGGGGGCAGAGAAAATAGGGAACATTTGGTAAAATGTTGCATTGAACAATAGTATAAACTAATTTTTGACAACTTTTTCAACTGTAATTTTTGTCACAATGCCCGATTTACAAAAGCAAATTAACATTACGGTGTTACATCAGATTTTCTGGCACAGCACCAACGATGCGTTGTTTTTTCTGCGTTTGTGTCGTTTTTCAGGCTCACAGTCTTGGTTCCTCCTCGCGGTGCAGGGATATTTTGATGCCCAGGGACGATGCATTAAAAATCCTTGACATGCTGGGTGAAGGAGCAGGGGCTGCGTCGATCCAGTAGGCAATGCGTTGAATTTTCCATCGCAAGGCAGGTGCTGCATCAAATTCTCTATCATTAAGTCTGGGCTGCGCTGTTCCGGTCGGCAGTGAGGCGATTTCCTAGCTACGATGCAGGGTTTGCATCAATTTCTGCAAGTGTTGCATCGATTTCTGACGCACAAGGAGTTTCATGAAGTCTTTGTTGGCCCTGAGACTTCAGAAACAGGAGTCAAGCTCAATCCAATTCCTTGATAAGCACTTCAGGAGGAAGGCAGAGTCCTTCCAGCAGAGAGGCCAGCAGGGCAGCAAGCAGAGCAGCAGTCCTTCTCAGCAAAGCAGTCCAGTTAAATCCTTTGGGCAGCAAGGCAGTTCCTCTGACAGAGTGCAGGTGTAGGTCAGAAGTGCCTGATCTGGTGGGGTTAGAGACCCAGTTTATGTACACGAAACACAAGTTCCCCTTTCAGTCCAGTCCTGTCCTTTGTGTGAGGGCAGGCCATTGGCCTCTGAAAATGTGAGCCCCTCCACCCTTTCTGCCCAGGAAGAACCATTCAGTATGCAGATGAATGCAGATGTGACTGAGTGTCCTGTGTTTCTGGTTGTCTGGGTGGATTACACTAGAGGAGCTGTCAACCAGCACAAACAAGACGTGGATTGGAGACAGGCTGTAAGGCACAGATGTTAGTAAGTGCAGAGAAATTCCCACTTTCTAAAAGTGGTATTTCTAAAATAGTAATATTAAATTCAGCTTCACCAGTAAGCAGGATTTCCTGTTACCATTCTGACAATACCAAACAAGAAATTGCTACTCCTTCCAGATCAGAATCTACCACTTACAAGTATATGAGGGCAATTCTAATGCTAGTCTATGAGAGTGGCAAGTCTCACAGTAGTGGAAAACGAATTTAGGAGTTTTTCAGTACCAGGACAAATAAACCGTGTTCTGCTTTTTACCAGCATACCACCCTGCCCTGTGCGTTACCTAGGGCCTAACTCAAGGGTGACCTATATGTAGCAAAAGAGGTGTTTACAGCTCAGCAAGAAGTTTTAAATGCCAAGTTGAAATGGCAGTGAAACTGCACATACAGATCTTGCAATGGCAGGCCTGAGACATTGTTAAGCGACTACTTATGTTGGATGCACAATAAGTGCTTTAGGCCCACTAGTAGCGTTTCATTTA
Organism: Pleurodeles waltl; assembly: GCF_031143425.1. Lineage (NCBI taxonomy): Eukaryota > Metazoa > Chordata > Amphibia > Caudata > Salamandridae > Pleurodeles > Pleurodeles waltl. The sequence goes on from NC_090446.1 coordinate 1,427,464,320, forward strand.
CAGGCCCTGGGCACACGCAGTGCACTTTACTAGGGACTTACAAGTAAATTAAATATACCATTTGGGTAGAAATGGATGTTATCATGTTTAGGGGAGAGAACGCATGCACTTTAGCACCGGTTAGCAGTGGTAAAGTGCACAGAGTCCTAAAACCAGCAAAAACAGTGTCAGAAAAGTGGATGGAGGAAGGCAAAAAGATGGGGGATGACCACCCTAAGGCTTTCAAGTCTAACAGCCTGGAAACAGGAACATTATGAATTTAGTGAGCAGTGAGTCACCTTCTGGTGGTCTGTATAGGAAAGTACCCTCTTTTTGGCAAGAAACCTCAATTTCTCCCTGATGTCAGTGTGTTTTTGACTGTGTCTCTGGGATCCTGCTAGTCAGGACCCCAGTGCTTATGGTTTATGGCCTCCTTGTCAGTGTGTTTCACTGTTTTCTAAATTGTCACTGGAGTCCTGCTAATCAGGCCCCTAGTGTTCATGCTCTCTCTGTTTCCAAATTTGTCACTACATACTGGTAACTCACTATTTCACTCCAAATTGGCATACTGGTCACCCCTTATAAGTCCCTAGTATATCGTACCTAGGTACCAAGAGCTTTGGGGTTCAAGGGGATCCCTATGGGCTGCAGCATTTCTTTTGCCACCCATATGTAGCCCATGCAAAGGATTTTACAGGTCTGCCTTTGCAGCCTGTGCGAAATTTCACAGGCATTTTCACTGCACCAGGTAATTTATAAGTCACCTATATATCAGGTCCTTCAACCCTGAAGGCTGGATGCAAAGTACCCGTGTGTGCGGGCACCTCTGCACTAGCAGAGGTGCCCCCATGTCGTGCAGGCCCCCTTTCCAGACTTTGTGAGTGCGGGGATGCCATTTTAAGTGTGCACTGGACATAGGTCAATACCTATGTCCAGCTCCACATTGGTAACTCCAAATTTGGCCTAGTAAGGGGTCTAACAACTGGGAATTGCACTCCAAAAGTGATTCTAGCATTGGTTGCACAACCCATGCACTCTGGGGGCTCTACAGTGGACCCCCAGTACTGCCATAGCAGCCTTCTGAGGTGTTCCAGGCAGCCCCAGCTGCTGCCACCTCGCAGACAGGCTCCTGCCCTCCTGGGTCTTGAGCAGCTCAATTCCAGGAATGCAGAACAATGCATTTCCTTTAGGAGAGGGGTGTTACACCCTCTCCTTTTGGAAATAGGTGTTACACTGGAAATGGTTTGAAGAGCATAGATGGTGCCTTTCTTGCATAACCCAGTCCATACCAGTTCAGGCACCCCTAGTCCCTGCTCTGGCACAAAAGTGGACAAAGGAAAGGGGAGTGACCACTCCCCTGTACATCACCACCCCAGGGGTGGTGCCCAGAGCTCCTCCAGAGTGTCCCTGTGTTTTACCATCTTGGATTCCAAGGTGGTGAGGCACTCTTGGAGCATCTGAGTGGTCAGTGCCAGCAGGTGACGTCAGAGACCCCTCCTGAAAGGTATTTACCTGGTTAGGTGACCAATCCACCTCTCAGGGCTATTTAGGGTCTCTCCTCTGGGTGTTTTTTCAGAAATGGATTGCAAGACTCCAGCAGGAATCCTCTGCTTCCTTTACTTCATCTTCTACCGATGGATCAACAGCTGACTGCTCAAGGAACTCTACAACAAAGAAGCAAAAACAACTTTTGCAACATGGTATCTTCAGCTCCTTCCAGCAACTGCAACTGTTTCCAGGTTGTTCATCTTCTGAGGACCTCCTGTCCTTACTCTGCACTAGAAGAACTGAAGGAATGCCCAGTGGAGTGACGGAGTCACTTCCCTGCTTCAGCAGGCACTTCTCTATAGCGATGACCGGTGGCTTGGGTCCCTTCTCCAGATGACAGGCTTGGATCCAGCAACATGGGTGCTGGACTAAAGTGACTCCGACAGTCCGAACGTCCAGCTGTCCAACTTTGGTGGAGGTAAGGGCTTGCCTCCCCATGCAAGACAGTACCCCCTTGCACCACATGAATTGCAGTTGCCAAGGCTTGTGTGCGACCATCCAAGAAGTTCTTTGTGCACAGCACAGCTTGGACCCCCTGCACTCCATCCAGCGACGCATAGCTTCCGGAGTGGTTCTCTGTAGGCGTGGAAATCCTTTGTGTCGTGCTGCGTGGGCCTCCATTTGCACCTTCTTTTTACCCGTGCTGTAGGACTTCTGTGTGCACTGCGTGGTCTTCTGAGGGCTCTCTGAGTTGCTGAGAGGCCCCTCTGCCTGCTGCTCCTGGGTAGAGGCCACCATGTCCCTCCTGGTCCCGGGCAGCACCATCTTCTGCTAACTGTGAGCTTTGCATGAGCCAAGGCTTGTTGGCAAAATCTAGTGACGCAAACCAGACTCCATTCATCCATCTGGCATGGGACATCTTCTGCACCAACCAGGATCCTGCATCTGTCTTCTGTGCAATACTGACTTTGTCTTCTCAAATCAAATCAAATCAAATCAAAAGCATTTATAAAGCATGCTACTCACCCGTGAGGGTCTCAAGGTGCTAGGGGAGGGGGGTTACTGCTGCTCGAAAAGCCAGGTTTTGAGCTGCCTCCGGAATGCAGGGTGATCCTGGGTGGTCCTGAGGTTGGCGGGGAGGAAGTTCCATGTCTTGGCCGCCAGGTAAGAGAAGGATTTCCCACCTGCCGTGGTGCGGCGGATGCGAGGTACGGCGGCGAGTGCGAGGTTGGCGGAGAGAAGTTGGTGGGTGGGTAGTGTAGAAACTGAGGCGACGGTTGAGGTATTCGGGTTCCATGTAGTGGAGGGCTTTGTGTGCGTGGGTGAGGAGCCGGAAGGTTATCCTTTTGTTGACGGGAAGCCAGTGCAGGTGTCTCAGGTGGGCAGAGATGTGTCTGTTGCGGGGTATGTCGAGGACGTAGCAGGCGGAGGCGTTTTGTATTCGCTGAAGACGTTTCTGGAGTTTAGCGGTGGTTCCTGCGTATAGGGTGTTTCCATAGTCCAGGGGGCTTGTGACGAGGGCGTGGGTCACAGTTTTTCTGGTGTCGGCGGGGATCAGCGGAAGATCTTTCGGAGCATGCGGAGCGTGAGGAAGCAGGAAGATGATACGGCGTTGACTTGTTTGGTCATGGTGAGAAGTGGGTCCAGGATGAATCCTTGGTTGCTTGCGTGGTCTGAGGGGGTTGGTGCGGTGCCAAGGGCCGTGGGCCACCAAGAGTCATCCCAGGCGGACGGGGTGTTTCCGAGGATGAGGACTTCCGTTTTGTCCGTGTTCAGTTTCAGACGGCTGAGTTTCATCCATTCTGCGACGTCTTTCATTCCATCTTGCAGGTTGGTCTTGCCGCTGGTGGGGTCCTTGGTGAGGGAGAGTATCAGCTGAGTGTCATCGGCATAGGAGGTGATGTTGATGTTGTGTTTGCGTATGATGTCGGCGAGGGGGCTCATGTAGACATTGAAGAGAGTCGGGCTGAGTGAGGGGCCTTGTGGGACGCCGCAGACGATCTCGGTGGGGTCTGAGCGGAACGGAGGGAGGTAGACGTTTTGGGAGTGTTTTGAGAGGAAAAAAGTGATCCAGTCCAGGGACTGTCCTTGGATACCGGTGGAGCGCAGGCGGGATATTAGGGTTCGCTGGCAGACGGTGTCGAAGGCAGCCGAGAGGTCGAGGAGGATGAGGGTGACTGTTTCTCCGTTGTCCATCAGAGTTCTGATGTCGTCTGTGACTGAGATGAGGGCAGTTTCTGTGCTGTGGTTGGCTCGGAATCCGGACTGGGAGGGGTCGAGTAGGTTGTTGTCTTCGAGTAAATTGGTCAGTTGCTTGTTGACGGTCTTCTCGATGACTTTTGCAGGGAAGGGGAGGAGCGAGATGGGGTGGAAGTTCTTCAGGACGCTGGGGTACGCCGTAGGTTTCTTCAAAAGGGCGTTGACTTCCGTGTGTTTCCAGCTCTCGGGTAAGGTGGCAGAAGCAAACGAGCTGTTGATGATAGTCTGGAGATGAGGGGCGATGATGTTGTTGGCTTTGTTGAAGATGAAGTGTGGGCAGAGGTCCGAGGGGGCACCGGAGTGGATGGTGTTTATGGTGACTTTGGTCTCCTCCGCGCTGATGTGGATCCAGGCGTTGAGGGTGATGGGTGGGGTTGTCGGTTCTGTGGTGGTTGGCTGGGTCTGGTGCCCGAAGCTGTCGTGTAGGTCGGTGATCTTAAAATGGAAGAAGGTAGCGAGGGAGTTGCAGAGGTCTTGTGAGGGCGTGATGGAGTTGGAGTTGGCGTTCGGGTTGGAGAGCTCTTTGACGATGTTGAAGAGTTCTTTGCTGTTGTGAGTGTTCTTGTCCAGTCTGTCTGTGAAGGAAGTTCTTTTGGTGGCATGGACCAGCTGATGATGTTCGCGGGTGGCGTTTTTGAGGGCAGACATGTTTTCTACGGTGTGGTCTTTGCACCAGTTTTTCTCAAGGGTACGGCAGGTTTTTTTGGATTCCTTGAGGGTGTCTGTGAACCATTGAGGTTTCCTGGTGCTGGTCTGTCTTGGGAGGCGTCTGAGGGGTGCGAGGTTGTCCGCGCAGTTGGTGATCCAATGAGTGAGGCTGAGGGCTGCGTTGTTGGGGTCGGTGGAGAAGGTGGGTTGGTTGTCACTGAGAGTGGAGAGAAGCTGTTCCGTGGGGATTTTGTTCCAATGTCTGCGTGGGATGGGTTGTGTGCGGAGGTCCAGTGAATTACGAAGGAGTGGCTGAAGGATATGTGGTTGCTGGCGGAGAAGATGGGGTCGAGCGTGTGTCCGGCGATGTGGGTGGGGGTGTTCACTAGTTGCTTGAGACCGAGGTTGGCGAGGTTGTCGAGCAGGGTGGTGGTGTTGGGGTCATTGTTCTGCTCCAGGTGGAAGTTGAGGTCTCCGAGGAGGATGTAGTCCAGCGAGGCTAGGGCGTGCGGGGAGATGAAGTCAGCGATGGATTCGCTGAAGAGGGCGCGTGGTCCAGGGGATCTGTAGATGAGAGTTCCTCTGAGGGTGGTCCTGGGGTCGGTGCGGGTTCTGGAAGTGCATGTGTTCGGCGGCGAGGGGGGTGGCTTCGGTGGAGGTGGTGACATTGATGGAGTCCTTGAAAACGATGGCAATTCCTCCACCGACTTGGTTGGTGCGGTCTCTCCTGGTGATCTTGTAGCCGTCGGGATGGCTATGGCGATGTCGGGGGCCGAGGAAGCGTTCATCCAGGTCTCAGTGATGAAGGCGACGTCCAGTGCGGTAGAGTCCAGGAGGTCCCATAGTGGTCCTCACCGGTGGTTCTTCTTTTCCACCTTCATCCGGGTTAGCAGGGGCTTCTGTTCTCCCTTGACTCTTCAGTGCTTCTTGGACTTGGCTCTTCTGGTTCTTGCATTATCATCTATCACAACTTCTAGTGTGTTTTAGGAAACTTGCTGTGTTTTACTCACGCTTTCCTGGGCTCTGGGGTGGGGTCTATTACTTTCCTTTGGTATTTTCTTTGACTCCCAGAGCCCCTCTACACACTACAATTGCCCATTTGGGAAACCGACTTTCACATACCACTGGTTTAGTATGTGGTTTGTGTTCCCCTTAGGCCCATTGTAAAATATTGTTTTTTTCACTATTTACACTGTTTTCTTTCTGTGTACTTACCTGTTTTTGGTTACTAGTGTATATATTGTGTAATTTACTTATGTCCTGAGGGAGTATAGTCTCCAAAGTATTTTTGGCATTGTGTCACTAAAATAAGGTACTTTTATTTTAGTAACACTGAGTATTGTCTGTCATGTGTGTGAGTACTGTGCGACTACAGTGGTATTGCAAGGGCTTTGCATGTCTCCTAGTTCAGGGGAAACATCCCCAACCATGACTCCTGAACAACAATGTTGTGAACAATGAAAGCAGAACAATGCTTTGGTTAGCCATAACTTCATTGTTCTGTGCGCATGTGCTGAACAACGCACATGCGTGGTTAAGGCACAGAAGAAGGGAGTCAGCTTTGTCAGAGGACATGATCAGGTAAGTATAGCTGGGGCAGTTTTAGGGATGGAGGCGGGTATTTTTAGTTTTTAGGGGCAGGGGTGGGGGTTCGGGGTAGTCTAAGTTTTATGGGAGGTCGTGGTAGTTTTAGGGATGGGGTGCGGTTCGCTGTAGTTTTAGGGTGTGGAGGGTTGGGGTATTTTTAGTTTTTAGAGGCAGGGGTGGACGGTTGGGGTAATTTAGGTTTTAGAGGGGTTGCTGTAGTTTTAGAGGCGAGGTTGGGGGGTCGGGGTATTTTTAGTTTTTAGTGGTGGGGTGGGGGTTGTGGTAGTTTAGGTTTTAGGGGGTGGGGGTCACGGTAGTTGTAGGGGTGGGGGTTGGGGTATTTTGAGATTTTAGGGGCAGGGGTGGGGGGTTGCAGTAGTTTTAGGGGCAGGGTGGGGGTTCGCTGTAGTTTTAGGGGTGGGTGAAGGGGTTGGAGTATTTTTAGTTTTTAGGGGTGGGGTGGGATTTGGTGTAGTTTAGGTTTTAGGGAGTGGGGGTCACAGTAGTTTTAGGGGTGGGGTGGAGGGTTGGGTATTTTTAGTTTTTGGGGGCAGGGGTGGGGGCTCGGAGTAGTTTAGGTTTTAGGGGGTGGGGGTTGCTGTAGTTTTAGCAGTGGGAGTAGGGGGGTTGGGGTATTATTCGTTTTTAGGGGCGTGGTGGGGGTTTGGGTAGTTTAGGTTTTATGGGGTGGGGGTTACAGTAGTTTTAGGGGTGGGGTTGCTGTAGTTTTAGGGGCGGGTTGGGGGTTGGGGTATTTTAAATTTTTAGGGGCAGGGTGGGGGCGGTCAGGGTAATTTAGGTTTTAGAGGGGTTGCTGTAGTTTTAGGTGCAGGGTTGGGGGGTCGGGGTATTTTTAGTTTTTGGGGGTGGGGTGGGGGTTGTGGTAGTTTAGGTTTTAGGGGGTGGGGATCACAGTAGTTTTAGGGGTGGGGGTGGAGGGGTCGTAATATTTTTAGTTTGTAGGGGCAGGAGTTTGGGGTCGCGGTAGTTTTAGGGGCAGGGTGGGAGTTCGCTGTAGTTTTAGGGGTGGGTGAAGGGGTTGCAGTGTTTTTAGTTTTTAGGGGTGGGGTAGGTGTTGGCGTAGTTTAGGTTTTAGGGGTGGGGGGTCACTGTAGTTTTAGGGGTGAGGGTGGAGGGTTGGGTATTTTTAGTTTTTAGGGGCAGGGGTGGGGGGTCGGAGTAGTTTAGGTTTTGAGGGGTGGGGGCTTGCTGTAGTTTTAGCGGTGGGGGTAGGGAGGTTGGGGTATTTTTTGTTTTTAGGGGCGTGGTGGGGGTTTGGGTAGTTTAGGTTTTATGGTTGGGGGTCGCAGTAGTTTTAGGGGTGGGGGTTTCTGTAGTTTTAGGGGCGGGTTGGGGTATTTTACATTTTTAGGGGCAGGGTGGGGGGTCAGGGTAGTTTAGGTTTTAGAGGGTGGGAAGTCGCAGTAGTTTTAGGGGTGGGTGGTAGGTAGTTTTCAGGGGCAGGGGTGGGGGATCAGGTAGTTTTAGGGGCAGGGGTGAGGCGTCACATATTTTTAATTTTTAGGGGGTGGATGGTCAAGGTAGTTTTAGGGTTAGGGTAGTTTAAGTTTTAGAGGTGGGGGTTGGAGGTAGTGGTTCAATTGTTTTTAGGGGTGGGGTGGGGGGTTGGGGTATGATTGTTTTAGGGGTGGGGGGTCAGGGTGGGGGGGGTCACATGCTGGAAAAATCATTGTTAAGGCATTTGTGGTAAAGGCATTAATGGTAACAACGCGGTCCTTGTTTCAACCGTATTGTTTAGGCATGCGTGGTACCAGCATTCATGGTTCCGACTCCTATTCCTAGTTCAGCCTTGGCTGCTCTGCCTACAGCTACCTCAAGTCAGCCTGGCTTCTAGACACTGACTACATTTCACTAATAAGGGATAAGTGGTCCTGGTATAAGGTGTAAGTACCTCTGGTACCCACTACAAACCACATCAGCCTCCTAAAGTCTGAACTAGAGAGAGTGGGAGTCAAGTTGAAATTGCTGAAATTAAAGATGATCAGGGAGACCTGCTTGCATGTCAGAAACTATTTTAGGAGGTGTTTTGAGCATACTATGACGGGCTGTACCGGAAGGAAGTGCAGCAAAAATGTGGGAAGTATTTCGGGACCTTTCCAGTAAATCAAATAAGAAGTGAAGATTGTGATTTGTTGAATGCCCTGATGTAGAAAAGTAAATGTCAGCTGCTCTTAAGTGTTTGGCATCTAGGAAAGCGGTTGGTCCTGATAAAATCCTGCTGGAATTTTATGAAAAAGAATTTCAGCAATTGGCCCTGACTTTGTGGAACTATTTTTAGGCATACAAAAGACTGATGCCTTCATTAGGAGCTTGGCAGTCTTACGTCCTCCAAAGTCAAGGTGGTGATCTGACCGCTGCCACCGCCACGATCATGGATCCAGATGGGTTAACGCTGGTCGGAGTCATGGTCAGCAACAGAAGCGCTGACTTCAGCACCACTGTGCTGATTACAAGTCCATTTTCTGCCAGCCTTTTTATGGCGGAGTACCTGCCATTAAAAGGCTGGCAGAAAGGCAGTGCAGGATACCCCTGCCCAGCACCCTCAGAATGCACACTGTCAACTATGACAGACAGTTCACATTCCAAGGGTGCTGGGGGCTCCCTATGTGCAACAGTATTGGCCTTGGCTCCCTGAGGAGTCGCGGCGAATGATGCAGCACTGTTTCCACCAGGCTGACCATCAGAAATCTCCTAATATGGAGGTTTCCACCGTTCATCCAGGTGGAAACATTGTAATTGGGGCAGTGGGAAGACCTCTAGCTCTGCTATGGCCTCCTTCACACGGGTGTCGCAGGCCAACGGTCAGCTCGTCAAACCCGTAATGAGGTCCTGAATCTGTTCCAAAATCTTGGGATTCAACAAATATTGTGGTTTTCTAAAAGAAGGGGAAACCCCCACTGTAGCCAGGATCATATAGACCAATTACTTTGATAAACAGCAACACAAATCAATCAATCAGGGATTTGTAAAGCATGGCTACTCACCCGTGAGGGTCTCAGGGCGCTGGGGGAGGTAGGAGGAGGTGGGAGGGTGGGGGACTGCCTGCAGTGGATTTGGGGGGTATTCCAGGTCTTGGCGGCGATGTGGGAGAAGGATCCTTCTCCGACTGTAGATTTCCGGATGCGGGGGACATTGGCGAGGGCCTGGTCAGCGCAGCGGAGATGTCTGACGGGAGTGTAAAAGGAGAGTCTGTGGTTGAGGTAGGCTGGTCCAGCGTCATGTAGGGCCTTGTAGGCGTGGTTCAGGAGCTTGAAGGTGATTCTCTTGTCGATAGGCTGCCAGTGTAGGTCTCTCAAAAGGGCAGAGGTGGATTACATTCCAATGTGTTGGCCTCAATACTCAGCCAAATTATAGCCAAGACTGTCTCCCTGTGGCAGCATGGCTTTATTCCAGGAAGAGAGACCACAGATCACGTCCACCGAGTGATAATGTTTTTTGATGCTGCAGCTGCCTTCTGAGACTGTATTGCTTTAATTTTACTGTTCACAGAAAAAGCGTTTTATAGGGTCTCCTGGAGGTATCTGTGGTAGGTGATTAGCTGGGTCAAGGTCTTATCAAGACTGTGCTAGCTAATTCCAGAGTAGAAATGATGAGAGACCAATTTGATCAGTTTCAGATTCAGAAGGGCACTAGGCAGAGGTGCCCATGTTCCCCACTTCTGTTTGCTCTGTACATCGATCCCATGCTCAGGAAATTAGAGGCTAATGAACATATACACTCAATGCGTTTTTTTGGATTGGAAATAAAAAAGCTTGCATTTGCAGATTATATTTCGTTTGTCATGCTGGTTCAGGGGTTGGCTTTGAAGGAGGTAGGAGGTAGAACGAGAGGCAGTAATATTTGGGGAATTTTGCATATATTTGCTCAACCGATATGAGACTCATGTAGTGACCAATAGATATCCCCAGTTATTGAATTTGCACATTGTTGATAGAGCTTTATATCTTGGAGTCAATGTTACAGCTGACTTAGATCAACTGGTGGAGGTTAATCTTGCACTACTTAATGGGAAGGCCAGAAACAAACTGAAGAGATTGGATAATATTCCTTTGTCCATTGTGGGACACACTAGCATTATTAAAAGTTTATTTCTGCACAACATTTTGTACTTTTTTGGGGCTATCCTGCTTGAGTTTGAGAGTCATTGGTTTAAGCAATTAGATGAGCTTCCTTGCAGTTTCTTATGGTCATTTGCCAAGACCAGAAGGGTCCTTAAGTTTTTGACACTGCCCTGGGAGGGGCTCCCAAATTTTACATTTTATTGGGCTGCAGTATTGCAATATGTGCGCTCCTTGTTCTGGGAATGCAACAAGGATAATTGAGTGGGCTATACAGCCCCCCGTCAATGCTCCATTGATCAGGGAAGTAGCCAGAGGATATTTTCTACAATAGGTTGAACCCAGCTATTTTAAGAAGATCCGATTAAAGACTCTACAGACTGCTGGAAAGATTTGGGTCACTTCATGGAGAAAGTTAGGTTTAGGGAAACTGATGAGGTCGGTTGACTTTTAGACAGTACACAATTTTGAGCATATAACTGAGGGAGGCTGCACCCCCCTTTCACCTGCTCCCTCAAGCAATAATGTTTCTAGCACTTTAGACCGACAGCCCATCATGTGACTGGGATGGTGGGGTATGGTAAAGCATGTAATCCTCTTTCTGGAGCCTATGATAGTTGTTTTTCGTATACTGCTATTCTCGTTTGCTGGGCTTGTGGGGTATGATACTGCACACAAATCACTTTAAGTATTAGTTACTGGTCTGGTGCTTATGGCTTGTTACTCCATTTCACCAATAGTTTGATTTTCGGTAAGATTCTTGATTCATTTTGCTGAAGATGTTTGGTGTCGGTGGGCAGAGATGTATGTCAGAAATGTATTTTACTCTTGTGTTTTTTAAAAGCAATAAAAATATTTAAAAAAGAAATCCAATTGGTAAAAAAAAAATATTCTACTATTCTATTCCATGCTCCCACATGTCTTTAGATGAAAAGTGGATAGCTATGGATTTTGAGCCCTAGCTCAGTGGCATCTAGAGAAACCGAGCAAACGTACACACTGTGGAAAACTAGATACTTTGGGAAATTCAAGATTGCCTGATTTGTGTGGCTCTCACCAGATGTTTTCTACCCAGAATCTTCTCATCTATGTCATGGAAAGCTCTGTAATCTGTAAGGAGCCACAAATTTACATCCACCTGCCATTCACAACAGTTTCCCAATACAAATGGTACATCTCGTCTGCGAGTAGGCCTAGTGCCCACAACAGGAAATAGCTCAGAACACAAGTGGATAGGTGTGGATTTTGAGTCCTATCTCTTACCTTAACCATTCTGTGCCTCTGACTGTCTCTAAATACATGTCTGGGGTAGATGACAGTTGGTTTCTGTGCATTCACTTAAAACAGACACACATATAGGCAGCTTTGGTGTGACATTTGCATCCTAATGGCCGATAACCTGGCTGATGGATCTTTTTGGGCTAGATGGGAGAGAGGAGCAGACACCTACGCTGGAATAGGGTTGAGCTTCTTATCACATAAAGAATTGAGGCCCGTATTTATACTTTTTGATGCTAAACTGCGCTAACGCAGTTTAGCGTCAAAATTTTTTGCGCCGGCTAACGCCATTCTGAAGCACCATGCGGGCGCCGTATTTATTGAATGGCGTTAGCCGGCGCAAGCAGACCGGCGCTGCCTGGTGTGCGTGGAAAAAAACCACGTACACCAGGCAGCGCCGGCGTTGGGAAAAATGGCACTAGGGCGTCTTAAAAATGGTGCAAGTCAGGTTGACGCAGAAAATCGCCTCCACCCGATTTGCGCCATTTTTAACGACGCCCAGACGCCATTTACATGACTCCTGTCTTAGTAAAGACAGGAGTCATGCCCCCTTGCCCAATGGCCATGCCCAGGGGACTTATGTCCCCTGGGCATGGTCATTGGGCATTGTGGCATGTAGGGGGGCACAAATCAGGCCCCCCTATGCCAAAAAAAATATGAAAAAAAAAAAAAATTATACTTACCTGAACTTACCTGAATGTCCCTGGGGTGGGTCCCTCCAGCCTTGGGTGTCCTCCTGGGGTGGGCAAGGGTGGCAGGGGGGGTCCCTGGGGGCATGGGAGGGCAGCTGTGGGATCATTTTGAGCCCACAGGTCCCTTAACGCCTGCCCTGACCCAGGCGCTAAAATCCGGCGCAAATGCAGGGTTTTTTGCCCCGCCCACTCCTGGGCGTCATTTTTGCCCGGGAGTATAAATACGACGCATTTGCGGCGCAGTCATTTTTTTAGACGGGAACGCCTACCTTGCATCTCATTAACGCAAGGAAGGCGTTCACGCAAAAAAATGACGCTCTTTACTCATAGTTTGGCGCTAGACGCGTCTAACGCCAAAGTATAAATATGGCGTTAGTTTTGCGCCGAATTTGCGTCGAAAAAAACGACGCAAATTCGGCGCAAACGGAGTATAAATATGCCCCTGAATACTACCCCTGTAGGGAAGGAAGGGACCTTGTGATCTTCAAAGGCATTTTATGAAATCTCCCCCGCTTCAAAGACACATTTTGGTATATGTAGTGGACCCCAAACCCAACCAAATCAGTTCACTTAGGGGTCCCAAGGAGATTCCACCAAGGAGAGAAGCTATGCTACTAAGTGAGACTGCCACTTTTCTATTTGCTTTGCTGTGTTGACCTGCTGATTGCTGTGCTGCCAGGAGGAACTGCCACTTTGCATCTTTGTATCTTCACAGACTCAAGCAGCTGAGCCCCATGACAATCCATGCACTGTCTGCTGCCAAGTGCCAATACTGCCAGATCCCACATCAAGACACTGTCAGGAGCTCGTTGCTCCAGCCACCGTGTTCAGCATTTTGCAGAGTTACCTGCGCTTACCTATCCTAAACAGTTCTACTGCATGAACTGACTGAGGTCAGCACAATTCCATTGAGGCAGACAGTAAGAGTAGGGCCTACTGTGGGCCTCTGCCTGGCAGAGGGGTGGTTAAGGGACTAGTTTGCTGTGCCAAGCCAACATCTGCACTAGAAACTATGCCATGCAGCCCCAGGCTATCAGAGAAGGAAAAAAGGATAGAGGGCATAGTCACCTTGAAGCATATTGGACTCGCACCTGTACATAAGGTATTAGAGGCATTTTGTGATTTGTGTCTTACAGTAGAACAAAGCACTTTTCTTTCCTAAAAGAGACATTTTTGGATGGACAACCACATTGTTGTGCTGCTGGGAGCACGTTTGAGTGCTCAGCCTTTTGTACCCCATACTAACCTACCTGAAAAACGTGTAGCTTCTCACCATTGCTGTCACTGAGAGTCAAGTGCTGAAATTTGAGACCTACAGCAGGATGGACCCAAGGACAGTAAAGTTAAACAACCCTAGACACCCATGGCTGAGGTCCAGTTGTCCCTGCCTGCCCATGACCACCAAAATGGGATTTTACATCATGTCTGAGTTGATCTCTAAGCATAGGTGTCTCAGTCGCAAGCCTGAAGGTCTATCAATCCAGCTGACCTTCAGGTACTGGGAGAATATAATATTCAGAGACCAGGTTGCTTTGCAGTGGTCATGGACTGTCCTGAGGTAGGTGGAAAATCCCTGCACAATCAACTACTGGAATCTAATAGAGTTAGATGAGATTGCATCTAATAATTAGCATGACCCTAGTATTTAACCAAAAATATATGTTTTTTGGATGCCATAGGGAACTAGTATAACATGCGCACCTTTGAAAGGATCGTCATTTAAGAAGTGACGATTGTGCATTCTGCATTGTTTTGCTGCCTTCTCCATTCTACAGGTTCAACAGTTGCTAAGATTGCAGGTATAAGGGGGTCATTCCGACGGAGACCGCCAAAAGACCGCACCGCGGTCAAATGACCGTGGCGGTCATTCTGACTTTCCTGCTGGGCGGGCGGGCAGGCATGACCGCCAAAAGCCCGCCCGCCCGCCCAGCAGGAAAGACCCAGCAACCCAGCGGAGTTGCTGGTGTGCGACGGGTGCAGTGGCTTTGCAGACACTGAAAATCTTAATGGGGCCCTGTTAGGGGGCCCCTGCAGTGCCCCCAGTGTCTGCTTTGCAGACACTGAAAATCTTAATGGGGCCCTGTTAGGGGGCCCCTGCAGTGCCCATGCCAGTGGCATGGGCACTGCAGGGGCCCCCAGGGGCCCCACGACACCCGTTCCCGCCAGCCTGGTTCTGGCGGTGAAAACCACCAGAAACAGGCTGGCGGGAAGGGGGTCGGAATCCCCATGTCGGTGCTGCATGCAGCGCCGCCATGGCGGATTCATTTGGCCAGGGGAAAACCGGCGGGAAACCGCCGGTTTCCCTTTTCTGACCGCAGCTTTACCGCCGCGGTCAGAATTGGCCAGGAAGCACCGCCAGCCTATTGGCGGTGCTTCCGCGGTCGTTGGCCCTGGCGGTCAATGACCGCCAGGGTCAGAATGACCCCCTAAGTCTTTTAAAGTTGTGATTAGCATATCAAACTGAAAACCATCTCTGTAGGATGACATACAAGGACTATCCATGTGGGAGAAGCAGCCGACTAAGTAACTACTTGAGAGTTTGGTTGAGGTGTTGACAAAGGTATGTCAAACATATGCAATCTCTCAAAATTATAAATATAACTTCATTTTTAAACAGCAAATGATGTCACACTTTGTTCCTAAACACTGTATCCGGGTTTGTTATTACTCAGTTCTCTCATCTCATAGGGACTGAAGACTATGTTGGCCGTGCTGAGATTTGAACTCAAGACCACTACGCTTTGCATTGTGACGAGCTCTTTTGAGTGTAATTTTAAAATGTTGCCTATGTCAGCATAGTTTTGGTGTTGTGCATGAAGGGTAGCCGGGATGATCCTTTTACAACATGGTGAGCTTGTACCTGTCCTTTATTGTGGACATAAGCAGAATATTGGTGACATGGAGTTGTTTGTGCATTACAAAACCTTACTTCAGTGAGGTTGCCACTGTTTGATATTGGTCTGGTAGTGTTTAAGGTTGGATATCTGAATGGACAAGAATGCACCACATATTTCTTAAAGGGTGGAACAGGCAATACTGGTGTTATTCTTGAATGGAGAGTCCCATTTTGCGTACAATACAAAGTGTTACTTGGGTGCAGGATAGTTAAATGCCATACATTTCCCTGTGGATAAAGCAGAGTACTTTGAAGGAGAAACATCTTGCGGTGGACAACAGATAGAGCGCTCAAATGACTGGAGTGATATGGTTATATAGGAATAGATGTAGTAGTTGTCACTGAATTTTCTGAGGAAAACTTGAAAGAAAAAAATGTGGCACAGGATTAGGATGATGAGGAAGGCAACTTGTTTCACTTCTGATTCTAAGGCATCAGCAGCAGTTACTCCAGGGTTCTGTACTTATCTGCTAAAGTGAGCCAAATTAATGAGGCCATGTCATAGGGTGATAAGTGCCCCAGTAGAGTCTTAAAAGGTTTATCAGTATCTACTGCTCCATAACTCAGAGCTAAATTGGGCAAGAGGAGATGTCAGGTTCTGAACTAAAGATGATCTGGATGTCATGTATGTAATTGTAACACCTTAGGCTGAGACCTTTTAGCCTAAGTAGTGCTGTAGGGAAATGGAATGTATCAAAACCAATAGATGGGTCAAAACAAATAGATGGGTCCAGTAGTGATACGGCTGCCCCTCCATTTCTGCTGACTGTGGGCTTTTGTCGTTCCCAGATAGATAGTACAGCATATTCAATTCCTCTGCATAATTAGAAAGCTATATTTGGCTGCTAAATTTGCTAAAACACATTGGGCATCAAAGTATGAGTGCATGTTCATCAGTTACCATTTGTGGGAAAACTGGTCTGATTGCAGAAACGTTTCTCCTCCATTTTCAGCTGACTCTTGTGTTTTCTGACTCTGACTCTGCCCTGGGCACTGCTAATATACAAATTAGACTAATTATAATTGGCTATACCAACCTACCTATATGTCCCTAGTGTATGGTAGGGCATGTAGGTTTAGGGGCCCCAGTAAAAATAATTCACACATAGTTTCACTGCCGTGCTGCCCACTGCCATTTTAAACACAGCCCTGCCTTGCTGGCTGCTTTTAAGTTAAAATTAACCTCTAATTTGATTTTGGAATTAAAAGACGTTTCAAAGCCCTAAGTGCCCCCAGGATTGGGTGAAGTGCAACTATAAGCAGGGACTTTATAAAAGCTGTTTGATAAGCCCTGGCGAGGGAAAAATGGCCAAATGTGTTTTTCATGATAACATGGAGAGACTTTATTTAACATAATAAAGTGTTTTTTTCCATAGAAAGGAGCTAAATATAACAAGTTTGGTACCGAATTAAAAGTTATATTAAATCCAAGAACTTGCCACTGTTGAACTTAGTATAACTTCGACTGGGAAAGAGTTTTAGAACTCTTGCCAAAAGTTACCAACTTCAGCCCTGTAGTGCCCTTCTGTGATTGGTTAGCCTCTGACAGCCTGAACCAGGCTGCTTTGATGAACTGTGAAGCTGCCTGGGCTTAAACAAAGGATGCATCTGGTGGGAGGAGAACTGCCTCACCAGATGGTTGAACAGGATGGATTGAGAGCATCCAAACTGGACAATAAAGGACGGAAGAACATTTGGGGCAACAACTCGACCTCTCCAATTTCCTGCAACCCCAGATAGCCAGGAGCCCCCTGATTAGATTAAGAGAGGGGCTGGAAGGGGGGATGTTAAGGGAAACTTAGCCACACCAGTTGGTGGAGTCAGCCAGATCTAAACTCTAACATTACATTTTTGCCATCTTGGATTTTGGAGTAATAATGCTCCCTGGGATAGGTCACTCAAGAGGGTGGTGGCCTGCACTTGAGTGGAAGGAGCACCCCTTGCTTCTGACCACAGGAGCAAGGATAAATATGGCAGAGCTGCCCACACTTTAAAGCTCAGAAGGACTGTACCAGCTGCACACTTTTGGCTTCATAAGGAAAAGGCTGTTGTCTTACTTCTACAACCCAAGGAAGGGACTCATCTATAAGCTACAAGTACAAAGGAGCTGACCAGTGTCCCTTGCATCAAGTCCTGCAAAAATTATCCCAGCCGACAAGGGGCCATTTTAGGATTTGGACCAGGTGCATTCTGGGAGTTGAAGTCCTTACTTCCAAGGAGAAACTCAGATCTTTGGAACCTTGGAGTGAGTTGTGGACACTTAAGGGACCCCAAAAGTACGTCTAAAAGATGATCCAGAAGTTTGGAGAAACTTTGAAAAAATGCTCCATAAGTGGACTGACTCGCCGTCGAGAGTCAAGCTGGCCGACCTGAACCGCGACCCAGCCTGGCTTGCAGGTTCATCCTGCTGAAAAGCTCCAGATCCTCAGACTTTCATGATTTGACTAGGGGCTCCTAGAAAGGCAATCCAACGACATTGCATCAAAATCAGCTTGCTGAGGAGGACAACCCAACGTCAGGGAAGAAAAAAGCTCAGAAAGATTTTTAAGTCCGAAGGTAAAGGTTTGAGCAAGGCCTCCAGCGCAGTGTATACGAGGAGTGCTCCAGAGTGGTTGGCTTTAACTTTTGACTTTTCCCAGTCCAAGGGAAACATCTTGACAAAGTTTCTAAGTCCAAAGTGTTGGACCTGGCCCTTTTACAGAGTCATTCCCCAGACTTTTTGCTTTTTGCCTCCTTATTTTTCTGACCTTTGTTGGCTGACGTTTTGAATCTGAGCACTTTTTCACTGCTAACCAGTGCTAAAGTGCATGTGCTTTCTCTTACAAATTTGGTATGATTGGATTATACCTAATTGGCATATTTAATTTACCTATAAGTCCCTTTTAAAGTGGTATCCCTCTACCCAGGGACCGTAAATTAAATGCTACTACTGGGCCTGCAGCGCTGCTTGCGCCACCCACTGAAGTAGCCTGTCAAACCTATCTAAGGCCTGCTAGCGCATAGCCTGTGTGCACAGTTTTCTGCCGCAGGGACCTGGCATCTAAATTTACTTGCCAGGCCCAGAACTACCCTTTTACTACATGTAAGTCACCCCTAAGGTACGCCCTAGCTAGCCCTTTGGGCAGGGTGTCATGTATGTAGAAGGCAGGACATGTGCCATGTTGCGTGGCCTGTCCTGGTAGTGACAAACAGCCTAACTTGGTGTCTCACTGCTGTGAGTGCTGCCCTCTCAGAGGATTGCATTGGAAATGCCCTGCCTTAGGTGTAAGGGGTTTTGTCTGATGTATGAGGCGTAGCGTAGGCATGTTTGGTATGGTTGTGAAAGTGGTAAGAAATGCTGCTTACTGGTGTAGGTGTATTTTTTATTACTATCACAGAAATGCCACTTCTAGAAAGTGTGCATTTATCTGTGCTTATAACTTTGGTGTTTTGCAGCTTGTATCCAATCAATGTCTGGGCAGACTGACAGTTGGGGCTTTGTGCATACTTCTCAGACAGCCTGAACACAGGGAGGGTGGAAGTGACACAGAGGTGCATCTACATATTGTAAAGCCTTCCTGGGCTGAGAGAAGGGAAAGGCGGGGCACACCTGCATTTGTAAGGACTGTCTCACACAATAGGGTCGTTAACCCCCCACTGATGTTTGGAGCCTGTGCTGAAAGGAGAGAGGGGCACTCCCAGAACCAGTTGTAACTGGCTGGAACCTCCTCTCCCTACCATTGTGAAACACTGTAAGAACTGAATATAAGTACAGGGGAATTTTCCCCACAATTTGAACATTCTTGGAACTGGAAACTGGACACAGAACGCTGATGAATAGACTCACCAGGAAACCACCTTGGACTGCTGCTGTAGTGCTGACCTGTGCCTGCCTGGTCACTAGGAGGAACTGCCACCATCTGCATCCCTTGTGCTGGTCTGTAGTTGGGCCCACCAGCCCTGTGCTCCCTTTGACTCCTGACTCCTAATTGCTCTCAGGGGCAGGGTGCTGTGCCCCTGACCCCTGCACTGATCTCTCCAGCGTTTTCTTAGCGCTTTGGAAAAGCGCTCTTCTCTTGAAACTGCTGGAAAATATCACCGCCACAGCCCGGGCTTTAATTTTGCCCTGAACGCTCTAAAAAGCGCTTTACCTTTGCCCCAGGACACCGCCGCAGCCCGGGGCTCAAAACTTATTTCAGCGCTTTGGAAGCGCTTGATTTATTCCCCAAAAATCACCGTCGCAGCCCGGGTTGCTGGGCTCTACCCAGCGTGAGATCCGCGCTACTGCAAGTGCCCCCGGGGCACGAAGATACTTCAACTGGAGCCTGCGCGCTCCTAGCAGCGCCCCCGGGGCACAGTCCGCTCCCAGGAGCGCCCCCGGGGCACCAGCCGCCTCCTCTCTCCCTGGAAGCGTCCCAGCGGGCGGGACCAACTCCCAAACACTCGTGCACTGCTTCAGGTGCACGCGAGTGCCTCCTCGGGCCTACAGAGGGGTCCGAGCTCCCCCAGAAACAACCTGCAGGATGCGGGGAAGGTGCAGGGAGCGCCCCTTCATGGTCCCTGCCCAAGGAGAAGGACGATACTGAAATTTGGTAGTTTCCCTCCACATCGGCATCAGGAAGGGAGACCTCGCCGGAGGTCCCTTCCCGTTTTTCATCACACAATTGTTGCTGGGCCACACCTGGCCCCCAACCCACAGACATGATGTGAGGAGGGCGAGGCAGGCCCCCACCATGAGGGATGCCCCCCGTTTGTGCACAGGAGTGCCGGGGGCCCCCATGCTCGACTTTAGGCACTGGAAGTGCCTCTTCAACCAGAGAACAGGTACTCTTTAGGAAATCTAGGCTCTAGGAGCCCAATACAGACTTACAGATGTTTGCGATTTCCTACCTGTTTACTGGTTATACATATATGTGCTAATGTTCCTTTTCTAGGCTTGTCTAGCTGATATGTATTTATATGACTTGTGGTATATTCTCTAATGTTCCTTTTATGGGTATATAGGAATTGTTCCTGACAAGTGCATATACCTTTTACTATAATTCATGACTACTGCTTATGTTGCAGAATACTGAGTACTTAAGTGTTCTAATGTGACAACTGAATATTCCTGCAGAGTATTAGTAACTTGTGTAACATTCTGACAACTGCTAAGGTAGCAGGGTATTACTTACGTGTAATGTTGGTCTAATTATGTTTTGTGCAATACAGATACAGATTTACATAGCTCAGTGTTGTGTTTACTTTGTGGTTTACATTTTGCGTCACGTGGGTTGTGTGTTGTGCAAACGCTTTACACATTGCCTCCAGGTTAAGCCTGACTGCTCATGCCAAGCTACCAAGGGGGTGAGCAGGGGTTATCTTGGACATGTAACTCCCTAGCCCTGACTAGAGTGGGTAGGTTCTGCATGGCTGAGGTGCATACCCTAGCCCACCAGACACCCCATTTCTAGCACAAAGGTACAAGACTTGACTGAGTTCTACTGCTTAGCGTATCCTAAGGGGGCTTCATCGGGGTTGGCCTCAAATTGTGACTTTGTCGTGGTCAACAGAAAAGCTTTAAGGATTTTTCTTAGTGTGAAGGGAAAATATTAACCCTCGTTCAGTGTAGCTGAGCAGGGCTCCATTGTGGTCAGCCTCAAATTTTGACTTTTCCCTGGTCGAAGGGCGACAAGATGTCCCAACTGGCACTTTTAGTTTCTAGGCACTAAAAAACATTTAGGCCCTTATTACGACCCTGGAGGTCGATGGACTTCAGGGCCACGGTGGCGGTCTCACCACCGTGAGACAAGTGGTGAAGACCACTGTTGAAAATTGCCTCTCTGCAGGGTCTCCACCAAACATTTTGCCTTCCTCCTTCTCTTTTTCTGACCTAATTTGTGCTGGCTCTAGGAATCTGCGCACTGTAACACTGCTAATCTGTGCTAAAGCGTATATGGTCTCTACCTAAAAACATGGTAACATTGGTTCATACCCAATTGGCATATTTGATCTACTTGTAAGTCCCTAGTAATGTGCATTACCTGTGTCTAGGGCCTGTAGATTGAATGCTACTAGTGGGCCTGCATCACTGGTTGTGCCACCCACATAAGTAGCCCCTTAACCATGTTTCAGGCCTGCCATTGCAAGGCCTGTCTGTGTTAACATTTAAAAGTACTTGCTAAGGCTTAAACTCCCCTTTTTCTACATATGTCACCCCTAAGGTAGGCTGTAGGTCACCCATAGGGCAGGGCGCTGTGTAGGTAAAAGGCAGGATATGTACCTGTGTGTTTTATATATCCTGGTAGGGGAAAACTCCTAAATTCATTTTCCACTACTGAGAGGCCTGCTCCTTTCATAGGCTAACATGAGGGCTACCCTCATACACTGTTTGAGTGGTAGATTCTGATCCAAAAGGGGTAGACCAGTCATATTTAGTATGGCCAGAATGGTAACATAAAATCCTGCTGAGGTTGGATTTTATATTAGTATTTTAGAAATGCCACTTTCAGAAAGTGAGCATTTCTCTGCACTTAAAATCTATCTGTACCTTACAGCCTGTCAGCAATCCATGTCTGGGCTGGGCTGGGCTGGTTGACAGCTCCCTTGTAATTTCACCCAGACAACCACAAACACAGGATTCTCAGTCACATTTGCACACATATGCATACTGAATGGGTCTTCCTGGGTTGGAAGGGTGGAGGGGCTTGACACTTACATTTCAAAGGCTAGTGGCCTACCCTCATACAAAGGACTGTCACACCCCCTATTGGGACCCTGACAGAGAGACATGTACTGAAAGGGGACCTTGTCAACTTCAAAGCCACTCTTTGAAGTCTCCCCCACTTCAAAGGCATGTTTGGGTATATAAACTGGATCCCTGACCCTACCAACTCACAGACTTCCTGGGACAGACACTCTGAACCAGATCCTGCAATTTGCCAAGAGGAGATGCCTGGCTGCCCTAAGGACTCACCTGGACTGCTTTGCTGTGAAGGACTGCTGCCTTGCTGTTGCCCTGTGGCCTTGCTGGCCTCTGCTGAGAAGTGATCTTCAAGGGCTTGGATTGAGCTTTCCTCCTGTTTCTGAAGTCTCAGGGCCAAAAAGACTTCTCTTCAAAGGAACTCCTTGTGCAGCAAAAACCGATGCACAGCCTTCCGGAATCGACGCACATTCTGCCTAGAGATGAATCGCCAATCCAGGATGACGTAGACTGGCTCCCTGAGTGGAGATCAACACAGCACCAGTGTTGCGACAGGAACTTCGCGCACAGCCCACCGGCTCAAAGCATCACTGAGCCGGAATGACGCAGCCTGACTTCCTGCATGAGGGATCGATGCAGCCCCTGCTGTGCAACAGAAACTCTGACGCATTGTCCACCGGATCAATGCAGCACCTGCGACTTTGTCCTGCACACCCAGGGTTTCCATGCATCATCCTGGGGTGACAAAAGACCCCGCATCACAGTAAGGATCGTAGACTGCACACTGGAAATTGACGCAAAGCCCTTGCAGAGTGGGAAGAATCGACACATTATCAGTGCATGTCCAGAAATCTGACACACACCTTCCTTTTTCCATGCATCTCCTCCTCTGCGTTCTCCGTGTGTGTAATTTTGACGCATACCAGGTACTTTGTGCACACAAGAGACATTTGTTGATTTGTAAAGACTTAAGACTCTTCTTATCATTGCAAAAGTGATATTTCAACTTGTGCTAATCAAATCCTGATTGTTTCTACCTTAATTTACTCAGATAAATATCTTATGTTTTTCTAAACCTGTATGGTGTATTTTTGTGGTGTTTTCACTGTGTTGTTGCTTGATTTATGGCACAAATACTTTACACATTGCCTTCTAAGTTAAGCCTGACTGCTCAGTGTCAAGCCAACAGAGGGTAGGCACAGGATAATTTGGATTGTGTGTGACTTACCCTGACTAGGATTGTGGTCCATTCTTGGACAAGGGTGTATACCTCTGCCACCTAGAGACCCCATTTCTAACAACCATCATTTTATGACCGCAGCAGTTTGGCCACTGCCAAACCTCTGTACCCTCACCCGTCCTGCCACTTTACCGTGGCCTGCCGGGCTGGAGGCTCCCACGTCCAGCCTGGCGGAAGTCGAATAACCACTGAGAATATTTGCACTAGAGACACCGCCAGCATGTTCCTGGTGGTCTCACCACCACATAAATGGTGGTGAAAAGGTATTCAGATGACAGGAACGTCCATTCCTGTTGCCCAGATACACCCTTAAACACACATTCACCCACACACAATCACACACAGACACACATGCACTCACACACGCTCTCACAACATTTACCCCAATAGACATGCATACATACCCATACACATCACACACGCACAAATACACTGTCCATCCTCCCACCCCCAATCCTACCTCATGGGACACAGACACACAGACACACAGACACACACACACACCATATACACACACAAACATACACGCACCTCCATGCATGCACTCACCCCCCCTTACACCTTACTCATTCAATCATGCATACACCCCCACCATCCATCCACATGCAAACACAAATGCATCGCCATCATCACATTTACACACAGGCACACATGCACGCATGCGCACACAAACACTACCCCCTCCACATTCGTGACACGCATACACACACTCACACACATCCATTCATACACCCTCCCCTCCCCTTGTGGACGACATTTACCTTGTCCTATGAGGTGCTCCTCCATGAGGGGAGAGGACCCGGCACTCCCACGCCGGCAGCGCCCCACCACCAGAAGACCACCACACAGGTCGTAATTCTGTGTGGTGGTCTTTTTCTGGCGTGGCGGTGCCAGCAGTGGAACCACCTAAGCAAATGCCGCGGATATCTGACCGCTGGCAGTGCAGATCTCCAGTGGCAGTCATAATACGGCGGTCAGAAGACCACCAGCACTGTCGGTCTTCCAGCGGCTGACGCTGCGGTGGTCTTCGGAAACGACTGCTGCAGTTGTAATGATGGCCTTAATCTTTAAAAATGTATATCTCTGGTTCCATACATTGGATTTCTGTCATTTTTATGTCATTTTAAACATAAAGATATTTCCAATTTGTATAAATGTCGAATTTTTATTATGTGTTGTGTTTTACTTATTAACTGTGTTGTTGATAGTAAATGCTTTACACATCTGTCTCCTAAGTTAAGCCTAACTGCTTATGGACATGCTACCAAGGGTTGAGCAAGAATTAAGTTATTGAGACCTTGACTGGACATAGTGGGAGATTGTGGCCTATTGCTAAGGATAGGTACCTACCTGTCCCTATCAATAATCCACTTTCCAACACCATTTTTTACTTCACTTGATTTGCGAACCACAACATACATATGGATAAATACTAATAAGGTGGGCAAAAATACATATGGATAAATACAGATGGAAATGTTAAAAAAATAAATACAACAACACTGGGAGCCCCAACCATAATTTTGTTGGGACCCAGTAGATCTACTTAGCACTAAAGGGAATGGTACCTTTTTTAGAGAAAATTAAAACTGACAGGTGTCTCTCAATCCTCTCCTAGAGAGTTGTGCTCTATTAGACAGAACTTGTTAGGAGTCAGACAATCATCTCAGAGAATTTCTTATCTGCAGGTGATAAATGATAGAGCCCTGCAGTCTTACCCCAACACAATTCTCACACACGATTGCTACACGATTATGTATTATGCAGTATTGTCAACATGACCAATGTTATAAGAATGATCAAGACTGTTATAAACAACTCAATAGATAATATGCGGATTGGTGTGTAGGTTAAGAAAGTCTCAGTCACATTTCATCATACTGTTAGTCCCCTATTCAAATTTTTGTAGTGGTTTTGCCCATCCAGCCTAAATTACTGTGTTAATTCACTAAGCTTGTAATATGATAAGCCATGAACAACAAATGCCCCTTAGCATCTACTCTAAGTATACAATTCAGGGAGCAGATTTACAAAAATATTGCACTTGCACAAAAGTATATTTTGCACTTACTTTGTATCATAAAAGTGATGCAAATCTGTGCAAAATGTTTATTTGAGATTTCCTTTCAGCACAAAACTACTTATATTGCATGACAAGGTTGTACCATAGGGAGTACATAGGTGTATCCATGCAACCATGCATGCATGAAATGTGACACAAAGCCCTATCTACAAATAATATCAGGCAGGTCATAGTGCCAAATAATAAAGCCTCTTTTATTCAGATGTTGAAAAGGAGAAATGTTTTATTTCTCCAAACTTTTCCAGCTTTACACATATGCTGTACTACACAGCACACATTCAAAGTGGAAAAACATTGAGTTTGTCTAGGCATGCTATTTTGTACTGGAAGTCTACCCTTGCAGTTCAGACTGTATAGTAGCATATGCTGAGGCAAAGGTTTGCATGGAGCTAGGCAAACTGATTGTGCCTCAGTGCTATGGAAAATAACACAAATAACCTATCTTAGTAAACACGGTACTGACCTGCTCCTTCCCTATCACACAAAGCAGCACAGATACTTTGTTTGCTGCACTACATGATATAGTAGTACATCTAATCTTAACTGCCTAATCTCGTCTCTGTGTCGGTACATTATGTATCTTTATTACTGAAGGCTAACTATGGAGTGAGGAGGGGGTCACTTGTGCTCAGCTCTTTGCTACAAAAATGTGCAAGAAAGGCCTTTAACAGAAGCTGATGAATGTTAATGCAACTGCTCTCTTTTTGTGTACCAATATGGATCTCTACAAAGTTAAGTTTCTTGCAGCTGCATTAACCGTATGTACACTAGACAAGCAGAAAATGTTCCTTCTCTGTTCTTATAGCTTTAAAGGTGTGAGAAAACATGGAATTTCTAAAAAGTTTCTAAAACATGATGATCAAGAACACATTCGTTTGCATTACCAATCCAAACAGCTGGTTTGATTTTCTAGGTCCCACACCTACATATTGGCCCTCATTACAACCCTGGGGGTAAATGCTGCCTACCGCTGTGCTGACGGCCGCCAACATACCATGACCGCGGCGGTAAACCGCCATGGGTATTATGACCCACTAAGAGAATACCTCCACAATACAGACACCCACACAAATCTGCTACATCAAAGGTCAGTGATAAAATGGCGATAGCAAAATCCATACCATCACGCCAACAGGAACACGTCCACAGTATCACGACCCACAAATCAACGCAACGGTCTTTCAACCGCGGTAAACCATTGGCGGTACACACAGCCGCGCTCAAAATACATACACACTCACAAAACTACACCACACTGGACAATTCAAAATACAAACACCAGACACACATACATACACCACACCCACACACCCACACCACTATAAAACACACAGCCCCATTACCCACAACCCCTAACAACCAAAAATATAGATCAAGCAGAGAGAGACAAGCAAAGAGCACACCTTCACTCAGAGGCACAGAACACCATCACTCATACACCAACCATGCACTTCACATAATACATCACAACACATCACCCCACACATCACCTCACAGATATCATTCACACCGCATCATGGCACCTCAAAGACACCCAAGGTTTTCTGAGGAGGATATAAGGGTCATGGTGGAGGAAATGACCCGGGTAGAGCCACAGCTATTCGGCTCACAAGTGCAGCAGACGTCCATTGCTAGGAAGATGGAGCTATGGCAGAGAATCATTGACAGGTTCAACGCCGTGGGACAGCATCCAAGAACCATGGATGACATCAGGAAGAGGTGGAATGACCTATGGGGGAAGACACCAGATAGCAGTACAGAGAACTGGCGGTGGACCCCCACCTCCTCCCCCACAACAAACAATATGGGAGGAGCAAGTCTTGGCAATCATGCATCCTGAGGGCCTTGCAGGAGTAGCAGGAGGACTGGACTCTGGTAAGTCAAATCATTACTACTGTATCCCCCCCACCCTACCTGCATGCCGTCACTAACTCCTACCCCTACCCTCACCCCATCACTCCACCACCTCGTATATACCCACTAGCACAACCCACACATCCCAAAACCAAGCCCTGCATGTAACACCAATGCATGGACCCCCATCACAGACCTGCAAGGACACCCATCAGCACAGCATGCACATAAGAGAGACTCACCTACCCCACACAATCAGCAATCACACAAGGCCAAGG
The DNA here is from genome assembly GCF_031143425.1 of Pleurodeles waltl. Classification (NCBI taxonomy): domain Eukaryota; kingdom Metazoa; phylum Chordata; class Amphibia; order Caudata; family Salamandridae; genus Pleurodeles; species Pleurodeles waltl. The sequence continues at coordinate 1,427,491,342 of NC_090446.1, forward strand.
CAACAAGGAAAGCACAATTCGATAAGGGAAAGACCTCCATTGCACAAGATGGCACACACAGATACAATAACAATGCATTTGTATCCCAACAGGACCCCTACCCAATGTCACCGGACAGGAGGTGCCAGCTACATCCAGTCCCTCCAAAGAAGAGGCTCACAGTGATGACAGCAGCTCTGCACGCCTGGATCAGGATAACCAGCCTGGCCCATCTGGGACCTCTGGACAGTCGGTTCCTCTGCCACAGTCCCAACCCACCACAGAGCCTCCCCCCTCAGGAAATGCCAGCACAGCACCACCAATACCGCGGTTGAATGAACGCCGCATTGATTTGTGGGTCGTGATAGTGCGGGCATATTTCTGTTGGTGTGACGGTGTGGGTTTTGCTATTGCCAGTTTATCACTGACCTTTGGTGTGGCGGACTTGTGTGGGTGTCTGTAATGTGGCGGATTACGAGATGTGGGTCATTATACCTGTGGCGGATTTCCACCACAACATCTTGATGGCAGTCAGTGCAGCGGTAAGTGGGATTTACTGCCAGAGTTGTAATGAGGACCATTATAATCACATACTGACTTGATCATGCCACAATCCAAGAACTGTGTGCCCAATTGGAGCCAGACCTGATGTGAGCTATCAGCCAGCCCACAGGTATCCCCCCTCTAGTGCAGGTCCTGTCAGTGCTCCATTTCCTGGCAAGTGGCTCCTTCCAAACTACAGTGGCCATGGCATCACGGATGTCTCAGCCTATGTTCTCAAATGTGTTGAACAGGGTGTTGTCTGCCCTGATGAAACATATGCACAGCTACATTTTGTTCCCCCAGGTGGAGTGTTTGGCCAGAGTGAAAGCTGACTTCTATGGCCTGGGACATAGCCCCAACATCATTGGTGCCATTGATGGGACACATATGGCATTTGTCCCCCCCGGAGAAATGAACAAGTGTACAGAAATAGAAAAAGCTACCATTCGATGAATGTGAAAATGGTGTGTTTGGCAGACCAGTACATCTCCCATGTGAATGCCAAGTATCCTGGCTCTGCGCATGATGCCTATTTCTTGTGGAATAGCAGTATACCTTATGTGATGGGCCAACTCCAGAGGCACCGGGTGTGGCTAATAGGTGAGCCCAAGGTCCCCACACAGTATTTGTAGGTGTCTGGGTATGGGATTGTCCCTAAGGGGTAGTGTGTGTCTCACAATTGTCCCTCGATATTTGCAGGTGACTCTGGTTACCCCAACCTCTCATGGCTACTGACCCCAGTGAGGAATACCAGGACAAAGGGCAGAGGAACGCTACAATGAGGCACATGGGTGAACTAGGCGGGTTATTGAGAAGACATCTGGCCTCCTGAAATCCAGATTCTGGTGCCTCCATCTGACAGATGGCTCTATGTACTACTCACCCAAGAAGGTGTGCCAGATCATTGTGGCATGCTGTATGTTGCACAACCTAGCATTAAGACACCAGGTGCCTCTTCTGTTAGAAGATGAGCCTGGTGATGGTTTTGTGGCAGCGGTGGAGCCTGTGGACAATGAGGAACTAACCCTCAACAGAACATCAATATCGTCAAAAATGTTGACGTTATTGACCCCTATCCTGCACCATGGTGTGTTGTATCCTAAATACGGTGCACAAAGTTGGCTCTTGGGGGGCACTAACGGGCGCAAGTAAAGTGGCGCTGCACTGGGTGCAGTGATACTTTCCATAAATCTGCCCCTTAGAATGAGACCTCACAATCTAGAGTAATGACTTTAATGAATATGATAGACACTACACTAATCAAGTTTTCCTTAACTCTGTTGAACCTTGACAGCATTTAAAAGGGCCCCCAGGTTGTTCTGCCTTGGGTTCAAAGCATTTTACGTGGCCCACCCGCATCTGAATTGCCAGTTCTACTACAGGCTAAGCTAAAGCATCATCCAGGGAGCTATAGCCCCTGCCATATCATTATGTGTCTAAGTTTACCCTTTTCCCTGAGAACCCACACATACAATCCTCCTCTCTCTACATCTCAGTCAAATGCATGTGTGTCTCTGCACCTCAGTAAAATGCATACTGCCCTTGAATTACCTAAAAGTACTGTTTGAAGATTTAACAAAGTGCATATAAACTAAAATTATTTTTAAACTTGTGAAACCATTTATTTGGAGGAATTTACTTCACTGCTGTGCTTCTTGATTCATGTTGTTTACTGATTTCATCCACTTCTTCTTTAAATGAATTTTGATTACAATGGCCTTTCATTGCTTGACGTGTTTCTTTGTTCTTCTTGATGTGTATGTTTTACAAATAAAGGCCCAGTTTTACTAAGCCTTAATGTTGCCGTTGCATTCAAAAGGTGAAGCACGAACAAGGCAAAGGTTTCGATAAGATTTACAAAGCCACACAAGGGTCGATTTACACCACCTTGCAGGGCTTTGTAAAGAAATGTAGCGCAACACAGTGCCTTGTGCTGTGTTATGTTATATTTGGAGGTGGTAGGCATTCAATTGGTGGAGCATGGACTTTCCCCTTTCCCATGCATCCACCCATAGATTTGATGCAATTACAGATTTACAAGCTTTCCAACCTGGAATTATGTCACATTGGCACACCTCTCAGATGATGGCGTAGTGAAGAGAAAAATATTTCTCCTGTTATTTCCCCTTTCTATAAACGATGCATCCTGCATCACATATAAAAAGAGGAAATTGCCTCTTTGGATTGTTTTTATGCTGGAATGTGATCCTGTTTGTAACACAGCCGCTGTTGAACTATGGTTCAAGGGTGCCTACATTGGCACAAGGCAGCACATAGTGTGCTGGTGCAAACAGAGAGAAGAAATGTTCCACATCTTTGTAAATTTTGAGCGGTTCTGCTCTCTCCCTTTCACACAGTGCAGCATGGCAAAGTGCATACAATAATAGTAATTATGACACAGAGTGTTTAGATTTCTCAAGCCTTCATATGATTTTACAGTGGCCTTCATATGATTTTAAAGTACACTACAGTGAGCATACAGTTACTTAGCCTTTTGTGCCTCTACATTCAACTTACACTAATGATATGCCTCCTGAGTGTATATTCAGAAGCTGAATTAACAAGCTCAAAATATATTCACACTGCTATTGATTACTAAGAAGTTAACCAAGACTGCTACTGGTGGTGAAAGTACATGTTTCAGTCTGCATGTCAAAATGTTTCACAGAAATGGATGAGGATGATGTTTTGGATCCCAGAGAAAATGTGTCCTAATTTTAGCTTTCTAGTGCACTAGTCCTCTTTCACTGACAAAAAGAAGTCCCTCATTTTGTTCATTTAGTGCAATATCCTTTTAATCAAATTCCCTTCAGTTTTACAGCTTTTTTCAATAAAGATGGTGTTCAGGCATGCAACACATTTATCATAAATACAAAATGCTCTCCCCCTATTTGCTCCTTAGAACTGTGGGGAAGTGTCAGCAGAAAGCTGAGAAATCAACTGAGAGGCCTTAGGAGTACATATTTTACTCAGACTATAACACGTTATTCACACACTGTTCCATGCATGTCAATCTGTTTATATCTCATCTATACTATGGTGCTCTAAAACAAAAGGCAGCCACCACACATCCTTTAATAGCCATAGCTTTGTCTTTCAAATACATCATTGAGGATACAGTAATAGCCCACACCTAAAAATTGTCTATTCTTGTGGTGTGAGCCTCTGTCCATCACATGTTTCATTTTACTGGCGTTATGCCTTCAGCTTTATCAGGGCTAAAGATGAACAAAATAGAAATGGTCACAGTAAGCAAATAAATGAATTTCAAAGGGTACCTATTAAAATGCCCTACCTATTATTCATGATTACTGGTTAATAAAGCACATTTCAATAGGTGGAACTTCACAGTGAATTGTAAAAAAAAGAAAATCCAACACCATATAGTGCAGCAGCTTAGTACTGCAAAAACCATTAAGCAACAATAGAATGTCTACACATTACAGCAGAAAAAATACAAAAACACCTATTTGTGACATATTACAAATACCCTTTTCATTAACTAATAACACAAAATATATGTATAAACTTATAACCCGCAAATTTGTGTAAAACCTTAAAACATGCAAAGCTGGTGATATGAAACAACTTAGAACAAATTCGAACATAACTCACATATATATTTATTCACATGCATCCTAAAGCAATCATTTATTAAATTACATGAGTCCATACCCTAAGTACTCAAAAACAAAAGATAACCAATATACAACAAATGCACAGTCACTGAATTAGATCAGCAGAGAGTAAATTAATATTAGTCATGAGATATTTCTTGAGATCTAAAATATATACATAAATGACATAAATAACACAGTCAGGTTCAGTTAACTACGAACAAATATCTAGTCATATTCAAAAACGTACTTTACCAGCTCCAAACAAATACATCACCTATCAAGTTCATCCTGCCCCCTATTCATACCATCATTAATCTAAATCACTGACAGTACACTCCATGCATAAAGACCAAATTCAAACTACCTGCTGGTACACTTTAACATGGAATGTACAAAGCTCAGTCTAAAATAAAGCAAGATACCAGACTCCCACCTCATTATTAAATCGGGTCCGTATAATAAGTGTTAAGGCAAAATACTAAAAACTAAATGTCCCCAGGATTGTAAACATCAATTCAGCCCTTGTGTGCTTACCGAGTAGAGAGTACTCCACACGAAGAAGCAGCAACCCTATTCCATGTCCGGCACGGAAACTCTGATTATGTTTGTTTCTCTCTCTCTACTGCATAAAATGAACAGCAGCCAATCACAACATTGTAAATAAAAAAACTACATAACTCATGAATCTCTAGTCCATACAAGTCATATGTCCCAATCATTGACACGTCAATCTTTTAGGAGCTGATGCCCCCATTTTGTAATCCTCTTTCATTGCTGCTTCACAGCTATTTAAGTGCTCTTATATAATACTCTTGTATATATTGTATTAATAAGACTGTTCTCAGGGGTGGTTCCTTTGCAATGGTGTCGGAGAGTCACAGCCCTGGGTAAGCCAGGAGATGAAAGAGAAAATGATATTTACTTTTCATTTTATCTTTCATCTCCTGGCTCAGCCAGCAGTGTGTTCACGGTGGGGCGGGGCTGGGCTGTAGGAGGTGGGAGGTGGTAGGGGGAAGTAGGGCAGAGTCCACTAAGTGCACATGTGCGTTTGGCCAGCTGTCCCAGATTGGCCAAACACACATGCACACTTAGGTTTTTCCATCCTGGCTGTATACATAGCCGAGCTGGAGCAACAGCACAGACCTCAGGCTTGTGTCTGAGTGGCACTCCGAGCCACTCAGACCAATCGTGACACTGCTCACTATGCTATGTTTAGCATATAAGCAGTGTGAAGATTGCTGGGGAGCCTGTGCTGGTGTCCCAGTGAATGCTGGGACACCAGAAGAAGACCAGAGGAGCAACGCTGCAGGAAGCGAAGGTGACAGCAGGAAAAAGGTAAGTTTTTAAAGAATTATTATTATATAGTTATTAATTTATCCCTCCATTCCCCCACTCCACCCCAACCCCTGCCCTTGAGATTTGCAGCCGCCACTGCAGCCTCGTCTGTTTCTGCCACATAGATTACTTGCTCAGTGATATTCTGCATGCTTTGCTTATGCAACCTTAATTTGCTAGTCTTCGTCCATGGGTGCCGGATGGGTGTGTGGTATTGCCGATTTGTAGATTTAATCCCCTTTGTGTTCCTCTTTAGGGGAGCACATATTGTCTCCCAAGCCCTGTGATCCCCTTTGTGTGCTTTTTAAAAAAGGATCAGGAGTGGGTCATGGCCGTCATGTCCCGACAGTTGCAATCACATTTGTAGCCCTACTGGGCTACAAGCACTGGTGCGCATGTGCAAAGCCATCGCTCTTGATTCAAACACAGTGAGCGGTGATTATTGCAGCATCTATCAATGCGTCTTCTTGCTTGTGGCCCCATTATTATTTTTGACCTAATTTGTATTCATTTTCTCTGCTTCCTTCATGGCCTGGTGCTTCAAAGTGTGGCCAGGATCATAACATTTGCATAGACTCAGCCTAGAGTGTTTCTGCAGGTGGCTCCCTCCACATTCTATTTTTCCTAATTTTTTGCTTGTTGGGGTTGGCACTCCCTGTGACTGTGGCCCCCAGCTACCTGATTTGTTGCACTTCTGGTGCCTTTGTTGGCAAGTCATAGCTTACATTATGGCTGAATACAATTCTTATGAGGACATGCAAGACTCATTCAAGCCTTGGATAATAGCATCCATGTATGTGTGAACAAGGCCCCTGGCTAGGGCTCTAGGCGCCCTTATTAATCTGTTTAAGGGTTTTGCCCATTAACAATTTTGACTCCCCCTATCTCACCTTCGGCAGCTTCTCCGGCCCATGTTTGTAAATCAAGTAAAGGTAAATACAAAGCCAACAAATGGTCTCACACTAAGGCTTTTGAGAATCTGTCTGAGACAGTCATGGAGAAACATTATTACAACTCTCCCCATCCTTGAGTGCCTCATTCTGATGATTCCTTTAAACAATCTGATCTTTCAGAGACAGACTCTACCTCCAATGGGTCAAGTGATGGTGAGCAAGAAGATACATCAGTGCCCTGTAAGAACAAATGCTCTGGGTGTCAAGCGGATTCACATTCCAAAGCCCTTAAGGTCCTTCAATCCTGTTGATATCGCCCATCCGCAGTCCTCTAGTTGGACTACTCTCCAAGAGGTAGCTGAGTATGTACAGGATCATGTTAGAGAGAGCTTTGATGAGCTGTCTGCACCAGACTACTCACAGAATACCTGTTAGAAATGGGGTCTCTGGTTGGCACTCAGTTTTCACTCTGTCTAATCAGGGACCCTCACTATAGTCAGGGTAAGTGAGATACACAGCTCAGATAACCCCTGCTCACCCCCTTGGTACACAAATAATATATATCTATATATTCTAAACAACTAATAAACCATAGAATCCAAAAAGAAAACCTTACCTTAAAATAAGTTGTTCAGGCAATTGTTATTCAGGCACAATTGTTGTTTAGACAGTAGTTATTCAGTACTTAGTTGTAGAGACTTTTTAGTTGTTTAGCAGTAGTGGTTCAGGCAAGTAGTTTACCATTCCACCTATTCCTAATGTCATCCCTTGTGTGTGGCTAGCTGCCTACAGAATTTGCCCTGTTGACTATTCTTTGCCACATCTCCATATTCCTGGCAATAGAAGTTTGCTGGACTTGAGCACCAGGTGTGGCTCTACTCTGATGATTTTATCCACCATGACCCTTAACTCATCCTCAGTAAAACAGGGATGTTTTTGTAGGGACAGGGAGGTGGTGGACGACACGGAAAAGTTAAAATAAACAGATGATGAGGTGTGGGTACTGTGTTATGAGTGGATGACGGTTGGTGGCTGATTTATAGGGTACCGGTTTGTGTGGTGTGTATGTTGTGTTAGTGTGGTATGAGTAATATTTGAAGTGTGGAGGTGTGCCTAGTCTATGGCTCCTAATTTCTATTTGTGACCTCTATCTTGTTGTTTGTGGCATTCTGGTTGAAAAGGATTGTGGGGTGTGAAGCTTGTAGGTGTTGGGTATGTAGCTGTGTGTCAGGTGTGTGGAATTCAAACTATCCATTGTGGTGTTGTGTATTACTGTGGTGACCGCTGACCTCTGCTTTTCGCACCGCCATTTGGTTTTCCGCCCCTGAAGAACCACTATTGTGATTTGTGAGTCGTATTAGGTATGGTGGATTTTTGACAGGCTGGCGGTGCTAGTGGTTGGACCAGCTCTTTCCTGCCCTCCAGAGTCCTGGCACTGTCAGTTTTTTCAGCTGGCTTTTGTGGGCTTGGCAGGGTAACTCAGAATATGGTGTTCTGTATGACCGCCAATATGACGGCCTTTTGGCGGCTGCCACCACGGTGGTCTTGCTGTCAGACCACCAAACTCATACTGAGAACCCTAATCCAAATATCTTCTTCAGTTTCAAAGCAAGTGGGGACCTAGCTCAGTGAATCTGTTCACCTATTGCCTCAACTGACAGATTCCTCTGTTTTTCAGTTGGTGCTTGGATCTGGAGGTGAAAGCAACAGATGCCTTTCTACAGGACTGGTGGCCTCTTCTGTGGTGTACTTTTCCTCCAGGTGGCAACATCCTGCCTTTTGGAGAGCTCAGCCGTGGCTCTCTATGATTCTGAAATTGCGGTACGACATTCCTCTCCTGATTCCGTTTCACTTGAGCCTGTTGCTGGACCCAGTGGGACTTTCCTATCTATTGATCATCTCAGAGCAGCTCAGGTTGGTGGCCTGGAAAGTTTCCAGAGTAAATGGCAGATGCCAGGCATTTCTCAACAGGCTTCTACCTATTTTAATCAGGCATGGGCTTCAGGTACCCACAAACGTTATGATTCAGCATGGTGATGTTGGATTCATTAGTGTGATGTCCACTTGGACGGATGTTTGCCTAGTGATTAATTTTGTTTCCTCTGAAGCAGCTTCAGGCCTAGCTTATAGATCTATTAAAATTTATAGAGCTGCCATTTCTGCAGGCAACTCCCGACTTATGACAAACCTGTAGGTGAGCATCCAATAGTATGTAAACTCATGAGAGATATTTGCTTGTGATAACCTCCTCAAGCCAGATACTTCTCTCTACGGGATATTACCATTGTCCTGAATGTATTAAACAGTTGCACAGATAATAAATGCCTTTCAAACAAGCAGCTGTAAGTTAATTTGACTCTGATACTGTATTTGATTTCTTGTAACAGAGTGTCAGATGTTCGCACCCTATATCTCTCTGTCAAGGTTTTCTCCCCAGACGGGGTCTCCTTTTCCATTTCCAGGACTGAATCTAATACCAGGATAATGTCTTATCCAGTGTTTCCTAATAATGCTAAGTTGTGTGTAGTACAATGCCTTAACGCTTATGAGACTGCCACCAGTAAATTTCGGGTTGACCTCAGTGGACAAGTGCTTATTGCTTTGAAAAATCAGGCCCATGGCAACCGCTACTTTGGCAAGAATGATGCTAGGCTGGTATCTGAGTTTGGTATTGACATTTTCATTTTTGGTGCACACTCGACTCGAGGGGCTACGGCCTATAAATCCTTTGTGTTACACTCTCATTATCCATTCGGAAAGCAGTGGACTGGTCCTCTGACTCAACCTCTGAGATTATTTATTGCAAACCGATTGCGGATGTTGCATCAGTGGTGGTAGCTCAGGTTTAAATAAGCATAATCGGAACCTCAGTCCTGACATGGAATGAAACATGTTCAACTTACGAGATAAGAATTTTTATTTCTTATAAGGACATGCAGGCAAGGCTTATCCCACACTCATATAAGTGAAGTGTAAGCAAATTTGCTAATGTTATTCTTATTATTTTGTAAATGTGATTGTGATTGTGTTTGAGTTTTTTTGGTTGACTTCTCTGCCTATATTGCTCAGTTGTATGGATCTTATGGCTTCTAACTTTCTGATTCCACAGGAAATGAACAAAATTGCACATGAAGTGCTTTACATTTTTCCATCAGAAATTCTCTTTTATGAACAAGGACTTCATTGAGAGAGCACAAGAGTTTCTGGGAAGTTGTTGCAGTTTTATGTTCGACTTCTCAGCTGGAGAGGGTTCGAAAATTCTTCCTCTTTGTTTGGACATGTTTTAGTTACAGAATGTTGTCCTTTATCTTATAGTTTCAGCTCCATTTGCAAAGAAAGAGGATTTCAAAATGGAGATGTTGGCTATTAAAAGACTGAGGTGTTGATGATTGGAGCATGTGACTATGATGGACTAAAAGTTCATGGGTTATGTAGTTTTTTAGGTCGAGCCTAGACAGCGCTTGGCTGTCAGGAGGATCTCTTGTATTTAGTTTGTGGAGCTGGACTCCTCCCATCACTTCTGATTTGTGTGATCGCTTCTCTTTTAAAATGCCTTGCTTTCTAGTGGGTAATATGTCTTCCTGGTCCCTCCTTTTTGTAACTCGTTCACTCCCCTGGAGCATCGCCCCATGATTTGTCAACTTCTGCTTTTTCCATTATGGTTACTGGCTCAGGAACTTTTTTTTTTTGACTTCGTACTTCCCTTGATTAGCGCCGCACGCCTATCCCTTGATCAGCGCGGCATGCTGCGCTTTATCTTTAAAAACAACGGCCGCCTGCCTTTCTTATGTTCTGCACGGCACGGCATGCCCACCTCAATTTTGAATTTTTTTGTTTTAATTTGTTCTATTTTTGTGTTGCATGATGGATATCTTTGCAGGACAGGAAGTGCACCGTACACCTTGGTCACGTGCAAAGGGTTGAGACCCAGACTCCATGCTTTTGACTCTGTTTCACACGTAAAGGTTGTTTTTAGGGTCATCGCGCCTGCGCTGTCCACACACGCCCGGTTTGGTCTGCTCTGCTTCTGTGCAGCAGCAAGGTGCCCTTTCAACCAAGCCAAACAAACAACAGGATTTGCATGCTACGGTGGGCTTAGTCTGTGCCCAGGGGAGATGGCACCACATAAATCAGAGGGAAGCATCAGGAAGTGAGTACCCACAATTTTCTATTTCCATTTCAATTACTGATGCATGGGGCATTGCTTTTATAGTCCCTGGCAGCCTTGTCTGCTGCTGCAGTGCTGAGCATGCCGTCTCCCCTTCACTTCCAGGCATCACTGGAATCCCAGCTGGGGGGTGAAGTGCAGATGAAGATTGGAGTGGAGTGGTAGTAGCCGCACATTGCTTCTCTCGGTTTACAAATTACCCTTTTAGAAATGCAGACTTTTCCCTGCACAGGTGTACACAGTAGACCGACCGTAATACATCTCCCTCAGTGGTGTTGTACATTTTTTCCACTCTCCCGGTGATCTTTGCCATTAAATCGCCTATTTGAAGGTAAAGTAATGGAAACACCCGGGGGATTAAACTGCCCTACCAGGCCCCTCCACTTCTTAGCCTCTTCATTCACTTACCGTTCCCAATGAGTAATTGACTCTACTGCTTTAACTCTAGAACTGGTGCAAGCACTTCTCTGACTGCTTTGTTGACTCTCTTTCAGTTTTTTTTAGGGATTATTTGTCTCTGTGGCATGGTTTTCCATACCCGCCATCTATGAGTATTTTCCAAACAGTCATAGTCCAATGCATTAGTCCAATTAACATTGAATCTAATCTACATACTCCTTTAATGAGCAGAGTAGGGTGGCACTAGTGCACCATTGTTAAAATTGTAAGCACTTCCGTGCACTGTACAACCTCCGTGGCTCAATGAAACACTCATTTAAAACTGCAGCATTTGTGCAGCCGTTCTTGCTCTTACCCAATGGCTTGTGCTTTCTCAGCAGTCCACAAACCTAACCTGTGCTCTCATCAAAATATTTGTTTTACCCAGGTTGTGCCAGAAAAGACAACCTTGCCATGACTATTGCGCCACACCTCGTGAGCTGTATGGAAAAATCGAAAAACCTTTGCCAAGCTGGATCATGGCCACGGTGCTGGGCACTTGCAAAATATAAATCACTCAAGTGTTATATTAATTTCATTTTCAGATTAACTTCATTTTCAAAATCCCATTTGCTCACAACTTCACTGGGCTGGCTTTGTTTTGTCAAAGTCTAAAATAATCCTGTTTATTACCCACGATGCACAGTTTTTTAGCAATTTTTTTTTTTAAATCAATCTTTAACATACATTTTTACGTTTTTTAACATTGTCCTTTTGCTTTCAGTTTTTTTAGCAGAAGCTAAACCTGTTTCCTCCAGGTATCTGAATGAAAATGTAGAAGTAACACTTCTGATTTATAGCTCTTAGAAACGTTTAAATCATGATATGAAGCACTATCAGAAAAAAAAGTTATATCAAAAGCACAAGCTGATATATGTATGGCTGTTTTTTAAAGCGCAGGTACTCTAAGCAACCGATGTTAGTGCATCTGGGACTTGATAAGTAAACTTACAAGGAGATGCGTTTAGGTCGACAAAACGTTTGGAGACTTCCCGGTATGAAATAGGTTCTTAGCATCATCAATCATTAGATCAATAAAACAAATCAATATTGACAATCACTAATTAATAGACAATCAATGAGAATCAATAAGAGAACACATCTTGACCTTTCAGTCATGAATAACCACACCAGTTTAATTAAGTGTTAGGATGTTTATTCCTTATTGGTTACAATCTAATATCAAATTCATTAATCTCATTAGCAATAAGCGCATCAAAATCACTATTAGTTGACCAACAGTATACAACTTAATCAAAGCACACGATGTAATCATTCGGAATATAAGAACATCATTAATAAGAATCAACTTAGCAGAGTCTCATTAGTACATTGATTCAACAAAGCAAGAATTCAGTAATTTGTCTATTTGCATCGAATATTTGTGAATACCTTAACTAACCTCAAATTAGCATTAGCATGTGGGGCTTCATGCAAAACATTGTAGTGAACACGAATTTAGAAAACATCTAAACTAAGTCCTCTATCAAAATAGCAGTTGGTACCTGGAAAGGAAAAGCGAACAGACAATTACAATCAGCATTTGATAGTTACCAAACTACCGGATCAGCAAGCAGCGTCAGTCTTCGTCCTCAGGACATCAGTTCATCAGCTTCCGGCAAAGTAGGACAAAGCAAAGACTCATCCCTCATATGGAGAAAAGATGCCAAGCAGGGATGGGTAAGGATGGTTTAGGTAATGGGCAACTAAGACAAAGTATGGCAAAAACATTAGGTCTTTAGCAAAAGTCTCAAGGCAAATTGTTCTCTGTAAAAGGGTAGTCGTTGTGGGCATATGAGCTAAAGCAAGGGTAAGGGTGATACTTTTCACTTGAGTCACGTCGTTATATCAAAACTGTCTAACTATTCACTAATTCCTCATTGGTATCTCTAACCAATAACAAGGTAAGCACCTTGCTAGAATCTTCTCTAATTCAGAGTTCTCATGCTTCTAATTGGACCATGTAAATGACGTCTTCAACATTGGGAATGTCAGGTAGGAAAAGTTACACTTCACACTCCAGTCAGTGTCTTCATTGTCTTCTCTCCGCGGGAACAACCTTGTACCTGTTACGATCTATATAATCTCTGAAGGTGTGGGGTAGTAGGAACTGAGGGTAGGACTAGGTCAGTCTTCCTTCAGTGACCGGTATTAGTTAAGTCGCTTTAGATCCTGAAGCGGGGAAATCGTGGTTGGAAAATGTCCAAGCAAGGGGGTGCTGTGTTGTCCTACAGGTGGAGGGGGGAGTTCCCTTACGGACTAGGTGGTCTCACACACATAATAGTGTCTTGCTTCATCATTTGACCACCTAGCCCCACCCAAGTAAGATGATACTACTTGGGCGGACTCAACCTCTTGGTTAAAAGAACCAAAGGGAGTGCTGAAATTAAACTGACTGGATAATTACAGAGATCCAGAAAGGGTGAAAAATAAAATTGCTGAGCATGTCACCAGTGGCTACTGCTGATTGTAATGGGGGTGCATGCTGGTAAGGCTAAAAACAGGGTGGGAGAGGCTCGTTAGGGAATAATGTCTCTTGGAGTCTAAAAAGAAATACGTATGACCAACATGTTTCTGCCCTCACAAAGTGCTGGTAGGTCAGGGGCATTCGTCAGGGTCGGAGCACACGCAGTAAGTGGGGTGCTCAAAGTGAATAGTATATGGCCTACCTGAACAAGTAGTTCATGGTGGGGTAGGTCTATAAAAACTGATAAATACACCACAAATTATTCAGAGTGAAAAAAGTGGCAAACCACTGCACACAACACAGCAATAGGTGATGAAAAGGCACTCACACACGCATGCAAAAGTGACTTACCCCGGGGTTTGGGGCGAATTGCCTCTGATCTGGCTAGTGCCGGGGGGAGGGTTTCCATTGTAGTCTCACTCTGAGGAGATTAAAGGTTTAGCAAGGAGGAAAAAAAGAAAGAACTAGAACGAGGGCACACAGAGCGCTAAGGAAAATAAGAGACAACAAAAGAGAAGTAAAAGAAAGAAAAAGGGACCAAACTTAAGAAAAGAGACGGAGGAAGACAAAAAATAATTAAAAAGTGGGGTGGGGAGAAAGGGAAAAAAGGAGAAAGAGGAACCAAAAAGGTAAAAAGCCGGGCTAAGGGTGAACAGAAGGCTACAAGAGAGAGGGAAAACAGATAACAAAGGGAAAAGAGATCCAAGGGGCCAAGGAGGCCCAGACTTACCACTCCAAAGGGAATACCATGGGGGTTACCTACGTGCTGGAGCCAGGCCGCTCTGGTACTGACTGAAAGGCTGGTCTGGTACTGATGAAAAACAACAGCCAATCGGTACGAGGCTGGGGGCGGAAGCCAAACCCCATCAGAAATATATATCAGGTGTGCCTGGCGTCATCGAGTGGAGGCGTACCGACTCGTAAGAGATTTTGCGGCCACGCCCATCTCCCGGCCGCACCCTCTGGGGGGTAGCACCGGGAACAAAGCAGGGCCCTAATAGGCCCGGGGAGGCGCGATCGCCCGCGGGACCCATGGGGAATGGAGTCCTGCGGGGGGAGGCGCGCCTGGAAATTGTGCGGTGATGCAGGGCGCTTCCTCAACCGCGCGGTTTGCGCGCGCGGAGAGCGTCCTGCAATGACGCGTCGCGGCTAGCGCGGCGTGTCATTGCAGACCACGGGACTCTGGGAGATCGAGTCCTGTGGATAGTGCCTGGTCATCCAAGGGGGATGACCAGGTGGGGGAAATGCAAACGGAGGGAGGGGGCGGGATGGGGGGGCCGGGAAAACAAGGACAAGGGAGAGAAAAGGAAAAAAAGTGAAAACGACAAAAAAGGCAGAAAAAAAGGGGAGAAAGAGACGGACGGAACGGAGAGTAGAGCGGGCCAGAGGAGGGAGGAAGGAAAAGGGGAAAAAGGAGAGAGTAGAGCGGGCCAAAGAAGGGAGAAAGGAAAAGGGCAAAGAAGATGCGAGAAATGAGCAAAGAGGGAGGGGGGGAAAAAGGGGGGGTTTTGAACGAGAAGGGGGGGATAAAGCAAAAGAGGGGGTGCAGCTGGGGGGGGGGGGCTGGAAAGCTTAAGTGAAAAAGAATAAAGGAAAGGAAAGGGCAAAGATGCCGGGGGAGAGAAGAGAAAAGGAAAAGAAAAAAAGGGGGGGTTAAAAAGAGAAGGGGGGATAAAGCAAAAGAGGGGGTGCAGCCAGGGGGGGCTGGAAAACTTAAGTGAAAAAGAATAAAGGAAAGGAAAGGGCAAAGATGCCGGGGGAGAGAAGAGAAAAGGAAAATAAAAAAGGGGGGGGAAGGGAGGGGTTGTTGGGCCGTGGGGGGGGGGGGTTTGAGGGAAAGAAAGGGACACAGAACATGTATAGAGACGCAGGGATAGAGGAAAGAAGGGAGGTAGAGGGGGGGAAAACAAAGGGAGGGGAAAGGAAAGGACAGGAGGCAAACAGTAAGAAATGAGGAAGAGAGACGAGAACTAGAGATATCCTAGAGGAGACTGAAATGATGTGTGCAAATAAAGGAAAAAGAGGAACAGAAAAGGTGTGAGAAGGGGGGAGCAACAATAGCTTTTCTATCAGGGGAGTAAGGGAGACTACTCAGGTAAGCAGGATTGATACACTGCGTCAAAGACATAAAAGATGCTGAGTAGTGAATCCCACGGTGGGGTACTTTAGGGCACAAGGAATGCAGGATAATCAAAGAAGTTGATCTGATGCAAGTTAAGTGCTTGGGATAGAACGGGCCGACCACTGGATGTTGTCATTCAATCCTATAGTATCCGTTCACAGCCTCCATATCCATCTCTGTTCGTATAGTAGGAGTTTGTGTTTGGCATTGGTTGTTGTGGGTTTTAATTGATCCAGTACCACCCACTGCATGTGATCGGGGTGGTGATTACTGGAGATGTAGTGCTCTGTGAGTATCGTGGCATCTCTTTTGCAGCGGATGGTGCTCCTATGCTCGCAGATGCGTGTACCCACTCTTCTTGTCGAAATCCCAATGTATCTCTTATTACAGGGTCATGTGATCATGTACACCACATTTTTGCTGTTGCAGTTCGTTAATTGTCTACGTTCCCAGGGTGTTTGCAATCCCAAGTCTAGTGTGAGTTTTTTTTTGGTAAAGGCGCAAACACTACAGCTACCGCATGGGAAGTGTCCTTTGGGGGAGGGAGGTCCCAGAGGGTCTTTTGTCTGCTTGTGGTGGGGTTAACCCGTGGGCGGGTATGTACGATCATATCCCGGATGCTTTTTGCCTTTCTGTAGGCATTCATTGGGATCTGAAAAGGAAGACCCCCAGAGGTGAGGATTTAATGCATAACATTTCATCATTAATAATTATTTTCATTAGACTTTGTGTACATTGGTAGCCACTCCCTGTGGGCACATTTCTCTGCGTGCATTATTTTCTATGTTAACACATTTTTCCATGCAGCTTCATCACACAATATATTGCAAGCTTCGTATTAATACTGCTTTGTTAAAATATACGCTCCAACAATCCCTCCTCTGGTCACTCTTGTCATCACACAAATCTTTTCCCCACAAACCTTTACATCATTTAAACCTAGTCAGTTCACTTTCTTCATGTATTTGTTTCCCCTTAGAATTTTCCCTAAACAATTTGTCCCTTTCTTTTTCTTCCCTCCTCTTATTATTTTTCGCCTTATTCAATTTTATCATTTTGCTAATTTTGCATGCCACCCATAATCCAAATAGACAAGCAATAACAATTAATATCCCCTGTAGTATTTTAGACAATATCCCATGCCAAATGTTGCCAGACCAATTCCCCACTGTTGCTAGACCCTTTCCAACCTTCTTTCAAAGTCCAGGCTCTTTCAATTCCTTCAAATCTGCACTATCCTTAGTTAAGTTAGTAAGCATACTTCTAATCTCATTACTATTATCTGGTACATAAGCACAACAATGATGCTCATTAAGCATTTTGCAAACGCCTCCATTTTTCGCTAAAAGAATGTCAGAAAGCCAGTTTTGAAGAGTCATAGCCCTCTCCGCAGCAAGTTCAGTATCCATCAGGAGTCTAGCTCCTGAAAAATCTGTCAGCATGTTATTCACAATAGTAGACAACTTTTGAATCTTAATTGAGTTTAGAATAACTCCCACAGAGGGAATTATCGCCCCAAATATGTCACCCACTACACCAGCAGCGGTCTCTCTTTTCTGTCTAGTACGTTGTAATTCAGGCAATTTCGGAAATTTCCTCAAATCATGAAGTTGATAAATCTTTGGGAACACTATTCCCAAATAACATGCCCCATACCATCCCTTTGGGAGACGGTAATAAGCATTAAGCCCACACAAATAATAGATCCCAGGAATCACTGGATCCTGTCCATTTAACATGAATTTCCACTTACTCTGAAACACAAACACATGCTTACAGTCACTCATTCCCACAAACACTTTGTCATAATATGATTTGGTCTAGATATGCAATGTTTCCCTACATGTGAGGTATCTAAAGCTAATTTGCCTTGCTCCCTAATTGCACTAAAAACATCACTACTAGCCAGAGCTCGCTTCCAAAGCCTTTTTTCTAATTTGCCCTTTAACGCCCTCCTCCTGTCATCAGTATGATCTAAAAAGCTCTTCTCTACAGGTGTAAGCATGCATGTCAAATTATTGCGGTGAGCATAAGATGTACTAATTGTTGATGTTGGCTCAAAGAATCCTTTAACTATCTTTATGCTATAGTATCTAGCTACCTCACTCAAATCCTCTATGATAGACACATAAGAAAACACTACATCATAGTTAGAGTAAAAATACTGAATCTCCTCCTGGTTATAAACCCTTGTTAGTAACAGACTACAACTTATCCCATAGGTTAAAGGTAAGCTATGATATGTAACCCCCTCTTGCACAGAAGTAGGAATTTGTGTACACACAAAGCAACCTTTTGCATCCATAGTCTCCACATGCTCACTCAGTAAGCAATAGAAAACGTTAGAAGATAATTCCCCTCTCTCGTCAACCCCGTCATGTAAGTATCTCTCATCCAGCTCAAACTTTTGCCTAGCTGTTAGTACAGTAGTAGTTTCAGGAACTGAAGCATCATCATCAGTCTTACTCTTATTACTCATCGTTATATCCACAATAACATCAACAATCACACACGCAATAGCTAAGCCAATACCCAAGCATTTGCATCGCCTACTCCCCCTATTCCCCTGCATAGTGTCAGACATGATCTGTAAAGAATCAGAAAGTGAAGGATGGTTAATTAAAACAAACAGTAGCAAAGGATTGTTAAAAACTTTCTCTCGCAGCAATGCCAAATAAGCAGGTCTTCTTTCAGCAGTTATTTACAGCTTGCAATGCCACTCCCAGGATCCTTTTGTCAATTCAGGTTAGCAGCTTGTCAAAATCGTTTTTCAAAAGTCAATTCAGGTTTTCAAAGTCTCATCCGGTAAATTCTCAGTCTCTTGTCTCTATTTCAATTTTTGTCTGAGCTCTTTACACCAATTCAGTCTCTTCAGCTTTATTCAGGTGTCAAAGTACTGACCTGGTACGTCTCGATCAAAACAAAAGGACAGAAACTCTCGCTGCCATTCAGCTGTAGTTGCATACGCCCATTTAGGACCTGCATACCTTCTATTTGCTAGTCTCTTTCTTTTCAATTTCCGATCACCTTGCAACTCTCCCTCACTTACATCTTCTTTCCTTGTTGTGTCTATTTCTTCCTCTATTGTGTCTTCGACAACCACTTCTTTTCTTTCTATTTGTCTCTCTGGCCACTTATCTTCTTTCAGTGTTTTTTTGGTCTTTGATTTTTCTGATGACAGCCCTGCTCCTTCTCCTTGCTCTGTGGTGTTTTCGCTTGATGGACTTGCAATCTGTTCAGGAGGAGTCTGGACACCTTGACTCTCTTCCGCCTCAACTCCTTCTCCTTCTGGGTCTGTCAAATGCTCTGGCTCATTCTCAGAATCATCTGCTTCTGGGAGAGCCTCCTTCTGACTAGGCTCCCCTGCTGTCTCAATTGAGATAGGCTCACCGTCACCCCTCTGTATTTCTTCTCCTTTGTCTCTTACTGGAGTGACTGAACCGTCCTCCATGGGTTCTCCTCTTGTCTCAGTTCCCCATCGATCACTCTCCGGCCCTGAGACTTCCTTGCCAGTTGTCGGTACTTTCAACAACTCATCTTCCTCATCAGTTGGGCACTTCACCTTTTTTGTGTGACTGGCATGGATCCAATTTGGAACTCCTGTGCACTTGGTAGGGTCCCTTCCACTGAGGCTCCAAGCAAGTCTTCCTTACGTGTTTCTTGATGACAACCCAATCACCAGCCTTCAGTTTGTGCCCTGGATCATGAATCGGTGGCAGGGTGGTAGCTTCCACCTGGTGAGAAAAAGAGCAGACCACATCAGCCAGACCCTTGCAGTAGCCCAACACCATATCATCCGTTATATTCACAAGAGCATTCGCAGGCACTGTGGGCAATCTCATAGCTCGACCCATGAGAATCTCATGTGGAGATAATCCTGTCTTCCTTTCAGGTGTATTTCTCATTGACATTAGCACTAAAGGTAATGCGTCAGGCCATTTCAAATTCGTGGCTGCACACATCTTTGCCACTCTCGACGTCAGGGTACCATTCATCTGCTCCACTAGCCCTGATGCTTCAGGGCAGTAGGTACAATGCAACTTCTGCTCAATGTTCAATGCTGCACACAGTAATTTAATCACCTCATTGTTGAAGTGACTTCCCCTATCTGATTCTAAAGAGACTGGAAAACCGAAACGTGGTATCTGTTCCCTAAGCAATAGTTTTGCTACAGTGAGGCTATCATTTCTGCGTGTAGGGTAAGCTTCAATCCAGTGACTAAACACACACACAATCACCAACACATATCTCAAACGTCCATACACAGGCATCTCAATGAAATCCATTTGTATTCTGCTAAATGGAGCTCCTGCTCTTCCAATGTGGCTCAAATGCACCACTGTCCCTTTCCCTGTGTTCATCTGTTGGCAAATAATACAACAGTCACAAATCACCTCTGCAGCTTGTCTACACTTTGGGTTAATCCAGTCAATCTTGAACAACCTGATCATGGCATCCCGCCTAATGTGTGCTTGGCCATGATAAATTGTGACAAAAGACTGTTTGGCAGAGCCATTTTCCCCTCTTCTGAAACCCACAAATCATCTGGTCTTTTTGTGCATTGCATTCTAACCCAAGAACGCTTCACATCTTTACTAACACGGCCCTGCATCAATTTAAACTCTTCCAATGTGTCAATTACTCTTAATGCGTATCCTGTACATGTCTCATTTTCTTTTTTGGGTAACAGTTCTCATTGATCTTTGAACGATATACAGTTCAATGTGCAAAACCTTGCGATTTGATCCGCATAGCCATTCCCCATTGCAACAAAGTCCTGTAACTTTGTATGTGCACTGCATTTCACCACAGCAATTTCATGAGGTAACTGAATTGCATGCAACAACTCCGTTATTATTTTGCCATTTTTCACTGGTGAACCAGAAGAGGTCAGGAAACCTCTCTGTGACCACAGTTTGCCAAAATCATGAACAATTCCAAATCCATATTGGCTATCAGTATAGATAGTGACTTTCATCTGGGCAGAGACTTGGCAAGCCTTAGTAAGAGCTACCAACTCAGCTACTTGAGCCGAAAATACTCCTTGAAGCCAGGACGCTTCCAGGATACCAGAAATCGTGCATACAGCATATCTGTCTCTCAGTACTCCTACTGAGTCTCTCAAACATGAGCCATCAACAAAGACAATTTTGTCATTTTCTATTGTGTATCTCCAATGTCAGGTCTCGGTTTGGTGCACATTTCCTTTACCTCAAGACAATCATGTTCAGCATCTTCCACATTTTCGACTTCTGCATTTTCATTTGGAAGTAGAGTTGCCATGTTCAACAATGTACATCTCTTTAACATTACATTTGGTGACCCCAATATAATCGTTTCATATCTGGTAAATCTTGTATTTGTCATATGCTGTGTCTTAGTACGTGTTAATAGGATCTCAACTGAGTGAGGGACCATAACAGTTATAGGTTGTCCCATCACTATGCCTTCATACTGTGTAAGGCTTTCTCCAACTGCTGCTACTGCACGCAGACAACCCGGTAAGGCTGCTGCAACTGGGTCCAAAGTAGCTGAAAATTATGCTACTGGTCAGTTTACACCTCCATGGACCTGTGTAAAGACAGACAAAGAACATGCATCACGTTCATGACAAAACAGAACAAGTGGCATACCTAAAGCTGGAGCCCTGCACATGCTCTCTCTTAACTAAGTAAATGCTTTCATCTCCTTCTCTCCCAAAACTATAGCACCCTCCTCTTCCTTGACTGTCAGCCTCAGCAATGGCTTAGAGATAGCTGGGAAATTCGGGATCCACTGGCGACAGTAACCCACAATTCCCAGAAACCTTCTAACATCTCTCTGTGTCATTGGGGGATTTATCTGTAACACTGCAGTTATTCCTTCCCTGGATAACTTCTTTGCTCCTTTCTCAATTTGATGACCCAAGTATTTCACTTCTTTCTGGCAGCACTGCATTTTGGTGGGGGACACCTTATGTCCGTTCTTTCCCAAGTGATTCAGTAATGCAATGGAATCATATTTGCAGTCTTCCCTTGTTTTGGACGCAATCAACAAATCATCACTGTACTGTACTAGAGTCGACAGGAAAGGCAGCTCCAATGACTCCAAGTTCTTCTTCAGTATATGATTGAAAATAGAAGGTAATTCCGAAAGCCCTTGAGGAATTCGACACCAACTGTAGACCTTGTCCAGGAATTTAATACAGAAGAGAAATTGGCTGTCCTCATGAAGAGGCACAGAAAAGAACACTTGTGACAGATCAATTACTGTGAACCACTCAGCATCATATGGAATCTGAAACAAAATCACAGCCGGATTTGATACCACTGGGCAACATTTCACCACTATGTCATTGATCTTTCTCAAATCTTGGACAATCAGAACTTTCCCACAAGGCTTTCTCAGTCCCATTATTGGTGAATTGCAAGGACTACTCAGTACTTCCTTCAGGATTCCTTGTCTTACAAAATCTGCAATTATTTGCGCTACCTTTATATGGACATCTTGCCCCATGTGATACTGCGGTACCTTGGGGAACACAGCATTAGGCTTCACACTGACTTTCACTGGCTCTACTCCTTTTATCAGTCCTACCTCTTTCCCTGTCAGGTCCCACACTTTCTCTTTAACTGTCCCCTGTAGGTCTGCAGGAAGATCAGCCACTGTGAATATCGGAAAGAAGTTAGTCATAGGATACTCCTCATCTGTGGTCTCAGCTTCAGGTTCTGAAACCTGCTCCTCCTCTTCATCATCACTGTTCGTCTGTACCTCAATTCCCTCATTCGAACAGGTAATTGAACACCTCGTCTTGCACAATAAGTCTCTTCCCAGTAGGGATACAGGACTTGAATCGCAAACCACAAATCTATGCAATCCCTGGAAAGTGCCAAGCTCAACCTTAACCGGATCTGTAATCAGGTTACTCAGGAGTTTATTCGCTACTCCCACTATCTTAACTGTCTGTCCTGAAAGGGGCAGTTTTGGAACCTCTGCACTTCTGACTGTAGAGCGTGTAGTTCCTGTGTCAACCAAGAATGAAACCTTGTGACCCATAACCTTTCCCTCCACAGAGTCCTCTCTGATCTACCTCTAGGGATGCTGCAAGCCTGCACTCCTCCCGTCTGAACTCTTATCTAACCATTCTTCATTTATTCCATTCTCACCACGCAATGGGAATTGTGGTACTGTGTTATTTTGGCTCACTCTTTGACCTCTGACCTGTTTAGGAAGCATCACCTGTTGCTGCTCCATTGGTGCTAACGGAACTTGTATTTGCGGTCTAGGTACCATGGGAACCTGTTGTTGCATTGGTTGTATCTGCATTGTCTGCATACGTGGCATTTGCACCTGCTGCATCGGTTGCAAACCCTGCATCTGATTCACATTGTTCTGAAAAGTCAGATTTGGACCGCTCAATCTTGGTCCTTTCACATTTTGAAATGAACTGACATCATTGTTTTGTTGAACAACACCATCCTGTACCATCATTGGGCACTCCCGCTTCCAGTGTCCAACGGCCCCGCAAGCATGACAGGGTAACATCTTCTTCATCCCCTGTGCATCATTTTGAATTACTACAGTGTTTAAATCTGGACCGCGGTTCACCATACCTCCATGACCTCTACCTCTCATCTGCGTCTGAAACATTCCATTTCCCTGCGGCTGCTGTACCACTTGCTGTGGGAAACCTCCCTGCATCCCTGTCAGTGCTGCCTTTATATGCATCACCATCGCCTTCTCTGTCAACTTTCTCTGCTTCAACTCAATCTTGTCACTACAGTATTTTGCCTACTGCAACACCTCATCAATCGGCTTTGCCTGCCAGCAGATCAAATGACTCTCAATCATCTGGATAATCTCAGGTCTCAACCCTTCTACGAACCTGAATACAAAGTGAAACATGTCTTTCGCCTCAATAACTTCTGTGCCACTGTAATGCTTGAACGCTTTCAACAACCTCTCATAAAAGGCATGTATCGACTCCTTAGGCTCCTGAGCTGTTCTGTCAATTCTTTGCCAATCAATATTCTTCGGTGAAACTCTCATTTTCAGAAACTCAATCACTTTATAGTAATACTTCATCACCTCAGGAGACAGTGCACCTGTGCTCCTATCCCTTGCTGGTTCCGCAGTCTGCCAATCTACACTCCTTTTGCACTCCTGCCACAAATCAGCCAGGAACTATGATCTCAAAAAGAGTATTCAGATCTTCCCAAAAACATTTCCCAAGCTTCACAAACCTGTCTGTCTGCTGATATCACTCTATTGGTTTCTCTCTCAACCTATGGAAATCATTTGTAAATGATAGAATATCCCCTCTGGTCCAAGGTACATGGACAAGAAGCCCTCCGGCTGTTCCTCCCATTGGTAACATCTTTACAGTCCTTGTATCAGGTAGGGTTTTAGGTGACTGTTCTATGTAATCACTCTTCTTATCTCTCTTCTTCACCCATCTGCTTTCCCATTTTTCTAATGCTCCCAAAACGTGTGCACTCTGTAATATCTCCTTAAGGTGCGCTTTCATCCATGTCAGTGCTGCCTTTATATGCATCACCATCGCCTTCTCTGTCAACTTTCTCTGCTTCAACTCAATCTTGTCACTACAGTATTTTGCCTACTGCAACACCTCATCAATCGGCTTTGCCTGCCAGCAGATCAAATGACTCTTTTACTTTTTCCTCATGTGCTCAAAATCTTTTGTCTCGAAATCTAGCCTGTAACTCCTTTTCAAATGTTTTGTATTGTCTAGTTCTATGCTGTACTTGTCTGCCAAGTTTGCCAATCTCTGATGCACTTTACTCACTTCTTTAATTATCTTCGTGCACAAGTACCTCAGCTCTGCTTCCATGTATGACTCTAGCCTGTGCACACCCATGTTCCCCTCTACTAGTTCGCCTGCTTCCATTCCCAACCTCACGTAGTTCAGGTATTCCTCTCCTTCCGGTCTCCCTGCCGCTACAGGAGTAGTGTGTGGAGTGTTAAGCTTGTCTAACCAATCAGTCAGATGTTGCTCTGTCAAACCCTGCAATGAGATATTCCCAGGCTGCACTAAAGGTGTATGCGGCACATTTTAACTCGATATCTCCGGTGTCAGCACTTTCGAACCTGACTGCCTCACAGCATCTAGAGAAGCCCCAATCGGACTAAAATCTATCAAGGATCTGTTTCCGTCAAATGTTGGTTCCACTGGAGTCACCCCTTGAGAGCTCCCTACGAACCCTCCTCTTGTCATTGTTTGCGTCATCACCCCTTGGTCGCATACACTAGGCTTCGCCTGCGCATACAATGGAACTGGTGGACCAACCGTAATTGGCAAATATATTGCATCTGGTGTCTGTCTGTTTCCCAAAACTTGTGGAAGATTAACTCCCATATTCTGGCTTAACACCGGTGTCATGTCTGACTACACCCCTGTACCTGAAGTATATCTTGGTATCATTTGCGGCTGGATCTAGGGCACTAAAAGTGGAGTTGGCTCAGTCTAAATCAGCCTTGGTTTCTCAAATACCTGCTCAGTTGGCACCTCAAATTAGTGGAAGTCTCTAAAATGGGTACATCAGGATAAATCCTCTGAACCTGTGGTGGTTGCAACTGAGGCTGCATCACCTGTGTGGTAGGCATATCAAAACTGCTCTGCATCTGGACTGGTGTCGAGGGAGGATTAACCTGTGTCGGATTTATTGTCACCTTTTCTTGTGTCAGACCTGCAGGACCTGTACTAGTACTTGGTCTATTGTCATCCAGTGCATATAGCGGTGGACGCTCATGCAGCAACTGATTAAGGAACTCATCGTCATTTGAGTCATCTGCCTCTATTGAAGACTGTTTAGCTTCTTTCTCTCTGGAAGGGCTTTTGTCACCTTTACGGATAGCCTTCTTCCCTTTGTCTTCACCCTCTTGGGATATTGCTGGAAACAGCTTAATTCCGTCTATTGTCTCCTTCTTCCACATTCTCTGTACGCTAGTCCCATCTAGCCTCCGCTATTATCTTTTCTGCTCTCCTCATTCTCCTTTCAAATTTCTATTGCTGTTGCTGTCTCGCCATTAACTCCCAAATAGCTAACGCCTCAAACTGTACTGGTCTCGGAGGTGGCTTCAGATCATATAGCACCATCCGCAAATTCTCTAAAATTCTCAAATTAAATGTTCCACTCTCTGGAAACGCTAAGCCCCCCTGCTTCTCCATCGCTTTGCACCATTGCTTTAGCCAAAGACATGGCGCGATACCCTTCTCCTCCATTACAACATAAACCGGTGTACCCTCGAGCGGTGTAACCTCTCCTACACTCGTGGTAATGTACGCATCTCCCCTCAAAGCGCTCTTTAAAGCCTTGACAAATTTCATCTTTTCACCTTTTATTTTGTTCAAAATCAAATCAGGAAGTGACTTTTATTCCCAGAAATCTCTTCGCCCACCTTCTCAACCAGTTCCCTCTCACGGACGCCTGCCAATCCGTGCGCGACCCTTCTCACTAACCAACCTATCCCAGCGTGGCTCAAATGACATCACACTCACACGTACCGTGGCTGACAAAGTCTTGCGGCATGTTTTCCCACTCTCTATTCACACAAAAACTAATACAATATATTGTGAGCACCAACCAAAGTAAAACTCAAATTTGCCAGTTTACTACAGGAAAGGTAACACAATCGCTTCAGAACTTTATGGGGATTTCGCTTAGCCTCGGCCACTACTCTCTCCTTCTCAGATCCCGCACTCGCAAGCAAAATTTGACCCTCAAATTTTACTCTCGACTTGTCGATGGAATATTGTTCCAGTGCACTTTAAAACTCACTAAATCTCCATCGAAGTTTCATTCACACACTTTTTGATTCAAACTCGACTCGTCGACTTCACTATCAACCTATTAAACCGCACAAATTGCAACATACACCAAGTGTCTCACACTCTTATCAATATACTTTGGAGTCTTAGACCACGCAGAGTCCGTACATCATCAACAGCCATGTGGACAATTGTTTTAGCACAAAGCGCCACACTCACATGAAGGTCGCCAACTTCCCTACTCTCATACTGCGGAGTACACCCACTCCTACTAAAACATCATCATTTGGCCTAAATCCTCACAAACATCACAATTCACCTGCGAGTTGCATAAGCTGTGCAAGCGTAAAACCTACTCCATTCACACTATCACCAGAACGCCGAGAACATACTCGAACTCCCTTCAGAAGGCTCCGAGATTCCGGGAAAGTCATTTGGGACTTAGGGACACATCACCTCTCCAATTTGCATCATTTAGAAAAAGAAAACCCCACAAAAACCACATTTTTGGGTATACCTTGGCAACCACAAAACCTTTTCACCTTGTACCATCCGTACCAGGACCTCAAAGGACCAAACTCATCCAACTTTTCCAAAACTTTTGACCCTTCGTACTGGGGTCCCAAAGGGCCAAACCATCCTCACTGCTACCAAAAACTGTAAGCGCGGCCGGGACTTGATAAGTAAACTTACAAGGAGACGCGTTTAGGTCGACAAACCTTTGGACCACGTTTGGAGACTTCCCAGTACGAAATAGGTTCTTAGCATCATCAATCAATAGATCAATAAAACAAATCAATATTGACAATCACTAATCAATAGACAATCAATGAGAATCAATAAGAGAACACACCATGACCTTTCAGTCATGAATAACCACACCAGTTTAATTAAGTGTTAGGATGTTTATTCCTTATTGGTTACAATCTAATATCAAGTTCATTAATCTCATTAGCAATAAGCACATCAAAACCACTATTAATTGACCAACAGTATACAATTTAATCAAAGCACACAATGTAATCATTCGGAACACAAGCACATCATTAATAAGAATCAACTTAGCAGAGTCTCATTAGTACATTGATTCAACAAAGCAAGAATTCAGTAATTTGTCTATTTGCATCGAATATTAGTGAATACCTTAACTAACCTCAAATTAGCATTAGCATGTGGGGCTTCATACAAAACATTTTAGTGAACCCGAATTTAGAAAACTTCTAAACTGAGGCCTCTATCAAAATAGCAGTTGGTACCTGGGAAGGAAAAGCAAGCAGACAATTACAATCAGCATTTGATAGTTACTTAACTAACGGATCAGCAAGCAGCGTCAGTCTTCGTCCTCAGGACATCAGTTCATCAGCTTCGGGCAATGTAGGACGAAGCAAAGTCTCTTCCCTCATATGGAGAAGAAAAGATGCCAAGCAAGGATAAGTAAGTATGGTTTAGGTAATGGGCAACTAAGGCAAAGTATGGCAAAAGCGTTAAGGACTTCATTACAACATTGGGGGTAAAAGCCGCTTACCGCCGTGCAGAAGATAGCCAACACACTGCCGTGGCAGCGGAATTCCGAATTCGAATTCGAATTGTCCAATGTGGCTGTGTTTTGTAAGAGTGGGTGTATTTTGAGCGCAGCGGTGTGTACCGCCAATGGAATACCCACGGTTGAAAGACAGCCTTGTGGATTTGTGTGTCTTTATAGTGTGGGCATATTTCTGTTGCCGTGACGGTGGAGGTTTTGTTATCACCAGTTTATCACTGACCTTTGGTGTGGCAGGCTTGTGCGGGTGTCTGAATTTTGTCAGATTCCGTGCTGTGGGTCATAATAGCTGTGGCGGTTTTCCGTGGCCACAGCGGTGTGTTGGCGGTCTTCTGCACGGCGGTAAGCGGCTTTTACCGCCAATGTTGTAATGACCCCCAAAATGTCTTGCAAGCGACGGTCTCAGGAGGGAACCTTAAGAACTATCCTGGTGGCAGTACAGCAAATGCAGCCCTGATTGATCAGGGATTGGCGAATGGCAAAAGAAAAGAGTGAAAAAAAGCGCTAGTAACTTTACACTGTTAAAGCTTTCCTTCAAGTTGAGGTTAACTAAAGCTCACACTATTGCAATGCAAAATTAGAGTCAGCCAATTAGGATTGGAGTGTGTTGTCGGGACTGGAAAGGAATTGTAGGTTGAACCAAAATGGCTCAAAGGGCATGGGCAAGAAGGAAATGGCCCCATCTACAGCTGAAGAAAGTACCTGGGATGGAATGCCAGCAAGACTTGGTTCTTTCAGCAAGTTACTGAGTTCAAACTGTATGAACTTGAATTTGACTAAGGTGGAGTCACAAGAAAAAAATATCCAGGAATTATGAAAGCGATGCCCCATACATCAGTACTTCAAATGGAAAATGGATGGTACTCACTATACGAGATCAACTGTTAGTTACTTAGATGTAGTGATATTTCCTTTCAAATTACAGAAGTGCTGGTGCTCGTTGTTGGAGCATATGTTTTAACAAAGCAGTATTAATACGAAGCTTGCTAT
Organism: Pleurodeles waltl; assembly: GCF_031143425.1. Classification (NCBI taxonomy): domain Eukaryota; kingdom Metazoa; phylum Chordata; class Amphibia; order Caudata; family Salamandridae; genus Pleurodeles; species Pleurodeles waltl. The sequence goes on from NC_090446.1 coordinate 1,427,520,205, forward strand.
ATATTGTGTGATGAAGCTGCATAGAAAAATGTGTTAACGTAGAAAATAACGCATGCAGTGAAATGTGTTCCCGGGGAGTGGCTACCAATGTACATGAAGTCTAATGAAAATAATTATTAATGATGAAATGCTATGCACTAATGTTTGAAATTTGTACTAGTATATCATAATTAAGGTTATATGTTAAGGGTTTGCTTTATTAACGTGTAGTTTAACTTAGCGATGGTTTGGGCCTAGCTGCCTGGCCTCATGTTTAAATTGCTTTTTCTAACGTGTAATGTGCTGTTTTTTCCTGAAGGACACAAGGCTGTACTTTTCCAGAAGCTATGTGTGTGTAACTGTAGTAAAATTCTTTCTCATGGAAACTGACTTGCTCAAGGCGATGTTCTTTTTAACTGCAACAGTGTAAATCGTAACAGGTACAAGGTTGTTCCTGTGGAAAGAAGACAATGAACACACTTACTGGAGTGTGAAGTGTAACTTTTCTTACCTGACATTCCCAACGTTGAAGACGTCAATTACATGGTTTAATTAGAAGCATGAGAACTCTGAATTAGAGAAGATTCTAGCAAGGTGCTTACTTTGTTATTGGTTAGAGGTAGGGATGCACCAAATTTTATCCAATGAGGAATTAGTGAATAATTAGACAGTTTTTATATAACGGCATGTCTCAAGTGAAAAGTATCACTCTTACCCTTACTTTAGCTCATACGACCACAACGAGCACCATTTTACAGAGAAGAATTTGCCATGATACTTTTGCTAAAGACTTAGGTGGTCATTACAACCCTGGCGGTCGGTGTTAAAGCGGCGGTAAGACCGCCAACAGGCCGGCGGTAAAAAATGTGCAATTACGACCATGGCGGAAACCGCCAACAAAGACAGCCACTTTAACACTGCGACCGTCAGGGCGGTACAAACAAACAGCTTGGCGGTCACCACCAACATACAGACAGAGGACAATGTACCGTCCACAGTATCACAACCTACCAATCCGCCACCTTTTCCGGGGCTGATTCACCGCGGACAAAAACACGGCGGAAACAGGACTTCGAAGGGAAAACACTCACCTCTACACACCCCATGAGGAATCCGGACGCCATGGAACCCGAGCTCCAGATCCTACCAGCCCTCATCTTCTTGCTCCTCTACCAGGAGCACGAATGCCGGCGGCAAAGACAACGGTGAGTACTGCACCTACGACACAGGGGGGGGGGGAGGGAAAAAACAGGGACACACACACGTAACACCCCCACCCCTACCCTCACCCACTACAACACACACACTAATACAGCATGATACATCACAGATACACCCCCCAAACACCCCGGAAGAATGCAAAGACAAATGCAAATTACTGTAACAATAGTAATCTATTGAAATCCAGGACGCAAAATAATATATACAGTATAAACAAATATATACACCAAGAATAGTAGACCAGGTAGTGCTCCATTGAAGTCCGTGGAACACTGGGCCCACACGGCATGGGCGAGGCCCACACTCAATCCCCGAACATGACGGAGAGAACACTGCAGGGGCATCAGATAGCAATAAAACAGGCACCTCAGGGGGAAGGGAAAGGGGGGCACCTCAGCCGGTTGAGTGCACGATGCCAAATCCACGAGAGGGCCACATGCCCACTGTTCAATCCTGGGGAGTGCAAAGCCACAGTCTCTCAAGTCTCTACAGTGGGTGGGTTGCCCACTGTTCCATCCTGGGGAGTGCAAAGCCACAGTCTCTCAAGTCTCTCGAGTGGGTGGGTTGCCCACTGCTGCATCCTGGGAGTGCAAAGCCACAGTCTCACAAGTCTCTAAAGTGGGTGGGTTGCCCTCTGCTTTATCCTGGGGAGTGCAAAGCCACAGTTTCTCAAGTCTCTACAGTGGGTGGGTTGCCCACTGCTTCATCCTAGGGAGTGCAAAGCCACGGTCTCTCAGGTGGATGCCTTTCTCCACTGGTTCTGGAGGGGGCCTTGTGCCCAGAGTGCCTCTTCCTGCCAAGGACAGAGGTAGTGGATGTATCTCTCCACTGGTTCTGGAGGGGGCCTTGTGCCCAGAGTGCTTTATCCTGCCAAGGACTGAGGTAGTGGATGTATCTCTCCACTGGTTCTGGAGGGGGCCTTGTGCCCAGAGTGCTTCATCCTGCTAAGGACAGAGGTAGTGGATGTATCTCTCCACTGGTTCTGGAGGGGGCTTTGTGCCCAGAGTGCTTCATCCTGCTAAGGACTGAGGTAGTGGATGTATCTCTCCACTGGTTCTGGAGGGGGCCTTGTGCCCAGAGTGCTTCATCCTGCCAGGACAGAGGTAGTGGATGTATCTCTCCACTGGTTCTGGAGGGGGCCTTGTGACCAGAGTGCTTCATGCTGCTTGTGACGGACTCAGTAGCATCAGTGCCTTTGGTGCTCATGGGCCAGAGGTGCTTGTTGCAGTGGTGTCCTTGGCAGCGGTGCTTGTGGCGGCGGTGTCCTGTTCAGCTAGGCTTGTGGTGGCAGTGCCCTGTTCAGCGGTGCTTGTGGCGGTGGTGCCATGTTCAGCGGTGCTTGTTGCGGCGGTGTCCTTGGCAGCGGTGCTTGTGGCGGCGGTGTCCTGTTCAGCGGTGCTTGTGGCGGCGGTGCCCTGTTCAGCGGTGCTTGTGGCGGCGGTGCCCTGTTCAGCGCTGCTTGTTGCGGCGGTGTCCCTGGCAGCAGTGCTTGTGGCGGCGGTGCCCTGTTTAGCGGTACTTGTTGCGGCGGGGTCCTTGGCAGTGACTCAGCTGCTGGAGGTCCTGTCTGGCCCAGCGGGGCTGGTGCTGTTGGTCCTTCATGGCCCAGTGGGACTGGTGCTGGCGGTCGTTCATGGCCCAGTGGAACTGGTGCTGGCGGTCCTGTCTGGCCCAGCGGGGGTGGTGCTGGCGGTCATTCATGGCCCAGCGGGGCTGGTGCTGGCAGTCCTGTCTGGCCCAGCGGGACTGGTGCTGGCGGTCCTTCATGGTCCAGCAGGACTGGTGCTGGTGGTCCTGTCTGGCCCAGCGGGGCTGGTGCTGGCGGTCCTTCATGGCCCAGCAGGGCTGGTGCTGGCGGTCCTGTCTGGCCCAGCGGGGCTGGTGCTGGCGGTCCTGTCTGGCCCAGCGGGACTGGTGCTGGCGGTCCTGTCTGGCCCAGCGGCGCTGGTGCTGGCGGTCCTGTCTGGCCCAGCGGGACTGGTGCTGGCGATCCTGTCTGGCCCAGCGGGTCTGGTGTTGGCGGTCCTGTCTGGCCCAGTGGGGCTGGTGCTGGCGATCCTGTCCTGGGCAGCGGGGCTGGTTCTGGCGGTCCTGTCCTGGGCAGCTAGGCTGGTGCTGTTGCTGGCCTCCTGGGCAGCTTGGCTGGTGCTGGTGGTGGCCTACTGGGCAGCAGGGATGAACGCAGTGGCATCCTGGGCAGTGGGGATGATGGCGGTGGCCTCCTGGGCAGCGAGGATGATGGCGGTGGCCTCCTGGGCAGCGGGGATGATGGCGGTGGCCTCCTGGGCAGAGGGGATGATGGTGGTCTTCTCCGCCGTGCTGTTCTTCCAGACTTTCTGACTTTCTTGTGCCCCTTCCCCAGCTTGGAAGATGTCTCAGCTGACTCCACACTCCCACCTGTACCCATGGGAGCGGCTTTGGTGGCTGGAGTCATCCCACTCTCACGCTGGGCACTGGCCAACTTTTGATGCTTGACAGGTGGGGGCCTGTCTGTGTTGTGGCTCCGTGCCACACAGGCTGCCCTGGTGGCCGTGCACTCCAGATTCCGGTGACTACTGCCACCACTGTTCCCGGAGATGTTGTGGCTGAAGTGCTAGGTTGGGACCTGGAGAGTCGGGCCCTAGGAGACTGACTGGGTGGGGGAGATGAGGAAAAGAGGTCAAGGTTGGACAGGAAAAGTTTCTTGGGAACACTGGGACGGGTAGCTGGAGGGGGTTTGGGAGTGGAGGAAGAGGTTGTGGTTGGAGGAGGTGTTCGTTTGGTGACTTTGGGTGAAGGTGCATGCGCTGGAGGCTGTCATGAGGTGGATGGCTGTTGGGTGGGTGTGTGCCTGCGTTTGTGTATCTTCGGAGGTGGCGTCACAGACACACTGGGAGAGGACACAGGGGACGTTTGAATGGCAGTGGGGGCGGTGACTGCACGTGAGCGGTGTGTGGTTGTGTATGTGCTGTGATGGAAGTAGTGGCTGTAGATCTAGTGCATGCAGGTGTGAGTGTAGACGAGACTGGGAGGGAGGAGGGAGATGAGGAGGAGGGGGACACAGTGGAGGCAGTGGATGTTGGTGTGTGTGCATGTGTGTGATGCTTGCGTGAGTGCCTGTGGGATGTATGGTGCTTATGTTTGCCAGAGCTTCCCTTGTGTGTTGACGTGTGTGCATGCTGGTCTGAAGGTGTGCATGGGATAGGCTGAGGTAGAGGGGATTGGGTCTGGGTGGAGGAAGATGGAGGGGGGAGGCAAGAGACAGGGACAATGGCTGCCATCAGTGCTGAGGCCAGAGTCTGAAAAGCTCGCTGAAGGGCTGCCTGACTAGAATGAATGCCCTCCAGGAATGCATTTGTTTGTTGCAACTGCCTTTCTACACCCTGGATGGCATTCAAAATGGTAGACTGCCCAACAGTGAGGGACCTGAGTAGGTCAATGGCCTCCTCACTGAGGGCAGCAGGGGTGACTGGGGCAGGGGCTGAGGTGCCTGGGGCGAAGGTGATGCCCACCCTCCTGGGTGAGTGGGCACGGGGCAAAGGCTGAGGGGCTGCTGGGAGGGCGGTGCTGGTAGGGGGGGTGGCGGCTGTACCTGTAGATGCCGGGGGCTCAGATGTTGCCGCCACCACAAGGGAGCTCCCATCAGAGGACGAGTCCATATCACTGGTCTCAGCTCCTGTCCCCGCCATGGAGCTCCCCTCCCCCTCTGTCCCACTGGTGAACTCCGAGTCCATAGTGTCGCCCTCCAGATGACAGAAGAAAGACATGTTGAGTGCATGCATTACCGCTACCGTTGGCGGACACGACAGACACAGAAGCCCCCTGCACTACGCCGCGCACTTGGGCTCCACTGTTCAATCCCTGGGACATGGCCTACAAGGCTATGGCCGATATCTGCCCACATGGATGACACAGGAGCCTGACTAGGTGTACTTGGCACTCTACACAGGTGGGGTGGGGTGGGGTGCCACAGGGTCTGCCAGAACAAGGGGACCTAACTAGCACACTCGCCCTGGCCTAGGGAAACCCACAGCCCACCTCCCAAACCCAGACACCTCCACTGCATGCAAAATCAGCCGAATGAGAGTGTACTCACCCCCTTGTGGCTGCTGTGATGCCCTCAAGCGCCCATCCAACTCCGGGTACACCACTGCCAAGATCCTGTACATCAGGGGGGTCATGGTGTGAAGGGCACCCTTCCCATGTTGGGAGGCCATCCCCAGCTGGGCCTCCGCCGTCTTCTTGCTCCAGCGGCAAATTTCCTCCCATCTCCCACGCAGTGGGTGCTCCGTCTGTGGTAGACCCCCAGGGTCCGGATGTCCTTGGCGATGGCACGCCAAATATCCTTTTTCTGGTGGCCGCTGAGCTACATGAATTGTACATGGGGAAAAGAAAAGTTATTACCAACTGCACCGTCACAGTCATTGGCCCCCATCCCTACCCTTGCCATGTGGCACATGCACTCACCGTCGTTTCATGCACGCCTCAATCTCCCCGCCCATCTTTCATCCACCCCAATCTACACAGGCATTGCCCATACAGCATGCTCCTAGTGTACTTACCTGTTTGTCTGGAGGACCGTAGAGTAGCGGGTACTGGGGGAGGACCCCATCCACGAGTTTCTCCAACTCCTCCGATGTGAAGGCAGGGGCCCTTTCCCCAGACGCACAAGCCATTATCTCTTCCAGACCGAGGTCACAGCAGTACTTGCAGTGTAGGTCCTCTCCTGTCGAAGATCAGGTATCGAGTGATTGAGCAAATAGAAAATGGCGGTCACGTCCACGGCGGTGCATACTGTCACCGTCTGCGTACATCGTCATTGGCTCCTGGGACCCATAGGGTCCAATGTTAACCAATGCAGAATTGCGCCGCGGTCTTCGACCGAATACCGCGACGGTGTACAACTCCAGCACAGTTACCTCACATCCTATTGTCCCACTTTACAGGTCAGGCAGCCGCCATTTCAGGGGCCCACATGGCTTAATTTTTAACTGCGTCAACACTCATATAGGCCAAATTTCTGATTATGATTCGTGTTCTGTGTAAGCTATGGGTACGTACCTCTGGGTTGGTTGACTCTGTGCTCGCTGTTGTCCCTCATAGGCACCGTCCGCTGGGACATGTGAGGAGATGGCGGCATCCTCCGGTGTACAGACCGCTGGTGGACCTGTCGACAATGGAGGAAAGACAAGTGATCATCACCTACAGGCTTGACCGTGCCACAATCCTGGAACTGTGTGCCCAGCTGGAGCCAGACCTCATGTCAGCTATCCGCTATCCCAAAGGAATCCGCAATGCTGCATTCGTTAACATTGGACCCCATGGGTCCCAGTCACCAATGACGATGTACGCCGCGGTGACGGTACGCACTGCTGCGGACGTGACCACCGTTTTCTATCTGTTCAATCACTCGATACCTGATCTTCGACAGGAGAGGACCTACACTGCAAGTGCTGCTGTGACCTCGGTCTGGAAGAGACAATGGCTCAAGTGTCTGGGGAAGGGGCCCCTGCCTTCACATCAGGGGAGTTGGAGAAACTCGTGGATGGGGTCCTCCCCCAGTACACGCTACTCCACGGTCCTCCAGACAAACAGGTAAATACACTGGTAGCATTCTGTATGGGCAATGCCTGTGTGGAGAGGGCTGGATGTAAGAAGGAAGGGGGGAGAGTGCGGCGTGCATGAAACGACGGTGAGTGCATGTGCCACATGGCAAGGGTAGGGATGGGGGCCAATCACTTTGATGGTGCAGTTGGTAATAACTTTCTCTTCCCCCTGTACAAATCATGTAGGTCAGCGCCCACCATCGCCAAGGACGTCCGGACCCTGGGGGTCTACCACAGACAGAGCACCCACTGCCGGAAAAGATGGGAGGACATTCGCCGTTGGAGCAAGAAGACGGCGGAGGCTCAGATGGGGATGGCCTCCCAAGGTGGGAGGGGTGCCCATCGCACCATGACCCCCCTGATGTTCAGGATCCTGGGGGTGGCGTACCCAGAGTTGGATGGGCGCTTGAGGGCATCACAGCAGACACAGAGTTCCGTAGGCAAGGTCCCTTCGTAAGGCAGGCCATGTGGCACCCCACCGCACCTCTGTAGAGTGCCAAGTACATCTAGTCATGCCCCTGTGTCATCCATGTGTGCAGATGTCGTCCATAGCCCAGTAGGCCATGTCCCAGGAATTGAACAGTGGAGCCCAAGAGCGCGGTGTAGTGCAGGGGGATTGTGTGTCTGTCGTGTTCGCCAACGGTAGCGGTAATGCATGCACTCAACATGTCTTTCTTCTGTCACCCCCCCTCTTTTTGTGGTCTCCCTGTTCTTGTGTGCATCAGCATCATCAGGCGGAGGAGCAGTGGCACCGGAGCACGAGAAGGCTGCATCCCACATGGCCATGGAGGGCCACACTACGGAATCGGACATCACCAGTGGGACGGAGGGCGAGGGGAACTCCCCGGCGGGGACAGGAGCTGAGATCAGTGACACGGACTAGTCCTTTGATGGGAGCTCCCTTGTGGTGGCTGTAACATCTGTGCCCTCCCCATCTACAGGTTCAGCCGCCACCCCCCTTCCAGCACCGCCTTCCCAGCAGCCCCTCAGCCTTAGCCCCGTGCCCGCTCACCAGGGAGGGTGGGCATCACCTTCGCCCCAGGCACCTCAGGCACTGTCCCAGTTACCCCTGCTGCCCTCAGTGAGGAGGCCATTGACCTCCTCAGGTCCCTCACTGTTGGGCAGTCTACCATTTTGAATGCCATCCAGGGTGTTTGAGAGGCAGTTGCAACAAACAAATGCATTCCTGGAGGGCATTCATTCTAGTCAGGCAGCCCTTCAGCAAGCTTTTCAGACTCTGGCCTCAGCACTGATGGCAGCCATTGTCCCTGTCTCTAGCCTCCCCCCTCCAACTTCCTCCACCCAGACCCAATCCCCTGTACCCCAGCCTATCACAAGTACACTTACAGACCAGCATGCACACACGTCAACACACAAGGGAAGCTCTGGCGAACATAAGCACCACACATCCCACAGGCACTCACGCAAGCATCACACACATACAGACACACCAACATCCACTGCCTCCACTGTGTCCCCCTCCTCCTCGTCTCCCTCCTCCCTCCCAGTCTCGTCTACACTCACACCTGCATGCACTACCTCTACAGCCACTACTACCATCACCAGCAAACCCACCACCACAACCCGCTCACGTGCAGTCACCACCCCCACTACCATTCACACATCCCCTGTGTCCTCTCCCAGTGTGTCTGTGATGCCCCCTCCCAAGATACACAAATGCAGGCACATACCCACCCAACAGCCATCCACTTCACGACAGCCTCCAGCCCATGCACCTTCACCCAAAGTCACCAAACGAACACCTCCTCCAACCACAACCTCTTCCTCCACTCCCAAACCCCCTCCAGCTACCGGTCTCAGTGTCTCCAAAAACCTTTTCCTGTTCAACCTTGACCTCTTTCCCACCCCGTCCGTCTCCTAGGTCCCGAACTAGTACCTCAGCCACAACATCTCCGGGACCAGTGGTGCCTGTAGTCACTTGAATCTGGAGTACACCGGCCACCAGGGCAGCCAGTGTGGCACGGAGCCACAGCACAGACAGTCCCCCACCTGTGAAGCATCAGAATTTGGCCAGTGCCTGGCAGGAGAGGGGGAAGACTCCAGCCACCAAAGCGGCTCCCAGGGTTACAGGTGGGAGTGTGGAGTCGCCTGCGACACCTTCAAAGGTGGGGAAGGGGCACAAGAAACTCAGCAAGTCTGGGAAGAGCAGCACGGTGGAGAAGACCGCCATCATCCCCGCTGCCCAGGAGGCTACCGCCAGCACCAGCCCAGCTGCCCAGGAGGCCACCGCCAGCACCCGCCCAGCTGCCCAGAAGGCCACCACCAGCATCAGCCCAGCTGCCCAGGAGGCCACCGCCACCAGCCCTGCTGCCCAGGAGGCCACCGCCAGCACCAGCCCAGCTGCCCAGGAGGCCACCGCCAACAGCCCTGCTGCCCAGGAGGCCACTGCCACCAGCCCTGCTGCCCTGGAAGCCACTGCCAGCACCAGCACCAGCCCAGCTGCCCAGGAGGCCACCAGCCCTGCTGCCCAGGAGGTCACCACCATTCCATGAAGGACCGCAAACAAAAGCCCCGCTGGGACAGAGAGGACCGCCAGCACAAGCCCTGCTGGGACAGAGAGGACCGCCAATACAAGCCCCGCTGGGCCATGAAGGACCGCCAGCAAAAGCCCCGCTGGGACAGAGAGGACCGCCAGCACAAGTCCCGCTGGGCCATGAAGGACCGCCAGCAGCTGAGTCACTGCAAAGGAGACTGCCGCTCCAAGCACCGCTGAACAGGGCACCGCCGCCTCAAGCACCGCTGAACAGGGCACCGCCATCTCAAGCACCGCTGAACAGGGCACCGCCGTCTTAAGCACCGCTGATCATGGCACTGCCGCCTCAAGCACTGCTGAAAAGGGCACCGCCGCCTCAAGCACCGCTGAACAGGGCACCGCTGTCTCAAGCACTGCTGAACAGGGCACCGCCGAACAGGGCTCCGCCGTCTCAAGCAATGCTGACCCATGAGCGCCAAGGGCACTGACGCTACTGATCCGTGACGGGCAGAATGCAGCACTCTGGGCACCATGCCCCCTCCAGAACCAGTGGAGACTGTCATCCAGTACCTCTGTCCTTAGCAGGATGAAGCTCTCTGGGCACCATGCCCCCTCCAGAACCAGTGGAGACTGTCATCCACTACCTCTGTCCTTAGCAGGATGAAGCACTCTAGGCACCATGCCCCCTCCAGAACCAGTGGAGACTGTCATCCACTACCTCTGTCCTTAGCAGCATGAAGCACTCTGGGCACCATGCCCCCTCCACAATCAGTGGAGGCTGTTATCCACTTTAGAGACTGTGGCTTTGCACTCCCCAGGATGGAACAGTGGGCAACTCACCCACTGTAGAGACTTGAGGGACTGTGGCTTTGCACTCCCCAGGATTTGGCAGTGGGCAACCCACCCACTGTAGAGACTTGAGAGACTGTGGCTTTGCATTCCCCAGGATATGGCAGTGGGCAACCCACCCACTGTAGAGACTTGAGAGACTGTGGCTTTGCACTCCCCAGGATTGAACAGTGGGCATGTGGCCCTCTCGTAGATTTGGCGTTGTGCACTCAAGCGGCTGAGGTGCACCCCTTTCCCCGTCTGAGGTGCCTGTTTTGTTGCTCTCTGATGCCCCTGCATTGTTCTCTCCGTCATGGTCGGGGATCTTGTGTGTGACTCGCCCATACCGTGTGGGCCCAGTGTCCACAGACTTAATTAGAGCACTACCTGGACTGGTATATATTTTGTACATGTTGTATATATACATTTTTGCGTACTTGATTTTAATATAATACAATAGTTACACTCATATCCTTTTGTCTTTGCATTCTTCCGAGGGGTTGGGGGGTGTAACTGTGATGTATTATGCTGTATTAGTGTGTGTGTTGTAGTGGGTGAGGGTGGGGGTGGGGGTGTTGCGTGTTGCGTGTGTGTGTCACTGTTTTTTCCCTCCCCCCTCACCTGTGTCATAGGTGCAGTACTCATCGTGGTCTTTGCCGCCGGCATTCGTGCTCCTGGTAGAGGAGCAGGAAGACTATAGCAGGGAGAATTTGGAGTTCTGGGCCCATGGTGTCCTCGTTCCTCATGGGGTGTATAGAGGTGAGCGTTTTCCTTTTGAAAACCTGTTTCCGCCGTGTTTTTATCCACGGTGAATCCACCCCGGAAAAGGTGGTAGATTGGCCTGTTGTGATACTGTGGGTGGAACTTTGTCCTCCGCCTGTCTGTTGGCGGTGACCGCCATGCTTTTTGTTTGTACCGTGTTAAAGTGGCTATCTTTGTTGCCGGTTTCTGCCACAGTTGTAATTGCAAAATTTTTACCGCCGGCCTGTTGGTGGTCTTACTGCCGCTTTAACACCGACCCCCAGGGTTGTAATGAGCACCTTTGTTTACTTACATGAGGCTAAGAGCCCACCCATTGCTGACCGCACTGCGTTGCCCACCCTATTGCCAAAGCTGAAAATAGCTCGTCCACAGGCGAGACGTATTGGCATGGCCAATGCTTGTTTTGTTTACATTGTTGTGATTGGCTGCTGTTAATTTTGTGCAGTAGAGAGGGAAAAGCATAATCCTCAGCTCTGTGCCCTTTAAAAAATTTAGAATTCTAATTACGTAAGCTGGAAAAATATTTGCCATTCACTTCAGGTTCTATATTGTCCAACTATAAATAACTGAATAGACACAGACTTCAGACATCTCCGCTCTTGTCAATTATAGTGGCCTTCTTAACACACTATTTAACCATCTGCATTCTCGAATATGCATGAAAATAACCATGATAGACACATAGCATAAATATATGTATTGCCTTGGTAACTATTCTTATTTGCATTAGTTAGTAGTGTGTCAGTTTATTTCCACAAATATTCCAAGATGGCATTCTCCCTGGCCACCATATTATCTTACTATAACAAAAAATGGATATATCTGTTCTTGACAACTATGGCGTCCATTTTAACACACCAATCTTTGTTCATTTTATTACTATTAATCTGCATGTGATATGTCAGTTCTATACATTCACCCCAGTATTATCATTTCTTGGCCTTTCACTCCCAAACAAAAAAATAAATTTAATAAAAAAGTTATTTCCTACTCAAAAAGTTGTGTTGATCTATTTCTTGATAATCCCAACATACTGCATAGGAACACAAATTAAAAATAATGAAAACTAGTGTTGGCAAACAGACAGCAGCCATCTGAACCTGCCCATCGTTATCAATTTGTAGACCGCCTTGTACAATAGTAAGTAGCACATATTTTGTCAAACAGAAAGGCCAGGCTTAACTTGACTGATATCTTTATTTCTCACAAGGGCACATTATCTATCAATAAAACAAACATTGTCCTCACTATCCTATTTAAACACATCCATAATACAAGAATAAGTATTATGTTTCCATTATTGTTGTAGTGTCTTACAGGTTGGAAATGACGGAACCCTTTTGGCTCCTGGTAGATTCTGTTGAGCTGTGACCTAAGTGTTGGAATGCAGTGCAATGAAGGAAAGTTTAGAACATTTTGTTCACAGTTACACACAGACAAATAAAGATGTGTATTCCTAAGCTCTGTGTGTGACGTAGTCATTGGAGGGCATCCAGACTGGGGAGGACATTCTAATTGTTAGTCCTCTCAAATTAATTTAATGTATTGGTCCTAAGTAGACAAATCACCATCCTCTTTTTACCATATAACACCCCAAAGTGTATAAACAATGACTAATCAAGTCACAAAATATAAAAAAATCCCAATCAGAATAATATGTATGCTATTAGTATAATAATTTTTAATTTTCAAAATAACAAACTAGTAATGGAGGGGCAATTTCCTAATCTGTAACATCACATCATATGTTCCTAGTCCCCTAGGAAATATTAAATTTCATGATCCAAATTCAACCCGGCTTCTACCACATAAAGCCTCAGTCTCACTTTATATGATTAAAGTATTTTATGCTTCGGATTGGTACTCAAGGTCCAGTTTCAATCTAACCTCTTGTTCTTATTAACTGCAGCATTATTACAGATTCATTGTAGCATCTCGTAACAAATCTCTTTTTCATATCTCATAGATCTGTCAAAAACTCGCCTTCCTCACAAAACTGGTGCCTTGCTCTAGTCACCTCTCCATATGGTATCACATTTAATTGACATTTGGGATGTGAACAAGTAGCATATAACAGAGCCTTACATGATGTTTTCTGCTTTGCATCATGTTTTTCCTAATATCAAGCTGTACATAGAAAGATACAATATGTTCCCAACTTTATTTAAATGTAAAATACATATTGTAATAATTCTTCTTAAGATCCCCAAAACAACTTGCAGTTCCTCTTCATTACCTCTCCAAATCATAAAAGAATCATCAATAAATCTTCTCCAGATGATGGATATGTTCAATCCAAGTGGATCTGTTCAAGCCCCACAAATGCCTCTCCTCAAAACCAACCCATGAATATACAGGCATAGAAGGGGAAAATCAGGAACCCATTGCTGTACAGTGCGCCAGTTGATACCATTCCTCATTAAACAAAAATACAATGGCCCGTATTTATACTTTTTTTGCGCCGCATTTGCGTCGTTTTTTGACGCAAAAACGGCGCAAACTTGCAAAATACCATTGTATTTTGTAGGTTTGCGCCGTTTTGCGTCAAAAAGCGGCTCAAATGCGCCGCTAAAAAAAGTATAAATACAGGCCAATGTTCTTGAGTATCAATTTGGAGGTGCATGCTCAGGGTGAGGTGGGACACACTACTGACACTAGAAGTAGAGGATCTGACCAAGTATGTCCCAATGATGGCCAGTTAGCTGAAAAATACAGGAAAAGGTTCAGGGACAGCCACAAACTCCCAAATTAGCCTTGAGTGGTCTTCATAGACCATGCCAGCCTGGCACTGAAGAGCTGGATCAAGGGAAGCATGGTAGATGATTTCAATGGTCTGTTCAACATACTTTGAGGGTGCACATGCACAATACTTGTTTTACAGAGCTGTGCCAACACCTAGTGGATAACAAGCTGACTGACCCCTGAAAGATTTCTGAGCAGGCAGACCTCTGAGTCAGCACCAGAATGCTCAAGAAGTCATCTGTGGTTGGACTTCAAAAGGGTGGTTAGGGTTCCCTCCTTAACAAAGAGGGAGGGATAAAAAGAAGGAATCCTCTGAAGACTCCCAAAATAGTTCTGAAGGGAAAGACTCCTAATACCAATCTAGACACTAGAAGAAAGGCTTCTCTTACAAAATTCAGAACAATTTAACCCCACATTCTATGAGTGTTATGAGTATGGTCATTATAAGGGTGATCACAAGTGCCTCAAAAGGGCACAGCCTCCTACCAGAGGAAAACACCCAGGATGGCTGGTGTAGCACGTGAGGACGAGATGGCCCCAGTTAGTGGGGAGGGAGTCAGTGAGGTTACCCTTGGTCCCTAGGTAACTAGGAGATGGTGGCCAAAGCCCACATGTGTTCCAATACTGCAAAGTATAGGCAGTGGTTTACCACCAACAGGCAGAGGATGGTGGCTATGAGTGACACAGGGGCCAGTATGACTATGGCAAGGTAGAATCTGGTGTCTTCAGAGCAAGTGATTCCCAGTACATTCCATCAGGTTGTAGCAGCAGAACGCAAGGAGTCACTTCTCTGAGGCTTTAGTGCCCTTTGAGTGGTCTTCTGAAATTTGGTGTGAGCCCTGCCATGTCTGTGGGTTGATTGTTCGGAAATGATCCGGAGCACACTACCTGGAACTAAGTGGACCTCAGGTCACCCCTGGAAATGGTGGGGTTCCTTGAGTGGGTCTGTATGATCACCAGGTGCAAGGCTGCCCAGAAGTGGGATCAATGCAGTCTGGAGCACTGTAAAATGCCCCAGGCAGCTGCAAGAGAAGGAAAGGCAAGATGAGTGGGAAACCTGCCCCTGAATGTCCCACAGAGGAGGTGGATGGAGTGCCTGAAGAGGCCTTCTCCTCTTCCAGTGATTATGAGTGAGGTGAGGAGGACAGTCCTGCTGCCCCTTCTCAAGCACATTCTGTGCGGCGGGACAATAGCGGGTTATCCCAACCCAAAGAACAGATGCATACGGCGGCAAGCACAGAGAGAGTGCTCTCTTAGGAGCTCCCCAGTTTAGTTCAGCCCCAAGTTCCACTGCCCAAATCGTATGGTGGAGACATCAAAATGATCTATCACAAAACCTGGTTTTGTAAGCCAGGCACCTGCGTTTGTGGTCCTGGGCTCGGGACCCACAAAACCCAGACATATCTGGAAACTAGACTTCCGGGGAGTCCACAGACGTGTGACTTTTGTGGATTCCCCAAAGTTTTCTTTGCCAGAATACCCTGCAAAGGTGAAATGTTAAATAAAAACTCTATTTTGTCTTGCATTTCTGTCACACAAACTACAGGAATATGCTGGGATCCACAAAATTCCTACCACCCAGTGTTTCCCTACCTGTCCTGATAAAAACACTACCCCACTCACTTGAGTGCCTGTACCTAGTGCCTGCGTCAGGAATGGATCACCCCAGGGTCAACAGTTGCCCTCATGTAAATACGAACATTGACCATTGTGTGATCTATTCCTGACATGGGCACTAGGCCTACCCACACAAGTGAGCTACCATTTTTATCTGGAGACTCTTGGAAGGCTGAGTGGAAGGAAGTTTGTGGTTCTTCTCAGATTCCAGAACTTTGCTGCACTAAAATCTGAGGAAAAAGTGTTTTCTTTGCCACATTTTGAGGTTTGCAAAGTATTCTGGGTAACAGAACCTGATGAGAGCCCCACAAGTCACCCTATCCTGGATTCCCCTAGGTATCTAGTTTTAAAAAATACACAGGTTTGGTAGGTTTCCCTTGGTACCGTCCGAGCTAGAGGCCAAAATCCATAGCTAGACACTTTCCAAAAAACACGTCAGATTTCAATGTAAAAATGTGATGTGTCCATGTTGCGTTTCCTGTTGCGGGCATTAGGCCTACCCATGCAAGTGAGGGATCATTTCTATCAGAAGACTTGGGTGAACACAGAATTGCAGAACAAGTGTTTCTCTTCATTTTTTCTTCCCAAATTTAAGACAGTGTGTAAAAAAGACATCTATGTGAGAAATGCCCTGTAATTCACATGCTAGTATGGGCACTCCAGAATTCAGAGATGTGCAAATAACCACTGCTTATCAACACCTTATTTTGTGCCCATTTAGGAAATACAAAGGTTTCCTTGATACCTATTTTTCACTCTTTATATTTCACCAGATGAATTGCTGTACCCACGTATAAAATAAAAATCCATTGCAAGGTGCAGCTCCTTTATTGGCTCTGAGTACCTAGGGTTCTTGATGAACATGCAAGCGCTATATATTCCAGCAACCAGAAGAGTACAGCAGACGTAATGGTATATAACTTTTGAAAATCACAGGAAAAAGTTAAATGTGGAGAAAAATTGAGTTTTTTTTTTTACCTCAATTTCAATATTTTTTTTATTTCAGCTGTTATTTTCTGTAGGACAAACTTGTAGGATCTACACAAGTGACCCATTTCTGTCACTAACTGGAAGGAGGCTAAAAGCACAACAAATAATAAAATTGGGGTATGTCCCAGTAAAATGCCAAAATTGTGCTGAAAAAATGTGTTTTTTCTGATTCAAGTCTGCCTGTTCCTGAAAGCTAGGAAGTTGTTGATTTTAGCACAGCAAACCCTTTGTTGATGCAATTTTCAGGGAAAAACAGACACTTTCTTCTGCAGCCCTTTTTCCCATTTTTCTGAAAAAAAAAAAAAAAATTGCCGTATTTTGGCTAATTTCTTGGTCTCCTCTGGGAAAACCCACAATCTCTGGGTACCTTTAGAATTCCTAGGATGTTGGGAAAAAAGGATGCAAATTTGGCGTGGATAGCTTATGTAGACAAAAGGTTATAAAGGCCTAAGCGGGAACTACCCCAAATAGCCAAAAAAGGGCCAAGCACGGGGTGGGAGGAAGGCCCAGCAGCTAAAGGGCTGAGAAAGAAGATGTGAATTTAAATTAATGGTTCAATCAGGGTTTAAATGGGAAGAAAATCATATCCAACATATATTTTATATTTAATAATGGTTTTACCTCTCCTCTAACTATGAATTTGGCTCTCCTTCATTGTGTATGCAATGCGCTTCCACACTCTAAAGTGATCGGACGTTCTGAGCAGTACCAGAGTTTCACTTATGAAGTTACAGTGCCACCTACTTATTAAAGTAAGTATTTAAAGCAAATCGATTAGAAATAAAGCATTATCTCTAACACACTGAAGGAGAACATGGATATACATTTTTTAAAGGTGTACCTTTGTTTGAAGAAATAAATGCTGCAAAAAAAAGCTTTTAAAGACCTGTTTTCATACGTTATCAAATTGTGTACATAATCACACTAATATAACTATTAAAAACTTTAATTGGAGAATATATTAAATAGTGTTTTTAAGGCATACCGACGTGTTGCATTATAAAGAATGCCTTTTAGGAGCTGTCAGCATAGCTTACTTATTATGTTAGTCTTTAATCAGCCATGTGCTTAGGATGAAAAAGGAAACTAAGAAAGCAAACTTAGTGCAAAATGTTTGCAGTTCTAAGGTCAGTAAATATATAACTGTTTTTGTATTTCCAAAATAAAACAGAGTTAGGGCCTTATTTCGAGTTTGCCGGTTTTATGGTAAGACCGCCATAGTGACGGTCGCAAAAAACTGCTATGTTGGCAGTCATATAGACATATTGCAAGTTACACAGGTGGGATCACCAAAACACAGCCAAACTTCTGACAGCGCCAGGACTCTGGATGGTGGGAAAGAGGCGGTTCCACCACAAGAACTGCCAGTCCGCCAAAAGTTCTTCGAACCTATTATGACACACAAATCACAATAGCAGTTCTCCCATGGCGGAAAACTAATGGTGGTGTGAACCACAGCAGTCAGCGGTCACCACAGTAATACACTACACCACATTGGATAGTTTGAATTCCGCATACCTAACACACATCTACACAACTGAAACACCTACAAACTGCACTATAAAACACACCCCTTCACACCCCACAATCCTTTGTAACAAAAACACCATACACACAAGACAGAGCTGGAAACATAGACACACTGTACGATAAACTAGGCACCCCTCCACACTTCATATAGCACTCATCCCACACCTGCACAGCACATCCAGCACACAAATTAATACACTACAAATTAGACACCAACTGTCATCCACTCACATCACAGCACCCGCAGCTCATCACCTGTTTTTTTACCTTTTCGTATCGCCCACCACTACCATGTCCTCACAAACACATCTCTGTTTCACAGATGATGAGTTGAGGGTCATGGTGGACAAAATCATCAAAGTAGAGTCAATCCTATTTGGAACTCACTTCCAGAAATGTTCTATTGCTAGGAAAATGGAGATGTGGCAAAGAATAGTCAACAGGGTGAATTCTGTAGGCAGCTATCCGCACACAAGGGAGGAAATCAGGAAGAGGTGGAATGACTTCAGGGGGAAGGTACCTTCCATAGCTGTCAGGTACCAGTTGGCAGTCCTCAAGACTGGCGGTGGCACCCCACCTCCTCCCCCAACTTTCACATCATGGGAGGAGAAGGTGTTGGATACCCTGCATCCTGAGGGCTTGACAGGAACATCTGGGTGAGTGCAGTCAGGTAAGTCACAACAACAATAATGTCAGCCAAAAGTTTTGAAATGCATGTGCCTTTTGTCACCTTAACAGCCAACCCACTCATCACCCCTTGTTTCCAACTGTCCAAATACCCCTCACATGAAATAAACTCCCCTAGGGGCACAATGTTTGAGTATGGCGCTGCTCTACCATAAAAAGAATCAGAACAGTGTACCATAATGAAAAAAACCTGGCCTGTTAATTATGAATCAATTAATACCACCTGAATGCTCCACTATTGCAGTCTAGGGCAACAATAAAAATGCTCAGGCATCTGCCAGTAAAATACTACCATTACACAGCTGAGGGCAACACAGATATATGAAGTGTGCTGTACTTGGAGTAAACTTATGCATATGGCCTAGTAGAATGTTTACTCCTAATCTGATGGCCAGGTCAGTTTCCTCTATAGATTGTGCAGCTGTCTGTTGACTCAATACTGAACTACCGCTAACTATGAGATGTCATTAACAATTTAAAGCTACACAGGATGCAAGATATGAGTCTATCAACCGACAGTCAGCTGACGAGATACTCTGACATCCTGTATCAAGGTGCATGATATAGGAATTATCTGTATTCCCTTTATCCCAGATAGCTGTTCCCCTGAATTAAAAGCAGGTGTCACTGTCAAATCAGGGGATCAAGCAAAGCCTTCCTCTATATGGCTCATAGCATATCTACCTGTCAAGGTTTGATACCACATGTTGCAATACAATCTGCAACTGTCTGTTCCACTTTTTCAACTGGTCACCTAACCATTGTGACCACGGAGAAGACACCTGAGACTCCCACTTCCGCCTGGATGAAGCCCTCAGTGAGGAGAACACCCCTGGATGTGAGGACATTGAGGATGATTCTGGCGTATCTGGGACACCTGATCAATCTGCAACTGTCAGCCTCACATTGCCTACATTGACTCCTCCCAGCCCTGCTGCTTCTACATTCACCCCAAACCTGTGCTCCAAGGACAGTTTCTACTACCATGTGCCCCCAGTACAAGTACCAGAGTCATCACTAGAAAACCCAGACAACGAAGAACCTGGCACCAGTGGGAGTGGGTAAACTGTGCCAAAGGCACACCGTGTGGGGGGAGAGGGTGAAAGAGGGATGGTGTGGGCCAGCGGATGTAGGCTCCTAGGGATACAACTGGCCAGGACATCACCTCCCAAGTCTTGGGAGCTTACCAACAGACTCAAGACATGATGGGCCAGGTACTTGCCATGATGGGGTTGATAAAGCAGCTGCAGAGGGACCACAACCAGGAAGTCATGCAAAAGTAGGAGGCCCACATTGCTTACATGGACTCTCTAACAGAGTTGTTGAGAGACATTAATACCACCCTAAGTAGGTTATGTCCACAACAGCTGACCCCTTCCATTGGCCATTTAACATCAGCCCTTCTACATCTGTGGCAGATAGTGGAATGGAGGCTATGCCAGAGGAGCAGCATGCCTCAGACACCCCTGCCTCAGAAGCTGAAGAACCCCCCCCCAACGTAAACGTGGACACCCACCAAAATATCCAGAGGAGCAGATGCCAAGACTTCAGCCACTTCCAGAAAGTGATGCTCTACTGATTGTTTTTCCTTGTATGTCACAGATACACACTGTTGACTGTTTACAACCACTCTCCATTTTCCAATGGTACAAGGGCACTGGACTTGAGACTGTTGTAGCAGCTAACCTGATGATTACATCTACCATGACTGAACCCTTCACTGTTTCCACTTTATTGCTTTGATTCCATTCCTTTTGTTTTCTAGTGCACTTGTGAATAAACACAACTAAATCACATATCATGTTTGTGAGTCATATTTCTACCATATTGAACAATTAACTGTAAAATCTGTGTCTTATACATGATATTCACAAATGTACCAAATTTGTTAAGTCCCATATCACATGTGCTGTTGAATCGGGGTTCAATGTGTGTACAATGATATAAATGGACACATTTCTATTCAAATTTTTTGCACTTTCCTACACATAGGTTGACAACACGCCAATGATCACACAGTGCAGGACAGCTTCACAATGTAGTACTTCAGCATAGGTGTGGATAACTAGCATCCCAAATACTATGGAAGTTAGGGTCACCCTAACATTTATCAGCTCTTGAAATGTTTACAAAAAGGAAATGAGGCAGGCACAGTGTTTAACAGGTAGCCTGCACCCTCACATTAGCAAGAAAAATAAAGAAATGACACAGAGATTGGTTTTAAAACATAGCCTATATTTTACATTATGAATAATTTATCTAAATTATTTCCAGGATTCCTTGCCTGTTTTTATCATTTAAAAATAGTGTTTCTCTTAAATTGGCATTTTTAATAAATAACATAGAATAAAAATAAATGATATAACACTTACCAAAAGACGTCTTCTTCGTTAGGACAAGATGTTTTTTTTTCTATCCATCCAGGAATTTTTAGAGTTTCCAGGTTTTTTTTTATGGCCATATCCAATAGTGAAAAACAATTAGAAAATATATATTTTATGTGTATATATGTATATAAATGTGTTTAATACTATCAGTAAATATGTCTCTGTTTCTTTAAAAAAACTCACATATTCACTTTTACTTCTGGGTTCTTTCTATGTTCTCTCTTCATTCACTGTTTCACCCATTTAGAAAGCTAGTGTTACTGAAAGTTTGATTTACTTTTGTAATGAAATAGGATCTAACATTATAAATTGAACATAAACATTTGTGTAATTTATATAATTTGAGGAATTGTCAGCTATTAATACATTTATTTACATCAACTGCAAATAATGCACCCAAAACATGTTACTGAATATTTGTTGCTGTAAAACATGTATAAATAATGTAACATACTTGTAATTTACGTGACTAAACCTCTCTCCTTCTCTCTTTGCTGTATATGTATTACATTTATATTGAAATGTAAATTTAACTTACCTGTAAGCAGAACTCTGTCTTCCGATCATCCGTCTTGTTCCAATGTGCTCTTTCTTCTGTAGAAAGTAACGTTCAACCACGTATGTGCTTGAATAGTCATCAAAACTGAAAAAAGACTTATTTCTACATTGAATATAATGGGGTTCAAATGGTAAAGGCATTTGCAGTTGTTTTAGTGGCTATTTTTACATCTGTAACAGAGTCTCATAAAAATGAGTGTAATCCAATAACCTGCAGTTTGTTTTGTTTTTAATTTTCAAAGAGTTATTAAGTAAATAAAATATTAATAAAAGTTTTTAATGGTTTAATAAAAATAAAAGGCAAATTGTTATGACATTTTTTTTGTATATATTTTTTAATTAATGTCTGAGTACTCACATACTTTCCTACCCACTGTCCTTATATCCCTTGCATCCAATCCTTGTATTTATTTTTAATATCCTCATTTGTTTAAAAAATAGAAATATTATATAGATGGCTCGTTAATACTATTATAGTTAAAGAAATGGATGTGTATTAATGTACTCGCCTACCTATAGCACCTAAACCTCATGTAGCCCATCTTGAAATTATTTTTTTATGAATACTAAATACATATTTGAATTAAAATAATACTTCGGTATTCAAAAAAGTTCTTGAGTATTAACAAATTAACAAGCTCACCTACCCGCTGCCCCTAAACCCTGTGCATCCTGTCCCTGTAGTGTTTTTTATTTGTAATTCTATGTTTTTTATTTATATAATGTATTTATTATTTGGTTGACACATTTACCAGCCCACTGCCCACTACAGCCAATTCTTCACATAGATTGGTCTATAAATTTGTACTAGTATTATTTTAAAATACCTGAGTAATAACACACTTAGGGCCAGATGTAGGAAGACGGCAAATTGCGACTTGCAATTTGCGAGTCCGAGCGACTCGCAAATTGCAACTCGCAATTTGCTATGCAGAACGGTGTCTCAGATACCATCTGCGAGTCGCTATGGGGTCGCAAAGACCCACCTCATTAATATTAATGAGGTGGGTCGCAATTTGCGCCCCCATAGCGACTCTGGGCACTCACGGGGATGGAGGCCTGCTGGAAACAGCAGACCTCCATGTCCGTGACTGCTTTTAAATAAAGCATTTTTTTTTTTTCAAGTGTAGTCCGTTTTTCTTAAAGGAAAACGAGCTGCACTTAGAAAAAAAAAAAAAAACCTTCAGTTTCGGATTTTTTCAGGGCAGGTAGTGTTCCCTTGAACGACTGCCTGCTCTGAAAAAATATTTTTGGGTCCACTCACAAAGGGGAAGGGGTCTTTTGCGAGTGGGTTACCATCCACTTCAAGTGGATGGTAACTGCGACTCCATACGCGGTTGCAAATGGAATTGCATACCACTGCGACTCGCAAATAGGAAGGGAACAGCCCTTCCTATTTGCGAGTCGGAAATGCATTTTGCGAGTCGGTTCCGACTCGCAAAATGCATTTCTGCATAGCAAACACACGTTTGCGACCCCCAAACGGCGATTTTCGCCATTTGCGACTCGCAAACTGTTTGCTACATCTGGCCATTACTCACATACTGCCCCTACACCCTCTGCATTCCGTCCCTGTAGTTAATTTTTTTAAATATCAAATTAATATTCAGTTGAAACAATTACCAGCCCACTGTCCTCTGAATCCAACTCTACATATAAATTGGTATTAAATGCTCAGGTATAAATATAAATACCAGAGTTTTAACACACTTACACACCCACAGCCCCTAAATCATCTGCATCCCATCCTGGTATTTTGTTTAATAATAAAAAATGATTCTTTTTGTTTACAAAATTGTTTATTCAATTCATTGGTATGTTAATACTCTGGTACTGAAATAATGCAAGTGTATTGATGCATTTACCAAACCAAAGCCCCTAGACCTCGGGTACCCAATCTTGAAAATATATTGCTTCGAATTCTACAAAGAAATTTGCAGTAAATTAATATTCAGATATTAACACACACACCATCCATTGCCCCTATACCCTCTACAACTCATCACAGTTGTTCAACTGTTCAAAATAATACTCAGAAAGGTTTCTCAAAAAGTAACACTGCCACGTATTGACAAATTATGTGGTAAAGTCTTGTGAAGTAAAGACTTGCATGCTAACAGTTATTTTGTTGTGTTAAAAATGTGTGGTAAGTGCATTACGATGTTTAAACGTCAGAGTAAAGGCTGTTTCCCACATTGTAGGGCTCCTGGATCCCAAGAGAGCCTCTTGGTGGACCAGGCCACAAGATACCTAGAGGCCATACATTTGAGGACTGCAACTACATCCGCAGTGGCCAGGGCCCATATAGGGATTTTTACCAGAGTGGGTTTCCCCAAAGAAGTTGTGTCTGACAGGGGCACAAACTCTCATGTTTACATGTATGTGGTCAATGTGGAAGGATTGTGGTGTTAAGTATAGGTTTTCCACACCCTAGCATTATCAGAATAATTGACCTGTGGAGAGCCTCAACCAGACCCTAACGGGCATGTTTATAGACCCTACGTGAGCCCATGAGGTAGAAGAGGGACATCCTGTTACTATACTTGCCACAGAAGTGGGTTGGATTCAGCTACTTTGAGCATCTATATTTTTACCCTGTGAGGGGACCTCTCAGACTGGCTAAGGAGGAGTGGGAGCAAGCTCCCAGGAAGGCTCCCCAAGATGTGGTTAGCTACATTGAAATTGTGAAATTCCAGCCTGTGAGAAAAGTGTGGGGGATGGATCCAGTGGAGTCCTCAAAGTTTAATGGAATGGATCTTATGTGATAGTATAGAGGAAGGAGGAGACCACCTACTTGGTTGATCTTAAAATTCTCAAACATCCTTTAAGGGTGCTTCATATAATACATCTTATACCTCAATTTGAGAGGTGTAAGGTCATCATGCTTTTGGTGACAGATGTTGGGGAGGATGAGGAGAAGAGTGAATAAAGAAGAACATTAGTCATTAGAAAATGTCAAACTTTTCCCTACCCAGTACCAAGACAGAAGAACAACTATTACTAGCTGTTGGGGCAGTTTGCTTTTCTGTTTACTCTCACTCCTGGGCTTACACATCTTTGTATCCATGGCTTTGTTACACAAGACAGCTCCCGCATGAAAATCTAAATCTACAGTCTGTCCATCAAAGTGAGGGTCAGCATCAAAGAGGAAGGGTCTGTGATGTTGCAGTTGGAGATGATTGAGCCCTCTAGTAGCCCCTGCTCCAGCCCTATAGTGCTGGTATCAAAAGATGCCCCTCCAGGCACCACCCCAGAACACCAATTTTGTGTGGACTACAAGTGGCTCAACTCAGTCACCAATACTGATGCATCTCAGCATCTCTAGATCTGATGAGCTCACTGATAGGTTAGGGGCTGCCAAGTTCCTGAGCATGTTTGATTTGACTTAAGGCTATTTAGCAGATTGTTCTAACTGAAGGAGATAAGGGGAGGACAGCCTTCTCTACTCCAGAGGGCCACTCTCAATTTAAAGTAAGGTAATTTGGATTGAAATTTCCCCCTGCCACCTTCCAGCGCCTGGTGAACCATGTCTTGGCTGAGATGGAGGCCTTTAGTGTTGCCTACTTAGATTACATATCTGTCTTCAGTAGCAGCTGGAAGGACCACCTCTTTCACCTGCAAGAAGTGCTTCAGTCAGTTTAGAATACAGGCCTGTAAGTGCCAGATAAGACAAAGGTCTATGGTGTACTTTGGGGGCCTTGTGGGAGGGGAAAAGGTATAGCTGTTATATGAGAAAATAGAACTACCCTGGCCTGGTACCCCCAACAACTCAAACTTATGTGAAGGCCTTTCTGGCCCTCACAAGTTATTACAGGAGGTTTGTTAAGGGATATGCGACCCTTGCTGCCCCTTTGAATGAGCTTACCTCCAAGAAGCAGCCAAGAAAGGTGATCTGGACAGAGGCGTGCCAGAAAGCCTTTGACTCAATAAAGCAAACTATATGCACAGCCCCTGTGCTCATGGCCCCTGAGTTTTCCAAAGAATTCATAGCATAAACAAATGCCTCAGAGCATGGCATAGGGACAGTACTTTTGCAGCTCAATGATGAGGGCCTAGACCATCCTCTAGCTTTAATTTCTAGCAGGTTACTTCCCAGGTAACAGAGGTGGGGTGCATTAAAATAGAAGCTTTTTTGTGGTCTGGGCTCTGAAGAAGATGAGATTGTACCTTTTTGGGACTGATTTCAAGATTTAGACAGAACACAGGCCCCTCAGGTGACTAATGCGAATGAGGGGTGTGAATCCAAAATTGTTAAGGTGGTCCATATCCCTAAATGGAATGGACCTTACTGTAGGGCATAGAGCTGGGTCGGGCCACAGGAATGCTGATGGGCTCTCCAGGTTCTTCTGCCTTAGGGATAGAAACTCCCAGTTGATTTGGTAGCTCTCCCCACTTTCAGCATAGAGGTGAAGTGTTAGACCTGTCAGCCACCAAACATTTTACCTGCTTGACCCAATTTTTTCCGGATTTTGGCTTCTGTTGACCTTAGGACTCTATACACTTTACCACTGCTAACCACTGCTAAAGCGCTTTTGCTCTGTCCCCTAAACATGGTGTGATTGGCATATACATATTTGGCAAATTTAATTTACTTGTAAGTCTTTTGTAGAGTGGTACCTCAGGGCCGTTGTCATTTTGACTTGGCATTTAACCCCTTTGCAAAGACTTTAACTCCCTTTTTACTTTATATATGTTATCCCTAAGGTAGGCCCTAGGTAGCCCATTGGACAAGGTGCTGTGTATGACATGCACTCTGAAATGTTACCTGTCTTAATAGTGAAAAACTCACTAATTCATTTTTCACTGCTGTGAGGCTTACCCCTGCTACGAGAAAACAGTGAGAATTCCTTAGTACATTTAAAAAGGTGTAATTCCTAAATTAGAGGAGGTTGCTATGTCATGTTTGGTACCTATGAAATTGTAATGATAAACCCTCTTTAATTATGAAGCCCAATTTAGCATTACATTTTGAAAAAAGCCTTTATTAGAATGTTGGCATTCTCCTGCCCCTAGCCCTTTGTGCCTGTAGTCTGTTCTTTTTGCATTTGTCGCCCCAAGTGGGAAGGGTATGCCCAGACGTGGGTCCCGTGCCCACTGGATTCAAGCTAGCCTAGCTGAGGAAGGGTGATACCCTGAAACCGGTCCAAGGATGCTTGTTTCGGTCCAGGGGGGACCTGGCTTAGCAGTTCGGGTTGGACTGTTCCCAGGAGGAACAGTGTCAAGACTGATTTGCATATGGTTGGATCCAAACTGGGGTGGAGTGGTGAGCAAAAAAAGCTGGATTAAACCCAGATCTTTGTGACTGGGGGTGAATGTTTGATTTGCTCTGCATTCCGTCCATCATCTATTCTTTTTGCGTTTGTCGCCCCAAGTGGGAAGGGCATGCCCAAATTGGGTCCCGTGCTCACTGCGCCACTGGATTCAAGCTAGCCTAGCTTATGAAGGGTGATACCCTGAAACCAGTCCTAGGATGCTTGTTTCCGGTCCAGGGAGGATCTGGCTTAGCAGTTCGGGCTGGACTGTTCCCAGGAGGAACAGGGTCAAGACTGATTTGCATATGGCTGGCTCCAAACTGGTGTGGTGTGGTTAGCAAAAAAACGATGGATTTAACCCAGATCTTTGTGACTGGGGGTGAATGTTTGATTTGCTCTGCATTCCGTTCATCATCTGTTCTTTTTGCTGTAGTCTGTGTTGGGTCACATGATTGGGTGTAGCTGACTGTTAGACTTTGTGAATTCCCCCCAGACAGTCACACAATAATGAGATTAGCTGAGACTCAATGGGCCATCAGCTGGCAGAATGGGGGGAGATGTGGAACTGTGCACAACGCCACCCGCACCTCAATAGGCTGTGTCCTGTCTCCTCAAAATACGGGTAACAGTCCTGTATTGTCACTGCAGTCAGCTTCGAGATCTATGCACTTCAAAGAGCTTTCCCAAAGCCTTTGTCCTTCTAAGAGCAGGGCAACAAGGTATGAAAATAGGACTCTCAGATTCCATACTTTAATTCACTTTTGGACTTTTGGAAGGATTCTTAGGGGACTGCCTGCTGCTGTGACCAGCTGAGCCCTCTTCCAGGCTGCTGTTGTACATGGAAGGACTGTTTTGCTGCCTGGAGCCTGCCTTGAACTTTCAGTGGCCAGTCCTGCTATTGAGCCCTGCATCTACTTCTGCTCACGGGACTTCCGGAAATGACTCCAAGGGCTAGTTTGATGGCCTCCTGTTCATAGCTCAGGGACATAGCAGGCTCCCACATTCTTGAAACCACATCTGGACCCTGCCTGAGTAAACTCTGGATCTTCCAATAGATCTTTACCCACTCCTGGACCCTTGAATGTGGTGCTAAATGTGCCCAAATGGCCATTTTCCCAAAAATTGGTCACAAAGTGCTATGAGAACCAGAAGACTGGGATCAAACTGCTCACCTATCATCACGAAGTGCATCACTGGTCAGATTAAAACTTTCAGGCCTCTTGTGCAATGGCTTGCCCCATGTGCAGTGCACACAGGGCAGGTCTGTGTATAAGAAGCCTCTGCAGGCAGGTACACAAGAGGTCTGGAATGGCATCTTTTACTGCCTATGGCCCTGCCGGAATTCAGGCCAGGGCCATAGGCAACAAATTATTCTGTTTCAGGCTTCTTTTACACCAGTGTGCACAACATTAACAAAAAAAAACAAGGACTTACCTGGGTTCTCCAAGGGGTCCTCATTGCCAACAGCCTGGCTCTCTGCCTTCCTCTGCTCCCTGCGCTTGGACTGGTGCTGACAGTCACTGTCGGAGAGAGGCCTGGAAGCAGCACCACCAAAGTCTGTGCACTGCAGCCCTGTTATGGGCCACACAGCCCAAGCACAGACTGTGTGTGCTTGCGCTGTGTGGCCCATAACTGGGCTGCAGGACGAATGTGGTGGGCTCCTCTCCGCTGGCAGAACTAGCAGAGTTTTTGGTCAGACGCCATGCGTGCAATGTCAAAAACTCTGTTAGCTCTGCCAGCAGGGCGGAGCTCGCCACCCACCCCTAATGATAAGAAGGACCAAACTCTTTTTTCACAATCTGTTCACACACTAGATCCCCTACTTTTGGAATCCAGTCAGTAGAGGTTATTCATGCATCCCTTATCCCCAAGGAGGCAGCACTGGCAGATGTATTGTCATTATGGAACTGTTGTAAGTCCTGCAGGACAGTGACATGTTCATTTATTTCAAAAGGTGTATCTTCCGCCTCACCCCAGGACCATCGAGATCTGGAACATACATATGTGATCTGAACAGGACTTCAAATGGGGTACATCCTCCCAGGGACCTTCTGCTCTCTGGACTCCATGCAGGTGATTTAGCCAACTATGACCCATGCGTAATACTCTTGCTGTCAAGGATTGCTTTAAGTCCCAGTTCTTTTGCTCCTCAATACTATATCCCTCTGCATGATAAAGAGACAAATAATACAGTTGAACTCTTAATGGAGCCATGGTGTCCCTGAATGCCCTTGAGGCAAAAGCAAGGCTCTGTCCCGAGTGGAAAGCCTCAACTGCATATATGCTGATAAAGACGTGAAATTCTTTAATAACATTTTGTGTGTCAGCTGAGAGTTGGGCCACACTCATAGAAATCTGGAGCATGAGCCGACAGTGAATAAGATGTATTTATATGCACCATCAGGTGTCATGGGACCACAATGTTCCAGGAACACACATAGTAGTACTTTGCCGGAAATTAAGAGGGGTGTCTGTGGTGGGTGTTTAACAGTGGACCCTTGAAATAGTAGCCGCCACACCAGCATGTGCAAAAACAACTCCCTTGTGCGATGCCATAATCACCTCAGGGGCATATTTAAGAGCCACTAGCAGCACCGGAGTGTCACTTTTCATGACATTCTGGTGGCACAAAGCCCTACACCGAATTTACAAGGTGCATTAAGCCACTTTTTTTTACCTAACGCCAACTTGTAAATACGGCCCCTTCACAGGCAGCACTTGTCATGGAAAGGGCGTGCAATGGATGTTGCTGTGGGCGTGCCACAGCCACACCCAATGCATGTTGATGCTGCCTCACAGTTTTCATAAACCTGAGGCAGAGCCAAAATCTAACGCCATCCCAGGAGTGGTGTTAGGATGACGCAAAGAAGAGAAATGCTTTAATTTCTCTTTGGTTCTTAGGGTCGGGTGCGCAAGAGCTCAGCTCTGACCCCTGTTGTAATCTCTCTGTGGGCTTTTCACCACGACCATGTCATTCCCATCACTTTCTTTGGTTCGTGGGCTTGCCTTTTAAAATTCGCTTGATTTAACTAGTGAAAGGCATGCATAAATCATTCCTTTTCTGGTGTTTAGCCCTCCTTGACAGCACTGGCTAACTACTGAGAACATACAAGGCTCCATTTTTTCCGTATGGTATTGGATTACTTTTTCTTTTTATTTCGAAGGCAGCGCAATCTAAATGGGCAGTATTCAAGCGCTTTTCATGACTACCAGTTTAACTCTTTTGTTTATCCTAGTGCTCCTTTGCGAATTCAAGGTTTTACACAGCGCAATCTAGCTAGTTTTTTATTTATTTGTCATTTAAAAAAAAAAAATTCCAGTCCCTATTCCCGCCTCTGCCTGCCCCTCCCCTTGTTTTATTTGTCAGCCTCCCTTTTTGGAAAAGCCTACTCAGTTCTGAAAAAGGCTATGAAATGTAGTCAGGAAACATTTACGGCAAGGTTTGGCTGAGAAAAAAGCCCAGATTAATACCAGCATGGAAAATGCGACTTATTCTAGGCAGAGAAGGTTTCATGTGACAAGGGCAGCACAGAGCTTTGACACAATAAAAGAGGCCGTTTAGATTCCTCACAGTGAACCTCGACTGGTACTCAACTCCTTGATTCAATTATAGTGAGTGTGCCTGCATTGTATGGTTGGATTTGCGGTGCAGGGGAGTTGTGCTACTGTGGAGTTCATGGAGATAACAGGATATCAGTGACACGGATTGGCATTTAATGCTCTGCTATGATATTGTTATTATCAACACTGCCAAGGCCCTGACTTATCACGTGATTTCATCCAGTCGGCCCACTGTTTCCGGTTACAAGTTTTAGCACATGAGATGTTACCACACGAAGTAACTCGCCCATTATTTTTGCACGCTGATTTTCGTGCCCTAATGCGAGGTGTAATACCACATGCAGTAAAATCATGTGCAGTGAAATTGATTTCTCTCACTTGCAAGTGAAAATGCCACCTGATTATTTCTTGTGCTTAGTCCTAGAGCATGGCTTTAACCCCTGAAACATATACATGCAAAAACCTCTCACACCAAGAAATCTTACTCCATGATCTATATGCAATCTGTTCTAATAGACTCCAACCAAATACGATGATTTCCAAGGCAAAACATAAACCACATTACCACAGCAAACATTATTACACAATACAAGTCATGTGGTTTGACCATAAACAGACACAACACCTGCAGCTGCATTTCGGACTGGTAGACTTACACCGTGATCTAAAAGCACTTTCACATTGTTATGATGATCCCCCAAACTTGCATTACTCACTCAAGTGATATGGAAATCAACCCATACACATGCTAATCTACAGCCAAATAAAGAAATGTTGAACATCAGAGACCATCCAAATGTTTGTGCCATGTGTATAGGTACATAAAGTATTGCATGTAATATACATGCTCCCCTCAGACATTCCATTGGATGACAGGCAAAGATCCACTAGTGGAAAGGCACATGCACATGCTCACCAGTCCAGGGTGCAGAATCAGTGACATCAGCAAATTAACCCCTAACCCATTCCTAAACTCCTCGAATTCTACTTCTAACACTCCCAAAACCTACTTGTTAGAAATGGGATCTTTGGTTGGCAGTCAGGTTACCCCTGTCCAAGCAAGGACCCTCACTGTAGTCGGGATTAAGGAGAATCACACTCAGTTAACCCCCCCTCACCCCGTGGGTAGCCTGGAACGAGCAGACTGGCTTAACTTCAGAAGAAATGTATAAAGTATTTGTACCAACACACACAGTAATACAGGGAAAACTCTACAAAATGGACACCACACCAGTTTAGGAAAATAGGTAATAATTATCTAAACCAAACAAGACCAAAAAGACAGAAATCCAACATACGCATGTCAAGATATGAATTTTCAAAAGAATAAGAGTCTTAGGGGGTCATTCTGACCTCGGCGGTAAAATGCGATTACCGCCGGTCAGAAGCCCGCCATAACACCGCCGCGGTAAACCGCCACAGTCATTCTGACCCGCAACTGGCAAACCGCCAAAAACCCGACATCCACAAAAGTCTGCCACACCAAAGGTCAGCGAAAAACTGGCGATGACCAAACCTCCACCGCCACGCCAACAGAAATACGCCCATTCCATTCCGACCCACGAATCCACGCGGCGGTCTTTCAACCGCAGTATTCCATTGGCGGTACACACCGCCGCGGTCAAAATACACACACCTTTACAAAACACAACCACATTGGACAATTTGAAACACACACACCTGATACACATACAAACAACACTCCCACACACCCAATACAATATAAAACACACACCCACATCAACCACAAACCCTTACGACAACAATTGCGACTGAATGACAGAGAGAGACAGCACTGCTTAGAGTAGACCATCACACAGAGACAAATCACAACATCACCCACACAATTACAACGCACAAAACACCATACACCACCACACACACCACACTCTACAACACATACAACATCCCTCACCTCATCCACACCACCCCATGGCACCCCAAAGACACCCCAGGTTCTCGGACGCAGAACTCAGGGTCATGGTGGAGGAAATAGTTTGTGTAGAGCCCCAGCTCTTCGGGGCACAGGTGCAGAACACCACCATTGCCAGGAAGATGGAGCTATGGCAAAGGATCGTCGACAGGGTCAACGCTGTGGGACGGCATCCACGCAATCAGGATGACATTAGGAAGCGATGGAACGACCTACGGGGGAAGGTGCGTTCCATGGTATCAAGGCACAACATTGCGGTGCAGAAGACTGGCGGCGGACCCCCACCTACTCCCCCAGATTTTACAGCATGGGAGGAGGAAGTCTTGCACAGCCTGCATCCTGACGGCTTTGCAGGAGTATCTGGAGGAATGGACTCTGGTAAGTCTAATCTTAACTACTTCTTCCCACCCCCTCCCCACCTGCATCCAAAATCATACCCCCTCCCTCACCCCCACCCCATCACACCAACTCCTTGCAAATGGCTCACCATCACAACCCACCCATCCCAACACCAAGCCCTGCATGCGACCACAAAGCATGGACACCCATCACCAAAGCATGCCCACTGCACACACACATCACCCCCACAAGCCACCCTCAGATAAGCCCCCACAACGGAATGCCTGCACTTGGGTACACGGCCACCCACCCATTACACAAAATGCCACACACAGAAGCAATAACCATACCCTTATACCCCTGCAGGACCCGAACGCCAACACACCACCACGGAGGGTCCAGAGATGTCCATCCCACCCCCAGAAGAGGCCCCCAGTGATGACAGCAGCTCTGTCTCCCTGGACCCAGATGACCAGCCCGGCCCATCGGGGACCTCGGGACAGTCGGTTCCCCACAGACAGCCACAGGCTACAGCAGACCTAACCCCCTCTGGGAACACCAGCACAGCTCCCACCCAGCGAGCCCATGCCTCTGTCTCCAGGACACGTCAATCAGCGGTGTGTCCGCCACTACAGGGAACCCAGGTTGACCCACCACCCCAACAACAACAGGGACCTGGGGGCAGTGGTAGTGGGCACACCGTCCAGGGGACAGAGGCCCAGGAACACAGGGGAACTGAGAGGGCTGCTGTGCGACAGTGGGGGGACAGGCCCAGGGAACCCACTCTCCAAGAGGCCCTCTCCTCCATCATGGGAGCATACCACCACTCCCAGGAGACAATGACGACGGTACTGGCCAGGTTCCAGGAGATCCAGGCACTGCAGGAGGAACAGTACATGGGGTTCAGAGAGGAACTGAGGAACATTTGTTCCACAATGGGGACCGTCGTCGTGGCCCTTAACCAGATAGTCACCACATTGCGGGACCATGTGGCACCCCAAAGGGCCCCTGCCACTAGCCTAGACCAGGAACAGCCTACAACCTCCGCCGGCGCTAGTGGACAGGATGCCCCCACACTACGACAGGCCACCAGAACCCCACCTCCTGCAGAAGAAGAACCAACCCGCAAGTGGAACCTGAGATCTCACAAGAAGACAGAGTAGGATGCCAAGACCGCCGCCAGCATAAGATGCCACCTGATGTCATCCCACTGTCCCACATTGTCACCCTGTCCAACCTCAAACTGCCCCTGCTCCATCCATCCAGAGGCATATGGACAATGCACCTGTGAGACTGAGAACTGGACTCTGCCATGGACATTACTCCACCCCCACCCATCACCGTTTTACAATCATATACCTAAATGTAGCACTTTAATTAAATCACTTATTGCACTCAAAAAATCTGGAGTCTGCTTGTATTCTTAACAAATGTATTAGACAGAACGGTGCAAAAATGTTCAGTGACATTGTGATGACAACATACCACTGTCATACAGCTGTAGTCCATGGGCAAACAAAGCAGAAGTCAAGCAGTGGGGCATACAGCTCTGAAAAGGGAAGGGAAAGTCACAAATCAGTTAACAGGAACTGGGTGGAAACACCGACAGTAGAAAGGCAGGAGGCTGTAAGTAAATGTCAAATGGCGTGGTTGATTCTTACCTGTGTGCTACTGAAAATACTGTTGTATTACTGTGTCCCTGTTGTCTGTGTCGTCCCCGTCGTCTTCCTCCTCTTCACTCTCCACAGGTTCCACCGCTGCCACAACACCACCATCTGGACCATCCTCCTGCAGGAAAGGCACCTGGCATCGCAAAGCCAGGTTGTGAAGCATACAGCAGGCCACGATGATATGACACACCTTCTTTGGTGAGTACATTAGGGATCCACCTGTCATATGCAGGCACCTAAACCTGGCCTTCAGGAGGCCGAAGGTTCTTTCCATGATCCTCCTAGTTCGCCCATGGGCCTCATTGTACCGTTTCTCTGCCCTTGTCCGGGGATTCATCACTGGGGTCAGTAGCCAGGACAGGTTGGGGTAACCAGAGTCCCCCAATAGCCACACACGATGTCTCTGTAGCTGTTCCATCACATACGGAATGCTGCTATTTCGCATGATATACGCATCATGCACTGACCCAGGGAACTTCCCATTTACATGGGAGATGTACTGGTCTGCCAAACAGACCACCTGGACATTCATCGAATGATAACTTTTTCTGTTCCTATACACCTGTTCACTTTCTCTGGGGGGAACCAAAGCCACATGTGTCCCATCAATGGCACCTATGATGTTGGGAATATGTCCAAGGGCATAGAAATCCCCCTTCACTGTAGCCAAATCGCCCACCTCAGGGAACACAATGTAGCTCCGCATGTATTTCATCAGGGCAGACAACACTCTGGACAAAACCTTAGAAAACATAGGCTGAGACATCCCAGATGATATGGCCACTGTTGTTTGGAATGATCCACTTGCCAAAAAATGGAGTACTGACAGAACCTGCACCAGAGGGGGAATCCCTGTGGGTTGGCGGATGGGGGACATCAGGTCTGGCTCCAACTGGGCACACAGTTCATGTATAGTGGCACGGTCAAGTCTGTATGTGAGTATGATATGTCGTTCTTCCATTGTCGACAGGTCCACCAGCGGTCTGTACACGGGAGGATTCCTCCTTCTCCTCGTAAGTCCCAGCGGACGCTGCCTAGGAAGGACAAGATGGAGCACAGACTCAAGCAACCCACAGGTACGTTCACACAGCTTGCACAGTACACAATTTGCTATGCATTGAATGGCTTGTACGAGTGGCAATGCAAGGACTAGGCCTGTGTGACGCAGTAGAAATTAAGCCATGTGGGCCCTTGAACTGGCGGCTGCCTGACCTGTGAAGTGTGACAATGGGATGTGAGGTCAATGCGCTGGCGTGGCATACCGTGGCGGTAGGGGGTCGAAGACCGCGGTGCTAAGCTGCATTGGTTAACATAGAACCCTATGGGTTTCAGGAGCCAATGACGATGTGCGCCGGCGGTCGCGGTACGCACCGCCGCGGGCGTGACCGCCATTTTCTAACTGCTTAATCACTCGAGACCAAGTGCTGCTGTGACCTCGGTCTGGGAGATACAATGGCTGCTGCGACTGGGGAAAGGGCCCCTGCCTTCACATCTGAGGAATTGGAGAAACTTGTTGATGGGGTCCTCCCACAGTATGCGCTACTCTACAGTCCTCCAGACCAACAGGTAAGTACACAGGGAGCACGTAGTATGGGCTATGCCTGTGTTGAGTGGGGTGGATGTAAGATGGTGGGGAGGGGAGCGAATGAGGAGTGCAACGCACGACGAATGAGAGCATGTGCCACATGGCAAGGTTGGGGAGGGGGGCCACTCACATCGACCATGCAGAAAAGTGATGATATTTCTTTTCCCACCCTGTACATGTCACATAGGTCAGCGCCCATCAGAAGATCGAAATTTGGCGTGCCATCACCAAGGACGTCCGGGCCCTGGGGGTCCACAACAGACGGGGCACCCACTGCCAAAAGAGGTGGGAGGACATCCGCCGCGGGAGCAGAAAGACTGCCGAGGCTCTGCTGGGGATGGCCTCCCAACGTAGGAGGGGTGCCAGCCGCCAATTGATCCCCCTGATGTCCCGGATCCTGGCGGTGGCCTACCCCGATTTGGATGGGCACGTGAGGACATCACAGCAGACACAAGGGGGTGAGTATCAGCACATTCTGCTATCTTTGCGCGCAGTGGAGGTGCCTGGGTGGGGAGGAGGGCTGTGGCTATCTCTAGGCCAGGGCGCTTTCTGTAGGCTAGGCCCCTCCGTTAGGCATGGCCCTGTGCCCCCGCCCCCCACCTCTGTAGGGTGCTATGTACAGCTATCCATGGTCCGGCCTCACCTATGTGTGCATTTGTCGTCCATAGACCTGTAGGCCAAGTCACAATAATTGAGTAGTGTACCCCGAGTGCGCGGCGTAGTGCTGGGGGCTTCTGTGTCTGTCCTCTCCGCCAACGGTGCCGCCAATGCATTCACTCAACATGTCTTTCTTTCTTCTCCCCCCCTGTTTTTCTTGGTTTTGCTGTTCATGTGTGCATTAGCATCATCAGACGGAGGAGAAGTGGCATCGGCGCACGAGGGAGCTGCATCTCACATGGGCCCGGAGGGCCAGACAACCGACTCCGAATACACCTGTGAGACGGAGGGCGAGGGGAGCTCCACAACGGGGACCCGTGGAGACGTCAGCGACACCGACATGTCCTCGGAAGGGAGCTCCCTTGCGGTGGCGGCAACATCCGTGCCCAACGCTACAACAGGTACAGCCGCCACCCAGCGCACCAGCCCCGCCCTCCCAGCAGCCCCTCAGCATTCGGCCCGTGCCCGCTCGGCCAGGAAGCCGGCCATCTCCTTCGCCCCAGGCACCTCAGGCCCTGCCTCAGTTACCCCTGCTGCCCTCAGTGAGGAGGTCATTGACCTCCTGAGGACCATCATTGTTGGGCAGTCTACCCTTTTGAATGCCATCCAGGGTGTAGAGAGGGAGGTGCATCGGAGCAATGCATACCTGGAGGGCCTTCATTCGGGTCAGGCTGCCCATCAGCGATCGTTCAACGCTCTGGCCTCAGCACTGATGGCAGCCATTGTCCCTGTGTCTAGCCTCCCCCTCCAACTTCCTCAACCCAGTCCCACTCCCCTGTTCCTCTGCCTATCCCAGCCACACCTACAGACCAGCCTGCACACACCTCAACACCCAAGGGCAGCTCATCCAGACATAAACACCACAGATCACACAAGCATTCGCCCAAGCAACATCCACATGCAGACATGCCAACAGCCACTGCCTCCACTGTGTCCCCCTCCTCCTCGTCTCCCTCCTCCCTCCCTGTCACGTCGCCACTCACACTTGCATGCACAACATCATCAGCCACTACCTCCATCACCAGCACACCCACCAGAACACTCCGCACACGTGCAGTCACCACCCCCACCACACGTCCCCTGTGTCCTCTCCCAGTGTGTCTGTCACCCCCTCTTCCAAACCACACAAACGCAAGCAGCCACCCACCCAACAGCCATCCACCTCACGTCAGCCTCCAGCCCAAGCACCTGCACCCAAAGACACCAGACTTCACACTCCTACAACCACATCCTCTTCCTCCACTCCCATACCCACTACACCTGACCATCCCTCTCTTTCCAAATTGCTTTTCATGTCAAAACTTGACCTCTTTCCTACAACTCCCCTACCCCGTCCATCTCATAAGGCAGCAATCAGCACCTCAGCCACCACCAAACCCGGACCTATCAGGACTGTTGTCCAAGGACACTGGAGTCCCCCACCCTTAAGGGCAACTACTCCAGCTAGGAGCCAAGGCACGGCCAGCCCACCCCCGGAAAAGCAGCCAAAACTTAGTAGTGCCAGGCGCGAGAGGCCACGGACACCAGGGACCGAAATCCCTACCCTGGCTCCGTCTGGAAGTGGGGTGCCACCTGGCATACCGCCAAAGGTGTCAAAGGGCCACAGACGACCAGGGAAGGGTGGGAAGGGCAGCACGCCCGACAAGTCCGGCAGCAGGCCAGCAGCCCAGGAGTGCCCCACCAGACCCCTCCCAGGTGTGCAGGAGGACACCCAGAGGCCCGGTACGGCAGCCCAGGAGGGCCCAGCAAGCCAACGGACAGATGGTCAGGAAGGCCCCGCCAGCCACATGTCAGGTGGCGAGTGACACCCATGCCTGGGCCGGAACCGCTGAACTGGGCCCGCCGTGAGTCGCACCGCTGAACTGGGCCCCTTCAAACAAGCACCGCTGAACAGGGCCTGCTGTGAGTCGCACCACTGAACAGGGCCCGCCGTGAGTCGCACCGCTGAACTGGGCCCCTTCAAACAAGCACCGCTGAACAGGGCCCGCCGTGAGAAGCACCGCTGAACAGGGCCCCGCCGTGATAAGCACCGCTGAACTGGGCCCCTTCAAACAAGCACCGCTGAACAGGGCCCGCTGTGAGTCGCACCGCTCAACTGGGCCCCTTCAAACAAGCACCGCTGAACAGGGCCCGCCGTGAGAAGCACCGCTGAACAGGGCCCGCCGTGAGTCGCACCGCTGAACTGGGCCCCTTCAAACAAGCACCGCTGAACAGGGCCCGCCGTGAGAAGCACCGCTGAACAGGGCCCGCCGTGAGTCGCACCGCTGAACTGGGCCCCTTCAAACAAGCACCGCTGAACAGGGCCCGCCGTGAGAAGCACCTCTGAACAGGGCCCCACCGTGAGAAGCACCGCTGAATTGGGACCCTTCAAACAAGCACCGCTCCGCTGGGGCCTTCCTGTCAAGCACCGCTCCACTGGGCCCTTCCTGTCAAGCACGGCTCCGCTGGGCACCGCCGTGTCAAGCACCGCTCCGCTGGGCACCACCGTTTCAAGCACCGCTCCCCTGGGCCCCGCCGTGTCAAGCACCGCTCCACTGGGCCCTTCATCTCAAGCACCGCTCCGCTGGGCCCTTCCTGTCAAGCACCGCTCCGCTGGGCCCTTCATCTCAAGCACCGCTCCGCTGGGCACCGCCGTGTCAAGCACCGCTCCGCTGGGCCCTTCCTGTCACGCACCGCTTCCCTGGGCCCCGCCGTGTCAAGCACCGCTCCGCTGGGCCCTTCATCTCAAGCACCGCTCCGCTGGGCCCCGCCGTGTCAAGCACCGCTCCGCTGGGCACTGCTGTGTCAAGCACCGCTCCCCTGGGCCCCGCCGTGTCAAGCACCGCTCCGCTGGGCCCTTCATCTCAA
Source organism: Pleurodeles waltl (assembly GCF_031143425.1). Taxonomy (NCBI): domain Eukaryota; kingdom Metazoa; phylum Chordata; class Amphibia; order Caudata; family Salamandridae; genus Pleurodeles; species Pleurodeles waltl. Next base: position 1,427,559,429 of record NC_090446.1, read on the forward strand.
GCACCGCTCCGCTGGGGCCATCCTGTCAAGCACAGCTCCGCTGGGCCCTTCCTGTCAAGCACCGCTCCTCTGGGCCCTTCATCTCAAGCACCGCTCCGCTGGGCACCGCCGTGTCAAGCACCGCTCCGCTGGGCCCTTCCTGTCAAGCACCGCTCCCCTGGGCCCCGCCGTGTCAAGCACCGCTCCGCTGGGCCCTTCATCTCAAGCACCGCTCCGCTGGGGCCTTCCTGTCAAGCACCGCTCCACTGGGCCCTTCCTGTCAAGCACCGCTCCGCTGGGCCTTTCATCTCAAGCACCGCTCCGCTGGGCACCGCCGTGTCAAGCACCGCTCCGCTGGGCCCTTCCTGTCAAGCACCGCTCCCCTGGGCCCCGCCATCTCTGAACTGCTCTGCTGGGCTCTTCATCTCATGCACCACTGGCACATTGGCAGGCCCGGTTCTGTGTCGAGCAGGGCTTCACGAAGCACTCTGGCCACCATGCCTCCTCCATGACCAGTGGAGTCTGTAATCCACCTGATAGACTGTGTCTTTGCACTTCCCAGGATACATCAGTGGGCAAACCACCCACTGTAGAGACTTGATAAACTGTGACTTTGCACACCCCAGGATGTAACAGTGGGCAACCCACCCACTGTAGAGACTTGAGAGACTGTGGCTTTGCACTCCCCAGGATGGATACAGTGGGCAAGCCACCCACTGTAGAGACTTGATAAACTGTGACTTTGCACTCCCCACGATGTAACAGTGGCCAACCCACCCACTGTATAGACTTGAGAGACTGTGGCCCTCATTCTGACCTTGGCGGTCTTTTCGCAAGACCGCTGAGTTACCGCCGCGGTGAAGACCGCCGACCGCGGCGGTGTGCCGCTGTGCGCATTCTGACCGCTGGGAGCGTTCCGCCGGAAAACCGCCAGCAGCCACACTGGCGGTCGGCGGGAAAGTGGAGACTGGTCAACCTCCACCGCCACGCCAGCAGAACACCGCCCACAGAATTACGACCCACATTTCCGTGTGGCGGTCTTCTGTTGGCGGTCTTCTGTTGGCGGTCACGTCCCTATGGCTCCCGTCGCCTCCCGGAGGACCAACGCACAAGGTAAGTTGATCGTCCGTGAGGGGAGGGGGTGGGGGGGTGTTGTGTGATGTGGGCGTGCATGGGGGTGTGCGTGTGTAGAGGGGGTGTGTGAGTGCGTGTATGCGGGCGGGGGGTGCTGCTGTGTCTATGGGTAATGTGTGCTGTTCGGCAGGTGCGCATGTCGGCATGTATGTGTGCGGGTATGTGTCCCCGCTGTGTATGTGTGTGTAGGGGGTGTGTATATGTGCATGTTGGGGGTGTGTGCATGTCGGGGTACATGTATGTGCATGTCGGGGTGGGGGTGGGGAGGGGGTTCGTACCACCTCTGGGGGGTGGCAGGGGGGTGGAGGGTGTGGGGGGAGGACTCGGGTGGGTAGTGGGGGGTGGGGGAGACCCCTATCAGTGCCAGGGAAGGAATTCCCTGGCCCCGATAGTGCTTACCGCCATGGTTTGCACGGCGGTTCCCGCCCGCAAGAAACCGCGGCGGTAGGCAGGGTCATAATACCCTTGGCGGTCTTGGGACGACCGCCGGGCCGGAGTGCGCAAACTCCAGCCCCGCGGTCATGACCGCCGTGGCGGTCGGAGTGGAGAAGTAGCGGTCGGTCGCGGCGGGGACCGCCGCGGTCAGAATGCCATTTTTAATACCGCCGGTCTGTTCGCGGTCCGACCGCCGTCTCTCCGCCGACCGCCAGGGTCAGAATGAGGGCCTGTGTCTTTGCACTCCCCAGGATGGATATAGTGGGCAAGTCACCCACTGTAGAGACTTGATAAACTGTGACTTTGCAATCCCCAGGATGTAACAGTGGCCAACCCACCCACTGTATAGACTTGAGAGACTGTGGCTTTGCACTCCCCAGGATGGTACAGTGGGCATGGAGGCCCCTCGTGGATCTGGCGTCGTGGACTCATGTGGCTGAGGTGCCCCCCCTCCCTTCCTCCTGAGGTGCCTGTAGTTTTATCTCGGGTCGGCCATGCATCGTTTTTCTCCCTCGCAAGAGAGCGATGCGTCAATTTCCAGACGGGGCACCTCTGATCCACGCAGAGTCGGGTTGAGTTGGACACCCAGGGATGATGAATGGAAGATCCAGTTGCAAGGGGTTAGAAAACCACGCTGCATGGAGTTTGCATCATTATCAGCCTCAGTAAGCGGATGTTGTGCGTTGGTTCTCCCACCGTGTTCTGTCGATCTCCCAGCCGCGATGCAGGTTAACGTCAATTTCAGCCGTGAAGCCTGAGGCGTGTCGTTTATCAGCCTCATTGTGGAAGGTGTGTCGTAAATTTCCCTGCACAGCGTTCTGTCCGTGGATTTTCAGTTCTTGTCTGCCAGCTTTACCTTTCAAGGGCCCAGGGACTGGATAGGGCACCACTTGGCAAGGCAGGAGTCTCAGCACAGATTCCAGGTGCTGTCTGGGGAAGTCTTTGATGGCCCTTAGACTTCAACAGCAGGAGGTAAGCTCAGTTTAAGCCATTGGAGATTCTTCTCAAGCAGGAATGCACAAGAAGTCCAACCTTTGTCCCCTTTCACAGGCAGAAGCAGCAACTGCAGGATAGCCAAAAAAAGCACAGACAGGGGCAACACTTCTCCTCAGCTCTTCAGCTCTTCTTCTTGCAGAGGTTCCTCTTGATTCCAGAAATGATCAAATCTTCAGGGGTTTGGGGTCCACTACTTATACCCCTTTCTGCCTTTGAAGAAGGCAAACTTCAAAGGAAAGTCTCTCTTGTTTGTAAGATCCTGCCCTGCCCAGGCCAGGCCCCACACACACACCAGGGGGTCGCAGACTGCATTGTGTGAGGGCAGCCATAGCTTTTTCAGGTGTGAGTAAACACTCCTTCCCTGCCTCCCAGCACAGATGGTTCATCAGGATGTGCAGTTTACATCCCAGTTCCCTTTGTGTCACTTACTGTCTAGAGGAGAGGTGCAAACAGCCTACCTGTCAAATTGACCCAGACAGGGAATCCACAAACAGAATGGTTTAAGCAAGAAAATGCCTACTTTCTAAAGTGGCATTTTCAAACACACAATCTAAAAACAAACTTTACTAAAAGATATATTTTTAAATTGTGAGTTCAGAGACCCTACACTCCACATGTCTATCCACTCCCAAAGGGAATCTCCACTTTAATCATATTTAAAGGCAGCCTCATGTTAACCTATGAGAGAGACAGGCCTTGCAACAGTGAAAAACTAATTTGGCAGTATTTCACTGTTAGGACATATAAAACACATTAGTATATGTCCTATCTTAAACATACACTGTACCCTGCCCATGGGGCTACGTAGGGCCTACGTTAGGGGTGTCTTACATGTGAGAAAAAGGGAAGGTTTAGGCCTGGCAAGTGGGTACACTTGCCAAATCGAATTGGCAGTTTAAAACTGCACACATAGACACTGCAGTGGCAGGTCTGAGACATGACTACAGGGCTACTAATATGGGTGGAACAACCAGCAATGCAGTCCCACTAGTAGCATTTGAATTACAGGCCCTGGGCACCTCTAGTGCACTGCACTAGGGACTTACTAGTAAATCAAATATGCCAATCATGGATAAACAAATTACATACACATTCTGTGTAGAAGCACTTGCACTTTAGCACTGGATAGCAGTGGTAAAATGCCCAGAGTAACAAAAACAGCAAAAACAGAGTCCAGCACACATCAACAACCTGGGAAACAGAGGTAAAAAGTTAGGGGAGTCCACTTCAAGGATGCCAAGTCTAACAATCACAAAGAAGGCCCTATTATATACATTGAAACTTCATCTCATGGATGTGTTGGTAAATCCTCCAGCACCATTGGTATGTTATTGGTCCTAAATATCGTGTCTCAGCTTGCACTCTACACAATCACAGACAACTCTTTCCTCCACCACATCTATGCCAGGCCACCAAAACTTGGATCTTAGGATTTCCTTTGTCTTAACAATAACCAGATGCCCTCCGTGAGCCATTTTTATCATTTTTTATCTGATTGAACTTGGGGAAATTAATGCTTTTGTCTTTTGTTAGTTCTTCCCTCCTTGACTCTCACACTTTTCCTAGTGCACACCAATTACCTTTTGTTTTGCTTTGTTTCTTAGTGACTGCACTGAAAATGTAATAATCTGAGACAGTCAATTTCCATTCCATTCCATCTTCTGTATCACACCATCAGTAACCTCACACACATTCATTTAATCTTCAAGTTGAATCTCTAGCTGATCACCACTATCAATCTCTCCATTGACAGGCTCAACTCATCTTGATAAACATTCTGCAGGCTGATTTGTTATACCTGGGACATATTCCACTACATACTCAAAATCTTGTAAAGAAACTATCTACCCCTTAATCCTTGCAAAGAACTGTTCTAATCCTTCCTTTGAGAATACTTATCTCTCAGGTTTATGATCTATTTGTACCATAACTGTCATTCCTCACACCAAACTCCTGAGTTTGTTTAAAGTCCAATAAAACACTAGAGATTCTCTCTCAATGATTGAATAACTTATTTCAGAACCTTTTAAGCTCCTGAAGATACATGTGATCATGTGTTCCTTCCCATGTAAATCAGTAGAGGATATCTCACTGACTGAATAACATATTTCAGAACCTCTTAAACTCCTGGAGATACATCTGATCAATTGTTCATTCCCATCTTTAGTCAGTACTAACATAGCTCCCAGACCATTGGGCTAGCTTAAGTAAGGACAAACATTTTTTTTTTCCCCAGGCACAAAGCCTACAACACAGGCACCTTTACCAAATCTCTCTTGATGGATTGAAATTCTTGTGTACATTCCTCAGACCACAAAAGCTTCCCCGATGAAACTGACTTTTTAGCAACATTTCTGATAGATTTGCTGTAATATTCCATCATTCCTGTAAGGAATGTAATTCCTCCTTGTTACTTGGTACCTGTAAGTTAAGAATAGTATTTACCACATCTTTTTTTGTCAGGTGACACTTCCAAACTGGAAATTCTATGTTCAAGATAGTTAACCTCATAATCCAAACACCTACTCTTATTTTTCTTCACTGTTAAACCTGTTTCCATCAACTGGTTTAACACATCGAAAACTCTGTCATCAAGCTTTTTCTGGGTTGTTCCAAAGATCAACAAGGCATCCTTACATTAGAGCATTCCTACTACACCTTCCAAACACCTTGCCCATCACTCTTTGGAATACAGAGGCTGGGGATATTAAGTTAAAAGCCATTCTCTTGTATTTAAATGCATCAACTGGTGTTATGAAGGCTGTCAAATTTTGGGAAACTTCACATAGCTCTGTCTGGTAGTGCACATATGCCAAATCTAATGTTGTAACATACTTAGCCTCCTTTAGTTTCATGAACATTTCATCAATGTTTATTAGGGGATATTTAGCCACAACCACTTCACAATGTAATGCTCTTAGATCCACACATAGGGGGTCATTCTGACCCTGGCGGCCGGTGACCGCCAGGGTCACCGACCACGGGAGCACCGCCAACAGGCTGGCGGTGCTCCCTCGAGCATTCTGACCTCGGCGGTTCAGCCGCGGTCAGAAGCGGAAAGTCGGCGGTCTCCCGCCGACTTTCCGCAGCTCGGGGGAATCCTCCATGGCGGCGGAGCGCGCTCCGCCGCCATGGGGATTCAGACACCCCCTACCGGCATCCTGTTCATGGTGGGAAACCCGCCATGAACAGGATGGCGGTAGGGGGTGCCGCGGGGCCCCCGTAAGAGGGCCCCGCAAAGTATTTCAGTGTCTGCTAAGCAGACACTGAAATAAGCGACGGGTGCCACTGCACCCGTCGCACCTTCCCACTACGCCGGCTCAATTCTGAGCCGGCGTCCTCGTGGGAAGGTTGATTTGCCCTGGGCTGGCGGGCGGCCTTTTGGCGGCCGCCCGCCAGCCCAGGGCAAATCTCAGAATCACTGCAGCGGTCTTACGACCGCGGTGCGGTGTTCTGACGGGGTTACTTTGGCGGGCGGCCTCCGCCGCCCGCCAAAGTAAGAATGAGCCCCATAGTCTTGTTGTGTAGCCATTTTAGTTATCGCTCCATGCAAGTTATTTTATACTAGGTCTGCTGCTGTCCACTTCAACCTAGATACATTTGTTTCAGCTTTGTTTATCATTTTAACAATAGTCACTTTCGCGGTCTTGTTTTATTTTTTTCTATCTAGCTGTTTGTTGCTTAGGCCTGCACTGTGTTCTTAAACAAGCACTATGTGCTTCTCTCAAGGCTGCAGTAAGATAGGTTGGGGGTAAACGTGGTAACGTTTTGTCTCTGGTATTCATAGAAACATACACATCCTTACGTAGGGACATTTTCTCAGAACATCAGCTGTTTTATTATAAAAAACACTTCCCTGTCCCATACACGTTAGAGGGAGATTCCAGTCAGATGACCACAACTGTATGCTAATTGCTGAACGATTCACTACAGCTGCTTATGAAGACTTCAGGCTCTTGCTCAGGTATGGGGGATGATGTCTTCCCAAGGGAACCTGAAGGGCAGAACTAGAGCTTAATATGCTTTGCTATAATATAGACCAGGTAGGAATTAGTCAATTGACTCTAGAGACAATGTGGTAGAGTTATTTCTATGATTTACTCTCCTTGTCACAACTTTAATCCTGTCAGGCTTTATCGTCCTGGTTATTGCAGTACATGCTTTATTATCTAAAATGCAGTTGCTTCATTAAAACCTTATTGAAACATATACAGCCTCTGTTTGTCCTTGTATATGTGAGACTAGTGTAATTGAGAGAAACAGATGAGATCTGAGTGACCAGGATTTCCCTGAGGAGTCAATTGTGTTATGCGCTTGGCTGCCCAATTGGGTAGAGATGAGGCATTGCTAGTAAGCCAGAGCAAAACTCGAACTAGGGCGACAGGTGTCACCTGTAGTGGGTTAAGACTCAGTCTCCCACACCCCAGGTGATTCTGAAGCTCAAATCCAGTAGTCTCTTTACAATAATGAGAGCCTAAGCAACAGTCTTATGGTCTCTCTTACCTTTTGTTTGCAAAACTATGTGAGCCAACCATTCAGTGGCCTCCACTGGCTCAATCACACCCTTTTATCTCAAATTCTTTCAATTCCTTTGCAACATTCTCTTGCATGGGTACATGAATGCATCTTACTTTTGCCATCACTTGCATAGCTCCTCTTTTTTACTTTATGGAATGTGTGCATCCCACTAGGCACAGCAAAGAATCTCTAAACAATTAACTGAATTCTTGTTCATAACAATCATTATCATAGAAAATGGACTGAATTTGTACTTGCAGATCTGCATTTGGATCTGACGTGAAATGCTGTTGTCATTGGTGTGGCCACCCTACTAACTCATCTTGTTTAAGTGATACATACACTTTTCTTGTGGTCATGCATTTTCTCAGTTTGATTGTGCCCCAAAACATGCCATCATATCTATGGGACACACACAATACCCCACTGTTTTTATATCTATATTGTGAAACTCTACCCTTCATTCAAATTCGCTTTCTAATTCTGATTTTGAGATTATTGTTAATTGAGAACATGAATCAAATGCATTTATACCATAACCTCACCAATTTGCACTATTTCACTTGAATGCTTGTGTAACATCCTTCATTTCCTTCAGAATCATTTTTTACACTCTTACTAATACAACATTTATTAAAATACCCCTTTTTCTTGTGTTACAATTCACATGCAGAGCCAGACATCTGCTAGAATAAGCTATGTGGCCTGCCTCTCTACATTTAAAGCATCCTCTTGAAAATATACTTGCAAATTCTCTGTTATCTTGCTTTTTCCTCCCAATCAGATTCACTTCCTTATGTAGTTTGTCCTCTTTTTGTTCCACCTTTTTCAAGACACTCAGGGCCAGATGTAGCAAAGGGTTTGCGCCTCGCAAACGGCGAAAAACGCCGTTTGCGAGGCGCAAAAGCCTCTCTGCTATGCAGAAATTCATTTTGCGAGTCGGATCCGACTCGCAAAATGCATTTCCGACTCGCAAATAGGAAGGGGTGTTCCCTTCCTATTTGCGACTCGCAATGCTATGCAATTTCATTTGCGCCCGCGAAAGCGGTCGCAAATGAAATCGCTGTTACCATCCACTTGAAGTGGATGGTAACCCATTCGCAAACGGGAAGGGGTCCCCATGGGACCCCTTCCCCTTTGTGAATGATCACAAAAACTATTTTTCAGAGCAGGTAGTGGTCCTATGGACCACTGCCTGCTCTGAAAAATACCGAAACAAAAGGTTTCGTTTTTTTTTCTAAGTGCAGCTCGTTTTCCTTTAAGGAAAACGGGCTGCAGATAGAAAAAAAAAAATGCTTTATTAAAAAGCAGTCACGGACATGGTGGTCTGCTGTCTCCAGCAGGCCACCATCCCCGTGAGTGCCCATACTCGCAATGGGGTCGCAAACTGCGACCCACCTCATAAATATTTATGAGGTGGGTCTTTGCGACCCCATTGCGAGTTGCAGAAGGTGTCTGAGACACCTTTCTGCATAGCAAATTGCGACTTGCAATTTGCGAGTCGCACAGACTCGCAAATTGCAAGTCGCAATTTGCTTTTTTCCTACATCTGGCCCTCAACTCTTTAACACACTTTACCATATGCTCCACCCTCTCCGTTAAACTAATAATTTCTTCAAGAGGATGCTCATCCTTGAGCCACAATTCCTTATGTATTTTCTCACTGCTACATTTTAATTAGTGATGGGTGGTAAACTTCACTCCACTGGCAAAGTTCACAGACTTTTGCCACTCAGTGCTCCACTTGAAGTGCAGAGTTTGGCAAAAACAGCTATGCTAACCACCGGCAGAGCAGAGTTTAGGGGTGTGTTGCTCACCTCTTTTCAGCATCACAATGCAAATCGGGCTGCAATCACTCAATAATATGTTTTCGCTGTCACATCAGGAGTACACGTTACTTTGAGGGAGGCCAAAAGGTTGCTTCTCTAATGGGAAAAAACACTACTCACATTTGTACTTCTACATCCTAGCTTCTTATCACATAGGGTGCTGGAAAGTGTAGTCCCCAGGAAATGTTTAATGAATGCCAAGGATGAGAGAATCACTTCCTCTTCCAGTGAGCAATGAGCACATGAGGACTGTGCATCCACTTTAATGGCTGGTTCGTCAGCTGCCACTCTCACAGCACCCAACCTGGTGAAACTTCAACTCCTTGGCCTGCGCTGTGAGTTCCTAGTAATCACTGGTGAAGCGTGGGAGGAGGAAGCGTATGCAGCCCGGGCAGGTAAGTGTACCCATTCTCTGCAGAACTGGGATTCTCTCTGGAGCAGCCCTGCATGATCTCCTTGGCAGGTGGACAGGCACTACCTGCTCTGGGGTACTCATCGGCAGACAGTCTCAGGGGAAGAGAAACACTGGCCCCACATGACACAACTTCCAGAGGAGACAGGAATGATACAGGAACTCCTGTGGCTATAGTCTCTTCCTCTGTAGGAGCTGGTTTTGCCGTCTGTGCCTGAGAAGCCTCTCTTCCCTCTCGCGCTGGGGTCAGAGCCAGTGAGAAAGAGGCAGCTGCTGCTATACTGCCCGTGGTGTGATGCATATTGTCTCAGAAAAGCAGGGCTGGTTTTTCTTCCAATACCTACCTTGGCCTGTGCATCTTGGAACATTGCTGAGTCTCTCCACTATGGCTCGGTGATTGTTTAATTTCAGAGATCTAATTAGTGCAGTGCAGAGAAATGAATCACTGCTAGGCACTTTTATGCTGCAATGATTTCAAATGCCCATACTTTTCACAGATTTAAAAAAAATGGCACAACTATCAACAAAGCAGCTAGGTCCATTTTGTTTGCAATGAGTGTCTGTGTTTAAAAAAAATAAAATAGAGAATGGGAGTTTTATGTTCTTTGTTCACATAAAGCACTAGAGGTAGCCAAGCACTGCTTTGGCAGCTCTTGGAACTCTGCATTATTTGGTGGAGTTTTTCCGTAGCTCCAAAGCATTCTGCGTAGTGAAACTTCGCAAGCTCTCCCCAGGCCTAATTTTTACAAGAGTTGATATCTAATTCTTTCCTCCAATGATGCTCTGATGTTACATGTGGAAGCAAGTTTTCCTAAACTGGTGACATCTACCCTCGTTATGACCCTGACAGACTTTTGACCGCCAAGGTTAATGTGGCGGTATCACCGCCAACAGGCTGGCGGTGTTTACCGCCACATTATGGCCTCTGCCAAACCGCCACATCTCCACTCAAACTGCCATAATGGTATGAACCGTCGGGCTGGACATGTACATCATTGATATTATATTGTAATTTGGACTTTAGACTAACAGTATGTATTGAAATGATATTACATTTCTAATGTTTAATGATTTACATGTGTGTGCAAAAATAGAGAAATGCAGTTCTGCGTTACACTGACTGGAAGGTATTAACAGAGTCAATTCGTTTAAAGTGACTGTAGCATGAATAATAATGAAGAATTATTAATGTGGAATGTATAGATTTGCATATTAAAATGTGTTTATTATAACATAGCAATCAAATGCATTGTTTTAATATAGTTGTATTAGCCTAAGTGAGGCCTGCTAGGCCTGTATTCGGTGACAGTTTGGGGTAATGCTGATTCATTTTCATAACTTGAACTTTTTCCAGATTTCGTTCCTATGAAAAAACAAGCCTTGGAAATAGACTCCTACTGTTTTAGACATAGAGAGAAGTGAAACAATGTCATTGAAGGTAGAACAACCTGACCTGTGAACTGGCAATATATACAATTGTTTGAATCTCCTGTGGAGCTACATGCAAGGATGATGTTCCCATGACGGACCTGGGAAGATGTGCCAATGTTTCAACTTTGAGTAGTGTGAACTATTGCTATTGAATTATGCCCTTTCAAAGTAAAATGGACTGTTGTCCAAAGCGAATCAGATTGTCTTATGAATTTTGTTGACCAGTTGGACTTTTGTGTGATTCTCATTCAGAATCCAGACAGATGTCTCAAAGATGTAGAACCCTGCATGCTGAGCCCCTTGGAGAGGTATCTTCCTTTCTGATTTGCAGCTTTGAAATGCTTTATTCAGACTTAGAGATTTCCTTTGCGGAAGGCTCTTGATTGAGCTTCTTACATGCTGACACTTTCCCTTTTTACCCTTTAAGAAAGTCAGTGTTTTGCCCTGATCACCCCCATTTTTTGCCTGATGCTGGTTGTTACTGCCTCTGACTGTGCTCTGGGCTCTTCTATGCAGACCCAGGGCCAGTGCTCTGTGTAACAGGAATATGCAAATTAGGCATAATCCTAATTGGCTATGACAGCCTACCTGTAAGTCAAGTCCCTAGTATGTAATAGGGGTTAGAGGATTATATGCCCAGTGGATTTATTGCACTCTAGTGTGCACTTCTGTAGTGCCTGCTGTCATTTAAAAGTAAAGTATATGTAAATTCAACTTTGGAATTAAAATTACTTCCCAAGTCTCAAACTACCTTTTTTTGTACATATAAATCACCCATAAAGATTCCCCTTGGTGTCACAGGGGTAGGGGGCCTTGTAACTATGAGCAGCAACAGTATAAATGTTGTTATATATGCCCTGGTGAGGGAAAAACTGCCAATTTAGTTTTTTTTTCCATTGTAGTATGTAGCTCCATAGGCTAACATAGGAAACCTTTATTAAGGTATTACTATCGCTAGGAGAAGACTACCATTTTCATTCTGGGACTTAAAATGATAGAATAAATCCAGCAATTTGTCACTGTTAGATTTATTTTAACACAGAAAATACGTTATAGAATGTTCCTTTCTGTGACTCAAAATCCAGTCTTCTAGTAGTTCCTCTGATTGGCCAGCCTCTGCCAGGCTTAGCCAAGCTGCCTTAATGAGGTGTAAAGTGTCCTGCATTGAGACAATGGGACATCTGGTGGGTGGAGATCTGCAAGCTGCAAAGTGAAAGGCAGATATGAAGCTGGGTAACCAAACTGGTCTTGAAAGGGGTTAATTACACTTAGGTCAGTACACAGCTTTCCCCCCACTTCCTCATACCCCAGCCAGATTAAATTAGCCAAAGGAGTGTTAAAGGAAATAAGCCACACCAGTGGGGTGGCTTAGCCAGATCTTAACCCCAAGGAGAGATTTCCTGGATTTTGGTAGAATAGTGTTTCCAGCAATTGATTTTTGCCACACTTTGCAGGAAGTGGTCACCCCAGATTGTGGTACCCTGCACCCCAGTGGACAGGGGTGCCCCCCTGCTTGTCAGCCAGGGAACAGTACCTAAATATGGAAGAATGGTCCAGTAACTAAGGCCACTGAGCAACAGGTTAAAAGAGCTTCACCTGCAACATTCCCACCAAGAAGGAACCTGGTGACCACCTTTAACTAGACTTTTGAGGATATGCCAGGTGCATTCTGGGGAAACATAGTACCAACATCTGAATTACCATTTCAGAGCTTCTAAACCCTTGTAAATTTGCTGTGGACCACTGGAGACCTAACTGTCTGAAAGACGATCCAGACGTTTGGAGAATATTGGAGAACATTTGGAAAAAAACTGTATAAGGCGGCTAACCCGCCAATGAGAGTCAAACTACCAACATCGAAATGCGCCTCACCCTGAAATTCATGTTCATCCCACTAAAGTTTCAGAGATTTTCCCATCGAGGAGACTTTCAGGTGTAGACCAGGAGGTCATGCTGAGCCAGACCAATGATGCACTAGAAAGCACCTTTTATTTATTTATTCTTCATATTGCTGCTTCCCTTCTTTATATTTGTGTCATTTTGGTATTGGTGTTGCATTTTTAGTATGTGACATGTCTTACTTATTTGATATATTGGTGTTTTTAAATGCTTTACATGCCTGTCTCTTAAGTTAAACCTGCCTGCTCGTTGCCAGCTACCAGAGATTGAGCAAAGGATTACTTTACTGAGACCATAACTGATCCATTTATCGTGTTTTTGGACTTCTTATCACTACTAATAACCCACTTTCTAACTCTATTTTTAGACATGACATCCTTGGGGTGGTCATCCTCCAACTTTCGCCTGCCTCCCTCCATTTCTCTGAGACTGTTTTTGCTGGTTTTAGGACTCTGCACACATTACCACTGTAAACCAGTGCTAAAGTGCATGTGTTCTCTCCCCTAAACATGGTAACACTGGTTTCTACCCAATGGACATATTTGATTTACCTTAAGTCTCTAGTTAAGTGCACTACATGTGTCAAGGGCCTTTAAATTAAATGCTACTAACAGGCCGGAAGCACTGATTGTGTCACCCCATAAGCAGCTCCTTAACCATGTCTCAGGCCTGCCATTGCAAGGCCTGTGTGTGCAGTTTCACTGCAACTTCAAATTGGCATTTAAAACTACTTGCCAAGCCTTAAATTCCCCTTTTTTCTTATTAGTCACCAATAAGGTAGGACCTAGGTAACCCATAGGGCAGGGCGCTATGTAAATAAAAGTCAGGGCATGTACTCATGTGTATCACATGTCCTGGTAGCAGAAAACTCATTGCTCCTCTCACAGATTAGCATTAGAACTGACCTTGTATACTTTTAAGATTCTGATCTGGAAGGAGTAGCCCTGTTATGTTTAGTATGGCAAGAATGGTAATAGAAAATCCTGCTCATTGGTTAAGTTGCATTTAGAATTACTATTTTAGAAATGCCTGTTTTAGAAAGTGGGCATTTCTCTGCACTTACTGCCATCTGTGCCTTACAGGCTGTCTCCAGTCCACCTATAGTCTGTGCTGGTTGATAGCTCCCCTTGTGCATAAATCCAGTTAATCATAAACACAGGACACTTAGGGAGTTATTACAACTTTGGAGGAGGTGTTAATCCGTCCTAAATGTGATGGATATACCACCAGCCGTATTACGAGTTCCATAGGATATAATGGACTCGTAATACGGCTGGTGGTATATCCGTCACTTTACCGTCACTTTTGGGACGGATTAACACCTCCTCCAAAGTTGTAATAACCCCCTTAGTCCCATCTAGATTCATCTGCATACTGAATGGGACTCCCTGGGCAGGAAAGGTGGATGGGCTCTCTCTTACATTTCAAAGGCCAGTGGCCTGACCTCACACAAAGGACTTATAACTCCCCACAGGGATCCTGACAGACAGAACCTGTGCAATTCGAAATCACTCTTTCAAGTTTCCCTTACTTCAAAGGCATGTTTGGGTACATAAACTGGGTCTCAGACCCCACCAAACCAAACACTTCTGGATCTACCCCTGAACTCATCTGAACTGCTTTGATGGGAAGGACTGCTGCCCTGCTTGTTGCCCTGATGCCTGCTGGCCACTGTCTGTGCTGGAAGGTCTCTGCCTTCCCCCAAATGTGCTCTCCAATGGCTTGGATTGAGCTTGACTCCTGTTCTGAAGTCTCAGGGCCAGCAAAGACTTTTAGCTAGTTCTTGAATTCAGCAACGCCAGTAATGACTTCAGCGACGCCAGCACCGGCGTTGCACCCTGCTCCACCCGCGTGGACCTCGCTGCATGTAACAACAACAGCCTGCAATGAAAGTCTGACACACCACGTCTTGACTGTCTGGATCCATCAACCCACCCGGCCACAAGGAACCAATGCTTCACCACCGATGGCGCAACCAGCTCCCCCTGCAACTAGACAGACCCAACACCTCGCCTCCCCTGCCTTGCAGTACAGAACCGATGCCTCATCTCCTCAGACACCATAAGGGACTGATGCCACACCGGCCTCAGCGATGCCTCACCTCCACGACTCCCTGTGAGGTCCATTGAAAGGTACTGTACTTGGGGGTCAGTGCTATTCTGTGATCAGGACCTGTTGCGCCGGATCCATCAACTATGAGGTGATAGCCCCAGTTGTGTTTTTAAGCACTTTAGTGGGATTTAATCTTTAAAAAGTCATAATTGTGCTTGTGAACGTTGGATTTTCATTGTTCCAACCTTATTTTATTCAGATAAATATTCTCTATTTTTCTAAACCTGTATGGTGTATTTTTGTGGTGTTTTCACTGGGTTATTGTATGAGCTATTGCACATATCACAGATACTTTACACATTGCCTTCTATGTTAAGCCTGACTGCTCAGTGCCAAGCTACCGGAGGGTGGGCACAGGATAATTGTGTCCATTCGTGGACAAGGGTGCATACCCCTGCTACCTAGAGACTCCATTTCTAACAACAATCTTTTTCCCAACTTAGTTAGTACCCTGTTGCCCGAGATTAACCTTTTCCAAATTTTTTGTGTCCCTTTTGTCTTTTGTCCATATATGTTCTGACCCGCACATTATCCCTTAACTTGGTTAATAGTAGGGTTTTCCCTGTGGCCAGCTAAACTGAACTTTTTGATGATTTGAATAACATTAATGCTTGTCATAGCTGAGCAGCGTTTATTTTCTGTATGTCTGATTTTCTTGTTAATGTTTTGCATCATTCTTATAGAGTTCTTAGATCTATTAGTGCTAGTTTGCCTGCACTTATTTCATCCCCTTGAACAACCCTTGGTGATTCTGTATTTTTATAACTTGGTTTTGTAAACTTTCTACAGAACACTAAGCTTGAGTTTGAAATAAATCTCTTTTGTCATGACTGGATTTTTCTTTGTATGGCCATATTGGTCATACTGTGTAACTTAATTGGTCTGTATTGAAAATTGAGTTGTATGATTCTACCACATTCTATTGCAGGGTCCAAAGATCTATTGATCAGAAGTGAAGCATTGATTCCTGTGAAGGATGAAAATGCTCCAGCACATAATTCCTGCTGCAGCAGAGACGGCCACACACTGATCGGGCCTCACCAACTAATGAGGCTAGTGTTGTACTTGATGCTGCGGTGCTCCTTCCTCTCACAGCCCCCACGACCTCCTCACCTGTGGGTAACCAACGGGCGATCCTTACTGTCTGTTGAGGTGTTACACTCTCAAAAAACAAATCCTGTCCTCTGTCACCAACGTGACGATGTAATTCACCACACTGAACACATAAGGCTTGCAGAAGAGAGTGCTTTAATGAACACCCCAGCTGGCGTCCAGTCTCACACCAACTGTCACTGGTACCCATGTTCCCTTCCACATTCTCATGGAACCTTCAGCTCATGAGCAACTTGTGCTTCATGTGCAGCTTGTGACATCCACAAGCTTCACTAGACATCACAAAGGCTCCTGTCAGTGGTGAGTCTGAAGACACAGAGATTGTATCTGGAATGAAGCTGGACATACCTGTTCTTATTGACTCCTCCTCATTTCTTTTTCAACACCTTCCAGCTCCAAATGTAACGCAACACAGCTCAAGGTACTGTGTTGTGTTACATTTCTTTACAAAGCCATGCTAGGTGGTGCAAATCTCCCCGTGTGTGGCTTTGTAAATCTTACAGAGCCATTGCCTTGTCCTTACATTGCTACTTTGCTATACAAGAACAATTCAAAGGGCCAGATTTACGCGAAACTGACACAGCTCGGTGCTGCACCAAAATCAGCAGTGCCGCACTGCAACTGTTTTGAAACACAGGGCTGCGCTGTATTTACAAGAATACAATACAGCTTTGCGTTTCCCCCAGTGCCGGGTACAGGCATTCTTGCACCATAATGCAAGGGTGTCTGCGCTGAAGGGAGTGATTGTTTATGTGCAGAAAGGTGTTCCTTCCTGCACATCAACAATCTACAATGGTGATTTGGCACTTCTATGTTTTCTGAGTATGCTGCACACATAGAAGTACAAATGTGTCATTTTTGAATGATTGTTTATGTGCAGGAAGGGACACATCCCTGCACATAAACAATCATCCATGGCATTTTGCTTCCTCCATGTGTGCTGCAGAATACAGAAAAAGAAAAAAATCATGAGGAATAAAACCCCTGGGGTGGCAGTAGTTTTTGGCGCTGCCACAGATTTACGATTTTTCCTAAATTTGGGGCAGCATCAAAAGCAGTGGAACGCCCACTGCAACACTCAGTACATGCCCGTCTCATGCAGAAAACTGAGTCGGAGTGGCCCATCTTCACAAGGAGGCGTAAAACCTCAAAAAGTGGTGTTACACCTCCTTGTAAATATGAAGAAGTGGTTAGCACCACCGAAGCGTCTCAAAATGTGATGCTCTGGTGGGGATATGGCCTTCTAAACCTGGTCCAGAGACTTACTACATCTTAGACATTTTTGTAAATCTCCCACATCAAGAAGAAAAACAATACACTCATACAATGAAAGAGCATTGTGATCAAAATGTATTTAAAGAGGGAGTAAGTGATAAAGAAAATGGAGTACAGCAGAGAAGTGAATAACTCAAAATAAACCACTTCACATGTTTCAAGAAAAGTCCTCATTTATATGAACTTTGGTAAAAACTTTGAACAGCAGGTTCACGCTATTCAAGGGCAGTACATGCCGCCTGCAGGGATGAACATGCATTTTACTATTTGACTTTGGTGCAGAGAGAGAAGGATTGCAGTTGTGGATTCTCAATAAAAAGTGTAAATTTAGTCACTGACTGATAACGCCAGTGACTCCAGCTCCCAAGATTATGTAACACTTTAGCCTGCAGCAGAATTGGCATTTCAGATAACTAGAAGGGCTACAAGAGAACTCATCTTTTTAGTCTCTGGATTTGTTTTCACAGACATGATATGGTGAAGGATCAGAGAGCTTGTAAATGTCTGGAGCATTAATAATCTTCCTGACACTACATCTAATTCCCGCTCAGCAGAGCTGTGGTCTCCTTCAAGATTAATTCTCCTTATATGTATGAAGAATGAGGAAGAGATGTGCAGCCTTCTTATCGCCGCTGTTGTGGTCTAACAATTGTTTTTTGTTTTATTTTAAACAGGAAACATCTCCTCAAAGATCTACTGGATCTTACCAAAATAATTAATTTTCAGTATCACCTTGAAGGTATCCATGCCATGAGACTGATTTACACTATATTGTGAAGATTAAGATTTTGACTTTCAATAGTGAATCTAAGGTTACACAGCTGTGATGTACTTTACAGTGTAGTTACAGTGAGATTTTTTTTAGATTCAGTATATGTACAGGTTGATATTTCTGTCTTGGATATTTTTAAGACTAACAAACAATTAACAATATGCATTTGTTGTTTTATACACAGAAGTATGTGGCTATTTTTAACATATTCGATTTCCACTTCTCTTTTTATTTATGCCATGCTAAGGCACTATTCTTACACCTCCTACCGGTGCCTAATGACACCTTGGTTGCGCCGTATTTATCATACAGTGTGCACTATGGCGGTAGTTTATGATGTTACTGTGGTGCTTTGCTTCACTAGCTTCAAAAAGATTGACGCTAGGGCAGCAAAGTGCAAGAAGGCCCAAAGGTTACTATGGGTGCGCCATTTTAGTGCCTGCTCTGAGCAGGTGTTAAAAATGACGCCAAAAATCGGGCAGTGAAATCTTTTAAATCATACTGCACCATTTTGCAGGCCCCCCAGTACCAGAATGCCACCTTGCATACAATATGCCTGGGACAGGCATAATGTGGCGCAAGGGTTTATAAAATAGTGCAACGGTGGCATTGTGCCACTTTGTAAATATGGCATGTGGGAAATGCCACATTAACACCATATTTGTATAAAAAAATAATATGCAAAAATGGCCCAAGGTGGCACTAGAGGCCTCATAAATATTTTACTATGTTCCTGAAGGCTGGTGTAGGTACAGTGTAAAATATGTAACAAAGGGCAGGATGTTCAATGTCGTGGAAAAAGGCTAATGCGAGGTTTCGACCCACATGGCATACATAACTATATCTCCCAACTCACCTCATCTTTTAATTTAACAGAAATGCACAACAGGTAGGCCTGAGACCTCATGTCTTTCTAAAGTGGTCTTTTAACAAGGAAATAACTTGCTCAGGCTTTTTTGTCCTGTCCTGTCCCTGAAACCCTATGCCCCTGCATTCCACGCCTACTACCCTTTTCCACGCATGAAGTTCCTTGCCAGGGAAATCACAGACATGGGCAGGCAAACTGCAGGGCAGTTTTTCGAGTAATAAGATTACGTGATGTTGCCATTAATAAGAGTACATGATTGCACACATTATTGACACGTTAGTGAAATGATGAGAGTGAGCATGCAAATCGGTGGACGAGTAATTGATATAATGGGAGAACTGTTGGTGTATGATTTTGTATAGGTGAGAGAGACTAAGGGGGTCATTACAACATTGGCGGTAAAAGCCGCTTACCGCCGTGCAGAAGACCGTCAATACACCGCGGCGGCGGCAGGAGACTGCCACAGCTATTATAACACACATCACGGATTCTGCCGAAATTCAGACACCCACACAAGTCCGCCACACCAAAGGTCAGCGATAAATATGCGGAAACAAATCCTCCACCTCCACGCCAACAGAAACACGCCCATGCTATTACGACCCACAAACACGCACATCTCCAAAACACCACCACATTGGACAATTACAAATACACACACCTGATACACATACACACACCACTCCCACACACACAACACAATATAAAACACACACTCACATCACCCACAAACCCCTACGACCACAATTTTTGAGAGAAGGTCGAGAGAGACAGCACAGAATAGATAACACCATCACACAGAGGCACACTACACCATCACCCACACAACATCCATGCACAAAACACCACATACCACTACACTCACCACACTCATCAACACATACACCACCCCAAACATCACACAAACCACCCCATGTCACGCCAAAGACACCCCCGCTTCTCCGAGGAGGAGCTCAGGGTCATGGTCGAGGAAATCATCAGGGTAGAGCCACAGCTATTTGGCTCACAGGTACAGTACACATCCATAGCCAGGAAGATGGAGCTATGGCAAAGAATAGTGGACAGGGTCAACGCTGTGGGACAGCACCCAAGAAATAGGGAGGACATCAGGAAGAGGTGGAACGACCTACGGGGGAAGGTGCATTCCACGGTATCCAGGCACCACATCGCGGTACAGCGGACTAGCGGCGGACCCTCACCTCCTCCCCCACAACTAACAACATGGGAGGAGCATGTCTTGTCCATCTTGCATCCTGAGGGCCTCGCAGGAGTCGCTGGAGGAACGGACACTGGTAAGTCAAATCTTCACTATCATATCCCCCACCCTACCTGCATGCTATCACACACCCCCACCTTCACACCCTCCCCTATCACCCCTAATCCTCACTAATCTACCCATAACACCAACCTCCCATCCCAACCCCAAGACCTGCATGACACAACTAAGCATGGACACCCGTCACTAAAGCATGCCCACTGCACAGACCCCCAACACCCCCCAACCATCAGCACACAAGCCCCCACACAGGAATGCCTACACTGGGGTTCACGCACACCCAACCATTGCACACCATGAAACACACACATGCAATAATCATGTACTTATACCCCCGCAGGAACCCGGAGGAACGTCACCACACCAGAGGGTCCAGACAACACCACTCCACTCCCAGAAGAGGCCCACAGTGACGACAGCAGCTCTGCCCTACTGGATCTTGATGACCAGCCCAGACCATCGTGGGCCTCAGGACAGTCGGTTCCCCTTGCCCAGCCACAGCCCAACACTGAGCTTACACCCTCTGGTAACCCCAGCACAACACCCACCCAGCGGGCCCATACCTCCCTACCCAGGACAGGTCAATCAGCGGTGTGTCAACCACTACAGGGAACCCAGGGTAACCCACCACCCCAACAACAACAGGGACCTGGGGGCAGTGGTAGTGGGCACACGGTCCAGGGGACGGAGGCACAGGAACACCGGGGAACTGGGAGGGCTGCTGTGCGACAGAGGGAGTACAGGCCAAGGGAACCTACTCTCAACAAGGCCCTATCCTCCATCATGGGAACATACCACCACTCCCAGGAGACGATGGCAACAGTCCTGGACAAGTTGCAGGAGACCCTGCGTCTGCAGGAGGAGCAGTATTTGGGGTTCAGGGAGGAGCTCAGGACCATCGCCTCCGCCCTGGGCACCATCGTAGGGGTGCTGACGGACATTCAAAAGACCTTGAGGGACACCGTGGCACTCCAAGGCGCCCCTGACACTAGCCAGGACGATGAAATGCCCACCACCTCCGCTGGCGCTAGTGGACAGGACGCCCCACCACAGGACCAACACACCAGCACCCCACCCCCTGCAGACGGACAACCACCAAGAAAGCGGGCCCTGAGATCCAGGAACAGGACAGAGTAAGATGGCAAGACCCCCGCCAGGAAATAAGACCAGCCTGATTGTCCCCCCACTGTCCCACTTTGTTACCCTGTCAAGTTTAGAACTGCCCCAGCTCCACTTCCAATGGCCAGATGTGCTATGTACCTGTAAGACTAATAGACTGGACTCTGCCATGGACATTCTTCCACCATGACCTCTCCCCATTTCACAACCCCCCTACATTTTTATGCACTTCAATAAAAACCCTTGAAACCTCAATAATATTGGAGTCAGTCAATGATTGTGAACTTTGTATTGTCAATTACAGTGTTAAAAAAGTTTACCCATTGGAAGGTCGACATACCAATGTCACACATCACAAGCCTTTCAAGGGTGCAAGCTGTTGACACGTAGGTTACCACATTACTGAAAATGAAATGGAAGGGGACAACTCAGTTACCAAATAGTGAGTGAAATGTAGGTACAGGATAGAGGTAGACGTGTGAAATGTAATATAATGTGAAACATGAAATTGTACTCACCTTTGTCTCATTGAAAATATTGCTGTATGACTGACTCCCTGTTGTCGTTTTCATCTTCATCAGCTTCATCCTCATCACTGTCCACAGGCTTAACCGCTGCAACAACACCGTCATCTGGATCATCCTCCTGCAGCAAAGGCACCTGGCGTCGCAATGCCAAGTTATGGAGCATGGAGCAGGCGATGATGATGTCGCACACCTTCTTCGGTGAGTAGAATAGGGACCCACCTGTCATATGGAGGCACCTGAACCTGGCCTTCAGCAGGCCGAAGGTCCGCTCGATCACCCTCCTAGTCCGCCCATGGGCCTCATTGTACCGTTCCTCTGCCCTGGTCCTGGGATTCCTCACTGGGGTCAGTAGCCAGGACAGGTTGGGGTAACCAGAGTCCCCCAATAGCCATACACGGTGCCTCTGAAGTTCACCCATCATATCAGGGATGCTGCTATTCCGCAGGATGTAGGCGTCATGCACTGAGCCAGGGAACATTGCATTTAGCTGCGAGATGTACTGGTCTGCCAAACAGACCATCTGGACATTCATGGAATGATAGCTCTTCCTGTTCCTGTACACCTGTTCATTCCTGCGGGGGGGACCAGAGCTACATGGGTCCCATCAATGGCACCTATGACGTTGGGGATATGTCCAAGGGCATAGAAGTCACCTTTCACTGTAGGCAAATCCGCCAAATCAGGGAAAATGATGTATCTCCTTACGTGTTTCAGCAGGGTGGACAACACGTTGGAAAACATAGGCTGGGACATCCCTGATGCCATGGCCACTATTGTCTGAAAAGACCCACTTGCAAGGAAATGGAGCACTGACAGCACCTGCACGTCAGGGGGGATTCCAGTCGGATGGCGGATTGGTGACATCAGGTCTGGCTCCAACTGGGTACATAGTTCCTGGATTGTGGCACGGTCAAACCGGTAGGTCACAATGGCATGTCGCTCTTCCATTGTCAACAGGTCCACCAGCGGTCGGTACACCGGCGGTTCCGCCATCTTCCAATATGTCCCAACTGACGGTGCCTAAGAAGGACAACAGCGAAGAAACTGTCAGCATTCCTCCAGGTATGTACCCACAGTCACACACAAGACTACAACAGACAATTAACCCATCCGGGAAAGGTGTTGAGTGTAGGCCTCGGTATGTGTGACACTGTAGTAATTGAAGCCATGTGGGCCCCTGAAATGGTGGCTGCCTGACCTCTAAACTGGGACAATGGAATTGTGGGGTAACTGCGCTGGCGTTGGACACCGTCGCGGTAGGCGGTCGTAGAGCGTGGAGCAATGCTGCATTGGTTAACATTGGACCCTATGGGTCCCAGGAGCCAATCAACAGGTGCGCTGGCGGTGATGATGCGCACCGCCGCGGACGTCACCGCCGCGGATGTCACCACCATTTTCCATCTCTTCAATCACTAGATACCTGACCTTCGACAGGAGAGGACCTACACTGCTAGTGCTGCTGTGACCTCGGTCTGGAAGCGACGATGGCTGCTGCGTCTGGGGAAAGGGCCCCTGCCTTCACTGCACAGGAGTTGGAGAAACTTGTGGATGGGGTCCTCCCACAGTATACGCTACTCTACGGTCCTCCAGACCAACAGGTTAGTACACAGGGAGCACGTTGTATGGGTTAGGCCTGGGTGGAGAGGGCTGGGTGGATGAGGGACGGGGTCAGAGTACATAGAACAGTCATGCATGGGGATGAATGGGCCACAGGGATAGAGTTGGGAGGGGGCCAATTACAACGACGGTGCTGTAGGTAATGATTGTTCCTCTTTCCTTGTGCATGTCATGTAGGTCAGCGCCCACCAGAAGAGGGACATTTGGTGTGCCATCGCCAAGGAAGTCCTGACCCTGGGGGCCCACCCGAGACGGGGCACCCACGTCCGGAAGAGATGGGAGGACATTCGCCGCTGCAGCAAGAAGATGGCGGAGGCTCAGCTGGGGATGGCCTCCCAACGTGGGAGGGGTGCCCGTCGCACCATGACCCCTCTGATGTTCCGTATCCTGGCGGTGGCCTACCCAGAGTTGGATGGGCGCTTAAGGACATCACAGCAGACACAAGGGGGTGAGTACAACCTCATCCTATGGACTTTGCGTGCAGTGGAGCTGTCTGGGTGGGGGTGGTGGGCTGTGGGTGTCCCTAGGCCAGGGCGAGTTAGGTAGGCAAGGCCCCTCCATTATGTAGGCCATGTGGCAATCTACCCCAGCTCAAAAAAAAGGCGAATTGATGTATAGTTGCCCCTTTGTCATCCATGTGGGCAGATTTCTATCATTGCCATGTAGGCCATATCCCAGAAATTGCATGTGCAGAGGGCAAGAACACGGCGTAATGCAGGGGCCTGCTGCGTTTTTCTTGTCCGCCAACGGTAGCGGTATACCATGCACTAAAACTCTCTTTCTTCTGTCTCCACCCTTTTTCTGCTCTCCCTGTCCTTCTGTACATCAGCATCAACAGGCGGAGGTACAGTGGCACCGGAGCACGAGGGAGCTGCGTCCCACATGGCCATGGAGGGCCACACCACAGACTCTGAATTCACCAGTGGGACGGAGGGCGACGGGAGCTTCACGTCGGCCACAGGATCACCAACCAGCGACACGGACTCGTCCGCCAATGTGAGCTCCCCTGTGGTGGCGGCACCATCTGTGCGCCCCACTTCTACAGGTACAGCCGCCACCTCCCCTACCAGCACCGCCCTCCCAGCAGCCCCTCAGCGTTTGCCCCGTGCCCGCTCACCCAGGACGGTGGGCATCACCTTCGCCCCAGGCACCTCGGGCCCTGCCCCAGTCACCCCAGCTGCCCTCAGTGAGGAGGCCATTGACCTCCTCAGGTCACTCACTGTTGGGCAGTCTAGCATTGTGAATGCCATCCAGGGTGTAGAACGAGAGTTGAAACACGGTAATGCAATCTCTGGCCTCAGCACTGATGGCAGCCATTGTCCCTGTGTCCAGCCTCCCCCCTCCAACTTCCTCCACCCAGACCCAATCCCCTGTACCCCAGCCCATCCCAAGCACACCTACAGACCAGCATGCACACAAGTCAACACACACAAGTAGCTCAAGCAAACATAGTCACCACACACACCACAGGCACTCACAAAAGCATCAGACCCATACAGACACAGCAACATCCACTGTCTCCACTGTGTCCCCCTCCTCCTCTTCTCCCTCCTCCCTCCCAGTGTCGTCTACACACACACCTGCATGCACCACATCTACAGGCACTATGACTCGCACCAGGACACTCAGCACCACAAGCCGCTCACCTGCACTCACCACCTCCACTGCCATATATACGTCCCCTGAGTCCTCTCCCAGTGTGTCTGTGACGCCCCCTCCCAAAGTACACAAACGCCAGCAATCACTCACCCAACATTCATCTACCTCACTACAGCCTCCAGTACCTGCACCTGCACCCAAAACAGCTAAAGTGACACCTCCTACAACCACCTCCTCTTCCTCCACTCCCAGAGCCCCTCCAGCTACCCATTCCAATGTACATCAGAAACTGTCCCTATGTCAAATTGACCTTTTTGCCCCCACCCCCCTCCAATTCATCAGTCCCGTCGTAGCGCCTCAGCCAAAAAGCCTCCAGTACCAGTGGTGCGTGTACCAGGTTTTTGGAGTGCCCCGTCCACCAGGGCAGGCAGTAGGACCCGGAGCCAAGGCACTGTCAGCCCACCCCATGTAAAGGCTCCGAAATTGGAGAGTGGACGACAGGACCGTGTCAAGACTCCTGGTGGGACAAACAGTGAAATGGGATCCAAGGCGATTGGTGAGTCATCTGTAACTCAAAAGAAGGTGGGGAAGGTCCCGAGGAAGTCTCCCCAACCTGTTGTGAGTGTCACGGCGGAGAAGTGCGCCATCATTTACGGCGGTCCAGACACAACCGCCAGCACCGTCGTTACTGGTCAGGAGACCACCGCCAGAGTCATAGCCCAGGAGGGCTCAAGTATCGTCACTGGTCAAGAGACCACCGCCAGAGTCATAGCCCAGGAGGGCTCAAGTATTGTAACTGGTCAGGAGACCACCGCCAGAGTCATAGCCCAGGAGGGCCCAAGTATTGTTACTGGTCAGGAGACCACCGCCACCGCTGGAGTCACAGCCCAGGAGGGCTCAAGTATCATAACTGGTCAGGATACCACCGCCAGAGTCATAGCCCAGGAGGGCTCAAGTATCGTAACTGGTCAGGAGACCACCACCAGAGTCACAGCCCAGGAGGGCTTAAGTATCGTTACTGGTCAGGAGACCACCGTCACCGCCGGAGTCACAGCCCAGGAGGGCTCAAGTATCGTAACTGGTCAGGAGACCACCGCCAGAGTCATAGCCCAGGAGGGCTCAAGTATCGTAACTGGTCAGGAGACCACCGCCAGAGTCATAGCCCAGGAGGGCCCAAGTATCGTTACTGGTCAGGAGACCACCACCACCACCGGAGTCACAGCCCATGAGGGTCCAGAATCCCACAGCCCCGCTGGGCAATGATGGAACGTCATGCTACACACCAATGTCCAGTGTGGAGTTTGTCATGCCACAAACCAACGTCCAGTGTGGAGTTCGTCATGCCACACACCAATGTCCAGTGTGGAGTTCGTCATGCCACACACCAACATCCAGTGTGGAGTTCGTCATGCCACACACCAACGTCCAGTGTGGCGTTCGTCATGCCACACACCAATGTCCAGTGTGGAGTTCGTCATGCCACACCAACATCCAGTGTGGAGTTCGTCATGCCACACACCAATGTCCAGTGTGGAGTTCGTCATGCCACACACCAATGTCCAGTGTGGAGTTTGTCATGCCACACACCAATATCCGTACCAGAACCGCCATGGCAAAGCACCGCTGAACAGTCCATAGCCAGCCATAGCAAAGCACCGCTGAACAGGGCAAAGACCGCTATGGTGAAGACCGCTGAACAGGGCAAAGACCGCCATGGATATGCACCGCTGAACAGTCCATAGCCAGCCATGGCAAAGCACGACTGAACAAGGCCAAGACTGCCATGGTGAAGACCGCTGAACAGGGCAAAGACCGCCATGGCTAAGCACCGCTGAACAGTCCATAGCCAGCCATGGCAAAGCATCGCTGAACAGGGCAAAGACCGCCATGGCTAAGCACCACTGAACAAGGCCAAGACTGCCATGTTTAAGAGTGCTGAACAGGGCAAAGACCGCCATGGATAAGCACCGCTGAACAAGGCCAAGACTGCCATGGTGAAGACCGCTGAACTGGGCAAAGACTGCCATGGCAAAGCACCGCTGAGCAGGGTATGAATAGTCCGGCACATCAGGCCTCCTTCTCCCATGTGCAGCTGTGACTGTGACAGGACATGTACTTTCACGGGGAGACTCATCCAGTCTGGGCACCAGTCCCACCCAGTCCCACCCAGTACCAGTAGAGAACTGCATCTACCTGCGAAGATGTGTTTTTGCACTCCCCAGGAAGGCACAGTGGGCAACCCACCCACTGTAGAGAGTTGAGAGACTGTGGCTTTGCACTCCCCAGGATGTAACAGTGGGCAAGCCACCCACTTCTGAGAATTGAGAGACTGTGGCTTTGCACTCCCCAGGATGTAACAGTGGGCAAGCCACCCACTTGTGAGACTTGAGAGACTGTGGCTTTGCACTCCCCAGGATGTAACAGTGGTCAACCCACCCACTGTAGAGATTTGAGAGACTATGGCTGCGCACTCCCCAGGATGTAACAGTGGGCAAGCCACCCACTGTAGAGACTTGAGAGACTGTGGCTTTGCACTCCCCAGGATGTAACAGTGGGCAAGCCACCCACTGTAGAGACTTGAGAGACTGTGGCTTTGCACTCCCCAGGATACATCAATGGGCATGGAGCCCCGTCGTGGATCTGGCTTCGCATTCATGTGTCTGAGGTGCCCCCTCTTCCCTTCCCCCTGAGGTGCCTGTATTGTTTCTATCTGATGCCCCGGCAGTGTTCTCTCGGATTTTGGTCAGGTATCTATTGTGGGCGTCGCCCATGCATTTTTGGACTGTTGGTGCACGGACATTGTTGTGTACATATCTGCACTACTTCTTGTATTGTACATTTATTTTTGACAGATTTCGTGATATATATATATCCGTATATTTTTTAATGAGTAGTATATTGGCACAATACAAAGTTTGACCGCTATTCGCTTTGTCTTTGCATTCTTCCGGGGGGATTGTGGGTTGTTACTGTGATATTTTTGACTGCATTGGTGTGTATGTTGTGATATGCGAGGGTGGGGGTGGGGGTGTTTGGTGGGTGTCCCCGTAACTTTTGCCTCCCCCTCCCCGTGTCGAAGGTGCTGTACTCACCGGTATGTTCTGCGCCTACGTCGCTGTTGGTCGTAGATGAGCAGGAATGCAAGGGCAGGTAAGATTTGTAGTTCCGGCTCCATGGTGTCCTCGTTCCTCGTGGGATGTGTTGAGGTGAGCGTTTTCCCATAGCACAAGCTGTTTCCGCTGTGTTTTTATCCACAGTGAATCCGCCCCGTAACAGGTGGCGGATTGGTGTGTTGTGATAGTGTGGGCGGTACATTGTCTTCCGCCTGTCTGTTGGCGGTGACCGCCAAGCTGTTTGTCTGTACCACCGTGGCGGGCAATGTGTTAAAGTGGCTGTCTTAGTTGGCGGTTTCCGCCAGGGTCGTAATTCCCTTTTTTTGTCCGCCGGCCTGTTTGCGGTATTACCGCAGCTTTAACACGGTCCGCCAGGGTTGTAATGACCACCTAAGTCAGTTTGCTAAAATAATGGAAAGAAAAAGGTTTGTGGAATTAAGTGAAATTTTTCATTGAACAACTTGGTAATTGCAGCCATAAAACATTGTGCGGGACTAGGAGAACTGGTGGAAGAGTGTACACATCGTTTGTAACAGATGCAATTGAGGGTTGTGCTATTTAAAGATGATATTTGAATTTCTTAAATAAGTAGCATATTGTGTGTTGCAGTGCACTTCTGTGTGTTTTTCGGGCTCAGTTTCTGTAGTTTCAGGTAAAAGGTTTTACATTTTAAAACATGGTTTGAAATTTTTAACGCAAATGACTTAATTAAAAATTATTAATGAACTTAATATAAAATGATTAACATAAAAAAATAATGTGCACGTTTGAAGTTGTGACCTCGGAGAATGGCCACCAGGTTTCACGAAATGTACTAAAAGAATGATTAACATACATGAAATGTTGAAAATGTATTAGAATTATGTAGTAATATGTCATATTGAGAATTATAACCTATATCTTGCAATAATTGTAGGCCTTAACTTAGCAAGTGTCTTGGCCTAGTCTTGCCAGGCCTCATGCAGAGAGCTGAATTTCTTAGTGTCTAATAGAAAAATGCTGACGAGATGAACTGACCGTGAACTGCTCGTTGTTTTAATAAAATGCTTAACTAGACCTTCTGTGAGAACTGACTGACAACAGATGTTGTTCTAGTAAATGTAACCAATAATGTATAACGTGCATGAGATGTACTTTCCTAGGACTCCAACAATGAAGGCACTGACAGTAGAAGAAGAAGCAACATTTTTGATACCTGATGAGCCGGATGATGAGGACATTGTAAAACGGACCAATCAATGACATGTGAACTGTGAAATATTGGAATACATAGATTTGGAATAGTACAACTATTGGGTAGAGTCATAACTTGTGATTAATTGACCAATTGGAAATTGGGGGATAGTCTGGGTAACTTCCATAACAACGTGACAGAGAGACAAGAAGACAGATGTTAGATGGGAGATGTTAGATGCTAAGGGAGAGAGACTACGTGATCGCAGAGGTGATTCGAGATTCTGTCACTGGGCTCATACTCTTTGAGAGCCTGATGTGATGCTGATGACTGATGACCTGAGGATGAAAATTGACTTTCTTGCTGACCCATACCGAGGATAGGTAGCCATGACAATGTGACCGAATTATATTTTTGTGCCTTTCCTTTCTAGGTACCAACTGCACTGTCTAAATAGTACTCTTAGATAGATGTTTTCTATATTCCTGTTCTAAATTGTTTTGCATGAAGTCCCACAAGTTGATGCTAATCTGGGTTAGATTAGGTTTTCCTAACATGACATTGACAGATTCAGAGACAAATGGTTGATGGACTGTTTTGCTGAACTCTATGATTAGAAAAGATCTATTGCCTTCTGTTGACCTATGCTAATGCTTTAAAATACACTTTGATGCAAGTTTTGATTAGATCATGTTTTTGGCGCATTTTAATAAATTAATACGGATTTTGAATTGAATTGCGTTTGAATTAATCTCATGACTTATTATTGTAACTAATATGGAAATAAAATCACTAAAACGTATAATGAGTTGTGGTTATTCAATGACTTAAAGGTCATGGTGTGGTGTTTATTGATTCTTATTAATGAGGACTAATGTTGATTGAGTTTTTGTGTAATGACTATTGGGAAACACCGACCATACCCTAGCTAGGATACTCCATGCAAATCAAAAGGTTCATCGACCTATGCGTGTCCCCTTGTAAGTTTACTAAGGACCAGGCGCGCTAGCAATATCCATAATTCCCTTATTAAAAATATTCCCCTCTTTAATGTCTTGCCACAAGGTAGATGTATACAAATAGATGTACTGTGTGCGGGTGTTATCCCCTAATACAGGAGGGTCAGATGGATGCTACAGCAAGACAACACTAGGTGCTTCTCTAGTTCATGCGGAAGTACCTTATTTGTCCTAAAACAGTACATAATGGTCCTTTCTTGTATGAATATACAAACCATCTTTCAGACAGCGTACACACATTCACTGAGCATGATGTCAATGTGAGTTACCAAATGAAGGAAGGTGGACAGTGCATTGAAACTCGGAAGAAGGAATTATCAAGGTAGCTTCTACTTTCCTTGCAGCGCAATCTCCTAGGTGCTTGTGTTTTAGGGTTATATTAGACTGTGAAGCGGGACTATGAGTGACTTGTGGTTTAGAAAAGCAAGATCTATTAACACAAAACTCTAAAACTGTAGAAATGTATTGTTTTTTACATGTACAGCTATAGCTTGGGGTGGATGCTAGAGTAGCAGTATTTGATACCCGTTAGGAGGTGACAGATAATGTACGGCTTCCAATCATTGTAACAAGATTTCCGTAGAAAATAATACAATAGCAGTCGGTGAGCAAGAGACTGTTTATTTCCAGATTTTCTCATCCGTGCCTATCCCCTAATTGCATCAAACACTGGAAGGGTCGCACACACGTGCCTCCTTGCTGAAGACAAGACCTTTCTTGTAGATACACCCCTCAATCCAGTCATTGGTACATTTAGTGATTACATGTAGGTAATTCTGACAGTTCAGGGGGCAGGCCGTGCCGCAGGGAGTGTAGACGCCGTTCCTGTTCCTGCAGGATCAACACTGGTCCTCGGGTATACATCTATCGCTGCTCGAGTCATTCAGGATGTAGCGATCGTTGCAGACACACCTTGGAACACACTGCCTCGTGCAAGGGAAAAACTTACCCCGGCGGTGGCAGGTCATTGGACAAGCAGTACCACAGTTGTTAAAATGCATATTTGCTGGGCAAGTACCTACGTAGGAAAAACATCAAGAGGCAAGTCATAAATATATATATATTAATCTGCAAGCAAAGAAGCCACTGTCTCCCCTCTGTCTCTATCACGCGCTCTCGCTCCAGAATTATCTTACATTTCCTGTCTCTTTGTCTCCTTTAGCCTATATGTATCTCTATTTTTTAACTAGTGCCATCATTATCTCTCTCTATTTCGTTCTTTCTCTTCCTTCCTTCATTGGTTTTCTGGTATTCCTACTATTTCTTTAATCTCCTTTCATTCCAAGTTTCACAAATACTTGTTCTTGGGTGTGTGTCTCTCTGCTGTACCGCTGCATGCTGCAGTTCGTTCGGCACAGACGTTGCTGGTAATGGCCAGCTCTTTGCACGGGGGGCCTCTGTACGGGCCTCCTGGGAGCAGGAAGGGTGTGGACAGACTTCTGACAATCTGAAACTGCTGAGCTCACTGCACCAGTGTCTCAGTGCAGAAACCAAACTACAACTATTTCAGGAAGAGTTTGACACCTGTTGCAGGAAACATCTAACTGAAATCCGAACACTCCGGGCATATGAATGAAGGTATCAGGCCCTATATTACGTGCGATCTCCACCTATTCTGAACTCCTGAGGAAATACAGGTGAAGTTAAGATAAGTGGCTCCTCTTCAAATGTTCCAGGTCTTAGTCCTACCGCCTGCCCTCATAACTTTTTGTCCACATAAGCTACCCACGCCAAATTTGCATCCTTTTTTTCAAACAACCTAACAATTCCAGCAGTACCCAGAGTTTGTGGGTCCCCCTGAAGGAGACCAAGAAATTAGCAAAAATACAGAGAAAATTTCATTAGTTTAAAAAAAATGGGACAAAACGGCTGCAGAAGAAGGCTTTTGTTTTTTTCCCCTGATAATGGCCTCAACAAAGGGTTTGCAGTGCTAAAATCACCATCTTCCCAGCTTTCAGGAACAGGCAGACTTGAATCAGAAAACCACATTTTTCAACACAAAATTTGGCATTTTACTGGGACATACCCCATTTTTCTATTTGTTGTGCTTTCAGCATCCTTCCAGTTAGTGACAGAAATGGGTGTGATACCAATGCTGGATCCCAGAAAGCTAAACACTTCTAATAAAGTAGATACAATTCTGAATTTAGAAAGGGGTCATTTGTGTGGATCCTACAAGGTTTTCCTACAGAAAATAACAGCTGAAATAAAACAATATATTGAAATTGAGGTGAATAAAACAGGCATTTTTCTCCACGTTTTACTCTGGAACGTTTTCCTGCACTGTCAGATTTTTGAAAGCAATATACCATTACATCTGCTGGACTCTTCTGGCTGTGGTGATATATAGGGCTTGTAGGTTCATCAAGAACCCTAGGTACCCAGAGCCAATAAATGATCTGCACCTTGCAATGGGTTTTCATTCAAAACAGGGTATACAACAATTAATTTGGTGAAATATAAAGAGTGAAAAATAGGTATAAAAAAACCTTTGTATTTCTCAAATTGGCACAAGATAAGGTGTTGAGAAGCAGTGGTTATATGCACATTTCTGAATTCTAGGGTCCCCATACTAGCATGTGAATTACAGGGCATTTTTCAGATAGATTTTTTTTTACACACTATCATACATTTGGAAAGAAAAAATGTAGAGAAAGACAAGGGACAATAACACTTATTTTGCTATTCTGTATTTCCCCAAGTCTCCCAATAAAAATGGTACCTCACTTGCATGGGTAGGGCTAATGCTTGCGACAGGAAATGCAACAAGGACACATCACATTTTTACATTGAAATCTGACGTGTTTTTTGGAAAGTGCCTAGCTGTGGATTTTGGCCTCTAGCTCAGCCGGCACCTAAGGAATCCTACCAAACCTGTGCATTTTGGAAAACTAGATACCTAGAGGAATCCAAGATGGGGTGACTTGTGAGGCTGTCAACAGAATCCTTTGCAAACTTCAAAATTTGGCCAAAAACACTTTTTCATCACAATTTGGTGACAGAAAGTTCTGGAATCTGAGAGGAGCCACAAATTTCCTTCCACCCAGCCTTCCCCCAAGTCTCCTAATAAAAATGGTACCACACTTGTGTGTGTAGGCCTAGTGCCCGTGAAAGGAAATGCCCCAAAACACTATGGTGGTCATTCTGACCCAGGCGGTCTTTGACCGCCAGGGCGGAGGACCGCGGGAGCACCGCCGACAGGCCGGCGGTGCTCCAATGGGGATTCCGACCGCGGCGGTAAAGCCGCGGTCGGACCGGCACCACTGGCGGGCTCCCGCCAGTGTACCGCCGCCCCATTGAATCCTCCACGGTGGCGCAGCTTGCTGCACCGCCGCAGGGATTCCGACCCCCCCTACCGCCATCCAGATCCCGGCGGTCCGACCGCCGGGATCCGGATGGCGGTAGGGGGGGTCGCGGGGCCCCTGGGGGCCCCTGCAGTGCCCATGCCACTGGCATGGGCATTGCAGGGGCCCCCGTAAGAGGGCCCCTACATGTATTTCACTGTCTGCTGCGCAGACAGTGAAATACGCGACGGGTGCAACTGCACCCGTCGCACAGCTTCCACTCCGCCGGCTCGATTCCGAGCCGGCTTCATCGTGGAAGCCT
The DNA here is from genome assembly GCF_031143425.1 of Pleurodeles waltl. Lineage (NCBI taxonomy): Eukaryota > Metazoa > Chordata > Amphibia > Caudata > Salamandridae > Pleurodeles > Pleurodeles waltl. The sequence continues at coordinate 1,427,593,252 of NC_090446.1, forward strand.
CTTTCCCGCTGGGCTGGCGGGCGGCCTGAAGGCGACCGCCCGCCAGCCCAGCGGGAAAGTCAGAATTACCGCGGCGGTTTTCGACCGCGGAACGGTAATCTGACGGCGGGACTTTGGCGGGCGGCCTCCGCCGCCCGCCAAGGTCAGAATGAGGGCCTATATGGCTACATCAAAATTCCATCAAATATCAAATACAAAACTACCTGTTTTTGCAGAGGCAGAGTGGACCTGCATTTTGGTCCTGGTCTCAGCAGCCATGCAGGGAAACCTACCAAACCCAGACATTTCTGAAAACTAGACACCCGAGGGAGTCCAGGGAGGTGTGACTTGCGTGGATCCCCCAGTGTTTTCTTACCCAGAATCCTCAGCAAACCTCAAATTTAGCTAAAAAAATAAATTGTTCCTGTATTCCTGTGTGGGATGATTGTACCGGGACCAATTTCCTACCACCCAACGTTCCCCTCAGTCTCCCGACAGAAATTATACCTCACTTGTGTAGGTGGGCCAAGTGCCTGTAACAGGGAAGAGCCAAAAACATGTCAAAATTGGGAGGGAACCAAAACGGGTCCAAAAGGGCAGTTTGAAAAAAAACATTTTTAGGCTGACAAGTGGGACAGACTTTTTATCGGTATAGATGAGACAATGCTGAGTGGTAGGAATTTTTGGGATTCCGGCAGATTCCTGGAAGGTTCCATCACAAATATGTGGAAAAAGTGTGTGATTTTCAGCAAAGTTGGAGGTTTGCAGAGCATTGTGGGTAAGAAAATGGTGCAGTGCATGTGAAGCACACCATCCTTGACTCACCCAGATGTGTAGTTTTCAGATGTGTCTAGGTCTTGTGGATTTTGAGAGTTAGCCTAGCTGTCATGGTCCAAATGTAAAAACAAAACCCCAAATAATCAAATGTCCTCTTGGCGTGGGATAAGATGTTTTAGTGTGCAGGGGAGAGGTGAAAGACTGTTACCCCGTCAGTTAGGGTGGGGGCATAACCATGCCCGTACTAGTTGGTAGACACCACCATCACATTATATATTTTTTTTAATTCCCTGGCATCTAGTAGACTTTCTGCCCCGAGGTGTGGATCGGGGGGAATTGCCACATCTGCCCACTGGTGGGCAGAACAACTTTGTCCCCATTTATTTGGGGTGGGGGTATGGCAATACCCCCAACCTCCTATTTTGAAATAAAAAATCTTCTGTGGTCTCTGGTGGCCTTTCTGCCCCCCCTGGGGGCAGATGGGCCTTCCAAAAATAGGCCAAACTGTCCCTAAGTGGGGCAGATATGGCCAACAGAAATGTACGCCCATGGGGAGCGACCCTTACCCAAGGGGTGGTTCCCCCAAACAAAACACACACAGACACACACACCAAACCCTGATGCCTAAATGGTTTCTGCCCCCCCCTCAGGGGCAGAGTGACCTAATATAAATATGCTGGCCTAAAACAAGTACCCCCCCTCCCCCGGGAGCGACCCTTGCCTTTATCAATAGAAATGTAAAACAAATCTCTGGTGTCTAGTGGCTTCTGCCCCCCCTGGGGGCACTATCGGCCTAATTAATATAGGCCAATCTGCCCCCAGAGTGGGCAGGAAAGGCCTAATAAAAAAGATTGCCCCCCTGGGAGTAACACTTGCCTAAGGGGTCTCCCCCCTTATGCCAATTTCATAACAACAAAAAAAATCCCTGGTGTTTAGTGGCTTCTGCCTCCCCTGAGCCGCCTGAGCGCTGTGCCACCAGACGTAACCACCTCGTCTTTGGCACCCAAGGGGTTAAGTAAAAAACAACAGTGCTGTTTCTTTGTTAATGTGTGAGTTAAAGTGTGTTTGTGGGAGACAATTAGATTGATTGAGAGTGACTGTTAGTTTTATGAATTTGGGGGAATCAATGAGAATGAGTGTAAAGCAAACACTGAGCAGTGCGAGTCAGTTAAAATAAGTTAGTGAGGTGGAGGGTGTGAGAGGGAGTGGTAGTGAGTGAGCGGTGCCTCTTGCAATGGTGCAACAGGATGCATACGTACTGGTGCAACTGCAGCTGCTGCACTATTAAAACCCCAGGAGTTCAAATCAAAGTCTCTGTCCAACAGTAGTTGTGACTGAAAGTTAGTGATTGTGAGAGTGTGAGTGTATGCAAGTATATTTTTGGGAAGAAACAGTGAGTGCGAGCATATCGGTACATTCATCTGTGAGTGCACTACGGCACATTTTCAAAGCAAGGAGGTGAACCCGTGGCAGATATTATGTTCTACCACTTTCCGAGATCACCGGCTGTCACTGGTTATTATACACTTAAATTGTAGTGATAGGCAATGTTGGAAATTAAATATTACTGTAGACCGATATTATCAACTGTGATATAGTTACATACCATATGAATAAATATTATTGGTCAGATATCCCTACACCAATGGAACTTAAACAGCCTGATTTTGCATTTTATTCAGCTTAGTAAATTACAGAAAATAGGAGGGCGGTTTATAACACTCTAAATACAAAAAATTATGAATACCCAAACGACCCGACATAAATATGTTGGAGCACTAGATAATAAGAAGATTCAACTGGAAGTAAAGAGCGGACAATTTCGAAGGGTAGTTGCAAATGTGAAGGTAAAGTAAAATATGACTAACACTTCAACCCCAAGAACTCTAAGGAAATTACCATCAAACTGCCTTGCAAAAGTGGCCATTGAACTGAAATACAAAAGTCCCACGACGCCGGAGGACAACTCAGAAGGCTGTGCATTGTAGGTTAGAGTGTCGGGGACCCAGGCTTGGCTGTGCACGAAGGAAATCCTGGAAGAGTGCACAGGAGCCGGAGCAGCTACAAATCACGCGGTACCCAGCAATGCAGTCTAGCGTCAAGGACTTACCTCCACCAAACTTGGACTGAAGAGTCACTGGACTGTGGGAGTCACTTGGACAGAGTTGCTGAGTTCCAGGGACCACGCTCGTCGTGCTGGGAGGGGACCCAGAGGACCGGTGATGCAGTCTTTTGTTGCCTGCGGTTGCAGGGGGAAGATTCAGTCGACCCACGGGAGATTTCTTCAGAGCTCCTGGTGCAGAAAGTAGGCAGGCTACCCCCAGAGCATGCACCACCAGGAAACAGTCGAGAAAGCTGGCAGAATGAAGCAATACATGATTGCAGTAGTCGTCTTTGCTACTTTGTTGCAGTTTTGCAGGCGTCCTGAGCAGTCAGCGGTCGATCCTTTGGCAGAAGGTGAAGAGGGAGATGCAGAGGAACTCTGGTGAGCTCTTGCATTCGGTATCCAAAGAATTCCCCAAAGCAGAGACCCTGAATAGCCAGAAAAAGGAGGTTTGGCTACCTAGGAAGGAGGATAGGCTAGTAAGAAAGGTAAGAGCCTATCAGAAGGAATCTCTGACGTCACCTGATGGCACTGGGCACTCAGAGCAGTCCAGTGTGCCAGAAAAACCTCTGTTTCCAAGATGGCAGAGGTCTGGGGCACACTGGAGGAGCTCTGGGCACCTCCCCTGGGAGGTGCAGGTCAGGGGAGTGGTCACTCCCCTTTCCTTTGTCCAGTTTCACGCCAGAGCAGGGCTGGGGGATCCCTAAACTGGTGTAGACTGGCTTATGCAGAGATGGGCAGCATCTGTGCCCATCAAAGCATTTCCAGAGGCTGGGGGAGGCTACTCCTCCCCAGCCATCACACCTATTTCCAAAGGGAGAGGGTGTCACACCCTCTCTCAGAGGAATTCCTTTGTTCTGCCTTCCTGGGCCAGGGCTGCCTGGACCCCAGGAGGGCAGAAACCTGTCTGAGGGGTTGGCAGCAGCAGCACCTGCAGTGGAGACCCCGGAAAGGCAGTTTGGCAGTACCCGGGTTCTGTGCTAGAGACCCAGGGGATCATGGAATTGTCTCCCTAGTGCCAGAATGGCATTGGGGTGACAATTCCATGATCTTAGACATGTTACATTGCCATGTTCAGAGTTACCATTGTGACGCTATACATAGGTAGTGACCTGTGTATAGTGCACGTGTGTAATGGTGTCCCCGCACTCACAAAGTCCAGGGAATTTGCCCTGAACGATGTGGGGGCACCTTGGCTAGTGCCAGGGTGCCCTCACACTAAGTAACTTTGCACCCAGCCTTCACCAGGTGAAGGTTAGACATATAGGTGACTTATAAGTTACTCAAGTGCAGTGGTAAATGGCTGTGAAATAACGTGGACGTTCTTTCACTCAGGCTGCACTGGCAGGCCTGTGTAAGAATTGTCAGATCTCCCTATGGGTGGCAAAATAAATGCTGCAGCCCATAGGGATCTCCTGGTACCCCAATACCCTGGGTACCTCAATACCATATACTAGTGAATTATATGGGTGTACCAGTATGCCAATGTGAATTGGTGAAATTGGTCACTAGCCTGTTAGTGACAATTTGGAAAGAGGAGAGAGCATAACCACTGAGGTTCTGGTTAGCAGAGCCTCAGTGAGACAGTTAGGCATCACACAGGGAACACATACATATAGGCCACAAACTTATGAGCACTGGGGTCCTGGCTAGCAGGATCCCAGTGACACATAACAACCACACTACAACATAGGGCTTTCACTATGAACACTGGGCCCTGGCTAGCAGGATCCCAGTGGGACAGTGAAAACACCCTGACATGTACTCACAAACAGGTCAAAAGTGGGGGTAACAAAGCTAGAAAGAGGCTACTTTCTCACAGATATGCAAAAGGGCATCCAGTGGCAGGTCCAGTATGATTTAGGTGTCTTTAAGAGTAGATGGAAACTGTCAGGTTTGTTGGGTGTTGGTTGTTTAGAGGGCATCCTCTAACTGTTATTTACCCATGAAGTTCAGGGTGTCCTGTCTTTGTCTACCTGAGGTAGGGGCAGCTCCTTCCAGTAGCAACAATGCACCAACACTTGGAGGCACCTTAGTTGATGGTCCATTCCAGAAGGAGTCCCAGAGGAAGAAAAAGCCCAGAGGCAAAAAGCTTCCTATTCAGGGAAACCACATGTGGAAAAATTGGTTTTGATAGTTTCAAATGGTTTGTTTTCATGTCATTTTGACCTAACTATACCATCTTATTAAACTTTGTTTTTTTTTTGTGTGAATTTTGATGATTATATTTAACATAAAGTAAGATGGTCATAGTAATGCATGGTGGGGAGGTGGACGCAGAGTCTGGCCTGGCATAGTCAATTGTGCTGCCCCCTTCCAAGCAAGCTGCCCTGTCCTTCCTCCTCCTTGCCCTCCATTGTCCAAGTCTGTAATCCTGACCCCTTGTTTAGCCCTGTGTGCCTCTTCAGAGTCTATGCCCCATCATTGCCATTTTGCTAAGCTTGCTGCCCCTAAACTCCTTCCCCCATCCTCAGATGCTTGTGTGCATGCCTGTTTCCTCCCTTTTGCCCACCATGATCTATGGACCTGCCACAGCTTACCTCTCTGATTTGAGTGTTATTTTGAGCTGCTGCAGCCCCTTCTCTCTGCCCAGCATGGTCAGATGGCTGCTGCCTGCCCCAGCCCCTTCCACCCTGCCTTACATTGTCTAAGTTTCATGCTCATGCCCTATCCCATTCCTTCTGTCCTCCATGACCCATTTTGCTGTCACTCCCTTGTGCCCTCCATGTTCTGTTGTGCTGCAAGTACTCCTCCGGCCTGCCCTGTGTGGTCTGTTGTGAAGTCCCTAAACTCTTCCCCTACCTTCTCCTGCCTGTTTCCAGCCCCTACCCCTTCTTTCTGCCCTCTAGGCTCCTTTGGGCGGGAAACATCACTTACATTGCGGTGAATGCAACCAAATGCATTTACCACAATGCATTTACAACACATGTGTTTACCACGCATGCTTTTACCACGCATGCCTTTACCACAAACATATTTTGTTGTAAAAGCATGAATGGTGAAGGTGTATGCGTGGTGAAGGTTTTATAGGTTAGGTAAGTACAGGTAAGTATTAAAAGTATCAAGTGGGTTGAGTGATATATGTATATATATATATATATATATATATATATATACATATATATATATATATATATATATATATATAAATAGTGTTTAGGGTAGATAACAGTTATTGGTGGTAATTGCATTTTTAGGTTTTAGGGTGGGCATGGGTTTTGGGGAGGCAAGTCATTCTTAGGTTTTAGGGTGGGCATGGGTTTTGGCGTGGTAAGGGCATTTTTAGGGTTTAGGGAGGGCATGGGTTTTGGGGTGGTAAGGGCATTTTTAGGTTTTAGGGTGGGTATGGGTTTTGGGGTGGTCAGGGCATTTTTAGGCTTTAGTGTGGGCATGGGTTTTGGGGTAATAAGGGCATTTTTAGGTTTTAGGGTGGGTATGTGTTTTGGGGTGGTAAGGGATTTTTTTGGTTTTAGGATGGGCATGGGTTTTGGGGTGGTAAGGGCATTTTTAGGTTTTAGGGCGGGCATGGGCTTTAGGGTGGTAAGGGTATTTTTAGGTTTTAGGGTGGGCATGGGTTTTGTGGTAGTAGGGGCTTTTTTGGGTTTTAGGATGGGCATGGGTTTTGGGGTGGTAAGGGCATTTTTAGGTTTTACGATGGGTATATATATGTAAATATATACATAATATATTTCTCCCTGGCCTCTGTTTTCAATGTATGTTCCCCTATGCCACCCCTCCTGCCTTCCCTGGTCTATTGGCATGCCTCTGCCCCCCTTCATGGTCTGTTGTGCTGCAACTTCCCCTCTTGTCTGTCTGGTATGGTCATCTTGTTGCCCTTGCCCCTTTCCTCTCAGCTCTCTGTTGTCAATATGAATGGCCCTGTCCCTTCCCTATTGCTTTCCATGGCCTATTGTGATGCACTGCCCACTTTCCCTGTGTGGTGTATTGTGATGCTGCAACCCTGTAAGGTCAGTGTGGTGCCACTGCCCACCTCCCTCCTTCCCTCTATTGTCTGAGTCCTTGTCCCTACTCCACTCCTGCCTTTCATCATCTAATGTGCCATGCATGTCAGTATTTTGAGTTTGGTAAGAGGGAAATTAAAAAAAAAATCTGAGGAATTGATTTTACCCATTTACTTCATCAAAAAGGAGGAGGTTTTAGGCAGAAGACAGCTAAAATATAGCCCTTTTGGACTTAAAAACAACAGGAATCTCCTGCCTGAATCGAGTCTGTTGACATGTATGTGTGTACTGCCACTGATTCTTCCTTCATCCCTCAATAGTCTGTTGTTTTGCCACAGCCTCTCTTGTCTGCCCTGCATGGTTGTTTTTTTTTGCCTCTGCCCCCCTTCTCCTTCCCTCAATGGTCTGTTGTGATGCCACTGCCCCTCTTGCCTGCCCAGCATGCCAACTTGCTGCCTCTGCACCCTCGTCCCTGCCCTCAACTCTCCGAGTCCATGCTCCTGACCTCTGTTTCCCCACAGTGTTCTAATGAACAACTAGATTGCTAATATTCTACATGTATGACAAAACTGTGGTAAACTTGAAGTTATCTTGATGTAATCAAAACTATAATTCCTAAAGTATTCCAGTTAGAAATTACAAAAATGAGGGGGTCTTTTTCCAACAGAAATGATGGTTAGTGCTCTAAAAAAACCTAAAATGAGGCCACATTTTCTGAGTTCTCAAATAGCGACACAGCATTTTTTAATTATTTGCTATGTTTTTTTTGTATCCAAATGAACACTTAATTTATTTGTTTCTCTTAGGGGAAAGGGTGGGGCGTTATTAGCATAGCAGACTTTGTAACTGGTAAACTAGGCACAAGTTTGGGCGTCAGCTCAACATCCTGTGATTCTGGGCAACTCACTTAATCTCCCCATGCCTCAAACCAAATTGAATGTGTCATTGTATAAAGAAGCTGATGCTCATGGAAAGTCCACGCTATATAAAACTGAAAAAAAAAGTGTTTCACACACTTTTGTCATTGGGCTGTACTTGGGCTACATTTGGGTGAGCTTTTTCTACATGTGGGCTCATTCGACTCTGGTCGCCATCTTGGGAGACTTTTTGGTCATGAAGCTCCCTAATTTTCTTATTTACAGCAGTATCAAGATGGTGTTCAGATGTGCCACACTTTGGCATATATTCAGAATGTTAGCACTCAAGTTGCTCATTAGAACACTATTGTAAAGCTGCTGATCACCAGGGAGTTAACTGGCAGTCTGCTGGTGGTGTGAAAAGTACATTTCAGTCTGCATGTCTGAATGATTTATTGAAATATAAGTAAGATATTCAAGAAGTCATTCAAAATATGTCCTAATGTTGTTTTCTACAGCTCTATCCATTATTTCTATGACACGATGAACCCGCTCATTTTATTTATTTCTAAATGAAATGTTTTAAGTTTTACTAGTTTGATTCAATCGAAATGGCTTCTGGTGTGCCACTCTTTAGTCATAAGTAAGACCATAAGCACTTTAGTTGTTCTTTCGAACACGATGGGAGGCTGCAATAGAATACAGAGGAATCCACTGACAGGCTGCTGCCTTTGGAAGTACATGTTTTACTGAGAATGTCAGGCTTTTTTCTCACATGGCTGAGAAGGCTACTGTAAATTTCCAGATATTATGCGCTCAGTTTTGGGTCTGGAGAACCTTCCATAACCTCTATGAGAAAATAATTTAAAAACAGTTTTTTCTCAATATTTCATGAAATCCCAGCAGAAGTTCAGCGTTTTTCACAGGATAAAATCACATTAGAACACATCACAATTTCTAAAATGAGTATGGTACCACACACAAATGATTTATATTGTAACTAAAATATTTTATCACCCGTGCATGTTTTTTTGACCCTCAAAATCTGCCATTTGCTGCATTTCAATGGGGCACGTATCCCAGAGTCCAGTAATAGCTGCTGCAGCATGTTGCCACTGGGACTCCCCACATGCCCTTTGTGGCCTGGGGGTGCTCACACGGCCCCCTTACATTTTTTGTATTTCATTCACAGGACACAGGGACCAAAACCCTGAGTCTTGTGATAGATGATAAAACACATTGTCCAGGTTGACAACATGCAATCGAGATTGACTAGTCCCATTTAAATTGGCCTATCAGAACATATCTGGAAACAAACTGTCCAGATAGCTATACATTTTTAATCTAATTTCTCCAAGCAGATTCATACCAAATCACTAACAGCACAATCTTTGGAACAAGATCTAGCTTCCTGCCAAATTTGGTGTCATTTCGTGCAGCATTTTTGCTGTAGCCCAGTCTATAAGAGTCTATGGAAAATGCATGGGCATTTTGCATTTTTCTCAACCCCTGCTTATGGAGTCACCCTAAAACTTTCCATACAAATCCAAAGCAAAACATAGCTTTTTTTCAGATTTTTTGACAAACAGTGCTTAAGTTATTAGCAGCAGAAAAAATGCATTTCCTAAGGAAACATTGCCCTAACCATAACTACCCAGTGGTGAGAAAAAAAAGTATATTTCATTTCCACTTTCGTCTCATTGTGCGGGCAGATTATGGATGGATTATGGCACTTTTGCCTGCTTTCACATTGGTGTGTCCCAACCAGCAGGGCCACACTGGTCAATGTTCCTCAGAAATGTTGCTGACCTCCCACAATTGTTGGGATAAAGGTCCAGGGGGACCAAGATGCATCAGGCGCTGTATTCTCTACTATTTTACCAATAAATAAAGCAAATTCTTCTTCTTTGAGGACCCTGTTTCATGTTTGTTGTGGTTTGCTGACAATATGGCATGAAAGAGAGAGACAGATATTGTTATTGCAGTGGTCTTGCAATACAATGACTTCAAAGCGTCACACTAGCACAATGTTTGAGTCAAATGTTAGAGTTACATTTGATGCACAGCAGAGCAGAGTCAGTTCTGACCTTCTGTTAAAGCTCTTGGACGGTTGCTCAGAAGGCTGAAGATTCAAATCCTGCTATCTTATGGCAGTGTGTTTTTTTTTACTTGTGTTTCAAATGCTAAAAATTGCTAGTGTGAACATTTACATCTTTTTCCATCACCATCTTTGCTTTGAATGTCATGGATTTGTCTGGACAATACACAGTAAGCAGTTTCCTGTGGCCTAGTTGTTAAGGTCTCTGATCCTCACTATGAAGGCAGAGCTTTTCAGTTTTGATGTGTCAGTGGTCATTTTCTTGCTTTAATTTCTTTTCAATTTCGAATATTTCAGGTACATACTGAAATGTGCTCTCACTCTTTTGTGGGGTTGGTGTTTGGTGGCTATAGGGGTTCGTTCGCAGGACCTGGCTGCAGGCCAGGCCCTGTGGACAACCCCCAGCGCAAATGGCTAATAGAGTTTGACTGGAAGACTGGGGTTGGGTGGTTATAGGGAGCGACTGCAGGGCCTCTGGCCAACCCCCAGCGTGAGTGGGGTGACTATAGGGGTAGGCCAACCCCCACCTGGGGGGAAGACTACAACTGTGTCCTAAGGTAACTAAAACTCGCACTCTTGCAATGCACTGTTAATTACCCCACATATTGCAACACTCATGACAACTATGGCATGTTTGATAATATCAACATAATATTTGCAGTAACATTATTGAGGAAACAACTGTGCATGGTGATGGCACAAGTTATAGTTACCTTAGGGCCAAAGTTACAGTTACTTGATATAACCGTAACAATAACTGCTCAAATTCTATGTTTTTGTGTGTGCAAATTCAAAACCTACTACAACGTCCTTGTAATCTTTGTTTTTTGGTTTAAGTGAAAGTCTACATATAAATACATATTTGTGTGTGTGTGTATCTTGGAAATGACCTTTCTGCAGGGTCCCCCAATTTTTTTTGCCTTCCTGCTTCTCTTTTTCTGACCTCATTTTTGCTGGTTCTAGGACTTTGCGCACTTTACCACTGCTAATCAGTGCTAAAGTTCATATGCTGTCTCCCTAAAACATGGTGACATTGGCTCATACCCAATTGGCATATTTAATTTACTTGTAAGTCCCTAGCAAAGTGCACTACATGTGCCCAGGGCCTGTAATTAAATACTATTAGTGGGCCTGCAGCATTAGTTGTACCACCCACATAAGTAGCCCTTAACCATGTCTCAGGCCTGCCACTGCAAGGCCTGTGTGTGCAGTTTCACTGCCACTTCGACTTGGGATTTAAAAGTAATTGCAAGCCTTAAACTCCCCTTTTTATACATATAAGTCACCCTTAAGGTAGGCCATAGGTAGCCCATAGGGCAGGGTGCTATTTAGGTAAAAGAAAGGACATGAACATGTGTGTTCTATATGTCCTGGTAGTGTAAAACTCCTAAATTCGTTTTACACTGCTGTGAGGCCTGCTCCTTTCATAGAATAGCATTATAGCTACCCTCATATACTGTTTAAGTGGTAGATTCTGATCTGAAAGGAGTAACCAGGTCATATTTAGTATGGCTAGAATGGTAATAGAAAATCCTGTTTATTGGTGAAGTTGGATTTAATATTACTATTCTAGAAATGCCACTTTTAGAAAGTGAGCATTTCTCTACACTAAAATCCTTCTGTGTCTTCCAATTCACATCTGGCTGGGCTGGTTGACAGCTCCCTTGTGCATTTCACTCAGACAACCCCAAAGACAGGATGCTCAGTCACACCTGCACACATCTAGATACCAAATGGGTCTTCCTCGGTTGGAAGGGTGGAGGGCCTGACACTTACTTGTCAAACGACAGTGGCCTGCCCTCACACAATGGACTGCCAACCCCCCCTACTGGGACCCTGGCAGACAGGATGGAACTGAAAGGGGACCTTGTGTACTTCTAATCCACTTTTTGAAGTATCCCCCACTTCAAAGGCACATTTGGGTATTTAAAACGGGTCTCTGACCCTACCAACTCAGACACTTCTGGACAAGATATCTACTCAGGAAGTAACTCTGAACCAGAAACTGCAAACTGCCAAGAGAAGCTGCCTGGCTGCCCATAGGACTCACCTAACTGCTTTGCTGTAAAGGACTGCTGCCGTGCTGTTTCCATGCTGCTTTGCTGCCCTCTGGCTCTGCTGAGAAGTGCTCTCCAAGGGCTTGGACTGAGTTTACCTCCTGTTTTCTGAAGTCTCAGAGCCAACAAAGACTTTATCTCTGCAAAGAACTCCTTGTGTGGTGAAAAATCCATGCACAGCCTGACGGAATCGACGCACAGCCTGCCCTGCGGTGACAAAATAATCGCACGCTGAACCGGAACAACACAGCCTGGCTCCCCGAGTGGAGATCGACGCAGTGCCAGCATTGTGACCAGAACTTTAATGCACAGCCCACTGGACCAACGCATTGCCGACCCGGAACAACGCAACCTGACTTCCTGCAAGAAGAATCGACACAGCAGCTGCTGTGCGACAGAAATGTCCCCACATCGCCCACCGGATCAACGCAGCTCCTTCATGCCCAGGATTTCTCCGCATCGTCCCAGGGTTGTCTGAATACCCCACAACCCGAAGAGGATCCAAGTCTGCACACCGGAAATCATCGCAAAGCCCTTGTTGACTGGAAAAGCATCAATGCCCCTGACTGCTTCCACCAAGCAAAAGCACACAAAGTCTGCTTTCTGTCAAAAAGTGAAGTTTTCATCTGTCTTCCCTGCTTGCAAATATGTCTGCTGGGAAGGCAGATAAAAACATTGCTCCCACAAGCAGGTAGATGCAATTAAAAGCAGCTCCCTGCTTGTGGCATGAATGGTGACTCCTACAAGATGTGGGGAATTGGCTCGGACCGACGGGATCTTGAGGCTCTCTCCACAGTCTTGTCACTCTCTCATCCATCCCATAATTGGATGGGCGAGAGATTGTTATTGCAATTGTCCCTCAATACAAATACTTCAATGAGCCAGACTAGCAAGATCTTTGTTTTGACTGATATTATTATGTTTTGATGCAGCACAGACCAGGATCACTTCTGCCCTACTGGTAAAGCTCTTGGATTCTCACTCACAAGCTAGAAGGTTTAAATTCTAATATGTCATGGCTGTGTGTCTCTTTAATACTAGTGTCTTAACTGGTAACATTTCCTGGTGATGTAACATTCATGTCTCTTTGCTGTCACAATCTGGGGGTTGCATGTCAGAGGTATATCTTGACATAGAACAGTCAGGGGTAACCTGTGGCCTAATGGTCGAAGTTGAGGGTTTGACTCCAGGTGTATCCATAATCATTTCCCTCCTTTAATTCATTTTCAACTGCAAATGTTTAAGGCTCATACTGAAACGTGATCTCACACTTTTTAATTGACAAAGACATTGTTCTTTTCAATTTGTCCAGAAATCTCTCATTTTAAGTATATGACTCAACAAAACCTAAAAAACTCTCCATCTCTATCTCTCTCACACTCTTTCTCTCCCTCCCTCTTTCAATCTCTTTTTCAAATTCACTCGCCCACTCAGACCCTTAAGCACCAACTCACAGACCCACTTAGACAATCACACAGCCTCTCACAGACTCACTCAGACCCTTGTGCAGCCACTCAGATTTGCACTCAGACCCTCACACACACACTCACAGACTCACTCAGACTCTCACCCACCCACTCACAGCCCCACTGAAACTCTCATGCTCCCACTCACAGGCTCACACAGACATTGATGCACTAACTCGCACAGCCACCCAGATACAGCTTGTCACACCTAATCTCACACCGAGAGAGAAAGGCCGTGGCCAACTCCCACTGTGAATGACAAAAGGGGTACTTAGGGGTGTTGGCCACAGTATCTGGCCACAAGCCAGACCCTGTGGCCAAGCTCCACTGCATATGGCCAAAGGCCATGCACTGCGCAGATTTGGCTGGTTATAGGGGTTGGCTGCAGGTCTTGGCTACAGGCCAGACCCTGCCACCAAAATCCACTGACCATGGCCAAAGGCTGTGTGCATTGTGGGGTTAGGTTGTTAGTTCCTGCGGCTAACCGTCACCATGCACGGCCAAAGGCCATGCACAGTGGTGGTTGGATTAACATATAGTAATGAAAATGAGTTTATGTAAAAAACATAGAAATTCACTGAAAAAACTAAGTTTACAGGGATATTATAGTTAGGAAATAGAATTTAAAAAACATAGAAATTCACTTTAAGGTTACAATAATGTTGTAGTTATGTACACATTTTAAATGTACGAAACCAAAGAAATTAATCTCTTATAATTAGAGTTATCTCAAGTAACTATAACTCATACCATAAGGTAACTATAACTTACTACCTCGCATTGTATTGCTAATTACCCCATAAATGATGGCACTCAGGACACCTTCGATAACATCAATGATAATATCACTGTAATATTTTAAGTATTTTTTTTGATGAAAAAACTGTGCATGGCGAGGGTGCATTGATAATATCAATAATAATATTTTCAGTAATTTCTTTGATGAAAAAACTGTGCATGGTGAGGGTGCAAGTTATAAAGACCATTGCAATGACAATGTCTCTCCCTCTCTCTCTATAGGGCTGCTGGAGGAGCTTGAAGGTGTCCGTGGTTCTAGCCATCTTTCAGCATCCTGTAGTAGCCGGCATTCCTCCCTCAAGCAAGGAGCTGCTTTAAATAGTAGCTCTCTGCTTAGGGGAGCAATGTTTTCATCTGTTTCCCTGCACACGTTTGAATGCAGGGGAAGAGATGAAACTCTGCTTTCTGACAGCGTGGGAAGTTTGACGGGTCCCGCTGTCAGAAAGCGGGCTTTGTTTGCTTTTGCTTGTTGGGAATTGTTAGCTCCCACCAAGCAAATGCAAGCTCCCACCAAGCAAAAGCAAACAGCTCTGTCCCGGGGGTAGGCAACCCCATGACATAGGAGGAGCCAAACCCGGGGAGTGGCAGTCCCAAGGGCAATTATTAGCTCCTTGAGGTGTGAGAAAGGGCCTCTTTTGACAAGGTAGCTCCCTACATTTTGCCTGGACAATTATGTGGTTTCAAATTGCAAGTGCCCTGGGTCCTTCTAAACAGGTTGCCAGGGTCAGATTTCTTTCTCCAAAAGTGTACTTTGTGTCACACTTCAACCACCTTTGTAAGTCGCTAGTAAATGGTACCTAGGGCATGGGTACTGAAAAGGATCCCCCAGAGCTGCAGCACCAATTTTGCCACTCTGAGAGGCCCCACGCCTCATGGAGACTGCCATTGCAAGTGCATGACAAGGTGTATTTAATAGTTGAAAACTCAACATGGCACTCACCAAGAGTGCTATGCCCACTAGCATTAAGTGAAATATAGGTAAGTCACCCCTCTGGCAGGTCTTCCAGCCCTAAGGAAGGGTACACTATAATGCATGTGCAGGCATATGTGTGCATGAGCAAATATGTCCCTACTGTGTCTTTGCAAAACTTTAAGACGTAGCAAGTGTACAGGGAAGCCACAGGAAATACATGTGTTGGACACTGGTCATTGCGAGTTCCCGAGCTACATGATGGCCTCTCTGAATACTGGGTTGTTTGATATCAAACAACTCAGAATAATAAGCCCACACCAATGCCATGGCTGGATTCATTATAAATTGTATCCAGAGAGAACCTTTGATGTGTCCCCCACAAAACCTAGCAACCCTGGCATGGTTTCTGACTGGTCTTAGCCAGTCTGCCACCACCAGACAGAAGTCTGGACTCCTGGGGTAACAGCCTCTGCTCTCAAGAGCTAGAGCACAAAGCTTTTCCTGGCTGTATGTGTTATATCTCCTCCCCCAGGCAGCCATCCTGCACCTGAGGTCAGCTTCAAAGGCCTTATCACCTTTACAATCTAACCCAAACCTCTGCTGCTAGACGCAGATAGCCACCCAACAGTTCTCCCCCCAATTTGAGCAGGAAAACTGGCAGGAAA
This sequence comes from Pleurodeles waltl, assembly GCF_031143425.1. Taxonomy (NCBI): domain Eukaryota; kingdom Metazoa; phylum Chordata; class Amphibia; order Caudata; family Salamandridae; genus Pleurodeles; species Pleurodeles waltl. The sequence continues at coordinate 1,427,608,928 of NC_090446.1, forward strand.
ACATAGCCAGAATAGGAGGAGTGGCCCTCATCAACCTGCACCATGCCTCAGGTGTGGCAGGTGAAGTGACTACACCATTTAATTTTCCTCTATCCTGGAAGGCAGGAAAATAGCTAATCAGGGTTACGGATGTGACCCCTTCCCACAGGAAGTGGTGATGTAGTGGGTGTAGCCACCCTAACGTTGGTGGCTCACTGGCCACTACCTGGTACTCCCCCTAGCACCCACTAAGAACAGTACTTAGAGGGAATTCATGGACATGCAGAGCAGACTTGATGGACACAAGAAGACCAGAAACAAAAAAGAGCCGAGGCATGAGAATAGAAGCTCTGCTGCAAGACGAAAAAGGTGCCAGACCCTGCCTGCTGCTCCTAGGACTCGACCATCGCTGCTGAGGCATCACCTGGAAACCTAAAGGACTCTAAAACTCCACAGAACACCACCAGCCTTCTGCAAATTACCCAGTACTTCCCTTAGAGTGAAGGTATCACTCTCCTGCAACCTACAAGCAAGGAACCAGTGAAGTCCAGTTCACTGACTGGCAACTGACCAATGAACTGGACTAAGCTGCCTGACCCATATCCTCATGACAGGGCAGAAGGACAAAATCAACCAGTGTGCCAAGATTGGTGGCATTGCTACTTTCAGGGCCTGAGATATTCCATTGCCCTGGGTACTGGACCTCCAACATGGATACCCAGAAGCGAAGTTCACTCCAGACTCTGTGAGGACCAGAAGCAAGCACCAGTCAAGGGACATCAGGTCACCCAAGAACCACCCCCATAGTCACCCTGATGACCTGCAATCTACCCTCCAAGTGCACCTTGTGCATGGCTTGTGAATGTAAGTAATACCTGGCTCCAAGGACTTCCTGATGCACTATTCTTGGCTGACCTATCTGCACCCAGCCTCCTTGACTCTTGCAACACTGTGCTTTAGGGGTCTTTAACCCCTTGCGACCTCTACAGCTCAAGGGGACCCACTGGACGTACCTTTAAGTGCATCTGTGCAGAGTGATTCCAAGTTGTTCCCTCCTCTGTTGTGCACCAGCTCTAAGACTTTCAGCCGCTGCTCCCATTTGAGCCGGGAACTCCCTGAACTCCTCAGCGTACTCACAGGACATCTTGATGACCTCAACCTAAAAACAAGCATTTGCAATGCAACAGGTCTCGCATTTCTCCGAGTTAGAGCTATTAGCAGTTGTAAACTCCCAACCGGACTTTTCTTGCCTCATTAAATGGGGAAGAAATAAAAAACGAGTGCGATCCCTGCATGTGTAGAGCCTCAGTTCTTGCTCCTGTCATCTTCAACTCCACCCTCTCTGGTGCTGGACACCCTTGTTTGCCCACCTCATGGCCGGTGAAGGAGCCTTCCTGTTAAGGGAGCCTGGCGTGTCCCTGGCTTCTCCGAGTGACTCTTCCCCACTCCCTCCTGTTGTACCTAAGCCCCCTTTATTTGCAACTAGCAATGGCACCATTGTTTTGTGCATTCTTGAACTATTGCGCTGATTTGCTCACTTTGCCTGTCCAGTAGGGGATCCAAGTTCATTTGATTCCGCTGTTCCGTCTTCTGAAGCAGTATTGGCGACCACACACTCTCCAAAGTGTTGGCATCCAATTTGTCTCTCTTTGGTTCAGTTCTTATAGAAGTACTAGGATCAAAGTTCACTTTATTTTTAACTCTAGTAGCTGTGTTGCATGCTCAGCTGTTCCGTGGCCAAGTTTTCATTCAGCCCTCAGGTAGGTTTTAACAATCATGGTGTCCGAGGTGACACACAACTCACTCTTAAATAAAATCTTCACCACCAAGCTTCACGCAAAAAAAACTACAGCTCTGAATTGAGGCATTACATATTAGCAAGAAACTTCCAAGTAGACCCATATTTCTGAAGGCCAGTGCAGGAAATGGACAACTCACTACAAACAGGATGCAAATAATGAACAGCATGGCTTTCGTCCAGATAACTAAAGCCAACATACTGAGGAGACAAACTACAGAAAACTCGACAACACAACTAATAATTCTTACTGGTCTTGTTTCAACCCAATATTGCTATAAGACCCACCTGGCTGAGAGCGGTAAAAACTGCCAAAATATCATTATGGAGGACTCATGATTGACCTGCGAGAAAACGCCCAGGTAACAACCAAAGAAAAGTCAATAATTAAAAAAAAGATAGACAACTATATTAATTAAAGTAAAAAGAACAATGCAGAAAGGAAACCACCAAGAGCAAGGTTTTCGAGTACACGTGGAACAAATACTTCACTTACAAATAAAAGACGTGTGACAAATCAAAAACACCACGAGGTGTTAAGAAATTCAGGGTGAAAACCTCAAACAAAACAGAAACTTTCAGTAAATCTCCCTAGAACAAGAATCCCATTGGACGACCTGTTTAATGATAAAGTAGCCTTCAAGGGCTTGACTACAAGAGCCAGGCACTGGAAGGTTTACAGAAACAGGCTGACAACTACCAATCTGTATTTACAAAACCGTAGCATTTGAACTAGAACTCCAGTAGAGTGAGAACATAGACTCACTAGTTGGGTACGTTTACTGAGTTTCCGATGGTTCCGAGCCAATGACGAATTGAAATGTAACAGTGCCATAAAGAAAACCGTATACACCCATGATATACACTCAAGTGCCTTGTCATGTTGGTGGCCGTGGGTTGGAAGTGTGCGCGTGGCGAGGATTTGCAAGGCATTGGCCAGGGGGTGCAGTAGTGAACAAGAAACACTCTGGATGTGGCCTAGTATCAAATCATGCCACTTAAGAGTACTTGGAGCCAGCAGCAGCATTTGCAAAGCCTTTTTACAGCATTATCCAACAGAGGATTTTGGAATTTATGACCAAACAAAAATGATTCACTCAAGACCAGAATGAATACCTCCCAATACACACACCGCAGACCACATCCTCACATTATAGATCATGATCACTAAGCCTATGAAGAACATCAAAAGAAGAAACATTTTTCTTTGTGGTAGTCTTATTAAAAGTGCACACTGGATTCCCCACCCCTCCCCTTCACGACAACTACAGGCTGCTCCAGCTGATAAAAGCATTGAACAACACGACTTGAATCCCCTATCAAGCGTAAGTTAAAACCCAACAGAAGCAAACAGGAAACAGAACAGAGAAGGGATTCCCTTAAACCAATCGAGAGATTTTACAAAAAGTACTATTCTCCTGCGGGTCTTTTAGAGAAAAGATAGGACAGACTGCTGCCAGTGCGACAGAACCAGACCAAGAGGCATGACTGGGCCCTGTCTGGGACAGAGCACAATCCAGGCTCTGCAACCAGAGCTATGGATACCCAGGCTGTGTACCACCAATGTCGGAGGAGGCCAAATGTGCCATAAGTGGCCCAGTGTAAAAGGCCAGTGACCCGGGAGCTAAGCTCTAAAGACGGTGATAGCTGGTCGGCCAATGATACCGACTGAGGCCTGGATACAAGGCTGCGCACCAGCGAGGGAGGGGGCCCGGCTGTGTAAGGGCACCGTCATAGGGAGCTAGGTTGCGCAGCTTGATTGATAGAAAGATACTAAGGATCATATGTACTAAAGCATTTTCCCATAGACACAGAATGGATACATCTGACCCTAAGATGCTAAACTGTGCTATCAAAGTGAAAAGAGGCCAGGCCGTGCCGCTCGTGTAACTGGCGGACACCGAGACGCCAGCTGTGCTGCAGGCAGTGGTCGGCTAGAGGCCAGGTTGTGACATGAGAGAGGATCCAACAGGCCTGGATATGCAACCGGTCTTGAGGGGAACCCCGATTTCAGCACGCGTGGCACCGAAAGCCAGGCTCTGCAGCCAGTGTGACAGCAGGCCATGCAATATAGCCAGCGTGATAGGGAAGATCATTTTCAAACAGTATCAGACACAGACACCCACGAACCAATTTGCTGGCCCCACACACACACACATTTATAGAAAAACCTGTTCCAAATTTCTAGCCTCCTTTAATCTCCCCTCAGCCTTGTTCTGCCCACTATACAGTAAGGAATTGGTTCTAATAGCAGCCCCAGACTAAATCCGAATAATTTTGGATTTCAAAGGTTATCCAAATTTTGATCCCTTTTGGTCTCTCTAACGTTGGCAAGCAACTACTGATCTGCTTCATGAGCAACTGCCCAGATGCAGTGACACATTTCAGGCTTGCAATGAGCCCTGTCCGCTCATGGATGAAGTTGAGTCAAACTGAACTCAAGTGAACCAAAGTCTTCTATCTCTGCAAACAGCCTTCTGTCTAGTCTAAATTGGTGGCCTTCTCCGCCTAGCCGAACACCTGGTCCTGCGACTAAGGTTATGAATCTAGGAGTGGCATGATCCCTCCATTTCTTCTTTGTCACTTATCAACCACATTGCATCCACTTAATTTGATCTGCTTAAGATCTCCAGAATGGTGCAGCCTTTCCTGGCAAAAGGATAGTGATTGAAGCTGCTTTAGTCCCTTATTTGCACTATGGTCATTCTTTTCACAAAACTGGCTTAACATGCTCCACATCAGGCTTCTCCAACGAGTAGCTCATGAGCTACTGGTAGCTCTGCACCTACCTGTAACTGGCTCTTCTTACGAAGCCCAGCCCACTAAATTAGAAGCTTTCGCTTGGTTGAATGAATAAATATAACTAAATTAAAAAGTGTGTAAAGACAAAAAGGTATGTATTTTCACAATTGATGTTTTGGAAAAATGGTTACATTTACAAAATATACTTAAAGGTAATATTTGAATGAAATTATTCAGTGTTTTGAGGAGGCTTATTTCTAACATCATGGTCTTGGTGTCAAGTGTATGAATTACCAATGTAGAGACATTTTGTATTGACAAAGCATTTTTTTTTTTTTTACATTACTGCTGGCAACCATGCCTGATGGACTAAGATGATTAATTACAGTAAATGTTTATATGGTGGCTACTAATGTAATCTTGCCTAATGTGGTCACTAAACCAACTCCAAAAATAGCTTGTTATGGTTTTCATTGAACATAAGTAGCTCTTATTAAAGAATAGGGATACATATTTCCAAACTACACTGGCTTCCTGTACTAAAACTCACAGCCTCTCAATCCCTATGAGGAGAACAAAGCAGTTCCCAAACCCAGCCCTCAAAACATTTGATCTTGTTGTTAACTTTACAGGCCTGTGCACATTGTAAGGTCCTTAGGAGGCCCGGCGGATGCCCTGTGAGGAATAGAGTCCTAAATTTTGAGCCAATACAAGCTATTTCACCTTCCACAAAAACTGAAACCCTCACGTATTTATTAATTTGTTGTGAACCCCCAATCCACAGTATTCGAGTTCAGCGCCAGGACACGCTCAAGCCACAACACTTTGCATGTATACATTCTGTAGCATGAACCTAGCCAAAGAGGTGGGGAGCACTGCTAAGGGCAAGGACACAGTCCAGATGCAGAGTGGTAGCTGGTTATTGGATTATTACTGCATTGTGATGTGCTGTTCGTTAGAGGTGTGTCCAGCTCTTAAGCTGATCTGCGTCTTGCTGTCATTCTAGATACTGAGATGCTGTTTGATATCCATGGAAGCAGAGATGCTTTACGAGCTTGTTACCTGAGTAACGACAGCCCGCGAGTGCCTCAAGGGAGCCAGCGTGACCTGTATAAATTATGCTGCAGTCAGCATGGGGGAAGCCTGGCTGCACAGCCTATGCAACAGGGCCACAGAAGGCAGGTTCTGTCGTGGGTGTGACTGAAGTACAGCAACAGAGTGCAGGATGCACTGCTGGCGTGACAGGGCACCGGGCTGTGCGGTCAGGGCGAGGGTGTTTAAGCCAGACTGCGGCTGTGTTACAAGTGGCTGTGCATCCAGCTGTAGAGAGAAAGGTGGACGCGGAGCCAGTAAGGCCCATTGGCTGCACACCAGCATATACCCCACTTAAACAGATATTTACATTACAGCCCTGCTTCTTCCAGCCTGGAAGGGGGGCACTGACCCCCTCAGAATACAGGTAAGACTCTCAGGTCCTATGGTAGTCTGTCCGAAACTTCCCCTAAATATTTCATGGAATACAGCCCTGTTCCAATGAAATTCTCTTAGAGTTAGTCTATCTCTGCGCAGTGCCCACACAAACCCAAATGACAGCCGCCCTTCCTGGCCCAGAGGAGTTCCCTAGCTAGAGGTCTTAAACAACGAACATCAAACTATCTGTAGCTCACTGTCTGCACTTCCCCAACCCCCCCCCCTTCGGAAACAAAGTGATTTAGAGGGCGTGTTTGGGTGCAGCTGTTACACAGCCAATAAGAGAGGCCAGTCTTCCTCAATCTCTGGCCAGTCTCCCATGGGAACACAACATAACCCGGTCTTCTGGCGCACCCGCCAGTCTCCACAAGATCACATGAGTGTGAAAGCGATCAGCTGTAGAGGGACCCTGTGGCGGGAAGAACAATTCTTCCTTGCAGTCTTGAAGAGTGGGGTTCAATAAGGACAGTTTTCACACCCACGGGTGACGCACCAGGCTCTTCCTCCGCAGGGGCAGGGTGTGGAGTCCCACTCATTCACTAAATGCTCCCTCTGCTCTAACCGTGCTCACAGCATGGTGCAAAGACCAAAGCCCACACATCAAAAGACATTCCCCACCTCTGGCAGGCAAAAGAAGGCCTGAGACCGCCCCAAAACAATATCTTTGTAAGAGGGGCTTTGTCACACACAGCAGTACAAAACACAGTAGAAGGAACCCATATTATCAGCCACACAGCCCTTTTCCAGGCACTCATGCTAGTTACGTTTCCCCTCGAAAAAGCATTTTTAGAGACTACCCCTTACGCCCCACCACAAACATGTGATGATAAAAGGTTTCGCCGAAACAAACCCAAAAGAGTGACCTCCGCTAACACCACTTTCACGAAGAAACCCCCAACAGGCACTCTGCAGAAACAAAACTATAAATCTTCGGGTTGACTCCAATAACACCTTTGTGAAAGCACTCCGCCTAAACCTGAAACAGCAAGGAACATTTCTTTTGACATGCAGTGTTAAAACAGCCCACTCCCTCCATTAAATGATTCCAACCGAAAACACGCATTTGGAATGCAACAGTCTCTTGTTTGCTCGAGTTAGAGCTCACAGCGTTGTAAATTACTGACTGGACTTTTATTGCCACACATACTGAAAATAACAAGAGGAGAACAAGGGTGAGCTGTCTGATTGAATATGCATTTTTTAAATGATTTTCCCATTCATTCCTATGGTGCTCAATTACGCACAAAAAGAATACATTTTTTTGGAACTTTGAAAAATCATAACAAAAGAAGTACTTACTATTCAAAGTAGTGTAATTACATTTTGTGAGAATCTGTTTCGAAAAGAGAGATGCCCAGCAGTAACGTTGACAGACAATGGTCCTCCATCTGTGTCCAAGGAGTTTGATCAATTGTTCAAGATGTGGGGAATCAAACATTACAAAACCCCAGTATACCATCCCAGAGGGAATGGTCAAATAAAGAAATGTGACCGAGAATTTGGGGAAAGTATTCTGCAAGCTGCTGTAGGAAATATATGTTATGGACAGAGGCATAGAAAAGGGATGAAGAAAAAAATCAAACAAATTGTGCTAGGAATGTTTATGAGAGTACCTCTTGACAATAAAGCAAGAAAAGGTTGCTCCAAGTTTCCTTTTCCCAAGGAATTGTTGAAGGTGAAAGGGAACAATGTCATGTTGTCAGATGTGAAATGGTGGAATACGAGGAAAATATAGATTTGCAATGAAAGAGAACAACAAGCATGGTTTGATGTTTGAAGCAGCTAACATTTGATGTGACACAATAAGCCTCTTTAAAGTTAATCAAGTTCCTGGGCATGGCCCACTTGCCATCCTGTCAAGGCAACAGCATAATATCCTCATACCACAGACCTTTGTCCTGCTCTGAGGAATGTCTTCATGCCTCATCAATGGGGCTGGTCAGCTGTCAGATGACCTGTGAAGCTCAGGCAAATGGACGCCCAAGGCTTTAGGCAAGGAAAGTGTACATTTCTTCAGGTGTCTTCAAATAATTAATTTTGTAGTTGTTTCTTTGGCAGAGATAACGTTATTGAATATAATATTGCATTCTAATGCTTTGTCCTTCCCTACTTTTTTAGTCTCTTCAGGTGCCCTCTGTTAGAAATGGGGTCTTTCGTTGGCAGTCAGGTTACTCCCTGTCCAAACAAGGACCCTCAGTCTAGTCAGGGTAAAAGAGAATCACCCTCAGCTAACCCCTGCTTACCCCCTTGGTAGCTTGGCACGAGCAGTAGGCTTAACTTCAGAGTGCTAGGTGTGAGGTATTTGTACCAACATGCACAGTAACTCAATGAAAGCACTACAAAATGACACAACACAGGTTTAGGAAAATAGAATATATTTATCTAAACAAAACAAGACCACAACAACAAAAACCCACACTACACAAGTCAAGTTATCACTAAAAATACAAAAAGATTCTTCATGTAATTTTAAACACAATGCTAATGCTGTTAGCGTGAAAATGTACCTTGGGTGCATCAAAAATAACCCTACACGGGCGAGTGTGCATCAAAAAGGGCTGGCGATGCATGTATTTTACTCTCGAGTGAGACCTTGCGCAGTTTCTCCTTTAGTCGGGTTGGCATGCATCGTTTCTTCTCTCCGCAGGAGAGCGATGCGTCAATCCGGTCAGAACTGTCGGGGCAAGCCTTGCGTTGTTTTTACTTGCCCAGCGGTGTTTGCATCAGCAATCCAGCTGGGCGATGATCTGAAAACCACGCAGCGCCGGTTGCAATATCACCAGCCTCCGTCAGCGATGCTGTGTGTTGTTTCTTCAGCCCCGGGTGTTGATCTTCGGGTCGCGTTGCAGGCTAGAGTCGATTTTCAGCCCTGAAGTCGGCGGCGCATCGATTTTTCAGATGCAGATCGGAGTTGCATTGATCTTTTCCCCCGCACGCCAGCTTCTCCTTTCAGGGTCCCAGGAACTGGATGGGCACCACTTGGCAGGGTATGAGTCTCCCCAGAGACTCCAGGTGCAGGCAGAGAGAAGTCTTTGCTGTCCCTGAGACTTCAAACAACAGGAGGCAAGCTCTAAATCAAGCCCTTGGAGATCTTCACAAGAAGGAAGGCAACACAAAGTTCAGTCGTTGTCCTCTAGCACAGGCAGAAGCAGCAACTGCAGGATAGGTCCACAAAGCACAGTCACAGGCAGGGCAGCTCTTCTTCCTCAGCTCATCAGCTCTTCTCCAGGCAGAGGTTCCTCTTGGTTTACAGAAATGTTCTAAAATCTGTGGTTTTGGGTGCCCTTTTTATACCCATTTTGCCCTTTGAAGTAGGCTTATTTCAAAGAAAAGTCTCTCTTGATTTTGAAATCCTGCCTTGCACAGTCAAGGCCCTAGACACTCACCAGGGGGTTGGAGACTCATTGTGTGAGGGCACGCACAGCCCTTTCAGGTGTGAGTGACCACTCCTCCCTCCTAGCACAGATGTCTCATCAGGAAATGCAGACTACACCCCAGCTCCCTTTGTGTCACTGTCTAGAGAGAGGTGCAACCAGCCCAACTGTCAAACTGACCCAGACAGGGAATCCATAAACAGGCAGAGTCACAGAAATGGTATATGCAAGAAAATTCTCACTTTCTAAAAGTGGCATTTTCAAACACACAATCTTAAAATCAACTTTACTAAAAGATGTATTTTTAAATTGTGAAGTCAGAGACCCCAAATTCCACATGTCTATCCACTCACAAATAGAATCTACACTTTAATCATATTTAAAGGTAGCCTCCATGTTAAACTATAGAGGGACAGGCCTTGCAACAGTGAAAAAGAAATATAGCAGTATTTCACTGTCAGGACATATAAAACACATTACTATATGTTCTACATTAACCATACACTGCACCCTTCCATTGGGGCTACCTAGGGCCTACCTTAGGGGTGTTTTACATGTAAGACGAGGGAAGGTTTAGGCCTGGCAAGTAGGTACACTTGCTAAGTCAAATTTACAGTTAAAACTGCACACACAGACACTGCAGTGGCAGGTCTGAGCCATGATTACAGTGCTACTTATGTGGGTGGCACAACCAGTGCTGCAGGCCCACTAGTAGCATTTGATTTACAGGCCCTGGGCACCTCTAGTGCACTGTACTAGGGACTTACTAGTAAATCAAATATGCCAATACATACACATTTTGTATAGGAGCACCTGCACTTTAGCACTGGTTAGCAGTGGCAGAGTGCCTACAGTAACAAAAACAGCAAAAACAGAGTCCAGCACACATCAACAACCTGGGAAACAGAGGCAAAAAGTTAAGGGAGACTACAACAAGTATGAAAGTCTAACACCCTCCAAAATAGTTTGGACACCTTTGTGGTCATTTTTTTGTGAGCATATGTAAGCATGCCTCATGGGCTAGCCATGGGGATTCTTACTTCACTTATTACAATTCAGTTATTTTGATACTATTTACATGAGCTCAGTACTCCAGGTGTTAATAATTTGTAATACTTAAGTGGAGTTTTGCTTTATTCCTCACTTCTGGTGTGAGGTTTATGCTCTCTTCTAGCAGTAAAACAGAATGTCTCACCAAAAGGTTTATGATCCATCACTGGCAACTTCACTTCCGGTTGGGGATGGACAGCTGATTAGAAGCGTGGGAGAAGGATTCCCCTCCTTCGTCTTGATCTGTCCTTGGAGAACATTGATGTGACACCCTGTGTTATGCAGTTTTGTTGATTCTCACAGACTGCTTTCACAGTGGCAGCAAGGCATTGTTCTCATGCTTTCCCTTGCTCCCTAATCGATCCTCTAATTTCACTTTCGGTCAGGGACACACAGCTGGCTAGATGTGTAGGGTGAAGGATTCCCTCCTTTGTTTGGATTTGTTTCTTGTGGTATGAATTAATGAGGTGTTTTTATTGTTTTTTTGATCTCCTCTGAGAGTTTCTTCTACCAAGGTAGTTTTCATTTCCTGCAAATTTGTTTTTTCAGTTTTTCTATAGGTTAGTGCCACTCTCTGTTTTCAGAGGTGGTGGTTACACAGTATTTTAAGTGGATTCACATCATCTGTCTGCCAATGCCCCATTCTGTTCCAAGAGGTGGTGACTAGGTGGTGCATGGAGATGATGTCATCACTTCCTTCATATGCACATTCACCTTTTCTATCATGCTTTCTCAGCTCTTTTGTGGATAATTTTAACACGATGATCATTTTTTGTCTTCTTTTCTCCTTCGTCTTTCTATATGTTCCTCTACACTCTTTCTTTTCTATTTGGGTTTGATTCTTGCTAATGAGCAAGCATGTCTTTTATTCCCTACCCTAAAGGGGTCTACCTTTACTCTGGTCTGATGATGACCCCGGAGGAATAATCCTAATTTCGGGTCCAAACGGCAACTTCATTTTTAGCCCACCCTCAACCTTTTTTGTTGGACACAGGACTTTTATATTTTATGATATTAGGTTGAAATCCCTGAATCTAGTAATCCGAGGGAGGTTGGGTACGTTGTATATTTTGTATATATATTATTTATGTTATGGTTCACTGTTCTTCAATGGTTCACTGCGCCGTCACTTGGAGCACCTTTCTTTCCTTTTCTCTTTTCTTTTTTTGAAAAATACAATATTTTGAAAGTTGCTGTATGTTATTATGATTTCTTGAAAGGTGATAATTGACCCAGATAATAGGTCAATATATTTTCCATGTCTTGCAATTATAGTTTTGTTTAATGTTCCCTTTCCCTGCAAAACATTTTGTGTGAATGTTGCCCTGGTTGCAAGGGGGAATATGTCCAGCCATATGGGTTCTTCTCATAGGACTCAACAGCAAGCACAGTCCTTCTTGTGTCTTGCAGAGGTCTAGTAGTGTTCTGAAGAAGCTACCCAGGATGTCCCAGGATGCCCCATTTATACCTGGTACTATTGTGTGAGTGGGGAGGCACTCCTGACCCCTACCTAATCAATGGGGAAAAGTGTTCCCTGGGGCAACTCTACCAACTTTTGCAGTAGTTCCTGTCTGCCTGGCAGCAAACAGTCCCATGCTGTACTATCCAAAACCAACATGGCTTACCCTTTCTTCCTCTGTGCAGAGTTCCCTGTGCCCACACAAAGGTGCAGCTATGGAAATGGACAAACACTCCCTCAGGTCACTGTAAACCAGGTCTGTGGCAGCTTCTCTCCCACTGGGGTTTGAGCCAGCCTGATTAGGAAGACAAAAGGTATATATTACATTTACACATGTCCTCCTTTCAAATATACCCTGCCTTAGAGCTAGTAAAGTCTACTTCAGAGGTGACTTATAGTCAACTTTGTTCCTCTACATGTTCATGGAACTACTTGGGGACTTGCAATGTCCTTACAATGTACGGCGGGAATACTTTACTCCTATAGTATCTATACCGCTGTGATTAGAGTGAGGTTGTTTCCCTCATGAGAAGGCACATCAGATATTGGGATTGATCTCAGCAACCTAATTTAAAACATTTCCTTATTGCTTCTCAAAATGGTCTGCATTTTTGACAATAGCATATATTATATTGCTTTTCTAGTTGAAAAGTGATGCTGTGCCATTTACTTCCCCCTCACTCTTCCTTTTTAGGGTCGAGCGCAAAGCGCTCTGTCCCTGGTGTAATCTCTCTGTGGGCTTTTGACCACACCCATGTCAAGCCCATCAGTCTGGTTGGTTTGTAGGATTTCCTTTTAAAATTAGCTTGATTTAATTAGTGAAATGTATGCATTCGTCCTGGCTTTTCCGGTGTTTAGCCCATCTCAAGCGTACCGTCCAACTACTGAAAACATATGAGGCTCCATGTTTTCCATATGGTTTCTACATTATTTTGAAGGCAGTGCAATCTCGCTGGGCAGTAGTAGAGTGCATTGCATGACATCGACCCTGTTACATGGATATTTGCACTTTTGCCGGCTACATTGTTAATTACAATTTTGCGGTTACATGGATAATTGCACTTTTGCTGATATGGTTCACTGTGAGCGAACTTCTGTTTCCTTTTGTGTGTTTGCTTTGCGCTAGTTTCAGCCATCGGCTTGCTTATGTGTAATTGTTTTATTTTTCAGTTTATGTGGCAAGAAAAGTCCAGTTGGGAGTTTACAACGCTAATAGCTTTAACTCGAGTAAACACAAGACCCATTGCATTGCAGATGCTTGTTTATTATGTAACTCCTCCAATGTTGTAGAATTGCACAGGCAAATATGATTGGAATGTTGTCCTTCTCCACCAACTCCATCCATTCATTCATTCATTCTTTCACTGCCCTTCTCTCTTTTTATTTTAGATCCCTCATTTTCTTTCTATTTGTTTTGTTTAAGATTCTGTATCAAGGGAAAGTTCGAAGTAGAAGGAATAATTTATTAAGATTACTGTTATTCGGCTTATACCTGCTGTTATTCCCTTTTTAGTAAACACACCTTATTTGGTACAAATCACACTCTGTCTACCTGCTGATGATCTTTGTGTATGGCTTAAGAAATGTGTATCTCATTTGTAACCTGGGAAGAGTTCAGAAATCATACCTGGTAGCTGTTCTGCCTATATGTCTCTATGTATTTGTCTGTGCCTCTCCATTGCTTTGTGTGATACCATGTTCTATTTTGCACAAGGTTGTTTATGTGTGTGTGGATTTGTTTCAGTGTAAGTGTTCCTGTCTATGTTAAAGTGTGTGCTTAACCGTTCATGTCTTTGTTGGGGTTCGGTTATATGTGTTGGCATGCTTCTTTTAATGTATCTGTCTCGATGCAAGTCGGCTATGTTCTTGTGCTGTTGTGCTTCCTGGTGTTTGTCTGTATTTAGGCATTAACTGAGAAAATATGAGTACTTTTTTATGAATGGGTGTCAGTGTGCTTCTGTTCTCTGTTTTGAGTTAACTAGTTGCATGCTGCTGACTTCTGCAGTGACTTGTGATTTAAGGTTTTGAACACAGCCAGACCCACTCAGGAGTTTACCTTACTGATGCCTCTACATGTAGTCCCGTAAAATTAGTATGTAGCACTCTGTATTTACAGTGCCTAGAAACTGCAAAACCTTCATTTGTAAGTGTTGCATGAAAAACACAATATATCTCATATTTTGAAAAAATCCACTATGCAATGCAAGCTATTAACAACACACACCTATCTGCTCCAGCATAATATATTTTCCCAAAATAGCAAGAAAACATTGCCTAATTTACATAACAGAATATTATGCTTGAAATGCTAATTCTCACATTCTCCAGTTTAAAGTCCATCACCTCGCAAGGTGTCTGTGCCAATGCCCTCACACAATGCCCTTTCTCTCAAACACTGGCCTTGTCCTCACACTCTGAATTGATTTAGTCCTTAATTCTACCTGACTCACTTACTCCCTTTGCAACCTATAGAACTTCTTTAAACCCACATCTATATAGTCACGCACAAATTCATCCACCTATCCATCCATGCCTGCACCTATGCATCCATCCATTGATCCAATAATTGACTAATTCTTACATTTACTCACTCACCCATACACACAACCATGTAGGCAAACTTGCCAACCATTGAAGAAGCATCTTCATTTATGAAAATGCCAGTCAAATTGGCATTGTCTGTGCTTTTGTTGAAGACGATGTGTCTGCCGAATTATAAAGTATTTAAAAAACATTAAAAAATGGGCACCTGTGAATGCACTCACAAGCGCAGCCATCTTGGTATGATATTTGCCATACTTTATTTAGGATAAAAAATAATGGGGAAATACTATTTTAAATTGGATGACAGGATGTATTTAACATTTGGCAAAGCCAATATTACTGTGGCCATCCATTTAAGACCTTCTGACTTATCTATTCTAGTTCAGTTTCTTGCTCATTTTCTAAATACGGCAATGGGGTGTGAGATGTATGTATACTACTCAGTGGTGGCTCCTCTGCTATGGCAGAGGACCGTCACCCCCCACCAGCAGCAGCAGCTGCAAACCTTTTACTACAAAATGGTAATAAAATATGCTTATTATCATTTTGTAGTAAAAGGTTGGGGGCATTGGGGATGACAGACAGAGAGGGGAGTGCATAGAGTACTCTTCTCAGTGCACACGTATGTTTGGACGTGTGTCTCTGACCGGCCAAACACACATGTGCACTGTGCTCTCTCCAGCCCAGCACTGTGTTGCCAGGCTGGAGAGAGCAGGCTCAGGCTCTCAGTCTGCCTGGGAGCACCCTGGCTGGGCTCTCCCAGCCAATCCTAACGCTGCTCTGAGCAGCACTAGGATTGGCCGCAGGGCAGGCTGGGAGCTTGTGCCTGCAGCCTGCAGGAGAGGAGAGGCGTGGTGGTGGTGAGTGAAGGTAAGTGTATTTTTCATTATTTAATGAATTCCCCCCATGCCACCCTGCCCCTTCAAAGCCCCACAAGCCGCTCCTGATACAACTGATAGACTGGAAGAAGAGATGCAAGAATCATTTGAGCAAGTCAAAGAGCTCAAGCATGACCTCTGACTGCTTATTCTACAAGGGCTTCCGATATATACGTCAAATGTAGACTAGAAAGAAATTGTGAGTCACCATTATATACTTTCTGCATGATCTTCATAGCAGAAGACGTGTAAAATATGCACATCACTTTTGGAAAGAAGGATGTCTGCTTGGAAAATATCACAAGTTTGAGCTTTTGAATAGGATATTACATTCATTTCTCACATTCATCTTAACATGTAACACGTACCAAATTGGTTCAAGCCTAAGGCCTTAGGAATGTGCATGAATGTGTCTAGATCTCACAGCATGCACAAAGGATGTTCATGTACTTTTAAAATGTTCATAGTTAATAGTGCAGTAGAAAATATGAATAGGATTGTACGATGTTCATAATCGTATGGATGCTCACTGTCTTGTTATGTATAGTGTGCATTTTGAATAGTCGACATTAGCCTATTGGATACATTTAGACAAATTTGTGAGATTGTCCTTCCTTATATATTGCACTCCTGGAAAGGTGTACATAACGAATTCTAGAGATCTGTAACTGGCCTTAGTGATTTTGTTGGACAAATCATACACTGTAGGAAACAATCCACGGCCAATGTCATTAGTGGACTCATTCTACTTACCTTTTACCAATGTTATACATGTGTATCAGATTTCAGGATGATATGCAAACCTATCATTTTATACCATAAATTTGGATGGCTGTGATTTTTTGCTCCACATTTTGTAAAATACAATTCCACCACAATTTATAAAAGTGGGTTTCCTAATTTCTCCTGCTAACCACACCTTTTCGGATTAAGGCCCATCTTTATACTCTTTTAGCACCGCATTCGCTCCGCTTCTTGACGCAAAAACGGCACAAGCTTACAAAATACAATTCTATTTTGCAAGTTTGCACCACTTTTGATTTGAAAAATGACGCAAATGCGGCGCTAAAAAAGTATAAATATGGGCCTAAATAGGGAGCAGTGAAAAATATCACAAAACTATTTTTTGCTGTCAAAAGTGACAGTGATACTGCCACAACTTTCTAATAGTCAGTACTGTTTTCTGCATTGAAGAGTATGCCAGAGAAAAGATGAGACAGTTGCCAGAAATAAGGTTACAACTGAATGGTACCATTCTTTACTGGAAGTGCTCTAAATACAGAGGTGATGTCAGCAGTAATGCTAATACATCTGCTGTTCTTGCTGCCATATTTACAATTATTGCTGGCAAACATAACAAGCATCATATCAACATTAAAATTAAGAATAATACTTACGGGATGCTTGAGTAGGTGCCAGCGTCAAGGCAAATCCTGTGGGATAAAATAGAATCAGGTATTACAGGAGTTAGAGTTTTCTGGTAAATAAAGCATGTGAGTTATCCCCCATGACTTACGTGAGAGAAGGGACATGGGCAGCTCTAGGCAGCAGGCTCTGACCTACAACCAGAGTATTATCTTCAATGCTGTAAAAGTGCCCCCACTAGGTAAATCAAACAGGCTTCATTTGTAGATGAAGTCTACAATATAGGCAGGCAGCATCTTTCAATGTTTGTGTAAAAGAAGGACTCATAGGGTGGTGGTGCAGAGCCTGGTGAATCCCTTCTTGAATGGATGATGTGAGTAACATACCTGCATCTATGCCCATCAAAACTATGTGATTATTCGGACATACATAGTCCATCCATAGCCAATTTGGATGAGTGCGACCTTGGTTACTTTTCACACACTGATATTTACATATTCTGTGAAAGTGGCCAAACACGGAACACACTTTATCTAGTCTGCAACCGTGCAGTCATAAATTACACCATTTTATGTACTGAGTTTCTGGGGAACCTCGCTGTTAAATTCAGTACCATCTGTATATAATAATTAGCTATCTGAAAACAGGGCCAAACTTTCTGAAATTTCAGGCGTCCTTTGGTGAGGCCACGTCTGTAGCTCAGTTAGTAATAGTTATATAATGTGCAGGTTTCACAGGTTTGTGTCTGAAGAATAATTCCTGAGTGTTGAATAGGTGTACGGAAGAGATTGGCACCAAATGCATCAGGCAATGCATTTTTGGCTGACCGTAAACTGTTCACCAATGAATTTATTTACATTACTGAGCCAAGACTGGAGATAATTCTTTGTTGACTGATTCATGAAGTCATGAGGTTCTCCTCCAGGTACAATTTGGTCTAAATCCTCCCTCTGTCTCAGCTTGTACTCATTTAATTTCAGAGATATATCACTGCTGTTTCAGTTAATTGGCTTGTCATTTTTATGTAGCCAAGAGGCTAAGAACATTTATTTATTTTCTTTCCAGGGGGTGTGTTACAGTAAGTGCCCTGAGAGAACAACAAACATTTTCACCCACTCTTGGTTCCCCAGGAGCTCTTTGGTATCATATAAGAGGCCATGGTTGTTCGTGCAGCCTCTTCTATAATATGGAATGTGCCAGAGGACATTTTTAGCAACTGCACCTATGAACTGGAGCTTGCTCAATTGCATGAGGGCATGGACAATGGGCAACGCATATGAGGAAACACTTTACTTTTGAGCCCGTACAGTATCACCAATGTACGCGCAGAGGCAAGGGAGCTGTAGTGGGGTGTGCCCTATAGTGCAAATAGAGTGGTGGGAAGTGGTCCCAGTGTCCTCCCAGCCAACCTCCAGCAGGAAGGTGCAGTCACTCACTGCATCTACCAACAGAATACTCCATACCCACATTTAAATACAAGTCCAGGTATGTGCCGCCACAGTGAAAGGTGGACTAGCATCTTCAAACAGATGCTAAGTGATCTGTGTCTACCCAACCCCTTTCTATTGGAATCTTCTTTTTTCAGGTTGTAATATTTGATATGGTTAACTCTGAGGATAGGCTTCCTAAAGTACCTCAAATAGAATATAAGCATAATTGAGTCAAGCTCATGCTTATATATTTCCTAACACAGGACTGGTAGGCTGTGCAAGTGATCATGAAGTGTTATGTAGATATGTGAAACAATTTAAATGGAAGCCATGAATAGATATTCTTCATGCAATGTGAATGTTTGGTTGGCATCTGATAAACACTGTGGTCATTTGAATCACCGTATCCTCACCCATGAGGAGCGCCAGAAGAATAGTGTCCTTATTTCCCATTGTGAGCGATGGCATTGAGGTTGATCTGGAAAAAAGAGTAAGGTTTACATAGTTATGCATCATTTTGATGTGGCTATGCCATAACCCTATAGTAAATTATTCTTCCAAAACAAAACATGAAATCTTATGCTAGCACATTTCTTTTCCTTTTTTAAACAGATTTGTAATGTTCAAAACTTGGAATTATCAACCAGAACTTTGTTAGAGTACAGATTGAACTAAAAACATATGTTGTCTTATGAGAAAAACACCACAATGGGCTTCAAATTGGAACTAGCATTATGAATGAATTTTATGTCAAGAACAGAGGCTCCTATTATGCCTTCTAATCTTGTTTTAATAATATAGCAGCAGTCAAGAACTACAAATACCAAGAAGCTCAGCAGCAGGCTGGCTAATGGGACAAAAGAATGTAACAATAGTAAGCACCAATAAGGTAATCAAACTGGCAATAGAGTGCACACTTCACTGCAAGCAGTCCTCTTTTCTTGCATCTCGCAGTCAAGATAAATACTCGTATTTCCTCTAGAAATCATTATTTATGCAGGTTTTAGTGTATTTTAACTTGTGTGTGTTATTAATTTACATGGTAATGATAATTTAATCCTGGAATGTTTCCTTTCATTCCATCTAAGTCATGCTGTGCGTCCGTTTGTTCTGCCTCCTTTACGTAAATCTTGCTTATTCCCCCTTTCAGCGGGACTCATGCCCAATATTTCCCTTTCCGAAAGGCTCACACATCTGCAGCGGTTTCAACTACTGCAACACCTCACCACTTTGTCTACCGTATTTCTCAGCCACGCTCTTCTTACCTGCTTCACTGCTTACATTGCCAGTTCTGTTCTCCAGCTTACTCATCTTCATCGTCTTCGCTTCATCAGGAAGGGTGCGGCCCTTGACTCACTGGCGCTTCAGTTGTTTCAGTACATGCCTCAGGGGAGTGATTCTTTCATTTTTTCCCC
The DNA here is from genome assembly GCF_031143425.1 of Pleurodeles waltl. Classification (NCBI taxonomy): domain Eukaryota; kingdom Metazoa; phylum Chordata; class Amphibia; order Caudata; family Salamandridae; genus Pleurodeles; species Pleurodeles waltl. The sequence goes on from NC_090446.1 coordinate 1,427,628,432, forward strand.
ACTTTCTCCTTTCTGGCTTCATTAAACCCTTACCAGACAAATTCTTAATTCTCAAAAATGGAAATTGATAGCTCCCCTTTAATGCCTGACAAGAATGATGATGGGGAAGCTTATAAAGAAGAATGAAATGTTTTCTGTGGAGCAAGCCCTTGAGGCTTCAATGGAAAAAATATCTAAGAACAATGAAAATACTGCCATAAATATGATGTCCAAGACATTGTTGGCCCATTCTCCGGGGGAGGGGGGGGGCAGAAAAAATAATTATAATCTTTACCTAAAAAAATAAAGTTACCTCTAATGATGATGCACAATGGAAAAGTGAGGTTTTAACCCTGATCCTTTTCTTTCCAACACTGTTATGGATTCTGACAGGATTCTGATGTTTGACCCTTCTCTTATTCACCACCCTAATTCTATGGAGTGGTCACCAACCACCCTAATGATAGAATACATTTCTTCTCACCTTTGCCTCCAATTAGACAAATGCAAGCAGAACTTAAATCTAAGGCACTGATTAAAGAGCCGCGCTGCGTTTTGCAGCACACATTGAAGATGTAAAATGCCATGGATTGTTGGTTATGTGCAGGAAAGTGTCTCTTCCTGCACATAAACAATCATTCATAAAGAATGCTTTGGTACGTCTATGTGTGCTACATTTTACAGCACCCTTAGAAGTGCTAAAATGCCATTATATATTGTTTATGTGCAGGAAGGGGCACCTTCTTGCACATAAACTTACTATCCCTTCAACACAGACACCCTTGTACTATGGTGCACGGATGCCTGCGTTGGCCCAGGCAGCTTAATGTGACACTGGTGCAGGGGGAAATGTAGGCATGCACAGTATTCCTGTAAATACGGGGCATCCCTGTGTTTCAAAAGTGGCACAGTGCTGCTACTTTTTTGGAGCAGCACTGCGCTGCTCCACTTTGGCATAAATCTGGGCCTAAGTGCCTTAGACCTTCTTTACCTTCCAACACCACTGTTATTCCTTCTATCAACCAATCCATAACTACTTTTTTCTCTATATTTGGAAAAGATCCACAAAGAGGGGTCGACAAAGCCTGGTCAACCTGCCAGGATAAATTATTTAATGTGGTAGGCCCACTCGCATGTATTTTTGATTTGGCTGAATCAGCTACATTGAACAATTCGGGAATCAATCCTTCAGACCTCTCTCTATGGGTTCAAAGGGCCTTTTGTTTATTGACTATTATCCATGAAAGAACAAAAGGTTTATTATTAAAGCTGGACCTGAGCCTCGCCAATCTAGCCACTCTTGAACCTGGTATACAAGCAGAAGGTCAGCTCTTTGGGGACTCATCAAAGACTTTAGCCCCCGCATCACAATGTTTTTGTCTATTGACAAGGCATAACAATTCTTAAAGAAGGCCTTCAATCTACAGGCTTTTGCATGGGTCAGTTGAGGCAGGAGCCACTTTACTGGCCATGCCTACCGCAACCAGGGATCAAGAGACTCCTTCAACACGACCTACAGTGTCCAGGAGTACAAATCTCAGTTCTACCCTCATAGGACTAAGGGATGGACAATAGAACTTCAAGTCCAATATTCCCCAAGATAAGCCTATCTTCTGGCCTTTCATTAGGGGGCTGTCTTCAAGTATTTTCTATCAAAATGGCAAATGATTACAACAGATCCTTGGGTTCTAAATACAATACCTCATAGAATTCTATTGTCCTCCATTCCAAAATGTCCTTCCTCTCCCTCTAAAGTTTTCATCACAATGACCAGTCTCATATCACTAGAAATTCAGTCTTTTTTACAAAAGAGTGTAATTCAACTCTCTCGTCTGGATCACATGGGGTTCTTAAGTTCCCTCTTTCTTGTACAAAAGAAAGGAAAGAGATGAGACCAGTGATCAATCTCAGACTGTTCAAACATCTTGTGGTATATCACCATTTCAAAACGGAAACTATAATACAGCAAAGAAATATTTTATAATATGATTGGATGGTAAGACTAGATCTACAAGAGGCTTATCTCACAATACCCATTCATCCATCTCACAGGACATTTCTTCAGTTCTAGTGGCTGAGAAAAATCTATCAGTTTTCCTCCTTTCCTTTCAGGCTTTCTTTGGCTTCCTGGTGTTCCACAAAGGTAACGAAGCCCGTAGTCGCCCATATCAGCTCTCAAGGTATAAGACTCACAATATATTTAGACAATATTCTCCCAATGAGTCAAATTGTTCAAATGCTTTACTCCCATCTTCAACTCACATGCTCACTTCTCTCAGATCTGAATTTTGTGATAAACTTGGAAAAACAATAATGATTCCCAGTCAGCAAATAGAGTTACTAGGTTGCTTAGTAGATTCCTCTATCGCTACCCTTCATCTTCCAAATCCAAAGGTTAGTTTAATAAAAAAAGAACTCCTTCACTTGGAAAGCCTTTTTAGATGCCTAGAACGGCAGGAGAAGCTTTGCCTTAGCACCTGATCTTGTATTAGAATCAGATGAAAGCGAGACAGGCTGGGGCACCCATTGTGGACCAATATCAACTGGTGGTACATGGTCCTTAGAGGAGTCCAAATTGCATGTCAATTGTTTACAGATACTTGCAGGTTTCTTTACAATCAAAAGCATTGCAAAACACAAAGCACAATGTTCTATTCTTCTCCTCATCGACAGCGTCTCTGCTGTCTGTTACATCAATCACATCAGTGGTACCAAATCAATACCTTTGGCAGAGTTAGCAAAGGACCTGGGAGTTCTGTCTCTCCAACAAGATTTCTATCCAAGCAGAGTATCTTCCAGGTACTCAAAACTCCATCGCAGAATGGCACTTCCACCATCTCAAAGGCTCCAGCATTTGGAAACTCCATCTCTCGATATTTCAAATTCTGTTGATCAAATTTGGACCCTTCAAAATAGCTCTCTTTGCTTCCTGCCTAAATTCCCAGTTACCATGCTTCTTCAGTTGGCAGCCAGATCCCCTAGCCCTAGCAACAGATGTTTTTTTACAAGATTGGTCCTCAACAATTAATTATGCTTTTTCCCTTTTTATCATGATCAAGTGTCAGCCCAAGTCAGATGTCAAAAAGCAACCTTGATCATAGTGATCTCCTTCTGGCAATCTTAGGTCTGGTTTCCCCCTCTCCTCAAACTAACAATGGACTTCCCAGTCCTTCTTCCGTCAATGCCTTATCTTCTTCTAGATCCATCAGGATCTCCCCACAACCTTGTAATCAACAATTCCCTAACACTCTCGGCTTGGAAAGTGTCAGGTCTTCCCAACATGGCATTTTCAGAAACTTCAGAATTCATTAACAACACTTGAGTCCCAGGAACAACCAAGGTTTATAAATAAGCATGAGCTTTATGGTCAAGCTGGTGTGTGGAAAAATGTATCAATCCTTTTTCAATGGATATAATCTATATCATTAATTTCCTAGCAGCAGAAGCTAATTCAGGTAAGTACTACAGAATCATCAATTTATACAGATCAGCAACTTCCATAAATCCTTGTATCAATGGCAAACCTGTGGGAGAACATCTATGAATCTGTTTTCTATTGAAGGGAGTAAAACTCTCTAAACCTCTTTCTCCAAAGTATACAAAACTATGGGATGTAACTGTGGTATTGAATTTATTTATTTATTGTCCTAATAATGCAGCACTATCGTTGACAATGGTTTCAGCAAAATTGACTATGTTGTTATGGCTTATTTCTATTAAATCAGATGTCGAATCATTAGCTGTGTCTTCACATCACTATACTCCTACTGGAGTAATGTTTTATGTTAACAAACAAACTAAAACCAACTTACAAACTGACTTGTATCCTTACCTTCCAAACAAACTCAAACTTTGTGTTGGAGTGTGTTTAACCCCTTCACTGCCAGGCCTTTTCCCCCTCAGGTAGCAGGACTTTTTCGGGCTATTTGGGGCAGTTTGCGCTTAGGCCCTAATACATTTTTGTCCACATCAGCTACGCACTCCAAATTTGTGTCTTTTTTATCCAACATCCTAGGGATTCTAGGGTTACCCATAGTTTGTGGGTTCCCCTGAAGGAGACCAAGAAATTAGCCAAAATACAGCGAAAATTTCAATTTTTTAAATAAAATCTGAAAAAAGGGCTTCGGAAGAAGGCTTGTGGTTTTGTCCCTAAAAAAGCATCAACAAAGTATTTGTGGTGCTAAAATCACCATCTTCCCAGCTTGAATCAGATAACCACACTTTTCAACACAATGTTGGCATTTTACTGGGACATACCCCATTTTTATTATATTTTGTGCTTTTAGTCTCCTTCCAGTTAGTGACAGAAATGGGTATGAAAACAGTGCTGGATCCTGGAAAGCAAAACGTTTCTGAAAAGTAGACAAAATTCTAAATTCAGCAAAGGGTCATTTGTGTAGATACTATAAGGTTTTCCTACAGACCATAACAGCTGAAATAAAAACATATTGAAATTGAGGTAAAAAAACTGTAATTTTTTGCCACGTTTTACCCTGTAACTTTTTCCTGTGATGTCAGATTTTTTAAAGCAATATACCACTACGTCTCCTGGATGCTTCAGGTTGCAGGGATATAGGGCTTGTAGGTTCATCAAGAACCCTAGGTCACAAGAGCCAATAAATGAGTTGTACCTTGCAATGGGTTTTCATTTTATACCAGGTATGCAGCATTTCATTTGCTGAAATATAAAGACTGAAAAATAGATATCAAGGAAACCTTTGTATTTCCAAATACTAGACACCGAGGGCAATCCAGAATGGGATGAGTTGTGGGGTTCTCACCATGTTCCGTTAGAAAGATCTGGAATCTGAGAGGAGCCAAAAATGAACTTCCACCCAGCATTACCCCAATTCTCCGGAGAAAAATGGTACCTCACTTGCGGGGGTAGGCCTCGTGCCCACGACAGGAAATGCCCCAAAACACAACGTGGACAAATCACATTTTCCTAAAGAAAACAGAGCTGTTTTTTGCTAAGTGCCTAGCTCTGGATTTGGGCTTCTGGCTTGGACGGCACCTGGGGAAACCTACCAAACCTATACATTTTTGAAGACTAGACACCTAGGGGAATCCAAGATTGGGTAACTTGTGGGGCTCTCACAAGGTTCTGTTACCCAGAATCCTTTGCAAACCTCAAAATATGGCCAAAAAAAATGATTTTTCCTCATATTAGGGTGACAGAAAGTTCTCTAGCTCAGGCACCTAGGGAAACCTACCAAACATGTGCATTTTTAAAAACTAGACACCTAGGGCAATCCAGAATGGGATGAGCTGTGGGGTTCTCACCATGTTCCGTAAGAAAGGTCTGGAATCTGAGAGGAGCCACAAATTTGCTTCCACCCAGCGTTCCCCCAATTCTCCTGATAGAAATGGTACCTCATTTATATAGGATAGATAAGACTAGTGCTGATGAAAGGAAGTGCCCCAAAACACTATCTGGACACGTCAAAATGATTAAATACAAAACTACCTGTTTTTGCAAGGGCACCTGCGTTTCTGGTCCTGGGCTCAGCAGCCATATAGAGAAACCTGCCAAAGCCAGATATTTCTGAAAACTAGGCACCCAAGGGAGTCCAGGGAGGTGTGACTTGCGTGGATCCCTCAGTGTTTTCTTACTCAGAATCCTCAGCAAAGTTCATATTTAGCAAAAACATCAGATTTTCCCACATTTCTGTGTGGGATCGGCGCACCGTGACAAATTTCCTACCACCCAACGTTCCCCTCTGTCTCCCGATAAAAATGATACCTCACTTGTGTAGGTGGGCCAAGTGCCTGTGACAATTTTGAGAGTTAGTCAGGCCCATAATCAAAGTCCATACGAGATTTTAGGATCTTTTAACCAGCTTAGAAACGCCATCGCAGGAAGCTTAGTGAGAACATCGGGGAATAAAAAGAGAGAAAAAGTGGGGTGGTTTGATCATAATTGTTCACTAGCAAGCCAGGAATTAAAACAAGCCCTGCAGGCTCGACCAAGAAATAGGGAAGAAGTAAATATTAAACGCTCTAGCTACAAACATGCACTAAAGACCAGGAAGGCACAACTGAGAGCCAGGGCATGGGTTAATCTTGAGCAAGCAACAACACTAAGAGATAGTAATCTATTTTGGAAAACATTTAACCAACCATTCCTAACAAATAGTGATGCACTCGAAATTACTGTACACATCCCATCATTGGAATGGCTTTCCCATTTTGGCTCAATTTTCAACCCAGATAATCTGACAATTCATTTATTGAATACTGGGATAATTGAGATCAAGCCACCCTTCTTGAAACCAGTTAGTTTAGGGGAAGTGAAATCTGCTATGGGAAGATGCTTGAAAGGGAAGGCACCGGGCCCCAACAGGGTGCCAGTAGATGCCTATTTGACACATGTCGATCTATGGTGCCCTATTTTGACCCAAGTTTTTTTGAGTGTGACAAAGGGATATATTTTAACATCATGGACTGAAAGTATAATTGCTCCTATTTTTAGAAAGGGAGATAGAGGTGACCCCAAATGCTATCGACCTATTTCCCTTTTAGATACCTCTGTTAAATTGCTGGGAAGAGTACTCCTAGAAAGACTAGAATTATGGGTAACCAACAATCATATACTCACAGAGGCTCAATTGGGATTCAGACCTGGGGTTGGTACTCTGGAACAATGTATAAACCTTAATTTAATAATAAGTTAACATACAATAGGAATGGAAGGGTCATGTGTTCCTTTGTTTTGCAGATCTTAGCAGCGCTTTTGACTTGGTGAATCATGCAAAGCTGTGGAAAGTCTTAACAGATATGGGTGCGCCCTTAGATATAATTAGCTTCTTGGCACAATTATATAACCATCTAACAGCGCGGGTGAGATATGGAAGAAACGGCGAGTGTACCCCAGGTTTTAGGATAGGGAGAGAAATACGTCAAGGTTGTGTTTTGGCGCCCCTTCTATTTTCCCTTTATATAAATGGAGTTGATGCCCACCTAAAAAATATAGAAATTGATACCCCTAAAATAGGAGAATGTCCTATCCCAGTCCTTTTATATGCAGATGATGCAGTACTGCTGTCACGAACTGCAAATGGGTTGCAGCGGCTAATCGAGGGCTTTGTGGAATTTATGGAGGAAAGAGATATCTTGTTGAATATGAGCAAAAGTGTTGTAATGACCTGTGGACAGGGAAAGGCCAGGAAGAAAACTTATTTTATTAAGGGCCATAAATGTGAAGAGGTGAATAGATTTACATATCTGGGTATACAGTTTTCTAATATGGGTCATTGGAAACAACATCTAGAAACTACCAAGATGAAGTATATTAGGACAACTGAGGCTGTTTTTATATTTTCCAAAAAATAATTGGTAATAAACCCCTTAGGGAAATGTTGCAAATTTACAAAAGTAAATCAATTGGCAGCATTATGTATGGTTCTGCCCTTTGGGGTTTAATGCCCAAGATCCATTCATTACAAGTGCTAGAGAACACATTTTTTAGCAGACTACTTGCAGTGCCAAATGCCACCTCCACATTTATGGTACATAAGGAACTGGGCTGCCCTTAGGTGGAAGATCTAATATATACCAATGCGTTGTTGACTTGGCATGGCATCTGGTCTAAAGAAGGGACACAATTTACCAAAAAGATTATTAAAGATTGCCTTACATTAGAATATCGGGATAGAATTCCATGGTTCGTGCATTTAAAAGATTTGTTGAAAGGCATAAATCTAGCTCCAAATTTGGGCAATGCAGGTATTATCCTCCAATTTAGTAAGAAAGAATTGAAAAACCAACTAATGACATGGAGGGATAGTGATAGAGATAATAGAGAATGTAGGAAATCAACAAAGGCACTTTATATGATTGAAACTAACGAGGTAATGCCAAATTACTTACTGACAGTTGCAAATACTCAGGATAGATTTTATTTGACTTGAATGCGCTTTAGAATGTTGCACTTTTTAGTAGCTTTCCCAAAGGTGAGGATTTGGAGCAAAAGCCTACCGAAGTGCCCCTGTGTGGGACGATTAGCACAATCTACAATGCACTTTATTCTATCTTGTAAATTTCATATTAACAAATTATTTTATTGTAGAGAAGCTTTTAATTATTTATGTAAATTGGATACTAATGAGAAATGTGATGCAGTGATAAAATTTACCCTATATGCCATAGAACAAAGAAAAAAACTGTTGTATTTAGAAAACCTCAGTTATGAGAATGAATATTCACCCAATTTGTTGTAGCAAAGGTTTTATTCATTTATTTATTAGTAATGTTTTTTTTTTTTTTTTTTTTAGAAGTATTTTATTGTATACTATTATCATTTTTAAAGAGATCGTTTATCTTTTATGGAGTAAAATCGGAATAAAGATTGATTTGAAATTTGAAATTTGAGTCAAACACATGTTGAAATTGAGGGGGAACCAAAGCGGATCTAAAAGGGCAGTTTGAAAAGAAAATATTTTTAGGCTGACAAGTGGGGCAGAAGTTTTATCGGTATAGATGTGACAATGCTGGTGGTAGGAATTTTGTGTATTCCTGCAGATTCCAGAATGTTCCATCACAAAAATGTGGTAAAAATGTGTGATTTCCAGCAAAGTTGGTGGTTTACAGGGCATTGTGGGTAAGACAATGGTACAGGGTGCATGTGAAGCACACCACCCTGGACTCACCCAGATATTTCGTTTTCAGTTGTGTCTGGGTCTTCTGGATTTTTCTACATGGCAGTGTCCCAAAGTCCAAAAAATGCAGCCCTCACCATTCCAAGTGGCCCAATTTTTAGAATTAGTCAGGCCCAAATGTAAAACCAAAACCCAAAATAATCAAATGTCTTCTTGCTTGCCGCTGAACAACATGTTTTAGTGTGCAGGTGAGTGATGAAAGACTGTTACCCCCTTCAGTTGGGGTGGGGGCATAACCATGCCCATAATGGTTGATAGTCACCAGCCCACTATTTTTTTTTTTTCAATTCCCTGGCATCTAGTAGGCTTTCTCCCCCCCCCAGGGAGTGGATATGGGGTAATTGCCCCATCTGCCCACTGGTGAGCAGAACAACTTTGTCCCTATTTATTTGGGGTGGGGGTCTGGCCATACCCACACCCTCTTTTAAAAAAAAAAAATATTCCCTGGTGTCTGGTGGGGTTTCTGCACCCCTGGGCCTGGTGCAGGACAAGCTGGTCTAGTCCCCAGCACACGGGAACCGTGGCCGATGGCGAGACCAGCTCATCCCAGGCACCGTAGGGGTTAAAAGAATATGAGAAACTGCGATTAACCTCAGAATGTCTTCTCTCCACCAACTTCTGATTTCTTTTCATGAACCTACAAACCATTTTCCTCCGGTACTCTGGCTCTTGGTCAGATGGGCTATGTCTTTAGTTGGTACTGACATGTCCCAGTTTGGGTCTCACTCTTCCATGGGTGCTATGGTTTCTAAAGCCTTGAGGACATTCTTGGTTGGTTGACTGGTCCAACAAGAACATTTTTAGAACATTTTACTGTAAATCAGTTCAGACAGCAACTTCAATTGTGGTTGATGTGCTTTAAACTAGCATAACATTGCAGCAAAGATCTACCTTAAATAGCACTTATTTGGAGAGGACACCCGAATCTGTAGTTTTTTGTGACAGTTGTGGAGGATAAACATGATCTACTACCTATTTTGCTCCTGAACAATGTAAGGGCACTTTTGAGAGGAGTGGATGCTGGCTTAGGATATTACAATGGGATCCATAGAGATCTGACCAGGTTACATATAATTTGCACCCTCTAGTTTTAGCATTTCTAGAAAATCATTTTAGTCTAAGGACAGGGTTTTTTGTGTAAGTGTCAGAGCATTGAGGATGATAAATCTGTGAACAAAAGGTGAATTAGAACTGAATTTAAATAATTTAGCCAATAATTTAGATTTTAGCAGATAGATAAATTACACAGGGGAAGAATTATATGATGAAACTAATATTGGTCCACATCAGAGATTTTAAGCTCCACAGCCTCTCTATTTTCTTTCCGTTTGCCCTTGATGGACAGTGGGGAATGGGTGTTAACACCTTCTCTAACCACAGTGTAAAAAAAATTAGGACTTAACTCTCTATTAAGTTAATGCAATGGGAATATTATATGTACAGTAGATGCTGCTTGGTTTCCCCAATTTTATAATTTCCTACTGAACGTTGCGCAAACAAGCATGAGAAAGGGGTGCAGAGAAATTGGCATCTGGGCACAGAGGAACATAAGACCAACTAAGAGGACAAGAATTGGGTTGTGGGACATACGGCTTGTGCCTATTAACAGTTGCCTCTGCTAACCTTTGCCACTTAACCTCCACACAGACACATAAACTCACAAACACAAAAAGTCCTAAAGCCTTAAATATGAAAAAGTATTGCTATCTAAACTCAGCCTTTGAGGTCATTGATTGTAAGAAATTGGGTTACTGGGCTGAAACAGGGCTGTAGCAGCAACAAAAATCCCTGTCAGGTTGAAGTCACAAGCAACCTCAAATTAACCTATGCTTAACCCTCTGGTAGCTTAGCACAAAACCAGTCTGGCTTAACTTAGAGGCAATGTGTAAAGAATTTATTCAGTACTTCAAACAGTAATAAAGTGAAAGACAACGCAAGAAACATACCACACCAAAACAGAAATAAAGAGTGAAATGTAATAAATTAGCCAAGACTAAAAGCAACAAAAGTCTAATCATATGAACCAGAGATACGCAGCTTATAATATTTCAGTGAATATAGCTCCAAAAAGCACAAAGCGGCAACTGTGGATATTTGGTTGTGCCAGACTGGGACAAAGTTACATGTTCAGGCTGACAGCAACTGAGCACATGCCTTCTACAGGGACCCAGTTAGGCCTGCTAAACAAGAGTACCTTAATTCCTGGTTGCAGAGCAATGAGAAATCTTTAAGTTGAGTTGCGCTGGCTGGCATAGAGAGACCATTGCTAACGATGTGAGATCCTGTGCCAAGATGCATCGTGCAGCGACATCAGTTAACATCTGTAGGAGCTTGCAGTGCACCATCTCAGAGATCTTTGAATACTAGGACACAGAGAGATGGTTGTTTCAGCTGGGCAGCTCACAGCAGACGGGTTCTTGTGCAGAAACATCAGTCCATGGGCAGCAAAGCATGTCAGCAGGGAGAACTTCATAAGTGAACAATCTTTCTCCCTGTAGTGAGCTCAAGAGTTGGAGCCAGAGGTTCAATATTTATATCTGGTGCCTACTTTGAAAGAGGAGCATTTTCCAGAAGTCTCCATCACTCAGAGGTTCTTGGAATTTCCTCCCTCCCAGCCTTTGCTCCTGATTGTCTAGGGTTGCAGTAGACTGGAGTCAAAGCCCTTTGTTTGAGTGTGCTCAGACACAGCCTTTGTGATGTGCAAGGGTGAACGGTGATAGCCCCTGCACTTCTTTAACTCAGAGTAGCCATCCTGGGAACACCTACATTTATTTTGTCTCACTGTCTGAGAGAAATACGCAGAAACCAATTGTCAGCTACATCTAATAACGTGACCCAGAAATAGGTGCCTGCCATGGGGCTCCTTTATGCTTTGAAAAGGAAAGTTTGGGCCTGGCAAAAGGTTTACTTTTCCAAAGCGACATGGCAATTTAAAACTGCATACTCAAAAGCAGGGAGCCAATAAATGTCCTATGTTCCAAAATATCATCAGTAAATAATTAAAGGTGCCTTTTCAAAATACGGTTCCCCATGCACTAAGGGTCCTGTGCTAATTATTCTCATGCATTTCTCATTTCCCATACTTATAGTTCTTTTGCAGCTGTGCACATTACTCTGCTTATGACATAAGGGGCCCAACAGGTACATCCCACGGGGTGAGACTGCTCACCCTCGCCCAAAGGGATATGATGACCCTCGTCCCTTTTATGGTGTTTATTGTGTGTCTGTATGTACTGTGATTTCACAGTGTTTCCATGTGTGGTCACCTGCCTGGCCTGACATCCGCTTTGGCACCTACTGCATGGAGCGTGAATCTCGCCTAGTTAGAAAAAATGTTGAATCTGCATATCTTTGAGATTACATTTCTTCTCTCTCCAGGTTGGATCATACCTCAGATAGGTATTTTATCAGTAAGAAAACACTAATCATTACATGCTCATGTTGGTGTAGGGTAGGGATATGTGTTCCTGAAGAAGCACCAAGGATCTGGCTGGACTGGCTAGGCTGAGGGGTGCAAAATATATTGACCCTACCAAATCCTCCTGAAGGCTACCTGGGGACCTTATGCCCTTTGGGTAGCATTCCATTTTTGTTTTTAAGCCTGTCAAGGTGAACACAACATTAAATGTTATTTAGGTACCCCTTAGACAGGTTTAACACTTTTTTGTCTCTCACCTGATCACCAGCCTACACAGAACAAACCTTCACAAACTAGGTCATCATTAAAGTATAATTAAAAAAGATCTACAAAAAAGTGCCCTTTCGACAGGCCTGTTGAACATTGCAGCACCAGTCAGATGAGGAGCATGCTCTATGATAAAGCATGACACTAATTTGCGTGTGTGGTGGCACCAATTCATGGGTACAAAAACTCCATAACAGTTCTATTCAACCTCACATCTATCTATCTTTTCTTCTAGGAACAGCACCTTCAGTTGTTTACTGAGTTTAAAACTACACTCGTAGGCTGCAATGGCAGGCTTGAGACAACCTAAAAGGGCTACTTAAGTAGGTGGCACGGTCATTGCTGCAGGTCCCCTAGTACCATTTACTTTTCAGCATGCAGTATCACTTGACTAGGGATGTACGAGTAAATTAAATATGCCAATTTCAGCGTAAGACAATTTTACCATGTTTAATGGAGAAAGCGCTTTAACGCTTGTCACCAGTGATAAAGTGCACATATTCCAAAGGACAGCAAAAACGTTATCAGCAGAAAATCAAGGAGGAAGACAAAACGTTTGGGGGAAAGACCCTGCAGAGAGGGCCAAGCACAACACTGATCCATTGAGGATTATAAATTAAATGTTTCTATTATGATCAACAGGCCAGTATGTATCCTTGAAGAACTATTACACAAGGCATGTAAGAACAAGGTCCATATGCCTAGAGGCATTCATTCAAAAAACACTCAGAAACAAAGACAGGTGGTCTGTTTGCCAATGGTGAGCAAGTGATACAACTGACTTTGCCAGTGTCCAACCAGCTGTGTTAAACGTAAAGAAAATAGTTTGCTCTACTTTAAAGATGACCACTGTGTTGCAGGATGCAATAAAATCTCAAAACTCGGTGACAAGGATAAAACAGTGCATTCTGATTGTTTCCATATGTTAATGTATTGCCTGATATAACAATGCAGAGGTGATCTATAAAATATGTAGAGACATTTTTTCGATGCTTTTTTCATGGATGATCTCTGATGTGGACTTTGCAATTGCCAGTGGATTGTAAAAGCCCCACGTACTGATAAAGCCAATAGCAGCTACCATCATGGTGGAGGAGAGACGTAGCAGTGCAACAGAATATTCAGAAGACAAGGGAGCAAGGTGTAATCTGGAGCAACAGGAAGAGAAAGAAGAGATGAGTAGCAGTAGAGACAAATATCCCAACAACAGAATTAGCTCAGTAGCAGTGTGAAGAAAGACAAGAGATAGGCAATGGGAAAGCAAAACATTCAGTGGATTGTGGAGCGAGCAGAAATCTGGAACAAAATGAAGAATGAAAAGAATGAGCCGGGATCTGGAGTAATGAGAAGGAATAAAAAAGGTAAAAAGAGAAGAACAACAGCCAGGCACTACCATGAAGTACTAAAAGACAAATGATATGTAAAGATGCAAATAGAAAAATCTGTCTCTTTATAATAGCCATGCTGGAATAGAAACGCCTGCTCTGATCAGGCATTAAAAATGACACACAAAAATGACACAGTGGACTCTCATAGATTCCACTGAGCCATTTTATGGGCTTCCTAACGGAGGAAAGCCTCCCTTGCATACAGTATGCCTGGCGTAGGCATAATGTGGCTCAAGGGTTTACAAATTGGGGCAATGCAAGGATTGCACCACTTCGTAAATTTGGTGCAGTGTTTTTGCCAACCTAACACCATATTAGCGGCAAACAAATGACACTAATGTGATGCTAAGTGGTGCGAGGCCTTCCTAAACCTGGACCAAAGTTTGGAATACACCTTAAATCTAAAATAAGTGCTTATGGCAAGTTGTTGAATGTTTGAGTGTCTTTGAAGCAGCAGATAGAGTAGACGGAGGGTAAATGAAACAGCCCTACTTATAAAATGAATTCGGCAGTTCTGTCTGTTTCCATCTCATATATAGAACTGGGCAATGGGAAGACTTGTAAAGTCAGGGGTGCACTCTGACAACTCTAAGCTTCGAAGGAGGGCCTGTTTCTGTTTCGTCCAAATTGCAGTCCACGGAAATATCCCTGTCACTCCGGAAATCTTTAACAAATTTAACTGTAAATACATTTGACACAAAGTTAAGAATTAGATTGACAGAGTTTACAAAGTTTTCAGAACATAGCACTGGCAAAGAAAGAAAATAGATTTTTGAGGCACTTATCTGCAAAATTACTCTTCATAACTCTGTAGTGACAGACATTGAAGGTGGAGCTCAAATAGATTTGTTTGAAGTTCAGTGCTTTGCTAAGCTTTTGTTCAACTTGTATTGTCTAGAGGAAGAGTAGAAGAACAGTCTATTTTGTAAAACATGGAGGAATTACCACAAAACTGAGCACGCCATGGACAGCCCCACTTTCGCACCCTTAGCAAAAATCTGCTCCTGTGGAATGGGCCTCAGTCAGAGAGAGGTGTTTCCGTCCATCTAACCATGAAGAAATCTCACTGAGGATGTGTTAGGACAATTCACCCTCTGATTATTTGTTCAGGGCCATCACTGGCCAGGAGTGATGTCGCTGGTGTAGACCTTAGTTCTAGCAGGATCGGTGCTACTCACCACCGTGTACCCAATACCGCTCGTTTATCACTTGATACACAGTGCTCTTTATTGCTTACATTTGGATCTCTGCCACGCAGGGCATCTGGTTTCTTTCTAGATTCTATGAGCACGTTTGGAAAATGTAAGGGCAGTCGCTGTACCTGCAGGAGAATATTCTGGCTAGATAACCTACTTTTCAAATGAACAGCAACAGTAAATCACTGTGGGTCGTACCCTCAGTCAGCCAATCAAAGACACAACACAAGACTGAAAGGACAGATAGTGAGGCTGGTTTTAGTCAGGCGCTGTGCGTAAGAACTTGTCTAGTGTTGTAGGTGCTTGGAGAAGTAGTGGAGAAGTACCATATGCAGGTCTCTGAGCCCACAGAGGAACATGGAGTTGTTACAGTAAGAGCCAAAAAAGCAGTAGGAATGTCGGAGGCCAATGTTGTCTGCCTCTTCCCTCCCAATGAGTAAACATGCAACACAGCAGCAAGGCTGTCATGGCAATGAGAGTGGATCAATTCATGTTCATCTGGTCACTCATGGTCTCAATGGAGCAGTGCTAAGTTTGAGTCTGTGGTTGCCGGTGGAGGGCACTGGCACTTATTTCTGAGGGCCGGCACATATTTTTCTGCATCAGGCATTGACTGTGAACATTAGACACATGCAGGAAAGACGGAGGAAAAGAAAGACGGAAAAGCATCCCAGAGGGAGAAGGCAGAAAGCTGCAAGAGTGAGCTGAAGGGCCAGGGAGTGGCTGTAAATGGATGAAAGAGGGTGGAGATGCATTTAGGATTATGCTGCCTCGTTTTCTGTGCACGCACATTGAATTGCAGCAGCCGCGTGTTTCAGAGAAGAGTTTTGGTCACTGCACGTTTTTATTTGAAAATTAACCACTGCCAAGGAGCTACTTTTAAAACAGTCTGCAGACTCTGTCTTGTCAGGCCCTGCTACTTTGCTGTCCTCTTGCTGAGAAGTGCTCTCCGATTGACGCATAGCCGAACCGGAACAACGCAGCCTGTCTTCCTGCGAGAAGGCTCGATGCAGCGCATGCCGCGCAACAGAAAATTCCCTGCATCACCAACCGGATCAACGCAGCTCCTGTGACTTCGTCCTGCATGCCTAGGATTTCTCCACATTGTCCCCAGGGGCCCAAATACCCCGCAACCGGAAGAGGATCCAAGTCTGTGCGCTGGAAATCAACGCAAGGTCCTGGCTGTGTGAAAAATATCGACGCATCGTTTGTGTGCGCTTGGAGAAACCGATGCACTCCTCATCGTTTTCCATGCATCTCCTCCTCTGCGGTCCCTTACGGATAATTTAGACACACCGAGGTACTTTGTGCTTGAAAGAGACACTTATTGCTTTTAAGAACTTAAAACCCTTTTTACCATTCTCTAAAGTGATATTTCAATGTTTCCTTATCAAATATTGATTGTTTCGTCCTTATTTTACCCAGATAAATATTCTATATTTTTCTAAACCTGTGTGGTGTATTTTTGTGGTGTTTATACTGTGTTATTGCATGACTTATTGCACAAATACTTTACACATTGCCTTCTAAATTAAGCCTGACTGCTCAGTGGCAAGCTACCGGAGGGTGGGCACAGGATAATTTGGATTGTGTGTGATTTACCCTGCCTAGAGAGAAGATCCTTGCTTGGGCAGGGGGTAACCTAACTGCCAACCAAAGACCCCATTTCTAACATGATGTTATTACGTAGATCAACTGTACTGTGTCTATTCATCTTGCATTGATTTCAGGCAGTTTCAGTTATGCTGGGATTCATATATGTGGGTTTTAGACTAGGCACAGTAGTCCACTGCTGCTTCTATGCTTGTTTTCCATTTAATCCTCTCATTAAGGGTGGCTCTTTAATAAGTTCGGTAATTCAGCGCACCTGGAAGATCATTATGTCTAGAACAACATCACTGGGGTTTAGAAAAAATGTTCTGAGTTCGGAAAGCAAATAATCTGTTGAATTGGATTAAACACAGATGATTCCACAGATTATTCATAATTCATACTTGGAATTTTACTCGGAGATATAGGCAGCTTTAAGAAAATGGTGTCCCTTTGGGTAAATGGTCCTGGTAACCCTTGTTACTGGGTCCAGCAGAGATTATGAGCATTTCCTAGTGAGGGCCTGGTTATCATCCTTTAACAAGGTCTCAAGTACTATCATTCCCTGCATGTTTCTTCTTTTAAACACAACTTGATGGCTAACTGGGTACATGTTTCTAATACTTTTTGAATGTTTAAAAAAAACACACAAATATGAACCATAATAAACAAATAACAACACTTTTTGTGGTTGGATTTCTACTTTTTGTTTTGAAAATCATAGATTTTTTGATAGATGCTAAAAATATTTTTGGGGATGTTACTTAATATGATATGTACAGGTGCTCTTTCACATCTGTATTCTCATCAATCACCAGTCCTTATTATGCACCTAATCAAAGCTATTACAATTTCCAAATACACTACAATATAGATTATCTGGGTAAGAGAGATCTGAAAATTATTAATTAATTTCTTCTCAGGGTCAGCATCTATTCCATTAAATATCTACTGTAGTAGAATGAATAGAATAATGTACAAATGTGAGTGAATTATTATCAGGCTTGTCGATGATCCAACTGAATGTCCAAGAAAAAATATTTTCCTGCTTTTTAAAATATCCTGTGGGGCGATCCTCCTCACAAGTAGTGTGAGAACGTCAGAAATGGACATACCACAAATAGCAAGTAAGACCCTAAACTAAACAGCAAATGCAGCCACATTACTAAATATAAGGTATCAATTCTGCACACATGGAGAAAATGCCAACAGGTGAAGTAGATTTAGAATCTACCTATTCTAAATAGTGTTGGTAAGTGAGGTAGACCATAAATAAATGTGTTCGCACACACTGGCCCTTACTTCAACAAATACAGACAGGATAGGAGAAGATTCACGGAACCTGTCATCCAAAGAGTGGTAATGGGATGGTTTACTTCGGTGCAGAATGCCATCAAACTCCCCTCTACCCTGCACCTGTTTCAAATCTCACTTTCAAAGTAAATGTGCCCTTCATTCCTGAATCCTACTCCTCATGGGCATGGCAGTGCTGTAATGACTCTCACAGAGTATCCAATCTTCAATTACTGGCAAATAGGAGGTTGAAATGCAAAATCTGACCCCGATCTAAGCACACTCTTCTCAGTTCAGTCGGGCTCGCTGAATTCACGCCCTCATTTGGCTCACTGGCTAAACAAAAAATGCAAATTAAAAAGGTTGATCACTTCCACTATGGATCAAAATAGTGGAGAGAGTGCATGCAGCAATGTACAGCACCATAAGTGCCTTTTGCTTTTCAGATGTGCTCAGGGCCAGAGATCCTGTAAGGTGAGGTAGGACAGCTGCCTTAGAGTAACATCTCTAAGTGATATCAAATACACATACAATAGCATGAAAGTCCCCAAAAAATCATTTTCGTACTGAAAGCGTAGCACTCTGGTGGGGACATGGGGCTAAACATCTGAGAATTTGGTGCAAGGCAACACAGCAACTCATCTTGCTGTTCTGTCCTTCCTCAACAGGAAAGGGCAGCAATGGGTTGTTTCTATGAGACATTGTGCATTCCTTTCCCTTCCAACTGCGCTGGTTCCATTTTGAACACAGCACCCTTGCACCATGGTATGAGGGTGTCTGCATTATCTGCAGGAAAAGGCACCTTCCTGCACTTAAACAATCCAGAGAGGCTTTTTCCTCTGCAGCACACATAGTGGAAATAATTAGGAGAAATAAAGATGCATGAAAATCCATGGGTGTTGCGTGGGAAAACCCACCTCAACACCCATGGGACACTTCCCCAGTAAAGACTGAGGCACGGCAGCAATTTGGGCTGCCTTCCCCTACTCTATACCTATGAGGCCATTCAAAGCCACGCAAAGTAGCTTTGCTTGGCCTCATAGATGTGGTTGAGAGGTTTGCTCCTAAAATGGCACAACGGTGGTGCACGTCCCTCATAAATAAGTCTCAAGGCGTTGTGCATAGAACATTATGTTGCAGTGGCTATTATTACCGGAATTAAATCAGGGGCCGTATTATAAACAGGTGCATTGGCTCAGAGAAGATCTGTGTGCCTGTTGGAAAAAAGTTTACACTTAACTTAGTTCATCAGCAGTATTTAGCACAGCTCAGAAACAAGGGACCTTTCTTGAACTACTGTGCAGGCTGCAAGAATATCTGGGTGCCCTTTTTTAAGTCAATGTCTGTCCAAGGAATATACACTTAGGCCCATATTTATGGGCTTTGGAAGCAGGGCAGCACAGCAAGTCACATAACTGAAGTACCCTGGCTCAAAGGGGAAGGAGAGGAATGCCCATTACCTATGGCATACTTCTCATTCCTGTTTTTCCCCACTGTGATGGTGCTCTTTTAGCAGCCTAGCTCATATTCAGGCACCTTGCACCATGATGCAAGGATCTCACCTTGCATGCAGGATTGTTTTGGTACATCTGCAGAAAGGAGCACCTATCTACACAAAATCAGTCTTGGTAGACATTTTCCTCTTTCTCATATATGCTGCTGAATGCAACACACATAGAAGGAGAAAAAACACGAGGAGAAACAAGATATATGTTAGTTAGCTGGAGCATCTAACATTCTTGCACCATGTTTGCATGTTTCACACACACTCAAATCATAAAGCTCAGTGCATGGGAAGGCGTGGGGAGGGGGAGTATACTTTACACTTGTATAGCCCTTGACCTGAGTTCACCACAGTGCTCACACGCAGTAAGATCTATCTTTTGCTGTTGGGGTTTGCCATCTTATAAAATAGCCTAGATGTGAAAGATTTTTCTCAACTTGATGTATCTGCTTAGACGTGTAATCACACTCCTAAATTGAAATGACTCCAGTATTTATTTATTTTCTAAAGAAATACACATTTCTTTACCAGCACTTAGTGGCCTGGTATTAATAATATTTAACAGTTTCCCAGGACGTGACCTGCTGTAGTTAAATTAAATGTTTCTTTGCCTTACCTCAAGTTTCCCAACTCCCGATCTGCAACTGGATTGTTGTGCCAATGGGAACCGAGGCATGGATATATAAGGTAGCAGGAAGGCATGAGGAGAATCACCATCCTTGTAGGTGTGACTGATTTATTGAATGTGAGAACATTCATACTTCAGTGTTATTTGTCTTTTATATTTGGTATGTTCTGGTTGAGCCACTTGATTGATGACATGATTGCTGAGTGCTCAAGATCTGGTCAATTACACAAGCACACTAAATCACTACATATAAAAACTCTCCAACTTAAGTACCAATAATGGGGTTCTTTTCACTGAGGGGATTACATAAACTCAAGTTATCATTGTGATTTTGAGCCCTAGGGATTTTATATCTGAGTTAAAATGTCATACTATATATTTATTTCGACAAGCAAAGGACCTAAAACACTTGTTAGGGAGGGACATAAATTAAAGACATCAATAACATACCCTAAATGCTGATACTCAGCAGCAAAACATTTACCACAGGTTGTTCCTTCAGTTTTACTGTCTCTGTGCTCCCTATCAGGTTCAGTGCTTAATTTGTAAATACAAACGTTCCGGTGCCCAATGCAGCTGCTGCAATTAACTGTGCAAGCACGGAATACTGAGGCTGCGTAATCCTTAAGCCATATCAGGCCTCTTTAAACAATTTACAGGCACTCCCCGCCCCTTCAGCTCACTCTTGCTGCTTTCTATCCTGGTGACACGTTTTTCACTTCCTCCCTCTTTCATATGTGTCTTTTACTCGCAGTAAATGCTTGAGGCAGAAAGTAAGTGCTGGTCCCCCGCACCGGAAACCACTGGCACAAATTAAGCACTTACGTGTATGTATAAATATATATGATCTACTTACACTCGCACTAAGCTCTGTCAACTTTGCCAGCTCTCAGCATTTCCTAAAATGTAAAGAAATGTTCCCAGACCTCTCCAACACCCCTCCCCCACATTCCTCTGTATGTAAAAAAAACATAATTTGGCTTATCTTATCATTTTCCCAATTAACATCACACGTAAATGTGATATCTGGACCCTACCCCCTTTTTCCATGCCCAGCTGAATCCTCCCATCCACACGCACTGTGGGTTCTCCTGCTCGCAAACAGAGACTCAATAGCAGTGGTAGAGAGCACCCAATCATGGAGAGATTAAGCTCCCGTCCGCCCATTCGGTCCAAGCAGTTGAAGGTGGTGGGAGTCCTGTCTCAACAACTTAACTGTTGACAGACATTTATTTAGTGGAAGCTTCCAAAAATGCCCAAGTGCGCCTTTGGAAGTCTTGACTATTAAATCTTTGAGGTGCCAGATTCTCTTTCCTTCATCCACCCTATTTCTTAATGAGTTAATCTTCATTATTGGATACTACAATTGCAATGGCTTAGAAAATATCAACACAGCGGCACTTTTGATGACCTAACTGCCAACAAAACTCACATCAGAAGCCCTAAGCCACTGTGGCCTCCAAATTATGGCAGTGACCAACCTCTGTTATGGCATCACAGTTTAATCTTAATAACGGAGACAACTTGACTAGCCTGGGGTCCTGATGACGTGCATGTTCTATGCTGTTGTTACAAGTAGAAGGAAGAAGCAATTAAACTAATAATCGTGGTCTCACTGTGTAGGAAGTCATGACTGAGGAAAAGATGTACAACTTTTGCAGGAAACAGGGAAGGCCCCATGTCATAATGCCATGGAATGTGAAAACTGTGGGGGAACAAGGAGGAAGGCCCAATGTGAGACCACACATGTGGCTGAAAAAATTATATGACCATAGCAATACGTGCTTTGGATTGACAATTTGTGGCAACCATTTTGGTATCCATTAAATCATGCATATACGCATCTTCGGATTGGGAAGGTGGGCATTTGGACATTGGCCGATGGGCTGGTGCTTCAGGGTCACCTGAAGGCTGTGTTGTTTAACAAGGTCTGTCAATTTAATTTTAAATTTCAATTTACTGTTCAGTTAATTAAAACCATTACAAGAAAGCACAGTGGATAATATTTGCTTTAAAATGTGGTAACATTTAAAAAGAAAGGAAGAAAGAAATGGAAGAGGAAAACAAAAAACCTGTTAAGAAGGAGTTAGTGTTTGCCTTCGTTTTCAGCAAGAGGCACTTATGTTTCATTTTGCCCCACATGCACCAGGCTGTCCACCCCCACTGACTGGGCTAGCAGCCGCCTGAGAATTGTCACGTATTTTTTACCTCTAGCCAAGGCCCAAGCAGCCAAATGTGAAAAGCAGAGATTGGATGTCTCCATGCAACTCCGCGCCCCCAGAGCCAAAGTTACTGGAATTATTAACTCTCTCCTATCGGCTTCTAATATGGGACAATAGAACAGAAGGTGTAGCCATCAGAAGCTCTGTCAAACAGCCTACAGAGCCTTACTGTCTTCCTTGCCCCCACCAGTAACTGTTATGTGGGGCCAGCATCATAGGCAGGCTCGGAGTGGGTAGGGGCTTACAGTAATGTCTCTAGGCTAGTATTGTTTTGACCATGGCAGACTTCAGCTTGGCACCCCAGTGGGACTGGCACAGATGCATAGAAGTAGTGTCCTACTGCCCTGTTGTACTGTTAAACTAATACGGGGTGTTGAAAGCACAGCAGCCTTACTGGGGTCAGGTGACGTGGCCTTTGGGACATCATCACCTCATCCATACTGAAGCAGCAGCAGCTCTGTGCTTTTCTGTTGCTGGCACCTCAGCCCTAATGTCTTTCAAGCCATGGTGGACCGGGGTTTCCATGGGCCTCCCTGTGAGGCATCTTTCTCAACAAGGAAAATTGAGAGAATATGACAATAAATTTAGATTTGCCAACTTTGGAACTAGTGAATAGGTTTGAGTCCTAGTGTGAGCTCAACATCCTGTGATTCTGGGCAAATCACTTAATTTCCAAAGGCCTAAAATAAAAATGAATTTGACCTTGTATAATGCAACTGATGCTCATATAATCCCTCTGATGCCCTTCGGCTGAGTTCATGCTATATAACATCACTATAAAAAATAAACTTCTGTTTGTTCATGTTTTAAGAGGCTGCAAAGGCCTGAGCATGCTATTGAAAGAGGATGCCTGCTATAACAATAAAAGCAGCCATATTCCTTTTTAACATGGCTTTTCTGCCTTTGTTTAGCTTACCACAGTCACAGATCGTTAAGGAAGCTTTACACCACATTATATACTACTTTTACCCTAACTTTACTGTATAAAGTACATATTGATCAGATAACAAAATACTGGCTTTATGTTTTTCTTCATTTTCTTATCACACAGGACATTAACAAACCAAGTAGATGGTGATCATAACCAGATAAGAAGTAGTGGGCTTTGGGCTGTTTCATTTCACCTCACCCACCTGGCCAAAATGTAGTGCTTCTAGTTTTTACCAATGTTTCTGGCTCTTTAAGACTTAAAAAAGATAAGTTACCAAACATTTCTTAACAAGCATTGGCAAAGCCAACAAATCTTGCCCATGGTTGAGCTTTTGGCTTTGGCGGTTGGTTGGTGGTGGGTAACAGGACTGTTATATAAGGCACTATGGGCCAGATGTAGCAAAAAAACAAATTGCGAGTTGCAATTTGCGAGTCCATCCGACTCGCAAATTGCAACTCGCAATTTGGTATGCAGTACGGTGTCTCAGACACCGACTGCAACTCGCTATGGGGTCGCAATGACCCACCTCATGAATATTCATGAGGTGGGTCGCAAATTGCGGCCCCATAGCGAGTATAGGCACTCGCTAACATGGAGGCCTGCTGACGTCAGCAGACCTCCATGTTCGTGACCTGCTTTTAAATAAAGCAGTTTTTTTTTTTTTAAGTGTAGCCCGTTTTCCTTACAGGAAAACGAGCTGCACTTAAAAAAAAACGAAACCTTTTGTTTCGGTATTTTTTCAGGGCAGGGAGTGGTCCCTTGGACCACTCCCTGCCCTGAAAAAATATTTTTGGGTCCAGTCACAAACTGGAAGGGGTCCCATGGGGACCCCTTCCAATTTGCGAGTGGGTTACCATCCACTTGAAGTGGATGGTAACTGCGATGCCATTTGCGACCGCCTACGCGGTTGCAAATGGTATTGCATACCACTGCGACTCGCAAATAGGAAGGGAACACCCCTTCCTATTTGCGAGTCGGAAATGCATATTGCGTGTCGGTAACGACACGCAATATGCATTTCTGCATAGCAAACCCACGTTTGCGAGTCGCAAACGGCGATTTTCGCCGTTTGCGAGTCGCAAATGGTTTGCTACATCTGGCCCTATGTATTTTAATGCAAACCCATATTTACTAAGGTAAATAAGCATAAGTTTGCCTGAAAATGGTGGCCTACTTGGGGATGGAAAATAGAGAAAAATAAATATGAAATATCTCTGAAACCCGCACCTGGACCCAGCCTGAGTGAGTCCTAGTCGCCAAAGTGGTTCCTCTTCAGTCCTGGGCCCTTGTTGGGGGTGCAAAAGGTGTCCAGATAGCCAAAATCCAGAACCTGGGACTAAGAAAATGTTTGGCTAGAAACTGCTCTGAAAACTGAGGGAAGACCAGGACCAAACTACTTGTCAATACCCCCAAGGTACATTACGGTTGTCTTGACTTTGATGCTGCTACTGATATGTTCTTCTCTGGAGCAGCAAATCCTGTTTAATGGTCTTTCACCTTCTGGAACTTTCAGCAGCTACAGCCTCCTGCCTCATCCTGCTAGAGATTTTCTACTTTTAATAATTGACTCTTGCCTTGTTGAACTTTCTCTTCTTAGAACTTTGTCACCAGAATTTCTTCTAAGTCCAAAGGTGAGCACAGATCGGGCCCAATCGACCTCTTGCATCCAACCCGCACTCCCTTGTGGTCAGCCATATTTTTCAACTTTGACCTGGTGTTGCACTACTAGATGGCCTTGGTTGGCACTTTGATGTTTTAGGTGCTAGTTTTTCATAAAAAATGTAAAACATCTTAACACTGTTCTGATTCAATGTTTGATGTTTTGATGTCAAATATTAACAACTTCCCTATTTTTCTAAATTGGTGTGAGATTGTTCTTGCATTGTGTTTTTACTTTTTGTGAAAACACACCACAAAGTACAGTTTGAGTCCTGCATAAATACTTTACATTTGTTTCTAAGCTAACCCTGGCTGCTTTATGTGTTGAGCTTCCAAGGGTTAAACACAAGTTAATTTAGTGACATTTTGTTGTTCATCCTGCCAGAGACTGTGGCAGTTGGTTGACCAGGGCTAAAACCTCAGTCTACCAACAACCCAATCACTCACAATGTGTTTTCATGTACTATATGTTATGGTATCAACATTGTGAAGTAATAAGCATTGCATTTGGTGTCCAAGTTATGTTTTGCATGGCAGTTGTGCAAGTTATGTATTGTGGGGATAACTATAACTTGCTAATCCCAGTATTTTTTAGTTTTTAATCATTCACTTTAGCTGTACTTTAAGTGTTGTTTTAATAAAGAATTCCATTGTTTTTAAATATTTTGAAGGCACTCAGATAGATTTATTTTCCGGAGATTCTGAATAAATCCAAATTTCATTACCACAAGATTATCCATATACTGATGATAGATAGGGAGTAGTTATAATGAGGCCAGCATTTCCACTGAAAACTATTTTTGTTTTCTTAATACCTATGGTGCCATTCAATGTATCTGTACAAAATGCAAACAAAAATCATCTAATTTGGGTTTTTAGATGTATATTTTGTGCAGATATGTGGAAGTGGAACCAATGAGGACATCTAAAAATGTATGTTTCTCATTTTAAATCCTACAGGAAGCTTGAGTGTGTGTGTGTGCCTGTGTATTCACAGAAAAAACCCAAAGTTTCAAATTAAGTCACAGTTAGGTGAATATGTCAGTGACAACATTAACACTATGACATAAAAGAAACACAGTAATTCACCAGTTATAGTTAGCAGATCTAACTCTAACTTGCACCCCCTCCAAGCACTGCTTATGACCTCACATATAAAATCACGCATGACATGTTCGATGACACCAGTTATGAACTCATTGATGATATCTCAAATTAATCAATTGAATAAATCACTGATGACATCATCCAAGCTTCTTTTGGACACATTGCTGTATAAACTAGTATGGCATTATAGGCTTGAAAGTAAGTACAACATAGGTCTGAATAATATGGAGCTTCATTAATGCCATCATGGATAAAATATCCCTCCGGTGTAGCAAGCATGGGTTATGTGCAACATTGACGCTTCACAGATATCCTATTTCACATAACAATCAACCACTGATATATAGGAAAAGTAAATTGCACACAGTGTGCAATCTGTATACAGGTATTCAAAAAAGCCAAGTCCTTCAAGATCCTCAACGTGTCTTTTAAAATTAATAACCTACTATAGACAGCCTTTATCTGCATTAAATGCCTCACAGTCACCAAACCTACATTGAGAAATTAAGATGATATTAGTAGAAACGTGGGTACTTTAAGCAAAGTTTACTCTATGGGAAGGGGTTTCCAAGACCAATTAAGAGTGAGGGAGTAGCAACCCCCCTTCTTTAATATGTTATTACCCCAGGGGATGGGGCCATGGACCCAGCAGGTCAACCCTATGCTGTGCAAGCCAAAGGCTGTGCGTGCTGTGAGGATGGCAGGCTACTGGTGGTTCAGCTACAGGACCGGGCAGTTGGCTGAGCCCTGTGACCAACCTGCCACTGCACATGGCCAAAGGCTGTGCACAGCATGCAGTTGGCTGTCAGCCTTTATCTGTATTAAATGCCTCACAGTCACTAAACCTACATTGAGAAATTAAGTTGATATTAGTAGAAACATCAGTACTTTAAACAATGTTTACTCCATGGGAAGGGGTTTCCAGGACCAATTAAGAGTGAGGTAGGAAGTAGCAACGCCCCTTTCCTTTAATATATTATGATCCCAGTGGATGGGGCCCTGGACCCTGGAGGCCAACCCTATGCTGTGTAAGCCAAAAGCTGTGCGTGCTGTGGGGTTGGCAAGCTACTGGGGGTTTGGCTACAGGACCAGGCAGTTGGCTGAGCCCTGTGACCAACCCACCACTGCACAAGGCCAAAGGCTGTGCACAGCATGTAGTTGGCTGTCTGCCTGGATTTGAACGTAATGCTGTGCTGCAAGTGAGGCCCTGCAGATAAACACAAGCTACGCACAGCCAAGGCCATGGACGGCATGAGGTTAGCTGTCTCTAGATGGCTGCCTGTGGAGAGTTGGATGAAGGGCCTCGCTGTAAGCCAGGCCCTGTGGCCCACCCCATGTCGTGCGCAACTAAAGTCCATGAACAGTGTGGGGTTGGCTGCCTGTGGGGGTGGGTTGACTGCCTCTGGACGGGATGGCCAAGCGGCCAGCCTCAAATCCTCTGCTATGCAAGGCCAAAGGACTTGCACAGCATAGGGTTGGCAGCCTGTGGGGAGGCCAGGCCCCACAGGCAAGCCCATGCTGCCCACGGCCAAAGTTCATTTGTGCTTAGGGATTGACTTCATGTATGGTAGTAAAGTATTACTTTACATTAAAAAAAACGTAGAAATTACTTAAAAAAAACAAAGGCTAAAGTAACATTATGGTTAAGTGTGATAAAAGATCTGTATTATTTAAAAAAGAAACCTTCGAAATGCCCTGAAATAACAAAGGTTACAGTAACATTATAATTAGGTGACTATGTCAGTGACATCATTAAGGTTTTGAACTAAAAAAAACAGAAATTTACCAGTTATAGTTAGCAGAGCTCAAACTCCCACACTGCTTCATTGTCTGTGGATTTGTGATTTTTAAAAATTATTTTGGGGCTTTCAGTTTCTGGTCTGGGTCACGAACCTGAGGCCCTACCTGAAGTTGGCTGGCCCTAGGGTGCATGCTTGGCTTTGTGAAAGCAACAGGGTCCAAAGAACCTACAAGAAAAAAGGTATTTGTTCCAACAAGCCAAGGGAGCACTTCTAGGGCCACCCACTGGCCTGGGGGTTAGAGGATTGTCTCTTAGACCCATAACACCCACTTTCATTTTTTTTGCGCGAAGTTGGCACCGAACAATGTATTATCTAATGGCAGCTGCAACAGAACTTTTCCTGTCATAGCTGTTTTTTCTGAAATTTCTGGTTCATGCACTATCGTTTGGATGATAGAAGAAAATGCTCCCTGTTAAAAATAGATGTATTTATTTTTTAGATTTTTTGAGACAGCTCACTGTTATCAAGTCCTGTATTGCAATCTCTTAATGATCAATGGGCAGTACATATAAAACTCCCTCTCTCAATATCCTGTTGAATATTTGTTGTACAGCAAATGTATATAAAAGTGCCATATACGTTTATATGATAATAAGCCACTGGATGCCTATGAGTGAATTTTAGTTCCAGGCAAGCTTAGATGTAATCTGGTCTGAAGTTTTCTAAGGGGCACTTCTGTTATTGCCCCACCCCCCCCCCACTGACAAGCTGAAATGTTCTCACTCACACCATTTGATCAAGAAGTTTTGTGCAACTCCAAATATATAGGACAATCAAAAAAGTCACTTTTCAATGCAAGCAGTTGTGCTATTTAACAAAACACTATAGAACCTGATAATCAGATTGTGTTATTTCCAAAGATTGTTGTGCTGGCCATTACAAAAATGTCTCCTGAAAAAAGCAACAGGCTGAATTTTGTCATGAAAGGGAAATAAAAATACATGTTCTAGACATGATAGCAAATAAAGGAAAGGAAAACTAAAATTAAGCAGCTATTTATCTGGCTGCTGGGTAAATAGTGAATATTTGCTGCTATTTGCTTGGCCACTAGCTAAATAATAAGAATTATGGACTATTTAGCCAGAAGCCTTGAAAATAGCAGAGAGACCTCACTATTTACTTGGCTGATAGCTAAAATAGTAGAGAGCTCCCGGTCAAATAACAGAAAAACTTCACTATTTACCAGGCTCTTATCTAAATAGTTGAGATTCTGAACTGTATGTTGGACAGTCATGTAAAAGAACTTCACTATTTTTCCTGGTGCCGGCTGAATATTAGAGGTTCTGCACTGTTTGGCTGGCAGCCATGCAAATAGCAAAAAAAGGTCACTATTTATTCAGCCATTTGCTTAATAGTAGATATTCTGCACTGTTTGGCTGGCACAGGGGATGTGTAAATGGTATTGGGGGTGGTGAGTGCACGTGAGCGGTGTGTGGTGATGGGCGTGCTGGTGATGGAGGTAGTGACTGAAGATATAGTACATGCAGGTGTGAATGGAGACGAGACTGGGAGGGAGGAGGGAGACGTGGAGGAGGGGGACACAGTGGAGGCAGTGGATGTTGGTATGTCTGCATGAGTATGATGCTTGTGTGAGTGCCTGTGGGGTGTGTAGTGCTTATGTTTGCCTGAGCCACTTTTGTGTGTTGAGGTGTGTGCATGCTGGTCTGATGGTGTGCTTGGGAATGGCTGAGGTACAGGGGATTGGGTCTGGGTGGAGGAAGTTGGAGGGGGGGAGGCTGGACACAGGGACAATGGCTGCCATCAGTGCTGAGGCAGAGCATGACATGCTCTCTGTTGGGCTGCCTGGCCAGAATGAATGCCCTCCAGGTATGCATTTGTTTATTGCAAAAGCCTCTCAACACTCTGGATGGCATTCAGAATGGTAGACTGCCCAACAGTGAGGGATCTTAGGAGGTCAATAGCCTCCTCACTGAGGGCAGCAGGGCTGACTAGGGCAGGGTCTGAGGTGCCTGGGGCGAAGGAGATGCCCACCCTCCTGGGTGAGCGGGCACGGGACAAATGCTTAGGGGCTGCTGGGAGGGCGGTGTTGGTGGGGTGTGGTGGCCTGTTGATGCAGGGGGCACAGAGGGGCCTGCCACCGCAAGGGAGCTCCCTTCAGAGGAGGAGTCGCTGTCACTGCCGTCACCTCGTGTTCCCGCCATGGAACTCCCCTTGCCCTCCGTCCCACTGGTGGCTTCAGACTCCGTTGTTTCACCCTCCAGGGCCAAGTGGGATGCAGCTCCCTCCTGCTCCGGTGCCACTGGGGTACAAGGCCTAATCCAGATTGCTGCACACCTGGAAGTCACAGGAGCCTGACTAGGTGTAGATGGCACTAACCACTAGTGGGGTTGGGGTTCCACTGAACCTGCCTCTCAAGGGACCTTGCCTACCAAGCTCGCACTGGCCTAGGGGAACCCACTGCCCACCTTCCCCACCCAGACACCTCGTAATGCGTGCAGAATCAGATGAATGTGACTGTACTCACTCCCTTGTGGCTGCTGTGATGCCAGTAGCCATGCAAAAAGCAGAGGAACTTCGCTGTTTTCCAGCTGCTATCTAAACAGCTTAAATTTTGTTTTATTTTGCCTTATGGAGATTTTACCAGAAAGAATTGCAAACCAGGAATTAACACTATTAGCAACCAACTCCTTCTGAAACTTAGGGTCCTGATTTATAATTATTTATTTTACAAAAACTGGTAGTAAATTATGCATGTACTTTCTGTGAGTTGGATAGCGTTTCTCAAACAGACATATGTACTGTTTGGTAGGTTCAGACAATTCTGAATCATAAGGGGTCAAAAACTGACATGCCTAATAAATATTCATTATGCAGGTCCCAATATGTGCCCCTCATTGATTGACTCACAGAGATAGTGATTGCAATTGACAGCAAACCATCTTCTCTATGATTGTA
The DNA here is from genome assembly GCF_031143425.1 of Pleurodeles waltl. Lineage (NCBI taxonomy): Eukaryota > Metazoa > Chordata > Amphibia > Caudata > Salamandridae > Pleurodeles > Pleurodeles waltl. The sequence goes on from NC_090446.1 coordinate 1,427,658,989, forward strand.
TTGCAAAATGGATTTTGTTTTCATGCAGCGTGGTCTTTAAAGAGACCAATGCTGGTTTAAAAAATTCATCCAGTTTTGGAAAATTGCTCCTGCCTGTGACTGCCAACATGTTTGTAGAAGGGAAAGGGCATTTAAGGGTACTTTTTCACCTCATCCCTTTGTAAACTAGTTACCACCTCAACTCTGGGGTGGTTAGCTCATCAATAGTTTGCAAAAGCAATTATAGTTATAAACCATCAATAAGTACTTTCTGAATTGGAAAGGGGAGAAAACATACTCATAATAAGGGTTTTGTACTTCTGTTGTCACAAACACTGTGATTATGTGACAAGAGGTCCTTAGTGCTAGAACTGTCTTAGATGCATGCACTAACCTATAGGTTTAAAGGTCGCAAATGTTGAATTTTTTCAAGTTATTTTCAGTGGATTGGCATGGAATGCCACTCCATCACAGCAAGGGTCAAGGCATAGTGACTTGGAAGGCATTTTATGGAGCTAACTCATGCTTCCCAATGGTCATACTTATTTCTTTACATTTACCTGCAAATGTGACTAATGATACAGATGATAAGAAGATTTGCAAGACTAGTCAAAGCTATTTACTTTTCTAAAGCTATCTACTCGCTCTTGCTCACAATACCATGGGATTGTACCAGGGCCAGATATAGGATTACAAAAAGGCTCCATGTTATCAGAATACCTCTTTTCTACAGGAAATCAGGGAATTCTGGAATTGTTGATTCTGATTCAGTGCAAATGAGCAAATCAGACTAAAAGATTTGAAAATAATAATGCGTAAAAGCAGAAACTAGAACTGGAAAATGTATCCCAGAGGCATGGAGGCTTTTAATATCTAGGATTGTTTTATTAGAATAGGAACAATAGCATACAGACCCCTATGAAGTGACCAACAAAGTATAATTAAGAGGCTTTATTAGTCTTATGACAGAAGGAAGAAAATCCATGGACCCGATTAGAGTTCCGAGGATGGAGTTAACTTTGTCATGATGTGGTGAATAAATATTTACAGGTGTCTGCTGGTGCTGTGGACGACTTACTACATTGACAGAAACTGCTGTCCTGGCAGTTCCTGGTTATGCATGAAACATTTGAGGGACAGCACTGTCAGACATGATAGCCAGCCAGGAAACTTTTAGAAACACGTTTATTTTTCAAAAACAAAGTCCCAAAGCATGAGTTTGTTTTTGAAAAACAAAAAGAAGCCAATGGCCCCACATGTTGAGAATATTTCCCTAGTGTGACACAATCATCATTCATTTTACATGTCCTTTACAACATCCAGGTTTTACTCTAAATAGACTAGACATTATAAAGTAATTTCTTTGATGGCCTCTACTCTGTCAGGCCAACAGAGGAAGTATTCCGTTGAGGAGCCACAAGCAAATGAATTGAACTATAATTAACTGAACTGATTGTTATTGGAAAAATAAATAATTTTCCAGTAAATCAGGGAAATACATGTAGGCATCAAAGACAAATAAGAAAAGATACTCACAGAGATTTTTATTCATTTACTTTATTACAGATATTTTAAGAAATAAGACAAAGAATAAACATTCTTATGACCTACAGATCGATAATTTCACAGTTTAACTTTAATATTAATTTTCCACACAGGCGATGTGGATCTGCTATTGAGGTTTTAGAAGTGATTTGTTGTGATTCTCTTTCAATCATCATTTTCTGGCCTTAGCTCAAACACACCCTTTGTGCTAGAAGATGGCTCTCACAGCATTACCAATAGTGTTTGCTTCAAGCATAAGTATTCAAGAAAAGGACACAATGAAGCATCAGATCTCAGCACCTGTCTGCCATCAGCCTTCCCTAACAGTCATCTGGCACAGACAAAAGAACAGCCCTGCTTAGGAACTTTGACACATTTAACAAGGAAATCACATGACCTACCCCTAATCCTAACATCTAGAAACTACCAGTACCCCATACCCAAGACCTTCTTCAGGCACCTGCATGACACTCTGCAGCACTTTCTTTGGAATTGTTAAGCACCCAGAGTTACACTAACTATCCCAGATCTATCTTTGAGGGAGACCTCGTCACGCTAGACCTCCCTTCATATTATAGAGTTGCACACCTGCTGTACTTAATAAATGGTGGCATGGACATAGTGAATGCTTGGCCTACACATCAGAGCAGTTGGCCACGCATGGGACTCTGATCTCCCATTTCCTGTATGGAGGTCTAGGAAATACAGTTGGTCTACCAAGTCTGGAATGACAGCCGGCATACACAAAGTTAGGGGAGGCACCTTATGTAGGCAACTCTGCTGTGGACCAGACAGTGGCTTCCACAGGTGTCACCTCTAGAGGGATCCAGGGACTGAGCACCAATGTAATGACCACCGTGGGAGACCTACAAGCGGAGTTTGACTTACAGAAGTCCCAATTCTGTTTTTACTTACCAATCAGACATGCGCTCCAGCCATAGCTTTTCAAAATAAACAAACTCCCTCAGTTTAGTCGTCTGGAGGCTCAGGTACTCCTTATTCCCCACCCCCATGCACCATACGTTGTTTGCAATAAACAAATCACTAGTCATACACACCCCAGAAATTTTTTCCAATTTAAGTAAGGCCTGGAAGAGAGACCTCAGAAGCAAAGTGTAAAGTATTTCTACCAGCACAAACAGTAATACAGTGCAAACACTACAAAATAGGCACCATACCAGTTAGAAAAATAGGCCATATTTATCTAAATCTAAATAAACAAGACCAAATTGAGAAAAATCCAACATACACAAGTGAACAAATGAATGTTCAAAAGAATAAGGCCCTCATTACAACCCTGGCGGTCGGTGTTAAAGAAGCGGTAATAAAAAAATGGAATCATGACCACGGCTGAAACCGCCAACATAGACAGCCACTTTAACACTCTGACCGCCACGGCGGTACAAACAAACAGCGCGGCGGTAACTGCCAACAAACAGGCTGAAGACAATGTACCGCCCACCCTAGCACAACCCGGCAATCCGCCACCTTTTTCGGGGCGGAACCAACATGAATAAAAACATGGCCGAAACAGTACACAGAAGGGAAAATCACTCACCTCTCCACACCCCACGAGCAACCAGGACGCCATGGAGCCAGAACTGCAGATCCTGCCGACGATGGTCTTCCTGCTCCTCTATCAGGAGCTCCAATGACGGTGGCGCCCACCACAGTGAGTACTGCACCTACAACACAGGGGAGGGGGAGGGCAAAGAGAGTGACACACACACGCAACACGTAACATCCCCACCCTCACCCACAACAGTATTCACACAAATACATGCTGCAACATTACATTTACACCCCCACTCCCCCTTGAATAATGCAAGGGCAAAAGGAAATGATTTGAACGATTGTAATCAATAAAAATCCAGTAGTCAAAACTCCAAATCCAGTATATACAATTATGTACACCAACTACACAAGTCCGGATAGTGCACTAATCATTGTCCGTGGACCACTGGGCCCAAAATGCATGGAAGAGGCCCACACTAGACACATGACTCCAAATAGAGAGAACACGGCTGGGGCATCAGACAAAAAATATACAGGCATTTCAGGGGGAGGGGGAGGGGTGCACCTCAGCCTGATGAACGCACAACGCCACTGCTCCACAAGGGGGCTCCATGCCCATTGATGTATTCTGGGGAGTGCAAAGCCACAGTCTCTCAAATCTTTTCGGTGGGTGGGTTGCCCACTGCTTTATCCTGGGGAGTGCAAAGCCACAGTCTCTCAAGTCTTTTCAGTGGGTGGGATGACCACTGCTTTATCCTGGGGAGTGCAAAGTCACAGTCTCTCAAGTCTTTTCAGTGGGTGGTTTGCCCACTGCTTTAGTCTGGGGAGTGCAAAGCCACCGTTTCTCAAATCTCTCCAGTGGGTGGTTTGCCCACTGCTTTATCCTCGGGAGTGCAAAGCCACAGTCTCTCAAGTCTTTTCAGTGGGTGGGTTGCCCACTGCTTTATCCTGGGGAGTATAAAGCTACAGTCTCTCAAGACTCTCCAGTTGTTGAAGTAAGCTTCAGCAAGGCCTACTAATGCAAGGGGTTCACCTTTCTCTGCACAAAGTCCTTAGACCATGTAGGAAGAAGTTGGCACAGTAACTGAAATAAAAGACAAAGTTTATTAACCTCATGAGGTGGTAGTACAGTTCAAACAGCACCCTTAGGTAATGTCTGAAGTAGCACACTGAACTGAGAGAGCATGGTCCTTTTATACCCACGCTGGGGCTAAAAGGAGGTGGTACAATTATAGAAGCGAGACTTGTATACACGTAAGGTCATGTGGAAAATGCACAGTCGACAGGTAGGAGGAGCTAACAGTTTTCAAGGACTAACAGCTGCAGACCTTACTGAGCATGTGCGAAAGTGGGAGATGCTAAATATACCTTGTCACTAGGCAGATTTCAAGAGTAGTTAACAGAAAGGTAGGACAGAGCACATGGTGAGCTCATGGCAGCATGTGGCAGAGAAAATGGCTGCCATGAATACAAAATGGATTCCGCTAAATGTTCACAATAGTTACAAATACAGATGTCTTCTGCTAACGCTTAATCTAATTGTTGCTGAACTACAACAGACAACCCTTTCAGCATTCGCCTTTCTGGGATAATCTAAATATTCATCTTGTATATTTATGCTCATCATTTCAGCTATTTCCTTATCTAACATATGTTGTGCTTTCATTTCTGTAATATTTCTTTTGGTAGGCACAAAAGCAGTAATACACATGGAGCAGAACATTGGACCACACTGAATACAGATACAGCATGTGAAAAATATTGCAATCATTACACACAGGATAGTCAGTAGTTTCCAGCCCCAGGCGGAAACAAGAGCCCAAAACCATCCATAAAAAGTCCAAGTACCAGTCTCTGTGTGGATTTCTGCAGCAATTTTATGCAATTTAGATATTGCATCATATACTGAAGGTGAGTGATCGGGAATGAAAACACAGCAACTACCACAGATGATGCGACATGCACCACCTCAGTCAGCTAATATCACATCTAGTACCATACGATTTTGGAGCGCTACAATCCTCGCAATTTGGAGCTCCTCAGTAATATTCCCAAGTGCCAGAGCTGCCTGATTGGTAACAGCTTCCACAACCCTAGTCAATTGTCTCACTTTCCTACTGTTTAACGCAGAACCCACAAAGGGGAACAATCCTAAATTAAAATCAACATATTGTTGCAGGCTAGTATCCGTTTGGTCTACCTCATTTGTACTTATTTCCCTTTTATATCTCTTGTTAATGATGTCATTGAACAGTTTTAAATCTCGGTGATATGATGCAGGGGCCAAAAACACAGGGGGTAATAGAGAAGATACATAATACACACCTGACCACCCAACAGGTAGTCCATAGTTACCACAAACAAAATATGTATTATGTGAAGCTGTAAAACTACTATTATTTACACCCTCAATAGATAAAATCAAGGTACAATCGCTTATCCCTACTGGAATTTGCACAATGCTACGTATACATAAATCTGCTTTGGTTTTTGTAACAGAAATCACAAATTGTTCTTTCTTGTCAGAGTCTCTTATATTTGTGAAGACACATGGTATTGAAACATTGTCTGGTTGATACTCTTCCCATTCCCATTTAGTTCCTTTGGCTTGGGGATACCCATCTTTGTCTTGGTAGCATACTTGATTAAGGCGAAAAAGAAGTCCGCCCTCTGTACGTTTTCCAGATGCAAACAAAAGCGTGTACCAAGCTTGACAAGAACCATTGTATGAAAAAGGAAGAGGAATGAAAGGTGTTCCTCCTTTCTTTTGATGCGCAGGTATCATTCCACATACCCAACAGTTAGTAGTATTTGTAGCATTATGAGTATGATGCAACATCTGAATGAAAGTATTATTGAAGTACGATTGACGGTGCTTCTGCTCCTGATAGGGAAGCATAAAGTAATAGTGATCCTCTGGTACTGGAGTAGTGGCAACAAAAAACTCACGAGCAGGAGCCTTCTTTTCAACAAATCAGGTGATTGTTGCTGTAACCACCAAAACAACAACAAACCCCATAGTACTAATGATCAGTATGTTATTCATTTTAGCAACAGTGATAATCGACCCTTTCAGAAATGGATTAAAAACAATTGTTGTAGCTCTTATCCCTGGCCAGCCGCTGATTTCTTCACCACGGGCCAAGACGGGTGTCACTACTCTAATGCATGGCTGATCCCCCCCCTTGCCACATTAGCTCTCCGTTTCACTAACCCAGGGCGGTAGCTCAACCAGTTTGTTTGAAAAAATCTTCAGATTCTTTCCTCGGTCTCAAATTATATTGCGATACTCCAGAAGTCGTATGGTCCGGGAAGACCTCTGCAGATTCATGAGGTGATATAGCACGGCCTTTCTCCGTAGTCAAAATCGCTTGATGATCGGTCAGCACAGCAGGTTCCACCAAGGTAGGTAGCACTCTCTTGCAGTGAGTACTATGGACCCAATTCTTTCGGTTCGTCACTCGAACTGCTGTCCTTGTCTCAAGGAGCACCTGTTCTGGGCCTCGCCACCTTGGTTCCAAGCTGCTTGATCTTTCAAAAGACTTAATCATCACCTGGTCACCAGGTCGGAGTTCATGGCCTTCACCTGTAGATCTGTCAGGAAGTGCTTCTCGAACCTGTTGATGAATAGAAACCAAATTGTTAACTGTGCCAAATAATCATTCATCAGGACACAAGGTACATCATATACAGATTTTGGCTTAGGAACTCCCCAAATATTCATTGGCCTCCCAAATACCACCTCATAAGGACTAAGGCCGAGTCGGGAGTGTGGCACTGACCTAATAGACAATAATGCCAACGGTAATGCATCTGACCAAGTTAAGGATGTGGAAGCCTATATCTTCGCTAACTTCAGCTTCAAATTAGCATTATACCTTTCCACCAACCCTGCTGATTGTGGGTGGAAAACCGCATGGAACTTCTGTTTGATCCCTAATCCTTTCAGGACATACTTAATAACTTCCCCAACGAAATGAGGTCCGTTATCACTCCATAAAAGTCTGCAAACACCAAAACTAGGGAAAAATTCTTTCAAAAGCACCTTTGCTGTGGTAATGGCAGTATTATCCTTTGTTAGGTACGCCTCTATCCATTTACTGAAGGCACAAACCACCACCAAGACATACTTTAAATTGTTGCAGCGTTCAAGCTGAATATAATCCATTTGTAGAACTTCGAAAGGTGCAGTTGATGTAGCAAACCCTCCCGCAGGAGTACGTGTCCCTTTTCCAGGATTGTATTTTAAACAGATCAAACAAGACTGTACTACTCTCTTAGCTGTACTGGAAATTTCTGGATGCTCCCAAACTTGCGTAAGCAACTTCGTTATTGCTGAAGCTCCAACATGTGCCAGCCCATGTGCCATCTGAACCATAGGTTGTACAAAAGCTATAGGCAATTTCCATTTATCCATCTGCTTATTCCGCCAACAGCCCTCATCATCCAATTCTCCTTCTTCAGACCATTGTTCACGTTCTTTCACAGAAGCAGATTTATGTATATCTAATACGTCTTGTCTAGCATTATGCCAACGTTCAGCGTGTGACTTCACTACATACATAGAAGTAGTACTTCGCTGCATCGCACTCTCACGTGCTACGCGGTCCGCAAGGGCATTACCTTGCCCTATATTATCGGTCACTCTCTTGTGTGCACTACATTTCACAATAGCTATTTTCTTTGGATATGTCAATGCAGTCAAGAGGTTATGCACTAATTCTCCGTGCATTATCTCCATCCAGTGGGATGTGAGAAAGCCTCTCTCCTTCCAAAGCAAACTAAAATCATGAGCCACTCCAAAAGCATAGCGGCTCTCTGTATAAATGTTCACACATAACTCAGTACTAAGCTCACATGCTTGTGTCAAAGCTATTAGTTCAGCTGCTTGAGCTGACTTCTGTGGTATACGAGCTGTCTCCACTACCGTGTGTATTATGGTGATTGCATATGCAGCTGAGGTCGTACCATCTGGCAACTTCAAACAAGACCCATCAACCCACAATTCCCTGTCTACGTCTAAAAGGGGTGTATCTTGTAAATCAATACGACCCTTTGTCTGTTCTTCGGTAAGGAATATACAATCATGTTTTTCTTGTGACTGAGGCTGAGTCACCGGATATGGCAACAAAGTGGCTGGATTTAGTGTTGTACATCTCTTCAGTGTAATGTGAGGAGCCAGCAATGTCAACTCATATCCTGTTATACGGGCGCTAGTTAAATGTTGTGTCTTTGTTTGATTTAAAAGAGCATCAACCGCATGGGGTACTAACACCAACAGCTTATGTGACAAAACTATCCCTTCCCTCTGATGTATTGACACAGCTGTTGCGGCAACTGAATGAAAACACCCAGACAACGCTCGAGTGACAGGATCAAATACTTCTGAAAAATATGCACAGGGACGCTGCTTATAGCCATGTGTCTGTACTAAAACTGACAATGCACATCCATCTTTCTCATGTACGTAAAGTGCAAATAGCTTTATGTAATCTGGAGTACCTAACACTGGTGCTGAACAAAGGGCTTGCTGCAGCTGCCTGAAAGCAGTCTCACATTCATATGTTCATGGGAGGGGTATTGGAGTATCTTTAGTCAAAAGTGCTAGCAAAGGTTTAACAATGTGTGAAAACCCTAATATCCATTGCCTACAAAAACAAGTAAGACCAAGGAATGTCCGAACATCTTTTTGAGTAGAGGGTACTGGTGTGTCTAAAATTGTTTGAATACGATCTGATGTAAGTGCACGGCCCTCCTTAGACAAAAGGTGACCTAAATAGGTTACCTTTGGTCTACAATATTGCAATTTCTTTCGTGACACTTTATGATGGTGTGAAGCAAGAAAAGAAAGTAAGGACAAAGTACACTTTTCACATTGCTCAGGGGTATCAGCCGCCAACAAAATATAATCGACATATTGTATGAGAGCCACACCTTCAGGCAAAACAAAAGAATCAAGTTGTCGTTTTAACGCTTGAGTATAAATACTTGGACTCTCCGCATAGCCTTGAGGAACTCTGCAAAAATCTAAATGATCGTTTATTCAAAGTAAAACCAAACAAATATCGGCTGTCAGGATGAATATCGGCTTCTCGAAAATCAATAATGAATCGGTTAATTCTAGTATCAGTGTCCTTTTTCAGAATAGGAAGAATCGGACTGTTACAAACATTATACAGAACTTCCTCAACAACTCCAACTGCAATAAGATCATGCAAAATTCGTGTGAGTGCTTCTTCACCCTCCTGTGAAATTTTGTATTGAGGCAAACGTGGCAATACAGCTCCCTCCTTGACACTAATATGTACCGGTGGAATAATCATTTGTCCCACATCAGTATCTGAAGTAGCCCACAAAGTACTAGGAAGTGAAGCTATTGCAATATCCTCTTTAACAAGACAAACTCTTTCCATCACAGGATGATTATCATTAAAAATAACACGCACCCCTTCAGGAGAGCATCGTATTGTAGCCCTGAAATACTTGGGCATATGAAGACCCACAATATTGTCTGGTGTATTTGTAGAAAGCAAAAATGGACATGGAGCAGTAAATTTATCAACATGGAATGCAAGTGGTTGTGACAATGGTCTAGGGGAAGGTGTTCCATCGAAACCTATCGATGTAATGATTAAGCCAGACAGGGGAGCCCTTGGAATCAATTGTTTAGACAAGGCGCTACGAGTAGCTCCTGTATCAAGCAGAAACTGATCAGTAGAACCCAAAACATGTGCTGTAACATAGGGACCCCTCTGATCTACTGGAACTTCAACTGATTCCTCATCCCATCCTAGGAAATCCTATGCATAAGCAGAATCTTGGAAATCAGGCTGCACATAGTTAGACATCTGGTATTGGTTCCGTCTATCAGAAGTGTTAAACCCATCCTGCCCTCGTACATTAGCATCAACCCTAGCATGATTATTCGTGCTTCTTCTAGGTCCTGAATATCCTGAGCGATTTCTCATTTGTCCCGGACCACGTGAACACTGCTGAACACGTAGTGCTGGACAATCGGCAGCCCAATGCCCAAGTTTCTTACAATACGCACACTGATCAACAGACAAATTCAAACGAGTGTAAGAAGAACCATGAGAACCACGTCCACCTCTATCACTACCTCTAAAAGGCGGACCATAAGCTTGAGCCAACATAACCTTTGTCTTTAATTCTTTAATCTTTTCGTCCTCACTACCTTTTGCTTCTAATTCCTGACGTTCATAATACTGAGCCATAGTCAAAAGAGAAACCGGAGTAGAGGTAGTCCATGAACTTTCACTAGCTTTTAGATGACTAGCTATTCCTGGTAACAGATTTGCAACATATTTATCAACAAACAAATATCTGCCCGTATCATCTGACAATAACTGACCGCTAAAATCATGAAATGCTTCTTCAAAGTGTGTAAAGAAATCAGAGACCGATTCATCGGCCTTTTGCTTACAAGACGCTAAAACAGTCCAATCTATCTTTTTAGGGGGAAAAATCGTTTTTAACTTAGCTAATATGGCTGCAGGAAGATTTAGAATCAACTGATATGGCTTTTTCGCACGTTCCCTATCCCCGTCCATCTGTTCTAATTCTTTCCATGACGCCCCAAAAACTGCACGATCATCAATTTTACGAACAGTTCTCCACATACCTGGCAGTAATATCAATCCGAAAAATAAATCAATGTCAGCCAAAGTCATAGTACAAGAACTAATTGCTCCCTCAACTTCCTCATAAAAGGCGGCTGGATTTTTCTGCGGGTCAGGTAATGCTGTTTTAAGTGCCATTACATGTGCCCTATTCCAAGGAGTATACACCCAATTATAAATAAAATAACCCTTAGCATCAACAGATGTTTTATCATCACTTGTACCCAATCCTTTAGGAGGAACATACAAAGGCGCGGAATCCCGCATGGGTTTCGCGTGAACTATCATAGTCTTATCTTTTCAGAAGATGGAAGCTTGCACCCCACCGGTCTGAGATGTCCGTGCAACTACATCCACAGCCCTTTTCTCCTCTTGCAAGCAGACTGCCGTAACACATAATTTCACCAACCGCCTGATTGCATCAGCCACCTGGGAGAAAACTAAAAGACCATCACGCATTTGCTTATGATCAGCTGCTACATCATCGGGCAGTAACTCATCAGAATATTTCCGATATAGTTCAATAACTTCTGAGCCAAATGACTCAGTAAAATATAGCTGCTCCTTTTCCGTCCACCCTTTCATGTTGTCTAAAAGTTCAGAAGCAGAGACAAAGCTACTAATTGTTTCACGAGCAATAGATCTAAGCTCAGACGCACGGTCAGCAGGCAACATAGAGCGACTGTCTCGCATCTTCTGTTGCTCCGAACTGGAGACCTTAGCTAACTCATGAGGGGCAGAAGGAACAACATAAGGAGGTGGAGGGCGATCTCGTAACAATAAATCATCATGTGGTTTATTAAGGATAGGATAGAGAGGTTGCCTAACGGTGTATTGGCCAGTTACCTGTAATTTACATTCTTTCTCTTCTAGCTCCTTTAAGCCATTTATTTCTTTCTTTCTCATTTCCAATGCTTTCACATATACATTCTTCCGCTGCTCTTTCTCAAGCAAGGCTTGCTCATGTTTCACTCGTCCACGCAGTTCTTTCTCCCACATTCGTACACAGTCAAACATATCTTGCCTAGACTTTCGCTTACACATACATTGTTCCACATACTCAATCTTTCGCAAATCAAATGACCCATGCAAAGGCCAACGTAACTCAGGATCCGCACGAGTGCATTTATTCCATAATGTGCTGTACATTATAGAAGAAAGACCATGTTTAACATACATATCTCTATTGGGCGTCCCATCTGGGGGTGCCGGTTGCGATTCTTCCAGTCTCAAATTGGTACCATTACAAAAGCAACACAGAAAATTCTCCTCATTACCTGCCTATATAAATTGCAATTTATATATCAATTCAAAGGACACAAATTGACTAGTCACCCAAAACACGAGAGCCACAGTAAGTAGTGCTACATTACATTACCAAACAAAGGCATCAAAACCCACAGCAAGTGCCGTAAAACGTCTTACCAATCACAGGGTGTCCAGGTTCCAACTGCCAAGTTCTAAAATCGACCAACTGGTCACTGCATGATGAATGAACAAAAAGGATCTCAGTCGAGGACCGGCACCACCTGCATGGTCAAATCAGAAGAAAGGGAAAAACGCTGTGGTTGCCAAGACTCGGGTCTCCTCAGGCATTGATCTTCCGCAGCGAGATCCCAATCCATCGACGCGACCAATCCGTTGGGCATCCGAGTCACTGATGAGTCCCTGTTCGGGCGCCAATATGTTGAAGTAAGCCTCAGCAAGGCCTACTAGTGCAAGGGGTTCACCTTTCTCTGCACAAAGTCCTTAGACCATGTAGGAAGAAGTTGGCACAGGAACTGAAATAAAAGACAAAGGGGGTCATTCTGACCCCGGTGGGCGGCAGGAGCCACCCGCCTTGAGGGAACCGCCGACTGACCGCACCGCGGTCAAAAGACCGCGGCGGTCATTCTGGCTTTCCCGCTGGGCCGGCGGGCGACCGCCAGAAGGCCGCCCGCCGGCCCAGCGGGAAACCCCCTTCAACGATGAAGCTGGCTCCGAATGGAGCCGGCGGAGTTCTAGGGGTGCGACGGGTGCAGTGGCACCCGTCGAGATTTTCAGTGTCTGCTTTGCAGACACTGAAAATCTTAATGGGGCCCTGTTAGGGGGCCCCACGACACCCGTTCCCGCCAGCCTCTTCCTGGCGGTGTAAACCGCCAGGAACAGGCTGGCGGGAAGGGGGTCGGAATCCCCATGGCGGCGCTGCTTGCAGCGCCGCCATGGAGGATTCCCTGGGGCAGGGGAAAACCGGCGGGAAAACCGGCGGGAAAACCGGCGGGAAACCGCCGGTTCCCCTTTTTTGACCGCGGCTTTACCGCCGCAGTCAGAATTGCCCCAGAAGCACCACCAGCCTGTTGGCGGTGCTTCCTCCGTCCCCGGCCCCGGAATGACCCCCAAAGTTTATTAACCTCATGAGGTGGTACTACAGTTCAAACAGCACCCTTAGGTAATGTCTGAAGTAGCACACTGAACTGAGAGAGCATGGTCCTTTTATACCCACGCAGGGGCTAAAAGGAGGTGGTACAATTATAGAAGCAAGACTTGTATACTTGTAAGGTCATGTGGAAAATGCACAGTCGACAAGTTGGAGGAGCTAACAGTTTTCAAGGACTAACAGCTGCAGACCTTACTGAGCATGTGCGAAAGTGGGAGATGCTAAATATAACTTGTCACTAGGCAGATTTCAAGAGTAGTTAACAGAAAGGTAGGACCGAGCACATGGTGAGCTCATGGCAGCATGTGGCAGAGAAAATGGCTGCCATGAATACAAAATGGATTCAGCAAAATGTTCACAATAGTTACAAATACAAATGTCTTCTGCTAATGCTTAATCTAATCGCTGCTGAGCTACAACACAGTGGGTGGGTTGCCCACTGCTTTATCCTGGGGAGTGCAAAGCCACAGTCTCTTTTGTCTTTTCAGTGGGTGCTTTGCCCACTGCTTTATCCTGGGGAGTGCAAAGCCACAGTCTCTCAAGTCTCTCCAGTGGGTGCTTTGCCCACTGCTTTATCCTGGGGAGTGCAAAGCCACTGTCTCTTAAGTCTTTTCAGTGGGAGGGTTGCCCATTGCTTTATCCTGGGGAGTGCAAAGCCACAGTCTCTCAAGTCTCTCCAGTGGGTGCTTTGCCCACTGCTTTATCCTGGGGAGCGCAAAGCCACAGTCTCTCAAGCGGATAACAGTCTCCATTGGTTCTGGAGGGGGATTTGTGCCCAGAGTGCTTCATCTTGCCAAGGACAGAGGTAGTGGATGTGATACTCCACTGGTTCCAGAGGGGCTTTGTGCCCAGAGTGCCTCATCCTGCCAAGGACAGAAGTAGTGGATGTGATACTCCACTGCTTCTGGAGGGGGCTTTGTGCCCAGAGTGCTTCATCCTGCCAAGGACAGAGGTAGTGGATGTATCTCTCCACTGGTTCTGGAGGGGGCTTTGTGCCCAGAGTGCTTCATCCTGCCAAGGACAGAGGTAGTGGATGTATCTCTCCACTGGTTCTGGAGGGGGCTTTGTGCCCAGAGTGCATCATCCTGCCAAGGACAGAGGTAGTGGATGTATCTCTCCACTGGTTCTGGAGGGGACTTTGTGCCCAGAGAGCTTCATCCTGCCAAGGACAGAGGTAGTGGATGCCTTTCTCCACTGAAAGTGATGCTTCATGGAAGCTTCCCAAGCTCCTGGAACTCACCACCAGCCTCGGATCTTGGGGGTGTGGCCTTGACTCTGGTCCCTGTACTGTGGGGCACACTGCTGATTGACCTGTCCTTTGGACACACGTTTGGGGATGAAGGGTTGGCTGTGTTGTGGTAGCCACATGGGTAGGGGACTCTGATACGTTGATGGTTAGGCTTGTGGTTTTGGACTGGCCAGTTGTCGCAAAGGGGCCAGGCACATCGTAGTATCAGTATGGGGCCTTCATCCTGGGGAGGGCTGTTTGTCTCTGGCATTGGCTGCCGGGTGGCAGTGGCAGCAGGGCCTGTGGATGGAAAGGGAGAGTGTTACATTGTGGAGATGTACTTGTTTGCATTATCGTCTAATGCATGGTGTAGCTTGACTTGCTTCCCAGTGATGGCAATGACAGCTGCAGCACTGCAGACATTGCTTGTGTTTGACATATTGTGGCATAGTTTCTATTTTGCTTTGAGTGTTGGGGATTGTGGATAGCATTGCTTTCATTCCCATGTGCTGGAACGCAGTTGAAACATCCTGTTGGTGTGGCATGTGGTATGCTTTTCCGTGTAGATGTTCCAGTGTGAAGTGGGAATGTGAATTTGTGGAGTGATGCATTGGGGGAGTTGTGGTGCATGGCATTGTGATTGATATCTGTGCATTATGGAGAGACTGTGTGGGGATAGTGGCAATGAGGTGGTGTGGCATGCAGGGGAGGGGTGTGAGGTGATGGGGAGTGCAGAAGTGTGAGATGGGGTGGATTAGGGAGTGGTGGGGACGCATACTGTCCAGGAGTGGGTGGTGTCTGAGGAGTTTTGTTGACTTACCAGAGTCGACTCCTCCTATGATTCCAGTCAGGTCTTCAGAATGCATGATGTCCAAGACCTTCTCCTCCCACAATGTGAACCCAGGGGGAGGAGGTTGGGGCTCACCGCCCGTCTTGTTGATGGCAATCTGGTGCCTGAATGACATGGGATGCATCTTCCCCTGTAGGTCATTCCACCTCTTCCTGATGTCCTCCATTGTGCATGGATGGGTGCCTACTGAGTTGACCCTTTCAACGATCCTCCACCATAACTCCATTTTCCTGGCTATAGAGGTTTGCTGGACCTGAGCTCCGAACTGTTTGTGGCTCTACCCTGATGGTTTCGTCTAGCATGACCCTCAACTCATCATCAGTGAAACGTGGGTGCTTCTGACAGGAAATGGTGGTTGTGTTTGGGGGTGTGTGATGTGTGTGTAGGGTGGCTGGGGATGGGAGTGTTTGGTTATGTGTGCTGGTGGTATATGTGTGCAGTAGAAATGTGTGTATTTGTGGTGCAGTTGTGTTGTATGTGATGGTTGGGAAGTGTGTTGCTGCCTATGGTATCAATCTGCAGTGTCATCCTTTGGTGTGCTCATCGGTCTCTCTGTTGGTAGTTGTGGTTGCAAATTATTGTGTGGGTTTGTGAGGGGGTGTTATATAGTGCATTTAGCAGGTGTGTGGTACGTGTCAGGTGTGGGGTATTCAGACTATCCAATGTGGTGTCAGGTTCTGGTGGAGGTGATTTTTTGACTGCGAATTCGCACCACTAATGGTTTTCCGCCGTCAAATGACCGCCATGCCGATTTGTGGGTCGTAATATGGAGGGCGGAGAGTTGTTGGAATGGTGGTGCGGGTGGTGCCAGTGCTGGGACTGTCTCTCTCCTGCCCTCTGCCAGCCTGGCTGTTTGAGATTTGTGGCTGTATTTGGGTGTAGAATGGCAGTCACTATACCACCATTACTGGAGGTCTTTTGGCAGCCGCCAACGTGGCGGTCTTGGCAAAAGACCACCAAACTCGTAATGAGGGCCCCAGTGTCTGATGGTATCCCTCTTGCCTTCCACCAGTCCTGTCCATAATAAGGTTATTTTGCACTTATTGCCTTCAAAATCTTCTATAATGTGTAACACAGTAAATTTGGCATCGTTTGGCAGCAGCCCCCACAGGACTGTGCTCAGATAGACCACAATTTCCATCCAGAAAGTGGTGAGACCTGGGCAGGACCAAAGCAAGTGTTAACAGCATGAGCAGAGGGGTGAGGCCATCCCGTCCATTCACCACAGTTTCGCAAGGGTAAGATAGACCCTGTGGTTTTGTAACACTGTGCAACAGGATTTTCCATGCATCATAGCTGGGCAAGTTAACCCATGGATCCAAGGTGCCCTGTCCAAAAATCAACACATCGCTCTCTTGTGAGTGAGAAGAAATGACGCATCACTGACGTGACCGGAGAAGAAACGATGCACGGCATTCCTTGCGAGGAAGGAATCGACTCATTGCTGCCTTTTCCAATGCACGCTCGCTCGCGCCACTTTATTTTTGACGCTAATTAGGTACTTTTTGCAAAATCATAATTTCCATTGGTTTCTATGCTATGGAGTAAGACTCTTAGGCCCTCATTACAACATTGGCAGTAAATGCTGCTTACCGCCATGCAGAAGACTGCCAACACACCACTGCGGCGGCGGAATTCCGCTACAGCTATTACGACCCACTGCTTGGAATCCGCCATAATACAGACACCCACACAAGTGTGCCACAACAAAGGTCAGTGATAAACTGGTGAAAACAAAACCTCTACCATCACGCCAACAGGAATACGCCCACACTATCACGACCCACGAATCCACGCGGCGGTCTTTCAACAGCGGTATTCCATTGGCGGTACACACTGCCGCGCTCAAAATACACACACATTTACAAAACACAACCATAACTCGAAATACACACACCTGATACACATACACACACCACTCCCACACACCCAATCCAATATAAAACACACACCCACATCACCCACAAATCCTTACTACCAAAAATTCCGAAAGAAGGCCAGAGAGAGACACCACCAGAAACAACACTAACAGCCACAGACACACAACATCATCACTCATGCAACATCCACGCACCTCAAACAATACACAACAACACATCCCCTCACACATCACAACACACACCACCTCACACATCACCCACACCACATCATGGCACCACAACGACACCCCAGGTTCTCTGAGGAGGAGCTCAGGGTCATGGTGGAGAAAATCGTCCGGGTTGAGCCACAGCTATTCGGATCACAGGTGCAGCACACCTCCATTGCTAGAAAGATGGAGCTATGGCGCAGAATCGTCGACAGGGTCAACGCAGTGGGACAGCATCCAAGAACAAGGGATGACATCAGGAAGAGGTGGAACGACCTACGGGGGAAGGTGCGTTCCGTGGTCTCAAGACACCAGATTACAGTACATAGGACTGGGGGTTGACCCCCACTTCCTCCCCCACAACTAACAACATGGGAGGAGCAAGTCTTGGCAATCCTGCATCCTGAGGGCCTCACAGGAGTAGGAGGAGGAATGGACTCTGGCAAGTCAACTCTTAACTATTATATCCCCCACCCTACCTGCATGCCATCACATACCTGTGACTGAGATGAGGGCGGTTTCTGTGCTGTGGTTGGCTCGGAATCCGGACTGAGAGGAGTCGAGAAGGTTGTTGTCTTCAAGAAAGTTGGTAAGCTGCTTGTTGACGGTCTTCTCTATGACTTTGGCAGGGAAGGGGAGGAGCGAGATGAGGCGGAAGTTCTTCAGGCCGCTTGGGTCCGCCTTAGGTTTCTTCAGTAGGGCGTTGACTTCAGCGTGTTTCCAGCTCTCAGGGAAGGTAGCAGATGAAAAGGAGCTGTTGATGATGGTCTGGAGGTGCGGGCGATGATGTAGTTGGCTTTGTTGAAGATGAAGTGTGGGCAGGGGTCCGAGGGGGCACCGGAGTGGATGGAGTTCATGGTGGCTTTGGTCTGTTCCGTGTTGATGTGGGTCCAGGCGTTGAGGGTAATGGCTGGGGTTGTGGGTTCTGTGGTGGTCAGCTGGGTCTGGTGTACAAAGCTGTCATGTAGGTCGGTGATCTTACGATGGAAGAAGGTGGCGAGGGAGTTGCAAAGGTCTTGTGAGGGCGTGATGGCGTTGGCGTTGGGGTTGGAGAGCTCTTTGACGATGTTGAAGAGTTCTCTGCTGTTGTGGATGTTTTTGTCCAGTCTGTCTGAGAAGAAATTTCTTTTGGCGGCGCGGATCAGTTGGTGGTAGCGTTCTTGAGGGCAGTCATGTTATCAGCGGTGTGGTCCTTACGCCAGGCTTTCTCGAGAGTGCAGCAGGTTTTTTTTTATTCCTTAAGGGTGTCCGTGAACCAGAGAGGTTTTTTGGTGTTGGTCTGTCTTGGGAGGCGTCTGAGGGGAGCGAGGTTGTCTGCGCAAGGAGAAGTGGAGGAAGGGCAGTTGAAGGATGGACAGGGTGGCAAAGTGGGACAGAAGGGTAACATTCAGGGGGGTCTCATTTCCTGGCGGGGGTACTGACAATGTTCTCTGTCTTGTTCCTGGATCTCAGGGACCGTTTGCAGGGTAGTTCTCCATCTGCAGGGGGTGGGGTGCTGGTGTTGTGGTCCTGTAGCGGTGCCTCCTGTCCACTAGTGCCGGCAGAGGTGGAGGGCTGTTCATCATCCAGGCTAGTGTCAGAGGCCCCTTGTTGTGCCACAGTGTCCCTCCTGGTGTTGACAAGGTCCTTCAGCACCCCTACAATGGTGACCAGGGTGGTGTTAATGGACCTGAGTTCCTCCCTGATCCCCAGATAGTGTTCCTCATGCAGCTGCTGGGTCTCCTGAAAGTTGTCCAGTACCGTTGCCATCGTCTCCTGGGAATGATGGTACCCTCCCATGATGTTGGAGATGTCTACCATTCCTCCACCCAGACCCAATCCCTTGTACCTCCGCCTATCCCAAGCACACCATCAGACCAGCATGCACAAAAGTGGCTCAGGCAAACATAAGCACCACATATCCCACAGGCACTCAACCAAGAATCATACCCATGCAGACATACCAACATCCACTGCCTCCACTGTGTCCCCCTCCTCCACGTCTCCCTCCTCCCTCTCAGTCTCGTCTCCACTCACACCTGCATGCACTACATCTTCAGCCACTACCTCCATCACCACCACACCCATCACCACACACCGCTCACGTGCACTCACCACCCCCACTACCATTCACACATCCCCTGTGTCCTCTCCCAGTGTGTCATTGGGTCCTCCTCCCAAAGTACACAAACGCAGGCACACACCCACCCAACAGCCATCCACCTCACAACAGCCTCCAGCCCATGCACCTTCACCCAAATTCAGCAGACCTACACCTCCTACAACCACTACCTCTTCCTCCACTCCCAAACCCCCTCCATCTACCTGTCCCAGTGTGTCTAAAAAGCTTTTCCTGGCGAATATTGACCTCTTCCCTACACCTCCCCCCCTGTCCATCCCCTAGGGACAGGCTTTCCAGGTCCCAACCCAGCACCTCAGCCACCACATCCCTAGGCACAGTGGTGCCAGCAACTGCAGGCTATTGGAGTGCGCTAACCATCAGGGCTGCCAGTGTGCCACGGAGTGGGGTCAAGGACAGTCCGCCACCTGCCAAGCTAAACAAGTTGCCCACATCCCGGAGGGAGAAGCAGAAAACACCTGGCACCAAGGGGTCAGGGAAAACGAAAGGGGATAGTGGCAAGCCAGCTGCGCCATCATCAAAGGTGGGGAAGGGCCAGAAACTGAAGGGCAGGTCAGGAGAGGGCATGGTGGCACCGACTGAGGGACCAGTGTCACACCTTCTTTCCACGTCAACGCCAACCTTTACAGCGGAGAAGACTTCCACCTGCACCGCCACCTGCGCCGCCACCTGCACTGCAGCCAGCACTGCTGCCACATTTTCTGCCGCCAGCACTGCTGCCACAGAGCCCACCACCAGCACAGCTGCCAGAGAGCCCGCCACAAGCATCGCCGTGACTGACACAACCTCAAGCACCGCCGCGACTGACACTGCCTCAAGCACCGCTAGCAGCCCCGCAACATCCTGAGCCAGTGGCACCACCGCAGACATGGCTGCCATCCCCAGTGGTCAGTCATGGGAGTGGGTACACTGTGCCAGGAGCACAGACACAGGGGACCAGAGGCAGAGGGAGGGCACCTGTGGGCCAAAGGATGGGACACCCACAACAAAATACTGGCCAGGAGGCCATTTCCCAAGGCCTGGGAGCATACCACCAGTCCCAGGACACTATGGGCAAGATCCTCACAACAGTCCAAGAGAACCAGAAACTGAGAGGGGATATCACCAGGAGGCCATGCAGTAGTGGCAGACCCTCAGTGCCACCATGGCCTCCATTGCAGGGGTACTGAAGAAACTGACCACCATCCTGTGTGCATCCTCCACCCACCAGCAGGGCCCTTCCACTAGCCACATTCCAACAGAGCCCACTACTTCTGCGGCAGCTATTGGAATGGAGGCCCTGCCAGAGGACTCACAGACCACCAGTACCCCTCCCCCTGTAGCTGAGGAACCCACACGCAAGCGAGGATGTCCATTCCAGACATCTCGCAGGACATGATGCCAAGACCGCTGCCAGGAAGTGACCCTCTGCTGAACATTCTCCCTTGTCTGCCACTGACACATGTTTACTGTCCACTGCCATGTCTCCATTTTCCAATGTCCCCTTGGATACTGGACCTGGACTACCTACAGCTGGGGCAACTACTCTGATGATTACACCCATCCTGACCCCACTCATCACCCATTGCAGTCAGTGTAGGCCATTCAACTCACATGCTGTACAATGTCTGAATCCCAAGTGTGATTTAGCAGGTGGAATCACAAACCAAATGTCCATGTCAGATCTACATTTCCAAAGCATCCATACCCAATTGTCCTTCCCTCACAAGTGGCAAATCTCAACCAAAGGCATGTTCCACAGTCAGCAACAGTTGGGTTACACATTCTTCCATTGTGGACTGAGAGGATGGATAGCAACACTGATAACACCACTATCTTCGGCACTACAATTGTAGTTGGTAAAGCAGTACAGGGAAAGTAGTGCATGGACAATGAATTGCATTAGTGATGCTACACAACAGCAGAGCAAAAATAGCACTCACATTTGAGGTCAGCACAGCAGCCACAAGGGGGTAAGTACACACTCATACCTCGATGATGTAATGCCTGTATTGCTTTCGGGTTGACTACTAGTGAAAAGATGTAGTGTAGGTCATTGTTCATTGCACGCTGACTATGGGTATCAGCCACCCCGGCAGGACTTGTACGAAGATATGTGCCCATACCATGCAGACAGCGACTTATGAAGGCATTTACTTCCAATTTGGGATTTATGCGGTCACCCGCAACAAAGTTTAAGAGCCCAGCTCCTACCAGCAGCAGTAGTACACGTGAGGTGTTAGGGCATTGCCATCAGTATCAGCCTACCACTGTGACAGAGGTAAGTAGTGAGTGCTCAATCAACTGCCATGTACTGTATGTGTAGATAGGTACAATGTGGCCAGATGTCACTGTGCTATTTGTAAATGGATTAGTGGGCATGCTGCCTACCAATGCAGGATGTTGTGTAAGGAGTACAGGAAACGTCTCCACACACAACCATGAGAATGTGCCAGGCACTGGGCAAGTGTGACTGGGATGTCCCTCATCAAGTACATGAGAGCTACTGTTCCACCATTAGAGGTTTACTTCAGCATTGCTGAAGAGTTCCTCATGGTGTCCTACTGTTTTAACAGGTATTGGTGAGGGCATGGCTTGCCCTGGCATAGCAGCAGATAATGATGTTGTTACTCTTTGTGTATATATGGTTGGTATTAACCCATTGCACCTTGTCTTCCTCTGTCACCCTCCCTCTCCACCTCTGTCTTTGTGTGCATCAGCATCACCAGGAGAAGGAGAAGGGGCACCAGCGAGTGGGGAAGCTGCAGCCCACGGGACCCAGGAGGCAGATACCAGCAGAGCAGAGGGGACCATTGGGACGAAGGGCGAGGGGAGTTCCACGGGGGAGACAGGATCATTGACTACATCTTCAGATTCCTCCTTCGATGAACACTTCCTGGTGGTGGTGGACGCATCTGGGACCAACCCAGCACCATTCTTGTCTGCCACCCTGCTTATGAGCACCACCCTCCCTGTCGCTCCCCAGCTAGTTGCCTGTGCCCACTTACCTAGGAGGGTGGACATTTCCTTCACCGCAGCCACCTCTGCCCCAGTCAACCCTGCTGCCCTCAATGAGGAGGCTATTAACCTCCTGAGGATCATCTCTGTGGGGTAGTCAACCATCGTGAATGCCATCCAGGGACTGGCATCACAGATGCAGCAGCCAAATGCCTACCTGGAAGGCATTTACTGTACCGTGGCTGCCCTGCAGAGATCCTTTCAGCCTGTGGCCTCCTCATTGATGGCAGCCAGTGGTCCTTCTTCTTCCGTCCCCCCTTCAACTACCTGTTTCCGTTCCCACATCCCTCTCCCCTCACCCATCCAAGGCACACCCTCATACCAACATGCTTCCACATCAACAGACCCAGATTGCATGGACAGACACAAGCACCACATAAGACATCACCGCCATGCACACACAACAGACACATGCAGACAAAACAACATCCACTCCCTACGCAAACTCCCCCACTTCCCCCCTCACAGACACTACACCACTTATACCTGCAGTCACCACATCACCACTCCCAGGTCCTGCCACAAGTGCACTCATTCCCACTGTCACCACAATGGCAGACCCCCATGCATGCTCTCCATACACACATGCGCACTCAGCACAACTCACATGCAGCACATCCACCTTACCTGCAGACACCATCACAACATAAATTCTCACATCCACCCTGCCATCTCCCTTCATCTCCTCCCACTCACCTAAATGCCCACACTTGCACACCAACAGTCACATAGCACACACATGACCTACACGCCGCCTTCCACCTCCCAGTCCTCCCATAGTCCACCTGGTACTAGGTATGCCCCTCCTCCATCTAAGACATCTACCCACACCAAGCCCAAGAATAGCCCTCCCAAAGCAAAAGCCAAGCACCCTCCCCTAAAATCAAAATCCAGACCTAAATCTCCACCCCCAACCCGAACCAAAGGACCGCCCCAAACCCAAACTACTGACCCCCCTCAAATCCCAAGCCCCCAGCTCGGCCCCCCATCATCCCTGAGGTGCCTTCATGCCCCATTGATGTCCCTGTCATGTGAAGGCCACTTTGCAGTCACAAGTCAAATTGGGGCCATGGACATTGCCCTGTGTGCCTGTGGCACATGTTCCAGTTGGACCAGCCAGTGAGCCTCTCTTGTTTATTATTAATTATTGAGATTGCTCTTCAATATATCCACACCAGGGACCCCATGGTGTCAAGGGTTACATATTTGTCATGGATTTCTTCCACCTGTATGTGTTGCATATGTACGAATTGTTGTATGTGGTTTGTGTGTGAGTGTGTGTATGTATGTGTTTGTTTCCACCAAGCTTTTCGTGCCAGAGCAACCACAGTGGATATCCTGGCGGTGTGCAACCTCATAATATGGTCAGCGGAAACATCCTCCCCACCGACCTGGAGATGCCTCCCACTGGCAGTGGCAGCCCGCCTGTGCTGGCGGTACTGGCAGTGACTTGCCGGTGTTCGTTAACACCGCCATGGTCATAATATGGCGATCTGCTCCGCCGAGCCAACAGCGGTGCAACCACCACCTCCACTGTGCTGGTCCTTGGATTGCCAAACTCGTAACGACGGCCTGGATTTTGGCAGATGTCCCTCCTCAGGTGGAGTGGTAGACTGGCCTGGACAGCTGCATGGCCATGGGAAATTCCACATACACAGCTAGGGATGTATCTGTGGGGGCAGGAGGGCCTGTGTTCCTGGTGCTGGCATGGTCAAGGCGTGGAAGTGTGCAGACAGGCTTGTCTTTGGCATACCTACAGTGCATTACCAGCACTCTTGCACTGCAGCCTCCATTAAGTAGGTGCTGTAAGGGGAGAGGAGCACCGGAAGGCAGGAAAGTGGGAGAGGTGAATGTGTGGGAAAAAGAGTGAGGCGAGCCAGCTCCAAAGAAAAAATGGTGTCGTACAGCAATCGACTAAAAATAGGCAACAACAAGACGTACAATAAAACTAAATTATGTGTTAGACAACAGAAAACGCAATTAACAATGGTGCACTACTATATTTGACAAGCGTCTAAACAATAGCTAACAACAGTTTTAACAACACATGGCAAATGAAACTCAAAAGGAGTTAGGACTAAACAGTACATACAAAGCAGTGCTACCAAGTGTAGAAGCAGAGGGCGGCTGGGGGGAGGGATGAGCGGCAGAGTCAGGGAGACCTGCAGAACAAAGCAGCAAGAGGGGAGCAGATCAGGGATTTCTTAATGGGGTAGAACTGATAACTCCATTAAGTAGATCCGGGGGGGTGGGGAAGAGCATTGGGTGTCAGAAAAGCTGGAGTGGTGAATGGGCAGGAAAAGGATTGAGCAATCAACTCAAAATAGACAAAATCATTGAGAGAAATAAAAACAAATTACAGGTTAAACAACGGAAAACACAATTGAAAATGGTGAGGTACTAAAATTGACAAGAATGTAAACAATAGCTTACAAAGGAGAAAAAACTCAACCATTCAAACACAGCAGTGCTACCAGATGTGGCAGCAGAAGGCAGCAGATGGCAGTAAAGGGGCAACAAGAGGCAGAGTCAGGGAGACCTGCTGAGTAGAGAAGTGAGAGGACAGCAGATCAGGGATCAGGGATCTGCTTAATGACTGTTGTGCTAGTATTTCTATTAAGTAGGTGCTGGGAGGGGGAGGAGCGCTCAGTGGCAGAAAAGCAGGAGCTGCAAATGGGTGAAAGGAGCAAGCGCTAAGGTAGACTGGCTCCGACAAAAAAATTGCACGGTACAGCAATCAACTAAAAATAGGCAACAACAGCAAATTAAATACAATTAAATTACAGGTTAAGCAACAGAAAACACAACTCACCATAAAGAGGGTCTAAAATTGACAATGATGTAACCAATAGTTAACACCGATTTTAAGAACACAAGGCAAATAAAATAAAAAATGTGAAAGGACTCAGCAATATAAACAAAGCTGTGCCACCAGGCAGGACAGCAGAGGGTGGCAAGGCAGTAATGAGCGGCAGAGTCAGGGAGACCTGCTGAACAAAGCAGCGAGAGCAGAGCAGAACAGGGTTCTTTTGGGTCATACTGGGACATGTAGGTTGAGCACTATCCAGTTTGGGTGAGGACACTGAACTGTGTTACTTTTCATTTTATACTTTTTAATTTCATAGTTATTACAATGAAAATGCCAATAACGTGTTATTAAAAAAGTCCTACCATCTACCCTATGTCATCACTCAGGATGAACTAATCAGCAGCTGTTTCTAAAAATCACCTCACAGAATTTATTTGGATAGCCTTTTCTCCGTTCTCCCACACTTCAATTCTGGGTCTCCATCCTCCATCCACAGGGATGAAGTTAATACATGCCCACTGTGTAGTGAAGCTGTATCTACTCTTCATCATGTCATGCATCACATCATAACATGAAAAATGTATTCCACTGGTCAATGCACTTAAGGCCATATTTATGACCTGATTTCTGTGGCTCTTGCACCATGCAATGTGATGCAAGTGTGATGTAAACCTTACTTGGGATTTATGATGCCATGCAAGGCCACCTTGCGTGGCCCTGGGTGGCTTCATAAACCTTAAGTAATGTATGCAGCGCAAATCGCTGCATTACATTACTCTGCACCAGTGAGTTGTTTTCATGGATGATGCTTCGGTGTTCTCATGCAAAACCCATGGATTTTGAAGCGTTCCTAGATTTATCAAGTTGGTAATCCTAGGAATGCGTCAAAAAGATATGTCTCCCGAGGAGAGGCATCACGAGGTGCAGGAAGGAGTCCCTTCCTGCACAAAAACAATTCTGAATACAATACAGGCACCCTTGCACAATCGTGCAAGGGTGCCTGCATTGGTGCTAGGCAGCCCATTGTGCGATATCGCAGAGGAAAGGACAGGAATTTGCAATAATATTTTAAATAATATGCTGTTTATTGGGTGCAGAAGTGGATTGGCCCCACAAGTGAAGGGAGTGAAGAACTGGAAAGTGAATGTTAAAATTGGCTATTGGCCTTCAAACATATGTTTATTTAATACCTAAAGGGGCTATGCCAAGACAAGGTTAAAAGTGAAGGTGGGAGTGCACTCGCCATGACATAAATGTGGAAAAAAGAGAAACAAGGAACTTATTTTATCCCAATGTGTAGGTTGCCATGTTTCACGCCTATGGAAGTCACTAAAGGATCAAGTGCTGTTTGTCCAGGACAGAAAACAAAAATCTAGACCTCACTACAGAGACCCTGAGTGTGTCTGTAATGTATAGCAATGTAAAAGGAAACTTAAATATGAGCCTAGGAGCCCTAATTTTAGGTTGACTTGGAAAGAAAAGAGAAATTTGTAGGATTCGTACAACACACATAAATACAATATTAGTAAAAATAAAAGTAATGGTGTGAACACACAGTGATTGCATGCACACACTTGGTGTATCAGTGTGGTTTTTCTGCCATCAAAACACATGCAGAAAGTCATCTCAGGGCCTGTGTTGTCATGCACAGATAAATTTTGTTGTCTTGCCCTTCTATGTTAAGGACAGGGTTCCGTGGGAAAATGCGAGCCATAGGACTGCTGCAAAACTATAATGAGAAAAAATCAAAGATAAGGTTTACATTCAAAAAGATGTATCCATAAACTGGCATCTTTTACTGTGTCATAGTGAATCAATGCATTCAGTGTTATTCAATGTGTCTGGTGTTATAAGTACTTTTGTAAATGTAACTCAGGTAGTAATGTGGAGGGGGCACAGTCCCTCACACCTATCATGAGTGAGACAAGGTGTTTCCGACAGCTCTCACCAAGTCCTTATGGTGACCCATATACTATCCTCTTTGTATTCATCAATGAGGCTTCAACTATGTAGTGCAATGTTATTTACTGAAAATTCATTAATATAAACAGGTAACTATGGCACTACATGTCCTGCATTTTGACTGTTCCCACCAAGAATCTAGGTGGTTAAAGACCTTTTAACTCAGCACTTAAAAGTATGCTGGACTATGGTCAGTAAACCTAGTGGGACCTCCTATTTCAGAACTGTGTATTTTGATGTAATGTGTTACAGAAGCTGTACCAGTCATCATTACTATAATCAACCAATTTTTCACAGTAACCAGACACACACTTAAGAAAGAGAAAACAGAGGTCTTACCTCTTAACCCCTACTGTCTACCTGCTCATCTTGGTGACTCCAGTCTCAAGTGGTAGCCCAAATTCAGTAAATACCTAGAAACATAGGTTAGCAATGACCTAGCTGAATCAGTCAAACATAATAAATCTCAAGCTATAAAAAAGGTCAACAAAGGATGACAATTTTAAAGACGATAATCACTCCTAATAAAAATGTTGTTATTTCCCCAAAATTCTTAAGATGATAATTACTCCTATTGTAAAGGTTCTTATGTTCATGCTTCATATGAGCCTTTCACCATCATTTATTGCCACCATTTATTAATTCAATCAGCTTTCTCATGGAATGGTAAAGGTGCCAGAATAGCATATAATACCCTTAGTCTAGACTATGCACAAGGTGTTTGTAAACTACCAAACTGAGGACACTATCAAACTGCCTTTTTGGCGGCCCAAGGTGACCACTGGCTACTAGAGAACTCAATCACCCACCGTTGATGGCAAGACTTGAAACACTGGTTATACTCACCCTACTATATCACTTCTATTTGCACCATGTTGCGTTAATCCGTCCCACACTCACAACTAATTTTCACCAATACATTGAGTGAATCTCACAAATGATATGGCCAACTTTAAATGACTTAGCAACCCCACTGACCAGGACCCAATTATATTATACAAGTAAATGCACATATTAACCAAGTATGTATCAAACTTCCCAAGATATGCCCTGGCTCTCCCAGCTTCTTCATTATTTTTTTGGTTATTTTCTTTTCTATTAACATCCTACAAAACACAAGACCCCTATGCATATAGTAGATGTGCATATATGCCTTTTGCAGTTAAATACTTACATTGAAATGTACCTCTTGTTTTTTCTCTGACACCAATTCAAGATGTTTCTATGCTACTGATTCATTAACCTGTGTACCATACAACTTTTGGCTTTTGTCTTAAATAGATTGTATAGCCCACAAGAATGTTAAACTTAATATTTAGAAATCACATTTCTACAATATAGATCATGTGTATGCCAGCCTTTTCTTGTACATGGATTGCTATTTTATGCTTAAAAGACTCAATTAAAAAAAATGTGAATCAAAAAAAGAAGTTTGACTCCTTCATTTCTTACTTGAATATTACAATAACATAAATGTTTAAATGTTTTTATTCAAAATTATGGGGGTCATTCTGACCCTGGCGGTCCTTGACCGCCAGGGCCGGTGTCGGCGGGAGCACCGCCAACAGGCTGGCGGTGCTCCTAAGGGCATTCTGACCGCGGCGGTTTGGCCGCGGTCAGACACGGAAAACCGGCGGTCTTCCGCCGGTTTTCCGCTGCCCTGAGGAATCCCCCATGGCGGCGCAGCTTGCTTGGGGGATTCCGACCCCCTCACCGCCATCCTGTTCCTGGCGGTTTTGACCGCCAGGAACAGGATGGCGGTGAGGGGTGTCGTGGGGCCCCTGGGGGCCCCTGCAGTGCCCATGCCAATGGCATGGGCACTGCAGGGGCCCCTGTAAGAGGGCCCCACTTAGAATTTCAGTGTCTGCTTAGCAGACACTGAAATTCGCGACGGGTGCTACTGCACCCGTCGCACACCTTCCACTCCGCCGGCTCCATTCGGAGCCGGCTTCCTCGTGGAAGGGTGTTTCCCGCTGGGCTGGCGGGCGGCCTTTTGGCGGTCGCCCGCCAGCCCAGCGGGAAACCCAGAATCACTGCAGCGGTCTTTTGACCGCGCAGCGGTGTTCTGGCAGGGGTACTTTGGCGGGCGGCCTCCGCCGCCCGCCAAGATTAGAATCACCCCCTATGTATACTGTTTTTCATCTTTGAACAGTTCAGCATAATCCATGCACTTACCCTTTCGCAAACTATTGTACCTTTGTATAAGAAATGTGGATACTCTTTAAGGAGGTGTAGCCCTCCTCAAGCAGCAACCACAATTCCTTTCAGGTTGAAGTCACAAGCAAACCCTTAATTAACCTATGCTCATCCTTCAGGTACCTTGGCACGGCTTAACTCAGAAGCAATTTGTGCAACATTTCAAACAGTAACATAGTGAAAACAAACCATAAAAAGACCCCCTAGCAGTTTAGAAAAATAAAGTAATGTTTGATTAATAAAACAAGACCAAAATGCAAAACATCAGGTCAGTAGAACCAGAGATATGCAGGCTTTTTTCAGTAAAAATAGGATCAAAAAGCACAAAGCTCCAACTGTGAATATCGGGTCATGCCGGAACAGGTAAAATCACAAGTTCAGGCCATCCAGGATCAGGAAATAACAATGCTTTGGATGAGGGATGTCTATGCAGTAATAAGTAGGAATTTCCTAACAAGAAAGACTCTTGGATGCCATTTATCTACATTCTCCCCAAAATACATAAACGTATGGACAGTCCCCCTACTCTTTGGATCCCTGCTTGAAATTCTAGCACAATATGTAATTGTGTTTTTTAAACCTTTTATGTGGGAGTGTATGGTCCTAATCAATAGAATACAGGGAATGATTCTCATTGAAAATATTCATATCCTCTCTACTTTTGATATAGAGCCTGTTAGACTTGGCATCCTTGACGTGGTCTCCCCTAACATTTTGCCTCTGTTTCCCAGGTTATTGATGTATGCTGGACTCTGTTTTTGCTGTTATTGTTACTCTGGGAACTTTACCACTGCTATCCAGTGCTAAAATGCAAGTGCTCCTATGTAAAGTTTATGTGTAATTGGTTTTCCATGTTTGGCATATTTGTTTTACTAGTAAGTCCTTAGTAAAGTGCACTAGACGTGCCCAGGGCCTGTATATTAAATGCTACAAGTGCGCCTACAGCACTGGTTGTTCCACCCACATTAGTAGCCTGTAAACAAGGCTCAGACCTGCCTCTGTTGTGTCTGTGTGTGCAGTTTTAAACTGTCAATTCAACTTGGCAAGTGCACCCACTTGCCAGGCCTAAACCTTTCCTTTTTATACATTTAAGGTACCCTTAAGGTAGGCCCTAGGTAGTCCCCAGGGCAGGTGGCAGTGTATGTTAAAGGTGGGACATGGGCTAATGTGTTTTACAGGTCCTGACAGTGAAATACTGCCAAATTCGTTTTTCACTGTTCTCTCATAGGATAACATACGTTAAATATTATTAAAGCTCAGGTCCCCTTTGGGGGCAGAAAGACATGTGGAGTTTGGGTTCTCTGAACTCACAATTTAAAAATACATCTTTCAGTGAAGTTGGTTTTTAGATTGTGTGTTTGAAAATGCCACTTTTAGAAAGTAAGTCATTTTCTTGCTTAAACCATTCTGTGACTCTGCCTGTTTGTGGATTATCTGTCTGTTTGGCTGTTTGCACCTCTCTCTAGTCAGTGACACAAATGGATCTAGGGTGTAGCCTGCATATCCTGATGAGCCATCTGTGCTGGGCGGGAGTGGAGGAGTGGTCACTCACACCTGAAAGGACCGTGCCTGCCCTCACCCAGTGCAGTCTCCAATCCCCTGGTGGGTGTCAGGGTGCTGGACTGGGCAAGGCAGGATGTTTAAAACAACAGAGACTTCTCTTTGAAGTAGGCCTACTTCAAAGGCAGAAAGGGGTATAAGAAGAGCCCCTCAAACCCCTTAAAGTTAGATCCCTTCTGGAATCAAGAGGAACCTCTGCCAGGGAGAAGAGCTGAAGAGCTGAGGAGAAGTGTTGCCCCTGCCTGTGACTGTGCTTTGTTGGACTATCATGCAGTTGATGCTTCTGCCTGTGAAAAGGGACAGACTGGACTTTGTTGTGCATTCCTGCTTGAGAAGAATCTCCAAGGACTTGAACTGAACTTGCCTCCTGTTTCTGAAGTCTCAGGGCCATCAAAGACTTTCCCTGCCAGCACCTGGACTCTCTGCTGAGACTCCTGCCCTGCCAAGTGGTGCCCTATCCAGTTCCTCGGCCCTTGAAAGGTGAAGTTGGCAGACAACAACTGAAACTCCACGCACAGACCGACGTGTGGGGTGATTTTCAATGCATCCTTTAAGATGCAGCTGATAAACGATGCGCCGCCGGGCTTCGCGGCTGAAATCAACGCTCCACCTGCATCGTGGCTGGAAGATCGGCACAAAGCGGTTGGAGAAATGATGTGCAACACCCGCTAATGGAGGCTGTTACCGACGCAAACCCCATGCAGCCCAGTTCTGTGATACTGTGCAACCGGATTTTCAACGCAACATCTCTGGGTATGGAAAATGAATGGAAAGCCTGCCCGGACCCGAGGTACCCATCCGGATCGATGCATTGCCTTCTAGCGGGAGAGAAGAAACGACGCATGCCGACCCAAACGAAGGTGGAACAATGCACGTTCTTGCTTGCGGATAAGAAATTGATGCATCACTGGCCTTTTTCGACACATGGCTTTATTTTGACGCTACCCAGGTACTTTTGTGAAATAACAGCATTCTCACTGTTTTCTTAGGATTAAGGGCCATATGTGCAAACACATTTTCCCATAGACACAGAATCGGTAAAACCCTTTGATACATCTGGCCCTAAAACTCTTATTCTTTTGAAAATTCATATCTTGACTTGTGTATGTTGTTTTTTTTTCATTTTGGTCTTGTTTTGTTTAGATAAATAGTACCTATTTTTCTAAACCTGTGTTGTGTCATTTTGTAGTGTTTTACTGCGTTACTGTGTGTGTTGGTACAAATACTTTACACATTGCTTCTGAAATTATGCCTGCCTGTTCTTGCCAAGCTACGAGGGAGGTGGGGGGGGTTAATTGAGGATGATTCTCCTTTACCCTGACTAGAGTGATGGTCCTTGCTTGGACAGGGGGTAACCTGACTGCCAACAAAGACCCCATTTCTAACAGAGTCACTACACACAAACATCCCACAGGAGGAAGTCATTGCAGTTGCATGTGAAGTCATTGATTTGAGAGAGCGACCCCGTTTGGTACCCATTGAATTTTTGGTCGATTTAGATTTCATTTGCTTCAAAGATTTGTGTTTTAGGTGTCAAGAAACAGCTTTATTTACAAATTCTTTATCTACAAAAAAGGGAGTAGCCATGAGTTGGAACTTCTCTCGAGTGGTGGCAAAACTATTTATGGCATATTTAAAGAAAAGAATGGATTTATGGTGTGGAAAATCCCTTTAATAGCTCTATCAAAGAATGGTTTTAATATATCAATGACATCCTTATGATTTGAGAGGGCTCTTTCACAACACTTAATAGCTTTCATGAATGGTTAATCCATCTTACACAGGATTAGAGGTTCACAATGACCCAGTCTAAGGTTAACATTAATTTTCTTGACTTATCTATTGGAGTAATTGAGAATCATTTGGTGGTCAGTCTTTCCTAAACCTACTGATAGCAATACTTTAACTTAATTTAATAAGTGGACATCCCAGGCCATTGAAAGAAAAGTTGCCCTATGCAGAGAATGTGTACTTATAGACAAGATGATTTTCACAATTTTGCATGATTTTCAGAAATGTTATGTACTGATTGAGAGGGGTTCCCTGGAGAACTAGTTAGAGCTTCTCACAAGCACACATGGCACACCCCTCAAGAAACTTTACAAATACCTAAGAGAAAGTATCTAATGATCCCTCAACATGTGTGAAAGATGAACTCATTACTAATGAATTTACATTGATTAATGGCTATGGATTTATATGAACTAGGCTAACTTAGAGAAAATAGTGTGTCTTAGAGAATGCTCACTTGAGTGGCCTTCATAACGTGCACGAGAATTAATGAAGAATTCACACTTATAGTCTAAATGATGTGCACATGTAGTATAAAATGTATTAGTGGATCGTACCAATAAATTGATGTTATGTATGTTATTAGCTAATGTTAATAATTGATACATTTCGAGGTTTGGGCCTAGCCAACAGAGCTTTATGTTTCGGTGCATGGCATACATAAATGTTCGGAAATATTTTGTGAAAAGCAGAGAAATTAATATTATTCATTTTTCACATGAAGATGACCAAGTGATTTGAAAGTGTCTTAAACTTTCTCATGAGAACTGCTTGATGAAATGTTCTGCACTAGAAGTTGATACTTTGTAGACTTGATGCATGAGAAGATGTTCCCAGGAGCTAACAATGGACTTCAGCTAGGATTTCAACTAAAAAGTTACCTGACGATGGGAATGCGAGAAGAGGAGACAATCATCTATGTGTAAAAGACTGTTCAGTTATATTTTAGATTTAAAGTTTAGAGACTATTGGTTCTACGGATAACGTACAATATTCTGACCAATGATGGCGTGAGAAAATACTTTCTGAATTTTATTGTATTCAGACTACACTTTGCAGAGCAGTCAGCCATTTCTTTCTATTCTGGTCTTGATCACGTCCCGTTCAAGGAGCTGAGCAGTTTCTGATGTCTTCTATTTTCTAACTTTAACTTCATTGCTTAGTTTGTTAGTGGTGGACGCTGATTCTTTAGCTTGATGTCCTTTCTAAGAGGGTTCAGTTAACTTACAGCCCAACCATGGCTGAACCATTCCCCTTTCACAGCCCTTTGCTGATGCTGACCAGAAGGATGTCCAACTGACAAAGAAATCACCTGTTGCTGATCCTTTAAAGATGTTTATGAAATGTTATTGTGATGTTGTAGATTGTGTTCTTTCTTCTAGGTACCAACCGCTAATTTTGATAGAACCCTAGTTAGATGAATTCAAAACTAAGTTTTGACTTTATTGTTTTTGCATGAAGTCCAAACATGCTGTTCTAATTGGAGGGTTAGTTAGTAAACCCAATGTACTGACAAATGATATTAACAAAGAAATGATTTTGCTCATCTGTTAAATCTAGATGTATGCTCTTTCTGAAGTATATTCATTGATGCTTTTAATTTGTACTATAACTCTTGCATGTTTAATCATTAATGTTTTAGATAAATTCTTTCAATGCTGTGACCAGCTTGTGTTGTTTGTATATGCATATTGTTTGGTTCTAAAACTAATCTACCTGATATTAGCATTGTTACTATAGGGAAATAAACTGTTTAACTTTTAATAAAAGGCGTGGTTGTTCATGGCCATATGGGTCATGGTGCATGACGATTACTGACTCAAAGTTTCTGAAACTTGATTAGTTGCACATGTTATATTGCTGTTGATTAGATTATGAGTAATGATGGTTAACATGGTGGAATCACTGTAAGCATAGTCGAAAAGTCCATCGAACTTCTAACGTGTCCCCTTACAAATAAATTATAAAAGACCAAATAAGGCCAGACGGGCTTGCACATGAATTCTCACATATACTCTGAAGCCACACAAAAAATCAAACACATAATTGAAAAGAACTAGGGGCTGGTTTCAGATTTCAGAATCCAGAAAAACCCTTTTTTAAGATGAGGGAAGAATTTACAACAGCATCTAGTTAAAGTCTATTTTTTGATCTTTTGAAAAGTCACAGGAACGATTGCCCTCGCTTGGGCTACCCCTGATAGTGGGATTCTTTAGGTGTATAAATTGTGCACATGTTATTTCATTAACAACAATCAAATGCCCTTGCAAAACAATCTATATTGGCCGGACCACCCAAGTAGTAAAATCCTGTATTTTGCAGTGCAGGTTACAAATAAGATACTGCACTCAGTGAGCACGCCTGGTTGAAGATTATCAATCCTTGAAACACTCTGAAAATTATTTGTTTTTGGCAGTTTTGTATGTGGTCTAAAGCAGGTCTATTGGCTTACCGATGTCTATTATATTATCAAAGGTGGAAGCAAGAATGATAGAGAAATTTAATACAGCTAGGTCAAGATTGAATAATATGGAAGAAATAAGGGCATCAATATAATAATGAGAAGCAGTCACTATACATTCACAAAATTCCAGTCCTAGTTGTTCTGGGTCACATGATTTTAAATGTTAATACCATAACTGGTCTTTGTGAATGGCACATAATTCTGAAGAGGAACATGTATTAATGTTAGAGTAATATGGCAACACCTACTTTACTTATGTTGGAATACTTCATTTCATATGTGGGTTACTGAGCTTATATCTGTTTTTTCAGTTTGTACACCTTTACTCACTATCTATACTGTTTCAGTAGGCCAGACATTTTGACATGACCACCATGGTGCTTCTAGCCAGGCACAGTTTCATGGGAATTGTCATTTGAGCAGGCTACACTCTCAACACACTTTCTATGAAGAAGGATACCTCCCACATGATATGTGGGTTATTGGCATAGCAATTCACCCCTTGGCCATCCGATCTAATTACCTTCCAAATTAGTTTGAAATGCGAGATGGCCTCTTGTGTTTTTTTCCATGTACAGCATAATCATTTTGTTCCTGGTTTGCTCATTTTTAGCAGGATGTCCTACCGTTTGAGAGGACACTCCTTTTGTGTTGTCCTTAGAACCCACTCAATTCCCAGACAGAGATTGAAAAGTGCAGTATTAATTGATATCGTACTGGAGTGGCTCTCCTCTTTCCTTGAGGATAGAAGGTATCAGTAGTGCAACTTTCTCTCTAGTTTGAAGGTCCTTCCACTGAAATGTGGGGTACTGCAGGGCTCCTCCATTAGCCCTACTTTGTTCAACCTTTATGTACTCCTATTTTGGCCACTTGATTATTATCTGTGTAGATGATACACAATTGGTGTTGTCGCTTACACCTGGTAAACAGGCTAAACAACCACAGTTGGGACCATGCTTAAAACAAGTGGCCGACTGGATGGCAAACTGCTGCCTGAAACTTAATGGTGAAAAAAACAAACTTATGGTGATGAGAAATAACTTTCATGCTTGGTCTGAGGTTGCCTGGCCAGACTCACAAGGAAGTGTTCTGTCTCCCAAAATGTCAATTAAAAAACCTGGTCATTTGATTTGACAGCCCCCAGTTGCAGCAAGCATGTCTGGCATGATTAGGAGGTTGAGGAAAATTAGGCCTTTGCCCATTCTCCAACAGATGAATGGCTGTACAGGCATTGGTCCTCTCACAACTGGACTATGGAAACTCACTTTACCTAGATTCTCAACATTATGTCATAAAAAGACTGCAGACAGTACAAAATGATGGCACACGTCTTTTACTGAAAACCCCTAGGCATCAATCAGTGGTGAGTGCTTTGGCCTCCCTCAGCTTTCTGCCATTTGAGCAAAGAATAAAATTCAAGGCCCTCTGTATTGCTCGAAGGACGTACCATAAAAGTGGCCCAAAAACTGCTCCACCCCCAACGCAGCCATATATCTCTCGCAAGATGCTAAGGGCTTCCAATACAATGCAATTCACAATTCCTAGAATTAGTAAAACCAGGGCTGGCAGCAGGTCTTTCTCATATCTTGTTCCACAACTGTGGAAAGACCTCCCGTTAAGGATCAACAAAATCTAAAATAAGGATAGCTTCAGGAAGCACTTAAAAGCATGGCTGTTTGTTAAATATACTGAGGGTATCACAGACATTTTCCTGTATTCAGGTTGGTAGTGCTGGGAAGTCCTTGGGTAGCCATGCACTTTGTATATCACCCACAATAGGATAACATAGAATAGAGCTGCAAGGTGTCATGGGACTTTTTCATCTCATACTATCTTTTACACCCTTTGTAACATTAGAGAATGTGGTGTGTGAGACATCTTTGGACTCTTTTTTCTAATTTGGTCTGACTCCTCTCTGTAAGTAGAGGGAGTTGGATTCACAGCTAAGCCTGATAGTTTAAGAGTTCAGTGTGCTTGTCTCTCTTCTAGATTGTTGGCCAGATTGGTATGGTATCTTTGAACCTTGTCTGGATTGATTTCTGACTAGGTACTTGCCTGACATGAGTTTTGAATGGACATGTTTCAAGTTTTCAGCTATATTATTAGCATGGCACTTTGGTGACTTGTATGACACATTATGTATTGTGTTTATTAGGATGTCTTTGTGGTATTGACTGGTGAACTGTGGGCAAGCAATGCACATATTTGTTGGGTGTATTGGTAATTGTTTGTTTTGGTAGCACATTTGTGTATGTGGGATGACTTTTGTGGTCTGTACCTGCATCTGCAGGATTTGTTCCCTTTCGACACTGAGGGCCTGATTACGACCTTGGCGGACTGGATTACTCCATCTCAAAGGTGACTGATATTCCGCCCGCCATATTACAAGTTCTGTTATAGCCTATGGAACTTGCAATACGGTGGACAGGATATCCATCTCATTTAGGATGGAGTAGTCCCCTTCGCTAAAGTCATATTCTGGCCCTGAGTCTTGAGGATGGTCTTGTAGACCTTTCTGGCTAAGTGATACTGTAACTATGACAGAGTGTCCTCACTGACAGAACTACTGCATATGTTGCTTCAGTCCTTTGAACATTGGAATTATGAGGATGAAAATTGTGTATGACTGTTAAGTTTCATATCTGTATGGTTAGGAGGGTTGACTGCTTAATCTGATCCGTGAATTATGTATAGATATATCTATTTTTAGGGACTGTAGGGGGTGCCAGTGTGACTCTATAGATATACTGTTATATTTACTGGCTATTAACTTTAAAAGCTGGTGATGTAATATTGATTGATTTTTGTATGTAAATAAACAAGATACTTTTTTCTAATAACAATACACTGTCAATTGATTAATTACATAATGTACTGATAGTTGGTTGGTGTTGACCATTATACGGTATTGATGATTTATTTATAAATAGTTCCTTCAGGAACATGTAAGTTTTCTACATCCTCTCTGTGGACAGCACACAGTGGGAGAATGGTGGATTACATTAGCTAGCAATGGCAGTCATGTTTTACAGTTTTGGGTGATTTGCACCTCCCTTTTCACCATTTTGTATTGCGGAACGTTGGTGGTAAAGCAGTTTATGTCTCTGATAAAGACTATACATACTTACATTTTTTATGAGGCAAAGTGCCTCTTGTCTTTTCTCTTTTCTCTTGAGGAGGCCTAATATTATCCGAAATTTGTTGACTGATCATAGAGGCTCTTTTGGTAAATTAAATTAACTTATTTGCACAAATGGTTTTAGATGACAGGAGAAAGATATTACATTTTTTTTTTTTTTGTTCTCCTGGTCAGGTAGACTACCCCTCTGGTGGACTAATTTATGGATTTATAATTTAGACACCTATAGTGAAACTATTCAGGAAAACCAAGAGAACATGAATTATTTTTAATGATGTATGTAATATATGTGTTTTGTAGTTTATGTTGTGTCAGATTGTACATATATGTGTACCCAGGGTCTGAGGTGTTCTCTTGATGTAAAGAGTGATGGCTCTTTAAAAAGTTCAGCAATTGGAATAATGAGCATGATTAAATCAGGTCCCATTAAGAATTAGGTGCCTTACTGTGTGACATGGAATGATTGCTCCCAGAGGCTGCACACAGCAGCACAGGTGGTGGAGGTGGTGCTTGCAGCACTTTCATGAATCAAGTAAATATTTTTGCACAACATGGCAGTCATGTTTGCCATGTATGCGGTTGTCACTGCCGACAGACACAGCTTATGACCCGCAATGGACACAGGCAACAAAGTTAGCCCATGGCTATGTCTGCCATGGTTGAGACTGCCTACCGCCCTATCGACTTCCGCCGGCAGTCAAGGGCATTCCCCTATGTTCAGTGGTGTAGATCAGGCATCCGTCATTTTGGTGGCACGTAATACTGTTTTTGGCTTTGCAAAATGAGTCACACCTACAAAATATAATATGGTTCCAGCAAGTGAGAGTGTGAGAGGGCAGTTCTGACTATCTGGGTCGTCCCAGATTTTTTTCTTTTGGAGCACCTGGTTTTTGACCTTTTACTGTGAGGGGGCCTCATAGACTGGGAATCACCCCAAAATTTTAGAAGGCTGGGGCCCCCAGGGCTGAGATTGGCCTGGGGGAGGGGGACCACATGGTCCCTCGCCTCCAGAAAATATATTTATTAACGCAGGCCCTAGGGTATGGGGTTCCCTGGGCTGACATCGGCCAGAGTTATAGTTACCTTGGGGCACAAGTCATAGTTAATTGAGAAAACTTTAACTATAACTGCTGAATTTCAATGGTTTTGTACGTTTACAATGTGTGTCTAACTATAACGTTCCTGTAGTCTTTGTTTTTTTAAGTGGATTTCAAATTCTATTTCCTATCTATAATGGCCTTTGTTTTTTTCAGTCAAATCCTATGTTTTTTTAAGATATACTAATTTTCATTACTATACGTTAATCCAACCACCAGTGCGCACTGTCTTTGGCTGTGCACAGCTGTGCTTGCCAAGAAGGGCCTGGCAGGCAACCAGGCACTGGGGCCAACCCCGTATAACCGCCCAACCTTGCACCATGCACAACCTTCACCAGTATGCAGGGGAGGTTGCCCGCAAGATCTGGCCTACAACCAGACCCTGTGGACAACACCCTTAACAGCCCATCCCCATGCTGAGCATGGCTCTTTGCCCGTGTGTGGTGGGTCTCTTGGTGTGAGAATAGGTGTGAGAGGGTGTATCTGGGGGTGAGAGTGGTTGTGAGAGTCCATACATCAGTGTTTTCATGGGTGTGTCAGTGTGTGTGTGTGTGTGTGCGGGTCTGTGAGTGGGTTCAGGAGGGTGTCCGTATGTCTGTGAGTGGGTGTATCAGAGTCTGAGTGGGTCTGTGAATGGGTGTGTGACTGCCTGAGTGGATCTGTGTTGCAGGGTGGGTCATTAGTTGTGTGGCCTGCGCAAGTTATGGGTTCGCACCTGTCCACCATTGGAAACCAAACACCCCATTGTACCTTGTGACTCTCATAGGGTGGTAATGCAGAGCAATCCAAGGCTGCTCTGCAAAGGAGGTGATGTGGGCTAGTAATCCCCATTCACAAGCACACAAGCATGACACTCAATAAATGATTGTCCACTCTGTGCTTTTTCTTTTGATCAAGTAAAAGTACATATATTACACACACACTACTCAATAATATGCAACAATTTACAAATATACACAAACTGATGGAATTACTATTAGATGACATTGTGTAATCATTCTTGTCTCCCCCAATGGGAAATATAATCTGACAACCCACATGGCACAACATTTCGTAGTATCCCAATGCAATATTTGAGTGTAAGTTGGAGTGAGAACACCTAAATCTGGCAATTAAGTACATCTACTGTGATAGGAGGGGGCTGTCAGTCTCATTACTCAAACTAGCTTTAACAAGGAACATGTAGACAGATGTTGAAATAATTTTGAAGATTAGGTTTACATTTAGATTAATCTCAGATTGCTTTCCATTTACCTTTGATTACCCTGATGTAATACCATTCTAAACACCTAGAAAACACCAGCCCACAAACAAATAACACAAGTTGCAAGAAGCTTGTACTACACATTGAATTGGAACCTTTTGGGGGGTTATAATTCTGTTGTCCCACCAAACCTAGGGTGAGGACGCAAACTTTGTGTTGGGGTTGATGCTGTGCCACTTCTACAGCTCCCCCTGTCCATGGGCACTTCGTTAGTGAAGGCCCCATCTTCCTGTGGCTGCCATGAGCTGAGAACTGGGCTCTATGAGACGTTGTGGCTCGCAAGGCATTGTGGTCCAGGATGCATATTGAATGAGCGGCTCTCCTGCTGTGCCCGGGCAAAGCCACTCTGCTTCACTTCATCTTCTGCTGCCTTGCGCCGTGTTTCCCATTGATTTTGGGGTAGTGTCTGGTCCCACACAGACAAGCCCATCATGCTGCACCCTTGTTGAAGAGCAGCTGTTAGGACTTGTTCTCACACATGCACGCCTATGGCTGCTCCCTCACAAAATAAATCAGCATGTATAAAAAAAGATGGCATGTGTCTGATGACTCATCACCAGTCTTTAAACAGAACTGCCAAGGTCTTTCCTGTGCTTGGCTTTGAGTCTTCCTTCGCTCACAGGTGTTCCTGGTTCAGCTGGAGTTCTGTGATTCTTTCAGGAGTCATCTTTTTTGTGTGAGGCTTCATCGAAGCTTCCCTCTCTGGAGCGGATTACTTTCGCAGCGGCGGGGAATTTATAAGCAGTATTCCATCTTCCTCAAATAATCGAAACATTCCAGGAGAAGTAGGATTGTGAGTAATTCCCCTCTCATCTCCCTGTTTTCAGCCTTCTTGAGGTTAATGACCTTTTGGTGCATTATGAAAGACATTTGTCTATTCTGAGAAACCAGTGATACAAGACTATTTTCCAAAGACAGTTTGAGAAGTATTTTTAAGAGGGGCATTGAGGTAAAGTGTTGTGAACTCCTGAAAGCATCACTCAACATCTATGCAAACGTAAACATTTATTCTGATTGTTTTGGAGTGACTCTATTATGTGAAAACAAATAACAAAAGACAAAAGACAAATTTATAAGTTTGATTTAATAACGATTCTATTGTGAGTTACAAAAGCGTGCTTAATAGATGAGCAATTGAGTGCAATAATTATTGTGATTTTGTTGAAAGACTCTGGGATATTTGTAGTTCTGTTGTTTTTTATTTGTTTTTGGTCTTAGAATTCCTGCACAAAACCCTTAGGCAACTTAGTGAACTAGTGTTTTATTTCTCTTCCCTTCCCAATTCCCTGATCCCTATCCTTTTCCCAAGGAGGCTATTCACTCCTTCCCTGTTCATTTCAGATATGAGAGAATAGTGTTTAGGGGTGAGGGTTTAATTCTCTTTGCTCCCGCAGAACCTGGAATTCATGTGAGTGGACATGGTCTTGTCAGCAGTGCGGGGAGCCTATCCCAGGCTGCCCCGTGTTCTGGGGGGTCTGATCCTACTCAGACAGCCCCTC
Organism: Pleurodeles waltl; assembly: GCF_031143425.1. Lineage (NCBI taxonomy): Eukaryota > Metazoa > Chordata > Amphibia > Caudata > Salamandridae > Pleurodeles > Pleurodeles waltl. Next base: position 1,427,701,145 of record NC_090446.1, read on the forward strand.
GGATGAGTGACATCAGGGTGTGGCTCAGGGAGCTCACCCCCAACCACTCCAACCAGCTCCCCGCACGATCAGCACCTCCAGGTGCTGCCGCAGGAGCCAGCCCTGTACTTGGTGTCTGCCTGCTCCTGTGGGCAGACATGTGAGCTTTAGCTGGACGGGCCACCTGGGGGAGTGTGACGGCAGTCTCCCCTCCTCTCAAGTCGCATCGAGCCCCGGGATGGGGTCTAGGGCCCCTCCTTACCTTCCTGGGAATGGGGTCCAGGGGTTCTCTGGGCAACTTCACGGGGTGCAATGGTGCTGCTAACTTTCTGCTCCTTGTGGAGCCCTGGGATGGGTTCAGGGGCCCTGGTGGGTATTTTCACAGGAAAAGCAGCAGTGCTCCCTGGCTTGGTCTTGAGCCTCTGGCACCTCCCTCAGCTGGTGGGCATCTTCACAGGGGCGAACAGCGTACCCCAGCTTCACTTCATGGCAGAACCCGGAGATGGGTTCTGGGACCCCTTCTTCCTTTTTCACAGGAAGAGCAATGGTGTGCCCCAAATTAACCTTCCTTGTAGGGCCCCCGGGATGTGATCCGGGGCTCCTTTCAGCCTCTTCACAGGTGGACGTGATGGTGCGCCCTAGATTTACTTTGGGCCTGGGGCCCTGCCCATAACTTTACAGGGAGCGTGACGACAGTCCCAGAGGTGGCTTCTCTTTGGGGGCCCTCGGTTGGGGTCCGAGGCCCTTCAGCGCATCTTCACAGGGGGTGCAACAGCATCCCCCAGCCTTACTTCTTTTTGAGGGCAGCTCCAGGGTTATCGACCAGAGCAACAGCAAAGTTCCATACGATTTGCCGCCCGCTCTGAATTCGGTCAAAGATCATAGATCTTCTCTGCCTGATTTTGAAGATCTTGCTGTTGTTTTAATCCTGGTGGCAAGCCCTGACCACCAGAAGCACGTTTTTAAGGCCTCCTGGCCTAGAAGGTTCCTAAATGGTAGAGATCCAGTCTCACTGACTCTGTGCTCCAGCCTTTCCTCTGGGTGCCTTCCTTTTCTTCTGGGCAGCACGCTCCCCTTGCGCCAGCCAAGTCTTTCCCCCAACTAGTCCTCAGGGAGGATAAGGGGGCCAGCTTACCTGGCCCTGGCACGTACCTTGCTTGGTCTGCAGTCCTTCAGGGGCAATGTCCCTGCCCCAATGGGCAGCCAAGGGATTCTTCCTACCAGTTACTCATTACGCCTGTCTGCAGTCCCAGTATCCAGCAGTGAAGCACAGCCAAGAGAGAGAGCTTTCCCCTGTGCAAGACCTTTTAAGTGGGGGCAGAAGTGTCCAGTAGGCCTGAACCTTTGGCCAATCCAGAAGTGCCACATCACTTCCTTGCCCAGTCTCCTCCTTCCTGCATCTTCTGGGATAGCTCAAAATGGTGTTGTCCTGGAGCTAGGGCCACATGTGCTCTGAAACTCAGCTCCCCCTCCCTGACATTCCTTCCAGAGCATCTCTGACCTATTTCCTGGTAGGGGCTGACAGCTGGCAGATTGATGCAAGGCCCTGCTCAAGCAGGTGGATGGAGCAGTAATTGACCCTAAAACTGCATCAGAGTAAGATGGCATTCCTGAATGACCCATAAGTTGTACAACTATGCTTCTGTAGCCGACTGCATCATTCTTTTCATATAGGTTGCAGTGTAAATTGATGTGAATAAGGTCTCTGTGAGCCCTAGGGGACCTGAGTTATGCCCTAAGCCACTCTTGCACTCTTTTATGGAGTGCTCCCACAGTGAAAAGACAGTAAGCACACTGACTATCCCCACACATGAGGTCTACTCCAGGTCATCACCCACTCTGTATAGTTCTTTCTGCATCAGGCTACCTAAGTGCAGTTCTTGGGTTGCACACACCAAGAATCCTCCCCGGGTAGCCCTCACACATGACACCAGCCCAGGGCCTCCTACTCTTGCTGTGCCACCGCAGCCTTTCCTTAACAAGGCGACACCGGTTGTAAAAATGTGCAATCCATTTTGCCATACGCTTACTCTGGGTGAGCCCCCGATTATGAGCCTTCCTCACAGTAAAAGGTCAAAAACCATGTGATCAAAAAAACGGGGAAGACCAGATGGTCAGGACCATCCTCTCACAGCCTGTGAGTCGGTGTATGAGAGTTTGACTGGGGCTTAGTGGGTGCACAAGGGTCTGACTGGGTGTGTGAGTGGGTGCGTGAGTATCTGAGTGGGTCTGTGAGTGGGTGCGTAAGTGTCTGAGTGGGTGTGTGAGTAGGAGAAAGTGATTGAAAGAGAGAGGGAGAAAAAGTGAGGGGGAGACAGTTTGTTAGGCTTTGAAAAATGATATATGTAGAATGAGATATTTCTGTAAAATTTGAAATGAAAAATGTATTTGTCATTTAAAAAGAGTAACATCGCCTTTAATTATGAACCTTAAACATTTGTAGTTAAAAACTAAAATAAAGAAGGGAAATGACCAGGAACATAACTGGTCCTGAACCCTCAATGTTCAATGTGAAGCTCTGTGACCTTCACACTTGAGCTATTGATGTTTTTTTTAGTCCTTTATGGGCTATCTGGGACCAAGGGGGGAAGCCTCAAGGCCTCCCCGCAGTCCCTGACTATGGCCCTCATTATGACATTGGCGGTAAGTATCGCTTACAGCCATGCTGACTGGCGCCAACATACCGCCGCCGCAGCGGATTACGGCCACCCATATTATGACCCACACATAGCAATCCGTCACTATACAGCCACATACATAAGTCTGCCATCCCAAAGGTCAGTGATAAACTGGCGGGAGCAAAACCCACATCGTTATGCCAACAGAACTACACCCACAGCATTATGACCGACAAATTACGTGGCGTACATTCAATGGCGCTAAACCATTGGCGGTACATAACGCTGCGCTCAAAATACACGCACATATATAAAACTACACCACATTGGACAATTCAAACTACACACACATGACAGACATACTATCACCGCACCCACACCCCTTTACCACTACAAACAAGTTCCACAAGAGAGATAGCAAGACCACAGACACACACCACCATCACCTATGTACCATCCACGCACCCTACATCACACACCCCATCACAGCACCCCACACACCCTCGCCCACACCACTCACAATACACCCATGGCAACGACACCCCAGGTTCTTAGAGGAGGAGCTAAGGGTCATGGTGGAGGAAATCATCTGGGTAGAGCCACAGTTTACAGGTGCAGCAGACATCCATTGCAAGTAAGATAGACTTATGGAGGAGAATAGTGGACAGGGTCAATGCAGTGGGACAGCATTCAAGAACAAGGGATGACATCAGGAAGAGGTTGAACGATCTACGGGGGACGGTGCGTTCCACAGCAGCAAGACACCAGAAAGCTGTACAGAGGACTGGTGGTGGACCCCCACCTCCTCCCCCACAACTAACAACATGAGAGGAGCAAGTCTTGGCAATATTGCATCCTGAGGGCCTGGCAGGAGTAGGAGGAGGACTGGACTCTGGTAAGTCAACTCTTTACTACTTTCACCTCCCCCTACCTGCATACCATCACATACCCCCACCCTTACCCTCACTCCCATCACTCCACCACCTCCCACACACCCCACCATCATAACCCACCCATCCCAATACCAAGCCCTGCATGTAACACCAATGCACGGACCCCTATCACAGACATGCATGGACACCCATCATTAAAGCATGCATAATAGAGAGAATCACCTAGCCCACAAAATCACAACTCACACAAGGCAAAGCTGCCAGGGCAATAACAACCATAGAGGGCAACACACCCATGCACAAGATGACACACATAGAAACAATAACACTGCATTTACATCCCCACAGGTTCCCCACCCAACGTCACTGGAGAGGAGGTGCCAGCAACTTCCAGTCCCCCCCCCCCAAAAGAGGCCCACAATGATGACAGCAGCTCTGGACGCCTGGATCTGGATGACCAGCCTGGCCAATCAGGGATCTCCGGACAGTTGGTAACCCAAGCACAGTCCCATACCACCATAGAGCCTCCCCCTCAAGAAACACCAGCACAGTATCCACCCAGCGGGCCCATACCTCTCTCCCCAGGACACGTCAATCAGCAGTGTGCCAACCACCACAGGGACCCCAGGCCACCCCACAAACACAGGACAATAAGGGACCTGGGGCCAGTGGCATTGGCACACGGTTCAGGGGACAGAGGCACAGGACCACAGAGAAGCTGGGAGGACTGCTGAGGGGCAGGGGGAGGACAGGCCACAAGAACTGACTCTCCAGGAGGCACTCACCAACATCCTGGGACCATAACACCATTACCAGAAGACGATGGGCCAGATCATGGACAAGTTGCAGGAGACCCAGCTGCTGCAGGAGGGACAGTACCTGGGGATCAGGGAGGACTTGAAGGACATCAACACCACCCTGGTCTCCTTTGCAGGGGTGCTGGCAGACATGGCCAACACCATGAGGGGGGCAGTGGCACACCACCGGGCCCCTGACACTAGCCGATGAACAGCCTTCCACTTCCACTGTCACTAGTGGACAGGAGGCTCCGCCACAGGACCAACAGGCCACCAGCACCCCACCCCCTGCAGAAGGAGAACCACCCAACAAATGGTCCCTGCGATCCAGGCAGAAGCCAGAGACTATTGCCAAGAACCCCACCTGAAATAAGACTCTCCTGATGGTCACCCTTGTCTCCCACTCTGTCAACCTGCCATTCAACTGTCATTGCTCCACTTCCTATGCCCCCATGGACAATGCACCTGTGATTCAAATAGACTGGACTCTATCCTGGACATTCCTCCATCATCACCCCAGCCCATTGCACACCCCCCTCTAATCATTTGCACTTAAATATAAACACCATTTGAATAAATAAAAGTATGTAGTCTGTCAAATCATTTAACCATGTATCCGTTTAACAAGCTTTAAGTCCACCAGGGGCCTGTACAGTAATGTATACATAGGAATGACCTGTAGTTGGCTGCAGTCAACACACGCGGAGCGATAGTGGGGCACAAATATCTGCAAATAGAGATGCTAAAGGGTAGAGTAAGAGGCCATAGAAGTGGGAAAAGCAGCCTGCCAGTGACAATGTCAAACACAAAACTGTCAATCTAAAGTGAATTTACAGTGTCTTACCTGTGTGCCGTATTAGTGCACTTCTGTTGTCCTCATCCTCTGCTTCCTCATCGTCACTGTCCACAGGGTCCACTGCTGCGACACGCCCATCTCCAGCCTCATCCTCCTGCAGAAAAGGCACCTGGCGACGTAAAGCAAGGTTGTGCAACATACAGTATGCCACGATGATCTGGCACGCCTTCTTGGGTGAGTAGTACAGGGGTCCACCTGTTAGATGAAGGCAACGAAACCTGGACTTCAGGAGGCCGAATGTCCTTTCTATGATTCTTCTTGTTCACCCATGTACCTCCTTGTAACGTTCCTCTGCCCTTGTCCTGGGATTCCTCACAGGGGTCATTAGCCATGAGAAGTTGGGGTAACCAGAGTGACCTGCAAATATTGAGGGACAACTGTTAGACACACACTAACCCACAGGGTCCACACCATACCCATACACCAACATCCCTTGGGTGAGAACCAGGGCTCACCTATTAGCCCCACCCGGTGCCTCTGGAGTTGAGCCATCACATATGGGATGCTGCTATTCCTCAGGATAAAGGCATCATGCACAGACCCAGGATACTTTGCATTGACATGGAAGATCTACTGGTCTGCCAGCCACACTATCTGCACATTCATAGAGTGAAAGCTCTATTGTTTTCTGAACACCTGTTCATTTCTCCAGGGGGTGGGGACCAAATGCAATATGTGCACCATCAATAGCCCCAATAATGTTGGTGATGTGTCCCATTGCATAGTCTATAGGTGAGGATAATGAGCCTGTCCTCCATTGTTGCAAGTCCACCAGGGGCCTGTACATGGGGGGATTTCTCAATCTCCTCTTCATCTGCAGAGGTTGCAATCTAGGGGGCAAACAGTGAGCAGGTGGTGAGTGTTCCATATTTCCAACCACTACACTGCATTGTATGTTGTGACTGTAACACAATATTGTTGTATAGGCCCAAATGGTGCCTATGAGTACTGTGATGCAGTTAGGTGTCATGGCCTGCCCCCCCCCCGAAATGGCATCTGCCTGTCCTGTATGGAGGTACAGGTGGAAATGAGGTAATTCCGCTGAGGTTAAGCACCGTTCCGGGAGGCGGTCGAAAACCGCCTTGCAAATCCGCATTGGATACCATTGGGCCCTATGGGTTACAGAGGCCAATGGTGATGTACGCTGGCAGTGACGGTACGCACCGCCGTGGACGTGACCACCATTTTCTATCTGATTCCTCACTTTCTACCTGACCTTCAACAGGAGAGGGCCTACACTGCAAGTGCTGCTGTGACCTGTGTCTGGAACCAACCATGGCTTGTGTCACTGGGCAGAGTTGGAGAGAATGGTGGATGGAGTCCTACCGCAGTACTGAATGCTGAATGGGCCTCCAGACCAACAGGTGAGTACACTCTGAGCACGATGAATGGGGCATGAATGCATGGAGTGCTGTGTGTGAGTGGCTCGTGTGGGGGGAGTTAGGGTAAGGTCCCTGGGCAGTGTGCTGAATGTATGGTGGGCAATGTCTGTGCGTAAGGGGATGTGAGGGCTATAGTGGGCCATGAGTGTAACATGCAGGACAGTCTGACTGATGCCTTTTCCTATGTTAATTTCTCTGACTCAGGCGGATCACCCACTGTCGGAAACGGTGGGAGGACTTGAGATGCTGGGCATGGAAGACGGCGGAGGCCCAGCTGGGGATGACCTCCCAATGAGGAAGGGGTGCCCAGTCGAACCCTAACCCCCCTGATGGCCCGGATACTGGTGTGGGCCTATCCGGAGCTGGATGGGCACTTGGGGGTATCACAGCAGCCCATCCAGGGTGGGGGATGTGGGCCTGTGGGTGCCCCTAGGCCAGGCCAGCAAGTGCAGGGTAGGGCCCATGATGGGCAGGGTCCGATGTCAACCTCCTCCCAGAAAGGCTAGTAGGCCTCTACTACTGGGCACCGGTCTGTGGGTCTCAGATATGCTGCAATTGGCATCAGGTATCCCTGCCCATGGGCTGGTGAATAGCATTGTGACTGTTAGTACATTGCCTAGTGCGTAGGGCTGTTCTCAGTGTGTGACTGTGTTGTGTACGCCAAAAGTGGTGTTGTTGCCAACATTGACCAAGGGTATCCTTTGTCTCTCCCTACCTTTTTGTTTTGATACCCTGTCCTTATGTGCATTAGCATCATCTGGAGGAGGAGCAGAGGCACCGGCGACGGTGAGAGCTGCATCCCACAGGGCCCAGGAGGGCGAATCCACTGACGGTGAGGGCACCAGTGGGAAAGAGGGCGAGGGGAGCACCATGGCGGAGACTGGAGGGACCAGTTCTGACAGTGTTACTCCTCCGATGGATGCTCCCTGGTGGTGGTGAACACCTCTGTGCCCACCCCAACTGCAGGTACAGCGGCCACCCTCATACCAGCACCACCCTCATAGTAGCCCCTCAGCATGTTTCTCATGCCCGCTCACCCAGCAGGGTGGGCATCTCCTTCGGCTCAGGAACCTCAGGCCCTGCCCCAGTTAGCCCTGCTGCCCTGAGTGATGAGGCTATTGACCTCCTGCAATCCATCTTTTTTGGGCAGTCAACCATTGTGAATGCCATCCAGGGGCTGGCATCCCAAATGCAACAGACACATGCATTCCTGGAGGGCATTCACACTGGCATGGTAGCCCAACAAAGATCAATCCAGGCTAGGCCTCCTCTCTGATGGCAGCCATTGTCCCTATCTACAGCCTCCCCCCTCCAACTTCCTCTACCCAATCCCATTCCCCTCAGTACCAACCTATCCCAAGGACACAGTCTGACCAGCATGCACCCAGGTCAACACACATGAGTGGTTCATGCAAACACAAACACCATCCAGATGCAGACATACCAACATCTACTGCCTCCACTGTCTCCCCCTCCTCCTACTCGTCCACCTCCCTCCCAGTAGCATCTACACTCACACCTGCATGCACTACATCCTCATCCACTACCACCATCACGCCTATCACTACATGCCCCTCAGTGGCAGTCACCACCACCACGACATCCATGCACACGTCCCCTGTGTCCTCTCCCACTGTGTCTGTGCCCCCTCCTCCCAAAGTACACAAATGCAAGCACTCAGACACCAAACAGCTACCCACCTCACAACAGCATCCAGCCAATGCACTTGCACCCAAACACAGCAGACACCTCCTACAACCACTTCCTCCACTCCCAAACCTTCACCCTCTTCCCACCCAAATGTCCCTAAGAAGATTTTCCTCTCCACCATTGACCTCTTCCCTCCCCCTCCTCCCCCTGTCCTTCACGTCAGGCCAGGGTTAAGCACAACCAGGCAAGCACCTCAGCCACCCAGTCCAGGGGCACAGTAGTGTTGACAGTTACTGCAGGTGGAAGAAGATCCCGGGGGCCTGGCAGCAACACTCACAGGGTGCCAGCACCAGCTTCATCTAGGAAGGGCAAGGAGACACCACCAGCTGCGACTAGGAAGGGCAAGGAGGTACCACCAGCTGGAGGTGTGAAGGGCAAGAGGCAATCTCCGGCTGCCTCCAGGAAGGGCAACGGACCTGCACCTGCAGGCAGGAAGGACGGGAGAGGGGTGCTGGGACCCCACCACCAACCATTATGGGTCAGCCGTCCAAGGTTGCAGGGGATGGGCTGGAGCCTCCCTCCACCCACTGCTAGCACCACAACCAGTACCACCACCAGCACTGCCACCAGCAGCACCAGCCCCAGTTGGCAGCCGTCTGAGGCTGCAGGGGATGGGCTGGAGCCTTCCCCACCACTGCCAGCACCACCACCAGCACCAGCACCATCGCCAGCAGCAGCAGCCCCAGTGGGCAGCCGTCCGGGGCTGCAGGTGATGGGCTGGAGCATCCCCCCACCACTGCTAGCACCGCCACCAGCAGCTCCAGTGGGCAGCCATCCGAGACTGCAAGGGATGGGCTGGAACATCCCCACACCACTGCCAGCCCTGACACCAGCCCCACCACTGCCACCAGTGAGCAGCTGTCACCGCCGGCGGACATGGTGTGGTCCTGCCTCCATGGGCTGTTGTGCTTTCTAGCCCCTGCAAATCGTGTGGGTTTCACACCCAAGTGAGAGACTGTGACCTTGCACTCCCCAAGATCTGCATCACAGGGCACAAGGCCCCCTCCAGAACCAGTGTAGAAGCCATCCACTCACTGCATCCTTCCCAGTATGAAGAACACTAGGCACAAGGCCCCCTCCAGAAACAATGGAGAAGCCATCCACTTACTGCATCGTTCCCAGGATGAAGTACACTGGGCAGAAGGCCTTCTCCAGAACCAGTGGAAAAAGCCATCCACAGGAGAGACTGTGGCTTTGCACTCCACAGGACCAGGCAGGGGAAAACCACCCACAAGAGAGACTGTGGCTTTGCACTCCCCAGGACACCGCACGGGCACCTGTGATGTGGTAACATCTTCTGGCTGAGGTGCCCCCCTATTCCCCATGCCTGTGTATTTTCGACCTGGTGCCCATGCAGTGTTCTCTCCATGTTGTTGCAGGAGTGAGGTGGGGCCTTGGCCTATGTGTTGAGGTACTGTGGCCCATGGACATTGAGGACTGGGCAGTGTCCCTTCATTTGTAAATATGTATATACATTTGTAAATTGATGCACTTATTCATGTTCATTAATCGTATTGCACTCACTTTCTTCAAATCATTTTGTCCTTGCATGATTCCTGACGGGTACGGGGTGGATATGTAATGTTAGTGCATCTGGTTGTGTATATGGTGTTGGGGGTGGGGGTGTTGCGTGTTGCGGGTGTGTGTGTCACTCTCTTTTTCTACCCCCCTCCTTTGTGTGCTAAGTGGCAGTAGTCACCGTGGTCGTCTTCGCCGGCGTTGATGTTCGTAATGCAAGAAAAGGTGTACAAGCATTGGAAAAATTTGCAACTCAGGCTCCATGGCTTAGTGGTTGATCCCTAAGTGTCCAGAGGGGAGTCCTTTGACCTCTGTGTTCTGTTTCTGCTGTGCTTTTGATATTGTTAGTTTTTCCTGGAAAAGGTGGCGGATAGGCTGGTCTTAATACAGTGGGCAGTACATTGTCTTCTGCCTGTCTGTTGTCATTTACGGCCGTGTGTGCTTGTTGCTACCGCCGTAGTGGTAAGTGTGTTAAAGTGGCTGTCTGACTGAGCGGTTTCTGCTGTGGTAATAATTCCATTTTTGTTACCACTGGCCTGCTGGCAACAAACGCCAGGGTTGTAATGATGGCCAATATTTTTTAAAATATGCCGTTACGGGCTAACTGGGACTGCGGGGGGAGCCTCAAGGCGCCCTATTGCTCCATGGAGCAGGCAGCTGCTTTTAACAGCAGGTCCGTGTTTGCTGGAGCAATGCTTTCATCTCTGTTCCTTGCATGCAGACAGTGATGAAAACTTTGCTTTTTGAGAGCAGGACCTGTTTGACAGGTCCCGCTGTCAAAAAGCTGAGTGTTTGCTGTGGTTTGGCCGCAGCAGTCAAAGCTTCAGCGCAGCCACAGCAAACAGCTATGTCCTGCGGGGGCATCCCCGGAACATAGTAGGAGGTAGCCCAAGTCTGTGTCGGTTTCCAGGGCCATCTGTTGCTCCACAAGGGGGGCCGTGTGGCCCCCCTCCAACATGTGAGATGCCCTGGGGAGGTACTGATCCCAGGAGCTGTGGGGGTCCTTTCCATTTTTTCCGTTTGCGCCGGGAGGTGATAGTCCCCAGGGCTGCGGGGGGAGGATGCCCCCAGTTTATTTATTTTGAAAAGCCCCAAGGAGGATGTGGTCTCTGGAGCTGTGGGGAAGCAGACGGGCCTTCCCTACTTATTTTAAATATAGCCGAGGGAGATGGTGGTCCCTGGGGCTACGTGGGGGGTCAGCAGTCACCCTGCATATTACTTTTGAAAAGCCCCAGGGAAGAGGTGGTCCCTGGGGCTGCTGGGGGACCCTGCAGCAACCCCGCTTTAATATTCATTAATGCCCCGGGGTGGTGGTGGCCCCAAGGTTGCGAGTGGGGGCTGGGCATCCTTCCCCATTAGAAATCAATATGGCCCTTGTGACTTGGCCCACCGCGGGTGCTTGAAAAAAGTGTAGCACTACATTTTTAGAAAAAGTTTCACCAAATCCATTAATCCACAGCAAATTGCCTTTGGAACCCCAGCACCAGAACTAGGAGGTCAGAGTGTTCATACCCTGGCTCCTTTTGTATTTTTTCTGGGACTCAGCTTCGGACAAGTCCTAAGACAGTAGGCAACTTTTTAACGGCTTCCTTTGAAGTGTTGTCAGCCAACCAGATCTCAGCATGGGATTGGGAGGAGTCTAAAATCCTTCACGTGCCTAGATATGCAAATTTGGATTTTCTTTAATTTCTCTAAAACTACTGAACGGATTTACACCGAAACACAAAAAACTTTGCTATCGCTGTTTAATTTGTCCTTTGGAAAAACAAATGGGGGAAAAGTGTTTTGGGACCCTCCCTTTTTCTTGCCTCCTCCGCCCCCCGGGACCGATGACCCCAAGACTTTCCAGACAGTAGCTGATGTGAATGGCAAATTTTAAAGCAGGCCGAGAAAAAGGGATGGTCAAAAAAAGTGTTTCCCATGCTAATTCCCAGAGGAGTTTTGAACATGATTACAACCAAAACCACTGGACCAAATTAATTTCGCATAAAACTAGCTTTTGATCCTCAGATCACACTTTTTCTTCTTTGGTGTAAATTTGTTAATTAGTTGTTGAGTGATAGAGATCAAATTGTATTAATACATTAATGGCATAGAGGTTAGAATATGGTGACTTGTAGACTTCATTTAAAAGCCTAACAGAGAAATTAACATGAAATGTAAAAATTTGCACTAATGAAATATGGCCGATGTTCGGACCTCCAATCATTTTTGCATAAAAGATGTGTATTTACATTTGAGTGAACTACTGATATGTATTAATATTTTTTTTAAAATGGAGAAACAATAGGGGTGAAAAGAATGTTATGAGTATTTAATAAACATGAATTTATTGTACTTATATTGTTTTAAATCAATTTATTAACGTGGGTTACATGTACGCAGAAGAATAAATGCACGTTTAAATTGATCTAATGGTAGGCACGAATAATGATTGGAATTAATTAATTTGCTTTGCATTTTGATTCAAATTGTAAGGTACACAATAGGATATACATGTATTAATTGCATTAATATGTATTTATGTTTTCTTAGCTAGACTAGGCCTGAAGATTCATTTGACAGCAGTTGAAGAAAAGTGCTAATTCATTCTGTTCCTTCTGACCTGAATTAATTCCTAGGTTGCTGATGTGTTGGTGACTGTCCTATTGGAATAAGGACAGATAATGTGTAAACTAATAACACATGTAATAATATTTGTTCTAGCTGTTGAACAAGGCAGAAAGCATTATTAAAATTCACATGAGAACTGTTAGAGGCTTCTTGTACACAATAGCAAAGAGTTGCAAACTTTCATTTGTTAAACAAGTGTTATATTTTAGCTGAACTGTATGAATTTATCGATATTACTTCACACACTCCCTGAGAAAATGCAGAATAGTTGCAAACTTGATGTCATCAATGATTTTCTATTGGATATTGATTAATTTGCAGAAGATGACCCCACATGGAGGACCAATCAGAAACCTGTGGGCATTTCTAGTTAGGGAGAAACCTTTGGAAATGTCCAGGCAGTTGACGTTAGTTAGTCTGTCTGTCAGTGGAGTCAGTCGAGTCTTGCTTCTGACCCCTTGATGTAATGCTGCTTTCTATTCTCTTGAATCTTCTGAAAAATTAAATTCATCTTTCCCACTAATTCATTTGTTTATGCTGTTTAGTACTAAAATGCCTAATAAAATTCTGAACTGCTGAAATGCCATACGTGCAGCTCGTGTTCTGCACTGCTCCTGATGCTGCTGTCTACTGATGCTAAGAAGCTGTGAGCACTCTGGACTGACTAATGTTTCCTGTCTGCTGTTCCATGAGGAGATATATATATATTCCACAAATGTGGTTATTCCGTGTTTCCTTTTCAGCTTCAATAATTACACTATTGTATATTATAGTGAGGGATCCTTGTTAGATGATTATCCAAATGATTTTTGCCTTTTCTTTTTTTTTGCCCGCTTAGCTTGTGAATCCACGAACATGCAACTCCATATCTGCACTGGAGATAAGTATGGTTCAGCCCCAAACACTGATTGTCATCAATTGAATTTTGATGAATTACTGATGTCACCATCATCTGTTTTGAAGTATGATTAGTGTAATCTTCTTGGGATATTTAATAGTATTATTTCTGGTAGGCTTAATCTCTTTAGACATTTTGGTGAGCCTATGGTTTTCATGTATGTTTATAACTTAGTTTTGTGCATCATTAATGTTATATTGGCTTTGTGGTTGTAATAAAGCTTTGAAACTTAATTCAGACTGGAGACTGGTTTTTGTGGACAAATTGGTTACAGTGCTTTAAATTTGCTTATCTTTCTTATGTTATTGATATCTGTTAAATGAATTACCATACTCCCCACCAAGTCCAAAGATTTAGTCAACCTCTAGTGTAGGTGGGACAAGTTGTGGCATATCACCAGGGTCCATGCAGTTTCTGACCCCGAAGCGGGAAGAAGACCTTTGTGTGCACTGCAGCAGTTTTAATAGCAGAGTTATGGTTTTGCCTCGTGAGGAGGTGAATTGGACTCTGTCCACATTGTGAGTTCTTCTTGGTGAAATACAATGGAAGATGAAATTCCAGAGTTGTGTTGCAAGTGTACGGTATGTATAGGGTTTGCACTTGCAATGCTTTTGGATAAATTGAATTAAGTGTAATGTGTGAGTTGTTTGGGGAGTTTGCTGACTCCAAATGAATGTTGTGCTTTGTGCCCAAATTTGCCCATGTGGTTGTTGTTGTTTACAGGTCCTGCGTGGCCTAAGACTCCAGAGTACCACACAAGTGTATGGAGATACTTGGTCAATTTATTGTCTGCAATGAGGTGATTCCTTAAGTGTGTGAATTGTTGGTTGGTGTTAGGTGAATCCTGAGTGTGCAGGGAGAATCTGTATCAACCGGAGTGAGGTTTGTGGGACAAATCTTACTTGTAATGTCCAAAAGCCATAGTCAAAAGTTTAGCTGTACAGCTTTTCAAATCAGTCCTACCCATAGTGAGCAGACAGGTTTGGGTTTTGTGCTTGAAATATTTGCATTTAGGGAGTATGCATGAGTGGCATATGAGACGGCTCTAAAGTGAGTTGCAGCTGCAGAATGAAGTGAGTGTGACTTCATTTGGTCCACGCTGGGATTGGTTGATTAGTGAGAAGAACTGCACACAGATTGGTCGACATAATTATATTGCTATAGGCTGGGGACAGCTTGCGAAAAGGATTGTGGGATTGAAAAGTACTTCCTGGTTTCATAGAGTTTGTGTTTGTGAATTAATTTGCGTTAAATGTAAGTTTTTATTCCAGTTAGAGAGGGTGAGCCTACTCCACTCGAGGGAACATCAGCATTTGAAGTAATGGAGGAAAAAGTAGTTTCAGCATCTCTTTGGGTAAAACAGTGGTGCAAAATAGCTGAGAAGGAAGGTAACTTACCTTTTCCCTGTTATGGAACTTTCAATTTAAGGGTATTAGACAATCTGAGGAGGGTGTTGCATGAATCAAAACCACTTCTTTGACCTGCACAATTTGAAGCACTTGCCATTTGGGAATTAGTTGCAAGGCAGGAGGAGGCTCAGAAATTCGAGAGGAGAATGACAAAATCAAAAAAGACATTGGTAGAAGCTCAATGGAATGAGGAGCAGAGAATTTGGAGAGCAGATACATTACATGGAGTGAAATGTTTCCCATCAGTAACACAGGAAGGTGATGAAGTGCTGGATCTGAAGCCAAAAAGAAACCTTCAGAAGATCTGGAGCAGAAGGTAGATGAACACAAAAGGGTAACAGCCACTGAAAGTGATTAAGATGATGAATTTATAAGCCAGCTTCTGCAGAATCGTCTCCCACTGTATAACGCAGTTGAATCACCAAATCACAATGCGCCCGAGTACAGCCACAGCTTCAGTTGCTCAAAGCCAAGTTTGAATAGCTCCAAATGGACCCACTACTATTGTGGCACAGGTGCCAGTGGTTTATCCAACAGTTCCAGTTGGTATTACAGCCTAGAATACCACAGTTCCTGTTCTGCAATAGTCAATTCAGAATTCAGGTATGACTCAAATAGAGCCTACACCGAATGTAATGACACCTGCAGAAATTGTGAACCAGAGACAGACAATGCCCATATATTCCCCAGTAGCGACACCACAAAACCTTGCCCCAAATCAGTTAAATCAGAATAAGGTGTAAAGGTACAGGACTGATGTTCCCACCATGTCAAATGAATTTGTCAGGATGAGATGCATTGACAGTTCCTGTGACAATATCTCCAGTAGTCCTGTTGTGTGCCATGGGTAAAAATGGGAGTGGTCAACAGAATCCAAATCTGGTATCAGCAGTACATTCTCCTTTTGGGATTAATGCAGAATGGAAAGAATGGAAAGACTGACCACTACTGTGCCAGCCACGACCCCTAGAAATTCTTCTGGTTCTATCTAGATATGTGATAAAGTAGGTACGCTGATTTATATGACATGTCCCCCATGCTGCATAGGTTTATCTGTTCTAGCTCAAAGCAAGATATGAGCGCACCATGTAATACTCCACAGCCTATAACTTAAGGTAGTAATAATATTAGTTTACAAGGATTATCAGCTTAACAACTAACTGAATGGTTGCATAGTTTGGGTGCAGTATTAGTTTAGAGATACACACCAGAGGGAGAGAAGACACTGAACATGGCTATATTAACATTGGAATTGAATGAAATAATTATGGGAACACTTGAATTGGATAGATTGGATTCTTACAGTGAAAACGAGATGCACCTTATGTGCAAGGATGTCACACATCATGGATGGCAGATGTAAGAGAAGTTTGTTGATTTGGCACGGAAATATGAAATTGAGATGAATTAATCCAAAGAGAAGTTACAGATTAGAATTCAATTCTATAGCTATTGCAAACATGAGATGACCTAGTATGAGAATTCACATTAAGGAACTGTTTTAGAACATCCAAACATGGTGAGCATTGGATAAATGGGAAGGTAGTGTAGTGAATCCTAGTTTGTTTTAATGGGATAACAGGAGTTAGCTTAGCCGTAGGCTTGTAAACTCGTGCCCCCGTCACCTAGTGACTTTTAACCTACTTAGCTTGCTCTGTCTTAGCTCATTTAATTATTTATTTGCTCTAAGATGGCTGCCTTGTTTATAGTTAAGCCACTTGTTATGAGTTTTATTATCATTGTCACTGTGCCAAGGCGTCAAGATCAAGCGCAAAAGACAAACAAACAGTAGGTGTTCACACTTAGGGATTTTCCCTCTCTATACTTTCGAGGGATTGTTGATATTAATTGCCGTCCCAAGCATGCCTGTTATCTATTATTTTGGAATACACCTACGTCAGGGGACCTTGTAGATCTGTATAAATACATCACACTTCTAGACAGATAATCAGAGGGATTCCGACCAGAGGGCATCGCCACCATCGCTGATACTGATGCTGCAGTCATCTTGACGCTGACCCAGTCTTCATGTCCCTGCGGAGCTTGAGATAGAGACCTCCTTCCAAGGTAACGAGAGTTGGGGGCTCCTCTCATGGACACGGCTTTGGCAGATTATGTTTAGCAAACCCAGCTCTACTTTAGGTAGGAGGTTAGGCCTATTCTCATTAGGGTATTAGGGCATATTCCATCTTATACCTATATATATATATTTCTTTCATATATTGTAAAATGGTGGGGGTCTTAATAACAATGACTCTCTTCTTCACAGTACTGTTGCTTGGTATATTCATTATCCTAATCATTGCAGTTCATGCAACTTATCGCAAATTGCAGTTATGTTAAATAAAAACTATTATAACTTCAGTGCATCTGTGTTATTGCCTTTGTTTGTATGAGACATAATATATCTGTGAGAAAAAAGTAATTTCCGTTTAACCACGACAACCCTGAGATATCTTATTCTGAGTCCATGCGTAAGCGACTGCCACAAATCACCTTTTACTATTGTGTTTCTGGTGAGGTGCTGCTAGTGAGCCGGTAAAGTTTGGACAACAGTCACAACTAGTTGTGGGAAAAGACTTAGGTGGTCATTACAACCCTGGCGGACGGTGTTAAAGCTGTGGAAGTACCGCAAACAGGCCGGCGGACAAAAAAAGGGAATTACGACCCTGGCGGAAACCACCAACAAAGACAGCCACTTTAACACATCGCCCGCCACGGCGGTACAGACAAACAGCGCGGCGGTCACCGCCAACAGACAGACGGGAGACAATGTTCCGCCCACACTATTATCACAGGCCAATTCGCCAACTTTTCCGGGGCGGATTCTCCGTGGATAAAAACACGGCGGAAACAGCTTTTGCTATGGGAAAACGCTCACCTCAACATACTCCACGAGGAACGACTCCATGGAGCCGGAACTCCAAATCCTACCTGCCTTTGTCTTTCTGCTCCTCTACGACCAACAGCGCCGTAGGCACAGAAGATACCGGTGAGTACTGCATCTACGACACAGGGGAGGCAAAAGTTAGGGGGACACCCACCAAACACCCCTACCCTCGCATATCACAACATATACACCAATGCAGTCAAAAATATCACATGAACAACCCACAATCCCCCCGGAAGAATGCAAAGACAAAGCAAATTTCGGTCAAACATTGTAATGTGCCAATATACATGTCATACAAAAAAATACTGATATATATCTCGAAATCTGTCATAATTATATATACAATACAAGAAGTAGTGCAGATATGTACACAACAATGTCCGTGCACCAACAGTCCAAAAATGCATGGGCGAGGCCCACAATAGATACCTGACCAAAATCGGAGAGAACACTGCCGGGGCATCAGATAGAAACACTACAGGCACCTCAGGGGGAAGGGAAGGGGGGGCACCTCAGCCAGATGAATGCGAAGCCAGATCCACGACGGGGCTCCATGCCCATTGATGTATCCTGGGGAGTGCAAAGCCACAGTCTCACAAGTCTCACAAGTGGGTGGCTTGCCCACTGTGCCATCCTGGGGAGTGCAAAGCCACAGTCTCACAAGTCTTTACAGTGGGTGGTTTGCCCACTGTTACATCCTGGGGAGTGCAAAGCCGCAGTCTCACAAGTCTCTACAGTGGGTGGGTTGGCCACTGTTACATCCTGGGTAGTGCAAAGCCACAGTCTCACAACTCTCTACAGTGGGTGGGTTGCCCACTGTTACATCCTGGGAAGTGCAAAGCCACATTTTCGCTAGTATCTGCAGTTCTCTACTGGTACTGGGTGGGACTGGTGCCCAGACAGGATGAGTCTTCCCGTGAAAGTTCATGTCCTGTCACTGTCACAGCTGCACATGGGATACGGGTGCCTGATGTGGCGGCCTATTCATACCCACACGGTGTTTGCCTTGTTCAGCGGTCTTCACCATGGCAGTCTTTGCCCTGTTCAGTGGTCTTCACCATGGCGGTCTTTGCTCTGTTCAGTGGTCTTCACCATGGCGGTCTTTGCCCTGTTCAGCGGTGCTTAGCCATGGCGGTCTTTGCCCTGTTCAGCGGTGCTTATCCATGACGGTCTTTGCCCTGTTCAGCTGTGCTTTTACATGGCGGTCTTTGCCCTGTTCAGCAGTGCTTAGCCATGGCAGTCTTTGCCCTGTTCAGCGGTCTTCACCATGGCGGTCTTTGCCCTGTTCAGTGGTGCTTAGCCATGTCAGTCTTTGCCCTGTTCAGCGGTGCTTCACCATGGCGGTCTTTGCCCTGTTCAGTGGTGCTTAGCCATGGCGGTCTTTGCCCTGTTCAGTGGTCTTCACCATGGCGGTCTTTGCCCTGTTCAGTGGTGCTTAGCCATGTCAGTCTTTGCCCTGTTCAGCGGTGCTTCACCATGGCGATCTTTGCCCTGTTCAGTGGTGCTTAGCCATGGCGGTCTTTGCCCTGTTCAGCGGTGCTTTGACATGGCGGTCTTTGCCCTGTTCAGCGGTGCTTAGCCATGGCGGTCTATGGACTGTTCAGCGGTGCTCTGACATGGCGGTCTTTGCCCTGTTCAGCGGTGCTTAGCCATGGCGGTCTATGGACTGTTCAGCGGTGCTCTGACATGGCGGTTTGGATACTGACATTGGTGTGTGGCATGACGATCTCCACACTGGACATTGGTGTGTGGCATGACGATCTCTACACTGGACATTGGTGTGTGGCATGACGATCTCCACACTGGACATTGGTGTGTGGCATGACGATCTCCACACTGGTGTGTGGCATGACGATCTCTACACTGGACATTGGTGTGTGGCATGACGATCTCTACACTGGACATTGGTGTGTGGCATGACGATCTCCACACTGGACATTGGTGTGTGGCTTGACATTCCATCATTGCCCAGAGGGCTGTGGGATCCTGGTCCCTCCTGGGCTGTGACTCAGACGGTGGTGTCCTGACCAGTAACGACACTTGGGCCCTCCTGGGCTGTGACTCTGGCGGTGGTCTCCTGACCAGTAACGATACTTGGGACCTCCTGGGCTGTGACTCTGGCGGTGGTCTCCTGACCAGTAACAAGACTTGGGCCCTCCTGGGCTGTGACTCTGGCAGTGGTCTCCTGACCAGTAACGATACTTGGGCCCTCCTGGGCTGTGACTCTGGCGGTGGTCTCCTGACCAGTAACGATACTTGGGCCCGGGACCAGTAACAATACTTGGACCCTCCTGGGCTGTGACTCTGGCGGTGGTCTCCTGACCAGTAACAATACTTGGGCTCTCCTGGGCTGTGACTCTGGCGGTGGTCTCCTGACCAGTAACGAGACTTTTGCCCTCCTGGGCTGTGACTCTGGTGGTGGTCTCCTGACCAGTAACGAGACTTGGGCCCTCCTGGGCTGTGACTCTGGCGGTGGTCTCCTGACCAGTAACGGGACTTAGGCTCTCCTGGGCTGTGACTCCAGCGGTGGTCTCCTGACCAGTAACGACGGTGCTGGCGGTTGTGTCTCGACCACCGGAAATGATGGCGCACTTCTCCGCCGTGACACTCACAACAGGCTGGGCAGACTTCCTCGGGACCTTCCCCACCTTCTTTGGAGTTACAGCTGACTCACCAATCGCCTTCGATCCCATTTCAGTTGTTGTCCCACCAGGAGTCTTGACACGGTCCCGTCGTCCACTCTCCAATTTCAGAGCCTTTACAGGGGGTGGGCTGCCAGTGCCTTGGCTCCGGGTCCTACTGCCTGCCCTGGTGGACGGTGCACTCCAAAAACCTGGAACACGCACCACTGGCACTGGAGGCTTTTTGGCTGAGGCTCTACGACGGGACTGATGAACTGGAGGGGGGGTGGGGGCAAACAGGTCAATTTGACAGAGGGACAGTTTCTGACGGACACTGGGATGGGTAGCTGGAGGGGGTCTGGGAGTGGAGGTAGAGGAGGTGGTTGTAGGAGGTGATACTTTAGGTGTTTTGGGTGCAGGTACTAGAGGCTGTCGTGAGGTGGATGGATGTTGGGTGAGTGATTGCCGGCGTTTGGGTACTTTGGGAGGGGGCGTCACAGACACACTGGGAGAGGACACAGGGGACGTGTAAATGGCAGTGGAGGTGGTGAGTGCAGGTGAGCAGCTTGTGGTGCTGGGTGTCCTGGTGCGAGTCCTAGTGGCTGTAGATGTGGTGCATGCAGGTATGTGTGTAGACGACACTGGGAGGGAGGAGGGAGAAGAGGAGGAGGGGGACAAAGTGGATGTTGCTGTGTCTGTATCTGTGTGATGCTTGTGTGAGTGCCTGTGGTGTGTGTGGTGCCTATGTTTGCTTGAGCTACTTTTGGGTGTTGACTTGTGTGCATGCTGGTCTGTAGGTGTGCTTGGGATAGGCTGGGGTACAGGGGATTGGGTCTGGGTGGAGGAAGTTGGAGGGGTGAGGCTGGAAACAGGGACAATGGCTGCCATCAGTGCTGAGGCCAGAGATTGCAGGGTTCGCTGAAGGACAGCCTGACCAGAATGAATGCCTTCCAGGAATGCATTACCGTGTTGCAACTCTCGTTCTACACCCTGGATGGCATTCACAATGGTAGACTGCCCAACAGTGAGTGACCTGAGGAGGTCAATGGCCTCCTCACTGAGGGCAGCAGGGGTGACTGGGGCAGGGCCTGAGGTGCCTGGGGCGAAGGTGATGCTCACCCTCCTGGGTGAGCGGGCACGGGGCGAACGCTGAGGGGCTGCTGGGAGGGCGGTGCTGGTAGGGGAGGTGGCGGCTGTACCTGTAGAAGTGGGGCGCACAGATGGTGCCGCCACCACAGGGGAGCTCACATCGGGGGACGAATCCGTGTCGCTGGTTGGTGATCCTGTGGCCGACGTGAAGCTCCCCTCACCCTCCGTCCCACTGGTGCATTCAGAGTCTGTGGTGTGGTCCTCCATGGCCATGTGGGATGCAGGTCCCTCATGCTCCGGTGCCACTGTACCTCCGCCTGATGATGCCGATGTACAAAAGGACAGGGAGAGCAGGAAAAGGGGGGGAGACAGAAGAAAGAGAGTTTTTGTGCATGGCATACCACTACAGTTGGCGGACAAGACAGATGCAGCAGCCCCATGCATTCCGCCGTGCTCCTGCCCTCTGCACATGCAATTTCTGGGATATGGCCTACATGGCAATGGTAGAAATCTCGACATATGGATGGCAAAGGGGGAACTACACATCAACTTGCCTCTGTTCTGAGCTGGGGTAGAGTCCCACATGGCCTACATTACGAAGGGGCCTTGCCTACCTAACTCGTCCTGGCCTAGGGACACCCACAGCCCACCTCCCCCACCCAGACACCTCCACTGCACGCAAAGTCCACAGAATGAGGTTGCACTCACACCCTTGTGTCTGCTGTGATGTCCTTAAGCGCCCATCCAACTCTGGGTAGGCCACCACCAGGATCCGGAACATCAGGGGGGTCATGGTGCGACGGGCACCCCTCCCACGTTGGGAGGCCATCCCCAGCTGAGCCTCCACCGTCTTCTTGCT
The DNA here is from genome assembly GCF_031143425.1 of Pleurodeles waltl. Taxonomy (NCBI): domain Eukaryota; kingdom Metazoa; phylum Chordata; class Amphibia; order Caudata; family Salamandridae; genus Pleurodeles; species Pleurodeles waltl. The sequence continues at coordinate 1,427,723,280 of NC_090446.1, forward strand.
GCAGCGGCGAATGTCCTCCCATCTTTTACGGCAGTGGGTGCCCCGTCTCTGGTGGGCCCCCAGGGTCCGGACTTCCTTGGCGATGGCACGCCAAATGTCCCTCTTCTGGTGGGCGCTGACCTACATGACATGCACAAGGAAAGAGGAACAGTCATTACCTACTCTGCCCCCTTCCCTCTCCCACCCAGCCCTGTCCACCCAGGCCTAGCCCATCCAACGTGCTCCCTGTGTACTAACCTGTTGGTCTGGAGGACCGTAGAGTAGCATGTACTGGGGGAGGACCCCATCCACAGGTTTCTCTAACTCCTGTGCAGTGAAGGCAGGGGCCCTTTGCCCAGACGCAGCAGCCATCGTCGCTTCCAGACCAAGGTCACAGCAGCACTAGCAGTGTAGATCCTCTCCTGTCGAAGGTCAGGTATCTAGTGATTGAAGAGATAGAAAATGGTGGTGACGTCCGCGGCGGTGACGTCCGCGGCGGGACGCATCATCACCGCCAGCGCACCTGTTCATTGGCTCCTGGGACGCATAGGGTCCAATGTTAACCAATGCAGCATTGCGCCGCGCTCTACGACCGACTACTGCGACGGTGTCCAACGCCAGCGCAGTTACCCCACAATTCCATTGTCCCAGTTTAGAGGTCAGGCAGCCACCATTTCAGGGGCCCACATGGCTTCATTTACTACTGCGTCACACATACCGAGGCCTACACTCAAAACATTTCCCGGATGGGTTAATTGTCTGTTGTAGTCTTCTGTGTGACTGTGGGTACATACCTGGAGGAATGGTGACAGTTTCTTCGCTGTTGTCCTTCTTAGGCACCGTCAGATGGGACATATTGGAGGATGGCGGAATCCGCCGGTGTACCAACCGCTGGTGGACCTGTTGACAATGGAAGAGAGACATTTGATTGTGACCTACCGGTTCGACCGTGACACAATCCAGGAACTATGTACACAGTTGGAGCCAGACGTGATGTCACCAATCCGCCATCCGACTGGAATCCCCCCTGACGTTCAGGTGCTGTCAGTGCTCCATTTCCTTGCAAGTGGGTCATTTCAGACTACTGTGGCCATGGCATCAGGGATGTCCCAGCCTATGTTTTCCAACGTGTTGTCCAGAGTGTTGTCTGCCCAGCTGAAACACGTAAGGAGATACATCATTTTCCCTGAGGTGGAGGATTTGCCTACAGTGAAAGGTGACTTCTATGCCCTTGGACATATCCCGAACGTCATAGGTGCCATTGATGGGACCCATGTAGCTCTGGTCCCCCCCCCCCCGCAGGAGTGAACAGGTGTACAGGAACAGGAAGAGTTATCATTGTCCGATGCATTGTGCTATGTGGATGATATCTATCTCACTGACGACGCCCTCGACATTCATCTTGCGAGGGACGATCGGATCATTTTGGGATTTGCAGACCTCGGTTATAAATTTAATTTTAAGAAAAGCAAGATAGCTTTTCTTAGTGTGTTGTTCCTGGGGTATGAGCTATCAAACGAGGGGAAGAGCCTGGCCCGCACTTCCTAGAAAAGTGTGCTCAACTACAGCCTCCGAACACACTTAAGAAATTACAGTCATTACTGGGTTTCTTCAATTTTGGCAGAACATACATTCCAGATTATAAAGATCGCAGCAAACCACTTTATGACTTAATTCAGCCCAATTTTGTCTAGCAGACGATGGACGATTGAACACACACACATCCTTAGGGACATACAACGGGGCATGCTAGAAGCTAAACACTTATACACACGTGACAATAAAACAAATTTGGTCATCAGAATAATTACTGGTGCCCTTGGGTTTACTTATGTCACCTTTAATGAGGGTGACACAGTGCCAATATCATATAAATCACACTTATACTCAAATGCTGAAAAACGTTTTGCACCTACAGAAAAGATTCTGATGGCAGTTCAGATGGCCGTCATAAAGGAGAGGCCACTTGCCCAGGGGAAATGCATTATTGTTGTCTCCCCAGTGCCGGCCTTAGAGGCTGTCACTAAAGCGAGCGTTCCAAACGCTAAGGCATTACATCCACGATGGATTCAATGGGCAACGTCTCTGACCACCACTGATGTTGATTATGTGTTTGACCCAAGACTTCAGACACAAGAATTTCTCCAGTATGAACAGGAGTACCCCGCTCCTCTACATATCTTGCCACTAGACAGTTATAATACTATCATTTATACTGACGGATCGGCACAACCGGCTGTAGGTACTAAACATCAATACTCTGCAGCTTGCACAGCCGTGTGTGGGATAATGGAAGATGGAGTTTTCCATCCTCACAATGCCTACACGCAGACCTTAAGGGACTGCACAGCCCAGTTGGCTGAGCTTAAGGCTCTTCTTCTAGCGCTCGAACATACTGAGCCAGGAACACAGACTTTGATCGTCCGTAATTCATATTACTGTGTCCAGTCATACAATGAATATCTCAATCATTGGAAACTGAACGGGTTTAGAGATTCTACCATTAAACACAAAATGTTGTGGGGAGGGGTGGCTGATCTTAAGGATAAGCTACCATGTGTCCATGTAGTTCATACATTAGGACACCAAAGTGTAGGAATACACATTGGCGGCAATACATTGGCTGATGAAGCGGCCAAAGCATCAGTAGCTACGGCTTCTGGGGCTGCAGTGACTCGTTCTCTGACGAGGTTGGATAATGAAATACTGATTGCCGTTAAAGCTTCGGCTGCAGGCAAGACCCTTCCGAAAGGATACCCTACGCACTATACTTACCATATCAGTGCACAGAATGTTGCTTATGCAACGATTCCTGGAGTTGGTGATCGAGTAATCCTCAGAGAAGACCAGAGATTAGAGCTGATTACAGCTGCACATGAGGGTGTCGCTTCTGCACATGCTGGTATACAGGCCACTATAACAATTCTACAACAGCGATACTGGTGGCCTGGTCTATGCAGACGGATTAAACAGTATGTCCTTTGCTGTGACATTTGTCAGCAGATTAAGGGCTTAAATATCAAACACCCTCTGCTGACATCCCTGTTAGTGTCAGACAAGCCACTCCAATGTGTGTACCTGGACCATTGTGATCCCTTACAGCCTGATGGTGCATACAAATACATTTTAGTGGCTGTGGATTCCTGTTCTAGATTCCTGTGGGTATGGCCACAGCGGTCGGCTGATGCCCAGACTGTTATAAAAGATTTGCTGATCTTTATCGGTATATATGCGGTTGCAGCATTCCATTCGGACCAGGGCCCTGCATTTGCCTCTAAAGCTTTCAGGGACACCATGAGAACGATGGGTGTTGAACTCCATTACTCCTCACCATACCATCCCGAGGGAAATTTGGTCGTGGAGAGGCGGAATCATGATCTAAAGCAGTCCTTAACAGCTCGAGTATTAGGTTCAGGCTGCAGTTGGTTACATCACCTATATGGGGTCCAGAGAGCACTGAATAATCTGCCAAGACGGTCCTTGGGGGGAAAGTCTCCATATGAGGTTCTCTTTGGGATACCTATGTATGTCCTCGATCTTGATGCCCCTGGTATGGTGGCAGCCGAAGCACCATTTGACATAAAAGAACGTCTCACTGTTTTACAGGAGCTTCAACAATTTCGTGATGATAAATCATCTGCAAGTGCTGCCACCCTAGGAATAAGGGAATTGGCGAAAACTTCGACTGGCTGGATTCCTAACGTTGGGGATCTGGTTCGTGAGAAGATCGCTGTGAAAAAAGAGTTCGGTTCATCATACAGAGCACCTGTACCGGGCTTGGGAATAAAAGGCACCAGAACTGTCACCCTTCCACCATTGTCTGGTTCTAAATCGAATAGATTCATCTCCATTGATGACATCAAATTACACCATGTGGCCGATTCTTCACAGTAGACCAGGAAATCCCTTGGGTGGTTCCCGATCCCCTCTCACTACCCAACAGGACATCCATCTACATAGTAGGATGAACATCACTGCTACTGACTATGCAACTAAGTTCATTGCTGTTCCAGACACTTCCTCGACCATGGGGAGGGCGGATAATGAACTTTTCTTGGTTCCATCACATCTTCAGTGACCACCCCGCTTCAAGATTTGGCTATCTTTTACACGAACACTTCCCCGACTAATGATGTTGTCTATCAAGGCCTTCCACGAGCGGTGGATCAGAATGCAGCAGGTCCTGTGTTTGCAGAGACTTCCTCTGGCTATTTCGTACACATTGATGATTTTTCTTCGGATTCATCCTCACCTGAGACTGACAAACTTTCGAGAAGTAGCAAACTGTATCGATGGCTTAAAAATAACTATTTGATCTACCCATGGAACTATCTATGGTTCTGTTTGACATTTATTGCATTAATTTTATGGATTGGTTTTGTGGCTGTTTTTTTTTTGCTGATTAATGGTCACTATATTCCTGATTGCCCCTCTTTGGAGCCTGTTCATGAAATTTTAACACCACATCATTCTTCCCATAAGGTCCGACGAGATTTGTCCCATGTAAATATTACAGCTATACCAATTTCTGATGGGATTGTGTGGGACAAAGTTGCATTCGATATATATGGGCCTACTGAGATTATTCAGATACCATACGTGTTCAAAATGTCAATGTCTGATGTTATTACCCCTAATGTTGTCTCTGATGATTGGGATGTCCAAACAGTTGATTCCATGCTAGCTGAAATGAAGGACTATTCCACTTTTGGAAGTGATGATGTATATCATTATACAATTAATTATGGGGAAATGTTCTGCTATAACAATTGGGGACATCACTACCTACACCGTGCAACTAGATATAGGCCTCTCTTGAACTACACACAATGGGAACACTGTTCAACACCACAGGTGGGGAGTCCAAAGTATTACAGCAACAAACTTACATACTTTTCTGGGCATGATACAAAGAAAGCAGAATTGTATTATTTTAAAATACCTCCGGCACAAATTAGAAAACTTTTGCTAACAGATACGAAACTGATGTATTCAGATCCCTTTGTTTCCCAGCTCTCGATTGAGGGTTACGAATATTGGAAAAACACTATTGATTTGAAAAGTGTATGGGGGACACAAGATTGGCAGATACAGGGTAAGGAGGCTTTGTTTCGAGCATGCCTGATTCTTGTGCAAATTATTTTCTTAAATGACACTATTGAGCAGACATCATGTATAGGTTTAGCAAAAATTAAAGACCTAAACACGCCCAGTATCCCTACTCCGACAAAATTTAGAGATTGGCAACACTTTCTCAATGTCTCAGAAGACAGGCTAGATGCAATGGTTAAAACTGGTGCCTATAATTCTTCACTTTCCCGTCCCGGCGGATGGTTGGTATGGCCCACCGACACTGATGAGTGTCAAAAGCGTTTCTTGAACTCTTCAGGGGTTTTTTCCATTCACAGGCCTGACCCTCGCTTTCTATCAGGTCAACGTACAGGTATAATTACAACATACAGTGTGAGTAAGATGTGCCAGCAATGGGTGCAGTAAAACACGTTAACAGCGGTTAAAAAACACCTGAACACTCTTTCTGACAGTATAGACTTACAGGATTTCCTGTTAGGTCCTAGGAAACAATGCTCAAAATGGTTTTTATATGCTATGTATAATTAAATTTGGAAACTTTCCCAGATTGAGGCTGCTTCACGTTTAAGGCAACTAGATAAGGAGAATTTGGAAAAAACATTAGCTGTTGTCGACAATGGAATTAACACGCTGTCCAACAGGATTTATTCACTATCAAATATAGTGTTGTCTGCTATTGATATCACTCAGACTGACTTGTCCCGGTTATATCATGGGCAAACACAGCTATGTTCCATCATGCAGCTGGGTTGGACATTACAGACACTGAAAAGTGGCCACATTCCATGGAAGTACATTAATGGGAGTGAACTATTCACTGCTTTTACTTTTTCCAGGGAACAAGAGACAATGGCTAAAAGGGAGGCTCGTTTCACCCTGCTTCAAGTAGAGAAATTAGATAAGTTGCCCTTCACGGTAGCAGAGAGTCCCTCAACTATCTGGCTCTTGCACGGCATTATTAATTTACAGATTTCGACCTTTCGTTTCTCGAGCTGCCTGAAACATCTTGCGGTGGGACGATATGAGCAGCTAGGAGATAGCTTTATTAAGGAAGAGTGGGAGTTGCCCTTTGACTATAGATGTCTGACTAGTGAACGAACAGGAGGTCTTTCTTAGTGGAAGTGAATGTGAGACTGCTGTTCATCATTCTATGATATGCAAACAGGTGTCTCTTCACGGTCTTTGCAATGCGGGGGTCGCAAATTTGGCCTGTTTTCTGAAGGGTACTCCTGTCCCCTTGATTCGTCCAGTGTTTCATGTACTTTCCAACGGAAGTTATGTTCTACTGAACGATGAAAGCTGTTGCGGCTTGCGACCTGGAATTGCCTACGCAATCTCAGTCACGAAGGTCGTTACGTGTTCGTTACGTGTTGTGGACATGTTTTGTTTCCCCCCACACGAGAGATAAAAGTGTCTGAAATGTGGCCCCACATAGATACTATTAATGTGAACTATGACAAGTTAAGTGGACTAAAGGTGCTATTGTTTCAGAAACAGGTCGCCTTGACATCCGCAAAAGAGACGTATGTTCTCCAGATTGCTAGCTCATCAGCCGAGATACTATCCCTTTTAAATACCGATTTCCCCAAACACTTTGGAGAGTTGGTATCCAGAATATTCAATGCTTCAAGCACCGCTGGGATTGTTCATTTCTTTAAGGCTGTCGGGTCTGGTTTCGTGTCCATCTTCCAGACTGTCTTTGGAGTCATCCCATCAGCCATCCATTCTCTCTTTTCAAGTGTGTTTGGTGGCTTTCCAATTATTTTGGCTTTGATTGGCGGCCTACTACTGTTATTTCTTCTGATTCGCGGTGGTTGTTTCTTTCCAGCAATGCAGAGCAATGGAGCCACTCCCGCCAACTCCACTGTACCGTGAGCGCATGGTTCGGATCTTCGGTACACCTTTGCTGGTGGAACTGGAGCTTGACTGGTCGTTGTCATTCCGGCCACTTCTCTGGTGCGTACAACCGGTCTTCCGCTGCATATGGTGTCTCTTTAAGCATCTGCCTATGGTCTGTCTTGCTGTTGCACTGACATCTCCTGTGGACCACGAACTGCTGATGTCCCCGATGAGGGTTCATACACGGTCATGCCCCTTGAGACTGAGGTTGCTCCGCGAGGCCACCTATGAGCCTTCGGTTATAAGATCTAACATGGATGAGGACACTGCAGCAAGTATCGATGCACCGGTGAATATGGCTCACTTCTGCTCTGTGGATCCGTTTGTCCGCCCAGCACTAGACTTCACTTCGGACGATGTTGACTCATTTTTTAGGTCCTTGACTGGTGACTTCGATGACATTCTTCAAGATCCTGCATATAACACATAATTTGATGAATTTGCTTACCATTCCCGATGCCAAATTATGCAATTACAATAGACGTTTGCTGTACTTGTCATAGTTATTATTAACATCTCTGTATGTGTTTTTTAGACAGCCCTGTTTTACCGTGTTTTTACACACAGCGATTTTAATTATTAGTTTTTTTTGCTTGTTTTTTCCTTTGGCTTTTTAGTTCAGAAGCAGCTTTTTTAGCGTTTTTGTGTTCCTGTATCTTCGTCATACCAGTTACGGCAATGGGGAGGGTGTAGTGAATCCTAGTTTGTTTTAATGGGATAACAAGAGTTAGCTTAGCCGTAGGCTTGTAAACTCATGCCCCGTCACCTAGTGACTTTTAACCTACTTAGTTTGCTCTGTCTTAGCTCATTTAATTATTTATTTGCTTAAAGATGGCTGCCTTGTTTATAGTTAAGCCACTTGTTATGAGTTTTATTATCAGTGTCACTGCGCCAAGGCGCCAAGATCAAGCGTGAAAGACAAACAAACAGTAGGTGTTCACACTTAGGGATTTTCCCTCTCTATACTTTCGAGGGATTGTTGATATCAATTGCCGTCCCAAGCATGCCTGTTATCTATTGTTTTGGAATACACCTATGTCAGGGGACCTTGTAGATCTGTATAAATACATCACACTTCAGACAGATAATCAGAGGGATTCGGGACCAAAGGGCATCGCCACCATCGCTGATACCGATGCTGCAGTCATCTTGAGGCTGACCCAGTCTTTGTTTCCCTGAGGAGCTTGAGATAGAGACCTCATTCCAAGGTAACGAGGGTTGGGGGCTCCTCTCATGGACACGGCTTTGGCAGATTATGTTTAGCAAACCCAGCTCTCCTTTAGGTAGGAGGTTAGGCCTATTCTCATTAGGGTATTAGGGCATATTCCATCTTATACCTATATATATATATTTCTTTCATATATTATAAAATGGTGGGGGTCTTCATAACAATGACTCTCTTCTTCACAATACTGTTGCTTCGTATATTCATTATCCTAATCATTGCAGTTCATGGAACTTATCGCAAATTGCTGTTATGGTAAATAAAAACTATTATAACTTCACTGCATCTGTGTTATTGCCTTTGTTTGTATGAGACATAATATATCTGTGAGAAAAGGGTAATTTCCGTTTAACCACAACAACCCTGAGATATCTTATTCTGAGTCCATGTGAAAGCGACTGCCACAAATCACCTTTTACTATTGTGTTTCTGGTGAGGTGCTGCTAGTGAGCCGGTAAGGTTTGGACAACATTCGCAACTAGTTGTGAGAAAAGACTTAGGTGGTCATTCTGACCCTGGCGGTCTTGTACCGCCAGGGTCACGAATGACGGAAGCACCGCAAACAGGCTGGTGGTGCTTCAAATGGCATTCAGACCGTGGCGGTAAAGCCGCGGTCGTCCCGCCGGGGCTGGCGGTATACCGCCGTTTTTGCCCCAGCTGGGAGAATCCGTCAGGGCAGCGCTGCAAGCAGCGCTGCCCTGGGGATTCTGACCCCTGTACCGCCAGACTGTTTCTGGCGGTTTTCACCGCCAGGAAGAGGCTGGTGGTTAGGGGTGTCCTGGGGCCCCTGGGGGCCTCTGCACTGCCCATGCCACTGGCATGGGAAGTGCAGGGGCCCCCTAACAGGGCTCCGGCCAGCTTTTCACTGTCTGCTTAGCAGACCTGATTAGCAGTCCTGCTTAGCAGACAGTGAAAAGCGCAACGGGTACAACTGCACCCGTCGCACCGCCGCAACACCGCCGGCTCCATTCGGAGCCGGCTCCTGTGTTGCGGCCTCATTCCCACTGGGCCGGCGGCCGCTAACTTGGTTAGCGCCCGCCGGCCCAGCGGGAATGTTGGAATGGGGACCGCGGAAATTTGGCCGCATGGCGGCCAAATGGCGGTTTCCGCCTCCGCCCGCCAAGGTTGGAATGACCCCCTAAGTCTCCTACAAACGAAAGTACTGTCATCCTGAGACCAGCAGTCTTGCTCAGAGCAAGAGTCCAAACTACGGTAGTAGATGGGCAAAGAAAAGAGACCAGAAGAAAAAGCCGATGGTACCCTCAAAAGGAGTACAGGAGGCTGAGGGAATTATACAAATAATGCCTATGAGAGAAATTTCAGAAGGGACTTTTGATTGTGTCCCATGGAGACAGAAGTGACATGTTGTCATTTACTAATGATTACCCAAATTTGAGTGAGAAGCCAGAGAATGGTCCCAACAAATGGAGAGCTTTGTCAAGCTTACAAAGTGTTTGTGCAAACACTTTATTCGAAATTGTGGTTCCAGTAGATTTGTGGGTTGAATGTAAGTGGAGTGTTGATTGGCCAACTCATGAGCCACAAATGGATTCAGTAACAGGTGCGCCATCTGAAATGGTAATGAAAAGTTATTAAAAGGTGATTGGATTTCTGAAAATTAGTGTTTCCCTCAAAGATGTTGATTGGAAGGGGTCTGTCCATGCTTGTTATGAGTAATTGTTACAAGCATTTAAACAATAGAGTGTTACATAGATTATTGAATGGAGGGATATGATTCCTTTTGTGTACATATTTTTTTAAGGACTGAAGCATGAAATGATTAGCAATATGATTAGGAATGATTTGATTTGCTGGCAGGGTAAACTGATTATTGAAGTACTGCAATACAAAAAAAAACTGTAGTGATGAAATCGAATTGAAGCAGAAAAGGTTAAAGATGAAGGTGAAGCAAATTAAATCAGCAGGTATTCAGGGATCGCAAGGAATGGTGACCTCAGAAGGAATGAAATGGGTACAACAGCTGGGCAATATGATGCCTCAGTTTAGAAGTAGAAGTCGTAGAGTTTGAGTAGATCAGAATGTTAATGTGGCTGATGTTCGAAACCTGAAGGGACTGCTTCTTTGTCATGCATGTGGGAACGTCCGACATTGGAGATGCAAGTGTTGATATAACAGTGTAAATAATTTGGTGCAAGATGGTGGTGTTGTGCAGATGGAAGACAATAGTCAATTTTAAAATCAAAAAGTTAAAATGACCCAAGATCAAAACATGAATGATCCCACAGGAGCAGTACAAATGCAAGTTCCCTAACAAGAAGTAAAATTTCCCCAACAGCAAATTCAAGTCCCACAGCAAACGTAGACTACACAAGCTCTGATAGCACAGCAACAGGTAATGGTTCCTCAGCAGAGCGCAAACTAGAGAGCAAATGCAAATGTAAATCAGTTAGTCACACAATATCAACGAATGGATTTTATTGATGATGAAGTGAGTGAGGAATATCTGAGTGAGGGTTCAGAAAAGGAAGAATGTGTATTGACTGCCTCATTGGAAGTAGATCAGTGTGGTCCTTATGTGAAAGCAAATGTTATTGTTCATGATGTTTCATTTCTGGTTGACACTTGAGCAACTTGTTACACTGTCAGATTTGCCCCTTTCTGGATGGACAGTTTAGGTAGTAGAATAAGCAATCCAGCATCTGGTCAATCATCTTACGGAGTACAACCCGATTAAAATAGAAACCTTTGAGGATGTTCACCAATTTGTAGTCTGTGAGTCAAGTCCTGTGAGTCGGTTAGGAAGAAATCTGCTATGCAAATTAAAATGCTCAATCACTTATACTCATGAAGATTAAAATGTTCCATCACTTGTACTAATGAAGGGATAGCAATCCAACCGGGGAACTGGGAGGACTGCTGTGCGTCAGGGGGAGGACAGGCCCAGGAAACCCACTCTCCACATGGCCCTCTCCGAAACATCATGGGAGTGTACCAACATTTCCAGGTTGACGATGGCAACGGTACTGGCCAAGTTTCAGGAGACCCAGCAGCTGCACGAGGAACAGTATTTGGGGATCAGGGAGGAACTCAAGTCCATCAACACCACCTTGGTCACCATTGTAGGGGTGCTGAAGGACCTTGTGAACACCAGGAGGGACACTGTGGCACAACAAGGGGCCCCTGTCACTAGCCTGGATGATTAACGGCCCTCCGCCGGCGCTAGTGGACAGGAGGCACCGCCAAAGCACCTAACCCCCTGCAGAGTGAGAACCATCCCGCAATTGGTTCCTGAGATCCAGGACAAAGACAGAGAACAATGCCAATACCCCTGCCTAGAAATGAGACCACCCTGAATGTCATCCTTCTGTCCCACTTCGTCACCCGGTCCATCCTTAAACTGCCCTGGCTCCACTTCCTGTGCCCCTTTGGACACTGCACCTGTGAGACAAACAACTTGGCTCTGCCATGGACATTCCTCCACCATCACCCCTGACCATTTTACAACCCCCTCCACCATTTTGCACTTAAATAAACACCCTTGAATCACAAAACAATCTGGAGTCAGTCTGTGCTTTCACAAATGTGTATTTGCTATAACTAAGGAAAATAGCAATGTCCATTGTATTGTCAACATACCTATGTCACACAGCTCTAGTCCATTAGGTAATATAGCAGACGTCACACGGTGGGACCCACATCTATGAAATGGAAATGCAAAGTGACAAGTCAGGGTCCATACACTGGGTGAAAGTGACAGACATATGATAGGTCTAACAATTGTATGAGATGTAGGAGGCAGTGATGTCTTCTTACCTGTGTCTCACTAGCAGTATTGCTGGATAACGTTATTTCTGTTGTCGATATCTTCTTCTTTTACCATCTCTTCTTCACTATCCACAGGCTCCACAGCTGCCACAACACATCCTTCTGGACCAACCTCCTGCAGAAAAGGCACCTGTCATCGCAAAGCCAGGTTGTGCAGCATATAGCAGGCCACGATGATCTAGCACACCTTCTTTGGTGAGTAGTAGAGAGAACCACCTATCATATGGAGGCACCGGAATCTGGCCTTCAGCAGGCCGAAGGTCCTTTCGATCACTCTCATAGTTCGTCCATGTGCCTCATTGTAGTGTTTCTCTGCCCTTGTCCTGGGATTTCTCACTGGGGTCAGTAGCCATGACAGGTTGGGGTAACCAGAGTCACCTGCAAATGTCGAGGGACAACTGTTAGACACCCACTAACCCTTAGGGACAACCCCAGACCCAGACAATCATTCACACGGTATAGGGTCCTTGTCCTCACCTATTAGCCACACATGGTGCCTCTGGAGTTGCCCCATCACATAAGGGATGCTGCTATTCCTGAAAATGTAAGCATCATGCACTGAACCTGGAAACTTGGCATTCACATGGGAGATGTACTGGTCAGCCAAACACACCATCTACACATTCATTGAATGGTAGCTCTTCCTGTTTCTGTACACCTGTTCACTCCCGCAGGGAGGTGGGGGGTACCAATGCCACATGTGTCCCATCAATGGCACCTATGAAGTTGGGGATATGTCCCAGGGCATAGAAGTCACCTTTCACTGTGGACAAATCTTCCACCTGAGGGAAAACGATGTAGCTGTGCATATGTTTCAGCAGGGCAGACTACACTCTGGACAACACGTTTGAGAACAGAGGTTGAGACATTCCTGATGCAATGGCCACTGTTGTTTGAAAAGACCCACTTGCCAGGAAATGGAGTACTGACAGGACCTGCACTAGAGGGGGGATTCCTGTGGGATGGCGGATAGCTGAAATCAGGTCTGGTTCCAACTGGGTACACAGTTCCTGGATTCTGGCCCGATCAACTCTGTAAGTGATAATGATGTGTCTGTCTTCCATTGTCGACAGGTCCACCAGTGGTCTGTACACCAGAGGATTCAGCCATCTCCTCACCTGTCCCAGCGGACGTGCCCTATGGACGAGAACTGCAAGCACAGAGTCAGCCAACACTGAGGTGTTAAAAATAGAATTTATTGCACACATTTGTCAGTCCGCAATGTGCCTGTAACTGTGTGTATGCAAGGCCTAGATAGGTGTGACGCATTTAAAATTAATGCCATGTGGCACCCTGAAATGGCGGCTGCCTGACCTGTTATGTGGGACAAGGGGATATAAGGTAACTGCGCTGGCATTGTACACCGTCGTGGCAGGCGGTCGAAGACCTCGGCGCTATCCTGCATTGGTTAACATTGGACCCTATGGGTCCGAGGAGCCAATGACGATGTACGCTGGCGGTGACGGTATGCACCTCCGCGGACGTGACCACCATTTTCTCTCTGTTCACTCACTTGATACCTGACCTTCGACAGGAGAGGACCTACACTGCAAGTGCTGCTGTGACCTCAGTTTGGAAGCGACGATGGCTCATGTGTCTGGGGAAAGGGCCCCTGCCTTCACTTCGGAGGAGTTGGAGAAGTTAGTGGATGGGGTCCTCCCCCAGTACACGCTACTCTATGGTCCTCCAGACAAACAGGTGAGTACACTGTGAGCATGCTGTATGGGCAATGCCTGTTTGGAGTGGTGTGGATGGAAGATACGGGGGGGACTGAGGCTTGCATGAGCGGATGGTTAGTGTATGTGGTCAGGGCAAGGGTGGGAACCTGGGTCAATGACTGTGACGGTCCGGACGGTTAAAGATTATCATTTTCCCCTATACTATTCTTCTAGGTCAGCACCCACAAAAAGAAGGAAATTTGGCGTCCCATTGCCAAGGACGTCCGGACCCTGGAGGTTCACCACAGACGGAGCACCCACTGACGGAAAAGATGGCAGGACATTCGCCACTGGAGCAAGAAGACAGTGGAAATCCAGCTGGGGATGGCCTCCCAACGTGGGAAGGGTACCCGTCACACCATGACCCCCCTGATGTTCCGGATCCTGGCGGTGGCATATCTGAAGTTGGATGGGGGCTTGAGGGCATCACAGCAGCCACAAGGGGGTGAGTACATTCACATCCATATGGCTGTGTGCGCATTATGAGGTGTCTGGGTGGGGGAGGTGGGCTGTAGGTTCCCCTAGGCCAGGGCGAGCTTTGTAGGCAAGGTCCCTTCAAGAGGCAGACTATGTGACACCCCACCCCACCAGTGGTAAGAGCCATCTACACCTAGTCAGGCTCCTGTGACTTCCATGTGTGCAGCAATCGGGCATGGGCCTTGTACCCCATTTCCCTGTGATTAATTAGGGAACTCTAAGTGCATGGTGTAGTGCAGAGGGCTGCTGTGTCTGTAGTGTCCGCCAACAGTAGCGGTATTGCATGCACTGAACATGTCCTTCTTCTGTTTTCCCCCCCACTTTTTGTGGTCTCCCTGTTCTTGTGTGCATAAGCATCATCAGGCGGAGGAGCAGTGCCACCGGAGCAGGAGGGAGCTCCATCCCACATGGCCCTGGAGGGCGAGATAACGGAGTCTGAAGCCACCAGTGGGACGGAGGGCGAAGTGAGCCCCCCAGCGGGGACAGGAGGTGACATCAGCAACAGCGACTTTTCCTCTGATGGGAGCTCCCTTGCGGTGGCGAGCCCCACTGTGCCACCCACATCAACAGGTACAGCCGCCACCCCCCCTACTAGCACTGCCCTCCAAGCAGCCCCTAAGCGTGTGTCCCGTGCCCGCTCACCCAGGAGGGTGGGCATCTCCTTTGCCCCGGCACCTCAGGCCCTGCCCCAGTCAGACCTGCTGCCCTCAGTGAGGAGGCAATTGACCTCCTGAGATCCCTCACTGTTGGGCAGTCTACCATTCTGAATGCCATCCAGGATGTAGAGAGGCAGTTGCACCAAACAAATGCATACCTGGAGGGCATTCATTCTGGCCAGGCAGCCCAACAGCGAGCATTTCAGGCTCTGGCCTCTGCACTGATGGCAGCCATTGTTCCTGTGTCCAGCCTCCCCCTCCAACTTCCTCCACCCAGACCCAATCCCCTGTACCTCAGCCTACCCAAGCACACCATCAGACCAGCATGCACACACATCAACACACAAGGGTGGCTCAGGAAAACATAAGCACCACACATCCCACAGGCACTCACACAAGCATCATACCCAAGCACACATACCAACATCCACTGCCTCCACTCTGTCCCCCTCCTCCACGTCTCCCTCCTCCATCCCTGTCTCATCTTCACTCACACCTGCATGCACTACATCTTCAGCCACTACCTCCATCACCAGCACGCCCATCACCACACACCGCTCACGTGCACTCACCACCCCACTACCATTCACACATCCCCAGTGTCCTCTACCAGTGTGTCTGTGAGTCCTCCTCCCAAAGTACACAAACAAAGCCACATACCCACCCAACAGTCATCCACCTCACAACAGCCTCCTGCCCATGCACCTTCACCCAAAGTCAGCAAATGTACACCTCCTACATCCACTACCTCTTCCTCCACTCCTAAACCCTCTCCATCTACCCATCCCAGTGTGTCTAAAAAGCTTTTCCTATCAAATGTTGACCTCTTCCCTACACCTCCTCCTCCCGTCCGTCCCCTAGGGCCCGCCTTTCCAGGTCCCAACCCAGCACTTCAGCCACCACATCACCGGGCAAAGTGGTGCCAGCAATAGTGGGATTTTGGAGTGCGCCAAGCAACAGGGCTACCAGTGTCCCACGGAGCGAGGGAAAGGATATTCCGCCACGGCCAAAAGTCTAAACGTTGCCCACATCCCAGAGGGAGAAGGCGAAAACACCTGCCACCAAGGGCTCAGGCAAAACAAAAGTGGAAAGTGGCAAGAGAGCTGCGCCACCATCCAAGGTGGGGAATGGCCAGAAAATCAAGGGCAGGTCCACGCTGATGCCAACCTGCATGGCGGACAAGACGGCCACCAGCACCGCCACCTGCACCGCTGCCACAGAGACAGTGGCCAGAACTGCAGACACTGACGCCGCCACTAGCTCTGCAGTCACTGAGCCCGCCACCAGCACCGCCACCACAAAGACTGCCACCAGCACCGGCGCCACAAAGACCGCCGCCAGCACCGATTCCACAGAGGCCCCTGCCAGCACAGATTCCACAGAGGCCCCCGCCAGCACCGATGCCACAGAGCCCGCCGCCAGTACCGATGCCACAGAGTCTGCCGCAAGCACCGGCGCTACTGACACCGCCGCCAGCACCAATGCCACTGAGGCAGCCGCAAGCACCTCCACGACTGACACAGCCGCCAGCACCGCCAGCGACCCCGTAACAACCGGAGCCAGTGGCAGCACCGCAGACATGGCTGCCATCCCCAGTGGTCAGTCGTCGGAGGCTGGTGGTAAGTTCCAGGAGCCTGGGCAACTTGCATGTTGCACCACTGTCAGTGGAGTGTCACATCCACAACCTCAGTCCTTGGCAGGGTGAAGCACTCTGGGCACAAAGCCCCCTCCAGAACCAGTGGAGAAAGGCATCCACTACCTCAGTCCTTGGCAGGATGAAGCACTCTGGGCACAAAGCCCCCTCCACAACCAGTGGAGTATCACATCCACTACCTCAGTCCTTGGCAGGATGAAGCACTCTGGGCACAAAGCCCCCTCCAGAACGAGTGGAGAAAGGCATCCACTACCTCAGTCCTTGGCAGGATGAAGCACTCTGGGCACAAAGCTCGCTCCAGAACCAGTGGAGAATCACATCCACTACCTCAGTCCTTGGCAGGTTGAAGCACTCTGGGCACAAAGCCCCCTCCAGAACCAGTGGAGACTGTTATCCACTTGAGAGACTGTGGCTTTGCACTCCCCAGGATAAAGCAGTGGGCAAAGCACCCACTGGAGAGACTTGAGAGACTGTGGCTTTGCACTCCCCAAGATAAAGCAGTGGGCAGATCACCCACTGGAGAGACTTGAGAGACTGTGGCTTTGCACTCCCCAGGATAAAGCAGTGGGCAAACCAACCACTGGAGAGACTTGAGAGACTGTGGCTTTGCACTCCCCAGGATACATCAATGGGCATAGAGCCCCCCCGTGGAGCTGGTGTCATGCACTCATCCAGCTGAGGTGCCCCCCATTCCCTTCCCCCTGTAGTGACTGTTTCATTTCGATCTGATGCCCAGCAGTGTTCTCTCCGTTTGGAGTCTGGTATCAAGTGTGGGCTTCGCCCATGCATTTTGGGCCCAGTGGTCCACGGACTATGAATGGTGCACTATCCGGACTTGTATAGTTGGTGTACATAATTGTTTATACTGTACTTCAAGTTTTGACTAATGGATTTTTATTGATTACAATCATTCAACTCATTTCGTTTTGTCATTGCGTTCTTCCAGTGGGTTTGGGGGTTGTAAATGTAATGTTGCAGCATGTATTAGTGTGTATGTTGTTGTGGGTGAGGGTGGGGGTGTTGCGTGTTGCGTGTGTGTATCACTCTCTTTTCCCTCCCCCCTCCCGTGTGTTGTAGGTGCAGTACTCACTGTGGTCGTCGCCGCCGTTGTTCATGCTCCTGGTAGAGGAGCAGGAATACTATCGCAGGGAGGATTTGGAGTTCTGGCTCCATGGAGTCCTGGTTCCTCGTGGATTGTGTAGAGATGAGTGTTTTTCCTTCCAGGTCCTGTTTCTGTCGTGTTTTTGTTCACGTTGGTACTGCCCAGGAAAAGGTGGCAGATTGGCCTCTCATAATAGTGTGGGCGGTACATTGTCTTCCGCCTGTCTGTTGGCGTTGACCGCCATGCTGTTTGTTTGTACCACCGTGGTAGTCGGAGTGTTAAAGTGGCTGTCTATGTTGGTGGTTTCCACCATGGTCGTGATTCCATTTTTTTTACTGCCAGTCTGTTGGCGGTCTTACTGCCGCTTTATCACCGACCGCCAGGGTTGTAATGAGGGCCATAGTAATGTGTTTTATATGTCATGACAGTGAAATATTGCTAAATGTGTTTTTCACTGTTGCAAGGCCTGTCCCTCTCATAGGTTAACATGAGGGCTACCTTTAGATCTGATTAAAGTGTAGATTCCCTTTGGGAGCGGATAGACATGTGGAGTTTGGAGTCTCTGAGCTCACAATTTAAAAATACATCTTTTAGTAAAGTTGATTTTAAGATTGTGTGTTTGAAAATGCCACTTTTAGAAAGTGAGCATTATTCCATTTCTGTGACTCTGCCTGTTTGTGGATTCCCTATCTGGGTCAGTTTGACAGTTGGGCTGGTTGCACCTCACACTAGACAATGACACAAAAGGAGCTGGGGTGTAGTCTGTATTTCCTGGTGAGCCATCTGTGCTAGGTGGGAGGAGAGGAGTGGTCACTTACACTTGAAAGGGCTGTGCCTGTCCTCACACAATGCAGTCTCCAGCCCCTTGGTGAGTGTCTGGGGCTTGGCCTGGGCAAGACAGGATTTCACATTCAAAAGAGACTTTACTTTGAAGTAGGCCTACTTCAAAGAAGAAACTGAGTATAAGAAGGGCATCCAAAACCACAGATTTTAGATCACTTCTGGACATCAAGAGGAACCTCTGTCTGGAGAAGAGCTGAAGAGCTGAGGAGAAGTGCTGCCCTGCCTGTGACTGTGCTTTGTGGAGCTATCCTGCAGTTGCTGCTTCTGCCACAGTAAGAGGGCAAAGACTGGACTTTCTGTGCCTTCCATCTTGTGATGAAATCTCCAAGGGCTTGATTTAGAGCTTGCCTCCTGTTGTTTGAAGTCTCAGGGACAGCAAAGACTTCTCTCTGCCAGCACCTGGAGTCTTCTGGAGAGAATCCTGATCTGACAAGTGGTGCCCTATCCAGTTCCTGGGCCCTTGGAAGGAAAGGTGGTGGAAAATCCAAGGAAATCAACTTCAAACGACTTTGGACCGATGCCGCTGCTGAATCCGTAATCTTCGCTGGAACGCGATGACCTTCCAGGCCCGATGCCGCTGCAGCCCTGCTGAAGTCCATGACTCCGTGGAAGTCACAGCACCACGTCATGACCAACACCGCTCGAAGTGCGCGAATCCAATGTTTTGCACAGACACCGCGATCCCCGACTTCGCGCATCAACTTGTTTTCACTCTTCACCAAAGGTACTGTACTTGGGGATCTACGCGACTCCATGTCCGGCGCCGCTGGTGTCGGCTTGCTGGGAACGACTCTGTCACGACGTCGTGTTGACACCTCATTGAAGCATTTTGTGTTTCTAAGCGCTATTTTTGAGTTTAATCTTCAGAAATTCATAACTTGAATAGTGTATTTTGGATTTTTTTCGTTTTGGTCTTGTTTTGTTTAAATAAATATTTCCATTTTTTCTCAACTGGTGTTGTGTCATTTTGTAGTCTTTTCATTAAGATACTGTGGGGGTCATTCTGACCCTGGCGGCCGGTGACCGCCAGGGTCACCGACCACGGGAGCACCGCCAACAGGCTGGCGGTGCTCCCTCGAGCATTCTGACCGCAGCGGTTCAGCCGCAGTCAGAAGCGGAAAGTCGGCGGTCTCCCGCCGACTTTCCGCTGCTCGGGGGAATCCTCCATGGCGCGCTCCGCCGCCATGGGGATTCTGACACCCCCTACCGCCATCCTGTTCCTGGCGGGTCTCCCGTCAGAAACAAGATGGCGGTAGGGGGTGCCGCGGGGCCCCTGGGGGCCCCTGCAGTGCCCATGCCAATGGCATGGGCACTGCAGGGGCCCCCGTAAGAGGGCCCCGCATAGTATTTCAGTGTCTGCAAAGCAGACACTGAAATACGCGACGGGTGCAGCTGCACCCGTCGCACCCCTGCAACTCCGCCGGCTCCATTCGGAGCCGGCATCCTCGTTGCAGGGGCATTTCCGCTGGGCCGGCGGGCGCTCTTTTGGAGAGCGCCCACCGGCCCAGCGGAAATGTGAGAATGGCCGCCGCGGTCTTTTGACCGCGGTGCGGTCATTCGTCGGCGGGACTGTGGCGGGCGGCCTCCGCCGCCCGCCACAGTCAGAATCAGCCCCTGTGTGTCTTGGTACAAATAATTTACACCTAGCACTCTGAAGTTAAGCCTACTGTTCTGCCTAGTTATCAAGGGGGTAAGCAGGGGTTAGATGAGGGTGATTCTCTTTTACCCTGACTAGAGTGGGGGGATTGCTTGAACAGGGGGTAACCTGACTGTCAACCAAAGACCCCATTTCTAACATATATTAACACACATACAATCACTGACACACTGAGGTACAGACCCACACAAGCAGTCAGACAACACTGGAATGGTTCACACAATCACTTATGCACCCAAAGAGAGACACATACAGACACTCACACACCAAGTTACACTCTGATATAGCTACTCCTACACTGTCTCATATGCCAATGCACCCAGTTACATGCCTGATGTACTGGATGTGTTGTTGTTGTACATGTATGCTTTTGGTTGTGAATATATCTGCGGCTCTGTCGTAGAGCCAAAACATTTTGCTAATTTGTGATGAATGTGTGCTTTTGGTTTGGGATCCTTGAAAGATCCATGGGTCCTAGTGAGACAATAAAAAGAGCTTAAAAAGAAAATAGACTAGTGTTTGTGAACAGGGATCTCTCTGAAAAGAGCATTTGTGTTTATGATATGTAGATGATAATTACACATAAAACAGGATGCTTTTCAAGTTGTTAAGGAACACCGTGTTGCCTTTCTCTTTTAAAGGAACTCCGTCATTTATATATATTCCATCCTTATCAAAGTGTAAATTGTTGTGGTATATAGAGCCTTTGTCATAGTTTCTGAGGAATGCAGAAACAGTTGTATTGACATCATTCATGGGTTTGTCTGGCTATGGACAAAACTTGTTTGACCACTTCCACTTTTGCCTTTGGCAGATGTTGGAGAGCACCAAAGCAGTGTGTGGGAAAAGTGTCATTAGTGTACTAAAGGTAACCTTCATTTGGATTTCTACTCCTACCCCAGTACTTGTGCCTAGGTCATTGCCACCACATTGCACAAAATGCTGAGATCTACATATTGGCAAATCACAATGCTTTCAACCAAAGGCAGCAACTGATGCCACTTTAACCCTCCCTGGCTAACCCAAGTGGTCTCTACGTTAGGGAAACCCAGGTCCCTGTCAATGCCCCACTTTCTAGCACTCTTTCTGGTCCAAAACTTAAAACTATTACCCACACTCCACACTCTGACCATTTTAGAGTATAGACGAAGTAGCACAAAGGAGAAAGCTGCAGCTAAATGAGTCATTTTTTGAAGATGAAAGGCAGTTAAAACGGAGGAAAGCACCTACAAAATAAAAGAACATATTTGATTGGATGGTGGAGATTTTCAGGTAACTAAAATCAGGAGGTAATTTTCAGAAAAAAGTAATTACATCTGTGATTGGCTTTGAATATTTTTTGTGTTAAGTTATGTTATTAGGGGTATGCTTGAAATTGCAAATAGTTATCAACTCCTGCTATAGTATAATTTGTAGTTGGTATGCTGCTTACAGAAAGTAATGTGAATTGTTAACCTAGTGGTAGCTAGAGAGTGTTACAAACATTGTCACTAGGGAAACAGAGCTAAAAGAGTGTGGGGGAAGGGATACAAAAAAGACTGCATTGTGAAAGTCAAATGTAGAATGGTACACAAACATTGCTCGTTAGATAGTGTTTGCCTTTTACATAAGTACTTTTACAAAGTGAAACATAACTACAAAACATTAACAGTGGAGTGTTTAATGATTACAAGGGATTTGTGTGCATCCGCAGATCCACCACTTGCACACCCAGTTAAATACCCCAATACCCATTAGGACAGTCAGTAACCAATCCATACAGCCACTTACATACCCATTTAAAGATATATTGAGTTATTAAGACAGCCAGTCAAACACTGTCATAGTTAGGAAAATTGCAATGTTCCAAGGATTAGATCAATGCAAAGTGAGGAAATCCATAAATTTAAAGGACGCTTACTGGCGTGTCTATGCAAGAAAGTGTGCACAAGCACCTTTCATCATT
Organism: Pleurodeles waltl; assembly: GCF_031143425.1. Lineage (NCBI taxonomy): Eukaryota > Metazoa > Chordata > Amphibia > Caudata > Salamandridae > Pleurodeles > Pleurodeles waltl. The sequence continues at coordinate 1,427,745,312 of NC_090446.1, forward strand.
TTCAAATGCTGGCTGTTCATCATTCAAAAATGCAAAATTTAGTTAGAAGAGTTTACTTTGTAAAAAGTATTGCCTTGAACTAAAACAAAGCACTTTTTTATGGTACAGTATCAGAGGTTGAAAATGTTTGTAAAGATATTCAGTTACGTTTCTTTGGTATTGAAGTGGTGTCTGGGCAAAATCAGGAGTTGGTATCAATTTTATTCAGTCAATTTATTAATTCACGATTTGGAATTCTACAGAGGTCCACATGTTCACCCAACTTTGAAAAAAAAAAACAAATATATAAAATAATAAGGCAATCCATAACAAATATTTACACGTCCATCATTAATGCTATTTAAAGGACAAAGACATAAAACAAAAGGTATTTCAGAATGAGGTAATCATGCAACAACCCAACATTTGCAAGTTAAACATTATACAGTATTTAGATAAGACCACTATTTGATAAATAACAATTTTTTTTAAATGCAGAATAAAATACAGATTAACAAGAGAGTTGATGCCTGCACCCTGACCAAAAGGCATATCATACATCTCTAACATAAGAATACCAAAACATACAGAAATTGTGACTTTACATTATAACTACGAAGAGGGTGCTAAAATCAGTTAAAAAAAATTAAAAAGCCTCAAAAAATGTAAACATCCTAAAACAGAATATTTCATTCAGAGGATTATACATAAATTGCAATACCCCATCATAAAAACATATGTTGAATTTCACACATAACGGTTTTAACAATTTTTTTCATAACTCATCTAAGGATGGGCAATCAAATAGCACAAGCATAACATTATGAATCCCTAACTGACAAAGATCACAAATAATCGAGGAACCATCCCACTTAGCAGCTACATCTCTTAAAAGTAATTGGTTAAATCTCAACAAGATGAGGAAGCGTCTTACTCCGTGGGGTAAGTTCCACCGTAAGTAGGGTTGTGGATAATTAAAAATCGGCGAATTTGTTTGTGCCCTTAACCTCAATTTTTTAGTGCAAAACTCCATAACTTTTTTCCCTTGTGGCTTTTTTAAGGCTCTTTTTAAATAACAGGGGTTGTTGAGATAACAGCGAATGAACATCTAACTGAAGAATTTGCGTTGCATAGCTAATATTGCTATACATGTGAGAATTATCTCTCAGTGAGCCAAATATTTCTTTATATGCTAAGGATTTCAAAGAGTGTGCTGTACTCTGGGCTAAACAATAAGCTCTCTGAATTACTGCAGCTAGGCCCTGTATGTAGATACTCTCAAAACCAAATTCTAATCTTAAAGCTGCCACAGAAACTGAATTATTACAGGCAGCCAGGCTTCTTAGAATCCGGCCTTCAATTTTATTCAGAAACTCCCATTTCGAGATATTGATTCCCTTGATGGCGTACAGGATAGAGGATGGGATTTTTGCTTGATAGACCAAGAGTAGATATGAAAAATGCCGCCAACCCTCTGCTTTATAAAAGGCTAATATCCCCTGAGATTGAGACAAGGCCTTACTACTATTCTTACAAATGTGGTCTCGGTCAATAAAGGGAACAGGTCAGGATTTTTCCCAAAAAACAATAGGATTTCACCCTCTCCAGACTCTGCTGCCCCACTGTCCATATCAAATTTATTTATTTTCGGGATTTGTTCCCCTGAAAGCATACTACTTGGGATTTTTATACATTTTTTTATTTAAATAGTGCTGATTTGAAAAATCATTTAAGGCCGTGAGTTGCCTGTTGAGACTTTTCGGGGTGAGATCAAGCACAACTATATCGCCGGCATACAGAAGGCAGGAAATTGGAGTGCCTCCGACTATGGGCACAAACTCTTGGGAGTTCCCTAATACAGATGGCAAATCATAAATATATAAGGAAAAGAGAAGAGGAGCCAACAGGCAACCCTGTTTTAAGCCATTTTTGGCACATATTTAGAAGAAAGATCCTGCTCTCCGCCTAGCAGCATTTTACACCACGTTGAAGTATGCAAGGCTATAATTAGGCGTAACAAATGTAAAGGAATGCCCAATTTTGATGGGTTCTCAAGCTTTTTACGGTCTACCTTGTCAAAAGCTGTAGAAAAGTCAATAAAAGTGGAGTATACAAGCCCCCCCTAAGCAGAACATATTTTTTGTTTATGACCTACATTAAAAGGATATTATCTAAGGTGTTATGTTCCTTCCTGAAACCGGCCTGCTCAATAGGGAGGATCGAGTTTTCTTCTACCCAGGAGGTTAGCTGAATTAGTATACTTTTAGCGAAGTTCTTACCAACAGTGTCCAACAGTGATATTTGCCGATAATTTATCATTAAAGATTTATCGCACTTTTTATACAAAGGGATGATGATACTCCCTGTCCAAGACACTGGGATAGTACCATAAAAATAACAAGTGTGGAAAACCGGGTTAAGAATCTTTGCCCATAGGGACTTGATCTGGACCCATCACTCCTGATGCCCTCATCGACCTTATGTACCTGTCTAACGCGATGGTTGTGGGAGCACTGAAAGCACCGAGTTCCAAACAACAACCAGTCCTTAGGTCTAATTCATCTAATTCCATGACCTCATTTTCCACATACAGGGAGAGGACATAATCCGTCCAATCTAACTCAGCAATTGGTGGTGCTGAGGAAGTTTTACGAGACCCACAGCCTTCAGAGTTGGTATGTTCAGGTGTACAGGAAAAGAACACAGATGTTAGTACTGATAACTTTGCGTGAGAAAAAGCAAGGCTTAATGCCTTGTCTACAGAGAAACCAAAGTATGGCCCTGATGGGTTACTCCGTCACAATGGTGATGGATGTCCATTATTTCCTATGGGATTTAGATTTCGGTTGATCAGATGTCCGTCACCTTTGCAACAGAATACACCATACTCCAATATCTAAACCAGGCCCTATGTTTGTATTTGTTGTCGGTAACTCACTACAAAGGCCAAATTCAAAATGTTGATGTGTTCTTGAAAACTGAACAAGAAAACAGAGAAAAGTGGCTAGACTTTGTAGGGAACTTACTTGTGGAAGAACGTTTTGCTTGATCATCTTCAAGTATTGCTATGATAACTTAAAGGACAACAAAATGCCTGCCAGAGCAATACATAATTCATTAGAACTGGTTCAAATTCCAACATCTAAATGTTAATGAAATAAAACTGATACAGTCTTTACATCCTTTTCAAGCAGAAGTTTGTATGAAACTGAAGAGTGGGAACTACCTGCGACAAAGCTACAGAAAGGCCTTAAAGGTAGAGGTGTGTACTTACCTTTCAATTTTAAACACAATGTTGAAACTGTGGGTGTTGAGAAAGATTTGGAAAAACAGTTTGTTAATTTAGTCAGTAGTGTGTCATAAAAAAAAACAGAAATCTGGCGGGAACTAGTGGATATGAATAAGGTGAAGAAAGCTTCATTCTATCTCAAACAGAATAATGTGTATTACAAAGATATAGATGTTGCACGTGGAAGTTACAATGAGGAAGAAATCTTGCCTTCAAGTAGACAGTTTGAAAAAGTGGATAAAAGTAGATGTGAAGAAATATATGAGCACTACAGTACTCATCCACTACATTCAAAAGAGATTAAGGGGGAATACCATAGAACTGTATCAGATGAAACGAGCTAAAGGAGCTTCAAGCTTCAATGAGTGTGTGGGAGAAAGGTGTAGAGGCTCAATGTTTTCCACAACTTTTTCCAACTAGAGTAAGTGAATGGTATGATGACTGCCCTATGTAAATACTCATATCTGAGTATAGGTCAACAAGATTATATTCAGAGCGCCCTAGATTTCAACAAAGTTTTTATGTATATTCCATCTTTTATGTGAAAGTGATTTGTCTGCTAACCATATTCTTAAGACAGGAGTTAATCAACAAAATATGTCTGCAAAAGAATTTCTTAACAAAATGTATGCAAAAGATGAGAAGGAGTATAAATTTGATGGCATACCAATGTGGGACTAATGAGTACTGGTAACGTCAAAGTGCAGGTTGAGAAAATTAAGTACACCAACTTAGTTTGTGACCCTGAGTTGTGCAGAGTATGCATGGGATGACTTGCATGGCCTTTTAAAAGAAGCTAACTCTAACATTAAGGGCTTCAGATTGACAACACCAAGAAAACTTTGTTCATTGATTCCTGCAAATGGTTGCAGGCATTTTAACCACAGATATCAAGCCATGCTGTCTTTCATCTGCAACAGAAAAATCCACCTCTTGGAGAAGGTACTGATTTTTTTGGCATAAAGAGTATTAAGGAAGAGGTACATCTTACATTGATGTACTGTTTTGGATAAAAGATGCACCAAAATTTGAAACAGGTGAGTCTGTACTTTCTTCTATAGAACAGTATTCCACATGTATCATCCCAATAGACAATGAGGGAAAAGGCCTAAAGCAGCAAGTCCTGAGTTTCAATCACATAGATGTAAAAGTACTGTTGGTGAAATACTGAGCAAAAAGAAAATGTTACAAAAAATGTCATTTTGGATTTCCAAGACTTGCTATTTCAAAAGGAAGAGTGAATAGTTTTTTGTCTGCAGTGAGAAATACACTCACTCGTAAATCACCCAAAAACATCCACAATCTGAGGAGAGCAAAGGCTCCAAAATACATCAATGACTACACGCCTCTCATTCTGAAACTGTGGAATGCCAATGTGGATACAGAGCTCTTGCTCGTTATGTAACTTCATATATAACAGAATCTGAGCAGATGGACATGAAAGATGTGTTGGGAGAAATTTCTCCCTGATAGTTTCTAACAAAAAATTGTACAGCTTCAGTTTGAAGATGCTTTCACATAGGGAAATTGGATCACATGAATGATGTGACCGTTGAGTTCAGCTAGTTCTGAGTCAAGAGCAACTCTTTGGTTGAGTTTAGGCCTAGCATGCACTCGAAGTAGAGTTTTTAAGTATTTTGCAGAAATTCAATACCTTGCCAAATTTGACGCAGAGAGTACAGACATTGTTAAAACAAATATGTTAGCCACTTGCGACCCAAAAAGGAATGTACATTGTGACAATGTTTGTCTTTATGAAATACTCCAAATCTACATATATAGAAACAATGTGGCAGACTATGTAGATCTAGGTTAATTTGCTCTAGTTGGTTGCAATGGTTGTTTGGTATGACACAGCAGAGGCATTCAGATTAACCATTGAAAACCTGCTGCTAGACTGCTGAAAGAAGATTTTTCTATTTGACACTTTTGCAGCTGTTTAAACCTTGGCATTCTGAATCAGAAGTACTAGGAGAATGTGTCTGCTATGAACACTCTTTAAATGTTTCAAATAATAGCATTGACTGCTGAGTATTTCCAAACTACTTAAAAATGTTAAATGATGTAACTAAAGAGGAAGAAACAATTACTGCCTAGGTAGCTAGGAGGAGTTGACAAAGCAGCCAAAGTTCAGCACCTCAAAGTCAAGATTCACTTGGACAGCCAAAAATTGAAAATGAAGCTGCTATTACAATGAATGATTTGGAGACCACAATGGATCAGGCAAGTCCAGAAACAATTGATTTGGTAGATTTAGTTGGAAAACTAAATGATGAGCAAATGGGATTAAATATAGATGTGAAAGCTACAGTTGAGCATGGATTGCTTCATGACAAGAAACAGCATGTATGCTCAACATTTAAGTCCATATAGTTGTATGTCAGCCGTCAAGCTGGTACTGGTAAAAGTTAATTAATACATGTTCTCACTGCCTTCTTACAGAACACTGCAATTTGTTATTTGTAGTTACAACACCTACTGGATAAGCTGCAAGTAATATCAAAGATCTTACTTTACATCATCTTTTGATGCTGTCTGTGGAACATGAAAACAAACTGCAATGCCAAGAGTTATCCGATCCTGAAGTGTTAAGAGTGTTAGAAAAGTTCAAACATTTAATCATCGATGAGGTGAGCATGGTCTCATACTGAATGCTTGCCTTTGTTCACATGAGAATGCAACAGATTCTGAGAACAGAGTATGATGTCCTTTTTGGAGGAAAACATTTGATTGTTTTTGGAGATCTACTGGAACTCACACCTGTGAAAGGACAGCTTTTGTAAAGACACTGACCCATGATGAAACTAGGAATTCTTTGGGAAGCAGTGGAATTGTGAATAGTTGTCTAAATTTCCAAAATAAGGAATGAATTAGGAATGTGCAGCAAGCATAGGATGAAGACAGAAGCAGAACAATGCTCAGTTTCATACAAAAAGGTAAAAGTATGGTGTGCCTAATGCCTACATTGGATGAATGTGAATTTTTCAACAATAAATTGCTAGAATTGGAGAACAAAGACATTTTGCAACTGAAGGCAAAAGACAACATGACAAAATGGAACTCCAAGGTGTCAATGTACTCCTCAAATGAAAAATTACAAGCAAAACTGGGTTCATTTGAAAGCTCTGCTTAAGGAACTGTCAGATTGGAGGAATGTTTAAGTCTTTGCAAAAACTGTAGAGTGATTTTGTGTCAAAATTTAAATGTTGAGGAATGCTTGATCAATTTATTAGTTTCCCTAATAGGAATGAGGTGGAATACCCAGTGATTAAATTTGATCAGATTGCCAGCGCAAAGCAGACTGGAAGATGTATTGCACTTTTTTTTCTTCTGAAAGATTTATATGTTTGACAGAAAAGGTTTCTAGTTTTTCTAGCATATGCCGTTACTATTCATAAATCACAAGGTTTAAGTGTAGCTGCAGCACTTATTAACATTGGTAGTACATTGTCTAAGGTTATGAAATAAATGTTTTTTTTAAACAAAAACATAAAACAAAATGGCGGGTTGACCCTTCCTACACGAGCCACCAAAAAAGGAGGGAAATTTGTAGCAAATGGTTTTCCTTTGGGGGGGGCGATCGTGACCCCCAGTAATGTTTTTAAAAAAAATGAAAATGTTGGGGGCATTTTTTTTTTTAAATACATGTGTGTTTTGCCATGGGGTCACAATCGGGCCCAGGGAAATCACACATGTATCAAAAAAGGGAAGTGATGTAGAGAATCTCTCTCTCTCTCTCTCTCTCTCTCTCTCTCTCTCTATGTGTGTGTGTGTGTATATATATATATATATATATATATATATATCTATATATATATATATATATATATATTTATATATATATATATTTTACAAGAAACAAACCTCTCTATAGATATGTATGTATATAGATATAAGAGTGAATTAGTAAAGCCAGGTGTCACCTGCGCTTTAATATAAAAGAAATATATGTGGAGGGGTGCTATGGAGATATGAGGGGCACATTTGCTGGGTGTTATTGAGGTAATTAGAAGAGGAGGTCATGGGAGGCAGAGCACCAAAAATTACTGTCACATTGGGTGCCACCAGCGCTAAAGGCTGTGATTATTGGTATGTGAAAAGGTGAAGTAATAGTGGGTTTTTTTTTTTTTTTTAGTGTCCTCAGAGAATCTGCTAAATCAGAGGAGAAGCAAAGGTAAGGTGACAATATTTACTATTGGACACATCACACACCCAAGAACAATTGTGTGACTCTATCTGCCTTCTACGTAGGCTAGTACGTTAGAGGGACAGTTTAGCCAGGAACCCTAACTCAGGTTAAGGAGGATAGCTCTGTAGGAGGCTGGCCTAGTTTGTAGTGGGTACCTATGGTACTTATACCTTATACCGGGTCCAATTATCCCTTATTAGTGAAATGTAGGCAGTGTCTAGAAGCCAGGCTCCCTAGAGGTAGCTGTAGCTGAGCAGCCAAGGCTTATCAAGGAGACATGCAAAGCTCATGCAATACCACTGTAGTCACACAGTACACAAACACATGAAAGTGTTACAAAAATAAAGGTACTTTATTTTGGTGAAACAAATACCAAAAATACCATAGAGACTATACTCCCTTAGGAGGTAAGTAATACACAATTAATATACATTAGTATGCAGAAATATGCATGAAAACAGTTAGAAAACAGTGCAATTAGTGAAAATTACAATAGTTAGGAATGGGTGGGGAAACACAAACCATATACTAAGAAAGTGGAATTCAAATGTTGGTTTACCACCTAGGCAAGTGTAGTGTGTAGAGGGTCACTGGGAGTACTAGAAAACACCAAAGGTAAGTACTAGAATCCACCCTAGTGCCCAGGAAAGCAGGAGTAAAACACAGTAACCTTCCCACAACACTCAGAATCACAAGAAAGAAGATTATGCAAGAACCAGAAGAGACTGCAAGACACCAATGGTGGATTCCTGGTCCTGGAGAACTGTGGAAGAAGGGGATCAAGTCCAAGAAGTACAGAAATGTCCAGGGAGAACCGGAGCCCCAGCTAACCCAGATGAAGGTGCAAAAGAAGAACCACTGGTGAAGAAGAACAGTCAGTACTGCACTCAAGAAGATGGATTTGGGTTCTTGGTTGGTCCACGCTGGACGGAGTATTGCAGTCTGGTTTGCGTCACTGGAGTCCGTCAACAAGCCTTTGCACATGTAAAGCTTGTGGTTTGCAAACATGGCACTGCCTGGGATCAGGAAGGACCAGATGGACTCGACCCAGGAGAGGGGGCTCTCAGCAACTCAGAGAGCCCACAGAAGACCAGACAACGCACACAGGAGTCCCACAGCACGGGGACAAAGGAGGTGCAAAATGAGGCTCATGCAGCACTGCGACAAAGAATCCCACGCTGCCGGAAAATCACACAGGAAGATGTGCATTGCGGGATAGATGGCTGGGGGCCATAGCTGCAAGATGCGTGAAGAACTTCATGGAAGGATGCCAACAAACCTTGGCAAATGCAAAAAAAACGCAGTGCCTGGGGATACTGTCTTGCATGGGGAGGCAAGCTCTTACCTCCACCAAAGTTGGACAGTAGGATGTCAGGACCCTCAGGACAACTTCAGTCTACCACCTGTGAAGCATGATCCATGCAGCTCAGCAGGAAAGGGGATCCACGCAGCCGGTCGTCACTGCAGTAGGTGCCTGCTGAAGCAGGACAGTGACTCCTTCACCCCAAGGGAGATTCGCTCTTCTGGTGCAGGCTGAAGATGGGCTGTCCTCAGAGAATGCACGACTGGGAAATAGTTGCAGTTGCTGGCAGGAGCTGAAGATACAATGTTGCAGAAGGCATCTTGGCTTCTTTGTTGCAGTTTGTAGAGTTCCTGGAGTGTCCTGATGCAGTTTCTTCGGTGATAAGTTGAAATGGAGGATGCAGAAGATTTCTGCAGAAGTCTTGCAATCCAAATCTGAGGAACCACCCAAAGGAGAGACCCTAAATAGCCCTGAAATGGGGATTGGTCAGCCAAACAGGTAAGCACCTATCAGGGGAGGGCTCTGACATCACCTGCTGGCAGTGGCCACTAAGATGCTCCCAAAGTTCCCTGCCAACTTGGAATCCAAGATGGCAAAACCTAGGGACCCTCTGGAGGAATTCTGAGCACCACCCCAGGGTGGTGATAGACAGGGGAGTGGTCACTCCCCTTTCCTTTGTCCAGTTCCATGCCAGAGCAGGGACTGGGGGTCCCTAAACCAGTGTAGACTGGATTATGCAAGGAGGGCACCAAATGTGCCCTTCAAAGCATTTCCAGTGGCTTGGGGAGGCTACCCCTCCCAAGACTCTAACACCTATTTCCAAATGGAGATGGTGTAACACCCCTCTCCCAAAGGAAATCCTTTGTTCTGCCTTCCTGGGCTTGAGCTTTTCAAGCAACAGGAGGGCAGAAACCTGTCTGTGAGGTGGCAGCAGCTGGGGCTTCCTGGAAAGCCTCAGAAGGCTGGAATGGCAATACTTGGGGTCTTCTAAGGAGCCCCCAGAGTGCATGGAATCATACAACCAATTCTTGCAAAAGCCTCGGGTATGATTCCAACATGTTTGATACAAAACATGCCTATTTGGAGTTACCATTATGTAGCTGGACATAGGTGTTGACCAATGCCCAGTACATGTGTAAAATGGCGTTCCCGCACTCACCAAGTCCAGGAAACTGGTCCTGGAGGTCGTGGGGGCACCTCTGCTAGTGCAGGGGTGCCCACACACACAGGTACTCTGCACCATGCCCTGAGGGCCTGCTATGGGGGTGACTTATAAGTGACCTGGTACAGCGTAAATGGCAGTGAAATGGTTTATGCACCTTTTCACACATGCTGCAATGGCAGTCCTGCAGAAGCCTTTGCATGGTCTTCCTATAGGTTGCAAAAGAAAGATATGCTGGATCCCCCGGAGCCCCAATGTCCTGGGTCCCTAAGTACCATACACTATGGACTTATAAGGGTGCACCAGTATGCCAATTGTGGGTGAAATACTTGGTTGCCAGTATGCAGCAACCACATTTAGAAGAGAGAGAGCATAATCACTGGGGTCTTGGTTAGCAGGATCACAGTGAACACAGTCAAGCACACAGACATCGGGCAGAAAATAGGGGTAAACATGGCAAAAAGAGGGTACTTTCCTACAAATACTGAGGCAGGATCAGAGACTGAGACAGCATCAGAGGGAGAGGACAATGGGGCAGAATCTGGGAGTGATTTTTCAGTCAGCAGAGTCCCATATGACTACACTGCTACCAGTGATTCTGAGGGAGACCATGACGACAGTCGTGCTGTCCCTTCACAAGCACAATCTGTGCAGAGGAACAACAGCAGGTTATCCCAACCCAGAGAGCAGGTGAGTGTGGCGGCAAGCACAGAGAGACTGCTCTCTTGGCAGCCCCCGAGTTTAGTTCAGCCCCAAATTCCACCTTTTACTGGTGACGCTGGATTTAAAGTCTATACAGCCAACTTTTTGCCAGTCAACTACGTCCATCTACTTTTGACTTAAATAAATTTGCCTGCGGACCAATTTCTGAGGGAACATTAAGGCACTCTAGGGCCCCATTTTAGGGCACGCCAGTGGACTCCCACTTTGCTGGCAGAGTTGAAGATATTTTTGGGCCTTACGCTCAAAATGGGGTTAGTGCAACAACCCACCTTGCAGTCCTACTAGATGACTCGTAGGGTATGGGTAACCCCCATCTTCGCACCATTCATGAGCTGAGATAGTTTTTTGCTACTGCAGCACATGCTGCATTTCAATGAAAATTCTGCTGCATTGCCCTTGGACCATCCAGACCATGGCAAGTTGTTCAAAAGTCAGCTTGTCGTGGAACATTTATCTGCCAGGTTTCCAGAGATCTATACTCCTGGAAAGAATATAGCAGTTGATGAGTCCTTGACACTGTACAAAGGACAGCTGCTGTTCAGACTGTACATTGCAAGCAAAAGAGCTCACTATGGCATAAAGCTGTACATGCTGTGTGAGAGCTCTTCTGTCTATGTGTATAGCTTGAGAGTATATACAGGGAAGGACTCTACTCTAAACCCTGTAGGTTGCCCTCCCATGTTGGGGGTCACAGGTAGGATTGTATGGGGACTTGTCCAGCCACTCCTCCAGAAAGGGTATAACCTTTATGTGGACAATTTCTATACAGGAGTAGAGCTGTTCAGTGAGCTCTATAAAGCCAGCACTGTCTTCTGTGTTACAGTTCAATGTAACCACAAAGGATTCCTGCTGGAGCCTGTTTGCCAGAAGCTCCAGAAATCCCAGAGTACTGCGTTGCATTCAAACCAACTGCTTGCAGTCAAGTTCTTGGATAAGCGTGATGGAATCGTGCTCACTACACTTCATGATGAGAGCACCTCCCCCATTACGGTTTGGGGTCAGATGACCGAAGTCCACAAGCCCATCTGTGTACTTGGGTGGAGAGGAAAAGAATGACCAGGTTCTTCAACCATACAATGCATGTCATAAAACACACACTTGGTACAAGAAACTGTTTACCCACTTGATCCAGATGGCAACATGCAATGCGTATGATGTTTATTGTCAGACAACCACAGGAAGACTCATGACTTTCCTTGACTTCCAGTTATCTGCAATTGAAAGCCTCACTGCTGGTATAGAAGCAGCAGCAGCCTCCATGTGATATATTCTGGAGGATGCAGCAAGGCTGCAGGAGCGACACCTTGCTGATCGCATTCCTAAAACACCCAAAAAGGATCATCCATGTCATCCCTGTAAAGTGTGCTTGAAGCATGGAAAGCGACAGGATAGTCAGTTTTACTGTCCCCTGTGCCCATCTCAACCAGGGTCTCTGTCGCTACTTGCTTTACGTTGTATCATACTAAAGCAAAGTTCTGGGAAATCGATTGACATGGAGCTGCCGTTGTGTACTCCTTTCAGTAGCTGTGCATGGATAATGAACGTCCATGGGCCACTGCTTCGTTAGGCAAGCAGCCACAGAATTTTACTTGATCTACTTCAGGAAATCATGGACTTCTTTATGGCCTACTTGACACTTCTATCCACCATCAGAACGTGGTAGGTGTTCTATTAAATTAACATGCATTATAGTCCCCATGCTGCACATGCTAGTGGACAGAACATATGCCACATTGTCATGGAGTACCCTGTGTGGCAAAATGTTAAAGGCATGACTGCATTTTGAATTACTTGTTAGGGAATTTATGTATGCTACACAAGGACCACCATGATTGAGAACGAGAACCAGAGTAAGTGTAGGTGTTCACTTTCAAAGCAAAAGTAGAAGTGTTGGTGAATGAGTCCCCCAGGATATTTGTTTGACTTTTTACTTTAGAGACCTTCACCAGCATGTCTGCCTTAGTTTCAAAAGTAGATATGCTACATCAGCTCAATGAATAGCTTTGTACGGCATACTCAGACACCCCCAACTTGCATCGACAAACTGGAAGGAGCTGGATTTAGCACAGTGAGTGTGATAAACGTGCAAGAAAAAAATGCCCTCCTGAGCCTAGGGTGGCTGTCATGGGAGTCATTAGTAAAGGTTTGTTACACATTGCTTCGGTAATGTTCAGGAAGAAGGAGGCCGTTAATTGACAGGTAGTAAAATGTAGTCAAACTTATTCCATCCTGTGGCGTACGAATGTGATGGTCCCTTGTCTGGCAGTGGTAAATTAATGTGAGTACAGTGATTGGTTAGATTGGGCCCATGGCCAGTGGTATGAAAGGGTTGTTGAATGGCGTGCGAATGGACCATAAAGAGGTTGGTGCCTGGAAGCGGCATAATTTCTGGACGAGCTAAAACCAACCAGTCTGAGTGGTGGATTAACTTTAAAATAATAAGACCAGGGAAGTCCAAGGGTGCAGGGCTTGCGAGGCTCTCACCAGTTTTTCTTCACCCAGAATCCCCTTGAAATCACAAACTTTGCCTAAAAAACACATTTGCCTAGCATTTCAGTGAGGGGAAGTCCTGGAATCTGCAGGCAGCCAAAATGTTTCTATTACCCAGCATTCCATTAAGCCTCCAGAGAAAAACAATGCCTCAGTTTAGTGGGTGGGCAAGTGACTACAACAGGTAAGTGCCCAAAACTGATTTTGGAGACATCAACATTACCTGCCACAAAACAGCATAGTTTTGTAAAACAGTCACCTGAGTATTTGGTACTGGGCTTGGTGGCCATATAGGAAAACCTACCAAATCCAGACATTTCTGAAAACTAGACACCTAGAGCAGTCCACGGAAGTGTGGCATGTTTGGATTTCTCATAGTTTTCTTATACAGAATACACTGCAAAAGTGAAACGTTGATTAAAATCACTATGGCCCTCATTCTGACCTTGGCGGGCGGCGGAGGCCGCCCGCCTAAGTCCCGCCGTCAGCTTACCGTTCCGCGGTCGAAAGACCGCGGCGGTAATTCTGACTTTCCCGCTGGGCTGGCGGGCTGGCGGGCGGTCGCCTTCAGGCCGCCCGCCAGCCCAGCGGGAAAGAGGCTTCCACGATGAAGCCGGCTCGGAATCGAGCCGGCGGAGTGGAAGCTGTGCGACGGGTGCAGTTGCACCCGTCGCGTATTTCACTGTCTGCGCAGCAGACAGTGAAATACATTTAGGGGCCCTCTTACGGGGGCCCCTGCAATGCCCATGCCAGTGGCATGGGCACTGCAGGGGCCCCCAGGGGCCCCGCGACCCCCCCTACCGCCATCCGGATCCCGGCGGTCGGACCGCCGGGATCTGGATGGCGGTAGGGGGGGTCGGAATCCCCTCGGCGGCGCAGCAAGCTCCGCCGCCGTGGAGGATTCAATGGGGCGGCGGTACACTGGCGGGAGCCCGCCAGTGGTGCCGGTCCGACCGCGGCTTTACCGCCGCGGTCAGAATCCCCATTGGAGCACCGCCGGCCTGTCGGCGGTGCTCCCGCGGTCCTCCGCCCTGGCGGTCTTTGACCGCCAGGGTCAGAATGACCGCCTATATTTCCTTGCTTTTCCATTACAGAAACTACAGGAATGTGCAGGGATCCACAGAATTTCTACCATCCAGCGTTTTTCAACTTGTCCTGAGAAAAACACAACCTGTGAGCCTGTGCCTACTGCCTGCGTCAGGAATGTATCACTCCAGGGTTAACAGTAGCCCTCATGCAATGACTACCATTGACCCTTGTGTGATCCATCCTGTCGCAGGGAACTAGCCTACCCACACAAGTGAGGCACCATTTTTATCAGGCTGGGTAGAAGGACGTTTGTGGCTCCCCACAGATTCCAGAACTTTCCATCACTGAAATGTGAGGAAAAAGTGTTTTTTTCACCAAGTTTTGAGGTTTCCAAAGGATTCTGGATAACAGAACCTGGTGAGAGACCCATAAGTCACCCAATCTTGGGTTCACCTAGGTGTCTCATTTTGAAAAATGTGTGGGTTTGGTAGTTTTCCTTAAGTGCCTGCTGAGCTAGAGGCCAAAATCCAAAGCTAGGCACTTTCCAAAAAAGACATCAGTTTTCAGTGTAAAAATGTGATGTGTCTATGATGCGTTTAGGGGCGTTTCCTGTTGTGTGCACTAGGCCTACCCACACAAGTGAGGTACCATTTTTATCAGGAGACTTGGGGTAATACTGGGTGGCAGGAAGTTTGTGGCTCTTCTCAGATTTTAGAACTTTCCATCACCGAAATGTGAGGAAAGAGTGTTTTTTTTGCTAAGGTTTGAGGTTTGCAAAGGATTCTGGATAACAGGACCTGGTGAGAGCCCCATAAGTCACCCCAGCATGGGTTCCCCCAGGTGTCTAGTTTTAAAAAATGTATAGATTTCTAGGTTTACCGAGGTGCTGGCTGAGCTAGAGGCCAAAAGGACAATGACTTTAAGTCAGGCTTTAGTTTTATATCTAATAAATGTTCACATAGCTGGATGGTTCTAAGTATTGAAACTGCACAAAAACATATTTAGAAAATTAAAAAATATATTGCAGAATTAGGAAAGACATTGTTAGAGGATCCGGCTACAATGAATGCAAGAGAACTTCTAAAGAATTTGGAAGGGTCGTTCTCAGACAAACTACAAAAAGACATTAGAAGATATAGGCCCTCATTGTGACACTGGCGGTAAATACCGCCACGCTGACGGCCGCCAACTTACTGCTGCGGTGGCAGATATCTGTTCACCATATTATGACACACACAGACCCATCTGACAGAATACAGCCACATACCCAAATCTGCCAGACTAAAGGTCAGTGATAACTGGAGGTCCCAACTACCTACACCGTTACGCCAACAGAACAACGCCCAACACATTATGACCCACGAATCACCACAGTGGATATTCTATGGCGGTAAACCATTGGCTGTACATACTGTCACGCTCACAATGAACACCCACACACAAAACAACACTGCATTGGATAATTCAAACAACACATACCTGACACCCAGGCACACACCACACCGCACACCCCCACCACTATAAAACACACACCCACAGCACCCACAACCCCTTACGAATACAAATCATTGGCAAGAGACTGGCACCAAGATCACTGCGACAACTAGAGCCACACACCACTCCCACCCATACACTCCTCACATACTCTACATCCCACACCCCAACAAATCACCCAACACACCCTCACCAACACACATCAAATAACACACGTCACCACAAAGGCACCCCCGTTTCACTGAGGAGGAGTTAAGGGTCATGGTGGAGGAAATTGTCAGGGTAGAACCACAGCTAGCACAGGTGCAGCAAATATCAACAGCAAGGAAGATGGAGATATGGCGGAGAATCATGGACAGGGTCAATGCCATGGGACAGCACCCCAGAAAAAGGGACGACATCAGGAAGAGGTGGAACGACCTGCGGGGGAAGGAACGTTCCATTGCAGAAAAAACACCAGTTCGCTATACAGAGGACTGACAGTGGACCCCCACCTCCTCCCCAACAACTCACAGCACGGGAGGAGCAGATACTGGCAATACAGCATCCTGAGGGCCTGGCTTTGATTGGGAGGAGGACTGGACTCCGGTAAGTCAACTCTCAATAATTATCACTCCCCCATACCTTCATGCCATCACACATCCTCACACTCACGCCCATCACTTCACTCCATCCCACACACCACATCACACTTATCCCAATGCCAAGCCCTGCATGTTGTACCAATACATGGACACTCCTCACAGCCCTGCATGGACTCTCATCACTAATGCATGCACAGCATATGGAAACTAACAATCCCACCATACACCAACATACACAAGTAAAAGCTGGCAGGGGAAGCCAGGGATGTACAATATGTCATACACATGAAGTATAATACATCATTTACATCCCCACAGATACCCCAGCCAATGTCACTGAAGACAAGTTGCCATCACTATCCAGTCCCCCAACAGAAGAGGCCCACAGTGATGACAGTAACTCTGGTCATCAGGATCTGGACGATCTACCTGGCCCATTAGGGACCACTGGACAGCCAGTAAACCAAGCTCAATCACTGACCAGCACAGAGCCTCCTCTATCAGGAACCAACACCACAGCACCCACCCAGCCTTCCCAAACCTCTGTCCCCAGGACATGTTAATCAGCAGTGTGCCCACCTGTACAGGGAAGCCAGCCTATAACTTGCACACAAGACAATCAGGGACCTGGGGTCAGTGGCAGTGGGCACACCGTTCAGGGGACAGAGGCACAGGCCAACAGGAACACTGGGAGGACTGCTGTTTACCAGGGGGAGGACAGGACCAGAGAACTGACTCCCCGGGAGGCACTCCCTGAGATCCTGGGAGCCAACCAACATTCCCAGGACACAATAGGCCAGATCCTAGACAACGTGCAGGAGAACAGGCAGCTGCAGGAGGGACAGTATCAGGAGATCAGGGAGGACTTGCAGACCATCAACAACACCCTGATCTCCATAGCAGGGGTGCTGGCAGACATGGCCTACATTATGAGGGAGGCACTGTCACACCAGCGGGTCCGTACCACTAGCCAGTCATCTGAACAGCCCTCCACTTCTGCTGCCGTTAGTGGCCAGGAGGCCCCGCCACAGGACCAACAGGCCAACAGCACCCTATCCCCTGCAGTAGGTGAACCACCCCGCAAACATTCCCTGCGACCCAGACAGAAGCCAGAGACACCTGCCAAGACCACCGCCAGGAAATGAGACACTCTTGATTGTCCCCCTTGTGTCCCACCCTGTCACTTTGTCCACCTTGAACTGCCATTGCTCCCCTTCCCATGTCCCCATGGTCAATCCACCTGTGCTACAAAAAGACTCGAACAATACCCTGGACGTTCCTCCATCATCACGCCAGCCCATTGCACTTTTCCCTCTATATCTTAGCACTGCAATAAACACCCTTGGATAAAAATCGACTTTGAGTATGTCATGTATTTCAACTACTTATTGATTGAAACAGCTGCAACCATTGCCAATGAACTGTACATAGAATGTGCATAGAATTAATGACCTGTAGCTGGCTGTTGGGATCACACCAGGAGTATTTGTCAAATCACCAACATCTGCAAAATAAATATCCAGGGGTAACTGTAATTTGGCAAAGAAGTAGGAAATGCCATCATGCCAATGCCACACAGAATACAACCAAAGTCAGAGAAATGCAAAGGTGCACTGTCTCACCTGTGTGTCGTTGAAAGTACTGATGTATCACCAATGTTCTTCTGGCCACATCCTCATACTCTGCTTCCTCATCCTCACTGTCCTCAGGGTCCACTGCTGCCACAGGGGCATCTCCAGTCTCCTCCCCCTGCAGAAAAGGTACATGCCATCTTAGGGCCAGGTTGAGCAACATGCAGAATGCCACTACTTTCTGGCAGACCTTCCTGGGTGAATAGCACAGGGATCCACCTGTTAGATGGAGGCACCGGAACCTGGCCTTCAGTAGGCCAAAGGTCCTTTCAATGATCCTTTTGGTTCGCACATGTGCCTCATTATAATGTTCTTCTGCCCTTGTCCTGGCAATCCTCACAGGGGTCAGCAGCCATGATAGGTTTGGGTAACCAGAGTCACCTACAAATATTAAGGGACAACATTTAGCCACACATTATCCTATATGGCCAACACCATAGGCATACACCAACATATACTGGGTGGGAACCAGGTCTCACCTATTAGCCCCACGCTGTGCCTCTGTACTTGGACCATCACATTTGGGATGCTGCTATTCCTCAGGACAAAAATAAAGATATCCAGCAGGGATGAATGTACGACCAAATATTTAAGTGAAAACCTAAATTTTTCACTGAAAAGTTATTTCCTTATTACAATTAAATCAATTAAATCTCAGAGCCACCAAGACACACCTACTCAGCAGAAAATCACGAACGCACAATATGTACAACATAGAAACAAATTAGCTAATTATATACAATTACTACACACAAACAGAACAATTAAGCCAAAAGTTCCTTAGGGCACCGTAATAGATAAAGCATGGGCTGCTTAGCCATCCAGTGGCAAGCAGTAACACTGGGAGGTAACGACAGTCGTACATAGAAAGTATCTTCCATCAGCAAGAAAAGTCAATCACTGGTATAAATGTCCGATACAGTCCAAAATGATTAAATCTGATATTTCAGAAATTCCAACAGTCACTCCTCTGAAATTATAGTCAACGTGTTTCGACCTTTATAAATCTGGCCTCCTCAGGACAATGGAAACAGTGCCTGTATACACAACATAGCAAATTACCTACAAAATTCAAAAGCACTTAATCAATATGCACCACCAGGTGTGGACAAAACACAGCTCTTCACCATAAGAAAACACCAGTGTGTAAATGAAAAGAAGATTAATTAATTAAAAAATTAGGCTCAACCAACTGGAGGCTCCATTGTGTAAATTAGTCGAAGTCGACAATCCAAATGATATGCATATGATGAATAGAAAAGCCAAAGAACCAATATTACAAGTTGTACTACAGAAAACTTTCAAAAGTTACAACTTATGTTTAAGTGTATACTTAATTATATAAGTAGTGTGCGTAGCCAAAGAGACTAACCTTAGGGCAAATGAGTAAATAAACTCCAGTGCCGCTGAAACGGTAAAAGCATCACACAGCTAGACACCATGCTGTATAGAAAGCACAGAAACATCGAGTTGCTTATGTAAAATAAAAATCAATACAGGCAGGGAGCTCGCTAGGATTCTAAGAGCTCAGGCTTGTGTTAGAGCCTACCTCAAGTGGAAAAAATCCAAACGACTTCATTCCAATCGTAGAACTTATCAAAAAGCAAGTGCAAACGTAGATCGTGTTTAAATAACAAAACGCCATTCGGAAGCCGCTTTCGCTACGCACACACACCATAAACACAAAGAAGGTGAGTTAAAATATTTAGCCACAAAAAGCAATAGCGTGGGGGACATCTTGAAATGTCACATAGTCATTTAACTTCAAATTACAAAAACAAACTATAACATAGATAAAATATATAAGCAGCTGACATGACTCAAAAAACATTCTTTCCATGTAGGCACATATCCGAGCTTTACAAAGCGGATAACTTTTAACATTTTGTTAACATTTTTTAACCCAATAACGGGCCCGCTCCAGGCACGTATCGGCCATCTTGGAAAGGACCCTGCATCACTACATTTAAAGTGCACAAAAACAACAAAGATAAAAAAGAGGATGAAAAAAAAATGAATAATCAAAAAAGAATAAATCTTTCAAAACCTACAAGAAAGATCCAATACAAATAAAGAAGGTATTACACCTTTATTAAAGCTTAATTAAAGCTTAATTAAAGCACACATTTCTGACAGATCATTTAAACCCTTCTTGGCCATCCCAAGTCTTTCTATCAGGCGAGCTTCTATTCTATCCAAAGTGGAAGCTGTCAATCTGCCTGTTTTTGTTTTACCAGCTACATACAGAATTGACCATCTGATATCTTCAGGTCGATGATCTTTTTCAATATAATGATCCACCAATGGGGCCCCAAGGACAGCACATCTAATCCTAGACATATGTTGTAGGATGTGTGTTTTCACAGGTTTTATCGTTTGACCAATATATGTAAGAGAGCAGGGACATGTAATGCAATAAACCACATGTCGTGTGTTGCAATTAAAAAAATAGCGTTGGTAATGTATTTTGCCGTTCACCTCTACCTGTCTGCTCTTCTCTGTATATTGGCAAGCCAAGCAATTGTTGCATTGAAAGTGGGCGATGATTGGGGGAAGATCTAACATACTTCTCAGATCGGAACTTTTCTTAGTATTAGTATTAAATGGAGCATGTACTAAAGAGTCATAGATGTTATGGCCTCTTTTAAATGCAAACAAGGGTTTGTCTAACCCTATAGGGAGAAGTAATTTCCAATTTCTTTCGATAATTGCACTAATACGATTCGCTTTAGGGTTATATGTCAGTACACACGTCAAAGGGCAATAATTGTTTTTTTTTGTTTAGGGGTTAACAGATGTTCACTTGGAGTATACCATGCACGCTTACAAGCTCCTTTGAAGATTTTCTTGGGATAGCCCCTGTCTATCAATCTGGCTTTGATTTAGAAAGTCATATTCTCTCTTGCATATCCATCCTTCTCTCAGTGCTTCGTCTTTGATGGTTGTAATGGTAGTTTTCAACCTAGGTATGGGATCCTCTGTTATCAAACGATAATGTTCCCTATTGGCTAATTGGCAACGTACTTCTGTACTGTATTTATCCTTATCTAGTATGACTATGCCTCTGCCTTTATCAGCTGGCGTAATGATGATACTGTCATTCTGTGACAAGGAATGAATAGCATTCTTTTCTTCCTTAGAGCAGTTGGATTTAAAGGAGATTTTAGTATTATTCAGTGAATCAATTTCACGGAGAACCACATCTTCAAAGATCTGTACTTCACGTGGCATATTAATGGTATCAGGGCAACATGTGGATTTAGTATGTAACCTACTACTGTTCTCTTCAGTGGAAGTCATATCCTCAGTCTTGTCTCGAAAGAAGGCACATAGTCTCACTTTACGCAAGAACTGTAGCACTTCAACAGGGTCTTGAAGTTTAGTAGGAACAAAAGAAAGACCTTTATTTAATACCTCATGCTCTGTTTCTGAAAGAACATATTTAGACAAATTATAGACAGGTATCATGTCTAAACACTCTGCAGTTATCTTCTGTACGTCCTCTTCCTTTTGCGAAATTCCCCTTGTTGGGTATACAGATCTCTGTTCTGATCTTGGTATTAGAATCTGCCTCGTGCACCTCCCCCTTTCCCTCTGTGTCCCCCTCTGCCAAAAAAAGGTTGAGCTGTAGGGTATAGGGGACCCGAACAAGTTTCAGGTAAATGTTCTGTATCTGAGTCTGAGGAAGTATCAGAGAAAGTGATAAATCTTCTACGTGGACAGGTTTTGTCGCGTGGGCTCTCATTATCCTAAATTAGACTACTGGATTTCTAGGCAGCTGGATCGATAACGGTGTGGGGGACTGAGTCTGACCCACATGTAAGGAACTCTGTCACCCTAAATCCGGTTGTTGCTCCGGCTAACTAGCAGTGCCTCATTTCTCCCACGGGGAAGAGATGATTGGGCAGCCGAGCGCATGACATCTTTGGAACTTCTCAGGGAAGTCGTGGTCACTCAGATCCAAACCAACTCTCTCATTTACAATATGATCTCATATACAAATGACAAAAACAGTATAAGTTTTATAATATTTTAATAAAACGACTGTATTTTAGATATTAAGGCGTGAGCCGCAATAACCAGAACAATACAACATAGTAGGATTGAAATAGTTACCAGGAGAGTAAAACATAAAAACAGAGCTATCATATTGCTTATGAGTTTCTACTCTCCCTCTGCTTGTTCTATATAGAGCACAGCATGTTAAGCTTCTAGCTTGCCTTTCCGTATCAAAGGGGAGACATAAGCCCTCATACCTGAGCAAAGGCCTGTGATCTGGGTCGGCATCTGCAACGAGGCAGTCAGCGTCTAGTTGTGGTTCCCTGGTCGGAATCTCCCTCTTCCATGTATTGGGACAAGGAAGTGTTTTTATAACGAACATGTTATCGTGATCACATAAGGTCCCTAAGCAGGAATGCCAAATCTAAACTCCTATCACGTCTATCGGCAATGTACCAGACTGTATCCTTGACTGAAGCACAGAGTGAATATTTTATGAACTCCAGTGTTGAAATAGGCAAAACAGTGTGATATGAATAAAAAACAACACCGTAGAACTGGCTATTCTGTAAAATAACAGTACGAAGCCTAATAAAAAGTTTGTAGAGCAAAGTGTACGAAGCAAATGAATAAAATACATGCAGGGCAAAGTGCACAAAAGGCCTAAAGCCTGAAGCTAATGCGCAAAATATATATATAAAACTAACCACACTACACCCTCCCCTTGTAGGTAGCAAGTGGTTCCAATAACATAAAAACATGCCCTAAACATAAACGATATATATTTCGACAAGATAAGAAGATAACAAAAGTCTTAAATTTAGCAAACATGTGACGATAAATCCAAATTCAATATAATGTCAATTTTGCCAAAAAAATCCAATTGTCAGACAGAAGCAATAGAACGTAGGAATTCCTCCACTTCGATATATGTTAATATCGGAAGATTCAAGCCACAAAGAACCATGGAGCAGTTGTGTTCCAAAGCCCCAAAACCCTTCAGGGCGGCACCCCGTGCAGAGCCAATGAGAGAGACAACACCATCTTCCTCCAGGAAGGGAATCTCATAAACCGCCTCATGAAGCATACGCAAACGTAGTGCACAAGTCTGGGAATGAGCCCTAATCGGGAACATCAACAGATCATGATCAACCACCGGAGAGCGCTGTAGTGAGAGGCAGAAAGCCAGTGCATGTTCAAACGAGCACCAAAGGCATCGAAACACGGGTTGCACACAATCCAAAACAGGTCTGAATGACAGAGACCAGTCATACTCCAAATGACCCAATAATGCAGCTCCAAAACATAGCATCGTCCGTTCACGACACAGCTGCGCTGACGGGAGCAGATATATAGGATCTCGTTGTGGCGGGACAGCCATTGCGAAAAAATAGCAACAACAGCAAAACTCCAGCCAATATAGCCAGAGTAATTGGGAAACCCCCAAAAATGCTTCCGAAAATAGAGTGTATAGCCGAAGGTATCAAACCGAATATGGAAGAGAAGGTGTGAGTGAAACCAACACCAACGGCTTTGAAAAAATGAGCAATACCAGTAGTGCTGGATGCATTAAATATACGTCCCACAAGTTCACCAAAGTGACTTGGAAAATTAGTGTTCAAAAGGGACTGTATCTCTGCCGATGACCTTGCCACTTGAAGTGCCTAGGTCTCACTAGCAGATGTAAGGGACACATGCTTTTGAAACAATAAAGCTTTCAACCGACTCAACTTGTCGAAATCAACCTTGGAAGTAGCAATATGAGGCCAGATGTCCGCTACCTCCCTAATTTGAGTGGGGGGAAACAACACATTCCCGCAGCACGTAACGGCCTTGTTGACGACAACAATGTAAACTATTCCGGCACGCATACCACAGCAGCGTTCGCTGTTAAGAATAATGTAACTGCCGTTAGAAAGCACCTGGAAAGTGTTTTTAATTACCGGGACTGGAACTCCCTTCAGATAACAAGCTAAGTTAGCAATTGAAGCGTTACACGCTCCGTGCAAGGACAGCTGTTTACAAACCATGGAATGGCTGACAGAAGCTTCGCATTCGCTACCGCTAAGAAAAACCTCCCTCAAACCATTAACACATCTGTACTCAAAGGGAAGCTCCCACACCTCGTGTATGTAACTGTCACCCAATAGTTCATATCTACCCACCGGAATGTGCTTCAAACAGGAAGTAAATTGCAGAGTGGAGATTGGCAAATTAATAACCCCATGAATCAACCATTCAGCTGACGGAATCCCAGCCACCATGAAAGGCAGTTTCTCCAGCTTCTCAATATTTAACATAACATACGTCGCTTCCTTCTTAGCCATTAACTGTTGTTGACGAGTCAAATTAAAGGAGATAAAGATCTCTCGGGCACGAACGTGCTGCCATGGAACGCGACCCGCCTTCAAGGTGTGAAGAGTCCAACCCAGCTGCATGATGGATCGTGTCTGACTCTGCCCATGAAATAAGGAAGACATGTCTGATTTAATAATGTCAATAGCAGAGGAGACAATGCTGTCAATCGTGTAAACACGGTCAGAAAGGGTATGTATGCCATTATCAACAACAGACAAAGCTTGTAGCAAATTATCTTGATCAATCTGCCTTAATCGGGCAGCAGCCTCCTGTTGTGAAAGTTTCCAAATCTCATTATATACTTCGTATAAGAACCTTTTCCTCCGTGGCACCTTAGGACCCGATAAGAACTCTTGTAAATCAGTACCATTAGACAGTAACTTAAATGTGATTTAACCGCATCCAGCGTGGAGTACTTCAACCATTGCTGACAAAGCTTCCCCACGCTGTAGGTAGTTATTATATCAGCATGTTCCGGTGATATGTAACGAGGGTCTGCCCTACTAGTTCTGAACCCCCCGAAGAGGTGACAAAACGTTGATGACACTCATTAGTGTCTACAGGCCATAATAACCACCCGCCGGAATGTAACGATGAAGTGTTAAGCGTACCATTCTGGACCCAATGTGTCAATTCACTAAAAGTAGCATTCACATAGTGCTGCCAGTTGTTCAATTTAGAAGGAACAGGTATACTAGGCAAATTCAACTCCCTAATTGTCGCCAAGCCCAAACAGCTAGTCTGTTGTACTGTGTCATTGAGAAAAATCATTTGTACAGGGATAATACATGCTCTAAATAATGTATCCTTGCCTTGCATCTGCCAATTTTTCGTACCCCAAACACTTTTAAAGTCAACAGTCTTCGACCAGTATTCATATCCCTCGACCGAAAGTTTAGACACAAAGAAATTCGAATACAATAATTTAGTGTCGGTCAATAACAGTTGCTTATTAGAATACGGTGTAACTTTAAAATAATAAGACTTAGCATTTCGCTGATCATGCCCAGAAAAATATGCAAATTTATCAGTATACGTTTTCGAACTCCCTAGAGGAGGAGTTGAGCAATGTTCCCATTGCACATAATTAAATATGGACTTAGGGCTACTAGCTTTATGAATAAAGTGGTGTCCATAATAGTTATAGCAAAACATGTCACCATGATTATCACGAAACTGGTAAGCATCTTCATCGTCATAGACAGTATAATATTGCAAATCCTTCAGCATAGAATCTACCGTCTTCACATCCCAATCATCAGAAACAATGCCTGGTATTACAATATCATTCATTGATAACTTGAGGACATACGGTATTTGAATCAATTCAGTTGGACCATATATATCAAACATTACTTTATCCCACACAATCCCATCCGGAATTGGTATCGCAGAAATGTTCACATTTGATAAGTCTCTTCGAACCATATGAGACGAAAAATGTGGTCTCAACACAGCCTCCACGTGCTCAATGTCTGATCGATCAGGAAGAAAATGACCATGTATTACTAGAAAAAAGTAACTACAAATCCCAACCATAAAAAAATAGTCAATACAGCCATAAAAAGCCACAAATAGTTCCAAGGAAAAACAAAATATGTACGTTTAAGCCAACTCAGCAGCTTACGTGGACCTCGGACAGAAGACATCGATGACGAGGAGCTGGATACAGCCGCATCCGCGTCGTTGAAGCAGCCAGAGGCAGTTCTTGCAAAAGGTTCAACTGTGAACAAAGAAGCAGATGGAGGCTCTCTCCTAGGCACGGTATAAACCACATGTTCAGAAACATCAGTAGAACGTACTGCAAATTGATCACAACATTCCATATCAATCGTTGACTGTGGAACAATCGCAAGATCATCTTCCACCCTCCCCAAGCTCGAAGAGGGTACAGCATCGGTGTAAATCACCTGCAGCTGGACTTCTTCCCCAGTAGTGAGAGGGATTCCGGAACTACTGGGTGTCCCTCTTGGTCTGCTGTGCAGAATCGGCCACATGTTGTAACTTGACATTATCAATGGAAACAAAACGATTTCCTTTGGCCCCTTGCAGCGGCGGTAAAATCACAGTTCTCGTGCCGCTCACCCCTAACACAGGTACAGGTGCTCGATATGAAGGACCAAATTCTTTCTTTACTGCAACCTTTTCACGCACTAGATCCCCAATCCTGGGTATCCAACCAGTAGGTGTTACTGGCTCATCCTTAATTCCTGAGGAGGCAGCACTTGCAGAAGATTTTTCCTCACGGAAGTGTTGTAAATCCTGCAAAACAGTGACACGATCATTTCTGTCAAAGGGCGTATCTGCCGCCTCCACACCAGGACCATCTAGATCAGGAACATACATTCGTGTTCCAAACAGGCACTCATATTAAGTACGACCCCCCCAGTGACCTTCTAGGCAAGTTATTAAGTGCTCTCTGTACTCCATACATGTGGGCTAGCCAACCACGACCCGTACCTATAACTCTGGCCGTTAAGGATTGCTTTAAATCACGATTTAAACGCTCCACGACAGAATTTCCCTCGGGATGAAATGGAGACGAGAATTGGAGTTGGACCCCCAACAAAGCCATGGTGTCCCTGAATGCCTTAGAGGCAAAGGCAGGGCCCTGGTCCGAATGAAAAGCCGCAACTGCAAATGTATCGACAAAGATGCGCAAATCTTTAATAACAGTTCGAGCGTCAGCCGAGCGCTGTGGCCAGACCCACACAAATCTGGAGCACGAATCTACAGCAACCAATATGTATTTGTATGCATTATCTGGTGCCAGCGGACCACAATGGTCCAAGTACACACACTGTAACGGTCTGTTTGAAATCAGAAGGGGCGTCTGCTGCGGGCGTCTAGCCGACGATGCTTTAATTTGTTGACAGACGTCACAACAAAGAACATGCTGTTTTGTGTCTCTATAGAGACCAGGCCACCAATAACGAGCCTGTAAAAGTGAAATCGTGGCTGCCACACCAGCATGCGCAGATGCCACCCCTTCATGTGCTGCAGAAATTAATCGAGGTCTCTCAATTTTATTTGGCAATTCACGTACACCAATGCCTGCAATATTAACAATAGCATTCAGCGCACCATTCAAGCAGTAACTATATTTAGAAGGGAATCCCCTAGGAAATGGCGTGCCATCAGTCGTAGCTTTTATGGCAGCCGAAATGTCTGTGTCTGGTTTGGAACTCGAACAAGTCACTGCGGCTACAGTAGCGACAGCCACTGCCGACTTTGCAGCTTCATCAGCCAAAGTATTCCCAGCAACGTGTATCCCAACGCGCTGGTGTCCAAGTGTATGCACAACATGGACTTTAGGAAACGTTTCCTTCAGATCCGCAACCTTACCCCACAACAATCTATGTTTAATGGTATTGCCTTTTGAATCTCTGTACCCATTCAACTTCCAATAGTGCAGATATTCATTGAAAGACTGAACACAGTAGTAGGAGTCACAGACCAGCAAGGTCAAAATCGGCGGATCTGCGTGCTCCAATGCTAACAAAAGAGCTTTGAGCTCAGCCAGCTGCGCCGTGCAATCTCCCAAGGTTTTAGTATAAGTATGTCGGGGGCAGAACACATCCCCCTCCATAGTACCACTCACCACCGCACATGCAGCAGAATACTGTTGTTTAGTCCCAACCGCTGGTTGCGCAGAACCATCGGTATACATGACCACTTGATATTGGTCAATAGGCAATTTGCCAGCAGGGACTGGGTATTCAATTTCATATTGAAGAAATTCTTGAGTCTGCAGCTTAGGGTCAAATACGTAATCCACATCAGTGGCTGTCAAAGACGTAGCCCATTGTATCCACCGCGGGTGTAAAGCTTTCGAATTAGGAACACTCGCTTTCATAACAGCCTCTAAGGCCGGAATTGGGGAAACAACAATGATGCGTTGACCCTGGGCAAGCGGTCTTTCTTTAATCACAGCCATCTGTACCGCAGTCAGTATTTTTTCAGTCTGTGCAAATCGTTGTTCTGCAGCAGAATACAAGTGGGACTTATATGCTATCGGGACTGTCTCACCCTCATTAAAGGTGACATAAGTAAACCCAACAGCCCCAGGTATCACCCTGATGACTAAATGTGTCTTATTGTCCTGTGTGTGTAAGTGTTGAACTGCCAATAGATCATTCTGCAATTCTCGCAGTATGTTTGTATGCTCAATCGTCCAAAATCTACTCGAAAAATTCGGGCGAATCAGTTCGTATAATGGTTTTATACGCGTAGCATAATCAGGAATGTAAGTTCTGCCAAAATTCAGAAACCCCAACAATGACTGAAGCTTCCGAACCGTATTAGGAGGCTGCAATAAAGCACATTTCTCCAAAAAATGCGGTGCGAGGCTCTTGCCCTCACTCGATAACTCATATCCCAGGAAAATGACGCTGAGGAAAGCAATCTTTGATTTTTTTTAATTAAACTTATAGCCAATTGCAGCAAAACCTACAACAATGCGCGATACGTGCCTTAGATGTTGTAAAATCTCATTGTCTGTCAAATATATATCATCAACATATGATAATGCTTCAGGGTCCAACTCATGTAACAGCTCAGTCACACGAGCCGAAAATAGTCCTGGGCTATTTTTTTATACCCCTGAGGCAAATGACAAAACTTTTTCTGAGAGCCAAACGCACTGAAACTGGTATAGTCCCGACTTTCGGGCGCTATATTCTGGCAGAAAAATCCATTCGAGATATCCAACGTAGTTTTATATTTTTTACGCACTATATTGTTCATAAGCGCTGCGCTATGTGAATTCTGTATTGCATATGTGCGTGTGTGACTATTCAAGTGTCTGTAATCCACCACTATCCTATATGAATGGTCCGGTTTAGCAACCGGAAATAAGGGATTATTCATCGGCGAGACACAGGGTTCGATTACACCCTAGTACTCTAATTGTGTAAGAATTGTCCTAACCAATGCCCTGGCTTCGAATTTAATAGATACTGCGGTTCGCCCCTTATTGGAATGACATGATAAGGTGATTCTTTATCCCACCCCACATTATTTCTATATAGGGCGGGGGCTTGTGCTAGAGCCCATAATTTACTATAGGATTCCGCTAGTTCTTTCGGAACAAGTGGTGAGAAGGAAGGCGTAATAACCTCCTCCCCAACCGGACAGTCGCGAACAAAGTCTGGTGGCCAATCTTGTTCAGCCAATAGAACATCATATGATTTCACCACATGGTCCCAAAAGATGGCGTGTATAATGCGGTCTATGTCCCCTTCTAATCGTAAAGTCACTAGATATACTCTATCAGGATCAGAGACCCGCCTATCCGCCGTTTCGACTTGTATGAAGTCATCAGTTGCTTTCACCTCCAGATGATCTAGAAGACTCCGGCGAACTATTGTGACCTCTGCCGCGCTGTCCAACAGTGCTAGTGCCCATGTCTTGTTCGTCAAAAGAACTCTCTTCTTGAGCGGCATGTCTAACAGAGACTGCTGCCACTTTTTTATTTTTAAATTGTTGTTTCTGTTGTAGAGGTTTCTCTTCTTGTTTAACAGAAACCTCCGCCGAGCGTTGTGACTCCTGTCTCGGTTTCACGTACTCCGTCCTCCGCTCTGATCGCCCACCTCTCTCACTTCTCTTCTCAGAGGAGTCCTGAAAGGAACGAGATTGGCGTGTATCAGTATATTGATATCGATCAGGCGTCTTCAAATTATCCCTATTTCTGAGATTAAACCTATTCTGTGGGGTCTCCGGTCGCGGAGACTGACCCCCATCTTTTTTAGGTGTTTGCTGTTTCTTGTCCCAGCGCTTTTTTGTACCCTCAGGCTGCTGTTGTTTAGCATTATTTTTATTATTTTTACCCTGCAATTGTGGTTTCTGTGGTCTAGCTCCCAGGCTATCATGACCAATACTACAATACGTCTCTGCTATTATTCTCGGAAGTTCCCACTCCTGATTAATCTGCGGAATGCCCCGAAGACGCATTCGCACTGCTAGTGCTACAGCCTCCCCCTTGAGATTACTCAAAATGATAGAAGAAACCGCATCAAAATTGCCCATCAATTGCATGCCCAAATCCAGGGCAGGGGCAGCCCCATATTCATCTTGAATTTGTTTAAGCACATCCGGCAAATTAGCCAAAGTCGGTGTACTGTGTGCTGTAGTGTAGAGCGCGGCAAACACCGTGCCCCAAGTATTACAAAGGTCCACCGGAGGAACCATCCCATACGGCAAACACATTGTTAAAATTCTATGTTTATCCTGAGGTCCCGTATGGGGAAATACTGCTTCTAGCGTATTAATTTTTTGCGCCAGCCAAAATGGAGTCTCCTCACGTTTAGCCGGTACCTTGCCTATAACTGAATGTACAGTGGCCGGATTGATTCCGGGACCACTGCTTGTGGATGCGCTGGAGCAGCACGCGCTGCATTAGTATTTAATGTCTGCATCACAAACTGAACCAATCGTCTGTATGTTACAGTCAATTCCATATATAAACGACGCACTTCAGCCACTGCCAAATTTGCAACTCCAGGATATGGTGTGAAGGTAGCTAACAAAGGCAATGTCGGACCATCATTACTTAACGGACCTAACCGTACTTGTCTTTCTGAGTGTGGGAGGGCGCCATCAAGCCAATTATGGTGTTCTTGATAAGATAATGGTATTTCTAAGTATGCATATGCCCTGTATTGTGCCGGGACATTTGCAACAGTATATTCGTGAAAAGTATTTGTACCCCCATCAGCTGCTGGAAATACGACCCAAGAATCAAAAAGTTCTGTTCTATAGGCTGCATGGGCGTCCACCACAAAAGTGACCGGACCCCCCTGGACTGTCAGTCCATGTGCTATCAGATGACCCGTGAGCGGATGCCGCATATTATTCGCTATATTCACTATAACTGGATTTGCCACTGTATAAACAAATAGTTGTAGGTCAGAGAAGGCACACCAATACCGGGGTTTTTCCTTTCAAAGTTCAAGCTTGAACAATCAACCACTAAGCAATAGGACGCACCTATCCTGTGGCGGCGGAAAACCCTCAGCCCCACGGACGTCTCCGCATACGGAACCGAGGAGTCAAAATATATATGAGACCGAGAGAGTCAGTCGGACCTAAACATTAGAGCCAGACCAAACGTTGGTGGCGCCATGTCACGTGGGCTCTCATTATCCTAAATGAGACTACTGGATTTCTAGGCAGCAGGATCGATAACGGTGTGGGGGACTGAGTCTGACCCTCATGTAAGGAACTCTGTCACCCTAAATCCGGTTGTTGCTCCGGCTAACTAGCAGTGCCTCATTTCTCCCACGGGGAAGAGATGATTGGGCAGCCGAGCGCATGACATCTTTGGAACTTCTCAGGGAAGTCATGGTCACTCAGATCCAAATCAACTCTCTCATTTACAATATGATCTCATATACAAATGACAAAAACAGTATAAGTTTTATAATATTTTAATAAAACGACTGTATTTTAGATATTAAGGCGTGAGCCGCAATAACCAGAACAATACAACATAGTAGGATTGAAATAGTTACCAGGAGAGTAAAACATAAAAACAGAGCTATCATATTGCTTATGAGTTTCTACTCTCCCTCTGCTTGTTCTATTTAGAGCACAGCATGTTAAGCTTCTAGCTTGCCTTTCCGTATCAAAGGGGAGACATAAGCCCTCATACCTGAGCAAAGGCCTGTGATCTGGGTCGGCATCTGCAACGAGGCAGTCAGCGTCCAGTTGTGGTTCCCTGGTCGGAATCTCCCTCTTCCATGTATTGGGACAAGGAAGTGTTTTTATAACGAACATGTTATCGTGATCACATAAGGTCCCTAAGCAGGAATGCCAAATCTAAACTCCTACCACGTCTATCGGCAATGTACCAGACTGTATCCTTGACTGAAGCACAGAGTGAATATGTTATGAACTCCAGTGTTGAAATAGGCAAAACAGTGTGATATGAATAAAAAACAACACCGTAGAACTGGCTATTCTGTAAAATGACAGTACAAAGCCTAATAAAAAGTATGTAGAGCAAAGTGTACGAAGCAAATGAATAAAATAGATGCAGGGCAAAGTGCACAAAAGGCCTAAAGCCTGAAGCTAATGCGCAAAATATATATATAAAACTAACCACACTACAGTTTGAAACTGTAAATTCAAATTGCTAGGATTATTATATTTGTAAAAGTCTTCTTTCAAGGACAGATAAACCTCCTCAATTTTAAAATTCTTAATGTCCCTCGCCACTTTTGATGTTTTTTGATTTATAGTCTGAATTTTAAACTCAGCAATAATTTTATTTGCTGATTCTAATAGTTGTTTTACATTTTGGATTGTTTAATCTTGCGAAATTTCAAGTTCCAACAATTCAATTTCTTTCAATTCTGTTTCACTTATCCTCAACGCAGTCTCAATAGAAAGAGCCATCCAATCATGAGAACATTTGGTACCTATCCCACTGAATTGCGGTAGATAGGGTTTGTCCAACACAAAAATCACTAGGATATTTCTTACCTGCAAGTCTACAGGAATAGTATTATTTTTCAAATGCTCAAGGAGTACTTGTGCATGACGTTGTGTTCTGACATTTTACTTTTTAGGCTGCTTTAAACGTTCAATTTTATCAACATTGGTAGGGGCTGGAATTAATTGTTCACCACTCAATAAAGAAGGATTGCCTAACAACGTATTTATTTGGGCCTCCGTATAGCTGACCATATAAGGTTCAGTCATAGTTGAAAGAATAATAAATAAATAAAAAATAAAAGATGTGGTAGAATAGAGAAGGTAGGTAGGCGACACTAAACTGTGATTTAAACTATTTACGGTTAAAAATGAACTGGAATCTACTAAATTCTACTAGAAAGCACCCCTGCATCAACAGATGCAAATACGAGTAAAATAATACAAGGGAGGGGAGTCCCTATTACCCCACTGGATCAAGGACAAACACTATACTAAAATAAAGATATCCAGCAGGGATGAATGTACGACCAAATGTCTAAGTGAAAACCTACATTTTTCACTGAAAAGATATTTCTTTATTACAATTAAATCAATTAAATCTTAGAGCCACCAAGACACACCTACTCAGTTGTAAATCACTAACACACAATATGTACAACATAGAAACAAATTAGCTAATTATATACAATTACTACAAACAAACAGAACAATTAAGCCAAAAGTTCCTTAGGACATCGTAATACATAAAGCATGGGCTGCTTAGCCATCCAGTGGCAAGCAGTAACACTGGGAGGTAATGACAGTTGTACACGGAGAATATCTTCCATCAGCGAGAAAAGTCAATCACTGGTATAAATGTCCGATACAGTCCAAAATTATTAATTCTGATATTTCAGAAATTCCAACTGTCACTCCTCTGAAATTATAGTCGACTCGTTTCGAACTTTATAAATCCGTCCTCCTCAGGACAATGGAAACAGTGCGTGTATAAACAACATAGCAAATTACCTACTAAATTAAAACACACTTAATCAATATGTACCGCCAGGTGTGGACTAACCACACCTGTTCACCATAAGAAAACACCAGTGTGTAAATGAAAAGAAGATTAATTAATTAAAAAATTAGGCTCAACCAACTGGAGGCTCCATTATGTAAATTAGTCGAAGTAGACAATCCAGATAATATGTATATGATGAATAGAAAAGCCAAAGAACCAATATTACAAGTTGTACTACAGAAAACTTTCAAAAGTTACAACTTATGTTTAAGTGTATACTTAATTAAATAAGTAGTGTGCGTAGCCAAAGAGACTAACCTTAGGGCAAATGGGTAAATAAACTCCAGTGCCGCTGAAACGGTAAAAGCATTACACAGCTAGACACAATGCTGTAAAGAAAGCACAGAAACATTGAGTTGCTTATGTAAAATAAAAATCAATACAGGCGGGGAGCTCGCTAGGAATCTAAGAGCTCAGGCTTATGTTAGAGCCTACCTCAAGTGGAAAAAATCCAAACGCCTTCATTCCAGATGTAGAACTTATCAAAAAGCGAGCGCAAATGGAGATTGCGTTTAAAAAACAAAACGCCATCCGGAAGCCGCTTTCGCTACGCTCACACACCATACACACAAAGAAGGTGACTTAACAGATTTAGCCACAAAAAGCAATAGTGTGGGGGCCACCTTGAAATGCCACAGAGTAATTTAACTTCAAATTACAAAAACAAACTATAACATAGATAAAATATATAAGCAGCTGACATGACTCAAAACACATTCTTTCCATATAGGCACATACCAGAGCTTTACAAAGCGGATAACTTTTAACATTTTTGTAACATTTTTTAACCCAATAACGGGCCCGCTCCAGGAACGTATCAGCCATCTTGGAAAGGATCCTGCATCACTACATTTAAAGTGCACAAGAACAACAAAGATGAAAAAAAGGATGAAAAAAAAATGAATAATCTAAAAAGAATAAATCTTTCAAAACCTATAAGAAAGATCCAATACAAATGAAGAAGGTATTACACCTTAATTAAAGCTTAATTAAAGCCCACATTTCTGACAGATCATTTAACCCCTTATTGGCCGTCCCAAATTTTTCTATCAGGCGAGCTTCCATTCTGTCCAAAGTGGAAGCTGTCAATCTGCCTGTTTTTGTTTTACCAACTACATACAGAATTGACCATCTGATATCTTCAGGTCGATTATATTTTTTCAATATAATGATCAACCAATGGGGCCCCAAGGATAGCACATCTAATCCTATCCATGTGTTGTAGGATGCGAGTTTTCACAGGTTGTATCGTTTGAC
This sequence comes from Pleurodeles waltl, assembly GCF_031143425.1. Classification (NCBI taxonomy): domain Eukaryota; kingdom Metazoa; phylum Chordata; class Amphibia; order Caudata; family Salamandridae; genus Pleurodeles; species Pleurodeles waltl. The sequence continues at coordinate 1,427,780,295 of NC_090446.1, forward strand.
CAATATATTTAAGAGAGCAGGGACATGTAATGCAATAAACCACATGTCTTGTGTTGCAATTCGAAAAACAGCGATGGTAATGTATTTTGCCGTTCACCTCTACCTGTCTGCTCTTCTCTGTATATTGACAAGCCAAGCAATTGTTGCATTGAAAGTGGCCGATGATTGGAGGAAGATCTAACATACTTCTCAGATCTGAACTTTTCTTAGTATTAGTAATAAACGGAGCATGTACTAATGAGTCATAGATGTTACGGCCTCTTTTAAATGCAAACAATGGTTTGTCTAACCCTATAGGGAGAAGTAATTTCCAATTTCTTTCGATAATTGCTCTATTATGATTTGCTTTAGGGTTATATGTCAGTACACACGTCAAAGGGCAATCCTTGTTTTTTTGTTTAGGGGTTAACAGATGTTCACGTGGAGTATACCATGCACGCTTACAAGCTCCTTTGACAATTTTCTTGGGATAGCCTCTGTCGATCAATCTTGATGTCAAAGATTCTGCGTTTTGAAAGTAGTCTTCTTTAGTAGTACTATTTCTACGGATCTGAAGGAATTGGCCATAAGGCAAATTCTCCTTAAGGGTCCGAGGATGGTTACTTGAAAAATGAAGTAGAATATTTCTATCTGTGGGTTTTTTAATACTAACTCACAGAAATATAACCTTCATTCGATTGGATCCATAGATCCAGCAAATTGATACGTTTGCAATGAGATGCCAATGTAAAATTTAAATCAGGTGTTAGATGATTAATCCAGTGATGAAAATTAGTGAGCACTTGCAGATCACCTTCCCAGATCATAAAGATGTCATCAATATATCGTAATCACATTTTAATGTGTTTTTGAAAAGGATTGTTTGTATCAAAAATCAATTCGTCCTCGAAAAATGCCATCACAACTATACAGCTGCCATTACCTCACAGTGTTACTGCTTGCCACTGGATGGTTAAGCAGCCCATGCTTTATGTATTATAGTGCCCTAAGGAACTTTTGGCTTAATTGTTCTGTTCGTGTGTAGTAATTGTATATAAATAGCTAATTTGTTTCTATGTTGGACATATTGTGCGTTAGTGATTTTCAGTTGAGTAGTTGTGTCTTGGTGGCTCTAAGATTTAATTGATTTAATTGTAATAAAGAAATAACTTTTCAGTGAAAAATGTAGGTTTTCACTTAGATATTTGGTCGTACATTCATCCCTGCTGGATATCTTTATTGTTATAGTACAGTGTTTGTCCCTGATCCATGGGGGTAATAGGGACTCCCCTCCCTTGTGTTATATTTATTCCTCAGGACAAAGGCATAATGCACCGACCCAGGATACTTAGCATTAACGTGGGAGATGTACTGGTCTGCCAGGCACACCATCTACTCATTCATGGGGTGGAAATTCTGCAGCGGTAGGTATCTAAGGGACAAAAGAGTGAGGAGCCTGTCACACACTGAACAATGGAGCCACAACAGCAGTCTGCAATGTGCAAACATGTAATGGGACAGTGTAATTTGTGAACTATGTGCCAGATGTAGCAAGCCGTTTGCATGTCGCAAACTGTGAAAAACGCAGTTTGCGCCATGCAAACAGCCTCCCGCGATGCACATTCACAAATTGCGAGTCGGTACCGACTCGCAATTCGTGAATGCGACTTGCAAATAGGAAGGGGTGTTCCCTTCCTATTTGCGACTCACATCACAATTTAGAATTGCTTTGTGACCGCGAATGCGATCGCAAAGCAACTCGCAGTTTCCACCAGTGTCACATTGGTGGTAACTCATTCATTCGCAAAAGGGAAGGGGTCCCCATGAGACCCCTTCCCCTTTGTGAATGTCAACAAAAATATTTTTTCAGAGCAGACAGTGTGTTGTAATGTATTGTCACTAGCTTGAGCTAGGCCTGGAACATTATGTTCTCCTGAGTTCCAGGATTGATTCTGGAGTCTGGAGACGCTAAGGTTCCAGGTGGAGGATGGTTGGGAGAGAGAGATCAGTTGAGGAGCGACGGAGCACGGATCTATTTATGGGTTGGATTTTATGTTAATAAATCTTTCTTTATTTTGCCTTCTTCGCATCATCACTTCTTTACAACACTGGAGACGAGTCACCAGCCCTGAACCCACAAACTTACCTTCTGCTGTGACGTTTCTACTATTCTGGATTCGTGCTACCGTCAGTTGTTTTCGTTTCTTGGGGACCTTAAGACGGAGGATTTCTGTCAAGATCCGCCTGGTCCTGTTCTTGTGAGTTCCCCGGGATTTATTTTGCTGCTGCTTTTGGGACATTTTATTGGCATCGGACTGCCGTTGCTTTTCGTCAGGCTCGCGCATTGCCTCGCGCAGTTCCTTGCGCACCCTTGCGCTCTCCTCTGTGCGATAGAACACGCTGGTTCTGGCGTCACGGCCGCAGTCTAGAATCTAGACCGCTACTTTGGCTACGATTTCAGCAGGAAGTGGAGTGGAGAACGAGGAAAAAACACTAGACTGCAGCTTCTACGCCTCAGTTCAACCAAGAAGTTTGCAAGCTTTGCAAGGTTTTCTCCAAGGGAAAACTAGACCGTAACTATTTGTTCTGCTTACAGTGTTGAACTATTATACGTCTCTGTTTTTAAGATGAACTTGTGTACTTATCAATCTTTCTCTTGTGATTTTAAATAGCTACTGTGCTGGATTTTACTTTTTACTTTTTACAAGCCCTGACCATTGTTTTACTATGGCTACACCTACAATGTCACAACCACCTCCATTCTTATCGGACAAAGGTGACCCCATTCTTCCATGGAAACGATGGAAAAATCTTTTTGACTCGTATTTAGTAGCCATTGGTGGGGAAAAGTTCTCTCCAGCCAGGAAACAAGCGGTTCTTCTACACAACCTGGGAATTGAATAATATATATGATTGCCTGGAACCTTTGTCTTTTGGTGGGGCAGATGGTGAACCTAGAGATGTTTATGAGATGTCGGTGTCAATCCTAGCAGCACACTTTGAGTCCAAACTCAATGTTGTGTTAGAAAGACATACATTTTTCACCAGATCTCAGGGTAATACTGAGAGTGTAGGGAATTTTGTAGCTGCCCTACGCACATTAGCACGCACTTGTGATTTCGGTGAAATTACAGACTCTCTTATTCGTGACCAACTTGTGCATTGCACCAATAACAAGAAGGTTCAAGAGAAACATTTGACAAAGAACCCTGACTTGAGGGAGGCGATTGCCATTGTAGAAGGAATGGAGAGTACTAGCAACTGGATCAAAGAAATGAATCATACGGAAGGGGACAGTCTCTCTACTGTGCATGTACCCAGGATTCAGGAAGAAGTTCTTAGGGTTAACAGTAATAGTAAGGCACAAGCATCAATTCAAGAAAAGAAGAGAGACATAAAATGTTTGCGTTGTTACCGCTGTGGCAACGCAGGTCATGCAGCAAATAGTTCTAATTGCTTTGCACGAAATTCATTGTGTAGGAAATGCGGGAAGAAGGGACATTATGCTAGAGTGTGCAACAATGATAGGAGCAACATAGATTTTATCACTGAAGATGTCAGCAAGATGGTATTATGTGTGGGGCAGGAAATTGATTGTATTGAACACAATATTAGCATAGTAGATGAGGGTCCTGTGATCATGCCTGAGTGTACTATTAAACTGGATAATAGAACAGTTACGGTTTTAGCAGACTCGGGTTCTCCCTACACCATGGTTGGCGATAAGAACTGGCGGGATATTTTCGGAGAATCTCTAAGCTCTCTTATCAAACCTGACATCAATCCAGTCAGTTATGGGGGTACCAGAATAGAGGTGGTTGGGTATAGAGTCATGAAGATCCAGTTCCAAGATAAAGTTACCATTGGAAAGGTCTATGTGGCTAAATGTGGTAACAATTTGTTAGGATGGCGACACCAACGGGACATGGGTATCAAATTAGATCCCAATTCTGATAATCAAGTTATGGTGGTAAGCAATGGGGACGATTTGATGGAGATTTGTAAGGAATTTCCTAGTGTGTTCAGTGGAGAGTTAGGTTGCTTGACAAATTTTGAACATAGGATTATTTTAAAAAAAAATGCAGTGCCGATTGTTCATAAAGTCAGAAGAGTACCTAGGTTGATGTTGGAACCTCTCAAAGTGGAACTAGACAGGTTACTTAATGCCAGAGTTATTGAAGAGATAGAATCTTCGGAGTGGTTGGCCCCTGTTGTATTGGCACCCAAAGATAATGGGAAGAGCATCCGCATGTGTGTGGACCTCAGGGATCTTAATAAGCACATATGGATAGATCGTCAACCTCTACCCAATATAACAGAAGAGTTGTTGTGTCTAGGTGGGTCAAGGGTGTTTACTGTTCTGGACTTATCCTCAGCTTATCATCAGATTGTTTTGCACCCTGAGTCCAGACATCTCACCTCTTTTATTACACCTTTAGGGGCTTACCAATTTATGAGGATGCCTTTTGGCCTGGCCTCTGCGGCTGCATGTTTCCAACGTGTTATGAAAAAAATGTTGGAAGGAATTTCTGGCACGTTGTGTTTCCAGGATGACATACTAGTTCATGGTAAAACAGTAGTTGAACACGACAAGGTATTAAGGAAAGTTTTGTGCAGATTAGCAGAGGCCGGGCTTACTGTTAAGAAGGAAATGCACCTGAACCCAGAAACAAAGATGAGGTAAGGTCATTCCTGGGGTTGCCAGAGTATTACTCTAAATTTATCCCCAACTTTTCTAGTGTGACACTACCTTTGAGAGCACTTTTGAAGATGGGTTGTGAGTTCATTTGGGGGAATGACTGCATGTCTGCTTTCTCTTTTGTAAAGAACTGCATTGGGATGATGCCCACCTTAGGGCATTTTGATGTCTGTGCAAAAACGTACTTACACACTGATGCAAGCATCAAAGGTTTGGGGCTGTTCTTGTCCAAAGAGTAGGTCAAGAGGAGAAAGTAATAGCTTTTGCGTCACGTTCTCTCAAGGAGGCTGAACAACATTATTCGGTCATAGAGAGAGAGGCACTTGCCTGTATGTGGGCTGTCAAGCATTTTAAATTTTACTTGTGGGGTTTACCTTTTGTGGTGAGGACAGATCACAGACCTCTCGTCCAAATTTTCTCTCCTATGAAGAATGAAGGGCTGACCCCAAGAATACAAAGGTGGACAGAGGGGTTGTTAGAATATAACTTTGTCGTGGAATATGTGCCTGGGCCGAAAAACATTGTGGCAGACTTTTTGTCACGTTCTTCGGTTGATAGTAGTGAAGAGATTGAAGATGAGGTTACTATTAGTTGGGTAAGAGAAATGGCCCTCAGCGAAGAGGAGTGGAAATTGGCAGTGGAGAGAGACACGGACAGACATAAGCTTGGAGAGTTCATTGTTAAAGGGTGGCCTGAGTTTAGGGACATTCCTGACTCTTTAAGGGTCTATTGGAATGTGAGAGATGAACTTTCCTTAAATTGTAATGAGTTATTTAGGGGAAACAAATCCATACCTCCTAAGGGGGTGAGGAGCAAAATCTTGAATCTGGCTCATGAAGGGCATTTGGGCAGGAGTTTAACCAAATCCAGACTTAGAGCCATTTATTGGTGGCCAGGGTTGGACAGTGAGGCTGAAGCAGTTGTGAAAGATTGCATGAGTTGTGCACATAATGACAAAAGCAAGGTTGTGGTGAGAGCACCACTTTCCCCTGTTGAGATTCCGGAAAAACCCTGGGTGAAACTAGGTCTAGATTTTATGGGTCCTTTCCATCTTTTACCACCGAACGAGCGTTATGTTATACTTATGGTGGATTATGCGTCTAAATGGGTGGTGACCAAATGTGTGAACTCAATAGATACCCGTACGGTAATTGAGTTTCTGGAGGAAGAGTTTTCTAAAGAGGGTATAAACCAGTCATTTAGTCACGGACAATGGAGTTCAATTGACATCACAAGAGATGAAGCATTTCCTAGATTCTCTTGCTATCGTACACTTGAGGACAGCCTTGTATCTGCCACAAGCCAATGGTTTAGCTGAGCGTATGAATAGGATGGTGAAAGCTTGTGTGCAAGAAGCTATTGAAAACAGAACTCCATTAGCTAACCTTCTGAGAGATTTGTGGTGGGCACATCGTAACACTCCAAACAGCATTACCAATATAGCTCCTTTTGAGTACATGAGGGGAAGGCTGGGTTGTACTAAATTGTTCCCAGCATGGTTCGTAACACTTTAGCTCGTGTTGATCTGAATCAGGAAAAATGTAATAAAGTACCCAGTCTCCGAGAGGTGTACCAACGCAATTACAACTCGCGCTTTGATATGAAGCATTGTGTTGCTAGAGCGAAGTGGAGGGTAGGTGACCTGGTGCTGGTGAAGAACCCGAGTTTTAATACCAAAGGTAAATCATCTTTCAAAGGCCCTTTCTGTATCAGAGTAGTAAAGAAAAACATTGTGATTCTCGATAATGGGGATGCATGGAGCATGTCTAGAATTACGAGGTGGACGGGTGCGGTGGACTCCTCTATTTGGAAGGATCTGAGAGGAAATCGTTTCAGGGGAATCTCTGAAGAGTCACCACGTACCAATGTTTCGTCCAGATTACGTTCCAAACCAGCCTGGATGAAAGACTATATATCTTGACTTTCTGTCGTTGAATATCTGTTTTAACAATGTATATTTTTTCCAACTATATATCTTGACTTTCTGTCTTTGAATATCTGTTTTAACAATGTATATTTTTCCTATTGCATTTGTGTATTGGCATGGTGGTATTAATGTAGGGGAAGGGGATGTGTTGTAATGTCTTGTCACTAGCTTGAGCTTGATCTTGACTTTCTGTCGTTGAATATCTGTTTTAACAATGTATATTTTTTCCAACTATATATCTTGACTTTCTGTCTTTGAATATCTGTTTTAACAATGTATATTTTTACTATTGCATTTGTGTATTGGCATGGTGGTATTAATGTAAGGGAAGGGGATGTGTTGTAATGTCTTGTCACTAGCTTGAGCTAGGCCTGGAACCTTGTGTTCCCCTGAGTTCCAGGATTGATTCTGGAGTCTGGAGACGTTAAGGTTCCAGGTGGAGGACGGTTGGGAGAGAGAGATCGGTTGAGGAGAGATGGAGCACGGATCTATTTATGGGTTGGATTTTATGTTAATAAATCTTTCTTTATTTCGCCTTCTTCGCATCATCACTTCTTTACAACACAGTGGTCCTATGGACCACTGCCAACTCTGAAAAAAACGAAACCAAATGGTGGGTCTTTGCAACCCCATAGCGAGTCGCAGAAGGTGTCTGAGACACCATTCTGCATATGCTTTTGCGATTCTGAAATTTCGAGTCGAACCGACTCGCAATTTCAGAATCGCAAAAGCATATCTTTCTACATCTGGCCCTATATGCCTATTTGTCCTGTGATGCAGCATTACTCCATTGGCCTGTTCCCCCCCGCGATGGCGTCCGCGTGTCCTGTGTGGAGGGACAGGTGGAAGTGAGGTAATGCTGCTGACATTGTTCGCCGTGGCAGTAGGCGATCATGCAATTCCTCATTGGTTAAAATTGGGCCCTATGGGGTACAGTGGCCAATGGTGATCTACGCCAGCGGTAACAGTATTCACCGCCGCGGACGTGACCATCATTTTCTAGCAGATTCCTCACTTTTTTCCTGGCCTTCCAGATGAGAGTACCTACACTGCATGCTGAGACCTATGTCTGGAACCTACCATGGCCCGTGTGACCGGGGAAAGGGCCTGGTGGATGGGGTCCTACCGCAGTACGGACTGCTGTATGGGCCTCCAGACCAACAGGTGAGTACACTGTGGGCACAATGCATGTGGCATGAATCCATGGAGTTGTGTGTGTGAAGGCCTCATGTAAAGGGGGTAGGTGGATGTCCTCTTTGCGGTGTACAAGTTGTGTGCTGGGCTATGTGTGTGCCAATGGTGATGGAAAGGGGCATGGTGGGCCATTTGTGTCATTGGCTGGACTGTTTGTCTAATGGTGTTCCCCTGTCTGTATTGCCTCTGTAGGTCAGCGCCCATCAAATGAAGGGAATATGGCGTGCCATCGCAAAGGAGGTGTGAACCCTGGGGGACTATGGCAGGCGGAGCACCCACTGTCGGAAACGGTGGGAGGACCTGATACACTGGGCACGGAAGACCGCGGAGGCCCAGCTGGAGCTCCCAATGAGGAAGGGGTGCCCGTTGGACCCTGACCCCCCCCAGATGGCCCGCATACTGGTGGTGGCCTACCTGGAGCTGAATAGGTGCTTGAGGGCATCACACCAGCCACAAGGGGTGAGTACAGTGGCCATCATAGAAGTTCACGGCTGGAGGGGTGGTATCCGGGTGATGGTTGTGAGTTAGTGGGTGCCTCTAGGCCAGGCCAGACATGGCATCGTAGGTCCTCTGGTGGCTAAGGGTTTGATAATGATGTTCTGCTTACCTAGCTTGTTAGTATTGACTACTGGTGAGGGCTGCTTGGGTTCCTGGTGTGCTGCAGTTGGCGGTGTGTACCCCTCCCCTTTCCTTGTTGATAAGCCATTTCACTGGTAGTGCCATGCATAGTGCGTAGGTCTGCTCCCTGTGTGGAAGGGTGCTGTATACGCCAACAGTGGTGTTGGTGCAGTCAATGACCCAGTGTATCCTTTGTTTCCCTCCCTCTTTTCTTGTTTTGTCATCCTGTCCTTATATGCATTAGTATCATTGGGTGGAGGAGCAGAGGCACCGGCGACAGAGGGAGCTGCATCCCACATGATCCTGGAGGCAGAGTCCACCGATGCTGATGGAACCAGTGGGACCGAGGACGAGGGGAGCACCACGGCAGAGACTGGGGGGGATAATAGAGGCTCTGAAACCTCCTCCTATGGGAGATCCCTGGTGGTGGCGGACACCTCTGTGAACACCCCAGATACAGGTACAGCCGCCACCCCCGTACTAGCACTGCCCTCCCAGTAGCCCCTCAGCGAGTTGCCCGTGCCTGCTCATCCAGGAGGATGGGCATCTCCTTCTCCCTAGGCACCTCAGGCCCTGCCCCAGTCAGCCCTGCTTCCCTGAGTGAGGAGGCTACAGACCTCCTGAGATCCATCTCTGCAGGGCAAACAACCATTTTGAATGCCATCCAGAGGCTGGAAGTCCAGAAGCAGCGATCTAATGCATTCTTGGAGGGCATTCACAGTGGATTGGCAGCCAAACAGAGATCGATTGAGGCTCTGGCCTCCTCTCTGATGGCAGCCATTGTCCATGTTTCAACCATCCCCCCTCCAACTTCCACTTCCCAGTCCCATTCTCCTCAACCCCAACCCATCTGAAGCACACAACCAGACGAGCATGCACACAAAACTACACCCAAGAGTGTCACAGGCAAACACAAGCACCATACATCATCCCACAGGCACTCACACAAACAACATTAATTTGCAGACACAAGAACATACACTGTTTCCACTGTCTCCCCCTTCTCCTCCTCCACCACCCAGTTACATCCACACTCACACCTGCATGCACTACATCAATATCTACTACCAGCATCCTCACCACACCAAGCAGAACACAGACCTTCCTGGCAGACACCTCCACAACATCCATGCACACGTCCACTGTGTCTTCTCCCACCGTGTCTGTCCCCTCCTCCTAAAGAACTCAAACGCAAGTACTCAGACACCAAACAGCCATCCACCTCACAACAGCATATGGCCATGCACCTGCACCCAAATCCACCAGACAAACACCTCCAACACCCACTCCCTCATCCTCCACTCCCATTACTCCTCCCTCTTCCCCCACTAATGTCCCTAAAAACCTTTTCCTTTCCAAACGTGACCTTTTCCCTACCCCTCCACCCCCCTGTCCTGCATGTATGGGCAGGGTAGCACGGACCTAGCTAAGCGCCTCAGCCAAAGTGGCAGCACCTACTCCTGGTGGAAACAATTTCAGGCCAACAGTACTGAAGGGGAAGGAGCCTGCACCAGTGACAAAGAAGGGGAAGAAGCCTGCACCACCTGAAAAAAGGGGAAGTAGCCTGCACAAGCTGTCACAAAGGGGAAGGAGCCTTCACCAGCTACAAAGAAGGGAAAGGAGCCTGCACCAGGTACAAAGAAGGGGAAGGAGCCTGCACCAGCTGCCAAAAAGTGGAAGGAGCCTGCACCAGCTGCAGAGAAGGGGAAGGAGCCTGCACCAGCTACAAAGAAGGGGAAGGAACCTTCACCAGCTGCCAAAAAGGGGAAGGAGCCTGCACCAGCTGCAGAGAAGTGGAAGGAGCCTACACCAGCAGATGTCACAGAGCCCCCACTGCCAGCCGTGGTTGTGCACCATCAGATAGGGCAGGGGTTGAGCAGGATCCTCCCACAACCACCACCACAGTGCAGCTATCAGATGGTGCAGGGCCTGAGCAGGAGCCTCCCACAACCACCACCACAGAGCCATCACTGCCAGTGGATGCCATAACCAGTGGACAAGTCACCCACTCCAGAGACTGTGGCCCTGCACTCCCCAGGACAGAGCAATGGGCCTGTTGCCCCCTCCAGAACCAGTGGGCAAGTCACCCACTCCAGAGCCTGTGCCCTTGCACTCCCCAGGACCAAGCACAGGGCATGTTGCCCCCTCTAGTGCCAGTGGGCTTGTTGCCACATCTGGCGGAGGTGACCCCCTCCCCCTGAGGTGACTGCCTATTTTCCAACCAATGCCCCTGCAGTGTTCTCTCAGTATTGGGGCATGATTTGAGAGGGGCCTTGGACCTTGCCCTCTGGTTATGTGGGCCCTGTGAACTATGGACTGGGCAGTGTCCCTTTTTATACTCGTGTACAGATCTGTTTAATGTGTAAATCAGATTGTTGAATTTCTTGTTGGGCTGATTATAATCATGTCCGTATATTCCTGTTGCCTTTGCATTATTCTGCAGTTTTTTGTGGCCAAATTGTTTTTGTAATGCGTCTGGTTGTGTATGGTGTGTGTGTGTGTCAGGTGTGTGTGGTGCGTGTGTGCGTCACTCTCATTTTCCGCACGCCCTCCCTTATGTGCAAGGTGGCTGTGCTCACCGTCGTCGTCTTTTGGTATTCCAAGTGGAGCATGACATAAAAGATCATTGGGAAAAGTTGCAGTTCGGGTTCCATGGCGGCATGGTTCTTCCCTGTGTCTTCAATGGTGAGTTGTTTCACTTTTGTGCTCTGTTTATGCCAGGCTTTTGATGGCATTGGTAGCACCCCGGAAAAGGTGGCGGATTGCAGGGTCAAAATATGGTGGGCGGTACTTTGTCTTCCACCTGGCTGTAGGCGGGCACCGCAGTGGTGCTTGTTGTTTCTGCCATGGTGGTCAGTGTGGTACATTGGCTGTCTATGAGAGATATCACCTGCATGGTCATAATTTGGTGGTAGTTACCACCAGCCTGTTGGCGGTAATACCGCCACTTTATCACCCACCGTCAGCGTCATAATGACGGCCATAGTAGGGAAATACCATGTCCTCATTAAGGAAGGACTTTTATCAGCAAGGTCCAAACAAGGAAGGGGGTGTTCATAAAAGAGTTACTTTTTTGATACTAGTCCCTCAGGTTCTGCTAGTGATAGTACAGAAAGATGGGAAGTGAGTTTAGTATTTGGCCCAGGTCCATCTACATCAAACCTGTCCTTTTTACATCAAGGCCAGAGACCCACAAAGGGAAGAATAAGGAATTCCAAATTAGGATGGTTCAGGAACCAGTACACATTGGAGTTCATATGGACCAGAAATCAGTATAGCGAGTGGTAGAGCCACAGGGAGTCCAAACAAATTTAGAGATGGTTTCCATTTTCAATTTATTGCCATATGAGTTAAGTCCAGTGGAGATTGAAATGTTGAGTCTAGGTCTCACATTCATTCTTACAAGTAGAAATGATCCATTTCTGACACAGATTGAGTTGTATACATTGTTTAGGTCTTTGAGATAGATTTTTTTTTTGCTGTGACACCGAATAGTGGATCTAGTGACTTTACTGGATTACACTGTGCATCTACTTTTTTTCCACCTACAAGTCTTATGCCCAACGAGATGATAACTTTCGAAAATGTAGTTCTTACTGAAACAAAATACACACTTAAAATTCATTTCTCTAAAACACAAAAAGATGCTTTATTCTCATTAGCCAACCGGTAGTATATTGTGGTAAAACCAGCAGATAAAGGGGGTAGCATTATAGTACAGGAAAAAAGTGATTATGATGCAGAAGTGATGTGGCAAATAAAAAATACCTCACATTATTTCAAACTAACAAAAGATCCTACTTTTTCCATTAGGAAAGAAATCCATACACTTATGTCTGTAGGTTTCCAAGGTGCATGACTCAGCCAAAAGCAATTTAGTTATTTGAATAAGGATGACTATACTATAACAGCTTTCTACCTAAAAATCTATAAGGATCAAACAAAGATTCCAGGGAGACCGATTGTTGCTAGCTACCAATCAATTTTGCAGCCTTTGGTCGAGTATGTAGACTTCTTCATAAAACCATTTGTTTCTTTGACAGACTCTCAGTAAGTACAAAAGTTGAGGGTTTGGATTTTGAGGCACAACATGACCTTTTGGTGATGATGAATATCGAAAGTCTTTATACAAACATCCCTCAATGTGAGGCTTTAGATATTATTGAAGAAACTCTTGATTTACAACCAGGATCTCATAATATACCAACAGAGTTGATTGTGCTATGATTGCTTTGGAGCGTAACTATTTCATCTTTAATGGTGACTTTTACGCCCAGATTTAGGGAGTGGCTATGGGGGCTATTTTTGCCCCAGATATAGCAAATTTGTATGTGGCTGCATTTGAGGAAAGAGTCGTCTACAGTGATATAAACCTGTTGCAGGAATCATTTGAAGAAATGGTTGTGAGAAAAGGCCTCTTTGGACATGGTTAGCCCCCCACTTATTGACTGGTAATTGATGTAGCCTCAAAGGTTTTAGTGCCTGGGGCCCCTCCTAAGCAGGTTCTTTGGGCCAGATCTCATCCACCAAAACTTTTGTGATGGATTGGCACAATTGGAAACACCTTTAGCTGCCACTATCAGTCCCTCGTAAATAGTACTTTGGTACCCAGGGCATGGGTTGTAAGGGTAGGCCCCTGAGGGCAGCAGCACTGATTGTGCCCCCCTCTAGAGCCATTCATTCAGATGTACTCAGCACTGCCATTGCAGGCTGAGTGCCCTGATGCAACCTAAAAAAGACAAACTCAAAATGGCACAGTTTCTGTGTGCACAGTCCAGTACCCACTGCACGCAGCATAGGCAAGCCACCCTTCTGGCAGGCTTTCCAGTTCTAAGGCACTGTGCACTACACTGTATGTGAGGGCATAGCTGCATGAGCAGTATGCCCCCACCACTGTGTCCTCGCCAAACCTGAGACATAGTGAGTGAACAGAGCAGCCATTGTAAGTGCATGTGCTGGACACTGGTCAATATGAGTTTCATAGCTACATTATAGCCACTCTGAACAGTGGGTTGTTTCGATTCTAGCAACTCAGAATGATAAATCCATGCTGGTACCAGCATTGGATTTATTGCAAAATGTACCCAGGGGTCACCTTAGAGGTGCTCCTTGCAAAACCTAACTACCCGGACATGGTTGCTGGCTGGTCATAACCAGCCTGTCACTACCACACAAGAGTCTGAATCCCTGGGGTGAGAGATCCTGCTCTCTGGGATTTACAACAAAGCCCTTCCTGGTTGGAGGATCTAACACCCCCTCCCTCAGGAATGTGTAATGCCCTGCTAGCGAGCTTCAAAGGACTTGTCGCCCTTGAAACTCAACCCCCTAGGCCTTCTGCTAGCAGCAGATGTCTGCCTCCATGCAAACACCCACTTGGAAACCAGCCAAAGGACAGGAGGAGTGGTCAATCCCAGCTTGTACCACCCCTAAGGTATTGCATGAAAGGTGACCTCTCCATTTCATTTGCCTGCATTTTGCATGGAAGGAAAATAGCCAATCAGGTGTAGGGAAGTGACCTATACCCACAGGACATGGTCATTGAGTGGATGTAGCCACCCTAAGGGAGATGACTGATTTGTCACCACTAAGGTTCCCCCTTAAAATGCCTACTAAATCCCACATTTAGTGGGCATCCCTGGACAAACATGCAGATTTCAAGGACAAAAGAAGACCAGCAACAAAGAAGACTCAAGGCTTGAGAAGTGAAGTCCTGCTGCACCAAGAAAAGGCACCAAACCCTGCCTGCTGCACCCAGAACTCGACAATCGCCACTGATGGGTTACTTCAATGTTGGACGGTATCTACAGACTCCAGAGGACATCCACTCTTCAAAAAAAAAAATGCCAAAGATCTCCCTCCAGAGTGAATGTATCACTCTACAGCCCCAAGGCACCAAAGACCCAGTGAACGCCTCTTCACTGACCAGCTGCTTACCAAGGATCCAGATGTCACAGCCAGTTCCCCTGTTGGACCATGAGGAAAGTATCTACCAGTGTTTCATAGCCCCAGCTACTGGTCACCCCATGTCAGATACCTAGAAAGACCTGGAGGAAGCCCCAGTCAAGGGATTTCAGGAATCACCCAGATCTCCCACCAGAGTGCCCTTGCTGACCTGCAAGCAACCCTCAAAGTAACCTAGCTCTTGCTTCCAAGGGCACGTTGTGCACAGCTCCTTGCTCACCAATTCGCTCTGCACCTGGCTGACCTGTGCCCTGCACTAAGGGGCATATTTATACTCTGTTTGCCGCCCATTCCGCGCAAACACTGCCCCATATTTATACTTTGGCGTCCGACGCAGCGGGCGTCAAAGTTCCACCATGTGCACCATTTTTTAGAAGGGTGAACCTGCCTTGCGTTAATTATATGCAAGGTAGGCGTTCCCTTCTAAAAAATGACTTTAAGGCCTGTGCCCCATATTTATACTGTGACGTCATTTTGACGCACAGGAGGGGGCAGGCCTTAAAAAACTGTGCCCAGCCTGATGGGCGCCGTTTTTTAACGCCTGGGTCAGGGCAGGCGTTAAGGTACCTGTGGGCTCAGAAGGAGCCCAGAGGTGCCCTCCCATGCCCCCAGGGACACGGCCTGCCACCCTTGCCCACACCAGGAGGACACCCAAGGATGGAGGGACCCATCCCAGGGAAGTTAAGGTAAGTTCAGGTAAGTGTATTCTTTCGATTTTTTTTTTGTGGCATAGGGGGGCCTGATTTGTGCCCCCCTACATGCCACTATGCCCAATGACCATGCCCAGGGGACATACGTCATGGCCATTGGGCAAGGGGGCATGACTCCTGTCTTTGCTAAGACAGGAGTCAATTCAATGGGGGTTGGGCGTAAAAAAAAATGGCGCAAATCTGGTTGAGGCCAAAATTTTGCCTCAGCCTTACTTGCCCCATTTTTTTACGCCCAAGCTCCATTTTCCCCTACGCCGGCGCTGCCTGGTGTGTGTCATTTTTTTTTTGACGCACACCAGTCCGCAGCGCCGGCTAATGTCATCCAATAAATAAGGCGCCCGCATGGCGCTTTGGAATGGGGTTAGCCGGCGTTAAAATTTTTGACGCACAACTGCGTTGCCGCAGTTGTGCGTCAAAAAGTATAAATATGGGCCTAAATGTGAAGCTATGCCCTAAGGGTCCCTACACCCCTTCTGACCTCGACACCTTTAGGGGACCCTGTGGGCTTACCCTTTAGTCCATCTGTGCAGTGCTTTTCCAAGTGGTCCCCTGCAGTGGCCTGGCATCAGCTCCATCGACTTTCTGAAGCCACTCTAGCCAAAACCAGGAGTTGCCCAAACTTCTCCAGCTGGTCCAGGGTACCCAATGATGACCACAACCTACTTGTAAAAGGAGACATTGGTAAACACATTGCTTGATTTAATGTTAATTTTCCAATATTTCTCTATTCATTCCGATGATGTGTAACTATGCACAAAAAGACTAACTTTATTAAAACTTTAAAAATTCATAACTTAAAGATAATTCACCCAATTTTGATGATCTTTGTCTTTAAAATCTTACAAAAATCGGAGGTATTTTTTGTAAATTGGTCTCAAGTTACTCTTTTGCGTGTGTGCCTCGATTTATTGATCCTGTGAGTTCAACAAATGCTTTGCACTACTCCAAGAGTAGCGTAAGTGCTCGACCAAGCTACCATTAACATTAGAGCAATAGGTGGTCTAGTTTTTATCCCTGTAAACCAATGTATGCTTGCCTAGGCCCCTTGCACAGTGTGCCTAGCTTTGGACACTGCATAGAGTGTCAGCTTCCTACATTTTGTGGCAGCGGTAGAATACAGACTTTGTATTTGCTGACACCACTCTCTCAATTTCTTAACCACATGAATAACTCTCTAGAGTGTTTTTATCCTAATTATTTTTTCTTTTCCCATTGGCTAGATGTGTTTTTCTCATTTTTAGAATAATTTTTAGGGCCCTGATTAGGCCCCTACAACAATAGCAAAAGTTTAAAAGTCCTTACTTTAGTTGGCCTTCTCCAAAAAAGGGGTTCCAAATTTATAAAAAGGTCCCAGTTTTAGTAAAGTCAACATGTCAGATGCAGAGAACCAGAGCTAGGAGCTCGTCTTGGCCCCTTACCAGGCATTTTGTTATGACCAGTTAAGGAAACTGTGCAAGCTATGCAACATTCATACTGGGAAACATGACAACACAGACAAGTGTAGGCTTCTGGTGACCCATCATGAGAATCAGCACCCCACAGATAGAGTAACTGATGAAACTTCTGGGGGGGGGGGAGACCCTGGGGAAAATGGGGATGAAGGTAGCTCCTCCTCCCAAAGCATTAGAGCACCCACATAGGAATACCTGCCAATAGCCATGCTGACCAAAAGACTAGCCTTAGAGTATCAGCTTTTGGAAATTGAGACACAAAGTAAAAAGTTGGACTTTGGCCTATCTCTGGTGGCAGCATTCAAGTATCTCAATATTAATCTCCCAAAAGGAGGTGTTCCTCCCTTCACTGAAGGGGCTGATATAATCAAATGGTTATCTGCCTTTGAAGGAGCCTGTATTGGATGGGGAAATGAGAAAAAGCATTGGGGCACATTGTTGTGGTGAGTTATTCTCAGGAAAGTGCACGGTAGGCTCCTAACACTGAATGAGGTAGATTCTAAACCATATGACCTTGTGAAGGGTACCCTGATGAGTGCTTTGGATTTATAACTGAAGAGTACCACATAAAGATCAGGGAGGCTCGAAAGACCGAGAGCCAAAATTGGGTGGAGTTTGTGGATGAGTCAGTAAAAATGATGGGTGGTAGGTTAGCTGGTAACTAGATACAAGATTATGATGGGCTGTATAACCTATTCATGAAAGAGCATCTGTTAAGTAATTGTTACAATGGCAGGCTACATCAATAGCTGATCTAGACAAACTTTCCCCTCCAGAGTTGGGAAAGAAAGCAGGCCTCAGGTCAAGACAAGGGTGACCAAGACTACCACAGGTGGGGCAGACTGAAAGAAAAAGGCCAAAAAGCCCCCTCAAGGGAAAGATGGGAGCCAAAATAAAAATAACAAAGAGTCTTCTCAAGGCCCCCAAAAACCTGCATAGGAGGATGGGCCAAGAGACTCCTCACAGTCTACGGGTAGGTTCAAAGGGTAGAACTTTGATCCCATCAAGACCTGGTGCTATTACTGTAAAAATATTGGGTACCCAACTGGAGATCGTCGCTATAAAAACAAAAAGAATACCTACAGTCAACCTGCAGTAAATGCAGTTGCCAATCTCCAGATGGGATCGGAGGTGTGGCCTGACCATGTCAGTGATCCTACAGAGGCAACATTAGTCACTGAGGGTGAGGTAGAGTTAGCCTGTGCTGCCTGGCCAAGTAACCTGCAAAAATACAGGCAGCACCCTTTGATTAATGGGGAGAGAGTGGAAGCACTGAGGGACACAGGGACTATTGTTACCGTGGTAACCCAGCACCTACTCCACTCAAATCAGTACCTGGTAGGGAAGTGTTATCCTGTCAACAATGCCGACAATAAGACAATGTTCCATCCCATGGTTATGGTAATATTTGATTGGGGGGAGGAGTAGGACAAAAACAAGTAATTATGTCCTTATCCATTTCAGTAGATTGCCTGCTTGGAAACGACCTACAGCATCCCACCTGGGCTGAAGTAGAACTGAAGACCCATACAGCAATGCTTGGAATCCCAGAATGGACATGTATCAAGACCAAGATACAGTGCAAACTTCAGAGAGAAAAGGGAGAGTTGGATCCTGAAATAGTGGCCCAGCTCAGAAGACTGAGGTACCAGCTTCACCACAGATCCAGAGTGAGATCCCCTCTTCCCAGGAAGAGGACTCACCCTTCCTGGAGGGATCTGGGCATGCAGAGTTTGGGCCTTACCACCCAGAGCTCTTGGGCCAGGGGGGCCCTCCAGGGAAGATCTGTGCCAAGGTGAAGATAAGCTGTCCTATCCTTGCATAGGAAGACAAACTGGTGTGCCCATGATGTGGATATTGGCGACAACTTGCCTGTCAAAAACAACATATACAGTCATACCATGTCAGGGAGAGCATCCAAGCAGAAGTTAAAAAGATGATGGATTTGGATGCCATTGAGCCCGCAGAGAGTCCCTGGGCTAGCCCAGTAGTCCTAGTCCCCAAACCTCACTCAAAAGGAGATGAAAAGATAATGAGGTTTTGTGTGTGCCCTGGCCACTACCCACTGCATGCAGTATAGGTAAGCCACCACTCTGGCAGGCCTTCCAGCCCTAAGGCAGGGTCCCCTACATTGTGTGTGAGGCCGTAGTTGCATGAGCAATATGTACCGACTGCGTCCTTACCAAACTTGGGACATAATGAGTGAACAGAGCAGCCATTTTAAGTGCATGTGCTGGACACTGGTTAATTCGGGTTACACAGCTACATGATAGTCGCTCTGAATTGGTATCAAACAACTCAGAATGATAAATCCAAGCTGGTACCAGCATTTGATTTATTGCAACATGTACCCAGGGGTCACCTTAGAGTCATATTGCATGAGCTTTGCATGTCTCCTAGATAAGCCTTGGCTGCTCATCCACAGCTACCTCTAGAGAGCCTGGCTTCTAGACCCTGACTACACTACACTAATAAGGGATACCTGGACCTGCTATAAGGTATAAGTACCAGGCAGTAAAAAGTGGCAGTGAAAAGGTGTTTGCACCTTTTTGCACAGGCTGCAATGGCAGTCCTGCAGAACCCGTTGCTTGGGTTCCCTATGGGTGGCAGAATATATGTTGCAGCCCATAGGGATCCCCTGGAACCCCAATGCCCTGAGTATCTAGGTACCATATACTGGGGACTTATAATGGGGCACTAGTGTGCCAATTGTTGGTGAAATACAGAGTTATGGGAGAGACAGCATAATCACTGGGGTCCTGGTTAGCAGGAACCCAGTGAACACAGTCAAACACACTGACATCAGGCAGAAAAAGAGGGTAACCATGCCATGAAAGAAGGTACTTTCCTACAAAGTGTCAGTGCTTTTTTTGTATTTCTGATATATTAGCTGGTCAGAATGATTACTTTAAGTGTATAGGAGTTTTGATATTGCTCATTTATGTTTAACATTGAAATGGTTTTTTTTTTATTTTGTACAATATGCTACACATGACTTTTTAAATTTGTGCATTTTTTATATTCTTTCCCAATTAAGTTTTTGGTTGGATCACTACGGTGACCATCAGTAAAAAGTGGTAAATGTTTGTACAAATAATTCTTCCTAGAACATTTGATTTTGTATCATATTTTACCCATGTCCTTGGGGAAAATTGGGTTGCACTGTCTTTCATAAACTCTTTATACAGTACATCCCTTAAGCTGTATAAGTATAAAAGCTGAAAATAGTGACGAAGGAAAAATAAAATATATTTTTGTATTATAACATAGCATTACAACCTAACAAAAGTGTAGTGCTTCGATCTTATTATAAAGTTGTGCATTGTTAAAATATGTAAGTTTAATCTATACTTTTATACATTGCAATACTAGTTCATATTTTTTTGTTCTATGCAGATCAATGGCGCCATCTATTGGAGTAACACAGTATACTATGTAATGTAGTTCTTATATTATTGGTCTAAAACATTACATTATCAGGGAGTTGACACTACAACTAACAAGAACATATGCCCACTTACAAAGTCAGATATCCACTGATTCTCCCATACAACCACACATACACCCATTAACCCACTAATACAGCAATTCATGTAACCAGCCACGCACAGATGCAGCTACTCACATACCCAGACACACTCAAATATAGCCACTCTCACTTGCACACTGATACAACCATGCACCCACCCACTCAAAGACTGATACAGCCACTGACACACCCAGTCATACACCAATACATCCACTCACACATCCTCTCACAGACCGATCCAGCCACTGTCACACCCAGTCACACACTGACACAGTCACTCACATTCCCACTCAGAGACCAAATAAATCTACTTACACATCCACTAAAACACCCATACAGCAACTCACACACACACACATCCACACACCCATACTGCATTCACACACCCACTCACACATTAATAAAGCCACTCACCACCCACTCACACACTGATGCAGCCACTCAGAGACACACTCACACACTGATACCATCACTCACACACCAATTCACACACTGGTACAGCCACTCACACATCTAGCAACACACTGAAATATTCACTGACACACCTACTCATTCACCAACACAGCCACTCACATACCCAGTCACACACTAATGCAGCCACTCACACACCCACTCGCACAGCAATCCTGCCACTTACACACCCACTTACACACCTAATGACACACCCAGCCACACACTGATACACCCACTCAAAATCACAGACAGATACAGCCACTTGCACACCCAGTAACACACTGATAGAGCCACTCACACACCCACTTACACACCAATGTGTCCACCAACACACCCTCTTACACACTCATACAGTAACGCAAACCCACTCACACACTCATACAACCAATGACACACAAACTCACACATGATGCAGCCACTCACACACTCAGCGACACATTGATATAGACACTCATAAATACACTCAAACACCGATACATTACTCACTCACACACCTACTTATACAGTCACTCACACATCCACTCTTAGACCTATATAGCCGCTCACATGCCCACTTGTTCACTGATATAGCTACTCTAACACTCACTCACACACAGATGCAGCCATACACACACACTCACTCACACATCGATACAGCCACTGACACATCCACTCACACACCGACACAGCCACTCACATTTCAATTCATGGGCCCTCATTACAACCCTGACGGTCAGTGTTAAAGCGGCGATAACACCGCCAACAGGCCGGCGGTAAAATAAATGGGATCACGACCACGGCAGAAACCGCCAGCATAGACAGCCACTCTAACACTCCGACCGCTACGGCAGTAGCAACAAACACAGCGGCGGTCATCGCCAACACACAGGCGGAGGACAATGCACTTCCCACCCTATTATGAGAGGCCAATCCACCACCTTTTCCGGGGCAGTACCAACCACATCAAAACCATGGCGGAAACAGTACATCTAAAGCGGAACCACTCACCTTTCGACACTCCACGAAGAACCAGGACGCCATGGAGCCCGAATTGCAGATCCTCCTATGTTGGTGTATATTCTCATACACCATGAAGTCAAACGAAGTCGGCAACGACGGTGAGTACTGCACCTAGCACACTAGGGAGGGGGGAGGGAAAAGAGTGTGACACACACATGCAACATGCAACACCCCCAACCCCCACCCTCACCCACAACACCATACACACTAAAACATCCAACAACATTACTGATACACCACATAACCCCCTGGAAGAATGCAAGGACGAAAGGAAATGAGTCTTACCAGTGTTATATTGGAACATTCAGATATAGCAATAGAATTTTAAATAATCAGTATATACAACATTTTATATTATATACACAAGGCCGTTCACTGTCCCTTGTAAATGTCCATGGACCAGTGGTCCTAAAAAGCATGGGCGAAGCCCACACCTGACACATGCCTCAAAGCGGAGAGACCACTGCAGGGGCATCAGGTCGAAAAAACACAGGCACCTCAGGGGGAAGGGGGAGGGCACCTCAGCCGGAAGATGGTACAATGCCAGTGCTCCTCGAGGGGGCTCCATGCCCACTACCTGGTCCTAGGGAGTGCAAAGCCACAGTCTCTCAAGTGGGTGCTTTGCCCACTGCTTGGTCCTGGGGAGTGCAAAGCCACAGTCTCTCAAATGGGTGGTTTGCCCACTGCTTGGTCCTGGAAAGTGCAAAGCCACAGTCTCTCAAGTGAGTGGTTTGCCCACTGCTTGGTCCTGGAGAGTGCAAAGCCACAGTCTGGTCCTGAGAAGTGCAAAGCCACAGTCTCTCAGTGAGTGGTTTGCCCACTGTTTCGTCCTGGGGAGTGCAAAGCAACAGTCTCCCAAGTGAGTGGATTGCCCACTGCTTGGTCCTAAGGAGTGCAAAGCCACAGTCTCTCAAGTGGGTGGATTGCCCACTGCTTGGTCGTGGGGAGTGCAAAGCCACAGGCTCTCAATTGGGTGACACTTCCACTGGTTCTGGAGGGGGCATTGTGCCCAGAGTGCTTCATCCTGTCAAGAATAGGGGGAGAAGGATGCATCTCTCCAGCGGTTCTAGAGGGGGCATTGTGCCCAGAGTGCTTCATCCTGCCAAGGATAGTGGGAGCGGATGCATCTCTCCACTGGTTCTGGAAGGGGGCATTGTACCCAGAGTGCTTCATCCTGCCAAGGATAGTAGAGCGGATGCATCTCTCCACTGGTTCTGGACGGGGCATTGTTCCCAGAGTGCTTCATCCTGCCAAGGATAGGGGGAGTGGATGCATCTCTCCAGTGGTTCTGGAGGGGGCATTGTGCCCAGAGGGCTTCATCCTGCCAAGGATAGGGGGAGTGGAGGCGTCTTCCACTGGTTCTGGAGGGGCCTTTGTGCCCAGTGATGCTGCACCTGGGATGTGGCAGTTAACATCCACTCACCTGGGTGTCTGAGCCACAAGATGTACATGCAAAAGGTAGCATGATGCTCCATGGAGGCAGCGCCACACTCCATCCTGCAGCGACTTAGGCTGCAAACTGCTCGTAGTGCCAGTGCTGATGGTGGTGCCTCAAGTGGTGTGTCCAGGGTCCAGGACGTCACCTGTAGCATCAGACGGCTGCCCACTGGGTATGCTGCTGACATCCGATATAGTGGCACCGGCTGGGCACGTGGCGGTGAAGATGGTGGTGCAGGTGGCGGTGGCTGCGACGGTGGCTGAGGCGGAGATGCTGCCTGTGCTGCCTGTGGTGCAGGTGCCTGTAGTGGTGGAGGGAGACACCAGACCCTCTCCGTAAGCATTGGATGGCTGACCCTTGAGGAGGATGCTGCAGACTGACGTTGTTGCAGCGGCGGTGCAGGTGGAGGTTGTTGTGGCGCTGGTGACCGTGGTACAGCTCGCTGCCATCTCTGAGGAAATGGTGATCACCAGCCCCTCACCAGGAGGCATTGTGCCCTGAGGTGACTTGCCCTTTGTCGTGTGTCCCTTCCCCACCTTGGCAGTCGATGCTGGGCCCTTGGCACTGTCCTCTTTGTGTTTTGATGAGGCCTTGCTGGGTGGGTGTGTGACTTTCCTCTGCTGGATGCTGGCCCCTTCTTGACCTTGGCAGGTGGCGGAATCAGGTGGTCCTACACAGTTGTAGGTGGCACACTGGCATCTCTGACGGGTGCCCCCTCTGATCCACCCGGACTTGAAAGGATCACTACAGATGCAGATTTGTTGGCTGAGGTGCTGGGCTGGGATCTAGACATTCTGGCCCTAGGGGAAGGATGGGGGAATGTAGGGATGAGGTTAATGTTAGATAGGAAAAGTTTTTTAGACACACTGGGACGGGAAGATGGAGGGGGTGTGGGAGTGGAGGAAGAGGTAGTTGTTGTAGGAGGAGTACGTCTGATGCGTGTGGGTGAAGGTGCTTAGGCTGGAGGCTGTTGTGAGGTGGATGGCTGTTGAGTAGGTGTGTGCCTGTGTACTTTGGGAGGAGGGCCCACAGACACACTGGTAGAGGACACAGGGGACGTGTGAATGGTAGGGAGGGTTGTGATTGCTCGTGAGCTGTGTGTTGTGATGGGCGTGCTGGTGATGGAGGCAGTGGCTGATGATGTAGTGCATGCAGGTGTGAGTGGAGATGAGACTGGGACGGAGGCGGAGGACGTGGAGGAGGGGGACACAGTGGAGGAAGTGGATGTTGGTATGTGTGCATGGGTATGGTGCTTGTGAAAGTGCCTGTGTGATGATGTGTGGTGGTTATGTTTTCCTGAGCCACTTTTGTGTTTTGATGTGTGTGCCTGCTGGTCTGAAGGTGTTCTGGGGATAGGCTGAGGTAGAGGAGATTGGTTCTGGGTAGTGGAAGTTGGAGGGGGAGACTGTACACAGGTACAATGGCTGCCATCAGTGCTGAGGCCAGAGCCTGAAATGCTCTCTGTTGGACCGCCACGCCAGAATGAATGCCGTACACGTCTGCATTTGTTTGCTGCAAATGCCTCTGGACACCCTGGATGGCATTCAGAGTGGTTGACTGCCCAACAGTGAGGGGTCTCAGGAGGTCAATAGCCTCCTCACTGAGGGCAGCAGGGCTGACTGGGGCAAGGCCTGAGGTGCCTCGGGCGAAGAAGATGCCCACCCTCCTGGGAGAGCATGCACGGGAATTACGCTGAGGGGCTGCTGGGAGGGCAATGCTGGTGGGAAGTGGCACCTGTACCTGTTGTTGGGGTGGGCACATAGGTGTCCGCCACCAGCAGGGAGCTTGCATCAGAGGAGGACTCGCTGTCACTGGTATCCCCTCCTGTCCCCATTGTGGAGCTCCCCTCGCCCTCCGTCCCACTGGTGCCTTCACCCTCTGTGGATTCACCCTCATGGGTCATGTGGGATGCAGCTCCCTGGGTTGCCGGTGCCTCAGCTCCCCCGCCAGATGATGCTAATGCACACAAGGACAGGGTGACAAAACAACAAGAGAGGGAAAGACAGAAGACACACATGGTCAATGCCAGCAACACCACTACCATTGGCGGACACAACACACTGAGCTGCCCTATGCACTAGGCCTTGCCCAACCACTCACTATGGTAGTCACCAGCCCATGGGGTACAATGCCTAACGCCAGCACATGCACACCTGACACCCACAGGAGCTGCCCGCTTGTACCATTGGGGTAGGGGTGCTTCAGAGCCTGTAAACATGGGACCTACCCTGGCATGATCGCCCTGGCCTAGGGGCACCCGCAACCCACACCCCAACCCATCTAGTTCCTAAACCACGCAGAGTCTACTTTCTGAAACTGTACTCACCCCCTTGTGGCTGCTTTGATGCCCTCAAGGGCCCATCCAACTCAGGATAGGCCACGGCCAGGATGCGGAACATCAGGGGGGTCATTGTTCTACGGGCACCCCTTCCACGTTGGGAGGCCAGCCCCTGCAGGGCCTCTCCCATCTTCTTGCTCCAGCTGCGCAGATCCTCCCATCTCTTGCAGCAGTGGGTGCTCCGTCTGTGATAGACCCCCAGGGTCTGCACCTCCTTGGCGATGGCACGCCAAATACCCTTCTTCTGGTGGGTGCTGACCTAGAGGGTAAACAGAGAGAACGGATTTCATTACTCACCCATCCGGACCGTCATAGTCATTGACCACTAGTTCCCACTGACGCCCTGATGCACATACACCGACCACCGCACATGCAGCAGTCAGGTCACCCCCCAACATGTGGCTTACATCCACATCACTCCAAACAGCCATTGCCCACGCATCATGCTCACAGTGTACCACTTACCGCAACACTGCACAACACCAGCGCAGTTACCTCATTTTGCCTTGTCCCTCCTCACAAGTCAGGCAGCAGCCATTTCAGGGGAGCACATGGCATGGCACCTAACTGCGTCACAGCACATATTGGCACATATACTGACTCACGATTTAACACACAGATTCTGTAACATTAGTACAGACACAGTTGTGCTATCTATGTGGTAAATGACCTTCTGCTCACCGTTCTCCTCCATAGGCTACAAACGCTGAGGCAGCATATGAGATGGTGGCATCCTCCAGTGTCCAGACCCCTGGTGGGCCTGTCAACAATGGAAGACAGACACATCCTAATCACCTACAGACTTGATCGTTCCATAATCCAAGAGCTGTGTGCCCAATTGGAGCCAGACCTGATGTCAGCTATCCGCCAGCCCACAGGTATCCCCACGCTAGCACAGGTTCTGTCAGTTCTTCATTTCCTGGCAAGTGGCTCCTTCCAAACTACAATGGCCATGGCATCTGAGATGTCTCAGCCAATGTTCTCAAACTTGTTGACAAGAGTGTTGTCAGCCCTGCTGAAACACATGCGCAGCTACATCGTGTTCCTCCAGGTGGAGGATTTGGCAACAGTGAAAGCTGACTCCTATGCCCTGGGACACATCCCCAACATCATTGGTGCCATTGATGGGACACATGTGGCATTTGCCCCCCCCACAGAAAGGAACAAGTGTACAGAAATAGAAAAAGCTACCATTCGATGAATGTGCAAATGGTGTGTTTGGCGGACCAGTACATCTCCCATGTGAATGACAAGTATCCTGGGTCCGTGCATGACACCTATATATTGAGGAATAGCAGCATTCCCTTATGTGATGGGCCAGCTCCAGAGGCTCCGGGTGTGGCTAATAGGTGAGCCCAAGGTCCCCACACAGTATGAGTAGGTGTCTGGGTATGGGGTCGTCCCTAATTGTTAGTGTGTGTCTAACAGGTATCCTTTGAAATGTGCAGGTGACTCTGGTTACCCCAACCTCTCATGGCTACTGACCCCAGTGAGGCATGCCAGGACAAGGGGGCACATGGGCGAACTAGGCGTATTATTGAGAGGACATTCGGCCTCCTGAAGGCTAGATTCTGGTGCCTCCATCTGACAGGAGGCTCCCTGTACTAATAACCCAAGAAGGTATGCCAGGTCATCGTGGCATGCTGTATGTTGCACAACCTGGCATTGAGATGCCAGGTGCCTTTTTTTGCTGGAGGATGAGCCTGGTGATGGTCTTGTGGCAGTGGTAGAGCCTGTGGACAGTGAGGAAGAGGAGGCAGAGGAACAAGATATTGACAACAGAACAAACATCATCCTGCAGTACTTCCAGTGACACACAGGTAAGAGACTGTAACTCCTCTTCACAAATCAGTTTACTTTAGGAAATTGTACACGGCAGCCTCTTAACCTCTTGTCAATGGAAACTGATTGTTCCCTTTAGATTTCGTTTTTTCAGATCTGTGTACCCCATACTGGCTTCTGCTATGTGTACCGCTGCCAAACAACTGTCATACATTGGTATGAGTAAATGAACACATATCTTGCAATGCTTTGCTAATGTTGTAGTAATACATTTGTGAATCATCAGACTGACTCCAGATTGGTATTTGATTAAAAGGTGTTTATTTAGGTGATAATGAGTATAGGGGTATGTGCAAGGGGCTGGGGTGATGGTGGAGGAAGGTCCATGGTAGAGCCCAGTCTCTTGGTATCACAGGTGCATTGTCCAATGGGGCATAGGAAGGGGAGCAATGGTAGTTCAAGGTGGACAGGGTGACAGAGTGGGACAGAAGGGTGACAATCAGGAGAGTCTCATTTCCTGGCGGGGGTCTTGGCAATGTTCTCTGTCTTCTGCCTGGATCGCAAGGACCGTTTGCGGGGTGGTTCTCCTTCTGCAGGGGGTGGGGTGCTGGTGGCCTGTTGTTCCTGTGGCGGTGCCTCCTGTCCACTAGTGCCAGCGGAGGTGGAAGGCTGTTCCTCGGTTTGGCTAGTGTCAGGGGCCCTTTGTTGAGCCACTACCTCCCTCATGGTCTTGCCCATGTCAGCCAGCACCCCGGCCAGGATGTTGTAGATTTTGGTGAGGTCATCCCTGATCCCCATGTACTGTCCCTCTGGCTGCCGCTGGGTCTTCTTAAACTTGTCCAGACCGTGCCCATGGTCTGCTGGGGATGGTGGTATGCTCCCATTATGTTTGAGAGTGCCTCATGGAGAGTGGGTTGCCTGTGCCTGTCCTCCCCCTGTCGCAAAGCAGTCCTCCCAGCTTCCCTGTTCTCCTGTGCCTCTGTCCCCTGAACCCTGTGCCCACTGCCACTGACCCCAGGTCCCTGATCGTCCTGGGTTAGTGGGGTTGCCTAGGGTCCCTGTAGTGGTGTATACACTGCTGATTGACGTGTCCTGGGGACAGTGGCATGGGCCCGCTGGGGGGTGCTGTGCTGGTGTTTCCTGAGGGGGGAGTCTCTGTGGTGGTTTGGAACTGTGGCAGGGGAACCGAGTGTCCAGAGGTCCCAGATGGGCCAGGCTGGTCATTGTGATCCAGGCCTGCAGAGCTGCTGTCATTGCTGTGGGCCTCTTCTGTGTGAGGACTGGATGTAGCTGGCACCTTCTGTCCGGTGACGTTGTGTAGTGGTCCTGTTGGGATGCAAATGCATTGTTATTGTATCTGTGTGTCCCATCTTGTGCAATGGGTGTATTTCCCTAATGGAATTGTGCTTTCCCTGTCGCCTTGGCCTTTTATGATTGCTGATTGTGTGGGGTGGGGGAGTCTCTCTAGTGTGCATGTTGTGATGATGGGTGTCCATGCAGGTCTCTGATGAGTGTCCATGCATAGGTGTTGCATGCAGGGCTTGGTATTGGGATGTGTGGGTTGTGATAGTGGGATATATGTGAGGTGGTGGAGTGATGAGGTGAGGGTAGGGGTAGGAGTTAGTGACGCCATGCAGGTAGGATGGGGGGGATACAGTAGTAAAGATTTTACTTACCAGATTCCAGTCCTCCTGCTACTCCTGCGAGGGCCTCAGGATGCATTATTGCCAAGACTTGCTCCTCCCATGTTGCTAGTTGTGCGGGAGGAGGTGGGGGTCCACCGCCAGTCCTCTGTACTAGTATCTGGTGTCTTGATACCACAGAACGCACCTTCCCTCATAGGTCGTTTCACCTCTTCCTGATGTCATCCCTGGTTCTTGGGCGCTGTCCCACGGGTTGACCCTGTCAACGATTCTCTGCCATAGCTCCATCTTTCTTGCAATGGATGTCTGCACCTGTGCTCCGCATAGCTGTGGCTCTACCCGGTGACACTTAGCTCTGCCTCAGAAAACCTGGGGTGTCTTTGAGGTGCCATGATGTGGTGTGAGTGATATGTGTGAGGTGATGTCCAGGGTGCTGTATTGTGATGTATTATGTGATGTGCATGGATGGTGTATGAGTGATGGTGTTCTGTGCCTCTGGGTGAAGGTGTGCTCTTTGCTTTTCTCTCTCTGCCTGTTCTAATTTGTTCATTGAAAGGGTTGTGGGTAATGAAGGTGTGTATTTTATAGTGGTATGATTGTGAGGGTGTGGTGTGTGTATGTGTGTCAGGTGTGTGTATTTTGAATTGTTCAATGTGGCATGGTTTTGTAAGTGTGTGTGTATTTTGAGCACTGCGGTGTGTACCGCTAATGGTTTACTGCGGTTGAAAGACCGCTGCGTTGATTCGTGGGTCGTGATACTGTGGGCGTATTCCTGTTGACGTGACATTTGCTATCGCCAGTTTATTACTGACCTTTGGTGTGGCCGACTTGTGTGGGTGTCTGTATAGTGGCGGATTTCCATGTGTGGGTCATAATACCCGTGGTAGAATACCGCTGCGGTCATGGTATGTTGGCGGCCGTCGGCACGGCCATAAGTGGGATTTACTGCCAGGGTTGTAATGAGGGCCATAGACTGATACAGCCACTGACACAGCCAGCCACACACTGGCACAGCCAATCACATATCTACTCAAGCACTGCTATAGCCACTCACACCCACACATTGATACAGCGCTCCCACACCCACACCCACTCCCACACTGATACAGCCACTGACACACCTACTCATACACCGATACAGCTCCTTACATACCCACCACACACTAATAAAGCCACTCACCGCCCACTCACACACTGATATGCCACTCAGACATATACTCACACACTGATGCAGCCATTCACACACCAACTCACATACTGATAAAGCCAATCACACACTTAGAAACACACCGAAAAAGGCATTGATATGCCCACTCACACACCAATACAGTCATGCATGCACCTAAAAGCATACTAATACAGCCACTCACACACCTACTCACACACCAATACAACTACTCATTGACCCACCACACACAGATACAGGCACTCAAACACTGATACAACTAATGACACACCCAGCCAAACACTGATACACCCACTCACAATCATACACTAATATAGCCACACACACACCCAGCCACATTCTAATACATCCACTCATATATCCACTCGTACACCAATCCAGCCACTCCTACATTCACTCACACACTCATACATACACTCACACACCCACTCACACACTGATACAGCCACTGACAAACCCACTCACACACTGATACACCCACTGACAAATCCAGCGTAACACCAATACACACAATCACACACTGATAGAGGCACTCACACTGATGCAGCCACTCACACACTGATACCCACTCATATACCGATGCAGCCACTCACATGCCCAGTGACACACTGATATAAAAATTCACACACCCACTCACACACAATACAACCACTAACACTCCCACTCACTCTCTCATACAGTCACTCTCACACAAACTCACAGACCTATAAGCCATTCATACGCCCACTCACACACTGATACAGCCACTTGCACACCCATTTAGCCACTGAGACACTCACTGGCACACTGATACAGCCACTGACACACCCACCACACACTGATAAAGCAACTCTTTACCCTGTCACAAACTGATAAAGGTACTCAGACACACATTCACACAATGATATAGTCACTCGCACACCTACTTGTACACTGGCACAGTCACTCACACACCTAGTCACACACTGGGAAAAATACCCACACACCCTCTCACAGACTGATACAGTCCCTCACACACCCAAGAGCATACTAGTACAGCCATGTACACGCCCACTCACATACAATACAGCCACTCACACCCAGCCAAACACTGTTACAGCCACTCACACACCCATAAAGCCACTCACACACACTCACACACTGATACAGCCACTCACACACAAAGCCACACACAATACACCCAATCACAGACAAACAGAATCTTACACTGATACAGGCAATCACACAGCC
This sequence comes from Pleurodeles waltl, assembly GCF_031143425.1. Classification (NCBI taxonomy): domain Eukaryota; kingdom Metazoa; phylum Chordata; class Amphibia; order Caudata; family Salamandridae; genus Pleurodeles; species Pleurodeles waltl. Next base: position 1,427,811,411 of record NC_090446.1, read on the forward strand.
AGGTACACACTGATACAGCCATCCACATAACCACTTAAAGACTGATACACCTCCTTACACACCCAGCTACACACTGATACTCCCACTCACACAAACAATCACAAACTAATACAGCCACTGACACAGTCAGGCACACACTGATACAACCACTCACATATGCAAAGGCAGTCTGATACAGCCACTCACACACCTACTCACACACTAAAACAGCCACTAATGCACCCACTCATACATCCACTCACATTTCCACTCACACACTCATACACCACTGACAAACCCACTCACACATGATGCAGCCACTCATATATCGAGCCACACATTGATACAGCCACTCACACACCCAATCACTAATTGATGTATCCACTCACACACCCACTCACTCACACACTAATACAACCACTCATAGACTCATGCAGCCACTTATTCACCCACTCAAACACTGATATATCTACTCTGAAAATCACTTGCACACGGATATAGGCCCTCATTATGAACATGGCGGCAATCACTGCTCCGCCGGCAGTGGTGGTAACTACCGCCAACAGGCTGGCGGTCTGGACCGCCAATAATAAAGCATATGAGAAACACGTAGCGGTCCCTCCAGACACCGCCATCATTGTAGTGCCGACGATGACAGAAGAGGCCACCCACAGGCTGACAGAAAGGCCCCACTCACCCAACAAATAATGAAGCACAAGACCGCCATCAATTCCAGGGAGGGAACCATTGGTGGAAACTAACCAAATAAAAGGAAATACTCACCGGAGGCACACACAACACACTGAAGCAGACACGGAGAGAGAGTTGCAAATAATGCCAGTCCTGCTCCTTGCAATATACCTCCACGACCTTGACCACCGACGAAGACAATGACGGTAAGTACCGCAACCTAGTAAACATGGGAATAAAGGGCACAGTTACACACCCACTCACCCCACCCACCCTGCAACGCACTCCCAACCCCTCCCACCATCTCAAGCCATACACACCAGAATAAGGGGTACTTACCCGACACAAGGCAACAAGGACCTGCACCAAAGTACATACATGTGCACACCACACCCCCACAATGAACCACACCTCCATATTGTGCCAACAGCACCACTGGGCACACAAACTTTAATAGAATATCAAAATGGTAATGTCCAAATAAGGCCATTGGCCAGTCCATGTAGAATACCCTGAAGGGCCCAAATGTGCCAGACTCCCACATGTGCACAGGGTTACTCCACTGTAAAAGGACATCAATGGGACAGCCAGGCACCTCAGGAAACAGGGGTCGAAGGTGGCGGGGTGGGGACTTACACCTGGAAGGGGGGTGCTTGGGCTTAAGTTTGGGAGTTGGAGGGGGTTTGGGCTTGCCCTTGGAAGGTGGGGAAGTGGGCTTGGACCGGCGGGTGGCAGATGGACCTGAGGCAGCACAGTGCTTCTTCCTCTCTGGTGAGGGGCACGGGAATGGGAAGGGCGGACAGGGGTGGACTTGAACGAGGAAGGAGTGGACAGAGCAAGAAGATGGGCACGTTAAGGGACGAGACAGGGTAGGCCAGTGTGTTCAAACAGGTCAACAGAGGAGAGGAAAAGTTTCTTAGGGGCAATTGGGGTGGATATGGAGGAAGGTGTGGGAGTGGAGGTAGTGCGAGTGCTTATACCAGGTGTAGGTGTGCTGAATGTGGATGCGGTGCCTGTACAGTATGCTGATGTGTGGTGGATGTGTGTTGAGTGGGTGTCTGTGAACATTTGAGTGTCTTAGGAGGAGGGGTTGGACACAGTGGGACAAGACAGGCTGCCACTGAATATTGATGTTGTCTGGGTGTCTGCAGGTCTGGTGAGTGTGCTGCATGTGTCAGTCAATGTAATTGTGAGTGCAGGTCTGGTGTTTGGGGTGGAAGACTGGATGTCAGATGTTGCGGTGAATGCAAGAATGGGGCCAGCAGCAGTGACTGAGGGTGCAATGCTTGTGGGTGTTCATGTTGAGGTGACAGACAGGGAGGCGGGAGAGGTGGAAACACTGGGGGAATTTGATGTTGTTGTGTGTGCTTTTGTATGTTTGGTGTGTGTATGTCTGTGGTGGGAAGTGTGGTGGTTGTGTTTCTCTGTGTGCTTCTTGTGTGTTGAGGTGTACATGGAAGTCTGAATGTGTGCTTGGGATGGATGAAGGGAGTGGAGTGCTGGAAAGGGTAGAGGTGCTGAGAGGGGGGACGGAAAGACCAGGAACACTGGCTGCCATCAAAGAGGAGGCCAGAGCCTGAAAAGTTCTCTGTAGGCCAGACTTGGCACTGTGACTGCCCTCCAGGTATGCATTGCATTGCTGAATCTGTGTTGCTTGCCCCTGGATGGCACCCACCATAGTTGTCTGCCCTACAGAGATGGTCCTCAAGAGGTCAATAGCCTCCTCCGTGAGGGCAGGGCTGACTGGGGCAGGGGATGAGGTGCCTTGGGCGAAGGAGATGCCCACCCTCCTGGGTGAGCGGGCAAGGGCAACTGGGAGGGGAGCAACTGGGTGGGCAGAGATGGCATAAGGGGTGGCGGAAGATGGCAAAGAATGGGTGGGCCCACTAGGGTCCGCCACTAGGGAGCTGCCATCGGAGGAGGTATCAGAGTCACCACGGACAGTGTTAGTTGCCTCCCCCGTAGTACTCCACTCGCACTACGACCCACTGGTCCCCTTGGGCTCCGCCGACTCTGCCTCCTTGGAACCATGGGCCGCTGCATCCTCACTCGCCTGTGCCACTGCTCCCTTGCCTGATGATGCTGATGTACACAAAGAGCACAAGAGCACAGGGATGGGGAAACAAAACATGACTGAAATTTGTAAATACCTGTGTGGATGTACAAACTTGGTGCACACACAACCACATCCAGCTTACACACCCACACGCAGCACCTACAACAATAGTCATGACTATGCCCCTGACTAGTGGCCACTACCCCAGAATACAACTAATTTCCCACATGAAACACAGTCCTTATGAACTGTGTGGACTGCACACATTGGAGACCATGGCCTGCCAATGCACCCACTAGTCCATGGGTCCACAAAGAATCCTACAGTACAGGAAGATCAACCCCCATGGGCCTATTTGGACCGCCGACACCTGCCCCACAGCTTTTCCGTGCCTATGGGGGGCAGTACGTCACGAACACACCTGTCAGGGTGTCTGGAACTAGACAGCATACAAACCATAGCACCCAAACACATCCATCAGAGTAGCATTAAACAGTGTTGGTACTCAACCCCTTGTGGCTGCTGTGCTGCCTTCAAGCGTCCATCCAAATCCAGATATGGCACTTCCAGAATGTGGGCCATTAGGGGAGTCAGGGTCCGAAGGGCACCCCTTCCTCATTGTGAGGCCTTCCCCACCTGGGCCTCACAGGTCTTCCTGGTCCAGCGCCGCAGGTCCACCTACCGCTTCCTGCAGTGGGTGCTCCACCGGTTGTAGACCCCCAGGGTCCACATCTCCTTGGCGATGGCTTGCCAGAATCCCCTCCTCTGATGGGTGCTGACCTGCATGGGACACACAGAGAAGAAAAACAGACGTCAGGATATGCCCATCTGATAAAGCTGACATGTCGTCCCCTATCGGACGGAAACTTCACAGGATCATTTTAACAAATCACTAACAGTACGTGCCACACAATCTATGCCTGAGCAGTTACAAATCGAGCACACAGGCATACAGGCATCTGCCACCATCACACACATCCATGCAAGACAACTGCCAACACACCTGCTCTTCTGGTTACCCATATAACATGGCATACAGGGGAAGGACCCCATCGACCAGCTTCTCGAGCCCCTCCGTGGTAAAGGCCGGGGCCCATTCCCCTGTGACTCGTGCCACTGGAGTAACCAGAGTCAGGGCACAGCCGCACACTCAGTGGAGTACCTGCATGCACAGGAATGGGAGTCAAGTGAAATTGGGGTGACGACATGGTGCACGCCCCCCGGAGGCGATCATGACAGGCCCAGTTTCCCCATTGACAACCATGTAAACCAATGAATGGGTGCACGGTGGTGAACAACACCTTTCGCCATGACAACTACCGCCAGCAGAATTATGTCACTTCCAATTCTTCATATCTGGGTGGCAGGAGGCTGCCATTTCGCTAGCACCACATACATATTTCTTGGTCAGGGGCCCCATTCAGGGTCTACAAATCACAATCCTTTGTCGCCTGCCCACATGAGTGTCTGTTCCTCACATTCACCTATCTCATGTAATGTATCCAGATTGGCATGCCATTAGACCAGAGGTATCTCTGCATACATGTGCCTAACGTTGTACATCATACATTGATTGTGTGTGTAACCTACATATTGCACATCAGTTATTCAGTCAAAACATGTTTTGCATGTGTATTTGTGTCCCTCATATGTGTTCTTTCCTCCCCATAGGTACAGACCCATGTGGTGAGGCAGGGCCCCATCGGTGTACAGATAACATCATTGTCACCTACAAACGCAATTGTTCAACATTCCAGGACCTATGTGCTTTCCTGGATCCTGTACTGAGACCGGCTAATCGGAATCAGCATGCCATCCCTACTAAAGTGCAAGTGCTATCTGCACTCTATTTTTTGGCAACGGGCTCATTTCAGGAGACAGTGGGCATGGGTGCAGGGTTCTCACAACCAATGTTTAGCCTCATCTTGTCCAAATTCCTGGATGCATTTGTACAACACATGCAGACATATGTCCAGTTTCCCTCAAGGTCTGAACTCCCTACCATCAGGTCTGGAGTTTATGCCTTTGCTAACATACCCCATGTGATAGGTGCCATTAATGGAACCCACATAGCTCTCATCCCTCCAAGAGTGAACGAACAGGTGTACAGGAACAGAAAGAACTTCCACTCAATGAACTTACAATTGGTGTGTACTGCTGACCAGTATATATCACATGTCAATGCCAGGTTTCCAGGATCAGTTCATGATTCCTTTGTCCTGAGGAAAAGCAGTGTGTCACACATGATGGAACAACTACAAGGGGACAGAGGTTGGTTCATAGGTGAGTGTGTATGACACTGGATCAGTACATAGCTGACAGCCAGGCTGCATGCAAGTAATGACAGTTTGTTAAACTCCTCTTTCACCCACTTTTGCAGTTGATTCTGGCTACCCCAACTTGCAAAGGCTCCTGGTACCTGTGAGGAATCCCAGGACAGATGCAGAGAGGAATTATAATGAGGCCCATGGAAGTACTAGGAGGATGATTGAGCACACTATAGGTCTCCTGAAGGCTAGATTTAGTTGCCTCCATCTCTCTGGGGGATCCCTGTGCTATGGCCCTGAGAAGGTGTGTAGAATAATGGTGGCCTGTTGCATGCTGCACAACTTGGCTGTAAGGAGAGCTATTCCCCTTTTAGAGGAGGAGGGTGCTGTACATCCAGACCTGCAACCTCTGAGAGGGGATGAGAGTGATGGTGAGGATGAAGAGGGGGAAGATGTCAACTCCAGGAATTAGCTGATCTGCCTATACTTCCAGTGACTATGAGGTACTGTTCACTGATGCTGTTGTCTGCACTGCATAATGTTGGTATGACTCATTTGTTTGGGAATGTAGTGTATGTAGTAATTGACACTGTTACCTGAAGACTGAGGTGTCATGTGCCATGGAAACAAATATGGTGTACATTTTGACTTACTCCAGACACTGTTGTGCTTGGGGTACAATTCCTGCAATAAAGGTATGATTATGGAATTGACTGGCTAATGCATTCACACTAACAACTGACTACTCCCATAATGACAAGGGACATACAAATTGATGCAGATGTGTTTTATTATGTGTCACAATTTCATAGGTGTGCTGTACAGTGATAGGGAGTGGGATAATGGTGCATATCCATATCAGGTACATGGTCTCAGTGATTGGTGGCAGTGGTTATTGGTCCAGATGTCCCTTTCAAGTTGGTATGTTGGTATTGGCGGGTCTAAATGGTAGCACAGTGGCACACATGAGAGACAGTTAAGGGCAGAGTCACTTCTTAACAGGGGCCTTGGTATTGGCAGGTGTTCCAGTGCCATATCTGGGTCTGAAGGCGCGTTTGAGTGACTGGTGCTGGGCTGCAGGGCTAGGAGTGCTTGTCTCATATGTGTCCTCTGCCAGTGCCACCTGTCCATTTGCTGCTGCAGATGTGGATGGTAGGTCTGTGTCCTGGCTAGTGGTATGGGCTTCCAGGTATGTGAGGGTCTCAGGCTGGCTAGGGTAGCGGTGCTGCAGCACCCTGCAATGGTGGCCATGGTGGCATTGAGCATTTCCATTGCTCCATGGCCTCTTGGTGTTGTGCTATCCTCAGTCTTTGATTCTGCTCCAGGGAGGCCGGGATCTGGCCCATCCTGTCTTGGTTATGGTGGTATGCTCCCACGACCTCAGAGATCACCTCCTGGGCTGCAGCATCCATCCTTTGGCTCCTCCCGGACCAGTGATGCCCTCCCACTGGGCCTAGGCCCCTTTGCCTGTGTCCCCTGCACAGGTCTGGCAGTCCCACTTGCACTGGAACCATCGTCATTCTGCCTGTTGGTTGGTGGAGGCTGTGGCCTCTGTACATGTGGTCCACCAGTCTGTGGCCTGGAGACACTGGTGTGGAGTCATTTGGCCAGAGCTGATGTTGATGACTGGGTAGAAGGGTTGTCAGTGGTATCCTGGGTAGTGCTGTTGGAGGGTGACAGTCCAGGACTGTGTGACAGGCCAGGGTATTCCTCACTGTCCATACTTCCCTCTCCAGTCTCCTGAGTGGGGCCGATGTCTTCGTGTGGGGTGCTGGCACTCCTTGACCTTTCCGTCCAGGTGGCATGGGTGGTGGTGCCTGTTGGGGGGGAGTGGACATGTATGTTACATGTACAAAATCGAATAAGGATGCACAGCCCTGCCCTATTTTATGCTGTTTATTCCCCTGTCACGCCATGCAGGGACCCTTTGTGGGATTATCCTTTCATTTTGCATGGGATGTGGAGGTGCATTGTGGATGCAGTAGTGATTCCTTGCAGGGTTAGGTGACTGTGCACAGGGGGAGGGATGTGGGCCTGTTAGTGGATTTATAGGCATGCAGGGTTACTGGATGTGGATGTTGTGGCCTGGGTGGGGATGTGGTCCTGGTGGTAGTTGGAGGGGTGGGGTGGTATATGCATTACAGGTGTGGTGGATATGAAGTAATTTTAGATGACTTACCCAAGTCCAGTCCTCCGGTGCGTCCAGTGAGACCCTCCGGGTGCAGGATAGCCAGTACCTTCTCCTCCCAGTCGGTGTAGTCGTGTGGTGTAGGTAGTGGTCCTCCACCAGTCTTCTGTACCACAATGTTGTGCCTTTATGCCATAGACCTCACCTTCCCCCACAGGTTGTTCCATCTCTTGCGGATGTCGTCCCTTGTGTTTATCTTGTTTACAATCATCTGCCATAACTCAATCTTCCTGGCGATGGGTGTGTGCTGCACCTGTGCCCCGAATAGTTGTGGATCGGCCTTGAGTATTTCATCCACCATGGTCCTTAGTTCCCTATCTGTGAAGCGTGGGTGCTTAGGGGGTGCCATGATGTGTGTTATGGGTGTGGTGCTCAGGGTGTATTGGTGAGGGTTCTTTTGTGTATATGTGTGACTTTTGTTATGTTGTGTACAGTGTATGCGTGTAGTGTTGTCAGTCTGATTGGTGCAATTGGCGTTGCAAAGGATTATTGGGATGTGTATGTGGGTGTTGTATACTGTTGTGGATGTATGTCAGGTGTGTGGGTTTCAAACTTGGCAATGGGTACAATTCTTGTTGTTGAGTCCCATTGCTGGCTGTGGCGGTCCGTACCGCCAATGGTCATTCGACATCCACCACAGTGATTTATGCATCATTATTTGGTGGGTGGAGGATTTGTCTGCTTAGCTGTGGCAGGGTGGGGTGTACAGCCTTTCCGCCATCATGGGCCCTGGTGGTGGCTGGAGGTTGCAGGGTTTTTGGAGGTTTCTTTTTTGGCATCATTATATGGGGTGTGCTGTTCACTGTTGCCACGCCGGTTGGTAGTTTTTCACGCCATGTTCATAATGACCACCATAGCCATTCACATATGAATACAGCCACTCACACACCCTCTCACAAACTAATAGAGTAACTCACACACTCATTCACACACTGTTACAGCCAATTATTCACCCAGTGACAAACTGATACAGCCATCGCACACAGACTCTCACACACATATACCCATTTACACACCCATTCATACACCAATACGGCCACTCATGCACCCAGTCACACAATGATACAGCCATTCATGCACACACTCATACACCAATATGGCTACTAACACACCCAGTAACAAACTCACAGCCACTCACATACCCACTCAAACACTTATACAGCCATGCACATGCCCACTCAGCCCAACACAGCCACTCACATGCCCACTTACACATTGATACATCTACTCAGACACACTCACAAACAGATACAGCCACTCACTCAAACACTCATATACCAATACAGCCACTCAAACAACATACTCACAAACGAATAGTCATTCACAGACCCATTTATACACTACTACAGTGTAGGAGGCTGGCCTGGCTTATAGCGGGTTCCTTGTGGTACTTACACCCTGTGCCAGGTCCAGTTATCCCTTATTAGTAGAATAGAGGTGTTTCTAGCACCTTAGGATGATAGAAGGTAGCTATGGCAAAGCAGCTTAGGCTGAACTAGGAGACATGCAAAGTTCCTACTATACCACTTATATCATATAGCACAATATCATAAGAAAACCCAATACTCAGAGTTACTAAAAATAAAGGTACTTTATTTTAGTGACAATATGCCAAAAGTATCTCAGAGAATACCCTCACTTAGGAGGTGAGTAATATACACAAGTTATATGTACACAAACCCAAAACAGGTAAGTAACAGTAAGAGAAGTAGTGCAACCAATGCAAAATCACAATAGGATGCAATAGGTAGATATAGGTCTAGGGGCAACACAAACCATATACTCCACAAGTGGAATGCGAATCACGAATGGAAACCAGACCTATGAGAGATTGTAGAGGGTCACTGGGACTGTGAGAAAACATTTAGGGGCATATTTATACTCTGTTTGCGCCGAATTTGCGTCGTTTTTTTCGATGCAAATTCGACGCAAAACTAACTCCATATTTATACTTTGGCGTTAGACGCGTCTAGCGCCAAAGTTCATGGAGTTAGCGTCATTTTTTGGCGTGAACACCTCCCTTGCGTTAATGAGATGCAAGGGAGGCGTTCCCGTCTTAAAAAATGACTCCGAGGCATGTGCGTGGTATTTATACTCCTGGGCAAAAATGACGCCCGGGAGTGGGCGGGGCAAAAAACCCTGCATTTGCGCCGGATTTTAACGCCTGGGTCAGGGCAGGCGTTAAGGGATCGGTGGGCTCAGAATGAGCCCAGAGGTGCCCTCCCCTGCCCCCAGGGACACCCCCTGCCACCCTTGCCCACCCCAGGAGGACACCCAAGGATGGAGGGACCCACCCCAGGGACATTAAGGTAAGTTCAGGTAAGTGTTTTTTTTTTAAATACATTTTTGGCATAGGAGGGCCTGATTTGTGCCCCCCTACATGCCACTATGCCCAATGACCATGCCCAGGGGACTGAAGTCCCCTGGGCATGGCCATTGGGCAAGGGGGCATGACTCCTGTCTTTGCTAAGACAGGAGTCATGTTGATGGGGGATGGGCGTCGAAAAAAAATTGCGCAAATCGGGTTAAGACGATTTTTTTGCCTCGACCTGACTTGCCCCATTTTTAGACGCCCATACGCCATTTTCCCCCTACGCCGGTGCTGCCTGGTGTACGTGGTTTTTTTCCACGCACACCAGGCAGCGCCGGTCGGCTAACGCCGGCTAACGCCATTCAATAAATACGGCGCCCGCATGGCGCTTCAGAATGCCGTTAGCCGGCGCTAATTTTTTTGACGCTAAACTGCGTTAGCGCAGATTAGCGTCAAAAAGTATAAATACTGGCCTAAGGGTGTCCATAATACCCCACCCCAAGACCCTGATAAGTAGAAGTAAAGTTACCCTACTACCACAGAAAGACAGAATAGTTGTGATAGGGGATTCTGCAAGAATCACAAGCACCAGCAAAACACTGAAGACGGATTCCTGGACCTGAGGACCTGTAAAGGCAGGGGACCAAGTCCAAAAGTCAAGAAAGTGTCCAGGGGGGCAGATGCCCACTAAACCCTGGATGAAGGTGCAAAAGGGCTGCCTCCGGGTGGGTGAAGCCAAAGATTCTGCAATAACGAAAAGGGGTAGGAACTTCTCCTTTGGATGGAAGATGTCCGACGGCGTGCTGGATGTTGCAGAAGTGTTTCCAGGCAGAAATACAGCAAACAAGCCTGTAGTGAATCCTAGTTCGTTTTAATGGGATAGCAGGAGTTAGCTTAGCCGCTGGTTTGTAGACTCGTGCCCACATCACCTAGAGACTTTTAACCTACTTAGCTTGCTCTGTCTTAGCCCATTTAATTGTTTATTACTTCTAAGATGGCTGCCTTGTTTATAGTTAGGCCACTTGTTATGAGTTACATTGTAAGTGTCACCGTGCCAAGGCATCAAGATCAAGTACCAAAGACAAACAAACAGTAGGTGTTCACACTTAGGGATTTTCCCTCTCTATACTTTCGAGGGATTGTTGATATTAATTGTCGTCCCAAGCATGCCTGTTATCTATTGTTTTGGAATACACCTACGACAGGGGACATTGTAGATCTGTATAAATACATCACACTTTAGACAGATAATCAGAGGGATTCCGACCAGAGGGCATCGCCACCATCGCTGATACCGATGCTGCAGTCATCTTGACGCTGACCCAGTCTTTGTGTCCCTGCGGAGTCTGAGATAGAGACCTCATTCCAAGGTAACTAGGGTTGGGGGCTCCTCTCATGGACACGGCTTTGGCAGATTAGGTTTAACAAACCCAGCTCTCCTTTAGGTAGGAGGCTAGGCCTATTCTCATTAGGGCATTAGGGCGTATTTTATCATATATATGTCTCTTTCATGTATTGCAAAATGGTGGGGGTCTTCATAACAATGACTCGCTTCTTCACAATACTATTACTTGCTATATTCATTATCCTAATCATTGCAGTTCATGCAACTTATCGCAAATTGCAGTTATGTTAAATAAAAACTATTACAACTTCACTGCATCTGTGTTATTGCCTTTGTTTGTATGAGGCATAATATATCTTTGAGAAAAGGGTAATCTCCGTTTAACCACGACATTCCCTGAGATATCTTTTTTTGAGTCCATGCGTAGACGACTGCCATAAATCACCTTTTACTATAGTGTTTCTGGTGAGGTGCTGCTAGTGAGCCGGTAAGGTTGAGACAACAGGTGCGACTTGCTGTAGGAAAGACTCAGTCGCCTACAAACAAAAGTACTGTCATCCTTGAACCAGCAGTCTTGCTCAGAGCAAGAGTCCAAACTATGACAAGCCTTGCTAGCTGCAAGAGTCACATTGAGGTTTTTGGGTGCTGGTGGGGACCAGGAAGGACCAGGAATCCGCCCCTTGGAGGAGGAGACAGGGGAGGCACTCAGCAACTCGGAGAGCCCCTGCAGAAGCAGGCAGCACCCGCAGAAGTACTGGAACAGGCACTTAGAAAATCTGTGCACTCAGAGTCACAAAAGGAGGGTCCCACGATGTCAGAGTCCAACTCAGCAGGTTGAGCACTGCAGGACGGAGTGCTGGGGACCCAGGCTGGGCTGTGCACAAAGGAATCCTTGGAGAAGTGCACAGAAGCTGGAGCAGCTGCAAATATAACAATATATAACAGGAGCATATCAGAGCTTGAGAAGTCATGATACAGCTTCACCAGTCGTTCGGCATTATAATGAAAAACATCCGGGTACAGAGGTTCCCTTAATCAAATATATGGACATAAATCATATTCCAGCAAACCCTATGGGAGGTAATAGGACACTTGACTTGAGGAAAAATGAAGCAAAATGGATTATTAAGTTAAGAGCAATTGAATTGGGAATTAATTTGAACGATGAATTGTATCATTTCCTTTGAGTATGTGATCATTGTCCCCATCTATAAATACATATATTAGATGAAATCAACTTGTGTACTAATGACAATATCAATGTATCTACACCTTGGGATTTATACGCTATTGTGCCACTAAATCTATTCTTGATTTATATCTGCATTATCTCCTTGCATGTGCACTTTCTAACGTATCTAACATAGGCTTTTTGTATAGCTCTTTGAAAGTAGGGGAACCACTATTTTTATGTGGTAATGGTGTTTGTTTGAGCCCCCTATTTGGTGTTCTGTCTTTATTATTCTAAAGTACCATTTATTGACAACGAGCAGGGCTATTATGACGCCCGTCGCCTCCAATATGGGCAATTCTTTAGAAGTGTGTAGAATATAATATATGGATGTTAGCCCCCAAGATGGCCGCCGAGGTGTCTTGTACAAAGAGAAGTCCTTCTTTGCTGTTTAGCCTACATTTAATCATTGGCGAGCGCGATAACCATTAAGCTCGTGTCGTGATTAAGCACAGGGCAATCTAAGTTCATGGGTTATTTTCCGTTTTTACAATTGCCGGCACCTTTGTGAGGGCTAATGATTTTGCATACACCGTTGGATCAACATTAGATTTAGATCCGAATGTTCCAAGATGGCCGACGAAATACTGTGTTTGGAAATAGAGAAATTCTTCTTCTCTGTTTTCTTTTCTTGTTTGTGAGCGCGTAAATGAATCAACTCGCACTACGATTGGGCATATGATAACTGGGTCCAATATTTATGCTGCCGGTTGGACGTGCGGGCGGTTTACTCACATATACAATGTTGGTACGAACTGGGAGTAAAGGAGAGATAGAAATACATACATTACCTATGTCCCAGGTGAGATATGAGTGGTAATTTCAGCAATTATATTGTTGTCAATATAAGGATTTTGGTGAAAGCCATGTCGAGACATAGGGAAGTTTACATGGGTGTTTATATTAAATTATATTGTTTTTTACATATAACTATACTGTTCTCCACAACTTTGGTATTTGTTAATATACACTAGGGTTCAATTCTAGGAGATTATTGGGCAAGGAACTTTTACATTTATTAGGGAAATTACTGTTGTGTTGTTGGATTCTTTGTATTAGTTATAATTGTTATCCCATGGGTATGAGTCTTCATAAAATCTGGGTTATTTGATTGTTGTGATTACAGGTGGTAAGGGACATTGAAAATTGTGCTGTCCCCTAGTTCAGACCAGAGGTATAAAAGAAAGTTGCAAATAACATTGTATGGACTACATCTTGAAGATATCAAAAGACGTGTTTATTCTTGCTAAAATCGAGGTCAGTATGGATGACAACATTGGCATTATTGGCTTTCTCAAACAAAGACGGACAACTGTCCCTTCGTTTTCTTTTCGGTAGTCCCTAAGGGGGCCACGGTGATCAAGTGCCATTGGAATGCTCAAGGTATATATCTAAAATGAAATAGCACCCATACTTAGGTGTGATAAGGGGTTTACTGGACACTTAATTGGTTGCACAAGGGGTGGTGCATGCAACCTCCTCTCTCTGTCCATTATTCCAACATTGTGTGTTAATAAATAGAAGGTTTTGGTTTCTTCTTTTTTCTTTTACGATTTATAAGTTGGTACACTGGAATTAGGATGAATGCAGTGGCGGTTTCACGATGTTCCTTTTTTATATAAAATAAAAACGTTTTTAATAAATAAGTATGTTATGTTTATTTTTATAAATATATATGTATATATTGTAATGGTATGTTATCTGTTATGATTTTCTCAGCCGTGAAGAAGTCCGGTTTGGACGAAACACGTGTCAGCTGATGTCCTTTGTATTGTATATTTATCTATGGATAGTGTTTATTGTCTGTATTATATGTACAACACTGTGATTCGTTCATGACATAAAGTTTTTCTTTCTTTGGTATCACTGTTTTATTATAATTTGTTCTGTATGTTCATTTTTCTACAATTATAGCAATAACATCATTTTAAAACATTATTAGAATTAACAGTACCAACACCACTATACAATATCATAAGAAATAATCTGAGGGCTGTTTTTCCTTCTGATTCATAAGATAGTGCTGTTAGGTAAAAAATATTTTTCTTAATACACTGATTTGTTTCTGGTGTGCTCCACTAATTGTGTGTTTGTTTAGTTGATTTTACCGGCTTGCTTTGTTCAAATCATGCAGTATATAGGTTTGCTGTCGGGCGTTGGGAGGCAATTACTTACCTCCACAAAATTTGGACAGAAGGGCCACTGGACTGTGGAGACACTTGGACCCAGCTCCTGTGTTCCAGGGACCACACTCGTCAGGATGAGAGTGAGCCCAGAAGACTGGTGATGCAGAAGTTTGGAGCCTGCGTTGGCAGGGGGAAGATTCAGTGGACCCACGGGAGACTTCTTCTTGGCTTACAGTGCAGGGTGAAGGCAGACAGCCCTCAGAGCATGCACCACCAGGAAACAGTTGAGAAAGCCGGCAGGATGAGGCGCTACAATGTTGCTGGTAGTCATCTTGCTACTTTGCTGCCATTTTGCAGTCAGCGATCGATCCTTAGCAGAAGGCGAAGGGGATAGTGCAGAGGAACTCTGGTGAGCTCTTGCATTCATTATCTGAAGAATACCACAGAGGAGAGACCCTAAATAACCAGAAAAGAGGTTTGGCTACAAAGAAAGGAGGTTTGCTACCAAGAGATTTAAGAGCCTATCAGAGGGGGTCTCTGACGTCACCTGCTGGTACTGGCCACTCAGAGCAGTCCAGTGTGCCCCCAACACCTCTGAATCCAAGATGGCAGAGGTCTGGGAAACACTGGAGGAGTTCTGGGCACCTCACCTGGTAGGTACTGGTCAGGGGAGTGGCCACTCCCCTTTCCTTTGTCCAGTTTCGTGCCAGAGCAGGGCTGGTGGATCCCTAAACCAGTGTAGACTGGCTTATGCAGAGATGGGCACCATCTGTGCCCATCAAAGCATTTCCAGAGGCTGGGGGAGGCTACTCCTCCCCAGCCCTTCACGCCTACTTCCAAAGGGAGAGGGTGTAACACCCTCTCTCAGAGGAAATCCTTTTTTCTGCCTTCCTGGGCTGGGGCTGCCCAGACCCCAGGAGGGCAGAATTCTGTCTGAGGAGTTGGCAGCAGCAGCTGCAGTGAAAACCCCGGAAAGGCAATTTGGCAGTACCCGGGTTCTGTGCTAGAGACCCGGGGGATCATGGAATTGTCCACCCAATACCAGAATGGTATTGGGTGGACAATTCCATGATCTTAGACATGTTACATGGCCATGTTCAGAGTTTCCTTTGTGACAATACACATAGGTAGTGACCTATGTGCAGGGCACGCGTGTAATGGTGTCCCCGTACTCACAAGGTCCGGGGAAATTGCCCTGAACAATGTGGGGGCACCTTGGCTTGTGCCAGGGTGCCCACACACTAAGTAACATGGCACCCAACCTTCACCAAGTGAGGGTTAGACATATAGGTGACTTAGAAGTTACTTATGTGCAGTGAAAAATGGCTGTGAAATAATGTAGACGTTATTTCACTCAGGCTGCAGTGGCAGGCCTGTGTAAGAAATGTCTGAGCTCCCTATGGGTGGCAAAAGAAATGCTTCAGCTCATAGGGATCTCCTGGAACACCAATACCCTGGGTACCTAAGTGCCATATACAAGGGAATTATATGGGTGTACCAGTGTGCCAATGAGAATTGGTAAAATTAGTCACTAGCCTGCAGTGACAATTTTAGAAAGCAGAGAGAGCATAAACACTGAGGTTCTGATTAGCAGAGCCTCAGTGATACAGTTAGGCACCACACAGGGAACACATACAGGGCATACACTATGAGCACTGGGGTCCTGCCTAGCAGGATCCCAGTGACACAAGGGCAAAAACAAACATACATACAGTGAAAATGGGGGTAACATGCCAGGCAAGATGGTACTTTCCTACAAAGCCCCCCCCCCCAAAACGAAGGACAATAAGACTAGCCTTGTCTAGATGAGTCTTCATTGTCTAAGTGGAAATATCTGGAGAGTCCATCTGCATTCGAGCGGTTACTCCCTGGTGTATGTTCCACTGTATAGTCCATTCCCTTGAGGGGTTTATGGACCACCTCAACAATTTAGGGTTTTCACCTTTCATTTGTTTTAGCCAAAGTAGAGGTTTGTGGTCTGTCTGAACAATAAAGTGAGTACCAAACAGGTATGGCCTCCCCTTTTTCAGTGCCCAGACCACAGCAAATGCCTCCCTCTCAATGGCAGACCAACACTTTTCTCTAGGGGTCAACCTTCTGCTGATAAAAGCAACTGGTTGATCCTGGCCCTCAGAATTCAGTTGTGATAGTACTGCCCCTACCCCTAATTAAGATGCATCAGTTTGAACAATTAATTTCTTGGAGTAACATGGGCTTTTTAGGACAGGTGCAGAGCACATAGCCTGTTTGAGGTCCTCAAAGGCTTTCTGACAGCTGGCTGTCCATAACACCTTCTTAGGCATTTTCTTGCTAGTGAGATCATTAAGAGGGACTGCAATGGAGCCATAATTCTTTATGAATCTCTTATAGTACCCTGTGAGGCCTAAAAAGGCTCTCACCTGGGTCTGAGTTGTAGGGGGAACCCAATCTATGATTGTTTGGATTTTCCCCTGTAGTGGTGCAATCTGTTTTCCACCAACCAGGTGGCCCAGATAAACCACTTTTCCCTGCCCTATCTGGCACTTTGGGGCCTTGATAGTGAAGCCTGCCTTTTGCAGGGCCTCCAAAACTTTCCATAGGTGGACCAGGTGATCATCCCAGGTTGAGCTAAAGACAGCAATATCATCTAGATATGCTGCACTGAAAGCAACCAACCCTTGCAGGACTGTATTCACCAACCTCTGAAAAGTGGCAGGTGCATTTTTCAAACCAAAGGGCATTACTGTGAATTGGTAGTGCCCTCCAATGGTAGAAAATGCAGTCTTGGGTTTAGCATCTTCTGCCAATCTAACCTTCCAATACCCTGCAGTTAAAACAAAAGTGCTAAGATACTTGGCAGAAGCCAGTGTATCAATGAGCTCATCTGCCCTGGGTATAGGGTGAGCATCAGTTTTTGTTACCTGATTGAGCCCTCTGTAATCTACACAAAACCTCATCTCCATCTTTCCATCTTTGGGGTGAGGTTTTGGTACAAGCACCACTGGGCAGAAGGTTCAATCACCCCTAAGTCCAACATTTTCTGCACCTCTTGTTTAATGCGGTCCCTGACAGGGTCAGGCTGCCTATACATTTTACTTTTGACAGGCAGGCTGTCTCCAGTGTCAATTGTATGTTCACACCAGGATGTTGTACCTGGTACAATTGAAAAGCGGTCTGAAAACTGGCTTAAGAGATTGATGCAGTTGTCTTTCTGTTCTGCAGTCAGACAATCTGCTAAGACTGTTGCATAGGCTCTCATTATCCTAATGAGACTACTGGATTTTTTGGGCAGCAAGATCATTCACAGTGTGGGGGACTAAGTATAACCCACGGTGAAGGACCCTTGTCACCCTAAATCTGGTTTATGCTCCGGCTAACTAGCAGTGCCTCATCTCTCCCGAAGGGAAGAAACAATTGTGCAGCCGAGCGCGTGACATCTTAGTACTTCCTAAAGAAGTCGTGGTCACTCAGCTCACAACCAGTTCTCTCATACAAAGTACGGTCTCATATATAAATGACAAAGGCAGTTTAAGTTTTAAAGATAAGTTTAATAAAACAACTGCATTTTAGATAACAAGGCGTGAGCCGCAATAACCAGAACCATACAACACAGTAACACGAGGAGAGTAAAACATAATAATAAGGCTATTATATTGTAACCAAAATATGTTCTCTCTAAGTTATATTTGGAGCACAGCATGTGAAGCGCTAAACCTGCCTTTCTGGTTTCCCCGGGAGGACATCAACCCTCATATCTGAGAAAAAGCCTGTGATCTGGATCAGCATCTGCAACAGGGCAGTCAGCATCAAGCTGTGGGTTCCTGGTCGGAATCTCCCTCTTCCATGTACTGGGACTAGAAAGTGTTTTTATACTATTGATGTGAACTAACACCCCGATGTTCCTGCGTAAAAATGTGTGCTGTCTACGAACTATGAAGACAAAACTTCTACCACGTCTATCGGCAATGTACCAGACTGTATCCTTGACTGAAGCACAGAGTGAGCAGGAATTTATTGTTTGCGAACACAGCGCTGAAGTAAGCTAAACAGTGTGATAGAAGGAAATAAAACAAGACCGTGAAACTGGTTATTGTAAAATAACAGTTCGAGGCTAAATAAAATGCATCTAGGGCAAAGTGCACAGAGGCCTAATACGTTAAGCAAACGTGCATAAAGCTGCATTAAAAATGGCTACACTACAAGACTACTCCCTCCACTAAGGCATCTGCTTCAGTGGTGGAGAAGAGATCAGGGAGAGGGTTGCTCTCTTCTTCCTGTCCCTCATCTGTTGCCATGAGCAGGGTGAGATCATCCCTGTCATAGTAGGGTTTCAGGCGGTTGACATGAATCACCCTAAGGAAGAGGTCTTCAAACTGGGGGGCGGGCCCAGAGATCCCAGGGGGGCACCAGGCTCTGGCCGAAAGGAACATTTTACTAATAACAGGGCTTTGTTTTAAGCAGAAGCATGTTATTCCATTGTTAAAAAGGTAACAGTACTTAACTGCAATGTTTAAATTGGTCTAGCCATATTTAAACACTGCAATCTTTATAAAATAATTGCGAAGAATTCTGAGGGGGGCCCAAGGATTTTTATTTTTCAACTTGGGGGGGCGCAGCATTAAAATGTTTGGAGACCACTGCCCTAAGGGGACTCCTGGCAGTGCCCAGGTCTACCAAATAGGTAACCTCACCCTTCTTCTCAACAATTAGAAGGGGTCCACTCCATTTGTCCTGGAGTGCTCTTGGGGCCACAGGCTCCAATACCCACACCTTCTGTCCTGGTTGGTACTGAGTCAGGACAGCCTTCTGGTCATGCCATGGCTTTTTCAGCTCCTGGCTGGCCTGAAGGCTTTTACTGGCCTTTTTCATATACTCAACCATTCTGTATCTTAGGCCAAGTACATAGTCTACTATGTCCTGTTTCGGAACTTTTAAAGGTTGTTCCCAACCCTCCTTCACAAGAGCAAGTGGACCTCTTTCAGGGTGCCCAAAGAGGAGTTCAAAGGGGCTGAAGCCCACTCCTCTCTGGGGTACCTCCCTGTAAGCAAAAAGGAGGCAAGGTAACAGGACATACCATCTCCTTCTGAGTTTTTCAGGGAGTCCCATTATCATACCTTTGGGAGTTTTATTAAACCTCTCAACCAGACCATTTGTTTGTGGATGGTAACGGGTGGTGAACTTGTAGGTAACGCCACACTCCTTCCACATACCTTTTAGGTATGCAGACATGAAGTTGCTACCTCTGTCTGACACCACCTCTTTAGGAAAACCCACCCTGGAAAAGATTCCTAGTAGCGCCTTTGCCACTGCAGGAGCTGTAGTGGTCCTTAAAGATATGGCTTCAGAATATCTTGTGGCAGGGTCCACTACCACCAAGATAAATCTATTGCCTGAAGCAGTTGGAGGGTCAAGGGGGCCAACTGTGTCAACTCCTACCCTTTCAAAGGGCACCCCAACCACTGGAAGTGAGATTAGATGGGCCTTTGGAATGCCACCAGTCTTGCCACTGGCTTGGCAGGTCACACAAGATTTACAAAAGTCTTTTGTGTCCTCTGACATATGAGGCCAGTGAAACAAGGGGACAAATCTTTCCCAAGTTTTTGTCTGTCCCAAATGCCCAGCCAAAAGAATGTCATGTGCTAGGGTCAGAAGAAACTCTCTGTACTGCAGGGGAATGACCAATCTCCTGGCAGCTCCAGGTTTTGGGTCCCTTGACTCTGTGTACAAGAGGTTGTCTTCCCAGTATACCCTATGACTGTCACTGACATCTCCATTCTGCTGTTTGACAGCTTGCTGTCTTAGACCCTCTATTGTGGGACAGGTTTGCTGTGCCACACTCAGCTCTTCCCTGGCAGGCCCACCTGTACCCAAAAGCTCAACAGTGTCTGCTGCCAGCTCCTCTGGTGTGGGTTCGGCACAGGGAGAGGATTCCTCTTCCTCAAAAGGGGAATCATCTGTAGAGGGAGGGATAGTGGGTAGGGATTTACCCTTTCTACCCCTAGTTTTAGGGAGTGCTTGGTCCATTGTTCCAGGATTCAAGTTACCCTGTCCTTTTTGCTTCTTGGCCTGAGCCCTTGTCAAAGCAAAAATTTGCCCAGGAATGCCCAGCATTGCTGCATGATCCTCCAACTCCACTTCTGCCCAAGCTGGTGTCTCCAAATCATTTTCTAGTAGAGAGTCTACAGGTAAATCAGTGGCTACCACAACTTTCTTTGGACCAGTAACCCCCGCCCCCAGTTGAGATTCACAACAGCCATGGGGTGGCTAAGAGAGTTGTTATGAGCGTCTGTCATTTGGTACTGCTGACCAAGTAGGTGTTGATCAGGGTGGACCAGTTTTTCTATCACCATAGTTACACTGGCTCCTGTGTCCCTGTAGGCCTCAACCTCAACGCCATTGATTAGGGGAAGTTGCTTGTACTTATCCATATTAAGGGGAGAAGCAACCAAGGTGGCAAAATCAATGCCACCATCAGAGACTAAAACAGCCTCTGTGGTCTCCCTAACAAGACCAACCCCAACTACTTTGCCAATAGTGAGCCCAGCTACATCCTTGGATTGGCTATTAGTAGTAGATTTCCCACCACCACTGCTATTACTAGGGGCACTAGAATTTGCAGCAGGCGTTTTGGTGGTGGGAGGTTTGGTGTTTTTCTTTGGACAAGTGGACTCACTTGTCCAACGGCCTTTGACTTTAGACAAATAACACCAAGGCTTTTTCTGATTATTAGAAGATGATTTGGACCCACTACCCCCAGAGGATTTTTGTGGGCCTGATGAAGACTCAGAATGTTTACTTTTGTCCCCGCCATTCTCAGAAGACTTACCATCCTTCTTCTTGCCATCCTTGTCACCCCCTGTATGAACTTTTCTGTTTACCCTGGTTCTGACCCATTTGTCGGCCTTCTTTCCCAATTCTTAGGGAGAGGTCAGATCAGAGTCCACTAGTTATTGGTGCAACAAGTCAGACACACACTTGTTAAGAATATGCTCTCTCAGAATAAGATTATATAGGCTTTCATAGTCAGAAACTTTACTGCCATGCAACCACCCTTCCAAGGCCTTCACTGAACAGTCCACAAAATCTGTCCAGTCTTGAGAAGACTCTTTTCTAGTGTCTCTTAACTTAATCCTGTATTGTTCAGTGGTTAAGCCAAATCCATCCAAGAGTGCATCTTTCAAAACTTTGTAATTATTGGCATCACTTTCTTTGACAATAAGGAGCCTATCCCTACCCTTTCCAGTGAAAGATAGCCACAAAATAGCAGCCCACTGCCTTTGAGTACCAACTGTACCATACAGGCCTTCTCAAATGCAGCAAACCACTTATTATTGTCATCCCCCTCCTTGTAAGGGGGTACTATCTTGTGCAGATTCCTGGAATCTTGCTCTCTAACAGGATTGCTATCAGAAATACTGCTGCTGCCACCATGAGGAACTAACCCCAACCTCTGTATTTCCCTCTCTGTGTCTAGGGATTCCCTATCTAAGGCCAGATGTTGCTGTTTAAGCTTCAGTCTGGTCTCTTTTACCCTCAGTTTTCTGAGTTCCCTTTCCATCAAGTTATCCTCAGGGTGGGTAGATTGGGAATGTTTAGACACAGAGGAAATGTTGGAAGTTTCAGAGGGAGACCTGTCCCTAATTGTCTGGACCCTAGTAACCTGGCCTCTAGGGGTGAAAGATGCCCTACTGGTGTGGGACCCTCTAACACTACCAGTGTCACTAGGTGCCCTGCTAGGGGACAGGACTTTGTAAGAACCCTCCCCAGCTTCCTCACGGAACTCCTCTGAGTCTGTCTGGGAAGCTTCACCATTTACTAACCTCTCCTGAGATGGGCCAGACTGGCTCCGGTCATCTACAATGAGCATGTTAAAGAGAAACTCTTTTGTAGGATTCTTACCTATACTCAAACCTCTATCCAGGCAGAGACCCCTCAAAACTTTATAGTTAAAACTTCCATATGTTGCATTAACAGTTTTGGGAGTGGGCTCTACAATAGACATGATAGAAAAAGGTTTAAGGATAGTGAGAGAAAAAGTTTTGGAACTTTAGAAAGCACAGAGAAAAACCTTTTTTCAAACTTTGGGAAAACTTTTAGAAGTTTTCAAAAACTTTTCAGAACTTTTTAAAAAGTTTTAGAATTGAAAAGTAAGCTTTTTTGGTTAAGTGTACATATACTGAACTATTTGGTATAAGATTTTCTTATGAAAAGCACGAAATGGCCAAGTGGTAAAGCAGTTACAAGTATTGATCCCACTGCTGCACCACCAATGTAGGAGGCTGGCCTGGCTTGTAGCAGGTACCTTGTGGTACTTACACCCTGTGCCAGGTCCAGTTATCCCTTATTAGTAGAATAGGGGTATTTCTAGCAGCTTAGGCTGATAGAAGGTAGGTATGGCAAAGCAGCTTAGGCTGAACTAGGAGACATGCAAAGTTCCTACTATACCACTTATATTATATAGCACAATATCATAAGAAAACCCAATACTCAGAGTTCCTAAAAATAAAGGTACTTTATTTTAGTGACAATATGCCAAAAGTATCTCAGAGAATACCCTCACTTAGGAAGTGAGTAATATACACAAGTTATATGTACACAAACCCAAAACAGGTAAGTAACAGTAGGAAAAGTAGAGCAAACAATGCAGAATCACAATAGGATGCAATAGGTAGACATAGGTCTAGGGGCAAAACAAACCATATACTCCAAAAGTGGAATGCGAATCACGAATGGACACCAGACCTATGGGAGATTGTAGTTGGTCGCCGGGACTGTGAGAAAACAGTAAGGGTGTCCAAAATACCCCACCCCAAGACCCTGAAAAATAGGAGTAAACTTACCCTACTACCCCAGAAAGACAGAATAGTCGTGATAGGGGATTCTGCAAGAACCACAAGTGCCAGCAAAACACTGAAGACAAATTCTTGGACGTGAGGACCTGTAAAGGAAGTGGACCAAGTCCAAGAGTCAAGAAAGTGTCCAGAGGGGCAGATGCCCACTAAACCACGGATGAAGGTGCAAAAGGGCTGCCTCCGGGTGGAAGAAGCCAAAGATTCTGCAACAACGAAAAGGGGTAGGAACTTCTCCTTTGGATGGAAGATGTCCCACGACGTGCTGGATGTTGCAGAAGTGTTTCCAGGCAGAAATACCACAAACAAGCCTTGCGAGCTGCAAGAGTCGAGGTTGAGGTGTTTGGGTGCTGCTGGAGACCAGGAAGGACCAGGATGTCGCCCCTTGGAGGAGGAGACAGGGAGGGTGCTCAACAACTCAGAGAGCCCCCGCAGAAGCAGACAGCACACGCAGAAGTACTGGAACAGGCACTTAGAAGATATTTGAACTCAGAGTCACAAAAGGAGGGTCCCACAATGTCGGAGTCCAACTCAGTGGGTTGAGCACTGCAGGACGGAGTGCTAGGGACCCAGGCTAGGCTGTGCACAAAGGAATCCTTGGAGAAGTGCACAGAAGCTGAAGCAGCTGCAAATCATGCAGTACACAGGTTGGCTGTCTGGCGTGAGGAGGCAAGGACTTACCTCTACCAAATTTGGACACAAGGGCCACTGGACTGTGGGAGACACTTGGACCCAGCTCCTGAGTTCCCGGTCCCACGCTCGTCAGGATGAGAGTGGGGGCCCAGAGGACTGGTGATGCAGAAGTTTGGTGCCTGCGTGTCAGGGGGAAGATTCCGTCGACCCATAGGAGTTTTCTTCTTGGCTTCCAGTGCAGGGTGAAGGCAGACAGCCCTCAGAGCATGCACCACCAGGAAACAGTCAAGAAAGCCGGCAGGATGAGGCTCTACAATGTTGCTGGTAGTCGTCTTGCTACTTTGTTGCGGTTTTGCAGGCATCCTGGAGCAGTCAGCGGTCGATCCTTGGCAGAAGTCGAAGAGGGAAGTGCAGAGGAACTCTGGTGAGCTCTTGCATTCGTTATCTGAAGAATACCCCAGAGAAGAGACCTTAAGTAGCCAGAAAAGGAGGTTTGGTTGCCAAGAAAGGAGGTTTGGCTACCAAGAGAGGTAAGAGCCTATCAGAGGGGGTCTCTGACGTCACCTGCTGGCACTGGCCACTCAGAGCAGTCCAGTGTGCCCCCAACACCTCTGAATCCAAGATGGCAGAGGTCTGGGACACACTGGAGGAGCTCTGGGCACCTCCCGTGGGAGGTACTGGTCAGGGGAGTGATCACTCCCCTTTCCTTTGTCCAGTTTCACTCCAGAGCAGGACTGGCGTATGCAGAGATGGACACCATCTGTGCCCATCAAAGCATTTCCAGAGGCTGGTGGAGGCTACTGTTACATGTTACATGGCCATGTTCGGAGAAACCATTGTGACGCTACACATAGGTAGTGACCTATGTGCAGTGCACGCGTGTAATGGTGTCCCCGCACTCACAAATTCTGGGGAAATTGCCCTGAACGATTTGGGGGCACCTTGGCTAGTGCCAGGGTGCCAACACACTAAGTAACTTTGCACCCAACCTTCACCAAGTGAAGGTTAGACATATAGATGACTTTTAAGTTACTTATCTGCAGTGAAAAATGGCTGTGAAATAACTTAGACGTTATTTCACTCAAGCTGCAGTGGTGGCAGGCCTGTGTAAGAACTGTCTGAGCTCCCTATGGGTGGCAAAAGAAATGCTGCAGCCCATAGGGATCTCCTGGAACACCAATACCCTGGGTACTTAAGTACCATATACAAGGGAATTATATGAGTGTACCAGTGTGCCAATGAGAATTGTTAAAATTAGTCACTAGCCTGCAGTGACAATTTTAGAAAGCAGAGAGAGCATAAACACTGAGGTTCTGATTAGCAGAGCCTCAGTGATACAGTTAGGCACCACAGAGGGAACACATACAGGGCATACACTATGAGCACTGGGGTCCTGCCTAGCAGGATCCCAGTGACACAAGGGCAAAAACAAACATTCATACATACAGTGAAAATGGGGGTAACAAGCCAGGCAAGATGGTACTACATACAGCCACTAATTTACTCAGAAACACACTGATTCAGCTACCCACACACACCCTCACACAAGAATACAGCCACTAACACTCATTTACACTCTGATACAGCCACTCACATACCCAATCACATTCTTATATAACCATTGACACACCCACTCCCACACGATAAAGGCACTAACAGCCAGCTACACAAAATATAGAAGCTCACATACCAAGCCACAAATTCATAAAGTAATTCACACACTGTCTCACACACTAAAACAGCCACTCACACATCCACTCATGTACCAATATAGCCACTTACACACCCAGCCACACACCGAAACAGTCACTCACACAGCCACGCACACACCAACACAAGCACTCATATACTGGTTCACACATGATACAGCCACTCACACACCAAGCAACACAAATAGACCCCTAACACAACCACTCACACCCATACAGCCACTAATTCCCCCACTCACATACTAATACAGCCACTCACACAACCATTGGCACATTGGGACAGTCACTCTCACACCCACTCACATACTGATTTGCCACTAACACACCCACCCACACACTCATAAAGCCACTGACACCCACTCACACATTGATACAATCACTCACCCAGCAACACACAGATACAATCACTAACATACCCAGGCACCCACCCATACATCTACGTCTACTCCCACTCACACACTGATACAGCCACTCACACACAAACTCACACATCAATAAAGTCATTGACATACCCTGGCACAGACCGATACAGCTATTCACACATCCATTCAAACACCGATACAGATGCTCATACACACGAGCACACACTCATATAGCTACTCATACACCTAGCCACACACCAACACAGACGCTGACAACCCCAATCCCACACAGATACAGTTACTCAGACACTCAGCCACATACTGATTCAGCCACTAGGACACACTGGAACCACTCTCTCACCCATCTCTACACTGATAGAGCAACTCACACATCCAACCACTCACCAAACAGCCACTGACACACTCACTCACACATTGATTCCGTCACTCAGACACCCAGCCACATGTTAATACAGCCACTCACACATCCATACATACACCAATATAGCCATTCACACACCCAGAGACACAGCCACACAAAAACTCACACACCCTTTGCCCCACTAATATAGCCATTGACGGAAGCATTCAAACACTCATAGAGACACTCATACACCCACTCACATACTGATACAGCCATTGGCACTCAAACTCTGATACACCCACTGACATACCCAGCTACAGACAAATATACAAACTCACATACAGAATCACACACTGATACAGGCACCCACACAGCCAGACACACACACATACAGCCACCCACACAACTACTCACACACTGATAAAGTCACTCACACAGCCACTCACATACTGATAAAGCCATTCACACACACAGTAACACACTGATACAGCCATTCACACACCCACTAACACTCCAAAATAGCTTTGAACACACCCATCCACACACTCATACAGCCAATCACATACCAAATTCACACTCGTACAACCATTGACATACCCGCTCACACATTATACAGCCACTCATACACCCAGCCACACAACAATACAGCCACTCAAACACCTATGCACACACTGATATAGCCACTCACACACCCACTCACAAACCCAAACAGCCATTCACACTCCCACTCACGCACCAATACAGTCATTCACACACCAAGCAACAGACTGATACAGCCAATCACACAGCCAATCACACAATGATACAGCCACTAATGCATCCACTCATATACCGATACAGCCACTCACACACCCAGTGACACGATTTAGCCATTCACACACCCACTCATACACCGATACAACCACTAACACACTCACTCATACAGTCACTCATACACAAACTCACAAACCCATAACGCCTCTCACACACCCACTCACACACTGATACAGCAAGTCTGACACCCCCTCACAAACTGATACACCACTTACACACTGATACTGCCATTGACACACCCCTGACACGCTGATACAGCCTCTGACACACCCTCCACACACTAATAAAGCCACTCATTACCCACTTACAAACTGATAAAGCTACTCAGACACATATATACACACGGATACAGCCACTCACACACCTGCTTACATACTGATGCAATTACTCTGACACACACTCACACACTGATACAGCCACCCACACACTGATACAGCCACTGTTACACTCACTGACACACTGATGTACCAACTGACAGACCCAACCACACACCGATACGCACACTCACACACTGATATAGCCTCTCACACACCCACTCACACACTAATACAGCCACTCACACACCCATTCAGAGACTCATGCAGCCACTCATACAGCCACTCAAATACTAATATAGCCACTCTGACAACTACTCACACGTGCATAAAGCCACTTCACACACCAATACAGGCATTCAAACACCCACTCATACTCTAATATAGTCACTCACACACTCATTCACACACTGATACACCCAGTAATTCACCAAGTGAAACACTGATACAGCCACTCACATTCACATACACATGGATACAGCCATTAAAACACTCCTTCACACACCAGTACAGCCACTCACACACCCATTCACAACTACTATGGACAGTCACACACTCATGCAGCCACTGAAACACCCACTCACACATGACACAGCCACTCACACATCCACTCATACTCTCATGCAGCTACTCACCTACCCACTCACAGATCCATATAGCCACTGTTAAAAATAGGGTCTCTAGTTGGTAGTCAGTTTACACACTGTCCAAGAGGGACCCTCACTCTAGTCAGTGTAAGGGAGTCACACACCTAAGATAACCCCTTCTCAGCGCAGTGGTAGCTTGGCACAAGCATTCAGGCATATCTCAGAGGCAATGTGTAAAGTTCTAAACATATACAGTAACAGTGAAAACACCACAAAAGGACTCCATGCCAGATTAGAAAACTATCCAATATTCATCTAAATCAAACAAGACCAAAATGTCAAAAAATCCAACTTACGCAAGAAAAGGTATTACTTTTGAAAGTTAAAAGGGTCTTAATCCACAAAAGTCAATGGTTGCTTTGTTTTAGCACAGTACCTGGTTAGGGGCAAAAATAAAGCAGCAGGAGTGAGGGTTCTTCATAAAAGTAAGCAATGTGTCAATTCCTTTCTCACAAGTGAGGCTGTGCGTCGGTTCTTTCCCATTGAGTAACAATGCATTGATTCTATCACTGTAGAATATCCAAACGCTCGGTAACAATGAAGCCACGCTGAGCTAGCAATGCATCAATTTCTGCAGAAGCAAGGTAGGGGCTGTGCTTATTTTACAGCTGTGAGGTGGGTGCTTTCTCGATCTTTCTGCTGTGAGGCTCCAGTGCGTGGATTTTCACTCAGGTTTTACCAGCTTCTCCTTCCAAGGGTCCAGGGACTGGAGTGGCACAACTTGCCAAATCAAGGGGTCTCAGGAAGAGAGCCCAGGTGCCAGCAAATGAAGTCTTTGATGTCCCCGAAACCTCTTAACAGGAGGCAAGTTCAGTCCAAGCCCTTGGAGAAACTGCAGGCCAACCCAGCAAAGCACACCCAGCAAAGCAGCAGTACTCCTCCTCACAGCTCTTCAGCTCTTCTCCTTGGCAGAGATTCCGCTTGATACAGAATTGTTCTAATGTTGTGGGTTCAGAAGTCCAATACGTATACTCATTTCTGCCTTTGAAGTAGGCAAACTTCAAAGGAAAGTCTTTGTAGTGCACAAGACCTTACCTCTCCATGTCCTGGCCCAGGGTCAACCTAGGGGGTTGGAGACTGCTTTGTGTAAGGACAGGCATAGTCCTATTCAGTTGCAAGGGTCAGCTTCTCCCTCTACTCTAGCCCAGGAAGACTTATCAGGATATGCAGGACACACTTCAGCTCCCTTTGTGTGACTGTATAGAGTGAATTAACAAACAGCCCAACTGTCACACTGACTCATATGTATATTCAGCAGCCAAGACACAGAGTGGTTAAGCAATAAAATGCCCACTTTCTAAAAAGTGGCCTTTTGAAAACCTACAATTTGAAAATCAACACCACCAAAATATGTGATTTTAAATTATGAGTTCAGAGACCCCAAACTCCACATCCCTATTTGCTCCCAGTGGTTAACTGCACTAAAAAGACATCTCAAGTCAATCCCTATGTTATCCTATGGGAGAGATAGGTCTTGTAATAGAGAAATCCAAATTCAGCAGTATTTCACCATAAGTTCATGTAAAACACACTAGTACATGTCCTACCTTCGAAATACACTGCCATTTGGAGCTGACTTGGACCTACCTTAGGTGTGACATACATGTAGTAAAAGGGAGGGCTTTGGCAAGGCTTGGAGGCTTGATTGACTTGGGAGTGCAAGACTGCACACAAAGACACTGCAGTGGCAGGTCTACACCACGTTTACAGGACTACTCATGTGGGTAGCACAACCAGTGTTGTAGGCCCACTAGTAGCATTTCATTTACAGGCCCTGGGCACACATTATGCACTTTATTAGGGATGCGCTAGTAAATCCACAGCATATGCACTTTAGCATTGGTCAGCAGTGGTAAAGTGGCCAGAGTCCTAAAGCCAACAAAAACAGGTCAGAAAAAATAGGAGGAAGGAGGCAGAATTTTAGGGAAGACTCTTCAAAAAAGGGCTAGGTCCAACATCCACTCACAAGCCCACTTACACAGTAATATATCTACTCTGACACCCACTCACACTGTAATACAGACACTCACATCCATTTACACACTGATACAATCCCTTATGTACTCAGCGACACACTGATACAGCCACTCACACATACACTCTCACACAAGGATATAGCCACTAACATCCACTCATACAGCCACTCACACACCCTCTCACATTCTCATATAACCACTCACACATGATAAATCCACTCATACACCAACATAGAAACTCACACATCAATGCAACATAACCACAAAGTCACTCACACATCCACTCACACAAAGTGGATACAGCCACTCACACACTAAGTGACACTTTTATAGACCACTCACACAACCACTCACACACCCATACAGCCACTAATGCACCCATTCACATACTAATATAGCACTCACACAACAATTGACACACTGATAGAGTCACTCTCACTCACACACAGATATAGGCACTAACTTACTCACTGACACTCTCATACAGCCACGTACACACACACTCACACACTCATATAGCCACTGATGCACTCATGCAGCCACTCATACAGCCACTCAAATACTAATATAGCCACTCTGACAACTACTCACACGTGCATAAAGCCACTTCACACACCAATACAGGCATTCAAACACCCACTCATACTCTAATATAGTCACTCACACACTCATTCACACACTGATACACCCAGTAATTCACCAAGTGAAACACTGATACAGCCACTCACATTCACATACACATGGATACAGCCATTAAAACACTCCTTCACACACCAGTACAGCCACTCACACACCCATTCACAACTACTATGGACAGTCACACACTCATGCAGCCACTGAAACACCCACTCACACATGACACAGCCACTCACACATCCACTCATACTCTCATGCAGCTACTCACCTACCCACTCACAGATCCATATAGCCACTGTTAAAAATAGGGTCTCTAGTTGGTAGTCAGTTTACACACTGTCCAAGAGGGACCCTCACTCTAGTCAGTGTAAGGGAGTCACACACCTAAGATAACCCCTTCTCAGCGCAGTGGTAGCTTGGCACAAGCATTCAGGCATATCTCAGAGGCAATGTGTAAAGTTCTAAACATATACAGTAACAGTGAAAACACCACAAAAGGACTCCATGCCAGATTAGAAAACTATCCAATATTCATCTAAATCAAACAAGACCAAAATGTCAAAAAATCCAACTTACGCAAGAGAAGGTATTACTTTTGAAAGTTAAAAGGGTCTTAATCCACAAAAGTCAATGGTTGCTTTGTTTTAGCACAGTACCTGGTTAGGGGCAAAAATAAAGCAGCAGGAGTGAGGGTTCTTCATAAAAGTAAGCAATGTGTCAATTCCTTTCTCACAAGTGAGGCTGTGCGTCGGTTCTTTCCCATTGAGTAACAATGCATTGATTCTATCACTGTAGAATATCCAAACGCTCGGTAACAATGAAGCCACGCTGAGCTAGCAATGCATCAATTTCTGCAGAAGCAAGGTAGGGGCTGTGCTTATTTTACAGCTGTGAGGTGGGTGCTTTCTCGATCTTTCTGCTGTGAGGCTCCAGTGCGTGGATTTTCACTCAGGTTTTACCAGCTTCTCCTTCCAAGGGTCCAGGGACTGGAGTGGCACAACTTGCCAAATCAAGGGGTCTCAGGAAGAGAGCCCAGGTGCCAGCAAATGAAGTCTTTGATGTCCCCGAAACCTCTTAACAGGAGGCAAGTTCAGTCCAAGCCCTTGGAGAAACTGCAGGCCAACCCAGCAAAGCACACCCAGCAAAGCAGCAGTACTCCTCCTCACAGCTCTTCAGCTCTTCTCCTTGGCAGAGATTCCGCTTGATACAGAATTGTTCTAATGTTGTGGGTTCAGAAGTCCAATACGTATACTCATTTCTGCCTTTGAAGTAGGCAAACTTCAAAGGAAAGTCTTTGTAGTGCACAAGACCTTACCTCTCCATGTCCTGGCCCAGGGTCAACCTAGGGGGTTGGAGACTGCTTTGTGTAAGGACAGGCATAGTCCTATTCAGTTGCAAGGGTCAGCTTCTCCCTCTACTCTAGCCCAGGAAGACTTATCAGGATATGCAGGACACACTTCAGCTCCCTTTGTGTGACTGTATAGAGTGAATTAACAAACAGCCCAACTGTCACACTGACTCATATGTATATTCAGCAGCCAAGACACAGAGTGGTTAAGCAATAAAATGCCCACTTTCTAAAAAGTGGCCTTTTGAAAACCTACAATTTGAAAATCAACACCACCAAAATATGTGATTTTAAATTATGAGTTCAGAGACCCCAAACTCCACATCCCTATTTGCTCCCAGTGGTTAACTGCACTAAAAAGACATCTCAAGTCAATCCCTATGTTATCCTATGGGAGAGATAGGTCTTGTAATAGAGAAATCCAAATTCAGCAGTATTTCACCATAAGTTCATGTAAAACACACTAGTACATGTCCTACCTTCTAAATACACTGCCATTTGGAGCTGACTTGGACCTACCTTAGGTGTGACATACATGTAGTAAAAGGGAGGGCTTTGGCAAGGCTTGGAGGCTTGATTGACTTGGGAGTGCAAGACTGCACACAAAGACACTGCAGTGGCAGGTCTACACCACGTTTACAGGACTACTCATGTGGGTAGCACAACCAGTGTTGTAGGCCCACTAGTAGCATTTCATTTACAGGCCCTGGGCACACATTATGCACTTTATTAGGGATGCGCTAGTAAATCCACAGCATATGCACTTTAGCATTGGTCAGCAGTGGTAAAGTGGCCAGAGTCCTAAAGCCAACAAAAACAGGTCAGAAAAAATAGGAGGAAGGAGGCAGAATTTTAGGGAAGACTCTTCAAAAAAGGGCTAGGTCCAACATCCACTCACAAGCCCACTTACACAGTAATA
The DNA here is from genome assembly GCF_031143425.1 of Pleurodeles waltl. Taxonomy (NCBI): domain Eukaryota; kingdom Metazoa; phylum Chordata; class Amphibia; order Caudata; family Salamandridae; genus Pleurodeles; species Pleurodeles waltl. Next base: position 1,427,844,153 of record NC_090446.1, read on the forward strand.
TATCTACTCTGACACCCACTCACACTGTAATACAGACACTCACATCCATTTACACACTGATACAATCCCTTATGTACTCAGCGACACACTGATACAGCCACTCACACATACACTCTCACACAAGGATATAGCCACTAACATCCACTCATACAGCCACTCACACACCCTCTCACATTCTCATATAACCACTCACACATGATAAATCCACTCATACACCAACATAGAAACTCACACATCAATGCAACATAACCACAAAGTCACTCACACATCCACTCACACAAAGTGGATACAGCCACTCACACACTAAGTGACACTTTTATAGACCACTCACACAACCACTCACACACCCATACAGCCACTAATGCACCCATTCACATACTAATATAGCACTCACACAACAATTGACACACTGATAGAGTCACTCTCACTCACACACAGATATAGGCACTAACTTACTCACTGACACTCTCATACAGCCACGTACACACACACTCACACACTCATATAGCCACTGATGCACTCATGCAGCTACTGACACACCCACTCACACGTCGATACAGCCATTCACACTCCAGCAACATACCAATACAGCTACTTTCACTACCCCTCACACACAAATCAGATGCTCTCACACACACTCATACACTAGCCACACACCAACACAGACACTGACACACCCACTCACACACATATGCAGGTTCTCATACAGCTGGCCACATACTGATACAGCCACTTGGACACACGCTCATACACTTATATAGCCATTCTCATACCCACTCACAAACTGACACGGCCACTCACAAACCCAATCCCACACCAAATCAGCCACTGGCATATTTATTCTCACATGGATACAGTTACACGCACACTCAGCCACACACTAATGCAGCCACTCATACACTCACTCACAAAAAGATACAGTCACTCACACATCCAGCCACAAACTGGAATGGCCACTCACACACTTAGACACACACACATACTGCCAATATCACACCCACTCACACACTGATAAAGCCACTGACACATGCCCTCACACACTCATTTAGACACTCACACACCTACTCACACACTGATACACCCACTGACATACTTAGCCACATACCAATATACACACTCACACACACAATCACACACTGATACAGCCACTCACACATCCAGGCACACACTGATACAGCCACTTGCACAACCACTCACACACTGATACAGCAACTCACACAGCCACTCTAACCAATACAGCCTTTCATACACATAGCAACACATTGTTACAGCCACTCACCCACCGACTCACACACCCACTCACACATTCATAGAGCCACTCATACACCTATTCACACACTCATACAACCACTGACACACAAAACTCACGCATGATACAGCCACTCATACATCCAGCCACACACTGGTGGTCATTACAACCCTGGCGGTCGGTGTTAAAGCAGTGGAATTACAACCGTGGCGGCAACCGCCAACAAAGACAGCCACTTTAACACTCCGACCGCCATGGTGGTACAAACAAACAGCTTGGCGGTCACCGCCAACAGACAGGCGGAGGACAATGTACCTCCCACAGTATCACAACCTACCAATCCGCCACCTTTTCCGGGGCAGATTCACCGCAAACAAAAACATGGCGGAAACAGGACTTCGAAGAGAAAACGCTCACCTCTACACACCCCACGAGGAATCTGGACGCCATGGAACCCGAGCTCCACATATTACCAGCCCTTATCTTCTTGCTCCTCTACAAGGAGCACGAATGCCTGGCGGCAAAGACCACGGTGAGTACTGCACCTACGACACAGGGGAGGGGTGAGGGAAAAAACAGGGACACACACACGCATTACGCAACACCCACACCCCCACTCTCACCCACGACAACACACACACTAATACAGCATGATACATTATAGTTGCACCCCGCAACCTCCCCGGAAGAATGCACAGACCAAAGAAAATGAGTGTAACCATTGTAAGATATTAAAATCCAGTACGCAAAAATATATCTATGCACTATAAACAAAATATACACCAAGAATAGTAGTCCAGGTAGTGCTCCATTGAAGTCCGTGGAACACTGGGCCCACACGGTATGGGCGAGGCCCACACTCAGCCCCTAAACATTTCGGAGAGAACACCTCAGGGGCATCAGATAGCAACAAAACAGGCACCTCAGGGGGAAGGGAAAGGGGGGCACCTCAGCCAGTTGAATGCACAACGCCAAATCCACAAGGGGGCCACATGCCCACTGTTCCATTCTGGGGAGTGCAAAGCCACAGTCTCTCAAATCTCTACAGTGGGTGGTTTGCCCACTGTTCCATACTGGGGAGTGCAAAGCCACAGTCTCTCAAGTCTCTACAGTGGGGGGGTTGCCCACTGTTCCATCCTGGGGAGTGCAAAGCCACAGTCTCTCAAGTCTCTACAGTGGGTGGGTTGCCCACTGTTCAATCCTGGGGAGTGCAAAGCCACAGCCTCTCAAGTCTCTACATTGGTTGGGGTGCCCACTGTTCAATCCTGGGAGTGCAAAGCCACAGTCTCTCAAGTGGATGCCTTTCTCCACTGTTTCTGGAGGAGGCTTTGTGCCCAGAGGGCTTCATCCTGCCATGGACAGAGGTAGTGGATGAGATTCTCCACTGGTTCTGGAGGGGGCTTTGTGCCCAGAGTTCTTCATCCTGCCAAGGACAGAGGTAGTGGATGTGATACTCCACTGGTTCTGGAGGGGGCTTTGTGGCCAGAGTGCTTCATCATACCAAGGACAGAGGTAGTGGATGCCTTTCTCCACTGGTTCTGGAGGGGGCTTTGTGCCCAGAGTGCTTCCTCCTGCCAAGGACAGAGGTAGAGGATGAGATTCTCCACTGGTTCTGGAGGGGGCTTTGTGCCCACGGTGCTTCATCCTGCCAAGGACAGAGGTAGTGGATGTGATCCTCCACTGGTTCTGGAGGGGGCTTTGTTCCCAGAGTGCTTCATCCTGCCAAGGACAGAGGTAGTGGATGCCTTTCTCCACTGGTTCTGGAGGGGGCTTTGTGCCCAGAGTGCTTCGTCCTGCCAAGGACAGAGGTAGTGGATGAGATTCTCCACTGGTTCTGCAGGGGGCTTTGGGCCCAGAGTGCTTCATCCTGCCAATGACAGAAGTAGTGGATGCCTTTCTCCACTGGTTCTGGAGGGGGCTTTGTGCCCAGAGTGCTTTATCCTGCTCATGACGGACTCAGTACTGTCAGTGTCCCTGAGGCTCATAGGCCAGCGGTGCTTGTTGTGGCGGTGCCCAGTTCAGCCGTGCTTGTGGCGGCAGAGCCCTGTTCAGCGGTGCTTGTGGTGGCAGTGCCCTGTTCAGCGGTGCTTGTGGCGGCGGTGCCCTGTTCAGCGGTGCTTGTTGCGGCAGTGCCCTGTTCAGCAGTGCTTGTGGCGGCGGTGCCTTGTTCAGCGGTGCTTGTGGCGGCGGGGTCCTTTGCAGTGACTCAGCTGCTGGCGGTCCTGTCTGGCCCAGCGGGGCTGGTGATAGCGGTCCTTTCTGGCCCAGCGGGGCTGGTGCTGGCAGAGGCCTCCTGGGCAGCTGGGCTGGTGGCGTTGGCCTCCTGCGCAGCAGGGCTGGTGGCGGTCGCCTCCTGGGCAGCTGGGCTGGTGTTGGCGGTGGCCTCCTGGGCAGCGGGGCTGAAGGCTCTCTTCTCCGCCGTGCTGCTCTTCCCAGACTTGCTGACCTTCTTGTGGCCCTTCCCCACCTTGGTGGGTGTCGCAGCTGACTCCACACTCCCACCTGTACCCTTGGGAGTGGCTTTGGTGGCTGGAGTCTTCCCCCTCTCCCGCCGGGCACTGGCCAACTTTTGATGCTTGACAGGTGGGGAACTGTCCGTGCTGTGGCTCCATGCCACACTGGCTGCCCTGGTGGCCGGTGCACTCCAGATTCCGGTGACTACAGGCATCACTGGTCCTGGAGATGTTGTGGCTGAGGTCCTAGGTTGGGACCTGGAGAGTCGGGCCCTAAGAGACGGACGGGGTGGGAGAGGTGAGGGAAAGAGGTCAAGGGACGGGTAGCTGGAGGGGGTTTGGGAGTGGAGGAAGAGGTTGTGATTGTAGGAGGTGTTCGTTTGGTGACTTTGGGTGAAGGTGCATGTGCTGGAGGCTGTCGTGAGGTGGATGGCTGTTGGGTGGGTGCCTGCGTTTGTGTATCTTGGGAGGTGGCATCACAGACACACTGGGAGAGGACACAGGGACGTGTGAATGGCAGTGGAGTTGGTGACTGCACATGAGCGGGGTGTGGTGATGGGTGTGCTGGTGATGGAAGTAGTGGCTGTAGATGTCGTGCATGCATGTGTGAGTGTAGACGAGACTGGGAGGGAGGAGGGAGGTGAGGAGGAGGGGGACACAGTGGAGGCAGTGGATGTTGGTGTGTCTACATGTGTGTGATGCTTTCGTGAGTGCCTGTGGGATGTGTGGTGCTTATGTTTGCCAGTGCTTCCCTTGTGTGCTGAGGTGTGTGCATGCTGGTCTGAAGGTGTGCTTGGGATAGGCTGAGGTACAGGGGATTAGGGCTGGGTGGAGGAAGTTGGAGGGGGAGGCTAGAGACAGGGACATTGGCTGCCATCAGTGCTGAGGCTAGAGTCTGTAAAGCTCGCTGAAGGACCGTCTGACCAGAATGAATGCCCTCCAGGAATGCTTTTGTTTGTTGCAACTGCCTTTCTACACCCTGTATGGCATTTAAAATGGTAGACTGCCCAACAGTGAGGGACCTGAGGAGGTCAATGGCCTCCTCACTGAGGGCAGCAGGGGTGACTGGGGCAGGGGCTTAGGTGCCTGGGGCGAAGGTGATGCCCCCCCCCTCCTGGGTGAGCGGGCATGGGGCAAAGGCTGAGGGGCTGCTGGGAGGGCGGTGCTGGTAGGAGGGGTGGTGGCTGTACCTGTAGATGTGGAAGGCACAGATGTTGCCGCCACCACGAGGGAGCTCCCATCAGAGGACGAGTCTGTGTCACTGGTGTCTGCTCCTGTCCCCGCTGTGGAGCTCTCCTCGCCCTCCATCCCACTGGTGAACTCTGAGTCCGTTGTCTCGCCCTCCAGGGCCATGTGGGATGAAGCTCCCTCCTGCTCCGGTGCCACTGCTCCTCCGCCTGATGATGCTAATGCACACAAGAACAGGGAGACCACAAAAGGGGGACGACGACAGAAGAAAGACATGTTGAGTGCATGCATTAATGCAACCGTTGGCGGACACAACAGACACAGAAGCCCCCTGCACTACGTCGCGCACTTGGAGTGGGGTGCCACAGGGTCTGCCAGAACAAGGGGACCTAACTAGCACACTCGCCCTGGCCTAGGGAAACCCACAGCCCACCTCCCCCACCCAGACACCTCCTCTGTGTGCTAAATCAGAAGAATGAGAGTGTACTCACCCCCTTGTGGCTGCTGTGATGCCCTCAAGCGCCCATCAAACTCCGGGTACGCCACCACCAGAATCCTGAACATCAGGGGGGTAATGGGGCGACGGGCACCCCTCCCACGTTGGGAGGCCATCCCCAGCTGGGCCTCCGCCATCTTCTTGCTCCAGCGGCGAATGTCCTCCCATCTTTTCCAGCAGTGGGCACTCTGTCTGTGGTAGACCCCCAGGGTCCGGACTTCCTTGGCGATGGCACGCCAAATATCCTTCTTCTGGTGGGCGCTGACCTACAGGAATAGTACAGGGGAAAAGGAGAAGATGTAACCGTCCGCACCGTCACAGTCATTGGCGCCCTTCCCTTCCCTTGCCATGTGGCACATGCACTCACCGTCGTTTCATGCACGCCTCAATCTCCCCCCCCTTCTTTCATCCACCCCACTCCACACAGGCATAGCCCATACAGCATGCTCCCAGTGTACTTACCTGTTTGTCTGGAGGACCGTAGAGTAGCGTGTGCTGGGGGAGGACCCCAATCAAGAGCTCCTCCGATGTGAAGGCAGGGGCCCTTTCCCCAGACGCACAAGCAATTGTCTCTTCCAGACCGAGGTCACAGCAGCACTTGCAGTGTAGGTCCTCTCTTGTCGAAGATCAGGTATCGAGTGATTGAACAGATAGAAAATGGTGGTCACGTCCGCGGCGGTGCATACCGTCACCTCCGGCGTACATCGTCATTGGCTCCTGGGACCTATAGGGTCCAATGTTAACCAATGCAGAATTGCGCTGCGGTCTTCGACCGCCTACCGCGACGGTGTACAACGCCAGTGCAGTTACCTCCCATTGTCCCACTTTACAGGTCAGGCAGCCACCATTTCAGGGGCCCACTTGTCTTAATTTTTAACTGCGTCAAACATACCTAGTCCTTGCCTCAACACTCATACAGGCGAAATTTCGGATTATGATTCATGTTCTGTGTAAGCTGTGGGTACGTACCTCTGAGTTGGTTGACTCTGTGCTCGCTGTTGTCCTTCATAGGCACCGTCCGCTGGGACATGTGAGGAGATGGCGGCATCCTCCGGTGTACAGACCGTTGGTGGACCTGTCGACAATGTAGGAAAGACGTGATCATCACCTACAGGCTTGACCATGCCACAATCCTGGAACTGTGTGCCCAGCTGGAGCCAAACCTGATGTCAGCTATCCACCATCCCACAGGAATCCCCCCTCAACTGCAGGTGCTGTCAGAACTCCATTTCCTTGCAAGTGGGTCATTTCAAACAACAGTGGCCATAGCATCAGGGATGTCCCAGCCTATGTTGTCCAACGGGTTGTCCAGAGTGTTGTCTGCCGTGCTGAAACACATGCAGAGCTACATCGTTTTCCCTCAGGTGGAGGATTTGCCTACAGTGAAAGGAGACTTCTATGCCCTGGGACATATCCCCAACATCATAGGTGCCATTGATGGGACACATGTGGCTTTGGTACCCCCCCAGGAGTGAACAGGTGTACGGAAACCAGAAGAGTTATCATTCTATGAATGTGCAGATAGTGTGTTTGGCAGACCAGTACATCTCCCATGTTAATGCCAAATTCCCTGGCTCAGTGCACAACTCTTACATCCTGTGGAATAGCAGCATCCCTTATCTGATGGGGGAACTCCAGAGGCACCGTGTGTGGCTATTAGGTGAGCACCTGGAAGCAAGTCAGTGGGAATGGTTGTGTGGGTCTGGGGATATCCCTATAGCTTAGTGTGTGTCTAACAGTTGGCCCTCGCCATTTGCAGGTGACTCTGGTTACCCCAACCTGTCATGGCTACTGACCCCAGTGAGGAATCCCAGGACAAGGGCAGAGGAACGCTACAATGAGGCCCATGGGCGAAATCAGCAGATAATAGAGCGGACCTTTGGCCTCCTGAAGGCCTGGTTCAGGTGCATCCATATGACAGGTGGATCCCTATTCTACTCACCAAAAAAGGTGTGCCAGATCATCTTGGCCTGCTGTATGCTTCACAACTTAGCTTTGCAACAACAGGTGCCTTTTCTGCAGGAGGATGGTCCAGATGGCAGTGTTGTTGCAGCTGTGGAGCCTGTGGACAGTGAAGATGAGGAAGCAGAAGAAGAGGACATGGACAACAGGAACTCGGTGATCCTGCAATATTTCCAGTGAGACACAGGTAAGAATACAAACGTGCCTACTACATGTACTTTAACACTACTACCTCTCTACTGTCTGTCATTTTCACCCAGTGTATGGTCACTGAGTTGTCACTTTCCCTTACGATTTCACAGATGTGTGTCCCACAGTGTGACATCTGCTTTGTTTCCTCATGGACTAGAGCTGTGTGACATAGGTATGTTGACATTACATTTGATATAGCATTTTGCCACTGTAATTGCTAATACACTATTTCAAAATCATAGACTGACTCCAGATTGTTTTGTGTTTCAAGGGTGTTTATTTAAGTGCTCAATATTGGAGGAGGTTGTAAAATCGTGATGGGTGATGGTGGAGGAATGTCCATGGCAGAGTCCAGTCTACTAGTCTCACAGGTGCATTGCCCAAATGGGCATAGGAAGTGGAGCTGGGGCAGTTTGAGGATGGACAGGTTGATAAAGTAGGGTAGAAGGAAGACAATCAGGGTGGTCCCATTTCTTGGCGGGGTCTTGGCATCATTTTCTGTCTTTGTCCTGGATCTCACGGACCACTTGCGGGGTGGTTCTTCCTCTGCAGGGGGGGGTGAAGGTGCCTCCTGTCCACTAGCGCCGGTGGAGGTGGTGGGCAGTTCATTGTCCAGGCTAGTGTCAGGGGCCCCTTGTTGTGCCACAGTGTCCCTCCTGGTGTTGAGTACTTCCTTCAGCACCCCTACGATGGTGCCAAGGGTGGAATTGATGGATCTGAGTTCCAAATACTGTTCCTCCTGCAGGCTCTGGGTCTCCTGAAACTTGGCCAGTACCGTTGCCATCATCTCCTGGGAGTGGTGGTAGGGACCCATGATGTTGGAAAGGGCCTCGTGAAAAGTGGGTTCCCTTGGCCTGTCCTCCCCCTGTCGCACAGCATCCCTCCCAGTTCCCCTGTGTTCCTGGGCCTCCATCCCCTGGACCGTGTGCCCACTACCACTGCCCCCAGGTGCCTGTTGTTGTTGGGGAGGTGGGTTAGACTGGGTTCCCTGTAGTGGTGGACACACTGCTGATTGACGTGTCCTCAGGACAGAGGTATGGGCCCGCTGGGTGGGCGCTGTGCTGGTGTTTCCAGAGGGGGGACGCTCTGTAGTGGCCTGTGTCAGGGGAACCGACTGTCCCGAGGTCCCCAATGGGCCGAGCTGGTCATCTAGATCCAGTTGGACAGAGCTGCTGTCATCACTGTGGGCTTTTTCTGTTGGTGGTGTGGGCATGTGTGGACCCTTCTGTCCGGTGACGTTGGGTAGGGGTCCTTCAGGGGTATAAAAGAATGTTTATTTCATCTGTGTGTGACATGGTGTGCAATAGGTGGGTGACCGTGTAGCCCAGTGATTGCATTCCTGTGTGGGACCTTGTGTGATGGTGTTTTAGGGGGGTGTATGGGTATGTGCAGTGGCCATGCTTTGGTGATGGGTGTCCATGCTTTGTTGTTGCATGCAGGGCTTGGTGTTAGGATGTGTGGTTTGTGATGTTGGGACATTTGTGAGGAGTTGGAGTGTTGGGGGTGAGGGTGGGGGTATGTGATGGCATGCAGGTAGGGTGTGGGATGTAATAGTTAAGATTTGACTTACCAGAGTCCATTCCTCCATCTACTCCTGCGAGGCCCTCAAGATGCAGAATCGCCAAGACCTGCTCCTCCCATGTTGTTAGTTGTGGGGGAGGAGGTGCGTCTGCGCCGCCAGTCCGCTGAACCGCATGGTGGTGTCTTGAGACCACGGAACGCACCTTCCCCTGTAGGTCGTTCCACCTCTTCCTGATGTCATCCCTATTTCTTGGGTGCTGTCCCACTGCGTTAACTCTGTCCACTATTCTGCGCCATAGCTCCATCTTCCTAGCTATGGAGGTATGCTGCACCTGTGATCCGAATAGCTGTGGCTCTACCCGGATGATTTCCTCCACCATGACCCTGAGCTCCTCCTCAGAGAACCTGGGGTGTCTTTGCCGTGCCATGGGGTGGTGTGGGTGATGTGTGGGGTGGTGTGTGTAGTGATAAGTGGGGTGCTATTTAGTGGTGTGTTGTGTGAGGTGCGTGGAAGTTATGTGGGTGATGGCATTCTGTGCCTGTGGATGCTTGGTAGTTGTTTGTGGTGGCTCTCTCTGACATTCTCTCGGTAATTGTGGTCGTAGGGGTTTGTGGGTGATGTGGGTGTGTGTTTTATATTGTAATGGGTGTGTGGGAGTGGTGTGTGTATGTGTATCAGATGTGTGTATTTCGAATTGTCCAATGTGGCTGTGAATTGTAAATGTGTGTGTATTTTGAGCGCAGCGGTGTGTACCGCCAATGGAATACCGTGGTTGAAAGATCGCCACGTGTATTAGTGTGTCATGATAGTGTGGGCGTATTTCTGTTGGCGTGAGGGTGGAGGTTTTGTTTTCGCCAGTTTATCATTGACCTTTTGTGTGGCGGACTTGTGTGGGTGTCTGAATTTTGGCGGATTCCGAGCTGTGGGTCATAATAGCTGTGGCGGATTTCTGCGGCTGCGGCGGTGTGTTGGCGGTCTTCTGAACAGCGGTAAGCGGCTTTTACCGCCAATGTTGTAATGAGGCCCAGTGATACATCCATTCAAAGACACACTCACACATGGATACAGCCATTTACACACCCACTTGCACACTCATACAGCCACTCACACACCCACTCACACACCTAAACAGCCACTCAGACACCCACTCACATACCGATAGAGCCACTATCACACCCACTGACAAACTGATGCACCCACTGACACACCCAGCCACAAATCGATGCACACACTCACATACAATCTCACACTCAAACAGCCACTCAAACAGACAGGCACACACTGATACAGCAACTCATACAATCACTCACAGACTGATACAGCCACTCACACACCCATTCACACACCTATGCAGCCACTCACACACCCAGCAACACACTTCTACAGGTACTCACATACCCACTCACACACCAATACAGCCTGTAACAGATCAACTCAAATACTTATACAGCTCCTCACATACCCACTCACACAACCAATGACATACCCAGCCACACACTGAGACAGTACTCACAGACACACTCACACACTGATACAGCCACTCAGACAACTACTCACACACTGATACATCTACTGCTATACCCACCACTCACATACTCACTTACCCACTGAGACAACCACTTAGACACACATTTACACACTAATACAGCTACTTACAGACCCATTCATACACTGATATAGCCGCTCAAAATCTCAGATGCACATAAATCAGACTCCGACACACCCACTCACACACTAATATGGCCACTCACACAATCATACACTGAAACGGCCACTGACACACCCACTTATACACCTACTCAAACACCAATGCAGCCACTCCCACACTCAGCCACACACCCATACAGCCACTCACACAGCTAGCAATACCCCCACACTACCACTCATGCACCTACTCCTACACCGATGAAGCCACTAAAACACCCACTCACATATTCATATAGCCACTCGCACACTGATACAGAGACTGAGACACCCACTGGCATAATGATACATCCACTGGCACACCCCGCCACACACATACACACCCACTCACACACACAATCACACATTAAAACAGTCACCCACACACCCAGACACATACTAATACAGCCATTCACACAACAGCACACACACAAACACAGCCACTCAAACACCCAGCCACACACTGATACAACCATTCACCCACTCAGCCACACACCATACAGCCTGTTAGAAATGGGGTCTTTGGTTGGCAGTCACGTTACTCCCTGTCCAAGCAAGGACCCTTTCTCTAGTCAGGATAAAATAGAATCATTCTCAGTGAACCCCCGCTCACCCCCTTGGTAGCTTGGCACAAGCAGATAGGCTTAACTTCAGACTTCTAGGTGTAAAGTATTTGTAATAACAAACACAGTAACTCAGTAAAAACACTACAACATGACACAACACAGGTTTAGAAAAATAGAACATATTTATCTAAATAAAACAAGAGCAAAATGACAAAAATCCACCATACACAAGCCAATTTATCAATTAAAAACAAAAAAGAGTCTTAGGGGGTCACTCTGACCCTGGCGGCCGGCGGAGCACCGCCAACAGGCTGGCGGTGCTCCCAAGGGCATTCTGACCGTGGCGGTTCAGCCGCGGCCAGAAAGGGTAAACCGGCGGTCTCCCGCCGGTTTACCACTGCCCTACAGAATCCTCCATGGCGGCGGAGCGCGCTCCGCCGCCATGGGGATTCTGACACCCCCTACCGCCATCCTGTTCCTGGCGGGTCTCCTGCCAGGAACAGGATGGCGGTAGGGGGTGCCGCGGGGCCCCTGGGGGCCCCTGCAGTGCCCATGCCAATGGCATGGGCACTGCAGGGGCCCCCGTAAGAGGGCCCCACAAAGTATTTCAGTGTCTGCAAAGCAGACACTGAAATACGCGACGGGTGCAACTGCACCCGTCGCACCTTCCCACTACGCCGGCTCCATTCGGAGCCGGCGTCCTCGTGGGAAGGTCGATTTGCCCTGGGCTGGCGGGCGGCCTTTTGGCGGCCGCCCGCCAGCCCAGGGCAAATCCCAAAATACCCTCAGCGGTCTTGTGACCGCGGAGCGGTATTTTGGAGGGGAAACATTGGCGGGCGGTTAGAATCACCCCCTTAATGTACTTTTAAACACAACGCTAGCGCTGCTAGTTTGAAAGTAACCCCACACAGGTTAGTGTGCATCAAAAGGGGCTTGCAATCTGTCGATGTCACTCACGAGCGACACTGTGTATCGTTTCTCCTTCGGTTGGGTCGGCATGTGTCATTTCTTCTCTCCGAAGGACAGCGATGCATCGATCCAAACAGCACTCATGGTCCGGGTAGGCCTTGCGTCGTTTTTACATGCCCAGTGATGTTTGTGTCAGAAATCCTGCCACATGATGATCCGAAAACCACACAGCGAGGGTTGCGATCTCACTAGCCTCCATCAGCGATGCTGTGCAGCGTTTCTCCAGCCTTGTGCATCGGTCTTCCAGCCGCGCTACAGGCGAGTGTCAATTTCAGCAGCAAAGAAAGCGGTGCGTAAATTTTTCAGGCGTGTCTCGGAGTTGCGTCGATCTTTTCTCCACACAGCGGTCTCTGCGTGGAATTCTTACTCTTGTTCTGCCAACTTCTCCTTTCAGGGCCCCAGGAACTGGATGGGCACCACTTGGCAGGGCAGGAGTCTTAGCAGAGGCTCCAGGTGCTGGCAGAGAGATGTCTTTGCTGTCCCTGAGACTTCAACAACAGTAGGCAATCTCTATATCAAGCCCTTGAAGAGTTCTACAAAAGAAGGAAGGAACACAAAGTCCAGTCTTTGTCCTCTTTCACAGGCAGAAGCAGCAACTGCTGGATAGCTCCACAAAGCACAGTAACAGGCAGGGCAGCTCTTCTTCCTCAGCTCTTCAGCTTTTCTCTAGGCAGAGGCTCCTCTTGGTTTCCAGAAGTGATCTACAGTCTATGGTATTGGGTGCCCTTCTTAAACCCATTTGCCCTTTGAAGTAGGCTTACTTCAAAGAAAAGTCTCCCTTGTTTGTGAAATCCTGCCTTTCCCAGGCCAGGCCCCAGACACACACCAGCGGGTTGGAGACTGCATTGTATCAGGGCTGGCACAGCCCTTTCAGGTGTGAGTGACCACTCCTACCCTCCCACCTAGCACACATGGCTCATCAGGAAATGTAGACTACACCCCAGCTTCATTTTGTTACTGTCCAAAGAGAGGTGTAAACAGCCCAACTGTCAAACTGACCCAGACAGGGAATACACAAACAGGGAGAGTCACAGAAATTGTTTAAGCAAGAAAATGCCCACTTTCTAAAAGTGGCATTTTCAAACACAGAGTCTTAAAACCAGCTTTATAAAATATATATTTTAAAATTGTGAGCTCAGAGACCTCAAACTCCACGTGTCTATCCGCTCCCAAAGGGAATCTACACTTTAATCATTTTTATAGATAGCCCCCATATTAACTTAGAAGAGAGACAGGCCTTGTAACGGTGAAAATAGAATTTGGCAGTATTTCACTGTCAGGACGTATAAAACACAGTAGTATATGTCCTACCTTAAACATTCACTGCACCCTGCCCATGAGGCTACCTAGGGCCCTCCTTAGGGGTGTCTTTCATGTACGAAAAGGGAAGGTTTAGGCCTGGCAAGTGGGTACACTTGCCAAGTTGAATTTACAGTTTAAAACTACACACACAGACACTGCAGTGGCAGGTCTGAGACATGATCACAAGGCTACCTATGTGGGTGGCACAAACAGTGCTGCAGGCCCAATAGTAGCACTTGATTTACAGGCCCTGGGCACCTCTAGTGCACTTTACTAGGGACTTACTAGTAAATCATATATGCCAATCATGGATAAACCAATCAACAATACCATTTACACAGAAAGCATATGCACTTTAGCACTGGTTAGCAGTGGTAAAGTGCTAAGAGTTCAATCAATCAATCAATCAATCAAATAATTTCTTAAGCGCACTACTCACCCGGTAGGGTCTCAAGGTGCGGGCGGTTACTGCTTGAAAAGCCATGATTTTAGGTGCTTTCTGAAGTTAGGAGATCCTGGTTCAAAAGCCAACAGCAACAGGTCTGAAAAGATAGGAGGCAGGAGGCCAAAGGATTGGGGATGACCATGCAAAAGGGGCCAATTCCAACACAACCACTAACACACCCACTCACACACTGATACAGCCACTCAAGCATGCAATCACACACTGATACAGCTACTCACACATCCAGGTACACATCGATACAGCTACTCACACATTTATTCACACACTCATACAGCCACTCACACACCTAATGACACACTGATACACTCACTAACACACTGATACAACTCACACATGCAGCGAAACATTGACACAGCCACTCACAGCCCCATACAGTCAGTTGCACTTTTGTTTCCAATTTTGTATTCTAGAATACATTGCAAAACATGTAATAGTGTCTTCTTTAATATTTTATAGGTGTATACCCATTGGTGAATATTAAAATAGTCACATGTACTATTTTAATTTCATTTATGGAGAGTGTGATACATATACACATATAAAAACTCATAAACACTTAAACACACAAGTACACAAATGCATAAATCATTAGCTCTTCTTCGAACAGATGAGGTTGTTCTAATACATTTTGTAACAGTTTTTTTTTTAATATTCTTTGTTTTGAGAAAAGAACAAGGGGCCAGATGTAGCAAAATGACATTTTGCGAATTGCAAATTGCGAGTACTAGCGACTCGCAATTTGCAAGTCGCAAAATGTCATGCAGAATGGTGTCTCAGACACCGTCTGCGAGTCGCTATGGGGTCGCAAAGACCCACCTCATTAATATTAATGAGGTGGGTCGCAAATTGCGGCCCCATACCGACTATGGGCACTCGCTAACATGGAGGCCTGCTGTAGTCAGCAGGCCTCCATGTTAGCGACCTGCTTTTATATAAAGCAGTTTTTTTTTTTTTTTTAAATGTAGCCCGTTTTCCCTAAGGGAAAACGAGCTGCATTTAAAAAAATCCGAAACCTTTTGTTTCGTTTTTTTCAGGGCAGGGAGTGGTCCCTCGGACCACTCCCTGCCCTGAAAAAATGTTTTGGGGTCAATTCACAAAGGGGAAGGGGTCCCATGGGGACCCCTTCCCGTTTGCGAATGGGTTAGCATCCACTTCAAGTGGATGGTAACTGCGACTCCATTTGCGACCGCATACGCGGTCACAAATGGAATTGCATACCATTGCAAATCGCAAATAGGAAGGGAACACCCCTTCCTATTTGCGATTCGAAAATGCATTTTGCGAGTCGGATCCGACTCGCAAAATGCATTTCAATATAGCAAAGTGGCTTTTGCGAGTCGCAAACGTCGTTTTTCGCCGTTTGCGACTCGCAAAACCCTTGCTACATCTGGCCCATGGTCATAAAAGGGGAAAGGTAAGGTAACATCAAGGAAGCAACTGGCTTCGTTGTCTGAAAACAGGTAAGGTTGAACTGAGGCAGAAAAAACATTAAAAACTGTTGTTTTTTACTGTGTCCATGTATGCAGCCATGACAAAATGTTTAGACTCCCAGAAAGGTCCCACTTGCCATAGTGAGTCACCATCTCTCTAAGGTTCCTTGAAAAAGCAATATTTGTTATAGCTTGTTGTAATGTATATTAGTCTGCAGATGCTATTTCAGATGAAGACTTTCCTACTCCTGCACCTGCTTTCTTCTGCATCATCCATGTAGGTTCTTCCATGGAAGGTATTGAAGTGCTTCCACATGGAAGATGTCCCATGGGAATACTTCTTCCCTGTTCCTTCCAATACTTTTTTCCTGCAGTTATTACACTGCACAATTTTGGCAATTTCTTTTTTCTCTCCAAAAGATATGATAAAATGGTTCCAAACACCAGACTCCATTGGTAGTGGTGTATCTTCCTCCTCCTTCACTGGAAGACTTTCAGGATGTCTTGGGTCTTAAGGGGACATGATTGCAGCAATCCAAAAAGCCGTTTTTGAAAATCTCAAAAACAGCAGAGCAGTGTTGGTTTCCAGTAGTCTCTGGTGAGAAGTGAAACCAAACTGACTGTTCTAAGTTGTGATTTCCCATGTGCATGAGTGGGGTCTGACAGTAGTTACTCATAAGTTGAGCTTTGGGCTCCCTTACATCTATCACAGCGGATTCAGACGGTGAATCCGTAAATTCGCTGAACAGGGAGAAAAAAAATGATGTTAAAAAATAGACATAGGCCTCTAAATTTTAACCTGGGGACATATTTTATTGGTTTCAAATGTTTAAATCTCAGAGGCCTGAGTGTACATATATATATTTATATATATACGTCAAAATGTATGATGTGAAAACATACATATATATACGTTTTCATACATTTTGTCGTATCCGCTGAGCCGGATCTGCGGATTCACAAAACAGGGATAACAAAAAATGCATTCAAAATACACATATGCCTCTAAATATTAATCTATGGACATGCTTTGTCTGTTGGAAATGTTTACATCTCAGAGGTCTAAATATCATTAATTTATGTTTTCAAACATTTTGACAAATCTGTGGATCCAGATCTGTGAATTCTTGATGCTTTCATTACAGGAACTATCAACCAGTGAGTACCTGTATGGGTTCCTTTTTTTTTAGTCCACTGTGGATCAGCTGATCCATAAAACTCTTTAAAAATAAAAATAAAATTGTAATATTGCATTTAAAAAAACACTACATAAATTACTTTGAATTATGAATTGTAACTTTTAAACGTTATAATAATAAATATGAGAATAACAAGTATTTATAAAGTTGTAAATATGGTATTACTAAATTTAAATTTACGTGAAACTGTAGTACAATTTACATTGAAAAAAGGTGTAATTCACTGAAAAAACTAAAGGTCACAAAGGCATTATAGTTTGAAATAGAGTTACAAAAAACCTTAGAAATTCTCTGAAAAAAACAAAGGTTACACAGTTGTTATAGTTAAATTCATATTTTACACACAGTAAACCATAAAAGATCAGTGGTTATAGTTAACTAAACTAACTATAACTCATGCCACTGCAAAGCACTGCTTATGACCTCACATTTTACATCATTCATAACAGGGTCTGATACATTACTGATGAGATCTCAAGCCAAGAGCTCCCCCTCCTTTTATTACACAGGGCCCTGAGGGGTGGGGTTTTCTGGGCCTAGTCAGGCTTGGGGAGGTGTCAATATGGACCCCTCCTCATCCTTATTGGTTTGACACTGGGGAATAGGATCTCTGGGGCCTAAAATGTTCAGCGAGGAGGCTGCACACTCCCTCCCCTAAGATTTTGGCCCTAGGGGATGGGATACCCTCAGGCCAAGAAGGCTTAGGGAGAGGGACCACAAAGCCCACTTCCCATTTTATTTATTGTATTTGGCCCTGGGTATGTGGTTCTCTGTGCACATTAAGGCACACGGGTGAGGCTGCACAGTTAGCTATTTAGAATGGTTTAAAACCCTTATCAAAACAGATATTTCTAAACTTGACTCCACAAAATATCTTGTTTCATCCCAATTACCAGCATCATGGTTGTATCTCTCTTTTTAGCAATGTGCAATATGTCTAGTGAGATTGTGTGTTGTTCCCACTGATCATCCCTTGCATTTGCCTAGTCCCTTGCTTTCTATCAATGCATGTTTTTGTGCTCCAAAAACAGGTCCCAAACTCCATTCATTTGCACATGAAGGTATAGTGCTTGTAACCCCTTGGTAATTTTGAGGTGGAGGCAGTGTCAGCGTCAGCCATTGCTGCTGTGTTGCAGGAGTGGGAGAGGAGGTGTGTGGCTGGGGGAGGAGGCAGCCAGAGTAGACGGCAAGGCGGGGGAAAAGCCAAGGTGAGATAGGCAGAGGCGGAGTGGCATGAGGTGCTCAGCATCACACCTCACCTCTTCCACTTGGGCTATCATCCTGGTCCCAGACAGGGTTTGAGTGCAGCAGCTTGTAGCTTGAAGTTGTAATGAGCACAGGCCCCAGGACCCTGCAGGAGCAGCTCTGTCAGTCCTGAGGGCGATTTATATGGTGCCTGGTGTGCCCTGCTAGCACCCCGCTCCCATAGTATCTGTCAAGTCAAGTGCAGTTTGGTGAAGTCTAGTGGAGTCTGGCATCATCTATCTAATCTTTGCCCTTCTGCCCCAGATCTCTTTCACAGCTTTGAGCAGCTGGGCATCCCTGATTTCAAGCCTAATGAGAAACTAAAACCATAATTTCAAGGAAATAGAAATTCCAACAGACCCCAAGGATAATCAAACCTCAACTTTAAGTTTGAAACCTTAAGAAGTTTCCCCTTTGAGGTTTTGTGACTTGAGACTCTGGAGTCTACGTAACTTAGGTGCTCTCAATCCGGTCAATCTCGGGATGGCTTGACTTGGCTGGCTTGGCACCTGCCCCTAACTTCAGCTGCAGTGCGAACTTTGGCTTGATTTGACTGATTTGGCTTGGCGGCCAGCTTTGGAAAGGAAGAAGGAAGTCAGGACCAGATAGACCAGTACATGAAGCTACAGGTTGCCTTATGCTGCTGAAGAAAAGCTTATTAGTCCATCAAATATAAACATTTAAAAAGAAGACTCTTTGACAGCAATCAGAAAAATGCATAGACGTAATTCGGTCAGGGAGGTCGAGAAGGTCTCCTCAGCAGAATAGCAAGCGGAAGAAGCCCAACATTAGTGAATCCCCTCTGGTGGACATCCATGCTTCAAGTAACTCAGTGGCCATGGACTGTCAACCAAAAATAACCACAAAATTCCAATTGTTAAAGGACACAGGAGCTGCCATTTACTCTGCAATCACCCCAATCCCTGGTCTTCCAATCCCGCTCACTCTGAACATAATCATCTAACTGAGAAACCAACCTTTGGACCAAACACTAAGCTGTGAACCTAGCATGGTGCAATCTCTCAAGACTGATGCCACTGGGAAGATGGCTAGCTCCACTTCTGACAGCCATTTAATGAACCCAAGTAGCCCAGAAGGCACTGTAAGGTTGAGCCATCAAGCAACGGAATGCCAGATTAACCAAATAACTGGCGATAATAAGTCAGCGAAGACCCCAAAGGGAACTGACCTAACCAGCGCTATTGCTGATGTGACTTTGACCTCTACAGGGCATAATGGAGGTCCCACAATTGGAATGTCCACCTTAAGCCTCCACCAAACATCAGAAGGGCTTTTCGGGAGGGAGGAGCAAGGGATCCCGGCACAGACCTCATTAAGCACCTCACGTGATTCAATCCAGCTGAGCGCGGAAGCTAGGCCAATTGACAAAATAATAAAAATGTCAAATAACAAAGCTCCTGCAGACAAAACTCAGAGCTGTTCGTCATCAGCTAAGTCAGCTAAGCCTCAGACTGAAGACGTATTGGAAATATGGGGTGAATTTAATAACCTAACACAAGATGAATGGAATGAGCTCCTTGTTTCCTATGTGTCGGAAACATTAAATCGATGGCTGATGCCTACACATATCACTTGGTTAAAATAGATGTTCAAATTGAGGTGCTGAACACTCTTGCAGCTCATGTGGCTGGAACTGATTGGGGAATTGGAGAATTGGAGAATTAAAAAATCTAATCAAGAGAGCTCAAGAGGAAACTATGGAACTTACCCCAAGATGTACATGCTTGCCAGTCTTGGAGAAATTAAATTCACTACCAAAGGTATGTGGGGAAGTGTTAGAGTACCTGAAAGTCAACATGATGTCACCAGTGAAAAAAACACCAAATGAGGGGGAAGGAACTGGAGCTCTGCATAACAAGCATGACAAGCATGACAAGCCCATGAGTAGTGAGCAAGAAGATATCACCTGGGGGTGGGTGCAATCAATTCTCCTCCATGAGCTGATCCAGCTCTGGGTGAAATATTCCCTCCAGTGAAAATAGCCCGGGTAGTCCTGGGGATATTATTCAAAACACGTCCAACAAAAGGTATGTGCCAGAGCCAAGACAACTGCGAAAAAAAGGACATCACAGCTTTATTGTCACAACAGGGAATAAAATAAAGTCTAAAAGGCGCCAAAAATGGAAGTCATGCAACAAAAATTATCAAAAAACAACATGGCTGCAGTCCTATGCCACCTTTGACCAGCCTGGCACCAGAGAAAGTAACTCTCTCAATGAGCCACCTTCTACAGAGGCAGCAACTCAGTCTGTATACCAGACAACTGAGCATGCTCTGCTAACTCCCTACCTCCTCTGAAGCCGACACACATAAAAATGAAATCTGCCTCCCTGACCTCAACAGCGATCAGGTGAGGAAAGCAGTCATCCAAAGTGAGCATTGAAGAGCTACCACC
Source organism: Pleurodeles waltl (assembly GCF_031143425.1). Taxonomy (NCBI): domain Eukaryota; kingdom Metazoa; phylum Chordata; class Amphibia; order Caudata; family Salamandridae; genus Pleurodeles; species Pleurodeles waltl. The sequence goes on from NC_090446.1 coordinate 1,427,864,491, forward strand.
ATCGCACTTAGGAGACAGGGTGTTCCTGGTGAATCAAACTGCTCACCGGAGGCATCAAAAGCTGGAAGTCCTGTAGCAGTTGAAGCAATGCCAGAAAACCCCAGTCTGGGAGTGACTCAATCACCAAGTTCTCAGGCCCAATGGGCCCCACAAGCCCCAGAGCTCAGACAACCATCTAGGGAGCCTGCCAAGAGGTAGAGCAACACTGACCTCCCTATGTCTGACTTTTCCCACATCAACTACAAGGCGGTAATGGCAAGCAGTTCCACTAGGCTTTCCAAAAGCCCTCCTGTCAATAATCTCAATCAGTACGATTCCTATTCATTTGTTGAAATTACCCACAAGCGGCCTGATGAGAGCAACGCCATGAACAACCTAAAGAATGCGTTGGCATGTGTAACTCTATTTCACCCAAAATACTGCTCACTTGGGAATGAAGACATCTTTAACCGTGTGGATATACTCAGACTGTTAAGGATGATCCCTGCACTAAATGATGTTTCCTCAGCTGAGATTGAATCAGTGGAGTTCATTGACTCAGTGCCAGGGCAAGGCAGTGAATCAACCAAAGTCACCTGGAGATCCTAAAAAATGGCCCAGGCAGCTCTTAAAGAAGGTAAACAATTTAAGTACTGGGGGATCATCTTGAAAGCCTTCTCTGAGCTGGGTTACCCCTATCACTTGAAGTCTTACAGGGGTACTCAAGTCGAGAAACCGTGGTTGTCCTCTACACCCTACTCAATACTTAGGGGCACCAAAGGGGCCTCTCCAACTGATCCACATAATGTTCCAGGTTGCAACCTGCATTCAACTCAAACAATCCAGCAGTGGTTGAAAACCTGAGGGACAAATGAAGGGGAGATTGAGAAAACAATAGATCAGCAGTTACCAATTAAGTGAACATCTCAGAAAGAGAATTGGTCAGGAAGCTGCCAAACTTAAGACTCTGTTCATGAAACAGCCATGGTCTGAAAGGCAAGCTCAAGTACCCTGACACACTAAATTATCTTCAAAGCTTGGCAGTGATTGTTCTGCAGGAAACTTGGGCCCTGGAACCAATATCCTTACCGGGACATTTACACTCCTGGTTACCTGCCATCAAGGAAGGAAAATTCGGTCGAGGCAAAGGTGGCCTTGGTATTAACTTGTCGACCGCCCTTAAGGCTAGCTGCAAGGTGCTAACAACTGCACATGACAAATTCCTAACACTGCATTTAACCTTTGCCTTCAGGGGAAAGAAGCTGGGAATTATCCTAATCAACATCTATATGTCATCAAGGTGGAAGGAACAGGAGGAGACGCCAAAACAACTTGTGGAACACATCCTCCAGTTGGGAAGTTCACATCCTAATTTGCCACTTATAATAACAGAGGATTTCAGCATGAATTTACTCAGTCAATCTGAAAGTAATTAAGTCATCGAGGCCCATGATGAATGGTGGTGTATCCCCAAACTATTTCAAATCAATCCAGAGAGAAGGGGCTTAACTGGCCAAACCTTGCTGGGGATGATAGAGAATCTAGGACTTAGGGTCCTAAATGGATGCATCAGTAGGAACATTCCATCTACCCTCTCGTTTCATTCAACAAAAGGTGACTCACTAATCGACTATACATTGGTCTCCCTACATCTTCTGCAGATGACCCTCTCCTTCCAAATGGGTCTAAGATCAGAAAGTGACCACCTACCATAGGAGGTGGAATTCAGCATTACCCTCACGGTGATCAAGCACATCTCTGAACCGTCTTCATCCTACCGTCGACCAATTCCTGCAACCACAGACAGGAGGGTAGTGGCTCCTGCCACCACCAAATACTCCTGCAAATTCTGGACTTGGTCCCCTTCTTTTTCAGGTCTTCTTTTTCAGGAATTCACCACTGGTTTCTTACAGTCTTGTCTGGGTGTTGCATTCTTCTTCTTTTTGGACATTTTGGTGGTTTGGGGAAAATCCAGTAAATTACTCCTTTCTTCCTGGTCGCTGGGGAGCATTGTAGTACTTACCTTTTGGGGTTCCTAGTTCCGCCAGATCCCCTCTACAGATTCCACGTACCTGGGTGGGGGCCCTGCATTTGCACTCCAAGTTTTAAGTGTATGATTTGAGCTCCCCCTAAGGTTACTATTGATTATTGCTATTGCACTTTTTTCTACTGGTATTTATGCATATTTCTTATTACTAGTGTACAAATCTAGAGTGTTACTTACCTCCTATTGGGGGTTGCCTATCTAGTACTTTTTGGTAATTGTATCACTAAAATAAATAACTTTTTTTTTTTGGAACACTGAGGGGGTCATTACAACATTGGCGGTAAAAGCCGCTTACTGCCGTGCAGAAGACCGCCAATACACCGCCGCGGCCGTGGAATTCCGCCACAGCTATTATGACCCACATCTCAGAATGCGCTGAAATTCAGACACCCACACAAGTCCACCACACCAAAGGTCAGTGTTAAACTGGCGAAAACAATTCCTCCACCGTCACGCCAACAGAAACACGCCCATGCTATCACGACCCACGAATCCACGCGGCGGTCTTTCAACCGCAGTATTCCATTGGAGGTACACATCGCAGCGCTCAAAATACACACACATCTCCAAAACACCGCCACACTGGACAATTCAAAATACACACACCTGATACACATACAAACACCACTCCCACACACCCAACACAATATAAAACACACACCCACATCACCCACAAACCCCTACGACCAGAAATCTTGAGGAAGCCGAGAGACAGAGAGCACAGCAATTGAGAACCCCACCACACAGAGGCACACAACACCATCACCCATACAATGTTTCACGCACAAAACACCACACACCACTACACATCACCACACACATCAACACATACACCACCCCACACATCACCCACACCACCCCATGTCACGCCAAAGACACCCCAGGTTTTCCGAGGAGAAGCTCAGGGTCATGGTGGAGGAAATCCTACGGGTAGAGCCACAGCTATTTGGCTCACAGGTGCAGCACACCTCAGTAGCCTGGAAGATGGAGCTATGGTGAAGAATCGTGGACAGGGTCAACGCTGTGGGACAGCATCCAAGAAATCGGGAGGACATCAGGAAGAGGTGGAACGACCTACGGGGGAAGTTGCATTCTGTGGTCTCCAGGCACATCATCGCGGTACAGCGGACTGGCGGCGGACCCCCATCCCCTCCCCCACAACTAACAACATTGTAGGAGCAAGTCTTGACCATCATGCATCCAGAGGGCCTCAGAGGAGTCAGTAGAGGAATGGACACTGGTAAGTCAAATCTTAACTATCATATCCCCGACCCTACCTGCATGCTATCACACACCCCCACCCTCACCCCCTCCCCTATCACTCCAAATCCTCACTAATGTACTAATAACACAAACCACACATCCCAACACCAAGCCCTGCATGACACAACTAAGCATTGTCACCCCTCACCAAAGCATGCTCACTGCACATACCCATAACAACCCCCTAACCATCATCACACAAACCCACACACAGGAATGCTTGCACTGGGGTACAGGCAGACCCACCCATTGCACAACATGACACACACACATGCAATAATCATGCTCTTATATCCCTGCAGGACCACTATGGAACTTCACCACACAGGAGGGTCCAGACATCTCCACTCCACCCACAGAAGAGGCCCACAGTGATGACGCAGCTCTGGCCAACTGGATCCTGATGACCAGTCTGGACCATCGTGGGCCTCGGGACAGTCGGTTCCCCTTGCACAGGCACAGCCCAACACTGACCTTCCACCCTCTGGTAACACCAGCACAGCACCCACCCAGCGGGCCCATACCTCCGTCCCCAGGACACGTCAATCAGCGGTGTGTACACCACTACAGGGAACCCAGGATAACCCACCACCCCAACAACAACAGGGACCTGGGGGCAGTGGTAGTGGGCACACGGTCCAGGGGACGGAGGCAGAGGAACACAGGGGAACTGGGAGGGCTGCTGTGCGACAGGGGGTAGACAGGCCAAGGGAACCCACTCTCCACGAGGCCCTCTCCTCAGTCATGGGAGCATACCACCACTCCCAGGAGACGATGGCGACGGTCCTGGCCAAGTTTCAGGAGACCCAGCGCCTGCAGAAGGAGCAGAATTTGGGGTTCAGGGAGAAGCTCAGAACCATCAGCTCCGCCCTGGGCACCATCGTAGGGGTGCTGAAGGACATACAGAACACCATGAAGGACACTGTGGCACTCCAAGGGGCCCCTGACACTAGCATGGACGATGAACTGCCCACCACCTCCGTCAGAGCTAGGGGACAGGACGTCCCACCACAGGACCACCACACCAGCACCCCACCCCCTGCAGACGGAGAACCACTCTGCAAGCGGTCCCTGAGATCCAGGAACAGGACAGAGCAAGATGGCAATTACCCCGTCAGGAAATGAGACCACCCTGATTGTCCTCCCACTGTCCCACTTTTTTACCCTGTCCATACTTAAACTGCCCCAGCTCCACTTCCTATGCCATTATGGGCAGTGCACCTGTGTGACCAATAGACTGGGCTCTGCCAATGGACATTCCTCCACCATCCCCCATCACCATTTTACAACCCACCTCCATTTTTGAGCACTTAAATAAACACCCTTGGTACATGTGTATTCTCAATGACAGTGTCAAAATGTGTTTTCAATTGTAATGCCAACATACCTATGTCACACATCACAAGTCCATGAAGGATGCAAGCAGATGACACACGTTGGTAACCACACCTGTGAAACCGTAATGGAAAGGTACAACTCAGTTACCAAATACTGCTACTAAATGACAGACAGGATAGAGGTAGAATTGTGAAAGTGAATGTAATAGTAAAAAAAAATGTTCTCACCTGTGTGTCACTGGAAATATTGCTTTATGACTGACTCTCTGTTTTCTATGTCTTCTTCCTCAGCTTCCTCCTCATCACTGTCCACAGGCTCCACAGGCTCCACAGGCTCCACAGCTGCCACAACACCGCCATCTGGACCATCTTCCTGCAACAGCGACCACAGAGTCAACAAATTTCCAGGTATGTACCCACAGATACACAGAACACAACACCAAACACAAAACTCTTCCTGTATGTGTGTTGAGTGTAGGCCTAGGTATGTGTGACGCAGTAGTAAATGAAGCCATGTGGGCCCCTGAAATGGCGGCTGCCTGACCTCTAAAGTGGTACAATGGGATGTGAGGTATCTGCGCTGGTGTTGTACACCGTCGCGGTAGGCGGTCGTAAACTGCGGCGCAATGCTGCATTGGTTAACATTGGACCCTATGGGTCCCAGGAGCCAATGATGAAGTGCGCCGGCGGTGATGAGACGCACTGCCGCGGAGGTCACCTTCGACAGGAGAGGACCTACACTGCAAGTGCTGCTGTGACCTCGGTCTGGAAGAGACAATGGCTGCTGCGTCTGGGGAAGGGGCCCCTGCCTTCACTGCTCAGGAGTTGGAGAAGCTTGTGGATGGGGTCCTCCCCCAGTACATGCTACTCTACGGTCCTCCAGACCAACAGGTAAGTACACAGGGAGCACGTTGTATGGGCTATGCCTGGTTGGAGAGGGCTGGATGTTAGTAGGAAGGGGCAGAGTTCAGGGAACATGAAGGACTGTGAATGCATGTGCCACATGGCAAGGGTAGGGATGGGGGCCACTCACATCAACGGTGCAGTTGGTAATGACTCTCTTCTTCTCCTGTACATGTCATGTAGGTCAGCGCCCACCAGAAGAAGGACATTTGGCGTGCCTTCGCCAAGGACGTCCGGACCCTGGGGGTCCACCAGAGATGGGGCACCCACTGCCAGAAAAGATGGGAGGACATTCGCAGCTGGAGCAAGAAGACGGCGGAGGCTCAGCTGGGGATGGCCTCCCAACGTGGGAGGGGTGCCCGTCGCACCATGACCCCCCTGATGTTCCGGATCCTGGCGGTGGCCTACCCGGAGTTGGATGGGCGCTTGAGGGCATCACAGCAGACACAAGGGGGTTAGTACACTCTCATTCTGCGGACTTTGCGCACAGTGGAGGGGTCTGGGTGGGGGAAGAGGGCTGTGGGTTTCCGTAGGCCAGGGCGAGTTCCGTAGGCTAGGCCCCTCCATAATGCAGGCCATGTGGCACTCCACCCCACCTCAGTAGAGTGTCAAGTACAGGTATAAATGCCCCTGTGGCATCTATGTGTGCAGATGTCCACCATAGCCATGTAGGCCAGTTCCCAGGAATTGCATCTGTAGAGGCCAAGAGCACGGCGTAGTGCAGGGGGCTGCTGTGTTTGTATTGTCCGCCAACGGTAGCGGTAAGCCATGCACTCAACCTGTCTTTCTTCTGTCGCCCCCCCCCCCCTTTTCTGCTCTCCCTGTTCTTTTGTGCATCAGCATCATCAGGCGGAGGTACAGTGGCACCGGAGCACGAGGGAGCTGCATCCCACCTGGCCATGGAGGGCCACACCACAGACTCTGAATACACCAGTGGGACGGAAGGAGAGGGGAGCTTCACGACGGTCCCCGGATCACCAAACAGTGACACGGACTCATCCGCCCATGGAAGCTCCCTTGTGGTGGCGGCACCATCTGTAGCCCCCACTTCTACAGGTGCATCCACCACCTCCCCTACCAGCACCGCCCTCCCAGCAGCCCCTCAGCCTTCGCCCGTGCCCGCTCACCCAGGAGGGTGGGCATCACCTTCGCCCCAGGCACCTCAGCCCCTGCTCCTTTCACCCCTGCTGCCCTCAGTGAGGAGGCTATTGACCTCCTCAGGTCACTCACTGTTGGCAGTCTACCATTGTGAATGCCACCCAGGGTGTAGAAAGGGAGTTGCAACACAGTAATGCATTCCTGGAGGGCATTCATTCTGGTCAGGCTGCCCTTCATCGAACCCTGCAATCTCTGGCATCAGCACTGATGGCAGCCATTGTCCCTGTGTCTAGCCTCCCCCCTCCAACTTCCTCCACCCAGACCCAATTCCCTGTACCCCAGCCTATCCCAAGCACACCATCAGACAAGCATGCATACACCTCGAAAACACACAAGTAGCTCAGGCAAACATAAGCACCACACAACCCACAGGCACTCAAACAAGCATCATCCACATACAAACACAACAACATCCACTGCCTCCACTGTGTCCCCCTCCTCGTCGTTTCCATCCTCCCTCCTGGTGTTGTCTACACTCTCACCTGCAAGCACTACATCTACAGGCACTAGGACTCACACCAGAACACCCAGCACCACACCCCGCTCACCTGCACTCACCACCCCCACTACCATTTACAAGTCCCCTGTGTCCACTCCCAGTGTGTCTGTGAAGCCCCATCCCAAAGTACACAAACACGGGCACCCACATACCCAGCATCCATCCGCCTCATGACAGCCTACAGTACCTGCACCTGCACCCAAATCACCGAAAGTTACACCTCCTACAACCACCTCCTCTTCCTCCACTCCCAGACCCCCTCCAGCTACCCATCTCAGTCTTTGTCAGCAACTGTTCCTCAGCAACGTTGATCTCTTTGCCCCCCCCACCCCTCCAACTGATAGGTCCCGTAGTAGCACTTCAGCCAAAAAAAGTCCAGTACCAGTGGTGCGTGTTAAAGGTGTGTGGAGTGCACCGCCCACCAGGGCAGCCAGTGTGACACGGAGCCAAAGCACTGCCAGTCCACCCCCTGTAAAACACCTTAAGTTGGAAAGTGGCTGACAGGACAGGGTGAAGACTCCTGGCGGAAAAACTGCTCACAAGGGTCCCAGGGGGAGTTACGAGTCAGCTGCGACTCCTCCAAAGGTGGTGAAGGGCCAGATGAAGTCTGCACAGTCTGGGAAGAGCAGCACGGCGGAGAAGGGCGCCATCCTCCCCGGCGGCCGGGACGCCACCGCCAACACTGTTTTCACTGGTCTGGAGACCACCGCCAGAGTCAGTGCCCAGGAGGGCAGCACAATCGTCCCTGGTCCGGAGACCACTTCCAGAGTCAGTGCCCAAGAGGGCAGCACAATCGTCACTGGTCTGGAGACCACCGCCAGAGTCAGTGCCCAGGAGAGCAGCACTGTAGTCACTGGTCCGGAGAGCACCGCCAGAGTCAGTGCCCAGGACGGCAGCACTGTAGTCACTGGTCCGGAGACCACCGCCAGAGTCAGTGTCCAGGAGGGCAGCACAATTGTCACTGGACCGGAGACCACCGCCAGAGTCAGTGCCCAGGAGGGCAGCACAATCGTCACTGGTCCAGAGACCACTGCCAGAGTCAGTGCCCAGGAGGGCAGCACTGTAGTCACTGGTCCGGAGAGCACTGCCAGAGTCAGTGCCCAGGATGGCAGCACTGTAGTCACTGGTCCGGAGAGCACCGGCAGCGTCAGTGCCCTGGAGGGCCCCGGCAGCCACAGCCCCACTGGGCAATGAGGGACCGTCATGCCACACACCAATGCACAGGTCAGACATCGTAGGCAAACACCGCTGAACAGGGCACAGACCGCCATGGCAAAGCACCACTGAACAGGGAAAAGACCGCCATGGTGAAGACCGCTAAACAGGGCAAAGCACCACTGAACAGGTCAGAAACTGCAAAGTCAAGCACAGCTGAACAGGGCACAGACCGCAATGGCAAAGCACCACTGAACAGGGAAAAGACCGCCATGGTGAAGACCACTGAACAGGGCAAAGCACCGCTGAACAGGTCAGAAACTGCAAAGTCAAGCACCTCTGAACAGGGCAAAGACCGCCATGGCAAAGCACCGCTGAACAGGGAAAAGACCACCATGGTGAAGACCGCTGAACAGGGCAAAGCACCGCTGAACAGGGCAAAGACCGCCATGGCAAAGCACCGCTGGACAGGGAAAAAAACGCCAAATCAAGTATCGTTAGCCCATGTGTAGATGGGACAGTGACGGAACAGGATGTGATGACCAATGCCAGTTTTTCTACTAAGCTGTACTACAGTTTGTCTAATGTTTTTTTTTTTCCTGCTAGGTCTTGGAGTGGTCTAGTACTCTAATCTCCTCACTAATGTGTTGGGTTGAATGTCTGGTACATGTAATGTACACTTCAGAAATAACATTTTGCATTTCTGGATGTCTCTACAAGTATCAATGGAGTTTGCATATGTGTAAATCTGCCTGCATGTGCAAACCAATGAAAATCACACAAAAGCGAAATCATTCTATCAGTCTGATTTTGCTTTTTTAGGGTACCCTATGTGTAACTAAATACACATTTGAGGTACAACCTAGATTTCACTTTCATATTGTCTGCATTCTTTTCAGGTCTAACACCCAGGGTCAGTGGACAACCATCTGCCACTCAAGATACCTCCACTCCAGACCAGGATCAAGCCTTCAGTGAAGACTCCACACCTGCATGACAGATGATCAGGAGCAGCTGAAACCACATCTCAGCCTATGGATATCTCCTCTTCCTGTTTACAGATTAATTTATACAAATTGTGTGCCCTCCAGTCCTAGCTGCTGATGAGACAACACCAAGACCCCCTCCAGTCATGCCAGGACCCTGTGAGATGGGCCACACTGCCTCAAGGGCACAGGGTAGTGGGGGTAAGGATCATGGGAGGGAATCTGTGGGCCAGAAAAGTGAGGCCACTGGCATCATTGTCAGCCAGAACACCATTTCCAGAGTATACAGAGTAGTACAAGATTCCAAAGACGTGATGGGCTAGGTCATAACTGAGCTCCAGGAGATCAAGGAGGTGCAGAGGGAGTTCATGTTGGAAATTTGCAACCATAATGACAAAATGAGCTCCCTGACTGGGGTGCTTTTTGCTATATATCACCACATGTGCAGGGATTTTCCCATACCATCTGCCCCTTTCTGTGGTCCTTCTATATCTGGACCAAGTACACCAATGCCAGCCACAGACAGGGAGGCCCTGTGACATGAAGATCCTGGTCCTCCCACTCCAGTCCCTGCACCTGACTCCAAGACTGTTGTTGCATTTTTTGTGGCATTACATTTTTCATGTCTGTCTTCCCCCATCATTTTGTCAGTTCTATTGAACAATTAGTTGCAAAGGAAAAGTAGAAATGACAAACAAAACATTCAAACAAAACAAATCAAAATCCCAATGCATGATGTCATACATTTGTAGGTAACAAGTCTTTGACAAACTCAGAGCTGAGCTTCACAAACCATGTATAACCCAAATAGTCTGTGCCATTTAGAGGTTGACACTCCATGTCTTTGACACCATGGAAGAAAGGAAATATTACATGAGATTGAGATAAATAGACAAACTATTATTCATGCATGATCTAAGCTGCAGCCAGACATCCTGCCCTCACAATAGGAATCCTACATCAATAACACCAATAGTATACATCATGGCAGCAACACAATGTGAAGCCACATGACGATTACAGGACACTGTGTCAGTATATGGTGCTATGTCACATCCACCATTCAGTGGTGTGATTTAAATAAATATGGTTCTATCAGCTGTGAGGAGACACATCAACAGCTTCCTACACTGAACACAAATTGAAGATTTAGCCAATTTGAAGAAAGGCCAGTATGCTATGGCCTTACATAGACATGGGGTTAGAGCATGTTAAGTAGCACATATTGCCTTGATGGAAACATCCCACAGAATACAGGTCTGATACAATCTCAAGAACTTCCATTCAATCACAGTGCATTTTGTCTTAGTGGGTGTCTGTCCCAGGATCATCACATGTTAACTTTGTACATTCTAACCACAATATATCACTGCAAATGCAACAACTTTGAAATGTCCACATGAAGATGACATGGTAAAGGACTCTGAAGAAGAATAACAAGGGAAAATTAATGACTTTGCATACACATTTTGGCTTAAATGATGAGTTATGAGGACACATATGTTACTCAGCACAAGCAAAGATAATCTATGTCATTAAACACAGTAGTCAATATATGGAATCCCTGATCCAAACACATCTTTGCCTTGGACTTTCCTGAACTGATCATTCCTACCAAATTACCATTGCAGACTGATATGTTCACTATGTCACAAGTTGTTCTGACATTGGAGGTTACAATATGTGTAGGTACACCTGCACTCAGATGAAGACGTGATCAATAACGTCTTGGTGTAGGTCAATTCCTTCTTATTCACCACAGTCATCTGATTGGGCATTTTAACATCCTCACCCAGCGGCTCTTCACAGTCTCCATCCTCTGCGATGAATGTGATGTTCTGTCATAGGGCGATATTGTGCAACATTCAGCAGGCAACCGTAATTTGGCACACCTTATCGGGTAAGTAGAGGAAGGCTCCAACGGTCTTGTCCAGGCACCTGAAACTGATCTTCAGGGGCCCAAAATCCTGCTTCACTAGCCTCTGTGTTCTTCCATGAGCCTCATTGAAGTGGACTTCCCCTGGCATTGTGGTATGTTAGGATAAGCTGAGTCTTCTACTTGGAAGCACTATATCAATAAATTAATATAATATCACTCCCTTGTACCTTCCTAAACTAGGATTAAAGCAAATGGTTCTCTAGTCATATTGCACTTACAAACAAGCCTGGCCCTCTCAGCTCCAAGTTGTGAGATTTGCAGGGGTATGGCACTGTTCGGTAATAGAAAGGAATCATGTGTCGACCAAGGAAAGCAGGCACACACATTTGAGAGGCACAAATTCGATAAGCAGACAACGTGCACATTAATGGAATGGAAGTTTTTCTTATTGTAGGACACCTGTTCCCTTAAGTGTGGTGGCACCAAGGCAATATGCGTGTCATCTATTGTTCCAACCACATGTGGTAGGACACCCAAAGCATAAAATTCTCCCTTCACAGTGGACAAATCCTGTTGTTGTGGAAACTGGATCTAGCTGTTGATGAGTCTCAGCATTGAAAAAAGGACTTCTTGTAGCACACCATTGAAAGTTGGGTGGGACATTCCTCCAGATACTGCCACAGTGTATTGACAAGAGCCAGTAGCCACAAAATGAAGTGCTGCTAAGAGTTTCACTACTGATGTTATTGCTGTTTTATTCCTATTGTGAGGCATGTGATCAGGCTTCAGCTGGTTACACAAATCAGGGATAGTTGGCCTATTCAACCGAAAGTTCTTAAAAACATCCCTTTCTTCCATGGCAGCAAGGTCTAGAAATGGCCTGAGGACATGAGGCTGTCATCTCCTACCCATGTCTGGGTTCAAATGTATGCATGTATGAAAAAGAAAGTAAAAGCTTAAATGGCCAAACCATACTTTGATAATCAACACATATCTTATGCCTTGGTAATATTAGGAATCTCATTGAGTCATATATGTACACATATTCCCTCATTACAACCCTGGCAGTTGGTGATAAAGCAGCTGTAATACCGCCAACAGGCCGGCGGTAATAAATATGAAATTATGACCACAGCAGAAACTGCTCAGACAGACACTTTAACACACCGACTGCCAGGGCAAAATCAACAGGCACCATGGCGGTAACCGCCTACAGCCAGACGAAAGACAATGTCCCGCCCACTGTATTATGAAACACCAATCTGCCTCCTTTTCCGGGGCGGTACCAATGACATAAAAAGCCTGGCGGAAACACTACACGGAAGAGAATCGACTCACCTCTGGACACTCAAGGAGGAACCACGCCGCTACGGAGCCCGAGTTGCATGAGTTCCCCATGATCTTCTACCTTCTGCTCCACTACGAACACCAACACCGGTGAAGACGACCACAGTGAGTACTGCCACCTAGCACACAGGGCAGGGGGTGAGGAAAAAGAGAGTGACACACACACGCAACACACAACACCTCCATCCCCAACACCATACACAAAAGCAGATGCACAAATATTACATATTCACCCTGTACCCCTCAGAAATAATGCAAGGACAAAATGAATGGATTAAAGTGAGTGTAATAAGATAAATATAGTAGCAATACGTGCATCCAATTCAACAAGTATATACATATTTACAAATGTAGGGACACTGCCCAGTCCTCAATGTCTGTGGGCCACAGGGCCACATCACATAGTCCAAGGCCCCACCTCACTCCTGCAACAACACGGAGAGAACACACTGCAGGGGCATCAGGTCTAAAATAGAAAGGCACCTCAGTGGGATGGGGAATGGGGGGCACCTCAGCCGGAAGATGGTACAACGTCACTGGTCCTGGAGGGGGCAACATGCCCATCACTCTGTCCTGGTGAGTGGAAGGCCACAGTCTCTCAAGTGGGTGACTTGCCCACTGGCTCTGGAGGGGGCAACATGTGCTGTTCTTTGTTCTGGAGAGTGCAAGGCCACAGTCTCTCAAGTGAGTGACTTGCCCACATGTTCCGGAGGGGGCAACATGCCCATTGCTCTTTGTCCTGGTGAGTGCAAGACCACAGTCTCTCATGTGGGTGACATGCCCACTGACTCTGGAGGGGGCAACATGTCCTGTGCTTGGTCCTGGGGAGTTCAAGGCCACAGTCTCTCAAGTGGGTGACTTGCCCACTGGCTCTGGAAGGGGCAACATGCCCTCTAGTTGGTCCTGGTGAGTGCAAGGCCACAGACTCTCAACTGGTTCTGGAAGGGGCATTGTGCCCAGTGAGCTTCATCCTGTGGAGGAGGGGTGAGTGGATGGCTTCTCCACTGGTTCTGGAGGCGGCATTGAGCCCAGTGAGCTTCATACTGGGAAGAATGGGGTGAGTGGATGGGTTCTCCACTGGTTCTGGAGGCGGCATTGTGCCCGGTGAGCTTCATCCTGGGGAGGATGGGGTGAGTGGATGGCTTTTCCACTGGTTCTGGAGGGGGCATTGTACTCAGTGAGCTTTATACTGGGGAGGATTGGGTGAGTGGATGGCTTCTCCACTGGTTCTGGAGGGGGCATTGTGCCCAGTGAGCAGCATCCTGTGGAGGATGGGGTGAGTGGATGGCATCTCCACTGGTTCTGGAAGGGGCATTGTGCCCAGTGAGCTTCATCCTGGGGTGGATGTGGTGAGTGGATGGCTTCTTCCACTGGTTCTGGGGGGGCATTGTGCCCAGTGATGCTGATCTTGGGGAGGGCAAGGTCACAGTCTCTCAGCTGAGTGTCAGACCCACAGGATTTGCTGGGGCCAGGCCGCACAACAGCCCATGGACGCAGGACTACACACTGTCCGCCGGTGGTGACAGCTGCCCAGTGGTGGTAGTGGTGCTGCTGGTGGAGCTGGCAGTGGTGGGTGGACACTCCAGCCTTTCCTCTGCAGCCTCGGACAGCTGCACCACCATGGTTGGTGGTGGGGGCTCTTACTGAGTCCGTGCACCTGGCCCCTTGTCTTTCCTGCCGGCTGTTGCAGGCCCCTTGCCCCTCCTTCCTGAAGCTGGGGCTGCCTCCTTGCCCTTCCTTTCTGCAGCTGGGGCTGCCTCCTTGCCCTTCCATCCTGCAGCTGGGGTTGACTCCTTACCCTTCCGTCCTGTAGCTGGTGCTGCCTCCTTGGCCTTCCATCCTGCAGCTAGGGCTGACTCCTTGCCCTTCCTCAATGCACTTGGGGCTGGCACCCTGTCCGTCTGCCTGGCTGGTAGCCGGGATCCTTTCCCATCTGGAGTAGTTGGGGACACTACTGTGCCTATGGACTGCATGGCTGACGTGCTTGCCTGGGGTTTGACCTCCGTGGCATGACGTGAGGGACAGGGGGAGGGTAGAGGTCAATGGTGGAGAGGAAAAGCTCCTTTGGGACATTGGGGCGGGAAGAGGGAGATGGTTTGGGAGTGGAGGAAAAGAGAGTGATGGTAGAAGGTGTCTGCCTGCTGATTGTGGGTGCAAGTGCATGGGCTGGATGCTGTTGTGCGGTAGATGGCTGTTGTGTGTCTGAGTGCTTGTGTTTGTGTACTTTAGGAGGAAGGGGCACAGACACAGTGGGAGAGGAAACAGGGGACGTGTGCATGGAAGTGGGGGTGATAACGGCCAGTGAGGGGCGTGTGCTGTTAGGTGTGCTGGTGATGGGGGTGGTGGATGAGGATGTACTGCATGCGGGTGTGAGTGAGACAAAACTGGGAGGGAGGTGGACGAGGAGCAGGAGGGGAGCACAGTAGAGGCAGTGGATTTTGGTGTGTCTGATTCTGGATGGTGTTTGTGTGAGTGCCTGTGAAATGAAGTGTGGTGCTTGTGTGTTGACCTGGGTGCATGCTGGTCTGACTGTGTGCTTGGGATAGGTTGGGATTGAGGGGAATGGTATTGGGTAGAAGAGGTTGGAGGGGGAGGCTAGAAACAGGGACAATGGCTGCCATCAGAGACAAGGCCATAGCCTGGATTGATCTATGTTAGGTCGCCATGCCAGTGTGAATGCCCTCCAGGAATGAATTTGTCTGTTGCATTTGGGATACCAGCCCCTGGATGGCATTCACAATGGTTGAGTGCCCAACAGAGATGTACCGCAGGAGCTCAATAGACTCCTCACTCAGGGCAGCAGGGCTAACTGGGGATAAGGAGATGCCCACCCTCCCGGGTGAGCGGGCATGGGAAACTTGCAGAGGGGCTGCTGGGAGGGCAGTGCTGGTACAGGGGGTGGTGGCTGTACCTATAGCTGGGGTGGGAACAGAAGTGTCTGCCACCACCAGGGAGCTCCCATCGGAGGAGTTATCTGTGTCTGAACGATCCCCACCTGTCTCTGCTGTGGTGCTCCCCTCGCCTTCCGTCCCACTGGTGCCCTCACCGTTGGTGGATTCGGTCTCTTGGATTTTGTGGGATGCAGCTCCCTTCATTACCGGTGCCTCTGATCCTCTGCCAGATGTTACTAATGCACATAAGGACAGGGTGACAAAACATAAAGGGGGGGACACAAAGGATACACTTGGTCAACGGCGCCAAAAACACCACTGTTGGCATAAACAACAGATTCACACACAGGGAGCAGCCCTATGCACTAGGCAATGCACTACCAGTCACAATGCTAGCCACCAGGCAATGGGTAGGGGCACCTAACTCCAAGTGCAGCATACCTGAGACCCACAGACCCGTGCCCAGTAGTGGATGCCTACTAGGAGTACTTTCACGTCAGAACCCTCCCCAACACAGGACTAACCCAGTAATACCAGGCCTGGCCTAGGGGCACCCACAGGGCCCACCCCCCAACCAGATCCCACCCAACCAGGCGCAAGTTGTATATTGGGGCACTGTACTCACCCCCTTGTTGCTGCTGAGATGCCCGCAAGCGCCCATCCAGCTCCAGAAAGGCCACCGCCAGTATGCAGGCCATCAGGGGGGTCAGGGTTCGATGGGCACCCCTTCCTCATTGGGAGGCCATTCTCAGCTGGGCCTCCGAGGTCTCCCGTGCCCAGCATCTCAGATCCTCCCACCGTTTCCATCAGTGGGTGCTTTGCCTGCCGTAGACCCCCATGGTCGCATGTCCTTGGCGATGGCACGCTATATACCCTTCTTTTGATGGGCGCTGGCCTGCAGGGAAATGCACACAGGGAAAGGTATTAGTACGACCGTCCTGCCTGTTACACTCATGGCCCACCATGCCCCTTCCCATCCCCATTAGCACAGACATGGCATACCATACATGCTGCACACTGCCCAGGGCCCACCCACCACCCACACCCTACATGAGCCCTTCACACACAGCACTCCATGCATTCATGCACCATGCATCGTGTCCACGATGTACTCACCTGTTGGTCTGGAGGCCCATACAGCATTCGGTACTGAGGTAGGACCCCATTCACCAGTCTCTCCAACTCCGCCGAGGTGAAGTCAGGGTCCCTTTCCCCAATCACACGAGCCATGGTCAGTTCCAGACACAGGTCACAGCAGCACATGCATTGTAGGTCCTCTCCCGTTGAAGGTCAGGTAGCAAGTGAGTGAACAGATAGAAAATGGTGGTGACATCCGCGGCAGTGCATACAGTCACCGCCGGCGTACATCACCATTGGCCACTGTGCCCCATAGGGCCTAATGTTAACCAATGAGGAGTTGCACCGCGGTTTTCGACCGCTTCCCGCATCGTCGCACAACATCAGCGGAGTTACCTCATTTCCACCTGTCCCTCCATACAGGACAGGCGGACGCCATTTCAGGGGGGAGCAGGCCATGGGTCCTAACTGCGTCACAGTACGCAAATGCACCATTTGGACATCTCCAACAAAATACTGTTACAATCACAACATGCATTGAACTGTAGTGGTTGGTATTAAGAGATAATAACCAGCTGCTCACTATTTTACCCCATAGTTTGCAACCGCTGAGGATGAATAGGAGATGGAGACATCCCCGTGTACATACCTCTGGTGGACTCAATGGAAGACAGGCACATTATCCTCACCTATTATCTTGACAGGGCTACAATCATACGAGCTGTGTGCCCAATTAGAGCATGACCTAATCTCTGACATCCGTCACCCCACCTGGATCCCTCCCTCTTGTGCAAGTGCTATCAGTGCTCCATTTCCTGGCAGCTGGCTCTTTCCAAGTGACAGTGGGCTTGGCCACAGGAATGTCTCAGCCAATGTTCTCAATAGTGCTGACCAGAGTGTTGTCTGCCCTGATTAAACACATGTGCAGCTACATTGTTTCCCCCCAGGTGGAAGATTTGGCCACAGTGAAAACTGAGACATATCCCCAACATCATTTTTCCCATACCCGGCGAAATGAACAGGTGTTCAGAAATCGAAAAAGCTTTCACTCCATGAATGTGCAGATGGTGTGCCTGGCGGACCAGTACATCTCCCATGTCAATGCAAAGTATCCTTGGCCTGTGCATCATGCCTTTATCCTGAAGAATAGCAGCATCCCAAATGTGATGGCTCAACTCCAAAGGCACAGGGTGTGGCTAATAGGTGAGCCCTGGTTCCCACCTAGTATATGTTGGTGTATGGGTATGGTGTGAGCCCTAAGGGTTAGTGTGTGGCTAACAGATGTCCGTCAATATTTGCAGGTGACTCTGGTTACCCCAACCTCTCATGGCTACTGACCCCTGTGAGGAATCCTTGGACAAAGGCAGAGGAACGTTACAATGAGGAAATTGGGCAAGCAAGAAGAAGTATAGAGAGGGCCTTTGGCCTCCTGAAGGGCAGGTTTTGTTGCCTCCATCTAACAGGTGGATCCCTGTGCTACTCACCCAAGAAGGTCTGCCAGATCATCGTGGCATGTTGTATGTTGCACAACCATGCCTTGCGTCTCCAGGTGCCTTTTCTGCAGGAGGAGGAGGAGGCTGGAGAAGGCAGTGTGGCAGCAGTGGACCCTGTGAACAGTGAAGATGAGGAGGCAGAGGATGAGGACAACAGAAGTGCAATACTTCCAATGACACACAGGTAAGAAAGTGTAACTTCACATTTAATTGACAGTTTTGTGTTTGACATTGTGACTGGCAGGATGTTTTTCCTACTTCTACGGCCACTCACTGTACCCTTTGGCATCTCTATTTGCAGATATTTGTGCTCCACTATCAATCCTGGTGTGTTGACTGCAGCCAACTATAGGCCTTTCCTATGTATACATTACTGTACAGTTGAATTGCAATGTTTAAATCTGGATAAACAAATACATACTTAAATCATTTGACATACTCCATATTAGTATTTTTTCAAAGGGTGTTTATTTAAGTGCTAAGAAGTAGAGGGGCTAGTGAAATGGGCTGGGTTGATGATGGAAGAAAGTCCAGGTTAGAGTCCAGTCTGTTTGTATCATAGGTGCATTGTCCAAGGGGGCATAGGAGGGGGAGCAATGGCAGTTCAAGGTGGACAGGGTGAAAGAGTGGGACACAAGGGTGACAATTAGGTGAGTCTTATTTCCTGGCGGGGTCTTGGCAATTGGATCACAGGGCACATTTGCAGGGTGGTTCTCCTTCTGTAGGGGGAGGGATGCTGGTAGCCTGTTGGTCCTGTGGCGCGGTCTCCTGTCCACTAGCGGCAGCGGAGGTGGAGGGATGTTCATCGGTTTGGCTACTGTCAGGGGCCCCGTGGTGTGCCACTGCCTCCCTCATAGTGTTGGCCATGTCTGCCAGCACCCCTGCAATGGAGACCAGGGTGGTGTTGATGTCCTTCAAGTCATCCCTGATCCCCAGGTACTGTCCCTCCTGCAGCCGCATGTTCTCCTGTCACTTGTCCAGTATCTGGCCCAGCGTATCCTGGGAATGTTGGTATGCTCCCAGGATTGCGGTGTGTCCCTCCTGGAGAGTCGGTTCCCTGGGCCTGTCCTCCCCCTGTCGCACAGCAGTCCTCCCAGCTTCCCTGTTGTCCTGTGCCTCTGTCCTCTGAACTGTGTGCCAACTGCCACTGACCCCAGGCCTCTGATTGTCCTGTGTTTGTGGGGCGGCCTGGGGTCCCTGTAGTGGTGGACACACTGCTGATTGATGTGTCCTGTGGACAGCGCTATGGGCTCGCTGGGTGGGTGCTGTGGTGGTGTTTCCTGAGGGGGAGGCTCAGTGGTAGTGTGTGACTGTGCCTGGGTAACCGACTGTCCGGAGATCCCTGATGGGCCTGGTTGGTCCACCAGATCCAGGCGACCAGGGCTGCTGTCATCACTGTGGGCCTCTTCTGGAGGGGACTGGATGGCATCTCTTCTCAGATGACATTGGCTGGGGCACCTGTGGGGATTTGAATGCAGTGCTATTGTTTCCGCGTGTGACATATTGTGCATGGGTGTGTTGTCCTCTATCGTTGTTGTTGCCTTGGCAGATTTGCCATTGTGTGAGTTGCAATTTGGTGGGCTAGGTGATTCTCTCAAGTGTGCATGCAGTGGTGTTGCATGCAGGGCTTGATATTGGGATGAGTGGGTTGGGATGGTGGGGTATGTGGGAGGTGGTAAAGTGATGGGAGTGAGGGTAAGGGTAGGGGTTTGTGATGGCATGTAGGTGGGGGGAGTGATAGTAATATAGATTTGACCTGAGTTTAGTCCTCCTCCTACTCCTGCCAGGCCCTCAGGATGCATGATTGCCAAGATTTGCTCCTCCCATGTTGTTAGTTGTGGTGGAGGAGGTGGGGATCCACTGCCATTCCTCTGTACAGCTATTTGGTGTCTTGCTGCCACGGAATGCACCTTCCCCCATAGGTCGTTCCACCTCTTCCTGATGTCATCCTTTGTTCTGAGGTGCTGTCCCATGGTGTTGACCCTCTCCACGATTCTCCGCCATAGCTCTATCTTCCTAGCAATGGATGTCTGTTGCACCTGTGATTCAAAAATCTGTGGCTTTACCCAGATGATTTCCTCCACCATAACCCTTAGCTCCTCCTCTGAGAACCTGGGGTGTCGTTGTGGTGCCATGGGTGTAGTGTGAGTGGTGTGGGTGATGGTGTGTGGGGTGATGTTTGGGATGTGTGATGTAAGGTGCGTGGATGGTGTATAGGTGATGGTGTTATGTGGCTCTGGCTGTGTGGGTGCTCTTGCTGAATCTCTCTCTTGTGGCAATTATTTCCATTTGTAAAGAGATGTGGGTAGTGTGGGTGGGTGTTTTATAGCGGTGTGTGTGTGTGGGTGTGATGGGTGTATGGGTGTCAGGTGTATGTAGTTTGAATTGTCCAATGTGGTGTACTTTTGTTTGAGTGTGTGTATTCTGAGTGCAGCTGTATGTACTGTCAATGGTTTACCGCCATCGAATGTCTGCCGCAGTGATTCATGGGTCTGTTGGCGTAATGGTGTGGGTTTGGATCCCACCAGTTTATCACTGACCTTTGAGCTGGAGGACTTGTATGTGTGACTGTATAGTGATGGATTGACATGTGTGTGTGTGTGTGTGTATGTATGGTTGTACAGTGATGGATTGACATGTGTGTGTCATAATATGAGGGCCATAATGTTATCAATTTATTTTTACCTTAAAAATCACTTTTTTTACATGTCTATTTTTTATTATGTGCAAATAATACATTTGAAATGTATTATTTCCACATATATTTTCTTTTTTTTTTTCAAAATACCGTCAACAGAGGTATTACTTCCCCAGTACTACTACTGATATCAAACACAGTCACGGTTCACATTTTAATGTGTCATATCTTGGCAAAAACATCTTTATAGACTTTATCCTCTATTTTGAGTGCTGGTGATGCACTAGCAATTTAAAAATACATAGCTTCATACCCTAAAATGGTGGCTGCCTGTTAGGACTCACACTCACACATGCACACTTCTTGCTGCACCCTCACAAAATAAATCAGCATGTAGGAAGAACAATGAAACATGCCATGAATGTGTTTACAGCACATCACTTCCCTGTAACTTGTGAGGAACACTACATTGCATGTTTGTTTATATTGATGAAAGGAAGTGTTGTTCCATTTCTGAACTGTGTGCCAAGTGGTTCAAATTCCTTCATATGAATCATCAGAAGTGTTTGATGACTCATCACCAGCATGTGTCTGATGACTTATCACCAGTCTATAAGTAGAACTGCCAAGGTGTTTTTTGTGCTTGGCTTTAAGTCTTCTTTCACTCGCAGGTGTTCTCGGTTCAGATAGAGTTTCTGTGATTCTTTCTGGAGTCATCATTTTAGTGCAAGGCTTCATCAGAGCTTCCTCTCTTGAGCGGATTACTTTTGCAGCAGCTGGAGAATTTAATAACAGCATTCCGTCTCCCTCAAATAATTGAAAACATTCTAGGAGAGGTCAGTTCATGAGTAATCCCCCTTCTCGTTCCCCTGTTTTCAACCTTCTCGAGGTCAGTGATCTTTTGGTGCATTATAAAAAACATGTGTTGATGCTGAGAAAACCGTGATGATATTTTCCAAAGACAGCTTGAGAATTATTTTTAAAAGCAGCATTCAAGTTGTGTTGTGAACTCCTGAAAGCACCGCTCGATATCTATGCGAACTTAAGCATTTATTCTGATTGATTTGGAGTGAATCTATTGTGTGCAAAAGAATAAAAAAAGACAAATTTATAAGTTTGATTTTATAACAATTTTGTTGTGAGTTACAAAAGCATGCTTAAGAGTTGAGCAATTAAGTGCTAATAATTATTGTGAGTTTGCTGAAAGACTCAGTGATTGCCCAATCAAATGATAATAATGATTGTTATTTTGCTGAAAGACTGATATTTGTAGATCTTTTGTTTTTGCACCAAGCCCTGAGGCAACTTTGTTAAAACAACAGTGACACTACTTCATGAACCAGTGTTTTGTTTCTCTTCCCTTCCCAAATCCCTCTTCCATATCCCTTTCCCCGGGAGGCTATTCACTCGTTCCCTGTTCTTTTCAGATACGAGAGAATAGTCTGTAGGGGTGAGGGTTTCATTCTCTTCTCTCCCGCGGAACCTGGATTTCAGATGAGTGGACATGGTATTGTCTCTGCCTGACCTTTCTGTCAGGACATTTGCTACCCAAAGGCCGTCGGTAGCAAAGTTAACAGCGTAGTAGGTGGAACACTCCACGACAGACCCTGCCATAGTCTAACGTGAGTGACGGCTATGCAGGAAAGCCAATGGCTATGTCTCTCTGTCACAGATTGCATCAGCCGTGTACTTGTATGCGGTGTATTGTAAAAAGCTCACTTGCCTCCTAACACTGCAGCCATCAGGACCTCCTCATTTTTTTACCAACCTCTTGGAACCTGGATGCTGGGCAAAGCAGGTGACAGGGCCCTTGCCTTCTCCCTAGAGGAGCTGGATCTCCTCACCAGGGAGGTCCTGTTCCTGTACTACCGGCTGTATAGGAACATTTGCCAAAGTGGGAAATATTTGCCAAAGTGACTTGTTCTCTCTTTGTCCACAGGCTATTTGGTCCCTTTTTGTTCATTAGTGAAGTGTTGTGAATCGAAAGTAGTGAACTGAATGATTTAGCTGAGTACAGGCTACTTTTTGGGAATGTTAGAAATGTCTGTTCATTGGAATGAAAAGTCACCTGTAAAAATTAGCTGAGTTTTCAGTTGATGTTTCCAGGTTTAATGAGACAAAATGCAGGCCTCTTACTTCCAGTGGCTAGTAGGCACTGGACCAATAGTTTAAGTGGAAATATACAGCCCAGGTCAAAATGGTGGACATCTAAATTCCAAGTAGAATCTTTAAAGTTATGGAGTTGTCTGATGCTGTTCTTCCATGTGAATGTACATGCATTATTTTGGAATTGGAGCAACATAATTTTTTTAATATGTTATGGTGCAACATTTGGAGAAAGGTATTTCCTGTGCTTCCAGTCTAACTGACACAGGCATTCAACCAGCCATAAAAGTATGTCACATTAATACATACACTTGTTTATATATAACCAAAAACCATGCTCTCCTTGAAACATTGCAGCCCCCCCATCCCATCACTGTATGTGGTGCAAATCATAGTATCTGACTTTAAGAAGGTTAGGTCTGCAGAAAATTTAGGTGTGTGTGGTTATGTGCAAATAACATACAGGTTGTTTAGTCTTTAGTAGTTCACAATGAGTTGGACTAATCTGGAGAGGGTCTTACTACGTGACGAGTGTCCTATCCCTTGCTTATATGGTGGATGTGTCCTCTATTGGTAACATGAGGAAACAAATGTTGAGGCTACTTCACAGATCACTGCAAATTAGTGTTTCTTAGTATCTTCAAAATGTTTGTATATAATCAGTGGTGAGTCTTCTAGCAATGCAAGTGAGAGCTGGTACTAAATTCTGTGAATGCACTACAGGCAAACAAAATCCTATAAAACCTCTTTTGTTGTTATTTTTTCTCATCCACACAGGTCAATGCTAATAAGAAGCGTGATATGTGAAAGGCGATCACAAAGAAGGTGCGGACCCTGTGGGTCTTTAAGCAGTACAGCCTGAATTGCAGGAAGAGGTGGGAGGACCTCTGACACTGGACCAGAAAGTCAGCAGAAGTCCAGCTTGGCCAGGCCTCTCAATGAGGCAAGCACATGTGACGCAGCTTGACCCACCTAATGGCCAGCATCCTTACTGTGGCCTACCCGGAGTTGATGGGCAGTTGAGGTCCCAACAGTAGCATCAAGTGGATGAGTTATTCTATGTAGCTAATCTTGTTGTTTATCCTTTTTTATTTACAGCGATGTTGTTTGGCATTAACATGACGGTTGGCACACATATAACGCAGACAAGGATTTTAGGAGGTGTACGTTTCTCAGAGAGTGTCTGATGCTGTGTTTGAAATATAATTTTCTGCTTAGTTTTGCCACTAGATTCCACATCACAAGCCAAATACTGTTTTGAACAGAGACATGGGAGCATGCGAAAAAGGGGTACCTGCATTTTCTCCATTTTATGAGGGACTTTTGTACCAAACATGTCCCACTTCAGGATAAGGTCAGGTGCAATGCTCCATGTTAGAAATGGGGTCTTTGGTTGACAGTCAGGTTACCCCCTGTTCAAGCAAGGACCCTCACTCTAGTTAGGATAAAAGAGAATCACCCTCAGCTAACCCCTGCTTACCCCCTTGGTAGCTTGGCAGAGCAGTAGGCTTAACCTCAGAGTGCTGGGCGTAAAGTATTTGTACCAACACACACAGTAACTTAATGAAAACACTACAAAATGACACAACACCAGTTTAGAAAAATAGGAAATATTTATCTAGACAAAACAAGACCAAAACGACAAAAATCCAACATACACAAGTCAAGTTATGATTTTTAAAAGGTTTAAAATAAAAAGAGTCTTTAGGTAGTTGTAACACCACACTAGCGCTGCTAGCGTGTAAATGTACCTGGTTTGCGGCAAAAATAACCCCGCACGGGCGGTGTGCGTCGAAAATAACCCGGCACGGGTATATGCGTCGAAAACAGCTCGGCTCGGCGAGGCGCGTCGAAAAAGCCAGCCACGCGACGGCCCGAAGTCCCGCGGCGCTGGTTGCGATCTCTCAGCCTTCGTCAGCGATGCTGCGCGTCGTTTCTCCTGCTCCGGGCGTCGATTCTCCGGTCGCGTTTCCAGCGGCGTCGTTTCTCAGCTGCGGAGCCGGCGTCGCGTCGTTTTCTCAGCCGCGATCGGGTTCGCGTCGATCTTTTCTCCGCACGGTGCTCGGTGCGTGTATTTTTGTCCTTAGGCTGCCAGCCTCTCCTTTCAGGGTCCCAGGAACTGGAAGGGCACCACAGAGCAGAGTAGGGGTCTCTCCAGAGACTCCAGGTGCTGGCAGGAAGAAGTCTTTGCTATCCCTGAGACTTCAATAACAGGAGGCAAGCTCTACATCAAGCCCTTGGAGATTTCTTCTTCAAGATGGAAGGCACACAAAGTCCAGTCTTTGCCCTCTTACTCTGGCAGAAGCAGCACTGCAGGAAAGCTCCACAAAGCACAGTCACAGGCAGGGCAGCACTTGTTCCTCAGCGATCAGCTCTTCTCCAGGCAGAGGTTCCCCTTGATTCCAGAAGTGTTTCTAAAGTTTGTAAGTTTGGGTGCCCTTCTTATACCCATTTTAGTCTTTGAAGTCACCTTCCTTCAAAGGGGACTCACACCTTCTTGTGAAATCCTGCCTTGCCCAGGCAAGGCCTCAGACACACACCAGGGGGTTGGAGACAGCATTGTCAGAGGCAGGCACAGTCCTTTCAGATGAGAGTGACCACTCCACCCCTCCCTCCTAGCAGAGATGGCTAATCAGGAAATGCAGATTACACCCCAGCTCCCTTTGTGTCACTGTCTGGTGTGAGGTGAAAAACAACCCAACTGTCAAACTGACCCAGACAGGGAATCCACAAACAAGGCAGAGTCACAGAATGGTTTAAGCAAGAAAATGCTCACTTTCTAAAAGTGGCATTTTCAAACGCACAATCTCAAAATCAACTTTACTAAAAGATGCATTTTTAAATTGTGAGTTCAGGGATCCCAAACTCCACCTTTCCAACTCTTCTCTAGGGGAATCTACACTTTAATCATATTTAAAGGTAGCCCCCATATTATCCTATGAGAGAGAGACAGACCTTGCAACAGTGAAAACGAAATTGGCAGTATTTCACTGTCAGGACATATAAACCACATTACTATATGTCCTACCTTATCCATACACTGCACCCTGCCCTTGGGGCTACCTAGGGCATACCTTAGGGGTGCCTTACATGTAAGAAAAGGGAAGGTTTAGGCCTGGCAAGTGGGTACACTTGCCAAGTCGAATTTACAGTGTAAGAATACACACACAGACACTGCAGTGGCAGGTCTGAGACATGATTACAGAGCTACTTATGTGGGTGGCACAACCAGTGCTGCAGGCCCACTAGTAGCATTTGATTTACAGGCCCTGGCACCTCTAGTGCACCTTACTAGGGACTTACTAGTAATTCAAATATGCCAATCATGGATAAACCACTTACATACAATTTAAACAGGAGAGCATATGCACTTTAGCACTGGTTAGCAGTGGGAAAGTGCTCAGAGTTCAAAAGCCAACAGCAACCTGTCAGGAAAAAATAGGAGGCAGGAGGCAAAAAAGTCTGGGGATGACCCTGCAAAAGCAAAAGTCCAACACGACCCCCTACCAGCCTAAAGCCAGGGGAGAACAATCAATACCTTGATGTACTTCCCTGATTGGGGCGATAGAACAGGGACCCAGGCCCACAACAGCAGGGGCATGTTCCAGTTCTACGCCTTCCTGACTCCAGTTGGATCCCTCTGTCCATACTCTCAGGGCCCACTAAGCTAACCCATGGGGAACCCTTCTCCACATCTACAGACACCATCTGTGCAACACCTAACTTTACTTGGCTCACAGATGTATTGCAATGGGCAGATAGTACCACCAGGGCCAACACAGTGGTGTTGCCCACTCCACCCCCGGGGTGTGACTCTCGTCCTCCCCCCCCCAGGGGCAACTCTGTCCACCAGGACAGCAAGCCACAGTGGCCCCAGACAACTGTCAGGGATGAGAGCCCGACCTCAGGCCTCTCTAACCACTGTGACTGTGGAGAGTGGGGGGTGGTAGCCCCAGGTGCCTGGCACCCTTTGACCACTCTCTCTTCCACCAGGTCAGGGATGACAACCTGACCCTGGTCCTCCCCTCTGGGGCTCTGTACCCTCCCTGCAGAAGCGGCACCCCCAGAGTCAAAAACTGTCAGGGTGCTTGTAGAAGCAGTCCTGCACAATTCTTCCATCAGTGCAGGGATGTTAACCTGCAACTGATCCTCCAACCTGGGGTCTGTACCTTCAGGTTGGACCAGGGCCATGGGTGAGGCTTCCCTCCCCCTGCCCTCTCTTCTGGGGTCCTGAACCACCCAACTAGGAGTGGCCCCCCCAGAAGACAACATGGGAGGGGCACTGTTAGCAGTAGCCCCTTCCTCCAGGTCAGGGGGGACACCCTTAACCTGGCCTCCCAATCCAGGGTCTGTACCCACAGACTGGATCACTGCCTGAAAAACCAGGACTTCCTGGGGGGCATACCTACCCCCTACCAGGTCAGAGTTTACCCTCTGAACCTGGTCATCCAACCTAGGGTCACCACCCTGCGGTTGAACCACTGCCTGGCACACCAGGACTTCCAGGGGGGCACACTTACCCCCCTCAAGGGACACACTGTCCCGAAGGGCCACACAAGAGTCTGGCTGGCGCAGGTCTCCTGACCTCTGCCCATCTGACAGAGTCTGGATTCCCCCCAGCCCAGAAATGGTCTCACCAAGGTCATTCATGGGGGGCTCTGCTCTCAGAGCTGACCCCTGACCCTCCAGGTTCTCCACTGGGGTCCGCAACCCCCTCTCAACCCTCTGTCTGGACTTCTGCACCCCCTCACTAGGAGTGGTCCTGCCAGACACCAGAACTGGTGGGACGCTGGCTACAGCCGCCCCCCCAAGTTCTCCTGACACTGTGGGGTCTCCCTCAACAGAGGGCCCTATGGTACAGGCTAGGCTCCCCTCCTGGTGTTCCCGCAGGGAACCCTCCAGGACCTGGGACCGGATCTCGGGCACCTTGGGCCTCAACCCATCCCCATTCCCTCTCCTCTGAGACTGGACATGGGGTCCCTCACCCATCCCACTACACTGGGACCTACCTGGGACACTACAATCCTTCCCTACCTCACCTGGTTGGGAACTACCTAGACCACTCCTCTCAGGAGCACCCCCAAATGCCTCTTCAGACTCTCTGGTACTCACCCAGAAGTCTGCCTCCATTGTAAGCTCCCTGGGGTCAGAGAACTCACACTCCACCTGGTGTTGGCATAGCTCTGGAAAATAAGGACTAGACATATGCTCTCCAGCAATTACATCACTCAGCCCCTCACATGAATTAACCAAAGTACCCTTCACCCAACCATCCAGTGACTCTGCTTTGACAAAGCACCCCACATCACCCTCCTGAGACTGGTGAGACAGTACCTGACGGTCCCTGACACTCAACCCACACTCTTCTGGGATGTCTTCACACTCCATAACCAGGACTTCTACTTGGGGGGAACCCCTCTCCCTGTCACTCTCACCTAGAGTCAGTAGAGTGTCCCTCCCACCAGTAGGAATATGACTCCCCATGCCAGTTCCCCAATCTACCTCAGAGACCCTGTGCATCACTGGAGCTACCTCATACCCCTGAACCTCCTGGCGTGTGTTAACTCCCTCCTTCAAGTAGGGCACCACCTCTCTGGGCATGTGCACTTCTGCAGCATCACTGGATATACAATTGTTGCTGCCACCATTCCAGCTGGACTCAGCCCTCATGACTTCCAGCTCTTTCAATTTAAGCTCGTAAGCATAAATCATTTTTTTAATCTCTAAGTCCCTCCTCCTTTCTGCCAGGGCTAAGGCTCTCTTCTCCTCGGCCCTCTTAAACTCTTCCAGACTCCGGATTCGAGCTAGGAGCCTATCATCTCTTTCTGTTCCCTCCTCAGGGCCACTGCCCTCCTCCTCAGAGTAGTTATCCTCCTCAGACTCATTTGGTGGTGTTGCCTGACAACGTTTCAATTCATCCTGACACAGGGCTGACTCAAGATCCTCCCTTCTGGATTCCTTGTTCACAGCCAGTCCCCTTTCCATGCAGAATGCTTTAAGCTGCCACTTTTTATACATAGATAGGTGCCAGAAATTGACTTCCATTTCTGCAAAGGCTTCACAACCAAAAAACAAAGTCCAAAAATATTATCAATACTTCCAGGAGGACATCAGAGAACAAAAAGCAGAATCACAAGACAAGTAGTATGTGGTCACGTAGTGGTCTGAGATCAAAACAGTAGTGTACACTCAATTACTGTATGTCAAGTACAAATACAAGTCCAATCCCGACCGCTGGTCACCAATGTTAGAAATGGGGTCTTTGGTTGACAGTCAGGTTACCCCCTGTTCAAGCAAGGACCCTCACTCTAGTTAGGATAAAAGAGAATCACCCTCAGCTAACCCCTGCTTACCCCCTTGGTAGCTTGGCAGAGCAGTAGGCTTAACCTCAGAGTGCTGGGCGTAAAGTATTTGTACCAACACACACAGTAACTTAATGAAAACACTACAAAATGACACAACACCAGTTTAGAAAAATAGGAAATATTTATCTAGACAAAACAAGACCAAAACGACAAAAATCCAACATACACAAGTCAAGTTATGATTTTTAAAAGGTTTAAAATAAAAAGAGTCTTTAGGTAGTTGTAACACCACACTAGCGCTGCTAGCGTGTAAATGTACCTGGTTTGCGGCAAAAATAACCCCGCACGGGCGGTGTGCGTCGAAAATAACCCGGCACGGGTATATGCGTCGAAAACAGCTCGGCTCGGCGAGGCGCGTCGAAAAAGCCAGCCACGCGACGGCCCGAAGTCCCGCGGCGCTGGTTGCGATCTCTCAGCCTTCGTCAGCGATGCTGCGCGTCGTTTCTCCTGCTCCGGGCGTCGATTCTCCGGTCGCGTTTCCAGCGGCGTCGTTTCTCAGCTGCGGAGCCGGCGTCGCGTCGTTTTCTCAGCCGCGATCGGGTTCGCGTCGATCTTTTCTCCGCACGGTGCTCGGTGCGTGTATTTTTGTCCTTAGGCTGCCAGCCTCTCCTTTCAGGGTCCCAGGAACTGGAAGGGCACCACAGAGCAGAGTAGGGGTCTCTCCAGAGACTCCAGGTGCTGGCAGGAAGAAGTCTTTGCTATCCCTGAGACTTCAATAACAGGAGGCAAGCTCTACATCAAGCCCTTGGAGATTTCTTCTTCAAGATGGAAGGCACACAAAGTCCAGTCTTTGCCCTCTTACTCTGGCAGAAGCAGCACTGCAGGAAAGCTCCACAAAGCACAGTCACAGGCAGGGCAGCACTTGTTCCTCAGCGATCAGCTCTTCTCCAGGCAGAGGTTCCCCTTGATTCCAGAAGTGTTTCTAAAGTTTGTAAGTTTGGGTGCCCTTCTTATACCCATTTTAGTCTTTGAAGTCACCTTCCTTCAAAGGGGACTCACACCTTCTTGTGAAATCCTGCCTTGCCCAGGCAAGGCCTCAGACACACACCAGGGGGTTGGAGACAGCATTGTCAGAGGCAGGCACAGTCCTTTCAGATGAGAGTGACCACTCCACCCCTCCCTCCTAGCAGAGATGGCTAATCAGGAAATGCAGATTACACCCCAGCTCCCTTTGTGTCACTGTCTGGTGTGAGGTGAAAAACAACCCAACTGTCAAACTGACCCAGACAGGGAATCCACAAACAAGGCAGAGTCACAGAATGGTTTAAGCAAGAAAATGCTCACTTTCTAAAAGTGGCATTTTCAAACGCACAATCTCAAAATCAACTTTACTAAAAGATGCATTTTTAAATTGTGAGTTCAGGGATCCCAAACTCCACCTGTCCAACTCTTCTCTAGGGGAATCTACACTTTAATCATATTTAAAGGTAGCCCCCATATTATCCTATGAGAGAGAGACAGACCTTGCAACAGTGAAAACGAAATTGGCAGTATTTCACTGTCAGGACATATAAACCACATTACTATATGTCCTACCTTATCCATACACTGCACCCTGCCCTTGGGGCTACCTAGGGCATACCTTAGGGGTGCCTTACATGTAAGAAAAGGGAAGGTTTAGGCCTGGCAAGTGGGTACACTTGCCAAGTCGAATTTACAGTGTAAGAATACACACACAGACACTGCAGTGGCAGGTCTGAGACATGATTACAGAGCTACTTATGTGGGTGGCACAACCAGTGCTGCAGGCCCACTAGTAGCATTTGATTTACAGGCCCTGGCACCTCTAGTGCACCTTACTAGGGACTTACTAGTAATTCAAATATGCCAATCATGGATAAACCACTTACATACAATTTAAACAGGAGAGCATATGCACTTTAGCACTGGTTAGCAGTGGGAAAGTGCTCAGAGTTCAAAAGCCAACAGCAACCTGTCAGGAAAAAATAGGAGGCAGGAGGCAAAAAAGTCTGGGGATGACCCTGCAAAAGCAAAAGTCCAACACTCCATAATAGATGTGAGTAGGTAAGGTAGGCCCTATTACTGGTGAAACGGTATAGTAACCTCTTGTGAGACAGTTGCTGTGTCAAACTTTATATTGGTAAGCTGGAACTATGAAAGTATGATCATGAGCACCCGCATCAAAATGACTGTAAATGTGTACAATGGCATAATTCCTTATCTGAAATCTGTTAGAAAAATGTTTCCAAAGCAAAATTTTGTTCATTTCATGTACAGAGTAGTTGATTGTCATGACGACTCATCCTTCCCAAATGTGCATGTAAGCCAGTCTGTGTCAACCAACATGAATTTTCATGCCAGAATGTCTTGATTAAAACAGTCAGGAATGAGTCTTCATTGGTGATGTAACTCGTACCCCAAATGACATTTAAGTGTCCTTAGTTATGTCCAGATGGGAAAACAATGATGGTGAGCAAAGTTATACATGAAATGACAATTGCAGATGGAAGGGTCCAGCTTCCATTATCTGGGGCATAATTAGTTCATGCTTTTTTGTTCCATATATGGGTTTTAATTAAAGCTACATATGTGCTACTGCGCTGCTTAGCTCTTTGATTACATATAGGGTCTTAACCATTATTACACATGCAACAATCAACAACTGGGCAACATTATTTTGGAGCGATGTTTGATATTGAGTCATGTTTGCTTTATGCTCATTCACTCTTTGGCTCATGAATAATGTTCACATGCCCTGTTGCACTAGACAAAAATGTATTACAATTGTGTTTGGTTTACCTATTACCTGTAGTACTGAAGGGTCTAGTGGAATGTGCATATGGGGTTTTTATTTATTAGGCAAACTTTGAATACACTATTCGCAAATACAAACAAATACACTTTTTTTAGATGCAGGATGTACAAATTGATGCAGACAACATTTTTTTATTCCATTTTATATAGTGATATTTGTTATGTTTGGTAGGTACAAATCATGCAATAGTTACTTTGAATTTTGCACAGCACACAATTAGTAGTCATAATGGTGTGGTTTATTTATATCTTATAGATATTTCCGATTTTTTAAAT
Source organism: Pleurodeles waltl (assembly GCF_031143425.1). Taxonomy (NCBI): domain Eukaryota; kingdom Metazoa; phylum Chordata; class Amphibia; order Caudata; family Salamandridae; genus Pleurodeles; species Pleurodeles waltl. The sequence goes on from NC_090446.1 coordinate 1,427,896,665, forward strand.
CTTTTGTGGAATCGTTGCCACTTATGATTAATACATGGTGATTGGTAAGACCTGTATGTAATGATTTAGGATTCGGAATGAAATCTGTCCTTTTTTTCGATAACTAAGTTTTGTTTTGGTTTTCTTGGCTTACACTATGTTTTACTGCCCTTTGTTTGCTAAGAACGCAAGGGTATGTTTTGGTGGAAAGTAGCACAACATTCAGGGTGCACTTTATCCTGGCATGGATTATAAATAATTTTATTTATATTTGACTTGACATGTTTTTCTCACCTTAATGGATACCTGGCACTCGGATATATGGAATACAGAGACTAAGCAGGCATGTATTGCCAGTGTATTACTTTTGTGGGTGGTTGCATTACATTTGTGAAGATATTGATGTATTTAAAATACATTTTGTTTGATTGTAGCACTGAGGAAGTCGTTAGTAAATGCACCACAGTGATGTTGGCTACATGTTTGGCCAGAAATAAATTGAAGATCAAGAAAATTGAAAATAAAAGAATATTTGAATACAAGGACTTGTTACAGTGAGTTGCACAGGTTTGGGTTGCTTGGAAGGTTGTTTATAATTATGTAGCAGTTTGAAAGGTCCTTTTAGCCACTTGTGAAATTGGTACACTCAAGAACTCTCTCATTAGAAAGTAATGTGTATATTGTACCAACGATCAGAAAGTAAAGGAGAAACCTCTGTCAATGAATCTGAGCCTTCCTGAGGCCATCAGTATTGCAAAATGTTTTGAACATACTGATTTGTGTGTCAAAGAAACAAAGATGACTTCTGACCCACAGAACACTAATGGATATGTGAATTTCCTTAATAAAGATGAGGAGGTGTGTAAGTTACAAGTATAGCACACCAAGCCTAAGACTGGCAGGAAGCTGAAATCTTTTAGGTGTGGTAACACAAATCACTTGGCAAATAGCCTCATGTGTACTGCATAGGGTGTGATATGCAGGAAGTGTAATAAAAGAGGTAACTTTGCTCAAGTCTGTAGGGAGGTAGAGAAAAATGTATGTTACAAGACTAGATGATAGTGAGTATGGGAACAGCAGAAAATGTATTATCAAGTAAATTCATCTTAAACAGATAGTAAATCCATCTACCATGTGACATATAGTTTGATGGTGTTAAGATTAATTTTATTATCAATTGGTGTTCCCTCTACACTCTAATTGACAGCAAACATTCCATGAGAAAATGACAGGTAAGTACTATGTTTTAGAACCCCCTGATCTCAAACCAGGAGGGCACGATAGGGGTCCCATTCCATTGAATGGCATGGTTAAATGAGGACATTCTTTGAAAACCAATACACAATATGGAACCAAAAGTCTAAACTTACACTAAAAGTGTAACTTTACTATGAGCACAGTTAGACTTTTGGCCTAAGTTTAGACTTTAGGTATAAACTTAAATCAAAAGCCTAAACTTACACCAAACGTCTGACTTTACTACGAGTAATTTTATACTTTAGGTCTAAAATTTGACTTTTAGTATAAACTTTGACTTTTGGTCCAAGTTTACCTTTGCAAATCGGGCCCATTGTTTAGACCAAAAGTCTAAGTTTAGACTTAAAGTCTAACTTTAGTCATAGTAAAGTTTACTTTTGGTCTAAGTCTAGACTTTTGGTAATAGTTTGGACCAAAAGTCTAAACTTAATCCAAAGGTCTAACTTTACTTGTTGTAAAGTTACACTTTTGGTATGCGTTTAGACGTTTTTTCTAAACTTAGACCAAAAGTCTAACTTTACTCGTATAAAGTTAGCCTTTTAGTTTAAGTTTTGACTTTTGATCTAAACTTAGATTTTTGGTCTAAGTATACCTCTGTCAATCGGGCCCTTTGTTTGTTGGCCTTAGGACTCTTTGCACTGCTAACCAGTGCTAAAGTGCTTGTGCTCACACCCCTAAAAATAGTTTAATTGGCATATATCTGATTGGCATATTTATTTATTTTACATTTAAGCCCCTTGTAGAGTGCTATACTGTTGGACCTGGCCCTTTTTACAGGGTCATCCCCAAGCTTGTTGCCTTCCTCCTCCTATTTTTTCTGATTTCTTGTTGTTGGCTCCAGGACTCTGAGCACTTTATCACTGCTGATCAGTGCTAAAGTGCAGGTGCTCTCCCTTCTAAAGTTGGTATGATTGGCTTACACCTAATTGGCACATCTAATTCACCTGTACAGTGGTATCCCTATCCCTATACCCAGGGCCTGTAAATTAAATGCTTCTAGTGGGCCTGCAGCACAGCTCACGCCACCCACAGAAGTAGCCTTTCAACTTGTGTCAGTCCTGCTAGCGCAGGGTGTGCATACACAGATTACTTCCACAGGGACATGGCATCTAAATTTACTAGCCAGGACTGGAACTCCCCTTTTACTACATGTAAGTCACCCCTAATATTGCCGCTAGCTAGCCCTATGTGTTATGTATGTAAAAGACAGGACATGGTTTCCCACTACTGTGAATGCTGCCTTTCTCATAGGATTGCATTGGAAATGCCCTACCTTATGTCTAGGTTGCATTATCTGATCTATGAGGGGTAGCATAGGCATGTTTGGTATGGTTGTAATGGTAGTAAGAAATGTTGCTTACTAGTGTAGGGTGATTTTTTAATACCATTATAGAAATGCCGCTTTTAGAAAGTTGGTATTGCTCTGTGCTTATGACTCTGTAGTTTTGCAGCTTGACTCCAATCGTCTGGGGCAGAGTGACAGTTGGGCTTTGTGCATACTTTTTAGACAGCCTGTACATGGAGAAAGTAGAGGTATCACAGAGGTGCATTTGCATACTGAATGGTCATCCTAGGCTGAGAGAAGGAGAGACACCTGCATTTATAAAGGCTGTGCCCTGGCCTTGCACAAAGGGCTTGTTTACCCCTCGCTGATGTCTGGAGCCTGTACAGGCGGAAAAATGGGACATTCATAGAACCAGTTAGGACTGATTGGAACCTTTTCTCCCTCTTTTGTAAAAGTTGTGCATAGCTGAGAATAAATACGGTGATTTTCCCCATGTACGATAGAACTAATGGACTACTGAACTGGACACAGGATGTGGCTGGAGGGACTTGCCAAGAACTGCCTTGGGACTGCAGCTGCTGTGCTGACCTGTGACCAGCTGGGTCACAGGAAGAACTGCTACTGACTGCAAACCTTTGTGCTGGCCTGTTTGCTTGTGCCCTACCGCCCTGTGCCCCCTCTTGCTGTATCCAGGGGATGGCTCCACTGCAATTTTATTTCTTGAAGTGCTGAAAGGGCGCTTGACTTGCAATCTTTTCAGTTCATGAGGAGCACTGGATTTTAAATGGAGGAGCCTGGAGAACACTGCATTTCCTTTTCCTTGCTGTTTTCAGTGCGACGGAAGAGCTGCCTGTTGCTGATTTCCCTGCGTGTGGGAAGAAAGGAGTCCAGAACGAGCGCACTCCTTGTGGTGCTCCTGGGGTGAGGAGCAATGAGGAGAGTGACCCCGGGGCACCGCCAGGCACCTGCTTTGGTGCATCACCACTGCGGCGCCCAGGAGAGGATGGGCCGCAGCCAGTAGTCGTGCGCAGCTACTGTGATTCCTCTGTGAGTGCCTCGCTTGCCAGAGGATTGTGGAGGGCTCTCCTGGCCCCGGGAGGAGAGCCTCAATAGGTTCATGGAGGGGTCCCAAGTCAGGAGGCTCATCCCACCGGTACCCCTTCCTGTTGTTGTGGCTTACAGGTGGGAGGAAAACCTCATCGAGGTCCCTCATTCACACCAGACCCATTCCTACTTTGTGACTCGTGGGCAGGAGGGAAGCCTCATAAGAGGTCCCCATTCCCACCGAGCCTCTGCTGTTCAGTTCTTAGCAGGCCGCGGTGGTGACCCTCAACGGAGGTCCCCAGTGCTGCCAATGCAGTATGATAATAGGAGCTGGCATGAGCTCCTGATGCCCCACTTTTATATTGCAACATGGTGAGATGGGCATTTTTCCTTGGTGTTTAACAGGTTATAGGGAAAGGTGCATTACTGATGTCGTCTTGTCCATGACACATGTACAAAGGGGGTATTTCATTTTTTGTGCCATTATGATAATGTCTGGGGCCCTGGTAATGTGTTGACTGCACCACGTGTATTTGTGAGTGATGTTTCTTCTTAGTTGCGGCCATGATGGGTCAGTTATGATAATGCCATGAGCGTATTGGTGATGTTTCACTTTATGTACAATCATGATATTGTCTTGGCATTTATGATGATATGCTTATTATGACATGTGCATTTTAGTAATCATGACAACCTGACTACTGCTTATGTTGCAGGATAACCAGTAACCTATGTGTTTAATGTGACTACTGCTGGCTTTTGCAGAGTACTAGTACCTGAGCTCTGACAGCTGCTTGTGTAGCAGGGTATTACTGACATGTTCTGTTTGGTGTAATGAATTATTTTGTGCAATACCATTTATTTTTTTATATCTTGGTGTTGTGTTTCCTTTCGGGTGTTTTAATTGTGTCACATCTGTTGTATGTGTTGTGCAATTGCTTTACACATTGTCGCTGGAACAACCCTGACTTCTCGTGCCAAGCTACCAAGGGGGTGGGCAGGGGTTCTCTGGGGTATTTAGCTCCCTCGCGATGACTAGAGTGGTGGGTTCTGCCTGGTTTAGGTGCATACCCTAGCCAACAAGAAACCCTATTTCTAATATTGGTGATCAGCGATGAGGATAGAACTTGAGCTTGCACAATACCATTGTGACTCTTTGTTGCACCACAAATTCCATTTAAACCATTACATGTTTTGTTTCTCCTGATTTTCTCATTGGTAATTTTTCCTGTTTTCAGCTCCTACGCCTGGGCATTTGTTTGCTGCACTTGTATTCAGTGTCCCTTGCCAAAATGGGGCTAACCTTTAACCTAGAGGACCTGCCATATTATAGGCAGAAGGGATAAAGGAGTTCTGTTGAGAAAAAGGACAGCCAGAAAGTGGCTACCGCATGAGATCTCTGAATTTCTTTGAAAGGTTTGTGACATATGCCCAGGGCAGAGTGTTCTTAGGGGTACCCAGAGGATCCTGACTGTAATGAGGGTTTCCAATGGGAGGGCTCCCAGACCTCAAACCTAGAGAGCGGTGAAGAGACTGACCAGGAAGGTGTGAAAGATCGGGCAGAGACGCCAGTTGATAGTGAAGGACCCATTGATAGCGAGTCCCTTGTTGGGTCCAGTGTTAGGAGCAGTGTTACTTTCCATTTCTTGTCGCCTGATGAGCTCAGAAGTAGGCAGGAGAGGGACCTGAAGATGCAGCTGGCGCGGCTGGCTGTGGAGGAGAGAAGGGCTGAGTTGGAGAGGGCTTTTGCTAGAGAGAGACTTGCTGTTGAGCACAGTCTGAAGGGTCTAAACTCACCAGCACTGCAAGTGGAGTCCAGTGGTGGCAGCAATGTTGAGCGCAGTGGCAGAGACAATTCCCACATGCCCACAGATCTGGTTCCTAGGTTCCAGAAGGGGAGGACATATGTTAGTGGTTGAGGGAATATGAGGAGGCTCTGGTAGAATGCAGGATCTGAGAAGGATTGGGGGACTGGCCTGGGGGAGCTATAATCCTGAGGAGCGGAGGACTGTCCTACTGGCCCTGGGAGGGAGTGCAGAAAGGAATATCCCCCTATGAAGGACTCACTGATGAAGAAGTATGGCTTCACCTCTGAGGAATACAGAAATAAGTTTAGGGGCAATAAGAAACTGTCCCACAAGTCTTGTGGGGATTTTGTGGAAGATTGCTGCATGGCACTGGATGGATGGGTGAAGGGTCATACAGCAGACAATTTTGAAGGGCTGTTCAATCTGATTATTAGGGAGTACCTGCTTTGTTGATATTCTTCAGGGCTATGCCAACACTTGTCAGAGTGTGAGCTCTCTGACCCCAGGGAGCTTGGAAAGGAGGCAGACTTATGGGTCAGTGTCAGAGGGTCTGGTCAGGCATTTAGGGGTGTTCTTGTATGGATTGGTTTAACCAGATGAGGTGGGAAAGGCATACAGTGTCCCAGGTGTGTCCCAGTGTAGTGGGATGGGTAAGGAATCCAATGTGCGGTCTCAGACGAGAGGGAATGGGGGTGGGCTAAGTCCCAGGATGCCTGAGATCTAGTCCCAGAGCCTGTAGGGTTCCATGAGTGAACGCCAGGAGGGAAGCCTAGGCTGTACAGTAGGGCCAGCTACTGAGATGGACCCCACAATATTAGGAGGACTTGGGTGGGCGGCTGATGTCAGTCTTCCACCAGTCCTAGTGTCTGGTGGTCTCACTCCAGAGTGGGGAAGGTGGGAGGCCAGACAGAAGGTTGTGAGGGGGTTGCAGGCCCCAGTGGAGAGCCAGGAGCACCAGGGTCCCGCTCTGAGGTCAGAGCCCCCAGGAATGACAATGGTGATACCATTTCTGGTTTGGGGGATCCAGGCTCTGCCAGATGGGCAGAGATCAGGAGATCAGTGCCAGCCAGACTGTACCTCAGCCATTGGAGATGGCTTTTCTCTTGTGGGGGCAGGTGTACTCCCATTGAAGTCCTGCCTTGCCAAACAGTGGTCCAGTCTGAGGTTGATGGCCCTGGGCTGGGTGTTCAGGTTTAAGGGGTAAGCTCTGACCTAGTGGGAGGTTGTTTAGCCCAGTCAACCCCCCTTGTGTGGCTTCTAGGGGTACTCACCATGGTGGGGGGGAGGAACTCTGGAAGTGGGGCCAAACTAACCAGAAACCCAAGTGCAACCCAAGTGTGCAGACCATGGGTTGGGTGGCCAGTTACAGGGTGGTGACCCTGGGCTCGTGGGAGAATTGTGCAGGATGGCTGTTCCTAGCATCCTGGCAGTTCTGGATTCTGGAGGTATCACACCTAGGAAAAGGTGGCAGGACAGGAAGGAGGGGTAGGGGAGGAGGGCCTTGTCCCTAGACCCTGTGCAGCCTATGGGTACAGGCCCTAGGCTGGTGGACCAATGGCAAAGTAGAACCCCTGAACTGGTGAGTAGTGGAGTAGAGAGAAATCGGCATGTACCTGGGGCTACCGCCCCCACTCGATGAGGGTTCAAGGACCAGAGGACCCTGGATGACCTGGGGTCTGTCTCTGGCCCATGGCAGCTGGGGAGCCCCTGTGGGTTAGCCTAGGCTGCCTGGGAAGCATTGACAGAGGGCTCCAACTGGGATCAGATTGACGTAGAACTGGAGCGTGCCCCTGCTAATTCTATCGCCCCAACTAGGGAAACCCATCAAGGTATTGATTGGTCTCCTCTGGCTTTCGACTGGGGGAGGAGTGTGTTGGACCTTGCCCTTTTTAAAGGGTCATCCCCAAACTTTTTGCCTTCCTCCTCCTATTCTTTCTAACCTCTTGTTGTGGCTCTAGGACTCTGAGCACTTTATTACTGCTGATCAGTGCTAAAGTGCAGGTGATCTCCCTTTGAAAGTTGGTATGATTGGCTTACACCTAATTTGCACATTTAATTCACCTGTATGTCCCTTGTACAGTGGTATCCCTATAACCAGAGCCTGTAAATGTAATGCTACTAGTGGGCCTACAGGGCAGCTTGCAATACCCACAGAGGTAGCCTTTCAAACCTGTCTCAGGCCTGCATGTGCATGTTTACTGCCACAGGGACCTAGCATCTGAATTTTCCCCTTTTACTACATGTAACTCACCCCTAAGCTAGGCCCTAGCTAGGCCTTTGGGCAGGGTGCTATCTATGTAAAAGGTAGGACATGTGCCTGGTTGTGTGGCCTATCCTGGTAGTGACAAACAGCCTATTGTTGAAGTTTAAGAACCAACCTTGTTCAAGAGTCTATTGTCACTGTTTTTTTTAATTTTCTAATCAGACATGTGGAACACTCAACACTATTTTGACAACATCTGGCTTGTTTGCATTAGGAAATCTAGGCCACTTTTCCAATGCTTGTGTGGGAAGCCCCTTTACAATGTCTGACATTTCCCAATAGAGCTGCAGGACACTTGTCGTCATTATGCAAACATTTGGCTGTTTTTCTTTTGTTTGGCTAAATGTGTCTGTACCCACCTGAAAATTACCTTAAGATAACTTTAGTCTTAAGAATGCTAATATGAAATATTAATGTTGAACACATTTGTTCAAGCTTAGGAAAATATAGATGTTGAATATGTTGTTGAGGTTTAAGAATCGGCCTTGTTCAAGAGTCTGTTTTCCCTGTTTTTTTTTTTTAAGCAGACATGTGAAATACTCAACACCAATTTGACAACATTTGGCTAGTTTTCATTGTATATTCTAGGCCACTTTTTCAATGCTGAGTGCTCAGCTGGGAAGTCCTTTCCCACTGTCTGACTTTTCCGAATAGAGCTGCAAGATGCTTGTCGTCGTTTTGCAAACATTTGGTTGTTTTTCTTTTGTTAGGCTAAATGTGCCAGCACACACCAGCTTTGCATTTTTAAAAACAGCAGCCAGTAAAAAAACAGTAAACGCAGAAAACACACTAACATGAGGCTTTTAACCACACCCCCCGCATAAACCACCAATAGCAATCCAACACAGTCTATAAACAAGAGAGGCACCGTCTGACTTCCTCTTTCTTTGCTGCTCCGCAGTCACACACTTAATGTGTTTATGTACTTGTGCCGTCCGGGTATTTACTGTACAAGGTGCTGTTCTGTTCCGCGCGCCCCCTTTTACTCATGTGCGTTTGTGGTGCATGTTGCACCCACCCCAACTCCTTCCACAAAAGCGTCACCTCGGTAATGGCCTTGAGCACTTACCGATGGGAAACCAGGTCTTTCCACTTCTGTCTTTCTGCCTTGCTGGGCGGTGTGGCCGGCAGGTCAGGCAGCTCTTGCCTGACTTCCAGTAGTATGATAGGAAGCGCACAGTGAGATGCACAACATATCCCAATTGGGCTACACACATGCTTGCACGGCCTATGGGAGGGGCAGTGATGTTTTGTTAACTTCCCGCCCCATACGTCAATTGACTCCAACCCCAGGCTGTAATAACATGGGTTTTGTCGAGTGGTGGAATTAAAGGTCCTGGTCATTTCAGATCGCTCCCATTTCAGAGCGTTTTGTGAACGAGCTCCTGGTCCAGCTTCATTCTGGTTCTGACGCCCCTGACCAAAGAAGGCTGGGGCTGCAATAACTATTGGTTTTCCAATGTCCTTACTGGAACATCTTGAATTTGGCTTCCCTGTGTGACTTGGACTGGGATATTATTATTGTGCTGGATTATGAATCACTGACTACTCAGTGGAAAAAATCTCTAGATAAATTGACATCTTCTGCCCCTCAACCTCTGTCCAAATGGCTTGATGAATTAGGAGGACCATGAACACCCTCTCTTCCTTCTGGAGATCTCTTTTCTCCATCTATCCCTCCCTCTGAGCAACCTTGGCCCATGCTAGCAAGCTGGCCAACATTTCCCTGCCTCCTATTTCAGAGAATGCTTATGCCAATGCATCTAACCCTCCTCAACCTATTCCTTTAACTACTCCTTCTTCTTCTCATGAATCCCATACAGCTTGTAAGCACGCTAAGAAACGTGAACACTCCTCCCCTGCTGCTCCTTCTCCTTTCACCTTTGAACTCTCTGATATGATTCACCCTAGATCATCTGACTGGGCCCGAGCCCCTGCGGTGGCAAATTCTTCTTGCACATTAGGAACACATTTGAGAAAGATGTAAGATCCAGATTGAGGTCTGAGTGCCCTCGCCCTATTCTTCCCCATAAAACCGCTTTCACCCCTGAAATTGATAATACTATGGTGACATTCCTCAAGAGGTATAATAAAGATCCGAAAAAAAGGGATATATAGAACTCTGAGGGCTTGCCAGGACAAGCTCTTAGATATTTCAGTCTCACTTGCTAAGATTCTAGAATTAGCCCTTCAAGCTCAGGAAACAGGGGCTGCTCTCTACCCAGAGGACCTGACTGGATGAACTCAGAAAGCCATTTGTTTTTTGGGGAATGCAAATTGTACCCTGGCATACGACAGAAGGAAATCCATCTTACTGCGCATTGACCCTCAATTGGTGGATCTAGATTCTGCTGAAGTGGGTCCCCTGGACCCAGATCAATTCGTAAAGGATATTACGAGGTTGATGAACACTTTTACCCCTCTGAATAAGTATCAGTTCTCACTCAAATGAATGTTCAACCCCCTTTTTGGAAGGGCCGGTCATTTTCGAGGACGTTCGACCGGCCGAGGATATCAAAAAGATCCTTCAAGGGGATCCCTCTCAAGACGCAAGAGTTATATCCAAGAGCCTTCACAAGTGAGTTTCTACCCCTCTAGATGTAGAGGCCCACACAACTGCAACCCCCAAGGCTCTGGATGAGGCTACAGAGCCATTGACAACACCCATGCAGGTAATACACCTTTCTCTTCCTTATATTCCTTGAGGCGGCAGACTCAAACATTTTGTTCAAAATTGGGCCTCCATTTCTTCAGATGTATAGGTTCTGAATACAGTACAAGGTTACACCATAGAGCTATCTGCCACTACTCTTCAACCTTTGCTTCCTCCACCTATCCTTTTTTCCCAAAAAGACAATTCCTTTATAGATTGCCAAATTCGAGATCTGCTCACAAAGAAAGCTATCGCACCAGCTTCCCGACACCCAAGGGGTTTTTGCAGCAATGTTTTCCTTGGTCTAAAAGAAAGGAGGCAGTTAGAGGTTAGTTCTCAACGTCTGAAATTTCAACCCTTTCGTAGTCTAGTGCCATTTCGAGATGGTGGGCATCCATCTTTTGAGAGATCTCCTTCAGGACAGAGAATGGATGGTCCATTTAGATCTCAAGGATGCCTTCATATCAGTTTCCATTGCCCCTTCCCACAGAAGGTTTCTTCAATTCCGTTTGGGGGCAATTGGTACGAATATATGACACTTCCCTTTGGCCTGTTTTTGGCCCCGTGGGTGTTCACCAAACTGTTGAAACCAGTGGTCGAACACCTACGTATACGGTATACGCTTGATAATCTATCTAGACTATTTGATTCTGTTGGCACAGGATCAGTCCCTTTTGTTAACTCATCTGTCTTGGGCGGTTTCTCTTCTTTAGGATCTTGGGTTTGTGATCAACCTCAAGAAATCATCCATTATTCCGTCTCAAGCAAATGGAGTTCTTAGGATTCCAAGTGGATTCAGACTTCCTTCCCAGAAAATTAAGTCGATCAAGCTAGAATTGAGGGTGACATTATCGAATCAGATGGTATCTTTGAGATCCCTAGCTCAGATTGTGGGTCTAATTGCTTCTTCGATCCAAGCAGTTTTCCGAGGCCTCTGCATTACAGAAGCTTGCAGAGACTGAAAATTCACTACCTTCAAAAGGGCCTTTCATACAATCATCTGGTTCCATTACCTCTCAAAGCGCGAGAGAAACTCAAATGGTGGCTTTCTCATATGGAGGCCTGGAATGGCCGGGCCATTTTTGGAGTGTCACCAGAGATTGTGATAGAGTCCAATGCCAGTCTATGGGGCTGGGGAGCGAGATGCGGACAGTTCTCGACAGTTGATGGTTATCCGAGGAGCTTCGGCTCCACATCAATTGTCTGGAGCTACTATCGGGTTTGTTCGCCATCAGGTCTCTCTCCCCACTCAAGAGCAATTGTTGCATTCTCTTGAGAATGGACAATGTGTCCGCGGTGCGATACATCAACCACTTGGGAGGGACAAGTCCCGCCTATTGGCACATATTGCAGGGAATTTTGGCATCTATGTCTATCACAAAAGAAGATGGTAATAGCGGAATTTCTTCTGGGCAAAGACAAGCAAGTGGCGGACTGGAACTCCTGGTTCCTGAAGGATTCCAGCAACTGGAAACTTCATCCATCTGTTGTTTCGGAAGATTATGTTTTTGATGGGTTCGTGTCAGGTGGATCTGTTTGCATCTTGTCTCAATTTTCAGAAACTGATTCTTATGGCCTGGAAGATATCAGGAGACATTCACAAGTGCAAGGTCTTTTATCTTCAGCTACCTCTTTTATACAACAAGCTTAGTCTCTAGCCACCCACAAAGGATACCCTCTGGCATGGAAAAAATGGGTGGGTTGGTGCCTTGGAGGGGAAGTGGATCCTATGGGATCCGACATAAAAGACATTAAAAATTTCTTGTCAGAATGTGCTAAAACAGGCTTGCGTTACAGGTCAGAAAATAACTTTAGATCTACTATTTCTGCAGGTCATGAATGGAGAAATAATAAACCAGTAGGTCAACATCCTTTAGTACGTAAATTGCGTAAAGGTATCAGGGCGGTGAATCCACCCAAACCAAGTTACTCACAACTGTGGGATGTAAATATTGTGTTATCCTTTATGAGCGACTGGCCTGACAATCATTTGTTAACAATGAAACAACTATCGGCGAAGTTGACCATGTTGTGTTTAATCTCATGTCGCAGAGTTTCTGATGTGAAAGCTTTAGATCTAGCAGGTAGATTATTCTCTCCTTCTGGAGTTTTGTTTCTTATTTCTAGTTGTACAAAAAATGCATGTCTAATTCTGTTGATTATCCTGCTTTTCCTCATAATGAAAATCTCTGTGTGGTAAAGTGTTTAAAGGTTTATGAGGAACAACAGCTAGTTATAGAATAGATTCTTTCGTACATCTTCTGATATCTATTCAAAAACCTTTCCGACCAGTCTCAGCTGCCACTCTGGCCCGCTGGGTTTGGTGGTTAATGTCAGAAGCAGACATTGATGTATCCTTATATGGTGCTCATTCCACCCGAGGTGCTATGGCGGCAAAAGCTTTTCTTTTGGGTTCTAGATTAGAAGACATTCTTAGAGCCACTGATTGGTCTAGTAATTCCATGTTTAAAATATTTTATTATAAGCCAATAGTACATGTTTCTTCTTTAGTGGTGGATCAGCTTTGAACCAGCATAATCGGAGCCTCCTGTCCTGACATAGAATGCTACATTTTCTAGCTTTGCGACAAGAACTTCAGATTCAATTAAGGACACGGAGCCTAAGATTATGCCACCTGTTGGGTCAAACATATATATATTTTGGAGGTTTATTGCTTGGAATGCATTATTATGAAGGTGTATTCGCCCTCCCTTGATTTTATCTGTTGAAGAAGAATTGAATCTCATATTTTTCTTTTCTTACAGAAACTGATTCCAAACAGGGGTACAGATTTGTGGATCTTCCGGGTTCGTTGCAAGAACTGGTGATCAGTCTGGTGATTTTGAAGCTATCCAGGAGGATCATGTCCGCAACTTTTCTGTTCTGTTCTGAGAGTGGTATTGGACTTTTGCAAAGAAAGAGGGAGTCAAATGGTGTCTCTCTAGTTTATAGACTGTGTGGACTGCTATTGGAGGTTTATGCGAGGGGCGTGTGTTATCTGTGTTTACTGTTATTTTATTGGATGCTGTTTTTGAGTAGTTGAGACTGAGATGCATAATCCTCGCATACACGTCTTTAATAGAATCTAAAAGTCTTATCGCAAAGCTAGACATTTTTTTATTGGTTTGAGATTCCTGTATTTAGGCACATCCATCTTTGCCATCCTTTTACCTTGGATCAGGACGGCATTACAGATCTTTGGAAGATTTTGATTGCTTCTCCAAAAGTAAGTCTTCTCCTTACATCTGGACTTTTTTAAGGCTTCCTTTTAAGTCCAGACATCTAGCTTAACATAAGTATTCTGTGTTTGTATATGTATATTTCTACAGATGGAGGCCTTTTCCTGTGGTGGGATAGAGGGAGAGCTCCCATTAAGGTATTTTGAAGCTTGAGTCTTTCTTTTTGTGTATATTTTTGTATATAGTTTCTCTGTCTATATTTTCCATTTTGATTGTTGTAGAGCATCATCAGATTGCTCATTTTATCCATGGACTATGCTCAATTAAGTTGACACTCTAACTGCCACTTATTTAAAAAAAAAAGCTTTTTGTTGATAAAGTCAATAAATGCACATGCAGAGTTGGGCAAAGATGTCCTTTTTTCACCCAGAACTAAGTTATGCTTTTTTTAGTTCACTCAAAATGTAGCTTTCGCAGAGTGGGAATGGGGGATATGGGTTGAGAATATAATGAATAATATTGATTATTCTTTCCTCCTTGCCTGTTGATTATTTTGGATTTCCCTCTGTGCTCCCAAGGTTGCAGCACTAATTGTACCACAAATTATAACCACATTTGGTGATTACTACAGAGTTGCAGGTAATCTAATTAACAATAGGTCCTGATGAAAGCCATGGACCCTGAGTGGCCATGTCAGGCTACAAAATGTTGACCTTAATTTTAGTTGCATAGGATTCAGTGCTGATCCTCACAACATCACCTGTTTTTAATCTTACACTTATCCTTCTTATGGACACTAATAAATAGGAATTTAGGATATAAGGTAATTTTAACTCACATTGTTTCACTCACCTTCCCACGGAGATATCCTTCACTTCATTTGGATAACAGGATAATGAAGTGATTGGAGACCCCATGATGATGCTACTTACTAAATCACCCAGCGGTGGCAACATTAACCGTTGAGGGTAGGATATGTGGTTGAGGGTTTGTTGGGGAAGATCTCAGGGGGCCTGGAATGATATTGTATGAGGGTTCACTTCTTTTGGCTATTAGTGTTTGGACAAAGGAAGCTGAGTGAACCTTAGACACAGCTTCTTTCTCCATCCTTCACTGGCTTATATATGTAGCAGGATAACCAGTAACCTATGTGTTTTATGTGACACCTGCTGGCTTTTGCAGAGTACCAGTACCTGAGTAAGGTTCTGACAACTGCTTGTGTAGCAGGGTAATACTGACATGGTGTGTTTGGTCTAATTATGTATTGTGCAATACAGTTTATATTTTTAAATAACTTGGTGTTGTGTTTCCTTTGTGGTGTATTTATTGCCTCACATATGTTGTGTGTTGTGCAATCACTTCACACATTGCCTCTAGGATAAGTCAGACTTCTCATGCCAAGCTACCGAGGGGGTGAGAAGGGGTTATCATAGGTGTGTAACTCCCTCGCCCTGACTAGAGTGGTGGGTTCTGGCTGGCTAAGGTGCATACCTTAGCCAAACAGAAACCCCATTTCTAACATCTACTATATACCAATGGCCTGTAAATTAAATTCTACAAGTATAGCCTGCAGCACTTATTGTGCAATCCATTTAAGTAGCACATTAAAACATGTCTCAGGCCTATCATTGCAGCCTGAATGCAGTGTCCCACTGGCATGTCGAATTGGCATTTAAAGCTCCTAGCCAATCCTTAGGATTCCCTTTTATTACATATAAATCACCCCTGAGGTAGACCCTAGGTAGCCCATAGGTCACAGTGCTATATAATTGATAGATAGGACATGTACTTTTAAGCTTTGCATGTCCTAGTAGTGAAAAACTCCCAAATTCATTTTTCACTACTGTGAGGCCTACTCCTCTCATAGGATTACATGGGTACCCCTTATTATATTTAATAAGCTGTAATTGCTAAAGGAAAGGAGGTGGTTATATCATGTTTGGTATCTATGAACTCGTAACAATAAATCTCTTTCAAAGTAAAGTTTAATTTATCATTACAAGTTTCAAAATGCCACTTTTAGAAAGTTGGCATTTTCCTGCCCTTACCCTCTGTGGCTGCACCATGTCTTAAGTCACATGACTAGGTGTAACTGACAGTTAGGACTTTAATGGGATGGGTGAGCCTGAATGGGCCTTTAACTGGCTTGATGGGGGTCAGAGCTAAGCACAGTATCACTTGCACCTGAAGAAGCTGTGCACTGCTACTACACAATAGGCTTAATGTCCCTGTTTTGGCATTGCAGCCAGCTAGAAGCCAAGGTAAGGGAGGCAGGAAACTGCTGGAACTTCAAAAACCCTTCTGGAAACATACCCCAACTTTTAGGAGTAGGGCACCAGGGTATGAAAAGTTCAGTACAGGACCTTTGGAAGGACTCTCAAAGGACTGCCTGTTGTATTGACCTGTTTGACCTATTGTGCATTCTGACAGACTGTTGCTATACCTGGAAGGACTGCTTTGCTGCCTGGGGCCTGCTTTGAACATTCAGAGGGCAGTCCTGCTGTGGAGCCCTGCATCTTCAACTGCACCCAGGACTTCAGAAGTGACTCCAAGGGCTAGTTTATCTGGCCTCCTGTTCAGAGTCACAGGGACATAACAGGATCCCAAAAACTTGAACCAGCACCTGGACCCAGCCTGAGTGAGTCCTAAAACCCCTAGAACTCTCCATCCACTCCTGGACCTTTGGTTGTGGTGCTGAACATGCCCAGATGGCCAATTTAACTTAAAACTTTAAACATTTATAATTCAGGTTCTACTAACTGGATTTTGATGGTTTTGGTGTCAAATAATATATTACCATTTTTTCTACTGAAGTTCATTTAGTGACTCTTTGTGGTTCACAGTGCAAGGGATTGTGGCTGTTGCTTGACCAGGGCTCATACCATAGTCAACCAATAACCCAATTTCTCACACACTTCAAAATGGAACACGTTGTGGGTGAAAAGATTCTTGCAGCAGATTACTTATCTAAAATACCCATACAACAGGTGGATGTTGACATCCCTGACCAGAATACTCCTATATTAACCATTTTAGTTCCAGTCATCATGAAAGCTGAATGGATTGATTGCATGTCAAACGGTAGGGTAATGGCTTCAATGAAAAAGAAAATAGGAAATGAATGGCCAGAAAGATGCAATGTTTTACCTATAGATTTGCAACCTTTTTGGAATGTGAGAAATGAACTACCATTGACCTGGTCCTTAGATTGGGAATATCATTACCTCCTTTGGGCTTGAGGGAATGCGCTATATAGTTAGCCCATGAAGGTCACCCAGGAAGAAGTCTTACCCAAAACAAAGTCTGGGCAGGCTTCTGGTTACCTCATATGGACTCCTTAGTGGACAGCAAGGTGAAAGATTGCAATGAATGCATCTTGAGCAATAAGTCCAAATGTGTGCACCAAACCCCACTCTCACCAGTTAGTGTACCTTCCTGGCCTTTGGACAAATTAGGTACAATTGGTCCAATATATGTCACAGGAGTACATGACAAGAATGTGTGTGTTTTGGTTGATTACTATTGTCACTGGATGTCGTTAAAATTTGTAAATAAGATCAGCACTAAAAACCTGATTGTTTTTCTGTCATACACCTTCACCATACAAGGGGTTCCAAGCACCCTTATTACGGATAATGGGGTTCAGTTTTGCTCTGATGAAATGAGGAAATTCATTGCAGAATTATCTATCTATCCAACATGTTAGAGCTCCATTGTAATGATCCGAAATGGCTTAGTGGAACAATGCAACAGGATGATAAAATAATCCATTCAATTTGCATTAGCTGCAGGATAACCCCCTTATACAAATGGTTAGACATCCTATTGTCCTAAAACACTACTCCAAACATCATCATGGTGCTGATTCCATTTGAAATGCATAGGTAAGGTAACTAGGGTCTAAATTAGCTTCCAAATGGCTATTTGGTGACAAAACAGTGGAGAAAAACCACATGTGCATGGAAGAAAAGATCTGACAATACCAACATTGGTACAAGCAATAAAAAGAGTGCGAAAAAAACAAGTGTGAAAGAAAGGGCCATTGGTACTGGTAAAAAAACTGACAAGCAGTCAAACAAAAATTCACAAGTTTTATGAACCAGAAAAGATCAAAGAATTTAAACATAACGTGATAATTTTGGATAGTTGACACATGTGGAGTATGGATAGTTAGGTCAATTACCCTTCAAGGCTTGTAATGCATGGGTGACTCTCCTTTCACAGAAAGGACAATGACTGCATGTACAATGTGGGTGGTAAGAGGAACGTAAGTCCACCAACATGGCAAAATACTACGTCATTTACTAAAGAGGTGGCTGCTTCTTTTATATCCTATTATCTACAGATACTTAAATCCATAAATCTCTTCTTATTAGTTTGAAGTACAGTATTTTTTGTCTGCCATGTCCTTTCAACCTAGTTTTCTTCAATATTGATTCTCCATGCTTATACTACTAAGGGAGATGTGTTGACGTCTTACTATGCTTCTTTTCTACTGTCACGAAGGGAAATGTGATCTAATCTTTCTCTCGCCAGTTCTTCCCCATTTTCTCTTTTATTTCACCTCTCTTTGTTCCCCCTACACATCCGTGTATTTGCTATGCCCCATGTAGAACCCTGGAGAGAAGACTGGCTTTGAATGTTGGTGAAGGCTCCTGACAGTGGCGAGCCTGGAGACACAGAGGTTGTATCTTAGCTAAAGCTGGACTTACCCCCAGTTATTGACTCCTCCTGATTTCTTTTTCAGCACCATCCGGCTCCAAATGTAACGCAACGTAGCTCATGGCGCTGTGTTGCATTACATTTCTTTACAAAGCCACGTGAAGTGGCGCAAAAAGCTTTGCGTGGTTTGTAAATCTTATGTGACTTGTCCTTGTCTCTCCTTTTGCGATGGAAGAACAACAAAAGACTCACTAAATATTTGACTTTTTTTTTAATCTCCCAAACCAAGAAGAATAACAAAACACGGCAAGCAATGAACGAGCATTGTAATCAAAATGTATTTAAGGAGGACGTTCATGATAATGAGAAAGAAAACTCAGTCAGTAAAACTTGCGAATCAAAGAGTACAACAGAGAAGAAAATACTTCGAAATAAACGAGTTCATATATTTCAGGAAAAATACTCATTGATATGAAGTTTGGTAAAAACTTTGAACAGCAGTTCTAAGTTATTCAAGTGCAGTGCACGCTGCCTGCAGAGGTGAACATGCACTTGAATGTAAAGCAAGGAGAGGAGGATTGCAGGTGTGGACTCTCGACGAAAAGGGTAAATTCAGACACTGACTGATAATGCCAGAGACTCCACCTCCCTGAATCATTCTATAGCTTAGCCTACAGGAGACCTGGCATTTCGGATGTCTAAAAGTGTTGCAGAAGAACTCATCACCTTAGTCTCTGGGTTTGTTTTCTCACGCTTGTGACACAGTGAAAGATCAGTGAGCTTTGTAAGTATTTGTAGCATGAGGATGGGCATGATGAAGACTGGCCACTTTAGCTAGCCCATCCATATACTTCTTGACACTAGATTGAATTTCCTCTGTGGTCTCCTACCCCACCCATCCTTCAAGATTAGTGCTCCTCAAATATATGAGGAATGAGTAAGAGATGTGCAGCCTTTTCATCGCCGCTGTGGTGGTTCCTAATGTTTCTGTTAAAAACAGCTAACTTCTAAAAAATCTACTGGACGATTTATTTGTGTGTCTCACCAAAATAATGATTTTTTAGCATCAAACTCCTCTTACTGATGCCAATAACGATTTATACTATATTGTCATTAGTAAGATCTTGACTTTGAATAGTGAATCTAGACTTACACATTGGGCAGTGCAATAGCAGCAAGAATGTGTTTCTAGTCAATAAAAGCACAGGTTGATATTACTGTCCTCGATATATTGAAGACTTACAAACTATTAACATAATGTATTTGTTTTTATACACAGCAGCAGTACGTGTCTATTTTTAACAAATTTGATTTCTCTTCTAACATTTCAAGATAAGATCCAAAGAATATTTTAAATTGCTTTAGCAAATCTGTAAGATTTCTCACATACTAAAAAATGATGAATCCAGAGATCAGCCTTCTAAGTGGAGTGGAGTGCGGATTTATAAACATGTGCATGTTCCTTAGGGTTGGAGTAGGTGCATTGTAATAGATACAATGAAGGGTAGGAAAGAGGTAAATGTGAGGTTTACAGCCAGATGGAATACTTGACTAAATCTCCCAACTCACACTTGCTCAGCAGTCGGCCATCTTGTAAATTAGCAGGAATGCACCACACAGGTAGGTCGGAGACCTTATGCCTTTCTAATGTTGTCTTTCTATAACTTTTTAACAAGGAAATACGTTGCTCAGGCTTTGTGTCATGCCCTGTCCCCGAAACTTTACGCCACCTCCAATTCCACAGCCATCACAATTCTCCATGCACAAAGGTCCGTGCAAGGGAAATCAGCGACCTGTGCAGGCAAACTGCATGAAATCTTTTTTCAAGAAATTAGGGCACATGATTGCACACATCTCTGGCATGTTAGTGAATCGGTGAGTGAGCGTACAAGCATGTAGACAAGTAAGTGAACTGATAAGAGAATTGTTGGTGAATGATTTTGTATAGAGAGACTATGCCAGTTTGTTGAAATAATAATGGAAAGAAACCCGTTTGGGGAATTAGGTCAAATTGAGCAATGTGGTGAATGCAACCATAATTGTAGGGGACTAGGAGAACTAGTAGAAGAGTTTGCATATTTTCTGTAACAGATGCAAGTGTGCGATGTAGTATTTCAAGATGGTATTTGAATTGTGAAATATGTAGAATACTGAATGTTTCAGTGGGTGTATGTGTGTTTTTCTGGCTCGGTTGTTGTATTTTCAGGTAACAAGTTTTACATTTAAGAAAATGGTTTGACCTCTTTGATTCTCGCAACAAAAAATATTCAAATATTCCCCTTTTCAATGTTTTGCCACAAGGTGTACAAATAAATGTACTGTGTGCGGGTTATATCTTCTAATGCAGCAGGGTCAGTTGGATGCTACAGCAAGGCAGTAGGTGCATATCTAGTTCACCACTAAGAGAGGAGCACCGTATTTTCCATAAAACCATACAAAATGGTATTTCTGACATGGTCTATAGTACCAGGGGCATGAACATATAATCAATGTTTCAGACACTGTACACACATTCACTGAGTAGTGGGCGTGGTGTAATTTCGGGTTATCAAATGAAGGTAGGTGAACAGTGGAAGAAGGGATTGTCAAGGCCGCTACCATTTGCTTGCAATGAAAACTCCAAGGTGCTTGTGTCTGGACTGCCTTAGATTAACAGGAGAGTATGGAGCATGGATATGGATAGCTTGGTTAAAAGAGCAAATTCTATTAACACAAAACTCTAAAACTGCACATGGATAGATAGAGTTTGGAGGTGAATGGCAGGCTTCTCTGGTTCGATACCCTTAGACCCACCACGTAGGCGACAGATTATACATACTTTTAAAATCATTATAATAACTATTCAGAGAAAATGATACAATATCAGTGTTGGTGGCCAGGAGGGCTGTTTTCCAATTTCCCATCCGTGCCTGCCCCTTATATAGATCGTAACACTGGGCAGTGGCGTAACGAAACATGAGGGTGTTTGCCATCAAAATACACGGAGCGTGCCCCCACGACCCAGATCCACTCAGAAGCACTCAGCCAGGAACCCCGCCCCTGTGCACAGTGCCGGAGGGGGGCCCATGGAGTTCGGGGCGGGAAGGCGCCCATCCCGCCCCGCGGAGACTGCATCCGCGGTTAAACCAAAAACAATCCGCCGGTCGCACACACGTGAGTAGTAGGAAGGGATACCTTTAATCACCATATTAAAAGTGACAGTTATCCGCCCCGGAAGTGACGCCATTTCTGGTGGCTGGGACTTTCGGTGTCCCTGAGAGCCCTGCCCGGAAGTGCCATGTGTGTAGGGTGTGTCACGTGGTCTGTGACCCAATGGTGTCATGTGTTAACTATGTGGCTGTGTCCTAGCCCCCAAGAGTGCTGGGCTATGGGTTTTGTAAGATGTGGGCCTTTGTGGTGTGCAAGTGTTTTCAGAGCCTGTGAGTACAGGTCTGGACATTTCAGACAATCAGGGGCAAGTGACTGTTAGGGTGTCTCTGCACAGGGCAGCGAAGGGGGGCGGTCTGACCAAACCTCCACAATGCTGGCTAATCCAAAAAGAGGGGCTGGTCAACCCTCCAAGCTGTTGGCTAATCCTAAAAGAGAGGCTGGTCAAATGATATGCTTGTTAGAGCCAGCCAATCATGGTAGAAATGCATGTCTAAAATAGATGTAGCACTAAGAGTTCCCATGCCAGGGACCACATGTGTTCAACATATGTCAGAGAGGGGCTCCCAGGCCAGAGTCCAAATGTGTTCAACAGATGTCAGAGTCTAAACTGCCCAAACAGTTAAAATAGTTTGGAAATAAACAGGAGCCAGACATTGTAAACCTAAAACAGATGTAGCATATGGAATTCCCAAGCCGTGTCCCCAAAGGTGTTCAGCAGATGTCTGAAGTGACCATACAGTTAAAAAAAAAAAAAAAAAAAAAAAACTTTTGACATTGTAAACCTAAAACAGATGCCTAACTCTAAGCCCAACCCAGCACAAAAACCTATGCATAATCAAGAGGGGGACCAATATAAAAACAACCCCCACATTCACAGGGGTCTTTTTCTCAACTACACACTGGGCGCTTACAGAGAGCTTAGGCTTCCAGAAACCCTCAAGGAGAAAAATATGAAGACCCCAGAACAGACTGTTGATGCTAAACCTCTTCTACCCAAGGTCTGTAACTATGTGGTGTCTGTAAATTTTCTATTATAGTTTAACATGATTGGCAGCCCCAACCTTTTGTATTGTATTGTTAACTATACCCAGCAGTGTAAAATGCACATGTTTTTAAAATGATATTAATGTATGTTGGGAACTGGGCAGCTGTAATCTGTTGGCTACAATGTTTAATTTACACTGATAGGTTCAGGGGCTGTGCATGTGCAAGTATTCTGAGGCTCTGCACTTAATTTTGGGGTTTGGGATGGTAATGCTCAATTTGTATTTGTTGGTTCTGGTGCTATGTATGTGCATGTATTTTGAGGGGGGCGCACTTATCTGTGGGGAGGGTCGGTATTGTTTAATTTGTCCTGGTTAGTTCTGGGGCCATGTAGGTACATGTATTTTTAAAGGACAGCATTTTATTTTAGAGGGCGGTAGTGCTTAATTTGTACTTGCTGATTCAGGGGATGTGGAGGTACATGTATTTTTAAGGGTAAGCATTTTATTTTGTGGGCGGTATTGTTAAATTTGTATTTGTTGGTTTTGGTGCTATATATGTGCCGGTATTTTGAGGGGGGCGCACTTATTTTGTGGTATGGCTGTAGGGCTTAATTTGTACTGGTTAGTTCTGGGGCCATGTAGGTACATGTATTTTTAAGTGTCAACATTTATTTTGAGGGCGGTATTATTTAATTTGTACATGCTGGTTCTGGGGATGTGTAGGTACGTGTATTTTTAAGGGTAAGCATTTATTTTGTGGGCGGTATTGTTTAATTTGTACATGATGATTCTGGGGCTGTGTATGTGCCGGTATTTTTTTTAGGGTCTGCACCTATTTTGTGGGATGGCTGTAGGGTTTAATTTGTACTGGTTAGTTCTGGGGCCATGTAGGTACATGTATTTTTTAGGGTATGCACTTGTTTTATGGGGTGTTTGTAGGGCTTAATTTGTACTTGTTGGTTCTGGGGTTATGTATGTGAAGGTATTTTTTAGGGTCTGCACTTATTTTGTGGTTTGATTATAGGGCTTAATTTCTACATGCTGTTTCTGGTGCTATGTATGTGAAGGTACTTGTGGTAGTCTGCACTTATTTTGGCAGTTGGCTGTAGGGCTTAATTTGTACTGGACTGTTCTGGGGTCATGCATGGGTAAGTATTTTTGTTGGGCCTGTATTTTGTAGGGGGCCTGTAGGTTTTAAGTAGTCCTGTACAGTTCTGGTACTCCACAGAGATATCCAACGCTCTGGGCCCCCACGCTATTAACTTTTCTGAGCTGTTCTCAGAGACAAAGTGATCTCTGAGAATAGCTCAGAAAAGTTAATAATGGGACTCCTCAGAGCTATGGACCTGTATTGGGGTTGCATTGTTATCAACTTTAGAGCTCTGCTTTGTGGTGCACAAAGCTCTAAAATTAATAACAGTGCTCCCCAGAGCAGGCTCGAAGCTCTGGGGAGGCCCGTTATTAACATTACTCCCCAGAGCAGTCCTGCGCTCTGGGGAGCCCGTTATTAACATGACTCCGCGCTGTTCTCAGAGACCATGCTGTCTCTGCGAGCATTGCGGAGTCATGTTAATAACAGAGCTCCCCAGAGCAGGCCAGCGCATTGGGGAGCCCGTCATTAACATGACTCCGTGCTACTCTCAGAGACCGCATGGTCTCTGAGAACAGTTTAGCCTTTGTTAATAATTTCACCGTTCTCTGCGCGGGCGCGGACGCTCGGAGACCGGTGTAATTATTAACTAAGGCTGAACTGTTCTCAGAGACCATGCAGTCTCTGGGCGCAGTTCAACCTTAGTTGATAATTTCACCGTTTTCCGAGCGTCCGCGGCCGCGCGGAGACTGGTGTAATTATTAACAAAGGCTAAACTGCGCTCAGAGACCATGCGGTCTCGGAGCGCATTTTAACCTTAGTTGATAATTTCACCGTTCTCAGACCAGTGTAATTATTAACTAAGGGTAAAATGCGCTCAGAGACCGCATGGTGTCTGAGCGCAGTTCAGCCTTTGTTAATAATTTCACTGGTCTCCAAGGCGGCAAATGCCCGGAGACCCCGTGTTATCAGATTTGCAGATCTCTGTGCCGGGGGCCATGCTACCTTGAAGCAGAGCTCTGTGAAACTGATAACACGGGGTCTCCGGGCATTCGTAGCCTCGGAGACCCATTGTCTGGGACTGTGCAAGCCGGCTCTCAGAAGCCGCTGGGGATCAATCCAGCGGCTTCTGAGAGCCGGCGCAGTAGGTTTAATTACAGAGAATGATGCTTGTGTTTCAGAGGCATTCTCTGTAATTAAACCTTTTTCGGATCGGACCCCGAGGCCTCGTGGTGTTCCACGAGGCTTCGCAGATCTAATCAATTGCCGCCAGAGTGTGGTGTTTGTTTGTTTTAAAAAATATATATATATAAAAATAGTAATGGCACGAGGACCGGGTCTGTGGGGCACTGACCTCGCGCGCTAGGGCCCTAGAGCCCATATAAATAAAATGAAGAAAACAAAAAAAATAGAAAGGAACAGGGTTGTGGGGGCCTTGGGATTGGGGCACCCAAGGCCCTATAGGGGGCAGCATCTTTTTTGGCTCAGAGGACTCCAGGGTTATATTGGCCAGCTTTTGTTTTTTTTTAAATAAATAAAAATATGGCAGGTGTGACCCCGGGGTTTTAGGGGCCCCTGGGGGTCTAAAAGGTCGTTGTTTTTTTTTTAAAGCACAGAAATAAATACATAATAAAAAAAAAATAAAAAAAAAAAAAATAGTGAAATAAATTAAAATAACAATAATAAAAAAATACCACTGGTAAAGAGCCTCAGACCCCACAAGGCCCCCATCCACTCACCTTAGATCAGTAGGGTTGGGTGTCCTAGTTTGATGTGCTGAAAAACCCAGGCCCTCACACATGATGCATCCACAGATGGCCATTTTTAAACAAAGACTCTAAATGTGTTGGTTGGGGGTGGCTCAGCTTGGACTTTAGCCTGAGCTCCACCCCCACACATGGTTCAGAGCATGTTTTTTTTTAATTTATTTATTTTATTTTTTATTTTATTTCATTAATTTTTTTTTTCTCAACACTTGACCTGTTTTTATGAAGGTCTCACGAATATAACATGTAACGAGTTGTGTTTTAAAGGCAATTCTCTCTCTCCTGTACGTAGGACCTCCAAGAGCCGGCTACGACCCCTGTAGAAGTGGAGACAGTTCAACAGGGTGAGTTACAGAGCATTCTAAACAGAGTTGTCATGATGGTTATTTTATTCTTTTTATTTTTTTTTATTTTACTGTTAACGTTTTCCCTTATATCTGTGGGTTTGCACAGGTTATGATGCAGAACTACAGCTTCCGGTTGCTGCTCTACAGCAAATCCTCCAGGATCAAAATGGGCCTTGCACAATGTCTCAGGATAACGCTTTTGCAGGTAAATAATGCGGTTCTTTTGTAAACCCCCTGAAAACCCAACACCCAGCCCTATATTGGGACCCCCTCAGGGAGTACGTACAGTCTATGTATTATTATATTGTAAATGTAACATTATTTTTTTTTTTTCTTTTTATCCCAAGGTATCCCTGAGGGAGAATCGACCATGAATCTGGATAGGAGCTTTAAAAACACTGACTGCAAAAGGAAGTTCCCAACGACTAAGGACGGCCCACCTATTAAGAAGGGTACATCAAGTCGGAAAACCCCAGGTGGGTTTTAGAAACTGAAGAGTCTGATGTATACAATCCTTAGTGTGTCTAAACCTCTTTCACCCCCATAGGTATGGCAGCTATAACAATCACTAATATGTATTTTGCTATCTTTACATCCTAGAGTCACCCCACAAGAGCTCCAAAGGTGCCGGCCATCTGCCTAAATTGCCTCGGTCCTCTTTAAAGGTCAACACTGGGACTGCTCAAAACCCCACAGCACCATCCGTACTCGTGAACCGCCCGGAACCCCAAGACCCGCCCTGCAGCCGCTCTACAGACACCGATCATGGTCCAGGTACAACTACACCCACCATCCTTCATAAAGGGCATGACCAGTACAGCGAACACTTCTGCAACAACTATCCCGGGGAGGGGGATTGGACAATCGGACATTATCGTGCTTACATCCCCTAACAATCAACAGTTTGTACCGTGTGAGGCCTCTGGTGGGACCCCAAAACAGTGCAGTAATCCTAAAATAAATCGGCTGTCATTAAAGAATCATAGGAAGAAGTTCCAGACCCCTGAGCTGCAATCTGTGCCTTTAGACCTATCTTTTAAAAATGTTGTTAAGGTGCAGCCGGTTCCACCTATGTCCCAACGTTCCAATACATGTGTGTCTGTCAACGCCCTGACCACTCCAGATTGTACAACTATTCCATCCCTGTTACATGACTCACCATTGGAAAATGATCACCCTGTAGAGGATCCTTATTCCCATTGTATAGGACTCATTAAGGCTCTAGCTGGTACTGCCCAGAGTTCTGAAGCCCCTGCATCCCCTCCTGACACTTCTAAGACGAGCCCCTAAAGGTTACAATCAGCAGGGTCTCAATCAGCAGCATCCAGACACAGCACTGTCTCTACATCAGCAGCCATCAGTTATTACGATAAACATTTAACCTCACCATGTCTGATGTCCCCCGATACACCCCCAGGGGCATACGACCCCACCTGTCCTACACCAAGTGCCTGTGCGCAGTGGTCTTCACCATCCTCATCAATATAGGGTGTAGCGGATCGCAAAATCAGAGTTTTGGAACACCCTCGAGCGATGATCAGGCCTCTCAAACTCCTGGGTGTTCCCACTGGAACCCTGTTTTTGCATCCCGCTCCGATCCAGCAGCAGTGAATGGGGGTGATAACGTCAGCCTTTGTCCTATAACAGGGGTGTCTCTGGGAGTTGGCAATCATACCTCTAATGTCACAATTACAGGCCTTGAAACCAACCTTTCAAACTGTACTAGAGTTCTAGACAGCTACATTAAAGAAATACATCAGAAATACATCAGTCGTTTAGACAATTAAAATTCCAACTCCGTCTAAAAACTTTAAAATTGTGTAAGAACGACTGTAATACAGGGACATCCAGAGCTAACATAAAGGCTTTAAAACAGCTGCTGGCTCGGTGTAGATGCATGGTGGCCCACGCTTGCGCTTCAGCAGTTGTAGGCATGGGTAACATACCAGAGTGACTAGGCGATCGTGCAGACCAGGGGAATGTTAGACCAACATTTACCGGTACAATGGGCCTTATGTCTTAATATAAAAAAAAGCCACAGCACCTGCTTAGGAGAGCTCTAAGAGTTTTACGTGCGCTCAAAAGTCATAGGCCATGTGAGCCCCCAAAACCACAGCCCATAAGGCCTCAAAATATACAGTTAGGAGGTTTTGATGGTATTTATAGGCCATCTTGGGGATGATGGTCAGAGCAGTCTCAGCCCTAAACAATCTGAAGGATCCCCACCCGCAGTAGGTGAAGTGTCAGTGTCACCACTTGTAAACACCCCAAATATTGTTCAGATCGGCAGGGGTCAGTTACCAAAAACCAGATGGACACATAAGAAGCCAAAGTGGATTGGGAGCGCTAGAAACCGCTAGCTTGTAATAAAAAAGTTAAAGAAAGCCAGACTCTGCGTTACCAGAAGGTATAAAAACACACCTACATCTAACCATACCCCAGCGAGCTCTCCAACAACCAGTAATTCTCAAGCTGAGGCTTCAGAACCAGTATTTATGGAAAGTGTGAGATGGTATAGTCGCGTTCTAGAGCGGTTTAACACTACAGAACACTATGAGGAGTTTAGATTTGTTAACCTTGATCGCCTACACTCCTCAGATCATGGCGTTATAGCTATACATCAGGCTGTGCAAACGCTAATTGAACTATTGTTACACAATGTGGGGCCTAATGATTTCTTTCAGATGCGTTTTCAGGGCCAGGGTCTCAATAGTCCCCTGTTCACCAGACAGTCGTCTCGGGATGTGTTTGACGCTGTAACGTTTTTAGAAAACCTATCTAAACTTTTACAGAGCAAGGCTGAATTACTGGCGTACGGGTCCTTTAGAATCATTGCCCTCATTGTTAGGGGTTGCGAGGGTGGTGTTTCCAAAACCTTAAAGAGCGTTATGTACAGTAAAATCATCGGTAAGAAATCTCGTTGGTTGCTCGATTTTAATACCGGAGTTACCAATATGTGTCTGGCCGCAAGCATTGCAGGCTTATTGGTGGACCGCTCTACCCCAGACGCCGTCATTATGTCGATGGCGGTAGCAGCCCATGAGGTGCTTCAACTACCGTCCGACAAAATGGTAGGTTTTGGGGACCTGAGACTTTTTGAGAAACACTTTGCCGTGACGGTAAAAGTTCTATACCACGCCGGTTCTTGGAAGTACTTCACTACCAATGAAGATGTGAAAAACAATACCGTGTATGTGCTACATCATGAAAAACACTTTTACGGTGTCTTTAACCTGAAGGGTTTTCTAGGTGCCAAGTATGTGTGTGAGCATTGCGATCACATATACAACAATCGGACCAAACATCAGTGTGAATTACACTGTAACATGTGTCAAAGGGACGGATGTGTCAATGACGATACTCAGAAAGTGAACTGCACAACGTGCAAGCTATTTTGTCGGTCGCAAGACTGCTTAAACACGCACATCAGCCTAGCCCAATGTGTTCTTAAAGCAGACTGTGGGGTTTGCAGTCGTTACAAGCCTGTCAACCACAAATGTAAAGGTATGCAATGCCCTAGGTGTACAGAGGCTTTTAAAGCTGGAACAACCCATTCGTGTTACATACTCAGAAGTCACCACCAGAATAAAACAGAAGACTATATCGTATTTGATATAGAGTGTACGCAAGAGACGGGGGTGCACCAGCCAAACTATATTTACGCACACCATCTAACGGGTGATGGGAGCTGGGAGTTTGAAGGGCGGTCATGCGTGAATGATTTCCTCAACACGTTCATGCAACCGCGATACCAGGATTATACATTTCTGGCTCACAACTCCAAAGCATACAACTCATTCTTCATTATCTGTGACATGATACGTAAAAAGCTGTCCGTTAATCTCATTACCCAAGTTTCCAAACTAATGTTGCTTAAGGTTGTGCCTTTTGACATTAGGTTCATAGACACCTTGAATTTTCTGCCCATGAAGTTGAGCAAGCTGCCAAAAGCCTTTGGTTTTGAAGGTTGTAAAGGTTATTTCCCTCAATTTTTTAACACATGGGTGAATCAGAATTACAGCGGGCCTATGCCATAGTTATGGTTACGAGTATATGATGCCCTCTGAAAAAGAAAGTTTTCTACAGTGGTACGATGAAAACCGTGAAAAATGGTTTAATTTTCAAACCAAATTGAAAGCTTACTGTCAGGCGGATATTATGATATTGCGAAAAGCATGCAACCTTTTCAGAGACGTTGTGGTGATGATGACGAAGCGGGCCAGGTTTATTAAAACCAAATCACGCAAGAGTAAAAAAAACTAAAAAAATAACTGGACCTGGACCCATTTCAAAACATTACTTTGGCTTCAATGTGTATGTCTATTTATAAACACATATTTTTATTGTATGGAACTATCGCCTTAGTACCGCCTGACCTCTATAACAGCAAACAAGAACATTACTCCACCCCGTCTATTCAGCATCTTCATTCAGCACGCTTTGCAGGGCAGCGAATACTGTCTGGGTCACTACTACCTAGACGGGTATGCATTAATTAACGGTGTGCCAACCGCCTTTGAGTTCAATGGTTGCTTTTATCACGGGTGTCCTAAGTGTTACAAACCCCATGAGTTTAATAGACTGCAGGGCACCACGTTTGAACATCTGCACCGTCGGACTCTGGCGAAGGCGCAGTATATTGAGAGCTGTGGGTTTGGTCTGAGAACTCTCTGGGAACATGATTGGGTAGCGGAGCTATCGAAAGATGGTGAATTGGGCACTTTTATTAAGAGCCAGCAGTTACCTTCACCGTTGGAACCCCGTGTCGCCTTATGCGGCGGTTGTACAAACGTCATACAATTGTACCGCATAGCTGGACCGGGTGAGAAAATACACTACTATGACTTCAAGAGTCTGTATCCGTTTGTGAACAAGGTGAAGTTGTACCCTGTGGGGCATTCTACAATCATATACAGGAACTTTAAACCTCTCAAAGAGTACTTTGGTATTGTTAAGTGCCATATTCACCCTCTGCTGAAACTTTACTTTCCGGTGCTCCCTTATAGAGTGGACGGTAAGCTAATGTTCCCCCTATGCCGACCCTGCGCTGAATGTAAACAGACTAGCGAATGCTTGCATAGTGATGAGCAGAGGCTGCTGGAAGGGACTTGGTGTACCATTGAGGTGCAGACGGCCCTCAAGAAAGGGTATCCGCTCGGTAAAATCCTGGAAATTTGGCACTTTCCAAACACAACCACCCAGCTCTTTTCTGAGTACATCAACTTGTTTCTCAGAGACAAACAGGAGGCCTCGGGGGAATCCAGACTGGTGTGTTGATGAGCCCTCAAAGAAAAAGTATATTGTTGATTACAAAGCTCGTGAGGGTATTAAACTGAGACCTGCATTCATTAAGGTTAACCCTGCCCGCCGTCAGCTAGCGAAGCTCTGCCTCAATTCCTTGTGGGGAAAATTCGCTCAGCGTACCAATTTGTCAAACACATCCATCGTCACAGATCCAGATGAGCTTTTTAAGTATATATTCACACCGGTTTATGACATTTCTAGTTGTGAATTTATCAACGACGAGACAGGCGTTCTATGTTGGAAATACACCAAAGAGTATCCCACAACGTGTAGCAATATAAACATCTTTATAGCATGCTTCACAACCGCTCACGCCCGGCTAGAGCTTTACAGGTTGCTGGACGTTGTTTGTACCACGACACTGACTCTGTTATCTTTGTGAGTAAAGAAGGTGACGAAGATCCTCCCCTGGGTGATTATCTAGGGGATTTGACCAGCAAGCTCGAAAAGGGGAAGTGTATACACAAATTTACCCCATCAGGCCCAAAGACGTACAGTTATAAGACCTCAAACAACAACATTTGCATGAAAGTCAAAGGTATCACTTTAAACGTCAACAATATGATTAAAATAAACTTTGACAGTCTGAAGGTTCTGGTGCACGAGTACTCCGCCTCGAGCAATCACAAAAATAACAAAACCATAGTCGTAAACCACCCGAGTATAGTCAGATCCAAGAAAAAGTGGGAAATTACAACACAACCGTTGTATAAAACCTTAAGAGTAGTGTTTGACAAATGGGTCCTCACAGAGGACTACAAAACACTGCCTTACGGTTATTTAAAGACATTAGAGGCTCGAACACCACTCAGATATGGACACCAGGCTACAACACCCATTCTCCTGCGTTTTAGCTGGTCCCTCCAATAGCGGTAAAAGTTTTTTTTATAAACAAACTACTAGAAAACGCTCCTGGTGTTTTATCTCAGACTCCTAATAACATTGTGTGGCTTTATTCCTGCTGGCAGGATCTTTGCACGGAGCTCACCCTAAAGTTCCCACACATCCGATTTATAGAAGGCATCCCCGGTAATCTCAACGACGATGACTTGTTACCAAAACAACTTGTAAACATGCTCGTGGTGAACGATCTCATGCGTGAAGGCGGTGACCACCCCGAGACTGAACAGGCCTTTACGCAATATTCACACCACCGTAATCTGAGCATATGCTATATAGTTCAGAACTTGTTTTACAAGGGTAAGAGCAGCCGGTCCATAACTCTCAACGCCTCATACCTGGTCTTATTTAAAAACCCCAGAGACAAGCTTCAGATCTCAATTATACCTAAACAAATGTACCCCGGAAACACACAGTTTTTCATGGAGGCCTTTAACGATGCTACAGCAAAACCCCACGGCTACTTACTGGTGGATTTAAAACCCAACACTCTTGAAGACTACAGACTGCGCACAGGTATACTACCACCTGACTTCCCAGTCGCCTACACGCCTAAAAAAGGGCCCAAAGCCTATAAAAAGAACACGTAAAAAGACTTTTATAAAATTTACACTCTAAACCTTGTAATATAAGGTCCCCACTATGTCTGCGAGGATGCAGTGTAATTTAGGCCTCCTAAAAATGCTGATCACAGCCAACTCCTCGAAAAGAAAGGCCATCCTTTGCGCTGCCTTGGACGATTTAGTGGCAGCCATTTCAGAAATAGCCCTAAACACCCTAAAAGGTAATGTCCCGATATCAACGAGCCAATTCCGCGTTCTGAAGAAGAAGCGCCACATTATTAAGAAGCTCAGCAATAAGAGGGTGTCGCTCCTTTCTAAAAGAAAACTGGTCAAACAGTCTGGTGCTTTTATAGGGTCGCTGCTAGGTATAGCTATACCCCTAATCACAGGGCTACTGTCGAGACCCTGATGGAGCAAACACACAAAATGTACCTCGTACCCCGGCAACAGCTGGAACATCTGGGCCCTTCTATCACTGATGTCTGGGACATACGCAAAAACGAAACGCAGCGTCTCGATGCTGAAATCAAAGCCATTTTGAACTGAACTGATTTAAAACCACACAACAAAGAGGGGCTTTACTCAGGAGCCCTTCAAAACTTTCTACAGTTCTACAAGTAACTAACCTCTTAAAAAAACAAACTGACTCTGTATACCCCAGATGCTGAACAGCAGCCAGTACCCTCTATGTAGCCTCAAGACCTAGGACCCTCACCCACACCGGATGCCTTTGTCCTAGACCTTTTGAAAAATATAAGTCAGAAATATAGAGGGGCTGCTCAAATGTTGCTCAGTAAAATGACTGCTACTAAAGATTTGACCACATGGAACAACCGGGTTGAATTCGTTTACAAGGGTCAGCTAGGTCCCACATGTATGATCTGGTCAGGGATCTCACACACAGTAAAATTCTATCAACACAAGACGCTCCTAGAGGTTGGGAGCAGTTTCTAAGTGCCGCTGCGGAACTCAACATTCCCTCAACGATTATCGGTAACGCAGAGAATCGCCGTAAGCTTGAAAGTTTAAAAGATCCAACCCCTGCTGTTTTTACAAGGAGCCCCGCTGTATCGACGTTGCCTTTCTTTATACAACTAACACCAGCTAGGAGCAGTGTTGCTCTTCCTCTGGGGCCTAAAAAGAGACTGTTCAAAATGAACACCTGGCTACCGCTCTAAATTTGCACCTATGTACTTTTTTTGTTAAAAGTTTTGGGGTCGAAAATTTTTTGCTTCATTTTAAATGTTTACCCCTGCAAATGTTTGTGCTGAAACAGGTTTGTAATAAACACTTTTAAATTTTCAGCAGTCGTCTGACATCTTTTTTTTTTTTTTTAATTGTTTGAAAATGTGCACCATGTGAATAAAAAAAAATGCCTAGGCCAAAATCATGTTTAAGATGTTTTTTTTATTTTAGATACTCATCAGTACAAATGGCAGTTTACAATGCCTTACACTTTTGACAAAGACCATATTCTGTTTTAGCAGCGCTCGACATTGTCCTGGAGTTTTCATTCACATATTTCATAACAACCCCGTCGTTGTTTACTAGATCGGCTGAGTACAGATGTAAAAAATTTCTAAACGTCATACCTTCAGACATTTTACTAATAAAATATATACAATGTTCCCCGCATGTGATGGCCAAAGGATCCTGCACACATAGTTTGTTATACTCAACCGTGGGTGATGCTTTTTTTACATATTTGAATATCAGCTTTGTATAAATGCTATGCTCAGGGAACTCTGCTAAACTATCAAACACTATAACCGTGTCCACATCCAGAAACAGAGCCGCCCAATGTGTGCCGTCCTTGTAATGGGGATCGGTGTTAAAGACAAGGGTGCAGGGCCTTTCTGGGCCTATCTTTTCAGGTAGTCCATCGCTAAGGAATACTCCTACAAAGTATTTCTTAGCATATTTATGTCTACTTAAGAAGTCTTGTATCTCCGCTGTGTCCATTTTTTTTTTTTTTTTTTTTTTAAATTATTTTACACTCTTTTAATGGTAGTCAAACATAAGCTACCAGGCGTGGTTAACCTGGATAACGCCGTCGAATACCGAGAACACAACCATGTTCACATTGGCAGCCAGCACCTGTGTAAAGCGTATTTCCGCTTTTAAATTTCCATTTTTGATCAGGTTGTAGTGGTCACCGTCTTCCATGTCAGGTGTCAGGTCGAATGCAAACAGCGTGTAGCCGGCTGCATACCCCTCTCTTGAAACAACTACACCCGCGTCCGCAGCTGTTTCCCCGTTATCGAGACCAGTCCGAGATATACCCTGGCAAAATTTGATGTTCCAAAATTCGGCGTGAAGGGTTTTGCGGGTATCACGGCGCGCTCGTGAACCAAAGCGGCATAGTTGATATTGTAATGTTTGAAGTTGAAAGGATTTGAGTTGTAGAGGCCACTAAAAGCTGTATTGTCCACAAACCCTATGATGATGAGTTTCGGTAATTGTCCCAGAAATAGATTCTGCTGTTGCGTTAATCGGGTACTGGGGGGGATGCTGAATATCTTCAGAGCAACTCTTTCAATGGCATACTTGGCGTTCGATAATTGTAAAGCTTCTGCATGGGCCAGTGTGACACTCGGGGACACTTCCACTCTCTTTACAAACAGACTAGCTGACAATATAACCAGTTTTTACTGCTCCGCATCACCGCTGATGAGACAGAAAGCGTCCTTGTTACGACTGAGTTTGATCTTAAGATCTATGCCATTGACTAGCAGTTTGTCTTGGAAGAAAAGGTCTGAATGTAAGCACCCCAGGAAGTCAAACTGTCTACTGCCGGCGACGAAGCTGGCTCTTTTTTAAAACCCTTGTTGTCCCCGTCCAAAGCTGTGTTCTCCAAATGCGCTTCGGTATCTCTGTAGAAGAGCCCAGCTGAAAGCTGTGTGTCCAGCGTGTTGCGACTGTAATTTAGAATACTCTCTATGTAGGCCCTGTAGGCATACATGTTATCACTCTGCATGACGAGTCGATCGCCTTGGTTAACGCCCACTTGATTAAACATGGTTGCGATGGGGTAGGCGATCGGGGCCACTCTAGCATCAGCCTCGATGTTGGCACCATTCGCTTTGGTTATTTTACAGACGAGGTGCAGAAGAGTGTTGTTGAGATCCAGGTACATATCCGTGGACCCCGACACATAAAACTCTATCGGTGCAAGAGGCGTCAGAGCAGCCATAGGCAACACTTCCATGGAAAAACTGTTTTCAATGCTGGTCTGTGTGGGTTTGAGAGAAAACAGATCTAACTCAGATTTGGCGCATTCACCTGATGCACAGTGTACAAAGGGCATGACCGATGCTTTAAAAAATATTCGCACTAGAACGTGTTCTCTCCTTCTTCTTGGAAGATCTCTTCCGTCTTACGGCTCTTCTTTTGTGTGGGCCTTTTGAATTAGTCATACGCTTCTTATAGGGCATTGGTGTCCCCCTATGCCTCAAAGCTCTTTGCTTCGTTTTAACACCAGCATGCGCATTGTACATCATCCCAGCTCCTCCTTGGGGATGTCTGTCCATACGCTCGGCGACCGCAGACCTTACACTACCCACGACGTCCTGGGTGATGTTCGTAGCAGCCGCTTTAACATGAGGTTTTGCAATTTCGAACCCTCTTCTCAAAAAGGGCATGGCTCGTCTAAACAGGCTCCGGAAGAAACCCCCCAATCCCGACCCGTACATAACAGGAGCCCCTTGAAAGTAGGGCGGGTGACCTACATACCCAGCCTGAACTCTATAATAGTCCCTGTACATAGATGGATCCCCATAGGTTTTCATGATGACCATCGCAGCAGCCTAATAGTAACCGTCGCGACGGGGTCTTAAATGAAGCTTAACAATAACTTTCCCGTATTTAAAGGCCACCGGCTCCGACTGGTCGTTGTACACCATGATGGTTATAGTGTCAAAATGGATTTTAGAAATTGCCACATAGTCGAGTTTGTGATGTTGCATATTAACCATCGTGTTATTTTCACCCTGCACAGGGACCCACCTCAACAAAGGTGAATAACTGTCCCCGACCCTCTGAGGTTCTACGATATCGGTATACACGTAGAGTGTATAAAATCTGCTGTTAATATCGGGACATGTAGGGTCTGGATCCACCTGTCTTTGCACATGACGTATGGTCCCTAAAATCCGCTGTAATTTACCAGTACATGTAAACCTGGTATCAAACTCAGGGGCTCTAAGAAAGACTTTTCTTCTAACGTAATCCGCCACCAGATATATATTTCCATACTCTTCAACGATGCTTATAGATTTGTTGATGGCCTCGACCACCGACTCT
This sequence comes from Pleurodeles waltl, assembly GCF_031143425.1. Taxonomy (NCBI): domain Eukaryota; kingdom Metazoa; phylum Chordata; class Amphibia; order Caudata; family Salamandridae; genus Pleurodeles; species Pleurodeles waltl. Next base: position 1,427,933,203 of record NC_090446.1, read on the forward strand.
ACGGTTGGGTAATAGCCATGTGGGAAAGTCTGGGGAAAGGTCAGGGCATCCTGAGTGCGCTTTATATGAAATTTAGCGTCGGACTTTGTAAATGTATTCCAAGTTCTAGGGTACTGTATCTCCGTTAGCGCCACCTCCCAGGGTCCTTTCAAATCCACCGGCTTTACCAGTTTCACAGTATAACTAGAAATCTGATTGTCTGTAAACATGTCCTTCAAAGCGTTGGATGGTTGCATGATATAAAAAGGTGAGTTCTCCATCACGGTGCTTACAGCTTGACCTCACACACCGCGCAGCGAGCTGGCCAGAACCCAACTGTTAAATTTCTCAGGCCACCCCGCCATTTGACCAGCGCCTGTCTCCTGGCACCGCTCCCTTTCCTTTTCAGAACCTTTTAAAACCTGTACACCCTCTTCGGATCGTAGGGAACCTTCTGTAACTCTTCGCTGTAAGAGACACCTGCTACCTTTTTCACCATCGTAGTCCTTTAACCTGTAAAAATATACCCCCTCTTTAAGCTCAACACTTTACACTATGAATATCTCATCACTGAATGTCTGTTGGTAACCGTTGGTGAAGACACCTTTCAACTTTGAAACCCTGACATGATCCCCTTCTTTTAAAGGTGGTTTCTTGACCTTCGACGTAAGACGACTACAGTACACAGTTCTCCACACCATTAACAAATTATCCCGCGTTACCTTAAAGGGGCCACTTTGATTGTCCTGTGGTAGGCGGCATTATAAACATCTATAAAAGCCTGTAGAACATCCACATATCTGTAGGTGTTGTTGGCGGTAGAATATCGCCACATCTTTGACTTTAAAGTTCGATTAAAACGCTCTACAACTGCAGCCTTTACCTCTGTGTGCGTTACAAAATGTTGAACAGCGTGCTGGTTTAATAATTTTTGGAAAGGTTTGTTTAAAAATTCCTTTCCGGCGTCTGTTTGTAGTTTCTGAGGTACGCGACCTCTAGCGAAGATGTCTTCAAAAGCGGCTGTGACACTGGTACCACTTTTATCGTTTAACGACTCTGCATAGGCATACTTGGAAAAGACGTCTATGACGGTTAAGATATAAATGGAGCCATTGTTATGTTTTGCTAGATCTTGAAGACTGATTATGTCAGCTTGCCACTGATAATCGAGCTGTGCGCTAACAACTGTGGCCCTCCTCTTAAAGCGTCTCCTGGCCAGTTTGTGGAGCGAATAAGCCCCCAGCTAACCACGTCTTCACAACGGCGCGGTTTACAGATTCATTTTCAGCTCGAGCCCTTCTAAATAGAGCTTCGGAGCCTCCGAAGCTTCCAACCCCCTGTGTATTGTAATAAAGCTTCCTTAAAACGGCACCCGTCATGCTGTCACCCACCATCACAATGAAATGAAAGACGCTTGTTTTGTTTAAGCTCATTTTATTAAACATAAAAAAACATTAAAGTGTGGCGGGACTACACAACCAGCGTGTATTTGACATTTTGTGGTACATAGCTTATAACTGTCAAAACGGTGGCCCACCGGGGCCTTTTTACAAGCGTATTCCTCAGTACAACACCCGTTACACATGTTACTCAGAGCAGGTCCTTTTACAAACCCTAAGCGTCACAAACTTTGATATTTTTATAGCTATACTCTCAATAGCTCTAGACATGACTGCCCGCTCCCCAAGCCTATAACTCTGAACGCTCAGCATACTGACAGAATTCAACAGTTCATACAGTTCTAGGTAGGACAATACAGAACCTTTATTTGTGAGATAATCTTCAGTCATGTGCTCCAAAGCCCCGTGTATCCCAGTCAATGGTGAAAGTCTTAAATCTCGAGCGTGATCTTTGTCCGAGTTCTGACATTTAACAGATGCGGTTAGCCGGATGTTGATACACCACTTGGCGATACACACATGACTGCTGCACTGCAAAAAGGCTGAAGGTTCTGAAATGTTCAGATACCACAGAGTCAAAGGGTGTATTTCAGCTATTCTTTCTTTAACCAGCACAAATATCAATCTCCTGATACAGATGTATCCCGGGTGTAACTCATAGACATCTTGCACCACGATACTCGGATTCACCGCCTAGAAGTGAGTAAGTATGGAGCGCTAAGTAACACATTTATGGTCTGCTTTTTTTTTTTTTAAACAACTTTTGTGGGGCTAAAGACTTCATTCTTCTGTTTTTATAATAAATGTCACACATTTGTCTTTCTATAACCCTTTCTATCATACTTTTGTCAAAGTGGGGACACAGCCACTGCATACGGTCGAGTTTTGAGCAGGGCTCAGCAGCATAGCAGATCTCATTGACAGCTGCAGCCATGACCTTAATTATATCAGAGTGGACACCTTTCTTCACAGCTGATAGCCCGTACACCACCCTTAACAAATTATAGACCTGTTGAGGGTCTAGCCGACTACAAATGTGGCGAATTATTCTTGCAGTGTACGACTCGTATAGACACTTGTGAGCCGCCTGCTGAGGTTCATTAATTTTATGCCCGTAACACAGGTCATAATAGTCCCGTTTAACACACATGTTCACAGCGGTCGCTGCAAAACCTTTAACTGGCCATATGGTGTCATAGGACACGCCCGGAGTTTCCTTTTCAAAATCGTGGCTAGTGTAGGTGCAAACACATTTCCTACGATGCTCTTTGTTCTGGCTTATAATACTTTCAGACTGTCTGGAACAGCATAAGCAGTAAAAATTTACATCGTTAACCTTTGGCACGGACCCTTCTAGAGGCTCTCTTTCTGCAGTTGTTTTCTATGGTTCAAACAGAAAGCCCAAGACAAATTATTAGTTAAAAGTATGACACCAGAGTATACATGAAAAAAAAAATGTCTATAGAGTTTTACTAACCTCAACATTCTCGCCATACTCAGAGGCTCCTCTGAAATCTTGCGAGTCGCAGAGGTCCATCGGGGTAGAAGCATCGTCGGAGCTTACAACTGATGGCTGTCCTCCTGGAATCCCATGTCTTCATAGACGGGCGAGTTCGGCGGTGCTACACACTCTTCAACACCTTCAATGTCGATGAAGTTACCTGCAACACTTAATTCATCTTTCGAGGCATCTCTGTCGCTGCTGCCCCCCTTAATAGGGGATATCAGGTTCGGCACATCCTTGAGGTTGAGCTTTTCAAGCCGCTGGCAAAGTTCCTCTTGAAAACCGGTAACATCGGTATCCCTGTCGTCAGGGACAGCCTGTTGTGCATTCTCATCCATCGTAAGAGGTGTTAGGGTCCGGTAATATCTACCAATAGTGTTCAGGGCCCCTGAGGAGGCGGCTTTTCTGGCGATCGGATTGTATCTCTTCATGGTGCCTTGACAAGCTGTTTCAGCATTGGTTCACGGTTTGGCAGACGGCTCTAACCAGCTCCTTATATGCAACATTTCAAAAAGGGTGGGCGCTACTCTACAACACCATGAGGTCACAGACCATGTGACACACCCTACACACATGGCACTTCCGGGGAGGGTTCTCAGGGACACCGGAAGTCCCAGCCACCAGAAATGGCGTCACTTCCGGGGTGGGATAACTGTCACTTTTAATATGGTGACTAAAGGTATCCCTCCTACTACTCATGTGCCATATTCCCTAAAAACGAAGATATATCCTTTCTTGCAGACGCACCCATTCACACATGGTTCTGTACATATGGAGGGCGTATCCATGTAATTGTGACAGTTCCGGGTGCAGGCCGTGGTGCACCTACTGAAGACAGAGTTGTGGGGGATGCACAAATAACATTTAGACATGTGATCACATAGATTGATTCTTGGGTCTCTCTGGGCGTAGCCATTGTTGCAGACACACTTCGATACACACGGCTTTTTGCAAGGGATTTTCTTACCCAGGTGGGCGCAGCTCTTTGGACAAGGAGGTGCACAATCTTCATAGTGCATATTGCTGGGCATGATCCTGCAGGGAAAACATCAGGAGGCAAGTCATATTTAAGTTATTTTTTACATTGATCCTCGAGTAAAGTAATTTAGCCACCCTGGTGTTTACATGATCTGTGCATACGCTGGTCATCCCTCTCCTCCTCTCTACCAGGGTCCTGATTATATGACAAAGAGGTGGCTGAGCGACTTTCCAACTACAGAGTGTTGTTTAAAAACACAAAACTCTAGCTGGATGCCTGGATTGCACATGTATTTGGGGGTTGTTCAACTAACAAGCACAATCCACTTTATTTAGCAAGCTGCACATGCCTTTGTATATCTGATGAAATATAGCTGTCACGGAGCACATCAATGCAACCGCGGGGCCAATAAGAAGCCTCACACAGAGACAGGACGCCCACAACTGGGCCATCTTCTGAAAGGATTGCGCTTCCAGTCCTATCAATAAGCTGGGGAAGGGTTTGACCTAAGTCTTCCTCTGAAACCTGGCCCTGCTGCTCTGTCTGGTTCCTTGTTAGGAATCATGGCTTCTTCTGTTGCCATGAAGCATCTACGTTGCTATGAAGGAAGTAAGGTAAGTAAAAAAACAGTCAGTGTTGTTTCTTTGTATTTATTCGATTGGATGTATGGTTGTGAGAGTGAATGAGATTGAGTGAGAGTGTGTGTTAGTTTTATGTGTTTGAGAGCATCAATTAGAATGAGCAAATGAAAATCAACGATTGAGCAGTGTGAGTGTGTTAGAATGAGTGAGTGATGGGAGATCATGCGAGTGAGTGAGTCAAGGTTGTCTCTTTTTCCATGGTGCATCAGGAACCAGAGGCCCTGGTGCAACTGCACCAGGCTGCACTACTGAAGCAGGATATCTGTACCCCAGGAATTGGAATCAGAGCCTCTGTTCACCAGTAGTTGTGACTGAGATTCAGTGATTATGAAAGTGTGTGTGTGTGCGCAAGGGTGCTTTTACATGAGAAATAGTGGGCATGAGTGTATGGGTACATTTTTGCATGAGGGTATCCAAGGCAAATTTTGAAAATAAATAGGTCAACCCATGGCAAGTATTATGCCCTGACACTTTCAAGGATCACCAGCTGCCACTGGTGATTATAAAATAGCCAATATTTATTGGCTTTTGGCGCAGGTAGCTCAGCTAGTCATCTTGCTATGCTGCCCTATGTCAAAAGGAAATGGCAGAAATATTCTGGGCCATATTTATACTTTTTGACGCACAACTGCGCCAACGCAGTTGTGCGTCAAAAAAATTAACGCCGGCTAACGCCATTCCAAAGCGCCATGCGGGCGCCTTATTTATTGAATGACGTTAGCCGGCGCTGCGGACTGGTGTGCGTAAAAAAAAATGACTCACACCAGGCAGCGCTGGCGTAGGGGAAAATGGAGCTTGGGCGTCAAAAAATGGGGCAAGTCGGTCTGAGGCAAAAAATCTGCCTCAACACGATTTGATTTTTTTTTTACTCCCAACCCCCATTGAAATGACTCCTGTCTTAGCACAGACAGGCGTCATGCCCCCTTGCCCAATGGCCATGCCCAGGGGACTTCTGTCCCCTGGGCATGGTCATTGAGGATAGTGGCATGTAGGGGGGCACAAATCAGGCCCCCCATGCCACAAAAAAAAAAAAAATTACTTACCTGAACTTACCTCAACGTCCCTGGGATGGGTCCCTCCATCATTGGGTGTCCTCCTGGGGTGGGCAAGGGTGGCAGGGGGTGTCCCTGGGGGCATGGGAGGGCACCTCTGGGCTTCTTCCGAGCCCACAGGTCCCTTAACGCCTGCCCTAACCAGGCGTTAAACAATTACGCAAAATCGGCTGGACGTAATTTTTTTTAACCGCCCACTCCCGTGCGTCATTTTTGCACGGGAGTTTAAATAAGGCGCACATGCCTTAGAGTCATTTTTTAGAAGGGAACGCCTACCTTGCATATCATTAACGCAAGGTAGGTGTCCACGCTAAAAAATGACGCAAACTCCAAGATCTTTGGCGCTAGACGGGTCTAACGGCAAAGTATAAATATGGAGTTAGCCTTGCGTCGGAGTTGTGTAAAAAAAAACGACGCAAATCCGGCACAAACAGAGTATAAATATGCCCCTTTGTATCTAAAGCAGACGGAGAATCCTTGACCTTTCCCTCTGAGCTAGTGCACAATGGGCTGCCTAGTGCCACCTCAGGTACATTGCATGCAAGATTGTGTTTGTGCAGGAAGGGATACCTTCCTGCATAAAGGCTACCTTCCTGCACAAAACAATCCTGGGAGACATTTTCCTCTTCTATGTGTGCTGCAGAAATTCATAACTCTGGTTTTGTGTAACTTAAAAAGTTCATATTGGTGTCCAAATTTATATAAAATCTGATTTATTCTAAATTTGTTGTTGGATTTCTTTCGAGTCATGTCATTTACTAATTGTCCATGTTGTGAAATGCTTTACACATGTTCCTTTAAGTAGCCTGATTGCTCTTTGCCACACTACCAAGACTGAGCTAAGGTTTACTGGCGTGAACCCAAGGTCGACTATTGAGTAATGTGCTAGTATTAAATGGTAAGACTCCCCACTCATACCACATAATACTGCCACCTTGCCGCAGAGATGCCATGCAGTGTTCTGCACTACTTGAAGCCGTTGAATCGGAAAAGCTGGGGGCCGAGATAGAAAACAATGGCATAGTCCAATCAAGAAAGAATGAATGCTTGAACAACTATTTTCTGGGAAACGCAGGGAAGTAAGGCTAAGAATTCCTTTAGGACTTTCATTAACCAGAAGCACACCCTTACAACTGAGATTTGGCCTTCAAAGTAGAGGAGATCATCAAATACAACACCCAGGTTTCTTACAGTGCCTAAGGGTGGCTGGGTGAGCACCCAAAGGCTAACTTCCCAACCAACCAGGAGATGGATTGGGCCCAAAGAAGAGGATTTAAGTCTTCTCTGGATTAGACTAAAAGTGATTACTTTTCACCCAGTTGAAGAAGGTTCTTATACAAGTGGAAAAGGACTCCCTAGCTGAGTACAAATCTTCCTCGTAGGAAAAGAGAAGCTTGATTTTATCAGCATAGGAAATGTTCTTATTACAAAATACAAAGTAGGAAAGCAAGCAGGGACATGTAAACATTAAACAGCGTAGGTCTTAATGCTGACGCCTAGGGAACTCCACAGTTGAGAGTTTTAGATTGTGAGAAGTAAAGTTTCATCTAGACTAATTTATGTCTCCCACTCAAAACTGATTTAAGCTTCTTCAGGGACCCACACCAATATCAGCCAAGCATTGAAGAAGTATATCATGGGAAACGGTTCTGAACGCTGCCAATAGGTCTAAAATAATTAAGGCAGTGCTCTGCCCCTGATCTAAAGTCAGCTTGATGGAATCTGTGATTTCAAGCAGCGCTGTCTCCATGCTATGATGTGGCTGAAACCCAGATTGAGAAGAGTGCAATTCCCTGGGGTCCACTATGATGAATTGAACTGTATTTTAATATTTCTTTCATCCAAACAAATCACAAAGCCTGCAACATAAGTTGGAGCTAGGGTTTAGGGATGGTTCATGACCATTTTGGTCCATAAATTCTGAGACAATATTGAAGATTTAATTCAGACTATTGTTCACTCTGCTTATTGTTTGCGTATGGAATTTAATGTTCTAATGGTATTTGCTCAGGGCTTGTTCATAGACTATTTTGTCAGTGACCTGGTACCTCCAGAGTCTTTCAAGCCTTTTATAAAGATTTCTTTTGGTAGAGAGCTCTGGAAAAAAAACAGGGGGCAAATGGTGAAAGCCTCTTTAAACCTTTAGCTTTTTCAGGTACTATTCTATCTGCAGTAGTAGAGAGCCATTTGTTCGCTGCGAGAGAATCTACATTGGGTTTCGCTGAAATTATCCTATTGAAGGCCATGGCAAACATGGCAAAGCTATTCTTTCTTTAGATGTCAAGTTATATTGCTAGTTATCCGAGCAAACTTCCCAGTAAATTGTTAGTAAATCAAAGAAGCATTGCTTCTCCTTGACTTTGGAGATTCCTGGAGATTCCTGTATCAGTTATTCGGTAGCCTAAATATTCTATTTCAGAATAACAGAGCCTCTCGAGTACTTGACTGACATGTTGATGGTAATGGGTAGGTTCCTTAGAGTAAACCTGGATATCATCTAAGTGGCTAACTACAAAGTGATTGAGATTATCAGAAAGTACATCATCTAAAAAACATTGAAACATTGAAAAATCTCTGGGGCATTACTCAGCTCAGACTTCATGATTTGACATTCAAAATGTCCAAAAGGGTTTCTAAATGCTGTGCCTCGCACTCATCACTTTCCTTGATGTACAATAGATGATACGCCCTGCAAAGTTTTTGTTTGTTATATATCCTGGCTCCTCTAACAGATTCTAGAATATCCTTAATAAGGGACAAAGGATATCTATCTTTGATAGTAATCTTATATTAAACTGCTATAATCAATTCATTGTCTTAAGTAATTCATCTTCTTTGGAACAAAGAATAGAGATTTCCCAGCATGCGAGTTATTGAGTAATGAGCCCATTCTGTAAGCTTATTTTCAGATATTGTCTCAGGACCTCCCTTTCAGATTCAGAGAGAGAATCAAATCTACCAAATGAAACTACAGCTCCTGGCTGCAGTGGAATGGCACAGTTAAATTACTGATGTGGTGGTAAGAAAATGTCTACTGGTTTTTGAAAGAAGTCATGATGTGCTTGATAGAAGGATGTAAGACCTTGGAGAAGGTTGATAGAGACATTGTCTTCTCTGGAACTCTTTGAAACATCTTTGGGTGTCCATTCATCTTTAGCGGAGAAACAAAACACTGAGAGGACAAGGATATGCCTCTGGTCTCCCAGTGTGTGAAGGGATTAAAACAGCCAGGGTATACCTAAGATCAATATGTGATTCAGAGGGGAAATTCGGTCAAATGAAACAACTTAGCAAAGTTTGCGAAAGGTCAGTTTCAAATGAGTTGTTTCTTTTTCAGGATCTGAAACTAAAGTTGAGCCATCTATAGTTTGTACCTGTTGAGGATTTTCCTTGGTAGCCCAAAAGATCTCTCTTTCCAGAGCCGATCCAGAATCCAAATACAGTCCACTAGATTCTCTATCTAGAAGGATAAGTGCATTCTCAGTTTGTCCACTAGGTAGGTCCAACTGCATGGGTAATAGGAACAGGGAGGCTTGCATATATCTGGAAAATTCAATTAAAGGGGTTGTTGACCTGGCAATTCCCAAGATCTTCTAAAAGATGAACATGGCAGGCATGTATAAGATGGTCAGGTGAACTGCAATGTAGACACAGGGGCTTATTATGACTTTGGTGGACGGAAAAGCCTGTCCGCCGATGTCCCGACGGGTAGGTTGCCACCAGTTTGCCAGTCTCCCTGTTGGGCCCATTACGAGTTTCCCACTGGGTCAGCAGGCAGAAACATAGTTTCTGCCCCCTGGCCCAGTGGGAAACGGCCTACAGCATTGTCACCGGGTCACAATAGAGCCATTGGCAATGCTGTAGTGCGTATGGTGCACCAGCAACCATAGCAAGGTTCACTGTCTGCAAAGCAGACAGTGAACATTGTGACAGGGCTGGCAAGGGGGCCTTTTTTTTTCATGGCAGGGTTACTACCATGAAACTGCTGGCGGAGAAGAGGGTCGTAATCCCCAGGGTGGTCCTGCTTGCACTGCTATCCTGGTGGATTATGACCACCAGCACCAGCAGACTTTCATGTAGATGAAATCTGATGGTGCTGGCAGTCCAACTGTGGCGGTACCGCTGCAGTCGCAATATGGCGCTCGGACCTCTGCAGTGGTGGTGGTCCGACCGCCACTGTGACCCTGGTGGTCATTAGAACGCCAGGGTCATAACGTGGCCCACAGTCTTTGCCATGGTTGAATGTTCTCTTTCAGTCTTCGAAAGAGGTCCTCGGACTAAACCTATTTGCATGGGTTCCTTATCAGAAGTTACAGCTCGGTCTTCATTCAAAGTCTCTGCCTTCTGAGCTGCTGTTCGGATGCCCCCTAGACTAGAGTATGATTGGGATTTACGTCTCTCAGTTCGGCATTCACAGAGTTGTTGTACTATAGTTAATGGCTGATCCATCAACACTGACATGGTCTTGGCTCAAGTTGAATGAACTAGCTCACCTTTCGAAGGAGGGTCGCTAGTGTCTGCTCTACTTGTGTAGTTTCTGCTGCCAGCTGTGGAATCAAGTGGTATAAGTCAAGACATACTGATTGCCCTGCTGGATGTCACATAAGGCTACCCCCGTGAAAATTTGAGACTGGACCTCTCAAACATCCATTTCACCATTGTACAAATGTTGAGTGGTCTGAAAGGCACAGATTTTCAGTGAGTAGTAAATGGGTCACCCATGCTTATGCAGCACTGGATAATGCACAAAATAAATATCTCACTTTCATCTTCAATTGAAACTGTTAGGTCAAACATTCCTCAGCTTGCTTGGTTTTCCTGAAAAGTGTGGTGTAGAGGTGGATACTAAAGGAACATCAGAGACTGGCAGCTAGAGCTTGACCTATGGCTAAATTCTCTCCATGAAAGTTGCTGAACCATCTGAACCAATCTTGAGCAGGACTAGTCTGTGTATCCTGACCATGATGTTGGATTTAGAACCAATACGTTGGCATCTTAATCTGTCAGGTTTGTAGAGTGTTGGTCATTCAGAAGGCAGCCTCTGACTGTGAGTTGCTTGGCAAATTACCTCCTAGTGGCACAAACTACAAGTAGAAAGGAATCAAGGAAGAACACAACCAGACAGGGACAAATTGAAAACACAGAAAAAGGAGAGACAACCATCTAGCAGGAAGGATGGAATAAACAGGAGCGAGAAAACACACCCACAGGAACAAAGACGTGTTCTGATGCAAGAAGCAAGAGAAAGAGTGGTATATTGCTGTTTGCTGGTTTGCTGTTGGCTGGGCTGACTCCTAGTGTGCTTAAACTCCTGTTGGGGTGGACGGAACTGAGAGAGTGAGAGGGGGACTTGGCCTTCCACCAAGACCTGTACCTGCCAGATACCAAATGCCACCTCATGGTGTGTGGGGCCAGGAGGCCTCCACGAGAGACCTTATCACAGGTCTGTTAGTGGGATACTGAGGGTATCCAGTATACAGCTGGGAGGGTCTGTGCATTTTGCTGGGATGCAGAAGTAATCAGCCTTGAGGGGGGCCGGTACAATACTTTTTTGAAGATTGGTTGAGACATGGCTGCTTTCTTTAACCCAGAGAGTGTCCAACCAAGGCTCTATGTTGAGGTTTCCTGGGGTGCTACTTGAGCACATAGGATACTCAAAAATCAGTACCGGACTACCGCTTCGTCCTCTGAATGGAATTACCCCTATCTAAGGACGGCTATCCACGCTGGTTGTGCTCCCAATTACCTCTTTGCAAAGGAACTAATCATCTATGGGGCACATCACATAAAACAAGTTTGGTCCTCAGGTTTAGGGGCCTGCTTGGGGTGGGAGCCCTCTGTAATGCCAGTGGGAAGTTGACTGAGCCAGATCTTCCACAAAGTTCATGGCAGACACGTGGACAGGTTTCACATTCAGTGAACAGCTAGACTGCTGCAACAGGGCATTCCCTTGTTTAAGAAAGGTCCACCAGGATCACCTGTGATTGTCCAAGGGATAGAAGAGGCTGGGCTACAGGTGCTGTCTTGCACTAAAGGAGCTCACTGTTGGCAGTGGCAAGTGGGTCCTGCATCCGTCTCCATTTTATAGGGGCACTAGGAAGGGGCATACAAAGAGCAAGATTTACAAGGAGTTTGTGCTGCCGGCATACCAATTATTTTGGTGCAAAGATGGTGCAAACGCAGCACCATATTTCCAAAGAGGCACTAGACACTTGCACCACTTTTACAAGGCTTGCATAATTTTTTTAGTGTGCAAACTCACCTTGCGTCATTTATGCCTGGTTCACTTTGCCTCGTAAAAAATGGCGCTAGTTGTACAGCAACAGGAAGCATACACATTCAATAAATGTGCAGGACATTGTCGACCATCGAGGCTTCCTCATAAATGTCCTAGTGAAATTTCCTGGAAGTGTTCATGATTACTTCATCTTCATGCACTTAATCATCAACTAATGTTTCCAGAATGGACAATATTAAAATGGCCTGTTAGTAGGTAAGCCAGCAGACACTACATAACACATACAACACATAAGACACATGGGCCAAACAATGCACACAACACACTCTACCGACATTGATAGTCATTCCTAGATGAGTGCTCACTAACACATAGTCAACTTGCATCACTCCATAAATCCAATACACATCACCCATACTTAGGGCACTACTTACAAGACCCCTGCACTACTAGAACAACACTTTTACTGGTGATCTGGTGGAGCAATGCCCACTCTGCATTTCCAAGCCATGTTTTGGGGCTTAACCCTGTCTTCTAAATGCCACACCTTCACACACATTACTTAGGGGCACATATACATGCCCTGGTGCAATCTTAGCGACACCTTAGTGTCATGTCTATGATGATAAAGTGGCATTAAGGTGGCTATTCACCTGTGTCATGTAACAAGGCAGTGATATGCATGCATAGTGCCACTTTGCAAACTTCTGTGCAATTTCAAGGCTGTATCAGGCATTGTGTATGCATGGGGGGCATTCACACGCAGGGATGCCTGAAACAAATGGCACAGGGATAAGCACAAGATATCACTGAGCAATTGTTTTACCTTAGTTCACATGCCTGCTCAAGGCAGGTATAAATGTGATGCCCCTATCATAACCTATGGGTGTCCCTGACCTTTGCTGCACTAGCATCCAAATCATTTTTTCACTAGTCCAGCTAAAGCACCATAACTGCGTGAAACATTCTGACTCTGTCTTGGTAATGACAACCATGTTGCGCCATATAGTATATTCTGCACAACCATGGTGTAGTTAGGAGGAGCAAGGGATTTGCATGAATACAGGTGCATTGGGAGGGATGTACCATGTCCCAATGATATGGCCCTTAGCAGCTCATATATATACCCCCCTTCACCATTGTAGTTCTACTTTTTGTGCAGAACTAGTAGCGCTATGCACTGTGCCATATTTACAAGTTGGCGATAAGCCACTTTTGTGGCTTTATGCCACCTTGTAAATATGACCCCTTCATATGTAGCACTCATTGCATTTTTGCACTGCCTTACATTTATGGAAAAATTGTAATATAATGCAGCATCTCAAATGTATACTCCACCCAATGGGTGGCATTACAATGGTGCCACCAGGAGGACTAACTGATTTCACTGAAGTAATATCCATCTTTCTATGTCTGATGCTTTCTGCAGCACACATAGGAATACTATATATAAATCATTGATTGGTCAGTTATAGAAAGGAACATCTTCCTGCACATAACCAATCACAGCCACAACACAAACATCTGTGTACCATGGTGGTATGGTGCCCCTTTGCAGCTTGTTTTCTGACTCTGTGTTCGTACAGGGGCTGAGGACAGAAATGTCCTGTAGCTGGCCGATATGGTGCATTGCTGGCCTTTCTCAGTGGTGCAGGGTAGCGCATCCACAGGGCTTTCTAAATCAGCCACAGACCTCGCAATAGATCTGAAACCACTATACCACTTTGCATTATCTTCACATATACACGTACATGTCTGCCAGAAAATGTGGATAACGTCTCTGTGTGCAAAGGAGGTGTACAATGTCCAAAGAGGCGGGGTGGGGACATCCTACACACAGGGCACAACACCTGACTCATGGCCCACATAACACAAACTAGGAGAAAACTCACACAACATGGCTCATTGACAGGTCCCATGTCATTGAACACATGTACAAGCATCTGCAACATCACACACATCCTGCATGGGTGAACCGTCATGCCACACAATTAACACCATCAGGAAGCCCCTAAGCCTGTATCCTCTACTGGAAGGTGCATTATCACATAGAACTACAATTATGAATGAACATAGGAAACCACACAACACCATAGGCAAGTCTGTATCCCTATTTCACAAACAATTACTAAGAAAGGCAGTAGGCCAGTTGTTACCAAACACAAGGGCAAGTCTGACACTGTCTCTCATATTCCATTGCAGCTGACCAAGGTTATTACATCCAGCCCTGGGTGATGGCACCCTATGTAACTCCGCAGAGTGACAGTGAGAAGGCCTACAGTGGAGCACTAGTCCACACCTGAAATATAGTTTAATGTATATTCAGCATTCTCAAAGCAAGATTCCGATGTCTAGATGTCTCCGGGGACACTGCTGTACTCACCTCCACTGGTGTGTAAGATCATTGGTGTCTGTGCAATTGTGCGCAACATATGTGTGCAGACTAATGTCCCCTGGGAAGGTCAGGTGGAAGATCCCAGGGTGAAGGATGAGGACAATGATGAGCCACCTCAGGATGGGGAATGACCGTATACCACAGCTGAGGCACGCAGACATGCACACATTGTTGACAGTTTTTTCTCCTGAATTTCACACTTACAATTTAACTCAGAAACAACTTGTAAATAAATCACTTATTTGCACAAGTGCCTTGGAGTATCTGTCACATTTAAATGCAACTACTGTTTATATACATTTAGGAAATCAGGACTAGGCAACAACAGTGGGTAAACAAGTAGGAACATACTCAGGAACACCATAAAACAACACACAAAACAATGAGAATGGCATGTGTAGGTGTAATTTGTTCTATGCCAGAGTAACATACAAGTCACATTGAAACATATATGTCACACAGGTCTTTTGGGTTGAAACTTGACAGCAGCCACAATGTTACTCCTTCTGAGGAATGTTATCCAGATGTAAGCCGCTGGTAGTACAAGAGCAGTCAGTGCCCGCAACAGTAGGTCAATGTCAGTAATGTGACAACGCTATTTCTTCATGTCCCAAGCACAGGTGGAAACATGCTAACATATCCCTTAGTGACAAACATACATGATAAATAGTGTTTGACATACAGAAGACACAGCAGCAGCATGTCTATACCTGCCCCACTCAAACAAGCACTCATCTACCATGTATGTCTAAAAATGTCTCTGTATTACTCATTCCCTTGACAAACTCCATGTGTCTATCTGGACACAGACATATTTACACATGCATGTGTGCACACTAGCTGTCAGGAGTACACATAAAATCAATCCACACTCCTTCTGCATCGCACAAAGGGTGTTGGAAGCAGCTGGGTCTGATTGCCCATCTTAAACACACACATATTGAAGGGCAGCTGAGACACTCATTTACTTAGCTGGCACATCCACTTTGTGGAGTCTTCCATCATGCATACAATATATAATTACCAGTTAACATTGCTTGCCATGTAGCAAATTCAAGGTTCGCTGGCAAATTTCATATTGAAAAGATACAGGACCTTATTACGACCATGACAGAGGGTTGTCTTCCATCAGAAATGTGGCTGATATCCCGTCTGCCGTTTCATGATCCCATTATATTGAATGAGGATCGGAGTACGACGGACGGGCTATTCCGTCACATTTGTGATGAAGAAAACTCGTCTGTCAAGGTCGTGATAAGGCCTATTGTGCCATTCATGAAGGAGAGGACAGTGAGGGTGAAGAAGATGAGTGCCAAATACCAATTGTCAAAACACTGTCAGCAATGTGGCATTTGAGGCCTACATGTCACCATCTGATGTTTATAGGTGGTTTATTCCTAAACAAGTCCATCATTTCAATCCACAGGACAATGCTGTACATATGTAAGACCATAAACATGAACATACACATTGTGTTGGCCACTTGACATTCACAAACAAGTATGAGTGATGCATGTGTAAACTGACAATATATGTACTCTTGGTCTACAGACACGTCCCTGTCCCACTATCTACCAATGGAGTGCCAAAATAATAAAGGTACATATAGATTTCCTAATCACATACTCTTGTATGTCCCAGTAGATAAGATTCCAAGGCTGACAGAATTCCTTTGTAAGTCCCTAGTAGATAATACAGCAAGGCTGACATCAACATCCTGAAAGACCCTAGCAGATAACACAGCATGGGAGTGTAGATATACATTTGGAAACCTGCACAAGTGTGCACTGATGTGTAGCCTGCCACCCCTCTCTGATTGCAATTCTGCCATGCCCAGTGTGTTCTAGAAGGGAATTATGTGCAAATCTAAGTGGTGAGGAATAGCACTGTCAAAGTGTAGGTGGAAAAAACCTTATTACAAAATGCAACCTTGATGTACCCCTGAGATGCCCCAGGCTTTGTGTATCCTACAATTGTGAGCATAGACACATTTTAAAATGCATCATAGTGCCTGGGTGTTGGAGAAACCACCTCTTACACTTGTATGTATCTACAGAGGGTAAAATGCTAGTCTCTGAAATGAGCAAACATATTGTTCTGTAGGAGCACTATGACCAACAAATAGATCATGAAGATTGCTGAACTGATATCCCAGGCTTACCACTGTACTAGGCAGAAGAAAGCACACATGAAGAATGCAAATCAACAACATGCATGGCATGACAAACACATCCATGGCACATGTCTATCCCAAACATCACAACAGTTGCCTGCACAGGGACTGAAAGTTGGAAGGGAAAGCACTGAGGAGTTAGGGGGTTTCATTTAGCTGGCTTTCCATTACCTGCCCAACATGGTGTCCATGGGTGGGTGAGTGATCCAGGGCTAAAGGAACGATGTGAGGAAGCTGCTGTGGGGGAATGTCCTCTCCCAAATGAACCGGATCTTTGATGTTGAGTGGACTGCAGCAATTGAAGCATCACTGGGCAGACATAGCCAGCACGGAGCAGGACCTTTTGTGCCACATTGGGATTGAGGTTGGAGGAACTGTGAGTGAGCACACAAACTTTGTGATTGACTATTGCTGCACAATTGCAGGTACATGTATGTTGGCCATAGGGCCTACTTTAGCAAGTTAAGGCAAAGGGCTGGGTTGTAAGTACAGTGTTGATGCAAAAAGGAGCCACCTTGACAATGACAGCACTGCACCATTAAAGAGACAAAATGCTTGGTCCTGTCCTTGTCCACTGGGGTTTGCCACTTAATCCTGTTGTACACAAAGGCCAACACAACTGGGTCATGGTGGAAGCGTACATGGTTACAAGGAACATGTGACCATGATCACTAAGTGCCTAGCTACTATTATATGTTGTATAGTCGTGCACAATTGAGGTCGCAAATCACATAGGAGTAAAGGCATTCATGGCTGAGTGTGTCATGTGAGTCATGTATGTGCAGGGTGATATCACAATTACCAATGTTTAAAAAAGTTTGCAGTATGGGGTCAGCTGCACTTACTTAACAAAAGAGTTGTGACATCTAAGTTAGGTTCCTGCACATATGTGTACATGTCAGCCTGGCCTACCAATGAATGTCACTAAGACATGTAAGATTCCATTTGTGAGCATTTATCAACATTGGTATATTAGTATAATTGGCAAATGATGCAATACTTGTCCATAGTCTTCATAGTGCAACATTCACAGTGCCATGTCTCATGTTCCATCTTGCAGGTGAACCCCAACCATACACAATCATAGAGATGGAAAACTTCAAAGACCCTGAGGTAACCAGTGAGTAGCAATCAGTTGTGTATGCAGTTGTATGTTGTATGCAATACTATTTACCAAGTGCATATATGCTAGGCTTCACCAGGATATGTACTGTTTGGTTGAAGATGTGTCTAGTCTGTGCATCCTATGAAATGATTGCATTGGTGGCAACATGTGTAGCAAAGGCCATGGAAATGTTGGACATGGTACATGAGTCCCATATCAGTGGTGACAGTATGGGCATGTGGCAGAAGTTAGGGGTCCAACACATGTGCAGGGTTGTTAGATGTTGTTGACTATACATGTCACTGATCTGTGTGCCACACATAGCACTGAGTAACTCAGCTTATGGTGTGTTGTATTATCATGTGAATAGTCAACTGATAGTAGCAGGTCAGTGGTCAACATTCCACACTTGGGGACTTATTTACAAGTCACTAGCGCCGCTGGTACATCACTTTTTATATGGGCTTAGAGCGACAGACCAGCGACACAAGTGGCCTGTACATATGCCTCTTGACATAGCTAAATTTCGACCACCATTGTGGCGTGATGCCCTATTATCTGAGTTGTCATTTGCAACAGTTCCAACCTGTGTCATCCTCACATGTCATGTACTTGTGGTTATCCTGATCTTATCCAGGATCTGATGTAAAAACTAATGACACACAATGTACAGCATTAGGCTGTGCTATACCAAGATCCCTGTGCATATGTGGTGTGGAACATGCATACACCCAAATATGAGGTGGTGGTGCCATTATGCAACACACATAGCTGGTCAGTACAACACTGGCGGTCGGTGTTAAAGCAGCGGTAAAACCGCCAACAGGCCGGCGGTAAAAAAAATGGAATTACTACCGTGGCGGAAACTGCCAACATAGACAGCCACTTTAACACTCCGACCGCCATGGCGGTACAACCAAACACAGCGGCGGTCACCGCCAACAGAGAGGCGGGAGACACTGTACCGCCCACAGTATTACAACCCACCAATCCGCCACCTTTTCCGGGGCGGATTCACCGTGAACAAAAACACGGCGGAAATAGGACTTCGAAGGGAAAACGCTCACCTCTACACACCCCATGAGGAACCAGGACGCCATGGAACCGGAACTTCAGATTTTACCAGCCTTTATCTTCCTGCTCCTCTACCAGGAGCACGAACGCCAGCGGCGAAGACAACGGTGAGTACTGCACCTATGACACAGTGGAGGGTGGAGGGAAAAAACAGTGACACACACACGCAACACCCCTACCCCCACCCTCCCCCACTACAACACATACGCTAATACATATTTATACATCACAGTTACACCCCCAATCCCTCCTGGAAGAATGCAAGGACAAAAGGAAATGAGTCGAATAATTTTGATATATTCAATTACATACATCAGAAACATTTACAAATATATACATTTATACTATATACAATTAAATACACCAAGAACACAAGTCCAAAGGAGTCCACCATCATAGTCTGTGGATCACTGGGCCCAAAAGGTATGGGCGAGGCCCACACAAGATTCCCGAACAAGACAAAGAGAACACTGCAGGGGCATCAGATAGAAATAAAACAGGCACCTCAGCCGGTTGAGTGCACGATGCCAAATCCACGAGGGGGACCCATGCCCACTGTGTACTCCTGGGGAGTGCAAAGCCACAGTCTCTCAAGTCTCTACAGTGGGTGGTTTGTCTACTGTTCAATCCTGGGGAGTGCAAAGCCACAGTCTCTCAAGTGGATGTCAATCTCCACTGGTTCTGGAGGGGGCCTTGTGCCCAGGGTGCTTCATCCTGCCAAGGACTGAGGTAGTGGATGTAAATCTCTAATGGTTAGTGGATGTTAATCTCCACTGGTTCTGGAGGGGGCCTTGTGCCCAGAGTGCTTCATCCTGCCAAGGACTGAGGTAGTGGATGTCAATCTCCACTGGTTCTGGAGGGGGCCTTGTGCCCAGAGTGCTTCATCCTGCCAAGGACTGAGGTAGTGGATGCCTTTCTCCACTGGTACTGGAGGGGACCTTGTGCCCAGGGTGCTTCATCCTGCCAAGGACTGAGGTAGTGAATGCCTTTCTCCACTGGTTCTGGAGGGGGCCTTGTGCCCAGAGTGCCTCATCCTGCCATGGAATGAGGTATAGATGCCTTTCTCCACTGGTTCTGGAGGGAGTATTTGTGCCCAGAGTGCTTCATCCTGCCAAGGACTGAGGTAGTGGATGTCAATCTCCACTGGTTCCTGGAGGGGGCCTTGTGCCCAGAGTGCTTCATCCTGCCAAGGACTGAGGTAGTGGATGCCTTTCCCCACTGGTTCTGGAGGGGGCCTTGTGCCCAGAGTGCTTCATCCTGCCAAGGACTGAGGTAGTGGATGTCAATCTCCACTGGTTCTGGAGGGGGCCTTGTGCACAGAGTTCTTCATCCTGCTCGTGGCAGCCTCAGTAGCGTCAGAGCTTTTGGCGCTCATGGGCCTGTGGTGCTTGTGACGGTTGTGTCCTTGGCAGCGGTGCTTGTGGCGGCGGTGTCCTTGGCAGTGGTGCTTGTGGCGGCGGTGTCCTTGGCAGCGGTGCTTGTGGCGGCGGTGTCTTTGGCAGCGGTGCTTGTGGCGGCGGTGTCCTTGGCAGCGGTGCTTGTGGCGGCGGTGTCTTTGGCAGCGGTTCAGCTGCTGGCGGTCTTGTCCTGTTCAGCTGTGCTTGTGGCAGCAGTGTCCTTGGCAGCTGTTCAGCTGCTGGTGGTCCTGTCTGTGGCAGTGTGGCTGCTGGCGATCACCTCCTGGGCAACGGGGCTGCTGCTGGCGGTCCTGTCTGTAGCAGTGTGTTGTTGCCGGTCGCCTCCTGGGCAACGGGGCTGCTGCTGGCGGTCCTGTCTGGGGCAGTGGGGCTGCTGGCGGTCGCCTCCTGGGCAGCGGGGCTGCTGGCGGCCGCCTCTTGGGCAGTGGGGATGATGGCGGTCTTCTCCGCCGTGCTGATCTTCCCAGACTTGCCGGTTTTCTTTTGCCCCTTCCCCACCTTGGAAGGTGTCAAAGCTAACTCCACAATCCCAACTGTACCCCTGGGAGCAGCTTTGGTGGCTGGTGTCTTTCCCCTATCCCGCCAGGCACTGGCCAACTTTTGATGCTTGACAGGTGGGGGACTGTCCGTGCTGTGGCTCCTAGCCACACTGCCTGCCCTGCTGCCTGGTGCACTCCATAATCCGGTGACTACTGGCACCACTGGTCCCGCCAATGTTGTGGCTGAGGTTGGGACCTAGAGAGTCGGGCCCTAGGAGACTGACAGGGTGGGGGAGGTGAGGCAAAGAGGTCAAGGTTGGACAGGAAAACATTTCTTAGGAACACTGGGACGGGTAGATGGAGGGGGTTTGGGAGTAGAGGAAGAGGTAGTGGTCGTAGGAGGTGTACGTTTGCTGTCTTTGGGTGAAGGTGCATGGACTGGAGGCTGTCGTGAGGTGGATGGCTGTTGGGTGGGTGTGTGTGTGGCTGCGTTTGTGTTCCTTGGAAGGTGGCCTCACAGACACACTGGGAGAGGACACAGGGGATGTGTGAATGGTAGTGGGGTGGTGACTGCACATGAGCGGGGTGTGGTGGTGGGTGTGCTGGTGATGGACGTAGTGGCTGAAGATGTAGCGCACGCAGGTGTGAGTGGAGACAAGACAGGGAGGAAGGAGAGAGATGAGGAGGAGGGGGACACAGTGGAGGCAGTGGACAAGTTGGGACAAAAGGATGACAATCAGGGTGGTCTCATTTCTTGGTGGGGGTCTTGGCATCGTTCTCTGTCTTTGTCCTGGATCTCAGGGACCGTTTGCTGGGTGGTTCACCCTCTGCAGGGGTTGGGGTGCTCGTGTGGTGGTCCTGTGGCGGTGCCTCCTGTCCACTAGCGCCGGCGGAGGTGGTGAGTAGTTCATCATCTAGGCCAGTGTCAGGGGCCCCTTGTTGTGTCACAGTGTCCCTCCTGGTGTTGAGGACTTCCTTCAGCACCCCTACAATGGTGCCCAGGGTGGAATTGATGGATTTGAGTTCCTCCCTGAAGCCCAAATACTGTTCCTCCTGGAACTGCTGGGTCTCCTGTAACTTGGCCAGTACTGTTGCCATCGTATCCTGGGAATGGTGGTAGGCTCCCCTGATGTTGGAGAGGGCCTCGTGGAGAGTGGGTTCCCTGGCCTGTCCTCCCCCTGTCGCACAGAAGCCCTCCCAGTTCCCCTGTTTCCCTGGGCCTCTGTCCTCTGAACCGTGTGCCCACTGCCACTGCCCCCAGGTCCCTGTTGTTGTTGGGGTGGTGGGTTACCCTGGGTTCCCTGTAGTGGTGGACACACTGTTGATTGATGTGTCCTGGGGACAGAGGATTTGACTTACAGGAGTCCATTCCTCCAGCTACTCCTGCGAGGCCCTCAGGATGCAGAATAGCCAAGACTTGGTCCTCCCCTGTTGTTAGTTGTGGGAGAGGAGGTGGGGGTCCGCCACCAGTCCTCTGTACAACGATGTTGTGTCTTGAGACCACGAAACGCACCTTCCCCCGGAGGTAGTTCCACCTCTTCCTGATGTCATCCTTATTTCTTGGGTGATGTCCCACTGCGTTGACCCTGTCCACGATTCTTCACCATAGCTCCATCTTCCTAGCTATGGAGGTGTGCTGCACCTGTGATCCGAATAGCTGTGGCTCTACCCGGATGATTTCCTCCACCATGACCCTAAGCTCCTCCTCAGAAAACCTGGGGTGTCTTTGCTGTGCAATGGGGTGGTGTGGGTGATGTGTGGGTTGGTGTGTGTTGTGATGCGTGGGGTGATATTTAGTGGTGTGTTGTGTGAGGTGTGTGGATGTTGTGTGAGTGATAGTGTTGAGTGCCTGTGGAAGCTAGTTTGTTGATAGTGGTGTCTCTCTCTATGCTTCGTTCAAAATTTTTGCCGTAGGGGTTTGTGGCTGATGTGGGTGGGTGTTTTATATTATATTGGGTGTGTGGGAGTAGTGTGTGTATGTGAATCAGGTGTGTGTATTTAGAATTGTCCAATGTGGCTGTGTTTTGTAAGTGTGTGTGTATTCTGAGCGAGGCGGTGTGTACCGCCAATGGAATACCGCGGTTGAAAGACCGCCACATGGATTCGTGGGTCATGATAGTGTGTGCGTATTCCTGTTGGCGTGACGGTGGAGGTTTTGTTTTTGGCAGTTTATCACTGACCTCTGATGTGGCGTACTTGTGTGGGTGTCTAAATTTTGATGGAATCCGAGCTGTGGGTCATAATGACCGTGGCGGAATTCCGTAGCAGCAGCGGTGTGATGGCGGTCTTCTGCACGGCGGTAAGCAGCTTTTACTGCCAATATTGTAATGGCACCCGTAGTTTGGGATACATTTACAAACAATGGCCAGCATAGTGTGAGTAAACATGTCACTCAGAGACTGCATCAGGTCATGGCACAGCTCACCTGGTACTGACCTGTGTCAAGATGAGAGTAGTGGCATCATACTCTGTGTGACATGAATGACTACACCACCCTACAATTTTACATATGAAGTCTGTCACACTCATTTTACCATTTAGCAATGTGTTCTGACATCTTTATTTGCCATATGTTGTCCTGCTGTGAGGCTACATTGTACTTGCAGTACTTGCACAGATGAGTTAGTTAATTGTCAATGGATCTGAGGTCACTTGCACAAACATGGGGTACATTGATGAACAAACCACCATGATGAGTATGATGTTGCATGTCAGAATGCTGATATGTATGACAATCTTAGTCAATGATGACATGGACCTTCAATGATTTTCCAAGGTGTTCAAAGTAATTGTGCAATGATAGCTAGTCTCGGTACCATGGACATGGGCAATGTGTCTTTTGTGCTTGTTCTGCATATGTGTGTCCCCTCCCCTCGCCCTTCTGGATGTTATAGCCAACATGTTACAATTGCAGATGGTGTATCCATTGCATGTGTGTAGTTCATTTGCCAAAATATACATTTGATTGACATGTCCCCTTGATGTTGCAGCTGCAAACATGAATGCATCCCAGAGGTGTGAATTTGCAAAGAGGGCATAGAGGTACTGCCACATCAAACAAGTTTCCAAGCGGTACTGGAGGATGCAAAGAAGGTATGATCGGGAGCATGCCTCGGGGCCTTTCCCTCAAAGGGGGGCAGCAAATGAGCCATCCACCACCACCACCACCCATGGTGCAGCAAGTTCTGTGACCACAGGCAGTGCCACTTTCCTGGGGCAGGGCCCTCAACCATGGCTCCATCAACTGGTCCAGCTACATCACCAAGTGCGAGACATACCTACACGGAGCCCCCCTACGTGCAGGAGTTTTGCACGGGATTGGCAGTCTAAAAATATATTGCCCAGTTAGAGCACCAGAATGGGCAGAATTTGACACTGCTTCGAGAACTAAAAGCACATTTGGTGAAGCGCTGAAGGACATATGGACACTACCATTTTGTTATATGCATGTATATAGTTGGGGGATTTAGTTAGGTGGAGTTTGTTAAGTTAGCATAGAGAAGGTTAGTTTGTAGTACTTAGTGATAGTTTATCTTTGGGCTGGGGGTGTAGGGTAGTTGTTTTTTAGGAGTTGGGGAGGGGGTGATGTTTGGGAATATGTGAAAAACTTTTTTAAAAAACAACAACAAAAAACAATTACAAAAATCTGCAAAATATATATTATTGTTTAGGTCAAATGTTTAGGTGGTCAATGTTTAGTTTTAATAACTGTTGTCCTTGTCATTAGATGTATATTAAGGGGGAAAATGGGTATATGTTTATCACGTGGCGTCATATATTTAGAATAAGTAGTGTTAAGTTAAGTTTTTAGTATAAGTTAGGCTAAGATAGTTTAGTCTAGGTTAGTTTATATAGTTTAGTTAACATACAATGTTTAGGGTTAGTTTCATAGTTCAACAAATCATTCTAATATTCCTAATATATTGTCTTCATTTTCATTTAGAATGTAGGTGCTAGCATGAATACACAGGCCATGTAAGGCACATGCTTTTGTAAGTAATAGTTAATTTACATGTGTGGCTATGTATATCCCCTATTGTCAAGTTCCTGTCAGATTGGTAATGGTTTCACATCTGCAGCTCCAGAGATATTTAAGCAATGTATGTGACACTCTGGATGTGCATGGATACACATACCAGAACAGGGATTCAAACAGCATGTCTCTATATTTTTCAGTAATGTGACTTGCGTGGTATCATGTTATTGTAATTGCACTCCCCCTACATCTAGATGGGCCTTACCCATGCACCATCCATTGTAATTGGTACTATATCGGAGTTAGAATGGAATGTATACCTGAGCCAGTGTTGAAACTGTGACATCAGCCAAGGGGTGTGGTTTGCATGGGACAACAGGTCGGTTTTCTTATTACAGAGTAGGAGCAAGGAGCTTTCACTGTTGTATTTGTGCAGGGATGAAGAAATCCTGCTCATAAACATCCAATCCCTGCAACATTGATAACCTTGCTATGTGGTGCAAGTGTGCCTGCATTGGCACTAGACTGCTGCAGTTATAGTAGTAGTTCTAGACAAAAATATAGTTGGTCATTATCCTATTGCGTACAGTACTTACATGTGTTTTAGTTATGACACAGCTCAGCACAGCTACATTGCTTGCAGCACATGCTGTCCAATTTGTTATGGTACATAGTCCCCTCAGTATATATGCATCACACAATGCATTAAGCTCACGAAAGTACTGCCTCAGCCACAGATTCAAGACAATTGATTTTTAGAGGAAATATACTGGTTTGTGGAATAATGTTATTGTTTGTACTATACATTACACAGGAGACTAACCTCATTAAAGATCCCAAATCATTGGAAGTCCAGACAGAGTCCCGGTGAGGTGGTGGGGAACATGCCATGAGACATGTGTAGGAGAGGAGTGCATCAGTGAGTGGGTGGACACAGTGCCAATAGGTAGGAACTGGCCAGACTAACAGTTCACATGTGTGATTATTGAAAAGTGGAAAAGTGAAGAGGGGACTTTGATAGATGTTGTAACACTGGCATGATCTTCAACACAGCAAAAAAGAAACTGTCCAAGTGCCACAGTCTGTAGCTACCAGGTGGTTTTTCATGTGAATGATGTTCCTTCCACATCTTCATCCAGTGCCATGGGTGGTGGTAGTGTTGAATTTGAGGAAGGCACACACACACATCAGGGCCAGGAGATGTGGATTTAAAAGTCCCGGCAGCCTTCATCTGTGGAAAGATGAAAGGCATCACTGTAGCAAGGAGGTACTGCTGGTAGTCTGCCAGCTTGTCATTGAGGGAGTGCAGCAGCTGCTGCATGGACTCTAGGATAGTTTGGAAAGCTGGTGCCACTTTGAGAGCGCAATTGGTCGAACCTCAGCCTCAGGACACCAGCTATGTCAGCCAGGGACTGCTGGTGTCCACATACCGGAGAGTTGGTGCCTCTGATGGCAGCAGAGTTGTCCTTATTCAGAATGGGGCACATATGGACTCCCAGTATGCTTGCTGCCATGGTCTCCATCGCCACCTGCACATGATGTGCCAGCTCCCGCTGGACTACTGCTGGAGACCGCGCAATGCTTAGTGTCCTATATGCGAACAGAACAGAGATGGTGTATGGATGGCATCCAGAATCTCCTGGAGAGTTTCCTCATTGATGCTTTGGAGCTGGTCATCACCATCATCGGAGAAGCCTAGGACATGCAGCTGGAGGTGAGATATGGCATCATCCTCTGCAAGGAGATGAAAATATGTCAATGTTGATCAGTATTTGCTGTGCACATGAGTCTATGTTGTTAAGCATGGTGCATCACTTACATGGCATAGAGCTGCGCAACAGGTCCCTTATTTATGGGTTCCTAGCAGCGCAATGTGCCACCAGGATGTCAATTTTTGTAATGCACTGTTGGCAAATTATGACAGTCCACATTTCCTACTGCACTCTAAGCTATTTTGTGTGTACTGCTTGTAGGTCCCTTCCATGCATTACACCGCATGACAGTTGTGTACATGGGTGTTGCTTGGAGTGCTCCTATGCAAAACCCAAGGAAACGTACAGGATCAAATGCATTGCCAGATCTGTTACTTTCAATGTGTGTCACAATATTCTACCAACCCACATGTGTTGTAAGAGTGATTTAAATTGAACAACTGTTTACATGTATTCTCCTTCTCGCCTATTATCTGTGTGCTTTATCCTGACCCACCCATAGTAAGATGCATCCACCTCTTGTGTATGGATTGTACAGGAAGGTGTCCCTTCCTGCACAACAACACTCATCCCTACAACACAGGCCTCCTTGCAGCATGGGTGCAAGGAGGCCAATGTTCCAGGGATGAGTGTTGTACATGGCAGCAAAATGTGCACTAGCACAGACTATAATGACAAAAATTACCCATATGTTGTGTGTACATCACATTAGCACCCTATCCCAGTGGTGAAGGAAGGCATATCCCTGCCCTTGGATGGCCCACACTGCGCAACTGGGCTGGTACATGATGGCCGTTGAAAGTTACACATGGCCAGATGGTTCAGTTGCTACAGGGAAGGTACGTTTGTGATGGTCGTGAAGTGGTCTGTACATATGGTGGTGGTGTCAGTGCACATTACATGTGTTTGGTGTTTTGCCATAATTGTGCCCCATGCAACCCTTTCACATGCATAGCGTGCCTCCTATGTGCCTCCCCCTTGTGCAATTAGTTATTAAACACATTTCCCCTCACTGCAATTTACTCTGTTTTTTGTTGCTCATCATTTGCTGCAGAGTCCTGTCCCTGGACTCCATTGACCAACGCCTCCAGGATGACCACTGACACCATCTCCTCCAGCTCATCCATCTCCTCTTGGGGTGCCGGACTTCTACCTCTGGTCTGCAGTGCTGCCTTTCGGTTGCTGCCCAAGTTATCTTTTGTTTTGTGCTTGGAATTGTGCCAGCGCTTCTTACTATCGGTCACAGACTTTATCAATTAGGGACTGCCATATGACCTCCTTCCTACTTACTGGCACTTTAGAGGTGACGAAGAGTTGGTGTTGGTGCTCCATCACCTCTGTGATCATAATCTGACTCTCCTCATGACTGAAGCAACACTTCCTCTCTTCCTCTTCCTTTTTCCCTTCTCCTGGGACTCTGTCTGTCCATTCTGGCTTACACTGGGCTGATTGAAGTTTCTCTGGGGTCTCTCCTGTCCTGATTTCTTCATTTTTCTACCTTGTGACTTCAGTTTGGTGTTTTTGCAGGTTGTTTTTAGGCACATTTAGGGAAAAAGTGAGGCTAGCACAATTAGCGTAAAACAAACATGGCACAAATCATACCAGCACTACTTTTCTGGCACTATTCTTTATTTTTTGCAACATGTCACAAAGGTTAGCATCACTTTTTTACGCTAACCATTTCTTACTGCCATTCTTTGCTGTTACATAAATATGACGCAAGAATGCAGGTAAGAAATGACGTTAGCCGGCATTTCATTTGTTGAGGCACAACTGTGCTAGTGCAGTTGTGCGTCATTTTTTGTAAATATGGCCCTCAGTTTTTTTATGACAGGTGCTCCATCTCCATTTCTCTCTTTGTTCACTCCCTCATCTAGCACCTCCTCAAAACTTAGAAAAACTAGATGCTATTCTCGAGGCAAGTGAGACCTCTCGAGTGAGCCTGGAGCCAAAGGTTGATGCAGTGGCTGAAGATAGAAGCCTTCTGATGGATGACCACAGGAAACACTTTGGATCATTTACTCAGTCTGAAAAAAATGCTTGCTGACCTGCAGTCTCACACAAAAACCAATAAGGGATCTAAGGGAACAGATCCACTTCCTTGAGGACACGGCAGAGGACTCTTAGGGACAAGCTAGGCAGAGTAACATATATGTGCTGTGGGCCTACCAGAGGGCCGCAAGGGTCTCAAAATGGTCGACTATCTAGAGACATGGTTGAAGGATTCTTTGGCAGGATCTCACACAGTTATTTTCCATTAAGAGGGCCTCCGTGCCTGCCAGGAGCCCCCTAACCAGCGGACCCCTAAGACCAATAGTGCCCAAAATCCTCATTTCAAAGATTGAATTGAAATATGATTCTTAAGAAGCCAATACAGTCCAAACCACGCCTCAAAGATACTCAGTGCATTCTCATCTTTCCTTACTGGCAGTTCAACATCAGAGAGCCTTGTTCCAAGGATTCAAGCACAAGCTACAGGAGATGGGTGTCAGATATGGCATTATTTTCCTGCTAAACTGACAGCTATCTTGGTAACAAAGAACATTTCTTCTTGGACATTTCTGAGGCTTCGGACTGGTTGGTGACTCATAGATCTTCAGTGTATCGTCTGAGTGGTCATGCAGAGGTTGGGTCATCATCATCATTGCTCAAGGAGGAGGACTAGCAGATCGTCTGCCACATCAGTAAGCTCATCACAAAACAGGGCCAGAGTGGATGGTCACTCTGCGCTGGATGTAGCAGCAACCTTCTGGGACCCTCTGAGTGATGACACTGGTATCCTTTTGGAGGACTCAGAGGATGGAGACTCCACCTTAACCTTGCAAATCAATCAGGCATCCATCCTATGTGGCCCCTCAAACAGCAGATGGAATTCTGATGAGCCCTATAAACTCTTGCTTGGGAACCCCTGCCAGTCCACTACCCACTATGGTCATGTTAACTGTGACACGGAACCCTGACATCTTTGACCGGAGCTTGCTTCCTTTATCATGATTGTATAGTCTGGTGACCCTACCCAATGTCACATCCCTCTCCATGTGGGTGTCTGCTGTCTCCAGCCCCCGACCCACCGATCCCTGCAGGGCTCCTGTGGACTCCTGTTGGGCCTATAAGGATCAACTCATGCTCACCCTTCACCCTATGAGTGTTGCCGTACAGTACACTGCAGGTCCTCTCCACAAGCCCCTGTCCCCTTGTGGATGGTTATTTATCCAGTTTCAACAGCTAGCAGTTGGCCATCTGCCCTCAGTATTTTTATTTTCATTGGTTGTTGTACTGGTGTTTCAATTTTGGTTGTTAAGTCTTATGACCAGGTATTCCATTTCCTCCCATGCCCTGATTCTACAGGAGTCCTAACGCTGCCCCACAGTGGCCAAGACCACCCCTCCGGGACCCGTGGGGGAGGTAGTCCTGTGGGATGATGGGCACCCAAGCCTACCATATCATATCCTTGAGTACTGTCCAAGGATCTACACTTATTTGAAGTGTAAAGTGGTACAAATTGCAATGCTTTGTATTGCTTCAAGATTCCCATAGTACACAAGATAAAGGGGATAGTTTTCAGGAGAGTTGGAGAGGTCAGGCCTATACTACCAACTACTCAGTATATGCAAGGGGAACCGATAGCTTTGGTAAAAGCAGGATCTCGCTCAACATCCTGTCCCACAATATACCTAGGGGGTGTTTTTTTTCCTTCTTGAAACCAGACTGCAAGTGGATGGCTCTCCTATTTTTACAGGGAGCTTTTACACCACCAACTCAGACCAATCAAAGTTCCCCCATCGACTGTCATCTCACCTTGAAAATGGACACATAGCCATAGTTGCTGGGAGGTGATTTTGAATGTGTAATAGACCTGTCTCTAGATCAATCACATGCTGCACTCCACAATACCCCTGCAGTGTCCAACACTCACATCCTGGTGGTGCTGCTCTGACAATGATCCTGCAAACACCTGGTGGCAGCTACCACCTTGGGATCAAACTTATACAACTCCTTGGTGTGTATGTGTATGCACATCTGAATAGGATTATCTGCTCATCCAAACTCTGCCCTTCTATTTCTTCTCTTGACTACTTCGATAGTGAACTATTCGATCATAGTCCCTTGATTATAAGCCTGGGATGGGCCTAGTCCTATTTGGCAGCTACAGGCCTACACCCTAGAGGACACACCATTAAGGGACAAAATTTAACAAAATTATTGAATACTTTGAGCACAATGATGGCTAGGCTTCGTTGCCTACTATTGAATGGGAAGCCTTCAAGGTAGTTGACTGAGACCATTGAATTCACGCGGTACAGAGGGATATGGTTGATGATACTCTGACAAAAAGACACAGGCAAATGAGAATACATAGTGATACAGAGAAGAGGAGCTGAAGATCCCTTGCCCATGTCCTCGGCGGCTGAGCTCCATGAGGTTCAGGTTCTACTGATCAAGCAGCTGTGCTTCTTGGATTATCCCAAACAGACATAGTGCTGACCTTCCTAGCAGGAGCCACTCTGCATAGATTCTGGAGGAACGGGAAGAACTCAATACTCCTAACATTCATTCTGGGCAGAAATTCCTCTTTGAGTATTCAATACTGTTACCTCATAATGGAGGCTGTCAAAGGGAAGTTTGCATGTACTGCTGCACTGGTGACAGACTTCAACACTGTAAGTTTGGTTTACCTATTTTGCATTTTGTTAAAATAAGTTTTGGTCCACTTATTTTTTAGATTAATCCACATACTTTAAATGGATTCCACTGTCTTCATTTGCTACGAGGGATGCCTCTCTGAGGCCATATCTGTCAGCGGGTGTATAAGACAGGGGCTTCTACTCCCACCACATTTATTTGTATTACTGATGGAACCCATGGTGGCCTGTGCCAGGCAGGGTAGCAGAGAGTGGGGTAGTCATCCGAGCACTCTACCATAGTTAGTCTCCTAGCAGAGTTTGGAATAGTCTTAGGACTTGGCATGAATTGAAACAAATCCTGTATCTTTCCTCTGGTACCTAGTTGAGGTCCAGGGGTGCTGGATCTGGGAGAGTGCTCAGTCCACTGGGAACCCGTCTCCTTCTGATACCTGGGTATTTGCATAAACCATACAGGACCTTGCTAATCTGATAGTGATTATGTCATTTCTTGGACAGGTGACCTTCTGGTGCTGCCTTCCCTCATCAGTGATGGGCAAGATCGGTGTTTCCAAAATATTGATGCTTCCCTGCCCCGTACTACTTCTCAAACCTTCCTATTGTCCTCCGTCAGATGTTTTTCCAGGAGTTACACAGACTCTTTGGGCACCTGATATGGCATGTTTCTTATGGATGAGTGGGCCTCTGCTAGCTGTGGCTTCCATAAATTGGAATATTATTATATGACAGCACAAATACAATGTCTTTACCAATGATTTGCGGACTGCTTCATCAAGGAAACATGAACAACCACCCTCCTGCCTTTCCAGACCAAACAACTGATGTTTACAGTACCGCGGACTTGGCCAAAGCAGCTTTCACCCTTCTTTTGCAGGTGGCACCTGCTTGCCTTGCTAAAGCATTGTGAATCACCATACACCTGTCTCCCTACATATATGTGATTCCCCTTCTTGGTGTCCGGACACATCAGGGTCATGAGGTGCATATCTGGGATCAGACCAGGCTCTCCGCCATGCAAATCTTCTCCCAGAATGGTCAGTTTCTATTATTTCTGACCCTGGTGAAGAAATTAAACTTTCATGAGGGCAGTTTCTTCTGTGTGCTTCATTGAAGGGATCTTGAGGGATACTTGGGCTACCCAGGATGTACTGTTGGCCAACCATTAGCTCATGCAAGCCATGCACTCATTGGGTGGTGGTCACAGACTGATCAGTTGGAATACCATTGCCTTGTTGATCAAGCACAAACCTTGCTGCAGCCCTCAGGGGATGCTAGAAAGCCTAATTTTGCAGACTTCTTTATGATAGGAAGTGGACAAAAGCTTTGCATTCCAACCTAGGTCTCGCAGAAGCCCTGTCTAAAATGAATCTAGTTTTATATACTAGATAGCACCTATTTCTCCCCTCAGTAGACTGCCAGAATCTTCCCTGGGGCCCTCAACTCATCCCCCAGATGAGGCACCTCAGAGGCTGGTTTAACACTTGTGCTGAGGGATTGCCCCCAGCTCCACCCTTCCTGGGAAGTTGTACTGTTGAGACTAGACGGAATGGGCATCTGGGAGGCAGCGGCAATACCGCACACAAGAAACGGCAGCCTTTTGTTGATCACACCCTCATGCTGGCCAAATGTACCATAATTATGAAGTGCAAGCTTCCAGTGTCACGGTCCACTGAGGTTTGGCTCCATTCATTGTCTGAAGGGTCTAAAAGCAGAGGTCATGTGTAGTAGAGGTGCGGGTACTGAATATATGAGAGCCAAGTTGTTCAAAGTTGAAAGGAGTTTATTTCCAACAGAAGGTCTCATCCAACTGCCTCAACTGCTGTCTTCTCATCTTCTGCCCCCAACCTTCTCTTACTACATTCCATCATAACGTAACAACATTCTCCACAACTAGCATGATATAATACATACCCCTTTTCGACAAAAACTTAAATCACTAGAGCACAAATATATTTCAAAGAGTAAAAACAGAAAAGAAGAGCAGAGGAATATAACTTACACATTCAATACAGCATATGTACAAAGAAAATGCATAACATTGAAGTGCAAAAACAAAGATTACCCTTTAAATAATCCGGTATATAAGGAGGAGTAACCACTTTTTGGACATTCTCACAAATATGGTTGCTTTCTGCCAGTTGAAGACTCACGATGTGCATGATTATCACGAGAATAATGATGCCCAGGGTTATCACAAACAGACTTTCCTTTGAAAATTACCACTCTGTTAAGGTTCCATAGGGGGGAGTCATCCGTCGTAACAGCATTGGTGAAAATCTTGACAGTCCTTAATGATTTGGATAACTGTGAACATCCTTCCTTCTTGACTGGTTTCCTGATCATTGCCCAGTCACCTACCCTCACATTGGTTCTTTTGACAGATCACTTTTCATCAAAATTGTTGTTGAAAGCTTCAATTTTCCACACCTCCTTCACTCTGGTCTTCATTCACATTCACCTTACCCAACTGAAACGCCATGTCCTTGACCCACGTAGGTGCCATCAATTTAGTTGGCTGACTGCCTCTGAATAACTCAAAAGTCATTTTTTATAGAGAAGGAATGTGGAGGAACTCTCCAATTCAGAACATTGTCCTTTGCCATGGCTGTGGTTTCCTTCAACACCCTCTTGAAGCATTCCATAATGCCATTTGTTTCTGTATGATATAATGCATGCTTCTTGTGCTTAATCTCATTGTCTTTCAAAATATTTTCCATTTGTTGGAAACCAATTGTAACCCATTGTCTTTAAGTACAATGTTGGTTATGCATACTCTCCCAAATAACTCCCTCAAACATCCCACAACATATTTAGTTTAAAATCCTCTGGAGAAAAAAACAATTGGGAAATCTAAAATACATGTCAACCATGACTGTCGGATAGGTCTCACAGCCCTCACCATATATGGGACCCAATATGTCCAAGGCAACTTCCTCCCAAGGATGAGTTTGATGGTTTCTAATCACAATGGATTGTACTCTTGGCACACACTCCCCAACCCCTCTCTCAACCTGAGAATCCATGCCTGAGACCAGTATGTCAATCTAAGGGCCATATTTATATTTTTTGATGCACAACTGCGCCAACCCAGTTGTGCCTCAAAATTTTTACCGCCGGCTAACGCCATTCCAAAGCGCCATGCGGGCGCCGTATTTATTGAATGACGTTAGCCGCCGTTAGCCGGCGCTGCGGAGTGGTGTGCGTCAAAAAAAATGACTCACACCAGGCAGCGCCGGCGTAGGGGAAAATGGAGTTTGGGCGGCAAAAAATGGGGCAAGTCAGGCTGAGGCAAAATTATCGCCTCAACCCGATTTGCGCCATTTTTTTGGGACGCCCAGACGCCATTAACATGACTCCTGTCTTACAAAGACAGGAGTCATGCCCCCTTGCCCAATGACCATGCCCAGGGGACTTTTGTCCCCTGGGCATGGTCATTGGGCATAGTGGCATGTAGGGGGACCCAAATCAGGCCCCCCTATGCCACAAAAAAAAAAAAAAACAATACTTACTAGCACTTACCTTAATGTCCCAGGGGTGGGTCCCTCCATCCTTGGGCGTCCTCCTGGGGTGGGCAAGGGTGATAGGGGGTGTCCCTGGGGGCATGGGAGGGCACCTGTGGGCTCCTTTCGAGCCCACAGGTCCCTTAACGCCTGCCCTGAGCAGGCGTTAAAAAATTACGCTACCGCGGCTAGACGTCATTTTTGCACGGGAGTGTAAATAAGGCACACAGGCCTGGGAGTCATTTTTTAGATGGGAACGCCTACCTTGCATATCATTAACGCAAGGTAGGTGTCCACGCTAAAAAATGACGCAAACTCCATGAACTTTGGCGCTAGATGCGTCTAACGCCAGAGTATAAATATGGAGTTTTGCGTCTAATTTGCATAAAAAAAATGACGCAAATCCGGCGCAAACAGAGTATAAATATGGCCCCAGGTATTTTTGTGGTATGCCCCACCTACTTTTTGCCTCCATTTTGTACCCCTAGATACTGGTTTTCTAACCCTGAGGGTGTTCTGGGCTCTGATAACCAGACACAGGGCCTGCTCTCTGATTACAAGCATATGCAAATTAGGCACAATAGTAATTGGCATGGCAACCCACTTATAAGTCCCTAGTATAAAATGGTGACTAGAGGGTGAATCACATCCTCCTTGTTGTAAAACAGCACCTAGGCTGTTTCTGCTTGCATCAGTGGTGAGCATTGATTTATACCTGAGATCAGAATTCCCTAATCTGGGGCCCAGATTCAACTGTTCCTGTATCTCCTTGAATTCCGTTTCACACATTTCATCCCACACAAACTCAATACATATTGGTGCAGATACCAGCAAACCCCTCTACAAATTTATTGTAATATTCTGGCATCCCCCAAAATCGCATTGATTCTTCTTTATTAGATGGAGATTTAAGGTTCTCTATGGAATTAACTAGATGTTCTTTGGGAGTGATCCCTTATTCTGTGATGATATGACCCAAGTAACCTATGGAATCTCTGTGAAATGTGCACTTCTTTACTTTGATGTTTAAATTGGATTTACCAAGTCTCTCCAACAACCGTTTCACTCTTTCATCATGTTCAATAGCATCCTTTCTAAGAACTAATACATCGTCTTCATAAATTCGAATTCCTTCAAGATCCTTTAAAACCTTCTCCAATGCTCTTTGGATATCCGATGCTGCAGATGGTAAGCTGCATGGTAACCTTGTATATATAAATGACCCAAAAGGTATGATAAAAACAGTTAGATACCTGGATGCCTCGCCTAGATTGAACTGATGGAAAGCTGATGTAAGATTAATAGTGGAAAAGATCTTTGCTCCACGAAGTTATACTAGCATATCAGAGATGCTAGGCAAAGGATACCTGTCTACAATTAGCTGCTTGTTCAATTCTCTAAGATCAACACATACATGTAAACTTCCATTTGCCATTCTAGCTGCAACCAGCATAGTTTCTCTAACTCTAATCTCATTTCTTCTCAAATTGCGACCAGCATATTACAAACTTTACCATACACAAGCTTGGATCTATCCAAAAATTGTATATGATGAACATAATCCCATAATCAACCAAGCTTTTCCTGAAAAACCTGTGGGAAACCTACTTTCAGTTCTTTATTAACTTGAAACCCATCTTTCAACAGTGTGGGAAGAAAACTGTTAGGATCAAGCATAACCCCCAGATCTTTTAGATCAAACTTGCTCGAAATGCTTTCCCCTTTTTGCGAAACATAGATCTTAGCATTGACATTGCTCATTATCTATCAGGCCTGAAAGTACCAAAAGAGTTTAATTGGTTCACAAGCATAGCCATAATGTTTTATATCTGGCTTAAATAATTTGGTTTCAATGTTCAGTTTTTCAAGATAAATGTTTTAGAGACAATTGTAATCTTCACCCGAGTGTCCAGAAATTCAGTAGTCAATTCTCCTTTTACATATATTTCTTGCACAGGACTAATACCTTTCTCACTGTTGACCTGTAAGATCATTTGTGCATTTTCAAAGTCAGCATCTTTGCTGCACTCACCTTCCACATCATCTTAAATCTCAAAAACTTTAAAACTCTTTATCCTGCACACACTAGCAAAATGTTCTTTCTTTTTACAAAAATTACATGCAGCTTTGAGTGCAGGGCATTTCTTGTCATTGGCCATGTGACCGATTCTTCAACATCTAAAATATTTCCCCCAGAAAATCATTTTTCCTTTCCTCTTTGAAATTGCTTTCTTTCTGTTGTCTTTTTGCACAACTTTGGACCATAAGAACACTATCACACTTTCCTTCTTTATGACTTCTGCACATTTGATTGAATGTTCAGCCACTAACAAAACTTCATCTAGGCTAGTTCCGCTCTGATTTTTTTCAATTTTGTATCCTAACATAAATTGGTCTCTGATCCTTTCTTCTAATAAGGGACCCTTTTACAAGACAAAGTTATTTTTTTTCAAATCAGTAACATAGATCTATACCATTTTAGTTTCTTTCTGGTTTCTCCTCTCAAAATGATATCTCTCAAAAATGATACTACCTTTTGGTAGATAATGCTTATCTAATTTTCTTATGCAGAGCTCATATTCATTAAGTTCTAGGGCATCATCATCATCAGTGACCTCTGGGAGATGGTTGAATACTTCTTGCCCCTCCTAAGTGTTGTTAAGAAAAATGGTGAAGCTGTAGTGTTCAGCTTCAAATCAATACAAACACTGTGCTCAACGTACTGACTACAGGGTGAAATTCTCAACCTACAATGCAAAAAATGAATGAAAAATGGAATGAGATAGAAGCAAAAATACAAAAAAGACAATAATCAACCAGCTATAATAAAGTAGAAACAAAACATTAAATTCACCATGCACCTAACAAATGTGCTAGAGAACTGCTGGAAAAAAAAAAATGTTATTCCAAATGAAACAGCTTTGTATTGTCCAACTCTTCACCAAATTACAAATGAAGAACACTGCAGTTGTGCAGTCTAGTTGTTTCACTGAACATCAAAGGGTACACCCCTAAAAAAAGCAATTGTGAAAAATTACTCCTTTAGTCATTGAGTGGGCATGTATACAAGTGGGCCCCTTTAAAAAAAAGAAGAAGGGACCCTCACAGAGAAGAAGGGTTTCCCACACAGAGCACTAGTTCAATAATAAAAAATAAGTGTCTGTGAAATCCACCAGTGGGACATAGACCTCATTTTTCCTTTTTGTGAAAACGCTTAGCTTTCCTGAGAACTCCTGTATAATATCCCATCCTCTCTTCCAATGTATCGGGTGCAGGTATTGAATACACATGAACCAACTTGTTCAAAGCTGAAAGGAGTTTATTCCTACCAGAAGGTCTCATCGAACTGCCGTAACTGCTGCCTTCTCACTCTCTGCCTCCAAACTTTTCTCACTAAATGTCATCATGACCTAACAACATTCCACACAACTACCATCATATATTACATCACAGCATTACATAAAGAAGAGATCAAAGGCTGACCTTCCAGTCCCATGATCCACGATTGGTAGACGTTGTCCTTTAGATAGCTTGATCCCCACGCTCCATATCTAGTCTAGATCTGATTCTTTCTATCAATCCCGTTCCAATAGCAACATGGTCCCAGATAATCATCCAGAGCCATCCAAGCAAAGCATGAGTCACCCCTAAGACCTGTGAGGCTCAATTTAATTGACCATTTGTCATTGATGCACTAGGGCCCTCTACCCTCTGCCTCCTTTTCTACCCCAGCACTCATCCCCCTTACCAGTTCTAATATTACTTTCCATACAGTTTGAGCACCCATAGGACCTATACAGATAAGGCCCCACTGCTTCCAATAGCATACAGCCTTTTTACCATTGATACACCCCCGTATTTGTGACTTATCAACATGTAGATTGCTATGATCTGCTCTCCTATTGTGTATGTATGGCTAAACCCAATAAACAGCTGTTTGAAAAAACGAAAAAAATAATCTATATATTTCAGGACCAGACCTTCATACCTAATAGGATATGAATTCCTTTACAAATAAAAAAGCATGTAAGGGAAGGCAAATCGGCTACAAAATCTAAACTATAGGATTACCCAAATGGATTTCACCGTAGTGTGCAGAGCAATTGAATGATCAAATAACATAATACTAGTTCACTATATCATTCTCATTTTAGAAGGGAGAATCACCACCTCCTTAATCACATCACTGTCTTCATTTCTTCTATTTTCCTATCTGCTAGCCTCGTGTTGAAGATGTAATGACGCCACTGCACATTAGTGTTTATCCCCTGTTGTGATAATTCTGGGTGTGGCCTATTGTTTAGTATGTTTGAGCTGCATAAGATGTTGAACCTCAAGTTTTCCATTGAAATGAAGACTTCTAACCTCTTCAACTCCATTTATTAGGTTCTTAATGTATAATGAAGATATACTGGCAGAGGGTTATTTATTACTTTTTTTGATTTGTGTTTTCTATCTTTTGCTTCTTAATTTCAAAAAGTGGGTATTTTCACAGCATTTGCTTGACAGAATTTCTACAGTTCTTCTGGCCTGCTTCTTGTGTTTTAATTTTGTTTCTAAAATACCTAAACAGGTATTGAACAGGTAGAACCATCATCATTCTTGGCACTTTCATCTCGCAGGTTACGCATTTGAGCATACTCCTTCCATCCGCATTCTTTGCATACTCCTTTCCAGCAAAATTCACTTGAAATGTCTAGTAACTGTTTTCCCATTCCTCTGTTCGGGTATAATTACATTTCTTACTTAAGGGTTCGTCAGTGAATTATAATTGTTGTTATGGGGCTTTTGAGAGAAAAGCATAGCAGGCAAATTACGCTGGATGTTGCAATCACCCTGGAAATCACCCTGGAAAACAAGTTCATCTGATTGAGACAGTATCACCACACTCGCATAACCGATGAATCAAATATCTGCTGCAGAAGGTTTCTAAAATTGTATGCTAAAGATAACACTTTTGGCATGTGCTGTTCAATAGGGGAGAGTTTGAAGGATAAAACACATTATTTCATTAAAGTGAAATTGATTTATGTGAAATTATTTCTTAAACTTGGAAAGACATTAATTGGCAGGGACTAACATTGTGTACTAAAACCCAGCCAGTTGGTGTTTCCTGTTACATAATTATATGTATAGATGCTTATGAGCAATTTGAGGTGATGATATTATGTGACAGTTAATTTCTTGAACAGTAAAAAAAAACTCACAAATCAACATGTGTTACTTAGGCTCACAGGGGCATATTTACTACTGTTTCATGGAACTCAGACAGCAAGGAATGTTACAGCGCTGCATTGTATGGCATGGAGAGAGCAAACGTGCTCCTTATCTACTAAGATATGGTGTGCGTCTGCTCCCTCCTAGGGCGGAAGCACTGTGAGCTGCCTAGCACCAACAAACGCACACGTGCACAATTCTGCTAGGGTGCCTGCACAGTGGTTTTCAGTGGTTGAGTAACCATTCGTACATGTGTATGCCCCTCATTACATGACATCTTTCAAAACTTATATAATACAATCGGGTCACATATAATATCATTATCACATCTTGCATAATCTTGTTTTCTGCTTTCCCCAGCACACTAGATATCACCATATAAACTATTAACCGAGTCAACTATGGAGTAACAATAAAGGAATTACATAAAATATGCGCAGGGAAGATAAGCTGTGGGGGAGTGGGTCTAGGCCATGCTTGTGTATCTAGATCACCCACCGGAGAGAGTTACACTAAGCGTCCGCCCGTCCCCTGTTCTAATGTGGTGGTATAGCCTGTTCCAACAGGGTTCTTCTTCATCCCAAAGGTAGTCATATGTTTGAACCAAGGACATTAGCGTCAGCCAGCCGCCCCCAGGATCCTCTCTATGCAGGAGAGTAGTAAGACCTCTCTGGTGTGTTAGCCACAGGTACCTGTGTCCTCTCGCTCTTCTCCTGCCCCGTTAAACGTCACCCTGGTCCCTCTCCAATGGCGTTGCTTCTTCCCCAGGCTCCTGCATCCCCCCCACTCCTCGTCTTTCAGCCTCCTAAGCTTCCAATATTTCTGTCCACAGTGGGGCTATAGGTCGTGTCCGAATCCCTTGTGCTTCCTCCCTTTGCAGCGCCTGTAATTCGGCCTGGGCCCATACCGACACGTCCCTCCTCCAGTCCGCCGAATAAGGGCCCGTTTGGGATTTCCAGGCTATGGTAATTCGATGCCTGAATAAGACCAGGGCAAGGTCCAAGAACCTACTGCATACTCTCTTGGAAACTGGCCGTGTATACAATCCTAACAAGTACAGGAAGGGGTCTAGGTCTAGTTGTGTACCCAGGGTCCCCCCCCCAAGTCCTCCAATACTCCCATCCAGCCTCTCTGTATGTTTGGGCAGTCCCAGACCATGTGATGGAATTCCGGGTCTACTGCTTTACATCTGGGGCAGTCCCTGGGACCACCACTATTCATTACTCTAAGCCTGTGTGGGGTGAGGTACGTTCTATGTACATAGTTGTACTGAATATATCGGAAGCACATATTTCTCGATACTTTCCAGGGGTATGCTATCACTCACTGCCATTCTACATCCATCAGGACTTTGTCCCCTCTCTACTCCCATTTTGTCCTTAGAGTCTGTAAGGACGCTAGTGTAGCCCCAGTAAGAGCCATGTAGAGTTTGGTAATCAAGTGACTGTCCCCCCGCTGTCAATAATAGGTGCAATATAGCATGCGTCTCTGACTCTGCATTCACTTTAGGCCATAATTTCCGCACAGCTAGGACCAGTGTCTGATACGTCAGAAACTGTCCCCCTGGGACCCTGTCCTCCTCCACCAGTCCCGCGGAGGGGCGCAGAACCCCCTCGCAGAAAAGTTCTCCCAACGTTACAGCTCCCGCCTGGGTCCAAGCCCTCACCTGGCTTCTCATCAAGGTTCGACCCAGCACTCCAGGGGAGTAGCCCACTGTCACTCCAGTGCTCTTCAAACAACTTCTCCAACAAGAGAGGGCTGCTGTCAGCAGGATGGTCCACCCAGGCAGAAGATTCCCGGCACCCAGTAGGCCATCCAGGAGGAGATCCGGTTTTATTTCACCACTAGGTACACTCAAGTCCATCCGGTGCGTCCCCGACAGCCATCCAGCCACCCACTGACGTTGGAATGACATATAATACAATCACATATCTGGAACCACCAAATTTCCCTCTAGCGCGGGTTGGCAAGGAGTGGAGAGGGATGTCCGTTGACGACCCCCATCCAGCAGGAGCCCCCTAAGGAGCGCGTTCAGGTCCCTAAACCGGTCATCGGTACAGCCACTGGGACGTTGGCAAAATAATATAGTAGGCAGGGTAACATACCCATTTTAGACAATGCCACTCGGGCCATCATTGGGAATTTCAGGGAGTGCCAGAACATCACAGAGGATCGTAAGGATCGGAGTGCTGCACCAAGGTTTCCTTCACGTAGATCACTTGGATCGTGGAAGACCTGAATACCCAAGTATCTGAAAGTACAGGGGACCAAGGAATATCAACAGGGCACGAGGATAGGTGCCCAGTGCCCTCAGATAATGGGAAAGCATAAGTCTTCCTCCTATTTACCCTGAGACCGGATGGGATACTGAATCCCTCAAGCAGTGTGAGTGCCCAAGGAATCCCGGCCATGCCATCCCGCAAATAAATCGGTAGATCGTCTGCATAAAGCGAGATGATGTGTTCCACACGACCCCATGGCACTCTTCTACCACGCCCCTCCACTCAGAACTGTGCTGCCAGGGGCTCAATAGCAGTTGTAAACAGTAAGGGTGAAAGAGGACAACGCTGCCTGGTGCCACAGTATATTGGGTATGTATCCAACACCAACTCACCCACCCGCACTCTCGCCACCAGATGACAGTACAGCAGCTCAATCCATCGTATCCAATTGTCTCCCAACCCCATTTGAGTCATCACTGCCCGTAGATAATCCCACCTTACTGAGTCAAATTCCTTTTTAAGATCTACTGATAGAAGCACAGCCTCAGGGTGCCGTTCCTCGTTTGGTAGGTGTAGAAGCGTGAACAGCCTTCTCATGTTCAGGGAGGTATTACGCTCGGGTAGAAAACCGTTCCGGTCCTCATGGACGAGGTGGGGGACATGGTGTAATAACCTATTAGCCAGCGCTTTCCTAAGGATTTTGAAGTCGCAATTCAGCATGGACACGGGTCAGAAGTCAGTCACCGACGCCTATTTTGATTTGGTCTTGGGCAGAGGAACCACCAATGCCTCCCACAGGGTCCATGGTAAAGTGACTGCCTCATAAGCCTCAGTATAGGAGTCAACCAGTGGTGGGGCCAGGAGGTCCGTATATGTCTTGTAGAGCTCCATGTGGAGTCCATCCTTGCCAGGTGTTTTGCCCTTAGCTAATTGTGTAATGGCAGTTTTCACCTCATCCAAGGTGAGCGGCTCCCCCAGAGGGCCCCTGTCCTCTGGCTTAAGGGTGACCAATGGAAGGGACCGCAGGTGGCGATCCAGTGACTGCGGCAGATCTTCCTTAGTTTGCCTATAAAGGCAAGTATAATAGGATTTAAAAGCTTTTTTTTCTCAGATGGAGCATAGATGTGATCTCCATCTGTCCTCTGTACATTCATGATCGGAGTGCCCCCCCCTGCCCCTCGGGTCCCACCAACCAAGACACCAGCCTGCCCGATCTACCCTCCTCCTCTTGTACGGATGTCATGTGCTTTCGATAATCGTGGCACCGTAGCCTTTCCAGTGTTTGATTAAACAATTCCCTTGTTTTAAAGAGTCTGTGTGTCACCGTCTGGTCCGCACCCTGCTCGACCTTCCTGTCAAGGAGTTCATTTTCAAGTTGGTTCAATTCACGCACAAGGGTTCGTCTGATCCCCACCGACTGTCCCATACAGTGACTTTGTGTCACCACCTTGAGAGTCTCCCACTCTGTGCGGCGTGACTCCGTGGAGCCCTTATTGATGCTAATGTGTTCCAGAAGGTGAGCCCTGAGTCCCTCCCTGTACACTGGGTCCTCCAGGGCCCTTGGCTGAAGCCTCCATGACGGAGTGGGTGCCCTCGCCCCTGCACCCCGCAGTTGATAAGTAACGGGCTGTGGTCCGATAAAGTACAGTCCAGCTACTCAGAGTAGACTATCTTGTGGGAAATGGAGCCAGTGCACATCACTGGATCTATTCTGGTATGTAGGTGGTGAGACCCTGAGTAAAAGGAGTAATCCCTATTGAAGGGGTGCTGAGCCCACCAAACATCCTATAGCCCCCAGTGCCTCAACCAGTCGTTAAGGGTTTTCACCATTTTTGTGCTGTTGCTCCAGGCATGGGAGGGAAGGAGCGGTCCATCCCAATGTCCATTACGCAGTTAAAGTCCCCCCAATGACGAATCGCCCCCCCCGAGAAACTGGCCAATCGCCCAGAGAGTGCCTGTCAAAAGGGAGTCTGCTCCTGGTTAGGGACATATACACAACTCAGCACCATGAGCCTGCCTTGCAGTCTGCCCTCCACTATAGCGTTTCTGCCATCCTGATCCAAGTTCATGGAGAGGGGCTCAAATGAGACTCCAGCCCTTACACAAATCGGAGCGCCCCTTGCAAACGCCGAGTGTGTGGTGGCGAAGAGCTGTCCCCTCCATCTGTGTCTTAATTTATCCACCTCCCCAGTGGTGAGATGCGTTTCCTGAAGCAGTGCTATGTGTACCCCCCTTCTCTTTAAGTATGACAAGATATTATGGTGTTTAATAAGTGACCCCATCCCCCGGATATTCCAAGTTATTAGCTTGTAATCCATCACTGGAACTAGGTCGGTAAGGAGCAGCCATCCCCCCTCCCCCGGTGACAATCATTTTTCAGCTCCACCCCACGTCCCGCAGGTGCCACAGTCAATGATAATTTTAAGGTGACTGATCTCATGTGCATTTGAAAAGAAAAAAACATCAAACCCCAACTCCTGCTTCCCAGGGCAATTCCCCAACAAGTGGTTGTCCAGCATGCGCCCAACAAACAGAACAGTAACGCTAAGTCATATAGAGTTCTCACTATTCAGCAAAAATCGGTCGAGAATCTGGGCGAGGGGGCCATGATCTCCGCGGGCCCATAGTCAAACAGCAGCCCCAGAGGAGAGTCTGGCACCCTTCACTTGAGACTCGTCACAAATCATCTGCCGTTTGGGGAGTCATTCTTGGAGCCTCGT
Source organism: Pleurodeles waltl (assembly GCF_031143425.1). Taxonomy (NCBI): domain Eukaryota; kingdom Metazoa; phylum Chordata; class Amphibia; order Caudata; family Salamandridae; genus Pleurodeles; species Pleurodeles waltl. The sequence continues at coordinate 1,427,977,630 of NC_090446.1, forward strand.
CAGAATGCCGGGAATCTGAATCCGTGGAGTGAGTTCGATGGTCTGATTCACCTCCACTGGCCTCTTCGGCTGGGGTCCCCTGTTTTAGTGATGCCACAGCCTCCAAAACGTACCTCCTGTCCAGGTCCCTCTGTGCTGGAGTTGGCCTTATTTCCGGGCAGGATCTGTTCCACTGTCTTGTTGCTCCCCTGCATCCCTGTTAGTGCGACACTCCTGGCAGGGCACCAGAGTCCTCCTCCGCCTTGTGCGCCTCCAGCAACTCCCAGGCCTCGTCTGGTGTTTGAACGGATGTGCTATGGCCCTCCAGAATCACTCTCATCCTAGCTGGGAATAGGAGCGAGTGTGGGACACCCGCATCTCTCATAGCCCTCTTCACCGCTGTGTAGGAGGCCCGCCTAGACTGCACTTCAGCAGTAAAATCCGGGAAGAGGGTCACTGATCCATTGTCCATTCTAAAGGGCCCTGCTTCTCTGACTCGCTGTAGCAGGATGTCTCTATCCCTATAGTGGAGCAATTTAGCCACCACAGTTCATGGGGGCCATCCAGGCGGGGCTGGTCTCGCCGGCACTCAGTGAGCTCTCTCCAAGGCAAAGAAAGGGGTGAGCAGTCCTGGGGCGACTTCCTGCTGCAACCATTTTTCAAGAAAGGTCACAGCATCAGCACCCTCAGCTCCTTCTGGCAGTCCAATAATGCGCACATTGTTTCTCCGGTTCCGGCCTTCAGCATCTTCGGCCTGACGTTCCAGTCTCTGAGCACGGTCTGTCAGTTGCGCTATGGTGGCCTGTGTCTCTTGTTGCGCTGGGGCCATCTCTGTAAGCGTTGTCCCGGTGCATCGAACACTATCTGCTAGCTCCTTGTGGTCTGCACGTAGCAGGCCCAGATCCACTGATACCTGGCTGATTTCTTTCAGGAGAATGGTTTTGGACTCCTCTATAGCCCCTAGGATCTTGTCGAGAGTGACTTGTTAGGAGTGCGGCACTGGTTCGGCCATGTCTAAATTGCTCTGGTCACTGCCATGGCCTCTCCCCTGCAGCCTTCCCTTATTATTAGTAGACATGCAGCTGTGGGGGTCAAGGCAACCCCAAAGGAGGGTCGACAGCAGTCACAGTGTCCGTACGCAGACTCACTCCACCACTTCCCAGAGTGGGCGCAATCTGTGAAGGGCCCAGCTTCCAGGGGTAGCTCACCTCCAGTAGAAGTCTGCTGCGCTGCCCTCTTTCACCTCTCCAGGTAGGCATCTCAGGCCACAATGCCCTGCTAGCTGCAATCAGTGTCTCTATGGGAGCATGCCCCGTCGGGGCACAGCTTTCCACGATTCAGCAGCCATGGTCTCAAATCGGCCACTGCCCAGGTAGATCTTGTTCAGCCTCCAAGTGCTGTAGGGCACATCACCGGACCCGCCTGGTCATGCATCCATGTTGGACTCAACCGGACCACGTGCGGGTGGGGTGCTCTCATCCGTGCACCATGGGGCTGCACTCCGGTAAGCCTGCCCCGGAGCGCTCTGCTTCTCCCCTTTATTACTGCTTGGTAGGGCCCCTGCCGCACTGCTGCGAGGGGCCCCAGCGCTCACTTCAATGTCACAGCTCCCGGTCTCCCACCGCAGTAGGTGACGGCAGGCCCTCAGGTCACCCCGATCCGCAGGGCCCTGGCTCGCCTCCCATCAGGCAGTCTTCCTGCTCGGCTCCAAGATGGCCGTCTCCGGCCCTCAGAACCGCCACGTCATCACGGCGCCTCTTCAGGTAGTCTCTCCACCTGCAGTGTTACTCGCCCAGGACTCTGATGGCGCCACCTGGCCCCGGGGCCGCACCAAACCACAGCCGCACAGGCGCTCCTCTCTGCTGCCGTCCAGGCACCTTGATGACAGAACTGCCGTGGGCCGCGGCATCGCACCAGGCCACACCGGGTTCCCGGTGCCGACGCCGACGCGGTCCTCCGCTCATGGGTTCAGTCGGCTGCAATAACGTCACCGACTCGCCCTACCGTTTCCTGTGACCACAGGGCTGTCATCGATAAGGATAAATGTCGGGCCAAGGCGGAGCGGAGCGATTACATGTCCGCCATTTCTGCCAATCAGGCCACGCCCCCCCAAGGGTGCCTGCATCAGAGCAGAATTGTTTTTGTTCAAGAAGAGATACCTTTCTGCACTAAAACAATCCAAAGAGGAAATAAAGAAGAGAAAAAAAATCTTCTCCTTGATACACTGTCATTTTGGGGCTGTACCAATTTGGCCCAATCCGAGACTCACAAACCTCAAATCCATGGGTGTATGCATGGGAACAACCATACTCCATCCATGGAACACCTACTAGTTCAAAATGCTATTTTACGTTGTGTTACACTTCTTTGTAAAGTCATGCAAGGTGGCACAAAATATCCCTTTTGTGGCTTTGTGAATTTTACTGAACCCTCTGTGTTGTCCTTGTGTCTCCTTGCAAGACACAAGGACAACTCAAAGGCTTAGTAAATCTGGGACTCAGTGTTTTACAAAGGTTAACGTGGGACAGTCTGTGAAATATAAAGGAGTTTTGCTCATTTGTCATTTTTATCATGAAGTACTCCTGTCGAAGTCCCCACTTAACAGAAATATCACACTATTGAAGTTAATATTACAAAATCAATAACCATGGGACAATATTTTTGGTAACCAACGTTTAGTAGACAGCATGTATGTGAGGAGTCACTGTATGCAGGCAGGGGCCGTGAGCCTTCTCTGCTGGCAATACTCCATCTGGTGCAGGCTCTGAGGGTCGAAGTGGAAGTGGACTATGTCCAACTTTTTGCAGACACAGCGATAATATGGCAATCTTTAGCAGAGGTTACTAATAAGGTATCAGCCCTCGCTACAGATCTGACTGAACTTCAGCAGTGGGTGGCTGATGCAAAAGAGGTTGGATCGGCTGCCTTTAAATTTATTGGGATTCACAAATGGCAGCTAGCAACTGTTCAAACCAAAACTGAGGATTTGGAGCATTGCCAAAGGAGAAACAATCTTCGCATGTATGGAATTCCTAAAGGCAAGTAGGGTGATGATCACCAATAGTTTATAGTGCATCTTTTTCAGAACGCATTTCCCAGTCTGGGTGGTTGGGACATGAACTCACAGAATCAACATGTGCATTGCCTTCCTATAATTCAGAACAACAATGCCACTGCCAACGGCACTATGCCCCCACATCATCTCCCATTCCTAATTTACTGAGAAAGGCAATCTCATTGAAGGCTCGCCCTGCCTCGCCTGAGGCTATTGACTCAATGCTGATCTCAGTTTGTACAGATTTACGTAAGACTAGTATGGACAGGCATTGGAAGCTTCGTCAGTTAAGTGATCCCTTAAAGGCCATTGGCACACAAGTATTCCTGCAGGAACCTTCTAGGTTAAAAATTACTAAAGATGGGTTACACAAGCAGGTTACCATGTCTGCACTTGAAACCACACAACTATGATTATTAGTTGTCTAGTTGTGCCTTCTTTCTCTATTTCTACTTTACACTATGTAGTAGTGATGAGATGTGGCGGGGGAAGGGGCAATGGGATGGAGTCATGCAGAGCTATCTCAGTGATGGACAGCCAAGGGGAGGGGATGATTCCATTTGTCCGATAGTGGGTGGGAGTGGGGTTCTGGAGGGTGGGTTTTAGTGAGTGGAGTTTTTTTTAACAGGCTTTTAATGATAATGTTTTCTAGTGCCATGGTGAGGGGAATATTGAGTCAGAGTGATCAATGGCTATCTTATGATTTGATGATTGATTACTATTTTGTAAAGTTTGTTTTTGATCAGTGGGTGATACATCTGATGATGTTGGATTCAGACCTTTCAGATGGGTAGGTTCAAATGTATGCTCTTGAATGCTTCTTGTTTAAATTTATCTAGCAAATGTCAACTAGTTTGGAAAGAAAATAAGATGTATAAGCCACAAAAAGTTATCTATAACTGAGACCCACCTTGCATATAAAGACTGTTAATTGCTAAGGCATCTTGGATATAACATTATTGCATGTACTTCCCAATCTGTTTCTATTAGTTGAGTAGCCATTTCAGTTGATAAGAATTTACAATATAAGGTGGATTCCAGGGGCAAGTGGGAGATTGCTCAGGTGATACTTTAGTGCCAGAGGTACGTATTTTGTTCAGTTTATGGGCCGAATGCTGAGGAGCCTGGGGTTTTTGATTTCCTCTGCCTTGAATTACCTGATTGGCTAGAAGATCTGCTGGTAATGGGTGATTTTAATTGTCTTATTGATTACAGGATTGATTCGACGAATCACCATGCTATTCCTCATATGGTGAAAATCAGGGCTTCTATTCATGAACTTGCTTGCCTGCGTGGGCTATGCGATGCCTGGATAATACTACGTTCAACTAAGCCTGGTTATTCTTTCTATTCATCACCACATAGGCATTACTACCGGATCCATATGATTTTGCCAGCAGCAGTCTGATGCAGGAGGCAGACATGGACGTCTGTCATAAGATTACTTCATTACTTCAGATCATAGCCCTAAATTACTATGGCCCTCATTACAACATTGGTGGTAAATCCCGCTTACCGCCGTGCCGAAGACCGCCAACACACCGTCACGACCGGAGAATCCCGCCACTGCCATTACGACCCACAGCTCAGAATCCCCCAAAATTCAGACACCCACACAAGTCCCCCACACCAAAGGTCAGTGATAAACTGGCGATAACAAAACCTCCACCGTCATGCCAACAGGAATACGCCCACATTATCACGACCCACAAACTCCACGCAGCGGTCTTTCAACCGTGGAATTCCATTGGCGGTACACACCGCCGTGCTCAAAATACACACACTTTTACAAAACACTACCACATTGGACAATTCCAAATGCACACACCTGATACACATACACACACCACTCTCACACACCCAATACAATATAAAACACACACCCACATTACCCACAAACCCTTACAACGAAAAATTTGGAAGAAGCAGAGAGACGGCAAAGCAAAGACCACACAAGCATACAGAGGTACACAACACCATCACACATACACATCCACGCACAAAACACCACACACCCCTAAACATCACCCCACACATCCCAACACACACCACCTCACACAGCATCCACATCACCACATGGCACAGCAAGGACACCCTAGGTTTTCTGAGGAGGAGCTCAGGGTCATGGTAGAGGAAATCATCCGGGTTGAGCCACAGCTATTCGGATCACAGGTGCAGCACACCTCCATAGCTAGGGAGATGGAGTTATGGCGCAGAATGGTGGACAGGGTCAACGCAGTGGGACAGCACCCAAGAACACAGGATGACATCAGGAGGAGGTGGAACGACCTCTGGGGGAAGGTGCGTTCCGTGGTCTCAAGACACCACATTGTGGTTCAGAGGACTGGGTGCGGACCCCCACCTCCTCCCCCACAACTAACAACATGGGAGGAGCAGGTCTTGGCTATACTGCATCCTGAGGGCCTCGCAGGAGTAGCTGGAGGAATGGACTCTTGTAAGTCAAATCTTTAACTACATCATCCCCCACCCTACCTGCATGCTATCACATACCCCCACACTCGCCCTCACCCCCATCACTCCAACTCCTCACATATGTCCCACTATCACAAACCACACATTCCAACACCAAGCCCTGCATGCAACAACAAAGTATGGACACCCATCACCAATGCATGTCAACTACAGATACCCACACAGACCCCTACACAATTATCACACAAGATCCTACACAATAATGAATGCAGTGGGGTACAGGGTCACCCAAACATTGCAGACCATGGCACACACACATGCAATAATCATGCCTTTACACCCCTGCAGGACCCTTACCCAATGTCACCGGACAGGAGGTTCCAGACATGTCCATTACCCCCACAGAAGAGGCCCACAGTGATGACAGCAGCTCTGTCCAACTGGAACTAGATGACCAGCCCCGTCCATCTAGGACATTGGGACAGTCGGTTTCCCTCACACTGGCACAGGCCACCACAGAGCCTCCCCCCTCAGGAAACACCAGCACAGGACCCACCCAGTGGGCCCATACCTCTGTCCCCAGGACACATCAAGCAGAAGTGTGTCCACCACTACAGGGAACCCAGGCTTACCCACCACCCCAAGAACAGCAGGGACCTTGGGGTAGTGGCAGTGGGCACACGGTTCAGGGGACAGAGGCACAGGAAAACCGCGGAACTGGGAGGTCTGCTGTGCGACAGGGGGAGGACAGGCCCAGGGAACCTACTCTCCATAAGGCCCTCTCCAACATCATGGGAGCGTACCATCATTCCGGAGAGACAATGGCAATGGTACTGGCCAAGTTTCAGGAGACCCAGCGGCTGCAGGAGGAACAGTATTTGTGGTTCAGTGAGGAACTCAAGTCCATCAATACCACCCTGGGCACCATTGTAGGGGTGCTGAAGGACCTTGTGAACACCAGGAGGGACACTGTGGCACATCAAGGGGCCCCTGAAACTAGCCTGGACGATGAACTGCCCACCACCTTCGCCGGTGCTAGTGGACAGGGGGCACCACTACAGGACCACATCTCACCAGTACCCCATCCCCTGCAGATGGAGAACCACCCCGCAAGCGGTCCCTGAGATCCAGGACAAAGACAGAGAACAATGCCAAGACCCTCATCAAGAAATTAGACCACCCTGAATGTAATCCTTCTATCCCACTTTGCCACCCTGTCCATCCTTAAACTGCCCAATCTCCACTTCCTATGCCCCTTTGGACAATGCAACTGTGAGACAAATAGACTGGACTCTGCCATGGACATTTCTCCACCATCACCCCTGCCCATTTTACAACCCTCATCCACATTTCAGCACTTAAATAAAAACTGGCTCGAGTCAGTCTGTGCTTTCACAAATGTGTATTTGCAATAACTGAGGGAAATAGCAATGTCCATTGTAATGTCAACATACACATGTCACACAGCTCTAGTCCATGAGGTAACATAGCAGAGGTTCCACAGTGGGACCCACATCTGTGAAATCGAAGGGGAAAGTGACAAATTAGGGTCCATACACTGGGTGAAAGTGACATTCAGATGATAGGTTGAACAATTTTATCAGATGTAGGAGGCAGTGATGTCTTCTTACCTGTGTCTCACTGGAAGTATTGCTGGATCACGGTGTTTCTGTTGTCTATGTTCTCTTCTTCTACCTCCTCTTCGTCACTGTCCACAGGCTCCACAGCTGCCACAAGACCTCCTTCTGGACCATCTTCCTGCAGAAAAGGCACCTGTTGTTGCAAAGCCAAGTTGTGCAGCATACAGCATGCCACCATGATCTGGCACACCTTCTTTGGTGAGTAGTATAGGGAACCACCTGTCATATGGAGGCACTGGAACCTGGCCTTCAGGAGGCTGAAGGTCCTCTCTATAACCCTCCTCGTTTGCCCATGTGCTTCATTGTAGCGTTCCTCTGCCCTTGTCCTGGGATTCCTCACTGGGCTCAGTAGCCATGACAGGTTGGGGTAGCAAGAGTCACCTGCAAATGGCGAGGGACAACTGTTAGACACACACTCACCCTTAGGGACAACCCCAGACAACTATTCACACAGTTTAGGGTCTTTGTCCTCACCTAATAGGCACACACAGTGCCTCTGGAGTTGCCCCATCAAATACGGGATGCTGCTACTCCTCAGAATGTAGGCATCATGCACTGAGCCTGGAAACTTAGCGTTCACATGGGAGATGTACTGGTCTGACAAACACATCATCTGCACATTCATAGAATGGTAACTCTTCCAGTTTCTGTACACCTTTTCACTCCTGCGGGGGGTACCAAGGCCACATGTGTCCCATTGTTGAAGTAAGCCTCAGCAAGGCCTACTAGTGCAAGGGGTTCACCCTTCTCTGCACAAAGTCCTCAGACCATATAGGAAGAAGTTGGCACAGAAACTGAAATAAAAGACAAAGTTTATTAAACCTCATGAGGTGGTACTACAGTTCAAACAGAAAGTTCGATAATGTTTGAAATGACACACTGAACTGAGAGAGCATGGTCCTTTTATACCCACGCAGGGGCTAAAAGGAGGTGGTACAATTATAGAAGCAAGACTTCTATACATATAAGGTCATATGTAAATGCACAGTCGACAGGTAGGAGGGGCTAACAGTTTTCAAGGACTAACAGCTGCAGACCTTACTGGGCATGTGCAAAAGTGTGAGATGCTAAATATAACTTGTCACTAGACAGATTTTCAAGAGTAGTTAACAGGAAGGTAGGACAGAGCACATGGCAAGCACATGGCAGCATGTGGCAGAGAAAATGCCTGCTATGAATACAAAATGGATTCTGCGAAATGTTCACAATAGTTGCTAAATACAAGATGTCTTCTGCTAATGCTTAATCTAATCGCTACTAAACTTCAACACCATCAATGGCACCTCTGATGTTGGGGATATGTTCCAGGGCATAGAAGTCACTTTTCACTGTAGGCAATCCTCCACCTGAGGGAAAACGATGTAGCTGTGCATGTGTTTCAGCAGGGCAGAAAACACTCTGGACAACACGTTGGGGAACATAGACCGGGACACCCCTGATGCTATGGCCACTGTAGTTTGAAAACACCCACTTGCCAGTAAATGAAGTACTGACAGCACCTGCACTAGAAGGGGGATTCCTGTGGGATGGCGGATCGCTGACATCAAGTGTGGCTCCAACTGGGCACACAGTTCCTGGATTGTGGCACGATCAAGTCCGTAGGTCACAATTACATGTCGCTCTTCCATTGTCGACAGGTCCACCAGCGGTCTGTGCACTGGAGGATGCCACCATCTCCTCACCTGCCCCAGCTGACGTGCTCTATGGATGAGAAAAGCAATCAGAGGGACAGCCAACACTGAGGTACTAAAAAAACTACTTTTTTGCACACATTTGTCAATTTGCTTTGTGCCTGTCTTAGTGCGTATGCAAGGCCTAGATATGTGTGACACATTTACAATTAATGCCATGTGGCCCCCTGAAATGGCGCCTGCCTGACCTGTAATGTAGGACAAGGGGAAATGAGGTAACTGCGCTGGCGTTGTACACCGTCGCGTTAGGCGGTCGAAGACCGTGGCGCAATCCTGCATTGGTTAACATTGGACCCTATGGGTACCAGGAGCCAATGACGATGTACGCCGGCGGTGACAATACGCACCACAGCGGATGTGACCGCCATTTTCTCTCTGTTCACTTACTTGATACCTGATCTTCAACAGGAGAGGACATACACTGCAAGTGCTGGTGTGACCTCAGTCTGGAATGCACGATGGCCCATGTGTCTGGGGAAAGGGCCCCTGCCTTCACATCGGAGGAGTTGGAAAAACTAGTGGATGGGGTCCTTCCCCAGTACACGCTACTCTACGGTCCTCCAGACAAACAGGTGAGTACACTGTGAGCATGCTGTATGGGCAATGGCTGTTTGGAGTGGTGCGGATGGGATATGGGGGGATGAGGCGTGCATGATCCGACGGTGAGTGTATGTGCGTCAGGGCAAGGGTGGGTACGTGGGCCAATGACTGTGACCTTTTCCCCTGTACTATTTCTGTAGGTCAGCGCCTACCAGAAGAAGGATATTTGGCGTGCCATCGCCAAGGACGTCCGTGCCTTTGGGGTCCACCAAAGACAGAGCACCCACTGCTGTAAAAGATGTGAGGACATTCACCGCTGGAGCAAGAAGACGGCGGAGGCCCAGCTGGGGATGGCCTCCCAACGTGGGAGGGGTGCCCGTCGCACCATGACCCCCCTGATGTTCCGGATCCTGGCAGTGGTGTATCCGGAGTTGGATGGGTTCTTGAGGGCATCACAGCAGCCACAAGGGGGTGAGTACAGTCACATCCATCTGACTATGCATGCACTGGAGGTGTCTGGGTGGGGGAGGTGGGATGTAGGTTCCCCTAGGCTAGGGCGAGCCTTGTAAGGAAGGACCCTTTGTGAGGCAGGCTAAGTGGCACCCCACCAGTAGTAAGAGCCATCTCTAGTCAGGATCCTGTGACTTCCCTGTGTGTAGCAATGGGGCATAGGCCATGTACCCCATGTCCCTGTGAGGACTTAGGGAACTCTAAGTGCATGGCGTAGTGCAGAGGGCTGTTGTGTCTGTAGTGTCCGCCAACGGTAGCGGTATTGCATGTACTGAACATGTCTTTCTACTTTCTTTGCCCCCCTTTTTGTGGTCTCCCAATTCTAGTGTGTATTAGCATCATCAGACAGAGGAGCTGTGCCACTGGAGCAGGAGGGAGCGGCATCCCACATGGCCCTGGAGGGCGAGACTATGGAGTCAGAATTCACCAGTGGGACGGAGGGCGAGGGGAGCTCCATGGCGGGGACTGGAGCTGAGACCAGCGGCACCGGCTCCTCCTCTGATGAGAGCTCCCTTGCAGTGGTGGGCCCCTCTGTGCCTCCCACTTCTACAGGTACAGCCACCACCCCCCCTACCAGCACCGCCCTCCCAGCAGCCCCTTAGTGTGTGCCCCCTGGCCGCTCACCCAGGAGGGTGGGCATCTCCTTCAACCCAAGCACCTCAGGCCCTGCCCCAGTCAGCCCTGCTGCCCTCATTGAGGGGGCCATTGACCTCCTGAGATCCATCACTGTTGGGCAGTCTACCATTCTAAATGCCATCCAGGGTGTAAAGAGGCTGTTGCAACAGACAAATGCATACCTGGAGGGCATTCATTCTGGTCAGGCAGCCCAACAGTGAGCATTTCAGACTCTGGCCTCAGCACTGATGGCAGCCATTGTCCCTGTGTCCAACCTCCCCCCTCCAACTTCCTCCACCCAGACCCAATCCCTAGTACCTTAGCCTATCCAAGCACACCATCAGACCAGCATGCACACACCTCAACACACAAGGGTGGGTCTAGCAAACATAAGCACCACACATCCCAGGCACTCAAACAAGCATCATACCCATGCACACATACCAACATCCACTGCCTCCACTGTGTCCCCCTCCTCCACGTCTCTCTCCTCCCTTCCAATCACGTCTCCACTTACACCTGCATGCACTACATCCTCCATCACCAGCACGTCCATTACCACACACCACTCACGTGCAATCACCACCCCCACTACCATCCACACATCCCCTGTGTCCTCTCCCAGTGTGTCTGTGAGCCCTCCTCCCAAAGTACACAAACGCAGTCAGACACCTACCCAACAGCCATCCACCTCACGACAGCCTCCAGCCCATGCACCTTCACCCAAGTCAGCAAACAAACACCTCCTACAACCACCACCTCTTCCTCCACTCCCAAACCCCCTCCATCTACCCGTCCCGGTGTGTCTAAAAAACCTTTCCTGTCAAACCTTGGCCTCTTCCCTTCACCTCCCCCACCCCTTCCGTCCCCTAAGGCCCGCCTTTCCAGGTTCCAACCCAGCACCTCAGCCACCACATCACCGGGCACAGTGTTGCCAGCAGTAGCCGGCTTCTGGAGTGCGCCAAGCAGCAGGGCTGCCAGTGTCCCAAGGAGCGAGGCCAAGGACATTCCCCCACCTCCAAAACAGAAGAGGTTGCCCACATCCCGGAGGGAGAAGTCCAAAACACCTGCCACCAAGGGCTCAGCCAAAACAACAGTTGGGAGTGGCAAGACAGCTGCGCCACCATCCAAGGTGGGGAAGGGCCTGAAAAAGAAAAGCAAGTCAATGTTGTCGCCAACCTGCACAATTGACCAGACCACCACCGGCACCGCCACATGCACCGCCGCCACAGGCACCGCAGCCAGCACCCAAGATACTGAGCCCTTCACCAGCACCGCAGACACTGTGCCCTCCAGCAGCACCGCACTCAGTGAGGCCACCGCTCATGACACAGCCGCCAGCATCAAGATCATTCAGGCTGCCACCAGCACTGCTGCTCATGACACCGCCGCCTGCACCGAGGTCAGTGAGCCTCCCACCAGCACTGCCGCTCAGGACACTGCCACAAGCACCGAGGTAAGTGAGCCCCCTACCAGCACCGCCACTCAGGACACCGCCGCCAGCACCGAGGTCAGTGAGCCCCCCACCAGCACCGCTGCTCAATGACCGCCGCAAGCACCGCCGCTACTGAGCCCTCCTCCAGCTCCGCCAGTGGCCAGGCCACATCCTGAGCCAGTGGAGAAAGGCATCCACTCACACAGTCCTTGGCAGGATGAAGCACTCTGGGCACAAAGCCCCCTCCAGAACCAGTGGAGAAAGGCATACACTTGAGAGACTGTGGCTTTACACTCCCCAGGATAAAGCAGTGGGCAAATAACCCACTGGAGAGACTTGAGAGACTGTGGCCTTGCACTCCCTAGGATAAAGCAGTGGGCAAACCACCCAATGGAGAGGCTTAAGAGACTGTGGCTTTGCACTCCCCAGGATACATCAATGGGCATGGAGCCCCCTCGTGGACCTGGCGTCATGCACTAATCCAGCTGAAGTGCCCCCTCTTCCCTTCCCCCTGAGGTGCCTGTTTTATTTTGATCTGATGCCCCTGCAGTGTTCTCTTTGTTTCGATTGGGTATCTTGTGTGGGCCTCACCCATGCATTTTGGGCCCAGTGGTCCACGGACTATATTGCTGCAGTACCTAGACTTGAAATCTTGGTGTACATATTTGTTTATAGTGTATATAAATTTTGGCTTAATTGATTTAACTTGATTACAATGGTTACAATCATTTCCTTTTATCATTGCGTTCTTCCAGGTGGGTTTGGGGGGTGTAAATGTAATGTTTCAGCATGTACTAGTGTGCGTGTTGTAGTGTGTGAGGGTGGGGGGGTGGGTGTTGCGTGTTACGTGTGTGTGTCACTCTCTTTTCCCTCCCCCCTCCCCTGTGTCATAGGTGCAGTACTCACTGTGGTCGTAGCCGCTGTCGGTCGTGCTTCTAGTAGAGGAGCAGAAAGACAATCACAGGGAGAATTTGGAGTTCAGGCTCCATGGCGTCCTGGTTGCTCGTGGGTTGCGTAGAGGTGAGTGTTTCCCATTCCAAGTCCTGTTTCCGCTGTGTTTTTGTTCGTCTTGAATCCACCCCGGAAAAGGTGGCGGATTGGCCTCCCATAATAGTGTGGGCGGTACCTTGTCTTCTGCCTGACTGTTGGCGGTGACCGCCATGCTGTTTGTTTGTACCGCCATGGCGGTCGGAGTGTTAAAGTGGCTGCCTATGTTGGTGGTTTCCGCTGTGGTCATGATTCCATTTTTTTTACCGCAGACCTGTTGGCGGTCTTACCGCTGCTTTAACACCGACCGTCAGGGTTGTAATGAGGTCCTATATTTTAGCTTGCATGTGGCAAAGGCTGAGCACACCAGTGTTCCTTTACCCACCGTCTATTAGTAAATTCCAACAACAGAAATTTATGATTGGCTCAATGTCTGAATTCTTGCAGCTCAATGTGGGTACAAGGCTTGTATAAGGGGTACCATGCTACAACTTGTTCTTAGACAACACAAAGCCTGTCAAGATAGTGTTTGGCTTTTATGTCAGTCTACCATGCTGCTTAAGGTTATGCATGCACGTGAAATAACTAATGGGGGAGCTGCCCAGCAAACCATATACTTTAGCTTAATTAAAAAAAAACTAACTTTTGAGGCAGGCCTTAAAAGCGAAGGTAGTGGCCAGCTTTACTAAGAATTGGGCTCTCCAATGTGAGTATGGAGAATAGGTTGGGCGTGTACTTGCATATCAAATTTCCAATAGCAAGTCTAAGGGAGTGATTCAGTCAAATATTGTCAGTGATGGCTCTCATCCCAGGGCTATTGTGGAGCAGTTTTCAACTTTCTTTAGAGAACTTTATAATCAACCCCTGGCTTTCAATGCACCAGGGTTTACATAATATATTTTGGGTTTTAGACTGCCTGCCCTGTCTGCTGCTCAGGTTTATGCCTTTCAAAATGATGTCACGGCTAGGGAAATTTAGTCCACTCTTCTTGTTCTACCTCCTGGCAAAGCGACTGGGGAAGATACTATCCTGCTAGAATTTTATAAAGTAGTCAAGGAAATTATTGTTTCTCCCTTTCTTAGAGTCTTCCGGTACATTGATGCCAGCAGTGAAGTTCCCTGCTCTTGGAGCATGACAAATATAATCATATTTTTTAAAAAGGGTAAACCATCTGAGGAACGAGGTTCATATTGTCCAATATCTCTTCTCTAATCAGATGTCAAGGTATTTGCTAAGACCAGGCCATTCTTCTTGCCCCTCTTCTTTCTGGGCTAGTCTCGCCACAACAGCACAGTTTCATTCCTGCGATACTGTGTGTCATGTCAATACAGCAGTCATCGCATTTGATGTGGCAGAAAAGTCCAGGTTAAGAATGAGTATCATTCTTTTAGACGCTGAAACGGCTTTGAAACGCGTTGTGTGGAATTGCCTCTAGGCTAAAATGGCCACCTTTGGCATTGGCTATTGCTTCTGTAAGTGGGTGCAGTCATTGTAGAAGGTCTCTAGATCCCAATTATTCCATGCTGGCTTATTTTGTACACCCTTAGGTCAAAAGTCAGGGCACTCATGAATCAAAGTCAATTACAAAAGACGTGTTTAGTGTCCATCATGTACTAATAAGGAATTTCGTTGTGAGACCGGAAATCGTGAAAACAGGAACCTTCAATTTATTCTTGAAAGGTAGGTTACTATACAGTGATGGACAACAATCCTTAAGGTCAGCACATCCGTGACCATAACATCCGAATGGTAGTCATGTAGCAATAAAACGCCAACACGTGTTTCGTCTTATGAGATATAAATCTCAAAGACTTCATCCGGGCTGAGCTAAAATCGAGACATCTATCAATAATGGGACTCCCAAGCATTACCAGGAATCTGAAAATTGTGGTACCTGGGATAAAAAAGGAAGTAGCGGGTAGTTGAACCACCTATACCACCGAGTATCCTAATCTAAACGAAGTAGTAAGGAACCAAGTATAGACAACCAAGTTCTATGTTCTTTCTTCCTGGTTGCTAGCGTCTTGGTTATTTTGTACACCCTTTCAGATTTGTCGCAGCACTCGGTAAGGGTGTCTATTATCCCCACTTTTATTTGCGTTATACATGGAGCCTTTTCTGCAATATTTAGATCGAAATGATCGCATCCAGCCCATGGTTTCTGGAGACTGTAAACTTAAAATTAATGCATATGCTGATGAAGTTGCTATCTACTCCTCCAATCCGGCAGCCACTTTTGGCTTCATTAGTGGCAAGGCGGATAAATTCAGAGTATTTTCTGGATATAAGCTAAATTTAGCTAAAGCCCAAGCTCTTCTGAATTTTAGAACTGAAACCCCGATTACCAGCATGAGTTCAACAGCTTCATATCTTGGGGTTAGGTTAGATGCATGGGTTGGGAAAATAGTTCAATTAAACTACAAGCCCCTCTAACCTTCAGTTATTAATAAATTACAACTATGGAATAAACTTCCAATCAGTATTATTGGCCGCTGTAATATTATCAAGATGAATGTTCTACCATAATTTTTGTATTTGTTTCATGCTATTCCCCACCGGGTCCTGAATTTGTTTTTTAGATGGCTGGAAGGGGGTAGTTTTATGTAGAGATGCAGGCAGGCTAGGCATGCCCTGCGGTTTCATGCATTTCCATATGGGAAAGGTGAATTAAATCTTCATGATTTCAAACTTTTTTTCTTAGCAACATTTACTGGCCGACTCTGAAACCCACTTATAAGTTGCAATATAAACCTATCTATTTTTTGTTATTGACTTGCTTTAGGGCCTGATATTTTCTTGTTTCTTTATCAAATTGGGGATCCCAACTTTTTTAAACACGTTTGGTTTAAGTTTATTTGTTACATTGTTAGTATTTGGCAGGAAATCTCTGTTAAATACTCTGTCCCGCTAATGAACTCGGACACAACCCTATAGGATAATCCAATGTTTCCACCCATTTTTCATAATGCAGTTGGTAGAGCCTGGTCTCCTGATGGGGTGGCAGGGTATTTTCACAACCTTATTTGATTTCAGTAATTTGAAAGGCTTCAAGTGTCATTTGACCACCCTTGTTATTTTATTTTTAAATATTTGCAGATCATGGATTTCCTTTATGAAAAGATGCAAGCTTACAACCACTTTGGTGGGTTCTGAACTGGTTTCATGTTTGCACAGGGCACTTAAGAAATCACTTATTAGCACAATCTATGAAAGATTTGCCAACATTGGATTGATGATAACCCCACTCTTGCTGTTAAGTGCAGTAAAGTTTTGTTGGCGATCCTTGCTTCTGAAATCCTCAATGTTTATGAGATGATTCTATAGATCTCAAATTGCAACAGTTTAAGACTATTTGCATGTTATATCATACCCCAGACAGAATTGCCAAGTGGGGAATGATGTATGGGGGATAGAAGACTAAGGCCCTCATTATGAGTTTGGCAGTCTTCAGGCAAGACCTCCGTACAAAATCCAGTCACCATCCCTCCAGTGTTGCTGGTACAGTGTGTGCAGTATTACGAGTCACAAACACCAAGCCAATGAAGCACAGCCAGAGCCACAGACAGCGAAAGAGCGACTGTCCATCTGTCGGGCCCGGCACACTGGCACCATTCTGGCCGCCATATTATGAGTTACAAATCAGCACATTGGAACATGCACAGCGGTAAATCATTGGCAGTGTGCACCACGGAGGGCTAGAAATCACTGCCAAAAGAAGGCAACAGCAGATACCCCACACCTGAAACATATACACACACCACACACACCTGTTCACCGCATTATAATACACACCCCTCACACTCCCATAAACCCCCTTCTAATATCACCACGAGCCAGAGATATATGACCCATGAATCACTGCACATAGAGCAGTAATTCCAATGTTGCATGCACACCCACAACAATCATCTGCCTGCACCTCACACATATAGCATGCACCCCCACAACATGTCACGCACAAACACCCATGCTTCACCAACAATGAGTTGCCGGTCATGGTGGACAAGATTGTTAGAGTAGAGCCACAACTGATGGGAGCACAAGTTCAGCAAATATTCAATCAGCAGGAAAAACGAGCTATGGCAGAGGATCATCAACAGGGTCTACGCAGTTGGCAGCTACCCACACACAAAGGAGGACTTCAGAAAGAGGTGGAAGGTTTGTTCCATGGAAAAGGCACAACATCGCCCTCAACAAGACTGGCAGTGGATCCCCACCTCCTCCCCTTGACCTGACAACATTGGATCCTGAGGGCCTGACAGGAATCATTCGAGGGATCGATACTGGTAAGGAACCCACACCTCCCCTGAGCACTAACTGCTCTAGTCCTGCATGCCTCCCAAGCACCTACCACTCCCCATCATATCAAAAACCACAAAAATGCACCCCCCACTATCATGCCACCTTCCTACTCTGCATGCCACACCACCCCTCTCCACCATCCCCACACCCACCCCACGCACTGCACGCTAAACCTTCATTATCTCTTCAACTCCCACTATCCATCACTAGGCATGCCGGATCCGAGTCACACTCACTCCTCACAATGGTGCACCTGCATGGACAGTCATTCCACAGCCCACCCAGACTGCTAGCCTACACCACCTCACT
Source organism: Pleurodeles waltl (assembly GCF_031143425.1). Lineage (NCBI taxonomy): Eukaryota > Metazoa > Chordata > Amphibia > Caudata > Salamandridae > Pleurodeles > Pleurodeles waltl. The sequence goes on from NC_090446.1 coordinate 1,427,995,126, forward strand.
ATCAATGCCAATTACAGCAATGTTAAACCCACAACCACAATTGATATGACAAGCATGAGCCAAAAACCATTCACCATGCAGTGTCAGCATTGCTGCAAATGTCATTGCCTTCCCTGGGTAACGATTCCACCCACTGCAAGTGGCACACCATGACACTACAATGACATTTCCATGTAATACATCTCACTCTTTACATCCACAGTGAACCCTGCTACTGCTATCCAGCAGAGGATGCCAGGTTCAGATAGCCCTCCCAGGATGAAGGCCCCATTGGATGTCTGGAGGATGAGAAATGCCTGGGCCATCTAGGGCGACTGGCCAGTCCACCACCAGCAGTCCCAACGTAGACACCCCAGACTCACCCTTCCGTTTGGCTACAACACCACAGCTAGCCCCTCCTCCCCAAATTTGTGCCTCAGGGACCATTCAATTAGAGGTGTGCCCATAGTACAGGGGTCTGAGTCAAGGGCACCCGCCCCAGACAATTAAGGCCTTGGTGCTACTGGGAGTGGGCACTCTGTGCCAAGGGCACAGGGGTCCAGGGCTAGTGGGAGGGGTTCTGTGGTCCAAGGTAGGAGGCAGCAACAACATCAGACTGGCCCTCAACCAGGTCCTGGGTGCATACCACCAAACCTAGGACACCATGGCACAGATCCTCACTACTCTGCAGGAGACCCAAAGGCTACAGAGGGAGAACCATCAGGAGGCCATGCAGCAGTGGCAGATCCACAGTGCCACCATGGCCACCATAGCAAGGGTGCTGACGAAACTTGTCACCATCCAGCATCACTCCACCTCCCACCAGCAGGCCCCTACCATAATCCAGATCACATCTGAGCCCTCCACGTCAGCTGCAACCAGTGGAACGGAGGCCCTGCCACAGAGCACGCAGGGCACCAGCACCCATTCCCCTGTAGCTGAGGAGACCCACGCAAGCAAAGATGTCCAACCAGACATCCAGCCTCCACTGATGGCAAGACCAAGACCACCGCCAGGAAGTGAACCACTTCAGATCATACCAGGTCACAGCAACACCTTGTTGACTGTCCAGTGTCTTAATATCTTTGTAACATGGCTATCATACTGGACAACAACTCCCCACAGCTGAGCTAAGTACTCAGAAGATCCCACTCGCCATGGACCCACTCATCAGCCCTTGCACTTGTATTATAAAATAAACATCTTTGAACACAGTTTCTGTCTACGTCTTTATCTACCATGAGTACATTATGTACAGCCATCACATACTTAACAGGAAGACCATAGGCCTACCAATATATGTGACAGTGCCAGAAGGGGGTGCAATCATTTACAAGTTCTGTAATACAGATAACAGCACCACATCTAAAATAATGTGTACACACTACACCCACATTGAAGTCACAACCCTGGTAGCAGCCCTACACACGGCAGACATTGCAGCTGGTTATGTGTATGTCACTGGAAGTATTGTTGTATCAGCTCTGCTCTCGAATCAGCTGCATCCTTGTCATCATCCTCCTCATCACTCCCCATGTCCCCTTCATCAGCTACTGACACAGCTGCACCCTCCTCAGCATCCAGTAATGGGATGTGACGTCTGATAACCAAAATGTGCAACATGCAGCATGCCACAATGATCTGGCACACTTTTGCTGGTCTGTACAGTAGGGCCCCTCCAGTGAGTTGCAGGCACCTGATCTGGCTTTCAGCACTCCAAAGGTGTGTTTGATTGCCCGTCCGGTCCTACCATGGGCCTCATTGAAGCGGTTTTCTGTTGCTGTAGTCGGATGCCTGTGAGGTGTCAGTAGCCATGGCAGGTTGGGATAACCAGAGTCACCTGTGTGCATACAGGTAATTGGCATATTGAAAACTGTAGGTAAATCTGGAAGGTGGTGTAGAGTGTGCAGAATACAGAGGCACACATATGACACAATACATACCGATGAGCCAGGCACAATCCCTTTGCAGTGGTGCCATCAGGTGTGGGACACTGCTGTTCTACAGTACGTAGGCATCATGCTCTGACCCTGGGAACCGGGCAGTCACTTGAGTGATGTAGAGGCCTGGAGACATACCACCTGAACACTGGTTGAGTAGAAGTTTTTAGGGTTCATAAACACCTGTTCACTCCTCCTGGGTGGCACCAGGGCAATTTGGGTCCCATCAATAGCCCCGATCACATGTGGCACATGTGCCACAGCAAAGAAGTCTGCTTTCACAGTGGGCAGATCATCACGTTGGGGGAACCTGATATAGCTGCCTAAGTGTTTGAGTAGGGCACGTAGGATGTTCTTCAAGACGTTACTAAACATGGGCTGGAACATTCCGGCAGCCCAGCCCACTGTTATTTGGAAGGACCCTGAGGCAAGAAAGTGGAGGACTGCCAACACCTGTACTGTGGTTGTGATGGCATTGGGATGATGAAAACCAGGCCGCAGATCTCGCTCCAACAGCCTCACAAGATCTATGATGGTGTGATGGTTGAGCCGATAGCACTGGATGATGTGCCTCTCTTCAAGGGTGGCAAGATCGACCAGGGGCCTGTAGACAGAAGCATTCCTCACCATCATTCTTCCACCGTACCTAGGAATAGGAGGGAGTTGCAATCATCATGTGCATAAAGGACGGAGTGGAGCTGTGCACGTGCCACTATTAAACATCCATGACGCACCTCATAAACCCCCTCCGTACACATTGTAATAGTAAAATGGCAGTCGCCTGTCCTGAATGCACAGGACAGATGGAATTGAGTAAATTCCGCCGGCATAAGATGTCATGACGGTAGGCGGTAGCAACCGCTGTTCAACTCCTCATTGGTTAACTTGGTTGTCTATGGGAGAAATGAGCCAGTGGCGATTACCGCCGGTAGTGACGGTGATGTCCGCGGCGCCCGCAACCCGCCATTTCATGTGCTCACATTCACTTGACTCTTGGCACTCGTGCTGAGTATACCTTCACTGCCTGTGGTGCTGTATTCTGCCACTGGTAGCCAAGATGCTACATGCTGCAGGGGATAGGGCCCCAGCCTTCTCATAGGAGGAACTTGAGAAGCTTGTGGAGGGTGTCCTACCCCTGTATGCCCAGTTGTATGGGGCACCAGGGCAGCAGGTGAGTGCACTATGATTGTACTGTCTGTGAGTGGTACGAATGTGGGCCTTGTGATGAGGATGAGTGACTTGTGGAAGGTCCTGGCTGGTTGGAGGACCTGTAACGCTGAGTGAGGAAGACCGGTAAGGCACAGCTGGGGATGTCCTCCCAATGAGAAAAGAGTGCCCATCGGACCTTGACCCCCCCATATTCCCGCATTTTGGCGGTGGCGTACCCTGAGGTGGATGGGTGCTTCAGGACAGCACAACAGCCACAAGGGCGTGTAATCACATTTGAACGTTGGTTATGTTGTGACTGATAGGTGCAGCCTGTGCAGTGTGTGAAGGCTATGTGAAGGCTATGGAATGTGTGCTAGGTAGCTATTGTATGACTAGGCTTGGGACAAATTTATGCCAGATGTGCTACATACATTAGTTCATATGCCATGCAGGATGTGAGATGGGATTGACTTTACTGCTGAGTGGTATCAATGACAGGGCAACTGTGTAGTATACGAGCCGTGTCTTAGATGTGAACAGGTTTTCTGCTTCTGGAGTTCACACACATTGTACTCCCAACTATTCAATCAGTGTTGCTGGGGCAATATCCCTACCTGCTGTCTGCTGGCATGTGGTGTATGTGTAGTTTGCAAAGTCTGATGTTTCACATCATACAGCTATATGTGCTTGGGTTATGTGGCTGTGAAAGTATGCCTTCAAATGCCCCTAGAGTACGAAGTTTAGGTCTAGTGATCGTATAGAGCCATTGGGGTGGGTCAGACATGTGTTGAGGGTATGGCTTTCATTCTGTACAGAATTGAATGTGTGTCAGCATGTGTGAAACTCATGTGCATGACTGAGGTGGCACGCATAGGCTGTCATTGCAGTGGCATGAGTGTGTGAAGGCATGGAATGTAATGACATGGTACTGGAGTATGTTGTAGTGACTTGCATGTGGCTGTTGTGCTGGCATTGACCACTTGCTCCCTGTTTCTCTTTCTCCCACCCTGTCTCTCACTGTTCCGCCCTCCCTCCCTCTGCTCCTCTGTCTTTGTGTGCAACAGCATCATCTGGTGAAGGAGAAGGGACACCGGCAAGTGGGGAAGCTGCAACCCATGGGACCTAGGAGGCTGATACCAGCAGAGCTGAGGGGAGCAGTGGGACAGATGTTGTAATTTAATAGCGATTAGATTAAGAAATAGCAGAAGACATCTTGCATTTAGCAACTATTGTGAACATTTGGCGGAATCCATTTTGTATTCATGGCAGCCATTTTCTCTGCCATGTGCTCGCCATGTGCTCTGTCCTACCTTTCTGTTAACTACTCTTGAAAATCTGTCTAGTGACAAGTTATATTTAGCATCTCCCACTTTCACAGATGCCCAGTAAGATCTGCAGCTGTTAGTAATCAGTAACAGACAGTAATGTGTCAACTAGTCCTTGAAACTGTTAGCCCCTCCTACCTGTCGACTGTGCATTTCCACATTACCTTACATGTATGCAAGTCTTGCTTCTATAATTGTACCACTTTCTTTTAGCCCCTGCGTGGGTATAAAAGGACCATGCTCTCTAAGTTCAGTGTGCTACTTCAAACATTACCGAAGGGTGCTGTTTGAACTGTAGTACCGCCTCATGAGGTTTAATAAACTTTGGGGGTTATTCCAACTTTGGAGGAGGTGTTAATCCATCCCAAAAGTGACGGTAAAGTGACGGATATACCACCAGCCCTATTATGAGTCCATTATATCCTATGGAACTCGTAATACGGCTGGTGGTATCTCCGTCACTTTTGGGATGGATTAACACCTCCTCCAAAGTTGGAATAACCCTCTTTGTCTTTTATCTCAGTTTCTGTGCCAACTTCTTCCTATATGGTCTGAGGAATTTGTGCAGAGAAGTGCGAACCCCTTGCACTAGTAGGCCTTGCTGAGGCTTACTTCAACACAGAGGGCGAGTGGAGCACCACAGGGGAGACTGGAACATCTACAGCATCATCTGATTATTTTTCCGATGATGACTTCCTCGTGGTGGCGGAACCTTCAGGCCCTATACCTACGCCATCCTTGTCCGCCACCAGCCCTTACCAGCTCCGCCCTCACTGTAGCTCCCCACCCATTTGCCTGTGCCTGCTCACCCAAGAGGGTAGGCATCTCCTTTGCCACAGGCACCTCTGCCCCCGCCCCAGTCAGCCCTGCTGCACTAAATGAGGAGGCTATTGACCTTCTGAGGTCCATCTATGTTGGGCAGACAACCTTGGTGGATGCCATCCAGGTACTGGCATCCTCGATGCAATAGTGAAATGCATTCCTGGAAGGCACTCACAGTGACCTGTCTGCCCTTCAGAGATCGTTTCAGGCTCTGGCCTCCTCATTGAGGGCAGCCAGCGTTCTTTCTTCTTCCGTTCCCCCTCCAACTACCTGTTCCCACTCCTGCATCCCTCTCCCATTTCCCATCCAAAGCACACTTTCATACCAGCCTGCATCCCCACCAACAGACCCATAGCACAAGGACCTTCACATGTACCACAAACACCAGCACCGCCATGCACACACCCATTATTCAGACACACACAACAACATCCACTACCTTCCCTGACTCCCTCACTTTCTCCCCTTCACAGTCACATCCTCACTCACACATGCAGACACCATATCATTAGTACCAGATTCAGACACATGTCCTGACTCTGCCACTGTCGCCATAACAGCTGACCCCATGCATGCACCTCATACACCACATCCGCATGCGCCACAACAGTCAGCACATCCACAAGCAGCACATCCACCCTACCTGCACACACAACCCTAACATTCACTCACACATCCCCCTGCCATCTCCCTGTGTCTCCTCCATGTCTTCTCCCAGTACACCTTTACGCCCACACTCATCACCCAACACACACCAGCACACACATTTCATAAAGCACGCACCAGCACCCAAACCATATCCACGTACACACCTATCAACCATCCCCTCTCCCTCCACTCCCAAATGCCTAACCCATGACCTACCCGCTGCCTATAAAAAGAGATTCCTGCATGAGTTTTCCCTGTTCCCGTCTCCTGGTCCAGTCCCTGTTCCCCCCAAAGCCCTGCTACCTTTCACAGATCCCTGCCTTCTACCTCTGTGTCCTCCCCAGAGCTGAGCCATGCCCCACAGTCAGCAGTCTGCAGTGCTGCTCAACAGGCACACCTGCCCTTCACACCTCTAGCCCTGGCAGCACTCCATCTGGGTCCCCTGCTGTGGTGTCCTTCACCGTCATCCCACATAAGAAGGCAGGAAAGAGGGGCAAGGCTAAGGCATCCTGCCGAAAGCAGGACAGTAAGGGGGAAAGCCTCAGAAGAAGAAGAAGGACCCCCCATCCAAACCCTGATCACACTCCCCACCCCCCATCCCTGTGGTGCCTGCATGCCTCATTGATGCCCCTGCCTGTGGAGGTTTACACATTGCAGTCAGCGGTCAAGTTGGGCACTCTTCACATGCCCAGTGTGCCTGGGACATTTGGACAGTGATGCACTGCCCTTTGTGGCATTTTGTAAATAGTTATTATCAGGACATTTGTGATATTTCCAATAATATTTATCTACAACGGCACTGTTGGTGTTGATGCTGCATAGCTTGTCCTGGCTTTCCTTGCACATGTAATATGGTGACCGTGAGTTTGTGCATGTGTACTAATGTCCTTCCCTCCAGTGTATGCTAGGATTGGGTATTCACAGCCAGTGTCTCTGTCAGCATCACTAGTCCTGAATGTCAATGGCCAGCAGGAGCATCGGAAACACTCGGAATTCGCGTGCTATGGCTCCTACAGACATGCCTGTGTTCCAGAAGGTGGGTGCTTCCTTTTATGTTGTTCGTTTTGGTCATGGTTTTTGCACCAGTGAGACCTTTCCGGAAGTCCTGGCGGTGTGTAACCTCGTAATGCGGGGGGCGGAAACTGCCTGCCCGCCGGCCTCAACAGGCTTTCCGCTGGCAACAGCGGTCCGTCCACATTGGCGGTTCGGATGGAAACTTGACTGTGTTCTGCAGATGCCTTCCCAGTACTCAATATGATGGTCTATACCACCAGTTCCGTGGCAGTGCAACCACAATCTCCACCGCAGCAATCCACTGACAGCCAAACTTGTAATGAGGGCCTAAATGTCTTAAATGCGACTACTTCTCAGCTGACATTTTGCACATGTTTGTTAATTGGACAAATTTGTAGGAATATTTATTAGGTGTGGCTCGTCTGCCATCAGCCTGCCTTGGCTGTAACATGCAGCTTACTCCTAAGAAAATTATGTTAGGCAACAGCGCTGCATCTGATAACAGTTGGTACTAGTTGTTTCAGCTAGACTTTGTGTTGCTAGAGCCTGGGTTTCTCCAACACCTCCAAGGGTGATGGTTTGGTGGGCTGCTATTCCCCACCTGTATGAGTAGGAATTGGCTTCGGCGAAATCTAGAGGGGTCCATTCTTTTAAGAGACTGGAATGCATCTGGGCTGGCTTTAGTTGGGATCCATATTTTAATGACAATCCTAGTGCTAGAAACAAATTTGGTTATGGGACTACTGTTCTGTTTTGGGTAGGCCTACTTTTATTGCTGGTTATTTCTGTGCCTCTTTGATATTATTCTATTGACACTGAGGAACTGATATGTTATCTGATTATGGTGTATCCACCACTTTTTGATCTTTGTGTCTACGGTGTATCGACTTGATCGATTTTGGTCAGTTTGATTTAATTAACCTGATCATATCTGACATGCATTCAAATAAATTTTTTAAAATGGAATATCAGCATTAGTAAATAGAATACATTTAGACAAACATATTGCAAAATTCCCATTCTAGGCATGAACGGAAATAAAATATATATGAATTTGTTAAATGTGTGTGAACTTCGTTGCCAATATATTGTAATCCTGGCAAGGTGTATATAATGAATTGCAGACCTTTGTGACTAACCTTAGTGTTTTTGGTGGACAATATCATATGCTGTGAGAAAACAATCCATAACCAATGTCCTTAGTCGATTCATATATTCTAGTCATTGTGCTTTCCTTTTCCTTTTTCAGAAATTATTCAAATATATCACATACCATTATGATCGCTAATACTTTTTTATACCCTAAATGTAGATGACCAATGTTATGCTCCTTCACCATTTTGTAAATTACAGTTCCCACCACCATTTATATAAGTGGGTTTGCTAATTTCCCTGCTAACCACTGTACGAAGCTGGCCTGGTGTGTGGTGGATACTTAAGGTACTTACACCTTATACCAGGTCTAGGTATCCCCTATTAGTGTAGTGTAGGCACTATCAAAAAGCCAAGCTCACTTAAGGTAGGTGTCCATGAACAGCCAGGGCTTATCTAGGAGACGTGTGAAGCTCATGCAATACCACTGTAGTCACACAGTACTTACACATGAAAGAATACACTCAGTGTTACAAAAATAAAGGTACTTTAATATGGTAACACAAGACCAAAATACTATAGAGTCAAAACTCCCTTAGGTGGTAAGTAACACACAAGATATATACACTAGTTGTCAGAAATAGGCATAAGAATAGTTAGAAAACTGTGTAAATAGTGTGGAACACAATAGAGAATAGTGGACCTAGGGGAGAACAAACCATACAGTATAAAACTAGAATGCAACAGTGTACCCCAACCCAGGTAAGTGGACTATGTAGAAGGTTGCTGGGAATACCAGGAAAGCACAAAGGTAAGTCCCACAATACCCCCAGCAACCAGAAAAGCAGACGTAAATTACTAGCATTTGCCCAGAACATCCACTTAGAAGAAAAGAAGAGAATTGAGAAACACAGCGATGGCTGCACGAAACCAACAGTGGATTCCTGAAGAAGACCAGTGGAAAGAGGGGACCAAGTCCAGAAGACACAGCGGAGTCCAGTGGGGGCAGGGGCCCCCAGCCACCAAGCTGAGGATTGCAGGAGTTGTTCGTCAGTGAGGAAGAAGAGTCAGCACTGCAGCCCTGGAGTCGGAGTTGAGTTCCCGGAGGATGCAGGTGATGTCCCACGCCGGAATGAAGACTGCAGTTGTGTTTGCTTGTCCGGATTCCACCAAGGGAGTCAGGGAGGCCCTCAGCGTCACATAGAGCCCACAGAAGCACAGTCAGCACACACTGGACTCCCACAGGAGTTGCAAAAGGAGCCCACGCAGCACTACAAAAAGGTGTTCCACGCTGAAGGCGAGTTACTCAGGGAGCTGTTAATTGTGGGAAGGAGTGCTGGAGGCTGGAGCTACACAAAGACTGAAGACCTTTGGAGGAAGTACCAACAAACCTTGGCAGCTGGAAAGGACGTGGTGCCTGAGACTAATGTCTGAGTGGGCACGCAAGGGCTTACCTCCACCCAAGTTGGACAGCTGGTAGAGAGGACCGTCTGGACCACTTCCAACTACCACCTGTGTTTCAGAATCCATGTAGCTCAGCAGGAGAGGGGACCCACACAGCCGGTCACTGATACTGTTGGTGCCTGCAGATGCAGAGAAGTGCCTCCTTCACTCCAAGGGAGATTCCTTATTCTTTCTTGTGCAGACTGAAGACAGTCTGTCCTCAGAGGATGCACGACTGGGGAAATGTTGCAGAAGCTGGAAGGGGCTGGAGAAACAATGTTGCAGGCAAAGTCTTTGTTGCAGATTGTTGGAGAGTCCAGATGCAGCTTCTTTGGTCAGAAGTTGAAGTAAGGAATGCAAAGGAATTCTGCTGGAACCCTGCAAACCAAAATATGAGGAACCATCCAAAAGAGAGACCCTAAATAGCCCTAAAAGGGGAATTGGTCATCTAGCTAGGTGGCCACCTATCAGAAGGGGTCTCTGACATCACCTGCCTGGCCTGGCCACTCATATGCTCCCAGAGTTCCCTGCCAACCTTGGATTCAAGATGGTAGAGCCCAGAAATCGTCTGGAGGAGCTCTGGGCACCATCCATTGGGCGGTGATGGATAAGTAGTGACCTATGTCCAGTGCATGTGTATAATGGCGTCCCCGCACTCACAAAGTCCAGGAAAGTGGGTCTGGAGTTTGTGTGCTACCTCTGCTAGTGCAGGGGTGCCCTCACACACAGATACTCTGCATCCTGCCCTGTGGGCTGAGAGGACCTACCATAGGGGTGACTTATAGTGAGCTGGTGCAGTGACCTGTAGTGAAAACGGGTGAATGCACCTGGTTCACGCAGACTGCAATGGCAGGCCTGCAGAATGGGCTCCCTACCGGTGACAGAATAATTGCTGCAGCCCATAGGGATTCCCTGGAACCCAAATGCCCTGGGTACCTGGGTGCCTGGGTACCATATACCAGGGGCTTACATGGGGGCACCAGTATTGCAATTGTGGGATAAAATACAGAGTTTTGGGGGAAAGAGCATAATCACTGGGGTCTTGATTAGCAGGATTCCAGTGAACACACTGACATCAGGCAGAAAAAGGGGGTAACCATGACAAGAAAGAGGGTACTTTTGTTGGAGTGTGACCTTTAAAATTAATATTAACATGAAAAGCTTGCAAGAATATATTTTGTAATGAAGCTGCACAGAAAATGTGTTCACATAGAAAATAATGTGCGCGTTTGAAATGTGCCCACGGGGAGTGGCCATCAATGTATACAATGATTAACGAAAGTGATTCATGATGAATTACCAATATACTAATGTATGACTTTGTATTAGCATTAAGGGTTATGCATTAGGGGTTTTGCTAAATAAAACACTAGGCCTTAGATAGAGAGGGTCTGGGCCTAGCTGCCTGGTCTCATATTAATTGTGTTTTTCTAACGTGCAATGTGCTGCTTTCCTGAAGGACACGAAGCTGTACTTTTCCAGAAGCTAGAGATATGTGTGTGTAGCCGTAGTAAATTATTTCTCATGGGACCCGACTTGCACAAGGAGACATTCTTGTTGAATGCAACAGTGTATTTCACAACAGGTGCAAGGCCGCCTGGACTAGGAGAAGACAATGGATCTACTGACTGGAGCGTAAAGTGTAACTTTTCTTACCTGACATGCCACCAATTGAAGACGTTAATCACAGGAGCCAATCGATTGCATGAGAACTGTGTTTTGTGGAAAATTCTAGTAAGGTGTGTGGAGAATTATTGGACAGAGATAATGATGCACCAAAATTGATCCGCTGAGAAACTAAGAGCTAGTTTGACAGTTTGATATAATAGCATGATTCGAGAAGAAATCTGCCACTATTGTGACACTTTTGCCGTTATTCTGACATTCTGCCTTAAGCTATACTTTGCCATTATTCTTTGAGACTTTGCTGTTCTGATATCTTAACCTTACTCTATAGAATACTTACCTCATACTGACTTCTCTTCCTTATGAGGGAAGAGCCTATTCTTAACTATGCCATACTGAGACTTGTCCCATCCTATCTTTGCTGATGGCAAAATCGTCCTGAGGACGAAGACTGACGCTGATTGCAGATACGTTGGAGGGGTAACTATCTGATGAAAAATTGTAATTGTCTGTTTGCCTTTTCTTTCTAGGTACCAACTGCTCTTTTGATAGAGGCCACAGTTAGATGTTTTTCTAAACTTGTGTTTGCCAAATTGTTTTGAACGAAGCCCAACATGCTGATGCTAAATCGAAGTTAGTTAAGCAAGTCACTAATATCGGATGCAAATAGACAAATGACTAAGATCTTGCTTTGTTGAATAATGTACTAATGTTACTCTGCTAAAGTTGATTCATATTAACGTCATGCTTTATTCTAATTGTTCATGATCTATACTTTGATAAAGTTTTGCTCTGATTGCCAAGTTATAGTGGTTTTGACGTGCTTGTTGATGTTGAAACTAATAAATATGATATTAGATTGTAACTAATAGGGAATAAATATCCTAACACATAACTAGGTTTGTGTGGTTATTCATGGCGGAAAGGTCGCTGTATTGAGCTATATTGAATGTTATTGAGTAGCTTAATGATTAGTTATTGTGAATATTGAAAGAGTTATTGACATACTGATTGCGATGCTAAACGGATATCTCGTTCTGGGAATTCTCCAAACATGGTCAAAAGGTTCATTGGCCTAGACGTGTCTCCTTGTAAGTTTACTCATCAAGGTTCTGACGCATTATCAGTTTCCTACACCCATCTATTTTCAAATTGAATCAGGGACGGTGTCAGAAATAAATTTTCTGTGTTCTCCTTTTAAAAATTAGTGGCAATTACTGTTAGGAGTGACAATGATACGGTCACACCTTTCCTAGTCGTCAGAATTGTTTGCTGCACTGAGTCTGCTAGAGGAAAGGTAAGAAAATGACCAGAAATAATGGTACACCTCATTATTGCCATTATTTACCGGACATGCTCTAAATACAGTGGTGGTGATTTCAGCAGTAATACTAATACAGCTGCTGCTCTTGCTGCCATATTTACACGGAACATAGCAAGCTTCATATCTGAGAGATACTTGCATCAAAGATTAAAATTGGGAATAATACTTACTGGAGGCTTGTGTAGGTGCCAGTGTCAAGGCAAATCCTGAGGGTTAAACAACATAACTGTGTCATTATGTTAGAGTTTTTGGTAAATAAAGCATGTGCGTTATTATCTCACATACGTCACGTGAGAGGAAGGACGGGGGCAGCTCTAGGCAGCAGGACTCTGACCTTCAACCAACATGGATCTGACAGAGCATTATCTTCAGTGCGGTGAAAGTGCCCCCACCAGGTAAATTAAAAGGATGCATCTGTACCTGTAATTTAGAGGTATGGTGAAGTATACAATTCAGACAGGCAGCATCTTAAAATATATATGTGTAGAGGAAGGAACTGTAGGGTGGCCGCGCTGCAGAGCCTGGTGAATCGCTTCATGACTATTTGCTATGAGTGACATACCTGCATCCGTAACCATAAAAATGATGGGATTATCCACAAAAAGCACAGTACCTTCATAGTCAACGTGTATGAGGACAACCTTGGTTACCTTTCACACACTTATAGTTACATATTCTAAGCGCCGAACACACTTTATCTAGTTTGCAAAATTTCAGTCATAAATCAGGCCATTTTATGTACTGAGCTTGTAGGGAATCTCGCTGTTTAATTCAGTGCTATGTGCAAATAATAATTAGGTTTCTGAAAACAGAACCAAACTTTCTGAAAGTCCCCAGGTGAGGCCACGCCGGTAGCTGAGTTATTAATAGTTATGTAAAGGTTTGTGTCTGAAGAATCATTGCTGATCGTTGCAGAGGTCTGTGGAAGAGGTTGGCATTACATGTGACAAGCCATACATATTTTGTTGACCTTAAACGGTTCACCAGTGAATTCTCTACATTACTAAGCCAAGGCTAGATATAATTCTTCCTTGACTGATTCACGATCTATGAAGTTCTCATTCAGGTCACTCTCCTCCCTCTGGCTCAGCCTGTACCCATTTCTTTTCGGAGATAGATTACTACTGATTCAGATATTAACTAACTTGCCATTTCTTAGGCTTATATATATATATTTTCTTTCTAAAGGAGGTGACTAAGAGCATTTATGGCTTGTCTTTCCAGGGGAAGTATTACAGTAAATGCCCTGCGTGAACAACAGGCATTTACACCCACCTCTTGTTCCCCCAGGGCTCTTTGGTATCATAAAAGAGGCCATGGTTTTTTGTGTAACCCCTTCTATAATATAGATCTCGTCAGAGAACATTTTTTGCCACTGCACCTATGAGCTGGAGCTCCCTCACTTGAGGGCATGGACTATCACATGAAGAAAAACTTTGCTCCTGAGCCTGTACAGTATCACCGATGTACGCATAGAGGCAAGGGAGCTGTTTGGGAGTTTGCCACATAGTGGGATAAGAGTGGTGTGCAATAGGCCCAGGAATGCCCCCACTCGACCACGTGCAAGCGGGTGCAGTCACTCACCGCACCTACCAACAGAAGGCTCCCTGACCATCTTTAAATATGAGGCCAGGTCTGCTACAGCAGTGAAAGGTGGTTGTAACATTTTATGTGGTTAATTCTCTGAGGGTAGGCCACCTAAATTGACTCAAAAGTTAACATTAGCATATGTCATTCAAGCTCATATTCATATATTTCCTAACACAGGACTGGTAGGTTGTGCCCTGAAAGTGCTCATGCAGTGTCAGGTAGTTATGGGAAATTGTTTAAATAGAATGTATAAATAGGTATTCTAGCATCATACAATGTTATGTCTTGGTTTAGCATCTGTTAAACACTGTGGTCATTTGGATCATTGTATCCTCACCCATGAGGTTTAGCATCTGTTAAACAGTGTGGTCATTTGGATCATTGTATCCTCACCCATGAGGAGCGCCAGTAGAATATTGTCCTTGTTTCCCATTGTGAGCTATGGCATTGAGGCTGATCTGGAAACAAGAGTAAGGTTAAACATTGTTATGTCTTAGTTTGGTGTGGCTATGTCATCACCATCAAAAGCATTGTTCTTCCAAAGTAAAACGTGAATGCTTAATCTAGCAAGTTCTGTTCTTTTGTATGTGAAATGACACTAAGATTTGTCATGTTTAGGAGCCTGACATTATCAACCAAAACTTTGTGAGAGTATCGATCGACCTGAAAACATATGCTGCCTTCTGAAAAAACACCACAAGAGTGCTTCAAGTTGGAATTGGCATTGTGTATGGATTACAAAGCACCTATTTGTAGAGGACAACTGAGTCAGAAGTTTTTTGTGACCGTCTTGGAGGATAAACATCAGCTTCTATAAGGATGCTGTGGAAATGAGCAGATACTGGACGAGGACATAAAAAGGAACCCATAGTGGTGTGGCCAGGTTACATATAAATAGTTTTCTCCAGTTATAGCATTTCTAGAAAATAACTTAAGGCCAATGACAGGACTTTTTGAGTAAGTGTCACAGCGATGATGATAAGAACTCTTCAAATGAAAGTTGATCTGAATCCAAATAAGTTAGATCATGGCAGTTAAAGAAATTATACAGGAGATCAATTCCGTGATAAATCTAACGTTGGTCCACTGCAGATTTTTTAAGCTCCACACATTCTCTAACCACAGCGAGAACAAATCAGGGATGTAACTTTCTATGTGGTTAAAGCAATGGGGATGATACAGAGAAACAAAACGTACAGCACATTTTGCTTGGTTTTCTCCCATCTTAAACGTTCTACTGAACTTGAAGTAAATAAACATGAGAAAGGGGTGCAGAGTACTTGGCATCTGGACTCAGAGGAACATTGCCATGAGGTTAATTGATTCAGTATTCCACAGGCCCAATTTAGGATTAAGAGAGAGAAGAAAAATCTGGAGGAGGGACAAACAATGCTTAATTTGAGCCGGTGGTTTCTGGTGGTGGCACCATGACTTATTTTGGAGAGATGGCACTCTTTTTTTTTAGCATCATCCATTTACTGTGAGAAAAAGACACATATGGGAAAGATGGCGGAAGAGAAGGACCGAGAAGCGTCTCAAAGGGAGAAAGCAGAAATCTGCAGAAGTGAGCTGAAGAGACAAGGGATTGGTGCAAGTGGATTAAAGGGCCCGAGGTGGGTTTAGGATTTTGCTGCAGCGGTATTCATTGGTCGCACATTTAACTGCAGCACCTGGGTGCTACAGAGGCGAGCTTTGGGCACTGGCACGTTTTTATTTGCAAATCATGCACTGGGGACAAAGGGTCTCTGCCTACCTGACAGCTGCCTTTGCTAACACCCACCACTTAACCTCCACACAGACACAAAAAGTCAAAAACAGAAAGAGCCATCAATCCTTAATCTGAAGAAGCATTGTGATCTAAACTCAGGATCTTTGAAGTCATTAACTGTAAGAAATTGGGTTACTGGTTTCGGGGGTTAACCCCTACTGAAGCAGCAACCACAATCCTTGTTAGGGTGAAGTTAGAAGTAACCCCAAATTAATCTGTGCTCACCCCTCCGGTAGCTCAGCAAAAAAGCAGTAAGGCTTAATTTCGAGACAATGTTTATTTACGCTGTACTTCAAACAGTAATAAAGGAAAAGACAACACAAGAGACACCCCACACCAAATTAGAAATATAGAGTAAACTTTAATAAATAAAACAATACCAAAGAACTAAAGATATTTGGTCACACTGAACTGGAACAAAGACGCTAATTCAGGCCGACAGTGATGGAGCACTGGCCCACTCTAGGGATCCAGTTAAGCTCACAGAACAAGAGTAACTTAAATCCTACATGTAGAGCAACAGAAAGTCTTTCTGTTGAGTTGCGCTGGCCAGCATAGAGAAACCATCGATATGGAGTTAGCAATGTGAGGTTCTGTGCCTAGATGTGTCACGCAGCTTCCTCAATCACCGTCTACTGAAGCTTGAGATGCAAGGTCCAGCATAGTCATTGAGGAAGCTGCTAAGGGTGGCAAAGATTTGTGTAGTGATGCATCAGTGCTGACTCAAGTTGTGTCAGCCTGGACTGATGCAGATATGATAGATCAATAAGTGTCTGAAAGTGTAATGGAGGTAAATAAGATTTGTTTCCAAAAAACCTCTCCCACCCTTACCCAGAATTAAAATGGTGAAATTGGAAGTTGTAACTGATAATGCCCTTTACATAAATACAGGATATATAATTTGATTAACATCTCGAATCACAAGGGACATTTGGTTGTAGAAAAAAGGAAAAAATAGGGGAGCAATGAAATGGCCTGAAGTTAAAATGGCGACCAAGTGTGACATCTTGCAGACATATTAAGGGCCATATTTATACTCCGGTTGCGCCGAATGTGCGTCAAAAATTTTGACGCACATTCAGCGCAAACGATGCCCCATATTTATACCCTGACGCCCGATGCGGCGCACAAGGGGAATGGCGCTATGTGCGTGAGTTTTTGGAAGCGGCACCCCGCCCTGCGTTAATGACATGCAGGGTAGGCGTTCCCGTCCAAAAACCCACGCATACAGCGGTGCGTCGTATTTATGCTTCCGGGCAAAAATGTCTCCCGGGCCGTAGGCGGCGCAAAAAAATGACGCAAAGCACGAATAGCGTTAAATTTTAACGCCTGGGTCAGGGCAGGCGTTAAAATGGGGCAAACACACCTGTACTTAAGCAGAACACACAGAACAAACAACAGAGCAGCAGAGCAGCAACAGGGAGCTATGGAGGTGCTTTTTCTTCAACGTGCACGTAGACGCAGAGCCCTGCAGCAACAACAGCAGCTACAACAACAACAGCAGGGACCCCAAAGACAGCGCAGAAGGCAGGACAGGATATTCCGCCCAAGAACAACCCTGCATGGCCTCAGGGAACGGGACATCATCCAGAGGTACCGGTTGAACTGGCAGGCCATTCAGCAGCTGCTGGCAAATATCGAACAACAGTTGGCCCCCACTTTAGTGACACCCCGCACTATCCCAACTGAAACAAAGCTGCTTGCCGTACTACACCTGCTGGCAAGTGGCTCCTTTCAGACAACTGGTGCCCTGGTTGGTGGAATATCCCAACCATCATTCTCTGCATTCCTGCCTAAAGTCCTGGATGCCATCATTCGCCTGACACCCCGCCATATCTGCTTCCCTAACACACTGCAGAAGCAGCAGGAAATTAAACAGGGGTTCTACGCCATCAGTGGCTTCCCGCACGTCCTTGGTGCAATCGACTGCACACACGTACGCCTTGTGCCACCTGCTGATTCAGAACACCTCTACCGCAACAGGAAGCACACACATTCAATCAACGTGCAGGCCATAGTCGATCACCAAGGACTGATCACCAACATCGTGGCCAAATATCCTGGGAGTGTACATGACGCATTCATCTTCCGTCACTCCACCATCAACCAACACTTCCAGGATGGACGCTATGGCAATGGACTACTTGTTGGTAAGGACAAAAAACAAACCCATACACACACCGCACACAAACCCTCTAGGACAAACAACACATACACCACAATAGCAACACCTAGCCAGGAACACACTGAGGTACTCACATCACTAGCCATGTGTCAGAAGTCAACATTTAACCTGTCACACATTGGAATTTAATCCACAGCCTAATGTGAAGACATCAATGAGTGTGGTTGGCCAAATGTCACTTTACAGATTGGAAGTCTCAAAATAACCTGTACACTAATACAATGCATAAGTCAAAAGGTATGGGATGGCCTGGGCTCATACACATGAAGGTGTCAAATACACTTTCACGTTTTAACTCGGCATGGAACTAACATCACACCCCCAGTGAGGACACACAGACAACTGTATCACTAGTCACAATGCTAGGGAGGGAACACTCTACTGCAACAACAAAAACAGTCCTTCTGACAAACGGTTAGCCAACAAACACTTGCTCAGCCAAGGGAAAATATATCAAAGCAAAGTTTTCAATAACAACCATAGGTTGGAACATTAGTACACAAAAGAGTCACAGACAACACAAGACAACTACAGCCATCAAAGATCCGTACAACACTGCCTCCTACATCTAATTCAATCCATTCTCTTTCTCTTTCAGCTGATCAGGGGTATGGCATCCAGCCTTGGGTGATGACACCATTTGGGAACCCAATCACTGCTGCTGAGCGGGCATACAATGACGCCCACAAGAGGACCCGCAGCATTGTGGAGAGGACCTTTGGGATCCTAAAGTCTAGGTTCCGCTGCCTTGACATCACTGGCGGGAGCCTACTCTATTCCCCAGAGATGGTGTGCAAAATCATCCTCACTTGTGCCATATTGCACAATATATGTGTCCAGAGGAACATTCCCCTCCTTGAACTGGACCCAGGCATGCCTGAGGATGACGAAGAGGAGGATGCTGGGCCGCAACAGGAGGGGGGACAACCCAACACGGCAGCAGGACAGCGTAGGCGCCAGCAGCTTGTAAATAATTTTTTTGCTTAATGTATAATAATCACCTGTATTACACTATTGTAAATAAACACAGATATCAAACACCACATCATGCTTTGGTCCATGCATTACTGAGCACCTTTACTTATAAAATGCTGACGAAGAATGTGGTCTCCTTGACCAACAATGCCATAACAATCATCACAACAAAAAAGAACATTTCAATTGTATGCACAGAGGGTAGGATGTGACATGATACATTGCCATACACAGAGGCCCACATGAGTACAAATGTGGCAAATCCACATGCTACATCAAAACACCTGAGACAGTCTTGCACCCAGACAAAAAAAGTAGATCATGTGAAAGTCACATCACATGTGGTCAGAGACAGGGTGGGACCATCCATGTGTACGTCACCATGTCATCAATGGCTTCTCTCCAGTGGGTGATATGAGCAAAACACAATTGGGACAACATTAGCTGCCACTAACTCAGGAGGAGACCTGGATGTCACAGTGACAACATACACCCAGACAGGTGATAGTGGATCCACATACCAACACACATGTACACATATGTCATACAATCAACCAAATTATTGAAAGTAGACCATCACAGTCGGGTCCCAGTTTGAACCTAGCAGGAAGAATGTGACATGCCACTTAACCAGTTAATGCAGAAAGGGACACAGACACCCACTAAAGAATATTCCCCAGAACATCAGGAACGCTCAGAGTCTTCCAAACATAGTCATTGGGAAATGGTAGGCATGTCAGCTCAAAATCATCATTACTGCAAACTTCTAATGGGCTAATGAGATGAATGAATGGTCAACAGTCATACATACCATATGGCCTTACATTAGCCTGCTGCTGCAGGTTTCCCATAAAATATTAAGCCAAGCCATGGATACTGTAACTAATCAGGATGGTCAAATCCTAGGGTGCTGGGGGCCTAAGTCCACTTCTACGGTCCCACAAACATACACAAATCCTGTACTTGTGAGCCAAACACATGCATAAGGTACATGTGTGGCCTACATGTCAAGAGTAGAACACAAAGCACAAACACAAAATGAGGCTAGGACATGGTTAGCCCCATAATAACTGTAAGTGACCATTGCACTCCCTGTTAGGACTCCAGATAAAAGCATCACCATCATAAGTGTGGACCAAATTTGGAGAAGGAATACATCATGGTATCCCATCCATCATTTCCAAACAGCCATCAGCAATTGCCACAAATATGTTGACAAATATGGAAAAGACATTATGTAACGTATCCACACCATTACTGTGTGAATGCCTGCCATACATACAACAATGGACATGTGGCATATCCAAACACAAATGTGTATCACATTGCCCCGTTTGACCCTGACAAATCACCTTCCCCAAGTTAAAAACATGAAGACGTAACAAAAAGATTTGATCATAATTCTACGCATACAGCATGGGTGTCATATTTTGGTCACGTACATGAGTGCACAGAATGCAGAGTCAAATCTGAATGTATACAAAAATTTCACAGATTTAGACAGCAAAATATAAGTTACATCATATTTCAGATTTGACTCAGCAGCATGTGCATTCCTGTACGTTTCAAAAATATGACGCCCATCATGTATGCGTCGGAAAAAATGACGCAACATGCACATATTTTCGTACATCTCGTACAGTAAATGAATATTAATATTTGTAGGAGGCTGGACTGGCTTGTAGTGAGTACCAAGGGGTACTTGCACCTTGCACCAGGCCCAGTTATCCCTTATTAGTGTATAGGGTGTCTAGCAGCTTAGGCTGATAGATAATGGTAGCTTAGCAGAGCAGCTTAGGCTGAACTAGGAGACGTGTGAAGCTACTACAGTACCACTTAGTGTCATATGCACAATATCATAAGAAAACACCATACACAGTTATACTAAAAATAAAGGTACTTTATTTTTATGACAATATGCCAAAGTATCTTAGAGTGTACCCTCAGTGAGAGGATAGGAAATATACACAAGATATATATACACAATAGCAAAAATATGCAGTATCGTCTTAGAAAACAGTGCAAACAATGTATAGTTACAATAGGATGCAATGGGGAAACATAGGAATAGGGGCAACACAAACCATATACTCCAGAAGTGGAATGCGAACCACGAATGGACCCCAAACCTATGTGACCTTGTAGAGGGTCGCTGGGACTATTAGAAAATAGTGAGAGTTAGAAAAATAACCCTCCCCAAGACCCTGAAAAGTGAGTGCAAAGTGCACCAAAGTTCCCCTAAGGACAAAATAGTCGTGTTAGAGGGAGAATGCAAGGAAAACACAAATCAGCAATGCAACAACGATGGATTCCTGTCTGAAGGTACCTGTGGAGCAAGGGGACCAAGTCCAAAAGTCACAAGCAGCTCGGAGATGGGCAGATGCCCAAGAAATGCCAGCGGTTGGTGCAAAGAAGCTCTTACTAGGCTGAAGAACTGTGAATACTGCAGGAACGACAAGGGCTAGAGACTTCCCCTTTGGAGGATGGATCCCCCACGCCTTGGAGAGTCGTGCAGAAATGTTTTCCCGCCGGATGGACGCCAACAAGCCTTGCTACACGCAAATCGTGCGTTTGGCGTTTTTGGACGCTGCTGGGGCCCAGGAGGGACCAGGAGGTCGCAAATTGGACCTGCAGAGAGAGGGGACGTCGAGCAAGACAAAGAGCCCTCACTGAAGCAGGTAGCACCCGGAGAAGTGCCAGAAACAGGCACTACGAGGATGCGTGAAACGTTGCTCGCCGAAGTTGCACAAAGGAGTCCCACGTCGCCGGAGACCAACTTAGAAAGTCGTGCAATGCAGGTTAGAGTGCCGTGGACCCAGGCTTGGCTGTGCACACAGGATTTCCGCCGGAAGTGCACAGGGGCCGGAGAAGCTTGCAAAGTCGCGGTTCCCAGCAATGCAGCCCAGCGAGGTGAGGCAAGGACTTACCTCCACCAAACTTGGGCTGAAGAGTCACTGGACTGTGGGGGTCACTTGGACGGTGTCGCTGGATTCGAGGGACCTCGCTCGTCGTGCTGAGAGGAGACCCAAGGGACCGGAGATGCAGCTTTTTGGTGCCTGCGGTTGCAGGGGGAAGATTCCGTCGACCCACGGGAGATTTCTTCGGAGCTTCTGGTGCAGAGAGGAGGCAGACTACCCCCACAGCATGCACAAGCAGGAAAACAGTCGAGAAGGCGGCAGGATCAGCGTTACAGAGTTGCAGTAGTCGTCTTTGCTACTATGTTGCAGGTTTGCAGGCTTCCAGCGCGGTCAGCGGTCGATTCCTTATCAGAAGGTGAAGAGGGAGATGCAGAGGAACTCGGCTGAGCTCATGCATTCGTTATCTAAAGTTTCCCCAGAGACAGAGACCCTAAATAGCCAGAAAAGAGGGTTTGGCTACCTAGGAGAGAGGAAAGGCTACTAACACCTGAAGGAGCCTATCACAAGGAGTCTCTGACGTCACCTGGTGGCACTGGCCACTCAGAGCAGTCCAGTGTGCCAGCAGCACCTCTGTTTCCAAGATGGCAGAGGTCTGGAGCACACTGGAGGAGCTCTGGACACCTCCCAGGGGAGGTGCAGGTCAGGGGAGTGGTCACTCCCCTTTCATTTGTCCAGTTTCGTGCCAGAGCAGGGGCTAAGGGGTCCCTGAACCGGTGTAGACTGGCTTATGCAGAATTGGGGACATCTGTGCCCAACAAAGCATTTCCAGAGGCTGGGGGAGGCTACTCCTCCCCTGCCTTCACACCATTTTCCAAAGGGAGAGGGTATCACACCCTCTCTCAGAGGAAGTTCTTTGTTCTGCCATCCTGGGCCAGGCCTGGCTGGACCCCAGGAGGGCAGCTGCCTGTCTGAGGGGTTGGCAGCAGCAGCAGCTGCAGTGAAACCCCAGGAAGGGCAGTTTGGCAGTACCAGGGTCTGTGCTACAGACCACAGGGATCATGGGATTGTGCCAACTATGCCAGGATGGTATAGAGGGGGCAATTCCATGATCATAGACATGTTACATGGCCATATTCGGAGTTACCATGGTGAAGCTACATATAGGTAGTGACCTATATGTAGTGCACGCGTGTAATGGTGTCCCCGCACTCACAAAGTTCAGTGAATTGGCTCTGAACAATGTGGGGGCACCTTGGCTAGTGCCAGGGTGCCCTCACACTAAGTAACTTGGCACCTAACCTTTACCAGGTAAAGGTTAGACATATAGGTGACTTATAAGTTACTTAAGTGCAGTGTAAAATGGCTGTGAAATAACGTGGACGTTATTTCACTCAGGCTGCAGTGGCAGGCCTGTGTAAGAATTGTCAGAGCTCCCTATGGGTGGCAAAAGAAATGCTGCAGCCCATAGGGATCTCCTGGAACCCCAATACCCTGGGGACCTCAGTACCATATACTAGGGAATTATAAGGGTGTTCCAGTAAGCCAATGTAAATTGGTAAAAATGGTCACTAGCCTGTTAGTGACAATTTAAAAGTAATGAGAGAGCATAACCACTGAGGTTCTGGTTAGCAGAGCCTCAGTGAGACAGTTAGGCACCACACAGGGAACATATACATGCACACCTATGAGCACTGGGGCCCTGTGTGACAGGGTCCCAGTGACACATACATATAGGCCACAAACCTATGAGCACTGGGGTCCTGACTAGCAGGATCCCAGTGACACATAACAACCATACTGAAAACATGGTGTTTTCACTATAAGCACTGAGGCCTGGCTATCAGGATCCCAGTGAGACAGTGAAAACAGTGACAAACACCCTGACATACACTCACAAACAGGCCAAAAGTGGGGGTAACAAGGCTAGAAAGAGGCTACCTTCTCACAATATTCATATCATATTTTTTCACTCAGCAGCATTAGCACTCCTGTAGGTGGATAAAATATGACGCCCATCATGTATGCGTCGGAAAAAATGACGCAACATGCACATATTTTTGGACATCTCGTACAGTAAATAAATAGTAATATTCATATCATATTTTTACACTCAGCAGCATTAGCACTCCTGTAGGTGGATAAAATATGACGCCCATCATGTATGCGTCGGAAAAAATGACGCAACATGCACATATTTTTGGACATCTCGTACAGTAAATGAATATTAATATTCATATCATATTTTTTCACTCAGCAGCATTAGCACTCCTGTAGGTGGATAAAATATGACGCCCATCATGTATGCGTCGGAAAAAATGACGCAACATGCACATATTTTTGGACATCTCGTACAGTAAATAAATAGTAATATTCATATCATATTTTTACACTCAGCAGCATGTGCAATATTATGCGTCATAAAAAATGACGCAAAATTATGTATGCGTGAAAATACGACGCAAACCGCGATTAAAAAACGGCGGCCATTTTATGCAGGAAGTGATGTAATAGGATATCCTGTTTGCCAAATCTGTATTGGAAGTTGACTTTCACTTTCACTTTTCAGTCTCAGATTTTTCTAGACTGTGTGGTTCAGTGAAGAGTGTTGTCCTGTGAATTACTGCTTTGTTGTCCTGTGTAGCTTGTCTTTTGTACTTTGTTCAGTCTAATATTGTTGTGTATCATTGTCTCAGTCTGTTAAGTCTAGTTTTGTCCATTCCTGTATTTGTTTGTATTGTCTGTGGGAGTCTGTTGTGGCTAGGGTAGTTATTGGGGTTAGTTGGGCTATTTTCTCCTTTTCTTAACTTCACACCTCTACCTTTCCCCATTTCCTACTTTATTTTTTCTGTTAGTCATCAGTCATAATGTCAGGGAGGCCTCGCCTGTTTTGGATGGGCGAAGATGAATTGGGGGGATTTATCTGGCTAGTGTGCCATTTCCTCCCGCTGATGCTGGAGGCTGGGGGCCGTGTGATACAGGGGTATCACACGGAGGCCCGGAAAATTCGCTGGGAGAAGGTGCGCCATCACATGGTCCGGGTCCATGGGACCATGCGGAATGTCCATCAGTTGAAACACCGCTGGGCCGATCTGATCACGAGGGAACAGGACCTGCTGGACCACCTGGGAGTCAGGATTGGTGGCCCTGTTGGTGAGTAGCAATCAATTACATGGACATGATAGTAATCTGTGTGTGAACATGTGATGAATGTTACCCAATCTGCTAGATAAGGAGCTGCCTATGTGTAATGCTAGGGAAACCTAGGCCCTTGTCAATATATATTGATATCCCCAAATTGGCTACACTTTTTCTCCCTCAAACAGCAGAAACTTAATACATATATCTGTATTTGGCAGGTGTGGCCCATCTCTGCGTGATGCAATGATGCAAATGCTGCCTTACTAATGTTTACATATGTGCCCTAATGTGTACGTGTTGCACAATGTGTATGAAGACCTATGCTAGCAGTCAGATGGCTCAGTTGTTCTACACATACCAGATGGCTGTAGCTGTATGTAATGTAGTGTAGCATTTGTGTCAGACAAGCAACACGTTAATGGCTCTATTTGTACTCTACATGTCATAATGGGCAATGAGTAAGTCATGTCGAAACAACATACCTACATAAAGACCCCATCGCTCGAAATCTGATTTGAATCCCATGATGATGATATACATGTGTGTTTTATACACGTCACATGAAGTCAGATATGTTTTCCACAGATAT
This sequence comes from Pleurodeles waltl, assembly GCF_031143425.1. NCBI lineage: Eukaryota > Metazoa > Chordata > Amphibia > Caudata > Salamandridae > Pleurodeles > Pleurodeles waltl. The sequence continues at coordinate 1,428,020,591 of NC_090446.1, forward strand.
GTCACATGTGTGTGTGGTTGCTGTGTGTTGAACATGTCCACATAGGCTGTTTGACTGTGAGTGGTCATGCAGTCCTCATGGAACAAGTGTCTGGATGTCTCTCTGGAATGCACATGCTGAGATGTTTGGATAACAATATTGGCGGGGCATAATTATTGTGAGTAAACTTGGACGACACCTGACTGTCCTGGCCACTGCATGTGTGTAGTAGGGTGTGTAACTGTAGCAGGAGAATCATCCAATGTTAATGTTGAATACAAACTCATCCATGCAGTATGAGCATGTGTGAAAGTGTATCATTACCATGTCATATTCTCACAGTGTCATTGTAACAGAATTATTTTGTCAGTCCACCCAGTCTGAGTACATTCGTCCTGTCATGCTTTACAGGTGGACCAGAGCCTTACACCGTGGGAGAGGTGGCACACTTCGACGACCCCGATACCTACAGTGAGTGTTGCCTGAGTGCTATTTGATATATTTATTTGGCAATGACGCAAAATGGACTACTGTGTGTTCAAGAGAAATCATGATGTGATGCGCTGGCCGTTCATTGCCATTGTCGTGTTAGTGTGATATCAAATTGGACTTATGTTTCTGTTAAGCAACACCTAGCCATCTCTGAGATTGAGGGGCTGTAGGACATTCCAGTTGGGCCGCAATGGGGAATGGGATGAGTTACTTAGAATACACTGGTCAAAGTAAGACTTGGTCGGGGACTTGACATGAACTGAGTCTGCATATCAGACTGACAGTCTCCCATATAGCTTAGGCACATGGCTAGTTGAGGATGGACTGTGCACACTGTAGGTTGGATCTTCCGGGGGCATGTACTTACACAAGCTGAACTAGGAGTGTGTGTGACTTGAGTGCAATGGCCTATGTGTTCTGTTGAATCATGAGAATGGGTGTTCCACCTCCTCTGTGTGTGTAGTAAAACATGCCTCACTGATAGTATGTCATGTTGGCAAAAGTCATATCATTGTGACATGTGTGGTCCATGGATGTCACAATGTTTGCCTAAGTCCAACGTGTTGCTAGCCATTCATAGGTCTTGTGTGTGAAGGCACATACTTGGTGAACGTTCAATACACTCCTGGGTGTGCATTTCACATGGGATTGGTGGTTGTTCTTCCCACACCACCCTCAACGACTGGGATGTTAATGTGAAACAGGCTACCTTGGACTGTAGCAACCAGTATCTCACACTTACTTGACACCTTTTGTGTCGTGAGTCAGAACCTAGGGCCAGATGTGCCAAACTGTGTACAAGTTGATAAACTCATAATTATTGTGTGTGAGTTGCAAACATCTGTTTCCTATTCCGAAATGTATTAGGTGATCATGAAAATATATGGGAGATTTTATTCCTAATCCTAAATATGAAGGCTTTTTCCAGTCCTATTTGCAACTGACAGTGGTATGCAAGTCCATTTGCAATGGAGTTTGTGGTTGCTAAGTGAGTCGCAGTTATCATCCACTTTAAGTGGATGGTAACCCACTTGCTAGCAGTAAGGGGTCCCCATTGTAACCCATCACCTTTCCGAGTGTACCAAAATAATCCTGTACAAAACAGGCAGTGGTCCTTGGGACCACTGCGGCCCGTATTTATAATTTTTTTGCACCACATTTGCCCAGCTTTTTGACGCCAAAACGGCGCAAACTTACAAATTACAATTGGAATTTGCAATTTTGCGCGGCTTTTGCGTCAACAAGTGACGCAAATGCGGCGCAACAACAAATATAAATACGGGCCTAAGTGCCTTAAATTATTCAATATTGAAATTGTCGTAATTTATTTCTAAGTGCTGCTCATTTCCCGTTGAGGTAAACGGCCTACACTTGGGGAACATGTTCTGCGTTATTTCCAAGCGGTCACGGACATGGAGGTCTGCTGTTCCCAGCAGGCCTCCATCCCCGTGAGTGCCCATAGTTGCAAAGGTGGAGCAACTTGCAACCCACATCATTGATGTAAATGAGGTGGCTCTTAGCAACCCCATAGCAACTCACAGACGGTGTCAGATACCCCATTCTGCATTGCAGATTGTTCGTCCCATTTCCCATCTTCCTACATCTGGTCCCTAGTGTAGACATTGGGTTATAGCCCATTGGTTCAATCTTAGCACACAACCAATTCCAGATGGCTTAGAGTGAGGAGTGTGATAGTTATCACATATAGTGACATATGTAGTGAAGTAAGTATGCGGAAGAGGTGCAGCCATGATGTACAAAACCGTAGGGATGATTAGGATGAGTAGTGTAGGGTGATGTCATCCATCATGTAGAGACCTGGATATTCTAGGTGTGATATGCCCTTATGTATGCATGCTTCACATGTACTTCCTCTGAGCCCTTCTGTGAACTATGTTGTGACAATTGCTGCAACCTATACATTTCTAGTAATGTACAAATAACCCATTGTGCTATCCCACCCAATGCAAAGCCAAAGGTAAATATCTGCCTTTTCTCTTCACAGCTGCTAACATGAGGGCGGCCGATCGCATCCATTTTGAGCGGCGTGCCATCCGTTACAGGCACATCCTGCAGGTGCAGTCTGGGTATCGGCGGATGGGCCGCAGGTATCACTCCGAAAGGGCCTCCGGGGCGTGGTGGGCCACACCACAGCCTCCAACAAGTGTGCCACCTACAGCCACCAACGACACAGCCACCAGGTCTGGCCCAGTGGTCCCATCTACTTCGGCTGCCATGGACCCGCCGCATGCAGCACGACCTGGACCCAGCCGTGTGCTGGCAGCAGGACAGTCACATGTCCCACCAACAGCTGCCACTAGCTCGACCTCTGCTGGCACACAAACCCTCCCCACAGACCCTCCCGTGGACCCTGCAGCCTTCCAGGCATTGTCCCAGAAAGTGGACAAACTTTTGAGGAAGGTGGACAACCTGACTGATGACATGAACTATGTAAAGACCCGGGTCCGCGACATCAGGCGCACACTAAGGAGTGCAAACGTCTAGTTCGTTTGCCCTCTTAAACTTTTATCCCTCCCCTCTCACCTCTTTCCTTTTTTTCTCCTGTTAGTTGGGCTTTGGGGATTAGTATTAGGATTAGGATAGGTATGTAGCTTAGTTAGTGTTAGGGAAGAGGGTGGGGGGTCCTTGTTATTTTTCTCAAATATTTGTGTGTGGGTGGGTGGGTGGGGGGCAATGTTGGGATTCATGTTTAATAAAACAAAAAACAAAAAAAAATGTAAAACAAAAAAATAAAAAAAATTATCTGCTTGTTTAGGATAGTGTAGTATGTGTGTAGGTTAGTATGTTTTGTCCTGCATGTGTCCTGTCTCATAATGGTGGGTGGGGGGTTGATGTTTAGATCGTTTCGTTACATGTGTAGAGTAAGTTTAGCTTAGGTTAGATAGGGACAGTTGTGGGTTATTAGTAGTCAGGTTAGATTAGTGTAGGTGTACCTTTCCCTTAGTTGCCTCTTGTAGTACTAGATATAAATAAATATTTTGTTAACCCTTTACTTGATGCGTTAGGTGCTACTTTATCATGGCCTTGACATCCATGTTGCAGAATGATTTAGTGTGACATTTGTGTCCTATGCTCAGCATCCCCTGGGAATGGATGTTTAACATCCCATCTACCCGTGTGCTCACTTGTTAAGTATCCTCAAATTGGGAGACTCCCCATTGGTAGTGTGCATTGTACACCAAGCTTTTGTTATGATATGTGTCCAACTTCACAAAGAGTGCTTCATTACATGTCAATGTGGGTTAATTGTTAGGTCGGACAGCAGTGTGAAGCTCAGGGAGATCTTTGTAGATGAGGAGTTGTTCACACTCATGTATTGCTGCTTTCATTGCTGAGCTACATCATGTGTGTACTGAAGCAGCATGAATTTCCTTCATGGAAGCCTACTCTGTAAGGGAAGTTAATGCAGTGTGATTTGTACACGATTCATTACATTAAGCGGCATCCATTCTTATTTAAGTCTTGCATGGAGCCTACATTTCCCAGACACCATTTGCTCTCTGGAATAGCGATAGATGGTGCATCATTCTGACCAACACAGCATGATTGTGTGTGCTTAGTTCCTTCCTCAGTTATTTCCCTCAGTATGGTAGGGCTATGATGCAATCCTGGCCAATGCACAGATGGATCTGAATATATGACATCAGGACAGTAGTATAGAGATTCAACAGGGTTGCCACACAGCCACTTTGGAGTTAGGTACTGCACAGTTGAAGTGTGAAATGACACAGAGACACAATAGGTGAGCAAGTGCGATTTATTTACAGGTGTTGTAGTGCAAATTGTCCATTCAACATTTTGGCAGAGTCCGTTCTGGGGCATCATTTCTTGGTGAGCCTATAGAAGGTGTCAGTGCAGAGGGACAGGATTACCAAATTGTAGGAGAGAGACATTCACTGGCAATGTGGACAAGTCAAACAGTGGATTGCCAAACAGTCATTGAGTGTAGGTGTTCAGAAACTGGGCTTTGACTAAACGCAGGACCTTGGTCAGAGTAGGCCATGGTGCAGGGACTAGGGCTTCCGGGTACTCCTCCGTGTGAAGGTTATCTGTTCCACGTCTTCTTCTTCTGATGTGTGTGTTGCCTCCTCTGTCCTTGTTGTTGTTGGTTGTGAAGGGGCAACACACACCTCAGTGTTAGAAGACATGGACGCAGACATCCCGGGGGCTAGTCCCTGTGGACTTAGGAAGGGCAATACTGCAGCAAGGAGGGCCTGCTGGTTTCTCAGAATGGCAGCCACATCCCGATGGTAGGCAGCCAGGTCAGCCCTGAGGGGTTCGAAGTTGCATTCGTGCACCCGTTGACTGGCTTGCATTCTTAGTTGTTCCGTCAACTGGATGACAGCTGTGGCGATTTGCTTTTGAGTTTCTACAAGTTCCTGCATGTGCGATGTTAGTGCTTGCATCACATCTGTCTGATCAGCAGGAGGGATCATGCACGAACGCACCCTCTCAAGGCTGGCTGCCATAGTTTGCATCCCCACCCGCACCTCCTTGGCCAGCTCCCGCTGGACCCCAACGACGGTTCTTTCAAAGCTGGTTCCAGTGTCGTCGGAGTCCTCAGCTGTGTTGGAGCTGGCAGGTATTACATTTGGGGTGGCAGGTGGGTCTACTGGGGTGGCTGCTTCTTCTGGGCTCCTCCTTGGGACTGAAGGTGGGGTTTGGAGGCTTCCTAAGACCATGTTGAGGGTTTGTGGGGAGAGGTTGATGGGGTCGTCATCGATGTCATCAGGGAAATCAGGGTCAGGCATATCGGCAGGAGATCCATGTTCCTCTGCAATGAAACAGGGTACAATTAGTGTGTCTGTGTTGTAACAAGTTTGCAAACAGTTACAGGCGTTTGGATGCCTTATCTTTGGTGTCTGTTTTTTTCTGGGTATCTGCTGTCCTTCATATGGGCATTGTTGTAGGCCTATGGCCCACCTGTGTGTCACATGTGTGATGTGGAGCTACCAGACTTGTCTGCCTAATTGCCGCTAGGTGTTGCTTTGTAACATTTTGTGAATAGGCATCTTTGTGTCCTACTAGTCCCTCCGTGATTAACTATTCTTATGTAGAGACATTTTCGAGGGTGTGTTCTCATTATCCGACCTGAGCTGACTTGCTTACGAGGCAGCAGGATAGCTAATGGTGTGATGGACTGAGTCTGACCCACTTTTAATTGACTCTGTCACCCTGATTCTTTCATTTTGCTCTAGCTAACTAGCATTGGCTCATGTCTCCCACAGCAAAGGAATGATTATACATCCAAGCGCATGACATCTTTGGAACTTTTCAGGGAAGTTGTGGTCACTCAGATCCCAACATCTTCACTCTTTTCCAGTATGAACTCATACACAAAAGTCAAATACAGTATTTGTTTCATATGATGATCTCTTTGAACAACTGACTTGTCTATATTTAGGTGTGAGCCACAATAACCCAAATACTTCAACATGGTAGACTTGAAATAGTCAGCAGGAGAGTAAGACATTGGTCGAAAGCTATCATGGTGCCTAACAGTTTGTACTCTCCCTCTGCTTGTTCTATTTATAGCACAGCATGTTAAGCTTCTAGCCTGCCTGTCTGAATCACTGGGGAGACTTCATCCGTCATATCTGAGCAATGGCCTGTGATCTGGTTTTGCATCTGCAGCAAGGCAGGCAGCGTCTGGTGTTTCTCTGTTTGGAGACTCCCTCTTGTGTGTCTTGGGACAAGGAAGTGATTTTATAAGTCATAAGTCATGGTGATGAGATAGTTTCCCTACGCAGGAATGGCAAATCAGAACCCCTACCCCATCTATCCGCAAAGTACCAGACTGTATCCTTGACTGGGGCACAGAGTGTATCTGTTCTGGCACACTCCAGTGCAGATGTAGGCAAAACAGTGTGATTGGACTTATTAACAACACCCTAGGACTGGGTATTTGGTATATTTCCTGATAGGAAGGCCAATGAGAAGCATGTAGTGCAAAGTGCTCAGAGGCTCTTAGATGTGAGCATATGCGTAAGAGTACATTCAGGGTAAGGTGCAGAAAGGCCTACAGCCTGAGGCTAATGCGCAAAGTATACATTACACTTGCCAGAATACACATTGACTGACTGTGGGTGTTGTGAGTGCCCTGCCAACACACTTGCCTCTCAGGACCTGCCCCATTCACTTTTGATTCACATTGCATGCAGTGTACATGTTCCGTGCCATTTCCTATGCATGTTCATGTTTGGATGTGGTGTGGATGTAAACATTGTTGATGTTTGAAGATGAAGGTGGGTCATGTGTGTTTGATTGTATAAGCCTGTTTATCGTATGAAGGTCCGATTTGTTTGTCAGACTTTGCAGGTGTGTTGGAGTGACCAGTTGCCTATGTCTCCTCCTCAGGTGTTGTCTGAGCAGTATGACATTAGTGATGTAGCCTTGTTATCCAGGCATGTGAGGGACCCTGACGTATGCAGCATGTGTGTGTGGTTGGTGCTGTGTGGGTCCTATTGCTGTTTACTTTGGCTTATGTATGTGTCAGGTATGGACATTGGGCATTTGAGTGTACTGGAGCGTTTGTATTTTTACACTGACTTGTTGCGGATGTCAATGTCACCCCCTAATTTGTGTATGTATATTCCATGGGGAGGTTGCTGCCATTTGGTACTGTAGCTGCACAGAGATGAGAGGCGTTATTGTAAGGTGTTGTGGCAGTTACATTGCAGTTGTTGCTTTGCCTACTGGGTTACTGATAGGGACCTAGTTGCTGTAGGATAGATTTTACAAAACAAGTGCCTGGATGTGAGTTTGCTGTAGTGGCCTTCCTACCTGTCGCTGCTTTCCCTTGGCTCTATTGTTGTACTTACAGGATGTCCCCATGGGGCTGTACTTGTTGCTGTGTTTGGTGGTGCCCCAGCTTCAGTGTGTGCTAGGCATGCCCCCCTACTGTGCTCCTTTACCCATGCCACTCTATGTATATGCTGACTTACATGCATTGTGTAGTAGGTATTCCCCCCCTGGTTGCAGTTAACATTAGTGCATTATAATTCCCCATGCGACTTACCCTGCATGTGCATTGTGTCTTGGTAGTCTGCACTGTCCTGCCCTTGAATCCCTGTGACGATCTCCTCGGGGATGACGGCTGCAACCATCTCCTCCATGTGGTCCAGGGCCTCCTGTTGTGCTGGACTCCCACCTCCAGTCTGCATTGCTGCCTTCCTGTTCCTGGCCATTTTCTCTTTGGTCCTGCGTTTACAGTCATGCCAGCGTTTCTTACACTCAGTGACTGTGCGGCGTTCTTCAGCCACACTGTTGATCTTGTCCACTATTTGCTTCCATATGGCCTCTCTCCTACTGAGTGGCAATTTGGATGTTATGAAAAGTTGGTGCTGGTGTTCCGTCACCTCTCTCACCAGGATTTCCTGCTCCTCTTCACTGAAGCGACACTTTCTTTTCTTTTTTTGGTTATCCTGGTTTGTTTGTGGGACCTCTTGGCTGGTTCCTGGTCTGCTGTCATCATCCTGGGCTCTGTTGTGTCCACTGGGATCCATGTTGGCTCTCTGGTAACACTGCAGTTTTCGCGCTAGAATTTGACGCAATTGCGTGAGAAAAACCAGCGCTTTCACGATTGCGCTGTCGTAAATCGGCCCACGGTGATGTGCGTCGCCTTTACGTGGTTTTTCCTTACGACTTGACGCCGCTGTGTGCGTCACAATATCCTGACGCCCACCTGTTGGTTGCGCCGCCGTACGTCAAAGTATAAATTTGACGCCCGCACGGCGCATCCAAATGGCGTTAGACGGCGCAAATTTTTTTGACGCAAAACTGCGTTAGCGCAGTTTTGCGTCAAAAAGTATAAATATGGGCCTAAGAGCCTAGGAGTCTGGCTGGACCCTTGGCTCACCATGGATTACCAATTAAAAAGGATCTCTGCAAGTTGCTTCAGTCTGCTTAGACTCTTGAGGAAAGTCTTCAAAGTTCTTCCATTTGCAGCCAAAAGACTCATTGTCCAGGCCCTTATTGTCACTTCGGCTCTAATATGGTAATGCACTGTACTTTAGTCCCCCTAAGTACGTAATCAGAAGACTGCAGGTGGTTCAGAACGCCTCTGCGCGGCTTCTCTTGAACATATCTAGAAACCTATACTCCAAAGCAGTATTTCCTCTCTTTATTGGCTCCCCGTGGAACAGCGAATAAGGTTCAAAGTACTATGCTGTGTCCACAGATCTTTACATAACTGGGGCCCCTCTCGGTTGAGGTCACTGACTTCTTTCTATACACCCTCAAGGCAGCTTAGATCTTCATTGGCTGCATTAGCCAGACTTCCTATAGTAAAAAGAGGCAGATGGGGTGGCAGTTCTATGGCCTATCTAGAAGCCAAATTATGGAACTCCCTTCCTATCAGCCTTCGCTCGACCAGTCACAAGCTTTCCTTTCGTTGACTACTCAAAACCTGGTTATTCAGAGTATAACCCTTACATTAATCTGTAGAAGTCTGCATCCAGCACTGAGAGGCCTTCGGTAGCCATGAGCTCTATAAATACACATAACATAACATGTATGGGACGATTGTTGGATTTGAAGTACTTGATATGATTAATTGTTTAATTGAATAATAGTTTTAATATAAATATCATAAATGTCCTCAGGTATGACTGTTTAATAGAAATATATGTAAGTGTGGACAAGTTTTGTTCCTTAAAAAAACTCTCCTCACGCTTACCTGGAATCAAAATGGAGAACTAGAAGTTGTAATCAATAACGCCCATTACATAAATACAAGATTTAAAAGGGTGGTAAAGATGAAATATCCATTATCAAATTATGTTTTTAATTGTAGTAATTTGAATTATGTGCCACGTATTTGTTTATCTTATCCATCAAAAAAAGAAAATAATTTCCCACTTAGGGCTGCCAGTAGTTAAAATGGCGAGATCAGAAACCTGAGACGATATCTGACCATGCTGAGAAAACGTGATAGAAATAGTGCAGAAAACATGGCGGCACCAGAAACAACGAGGTAATACATTACATGAGAGACCACAGAACGCCATTTCACACGTAAGCAGAGAAATAGAGGCACTTCCTCTACCGAGCACTATTGAAGAAAGATTTATATATATTGGAGGGATAGCCATAGGACAGATGACGGAGTACAGGGCCAGGTAACTAAAGGGGAGTGGGCCCCTGTTTCTGTCTTGTAGCTCGTGCGTGAGATACAGAACATGAAAGAAACGTACGGCATGAATAAACCACTGAAGGAGAAAAAATTGCAGACGGCATGACCTGGAAAAGGTTTGGGATATTTAACTGAAAAAATGTTCCAGATTGGCAGAAGAGAATAAATGACTTACTATTTAATTGGTAGGGAACTTATAAGTCTCCATTGGGTTTAAAAGGGCTTGAGGTATTAAAATAAAAAAATAAAAATTACAAATAATGAAAAAATGTATCTTTATCCTTGCAGAAATGAACAATAACATGGATGGCAGTGAGTAATTCAGAAGTCAGATGGCACCGTAACCCAATAAATCAGTAAATGTTATTTCATTTTTAAGAGAATGTTACTTCAAGGGCATGCTGGCACTTGAAAGGGATTACAGTAAATTATATGATTATAATAAAAAGACTCAGAGACTCGGTGTAGTAAATCCAAATAAATTTTGCTTCTGTAATAAAGAGGTTCAGTTTGAAATTTAAGGAATGGAAAGATGGTTTGGGATGATGTTTAGCCGTTAAACCTTAGTGTTATATAATATGGGTTGTAATACCAAAACATTTTATTTTTTATTTTTACCGATTCATTGTGTATAACGTATTTTTTGTCCTGAAGAAGGTGGCGCCAACTGTTGAAAAGATCACCGAAACACTGCGTCGACACTTTTATACAAACACTTGTATATGAGTAATTTTAATTTTCATTGCATAATATATTGTGCAATAGATATTAATAACAAAAGTTCTTATGCAAAAAATCAATTAAGGACACTTTTATATAAACATTTTTGTATGGGTGATTGTAATTTTGATTGTGTAATTCTTATTGTATAATAATATTGTGATTAGGTTTTATAATCAAAAGTTTGTATGCAAAAAATTAATGAAAAAAGAATTAAGACATTTCTTGTGACTGATTTGTATAAATATGTGTATATGTTCTTAAAGTAATATATAAGTACAATAATAAATGAAAGTAGTATTTAAAATAATAAAAGGGAGAAAAGGGTTGAAACAGGTGTGCTTATTACTGTATGAAAGGTTTTAGCATGGCTAGAACATAACCACTGTATTAAAATTGATATATAGAAGTGGAGCTCTTCGGGTTTCATACTAAAACATCCACAAAGGGAGCTTTGTGTTTGTGTAAATAAATTAACCCTGTCACTTTATTAGTATAGGGGGTTCCTCTCGTAATTTTTGGTGACTGTTGATGGTGAAGTTACTTGGACTTGCAATGACTTGTGTTGAGATGCGCAGTGCTGTGCCAAGCAGGACAGCTGTCTGTGTTGGCATGCATCACACTGGGACAGGCAGGGCGAGCTGTCACAGTGATGCATAGGCCTGCATCAAAGCTGTAGAAGGTGTGGAGCACTGGGCCTGTTGTCGGCTTTAAGATGCATCATGCTGGATCAAGCTGTGGAGGTGTTGTACTGTTCTGCGTCAAAGATGCATAGAACAGAGCAGCATGGTGTGCCCCTGCAGCTTGAGAACAGGAGGTAGGTGGGCTGACCCTTGGAGATCTTGGAGCACTGGGACATAGAGGCAGGCTGGTTTCAGCAGGGCAGCTCACGGAAGAAGGGTCCTCATGCAGAAGTCCTTGGGGAGCAAAGCAATCCTTGGACAGCAAAACAGGTCAGCAGGGCAGACTTCACAGCTGGGCAATTTTTTTTCCTGACTGAGTCTAAAAATCCCTTATTGATCTGAAGGGTTGGGGTTCGAAGTCCAATAATTATACCTGGTGCCTACTTTGAAGTAGGAGAAACATCCAGAAGTTTCCACCTCGCAGAGATGCTTGGAATTTCCTGCCTCCCAGCCTTAACCCCAGATTGTCTGGGGTCACAATAGACTGGTGTCAAAGACCTTTGTGAGTATGCTCCGCAGAGCCTTTATTGTGTACAAGTGTGGTAGGTGATAGATCCTTCCCCTCAATAACTTAAAGTGGCCCACCCTTCCAACACCTAAATTTTTTTGTCTCACTTTCTGAGAGTGATACACAGATACTAACTACAGCTACACCTAGTCATGTGACCCAGGAAATGGCTGCAGGTGACAAATGGTTGTGATAGGAAAATGTCAACTTTCTGAAAGTGGCATTTTCAGAACTGTAATTAAAAACCTGACATTCCTATTAAAGAGGTCTATCTGCTCCCAATTGGAAGGCATAGCTTATTAAATGTAATAAGGTAATTCCAATGTTATCCTGTGGGAAAGGCAGCCTTTACAGTAGTGAAAGGTGAATTTGAGAGTTTTTCCCTACCAGGCAATGTAAAACTAAAAGTACAAGTCCAAACTTTGAACATTACACCCTGCCCTTGAGGCTAACCAGGGCCTAATTTAAGGGTAACTTGCATGTACTTATATGTAGTGAAAGGGAAGGTTTAGGTCTGGCAAGTGGGTACACTTGCCAGGTCGAAATGGCACTTTAAAACTGAACATACAGTTCTACCCCCACAAAGATGAGGGTAATGGCCCCCCATCTGTCCCCAAGAGGGGGATACAGAAAGACTGCATTTTTTTTTTTATAGGTGAAGCACAAGTCCTTGCCCAAGGGGCGCTGCCCCCTCCCTGGTGTCTAGTGGGTGGACTCCTGCCCGGAGATCAATCTCCCCAAGCAGGAATCCACTAGTGAAATGTACTATTAGGAACAGAAGATTCTCCTCTTACCAATGATACCTCCCACAACTGCATCAGTTCTTGGGGGCTGAGATAGCCCTCTGAGTACTGAGGCAATGAAAGTTAAATGCGTTGATCGGCTCATTTCACTTTAATTGTCATTGAAATGACGTCAGGGTCCCTTGCCCACCGATCGTCATTTCAATTAAAATTCTTAAATAGACTTGGGAGCTGTGGAGGCTCTTCTCCAGCTCCTGAGGCTATTTGCAGTCTTAGGAAATCCTACTGGTGCCCACACTGGGGGGATTTTCTGCCTCGTGTGAAGGGACAGCTGAGAGCCACCCTGCGCACATGAGCACTGTGGCAGAGGACAGCTCCAAGCTGTCCTCTGCATGGAACTGGTTAACAAAATAAACTACAAACACATTTAACACTATGTAAAGAGTTAGCTTGACAGAGTTTACAAAGTTTTCAGGACATTGGCACTGAGTAATATAATGAAATATCTTTCATCAAATTCAAAAGTAGGCATGGTTTGCATATTGTGACAGTTGGTTAAGCCCTGGAAGTCCTGCCCCAGAAGTGACATCACTTCCGGCCAATGTGACCCACTAGCGATGTCATTGGTGATCTGGCATACCTTCTTCGGTGAGTAGTATAGGGAGCCACCTGTGAGATGGAGGCACTGGAATCTTGCCTTCAGGAGGCCAAAAGTCTACTCTATAATCCTCCTAGTTGCCCCATGTGCCTCATTGTAGCATCCCTCTGTCCTTGTCCTGGCATTCCTCATTTGGGTCAGTAGCCATGACAGGTTGGGGTAACCAGAGTCACCTGCAAATGTCGAAGGATATCTGTTAGACATACACCAACGTTTAGGGACTATCCCATCGTAGACACCTATTCATACTGTGTGGGGAGCTTGGGCTCACCTATTAGCCACACACAGTGCCTCTGGATTTGTCCCATAACATAAGGGATGCTGCTATTTCTCAAAATGTAAGCATCATGCACAGATCCAGGATACTTGGCATTCACATGAGAGGTGTACTGGTCTGCCAAACACAACATCTGTACATTCATTGAATGGTAGCTTTTACGATTTCCATACACCTGTTAATTCCTGCAGGGGGGGACAAATGCCACATGTGTACCACCAGTTGCACCAATGATGTTGGGGATATGTCCCAGGGCATAGACGTCAGCTTTCACTGTGGGCAAATCCTCCATCTGGGGGAAAACGATGTAGCTGCGCATGTGTTTCAGCAGGGCAGATAACACTCTGGACGACACGTTAGATAACATTGGCTGTGACATCCCAGATGCCATGGTCACTTTTGTTTGAAAAGAACCACTGGCCAGGAAATGGAGCACTAACAGGACCTGCACTAGAGGGGAGATACCTGTTGAATGGCGGATAGCTGACATCAGGTCTGGTTCCAATTGGGCACACAGTTCTTGGATTGTGGGACGATCAAGTCTGTAGGTGATTATGATGTGTCTGTCTTCCATTGTTGACAGGTCCATCAGGGGTCTGTACACCGGAGGATGACACCATCTCATCATCTGCCCCAGCGCATGTGCCCTATGGAGGAGAAAGGTGAGCAGAGGGTCATCTACCACATAGGTTGCAGAATGGTGTTTTGCACTAATGTGATTTAGTCGGTGTGTGGCGCTGTCTTTCCGTATTCCTGCCCAAATGTTCTGTGACGCAGTTAGGTGCCCTGCCATGTGCCCCCCTGAAATGGCGGCTGTCTGACCTGTAAGGAGTGACAAGGAGAAATTAGGTAACTGGGCTGGCATTGTGCAGCATCGTGCTAGGCAGTCGAAGACCGCCGCGCAATTCAGCATTGATCTTCATTGGGCCCTATGGGTTCCAGGAGCCAATGACGATGTACGCCGGCGGTGACGGTACGCACCGCCACGGACGTGACCAACATTTTCTAGCTGTTCACTCACTTGATACCTGACCTTCATCAAGAGAGGACCTACACTGCAAGTGCAGCTGTGACCTCAGTCTGGAAGCGACAATGGTTCGAGTGTCTGGGGAAAGACCCCAGCCTTCACTTCGGAGGAGTTGGAGAGACTAGTCGATGGGGTCCTCCCCAGTACACACTACTCTACGGTCCTCCAGACAAAAACGTGAGTAAACTGTGAGCATGATGCATGGGACATGAATGTAGAGAGTGGTCTGGATGGAAGATACATGTTGTTGGGGGGGCTGAGGCCTGCATGTGAGGATGGTCAGTGTATGTGTTTCAGGGCATGGGTGGGAACTGGTGGCAAATGACTATGAAGAACCAGACGGGGGAGTAAGTTCCATTCTTACTTTAACTTTCCTGTAGGTCAGCGCCCACCAGAAGAAGGGTATTACGTGTGCCATCGCCAAGGAAGTGCGGACCCTGGGGGTCTATCATAGACGGAGCACCCATAGTCGCAAGAGATGGGAGGACCTGCACCGCTGGAGCAAGAAGACGGCGGAGGCCCAGCTGGGGATGGCCTTCCAACGTGGAAGGGGTGCCCACCGCACCATGACCCCCCTGATGTTCCAGATCCTGGCGGTGGCATATCCGGAATTGGATGGGCGCTTGAGGGCATCACAGCAGCCACAAGGGGGTGGATACAGTCTCATGCAGCTGACTCTGCATGCTTTACGAGGTGTCTGGGTGGGTGATGTGAGCTGTGGGTTCACCTAGGCCAGGGTGAACTTGGTAGGGTAGGTCCATTGTTAGGCAGGCTCTGTGGCACTCCAACCCTAATAGTGATAGTGGCCAAATACAACTAGTCAGACTTCTGTGGATTCCAGGTGTGCAGTAAATGGGTTTAGGCATAGTCCCCCATGGGCAGGTGATTTTCCTAAGAACTGTTAGTGCATGGACTAGTGCATAGGGCTACTCCCTGTGTGTTGTGTCTGCCAACGGTAGTGGTGTTGCTGGCATTGACCATGTGTCTCCTCTGTCTCCCCCCACTTTTTGTTTTGTCACATTGTCCTTGTGTGCATTAGCATCATCTGGGGGAGGAGCAGTGGCAACGGAGCAGGAGGGAGCTCCAACCCACATGGCCCAGGAGGGTGAATGTACGGAGTCTGAAGGCTCAAGTGGGACGGAATGCGAGGGGAGCTCCACGACGGGATAGGAGGGGACACCAGCGACAGCGACTCCTCCTCTGATGGGAGCTCCCTTGTGGTTGTGGGAATCTCTGTGCCCACCGCAACAACAGGTACAGATGCCACCCCACCTACCAGCACCGCCCTCCCAGCAGTCACTCGGCGTGTTTCCCGGGCCCCTTCGCCCCAGGCACCTCAGGCCCTGCCCCAGTCAGCCCTGCTGCCCTCAGTGAGGAGTCTATTGACCTCCTGAGGTCCCACACTGTTGGGCAGTCAACCATTTTGAATGCCATCCAGGGTGTCTAGAGGCATTTGCAGCAAACAAATGCATGCATGTAGGGCATTCATTCTGGCGTGGCGGCCCAACAGAGAGCATTTCAGGCTCTAGCCTCAGCACTGATAGCAGCCATTGTCCCTGAGTCCAACCTCCCCCCTCCAATTTACACTACCCCATCCCAATCCCCTCATCCTCAGCCTATCCCAAGCACACTATCAGACCAGCATGCACACACATCAACACACAAAAGTAGCTCAGGCAAACATAAGTACCACACATCCCACAGGCACTCACACAAGCACTACACCCATGCAGACACACCAACATCCACTCCTCCACGTTTTCCACCTCCCTCCCAGTCTCATCTCCACTCACACCTGCATGCACTACATCCTCAGCCGCTACCTCCATCACCAGCACTCCCATCACCACACACCGCTCAGGTGCAATCACCAACCCCACTACCATTCACACGTCCCCTGTGTCCTCTCCCAGTGTGTCTGTAAGCCCTCCTCCAAAAGTACACAAAAGCAGACACACACCCACTCAACAGCCATCCACCTCACAACGGCCTCCAGCCCATGCACCTTCACCCAAAAGAAACTTTTCCTGCCTACCATTGACCTCTCCCCTACACCTCCCCCCCATCCTTCCCTTACGGCCAGGTTGTCTAGAGCCCTGACCCTCACCTCAGCCACCAAATCCTCGTCCAGTGTGGCCCCTGAAAGTCCGGGAACATCGAAGGGGGCACCCATCAAGGCTGCCAGTGTGCCACCTAGTGAAGCCAAGGACCACTCTGTTCCGCCACCTGCCAGGGTAAAGAAGGGACCAGCATACAGAAGAGAAAAGCCATACCACCCACCCAGCAAGGCCTCATCCAGAACCAAAGAGGACAGTGCCAAGGTCCCAGCAGTGACTTCCAAGTTGGGGAAGGGACACAAGAGTAAAGGGAAGTCACCTCAGGGCACGGAGCCTCCGGGTGAGGGACTGATGTCCCCCATTTCGCAAGACAGCCCAGCAACCTGTACCGCAGTGAGCAGTGCCGCTAAGACGGCCACCTGCACCGCCATCTGCACCGCCACCTGCACGGCAGCTGCCTCAACTACAGTCACCAGCATCATCCCCAGTGGGCACCCTTCCGAGGCTGCAGGAGACGGCCTGGTGTCTCCCTCCACAAGTTCAGACACCTGCACCACTGGTAGCATCTCCACCGCAGACACCACCGTAGCCATCGCCAACTGCCCAGCGACGAGCCCAGCCAGTGCCACTACAGTGGACATCAGCATCATCTCCAGTGGGCAGCCATCCGAGGCTGCAGGAGACGGCCTGGTGTCTCCCTCCACAAGTGCAGACACCTGCCCACCGGCAGCATCTCCGCCTCAGACACCGCTGCAGCCACTGCCACAGCCACCACCGCAGCCACCGCCACCTGCCTCGTGACATACCCAGCCAGTGCCACTACAGCGGATATCAGCATCATCTACAGTGGACAGCCAGCTGAGGCTGCAGGAGACGTCCTGGACCCTGCACACACTACATGAGGCACCGCCACCAGCACTGGCACTACCAGCAGTTTTCAGCCTCAGTCGTCGCAAGGAACAGTGTGGCTCTGCCTCCATGAAGTATCATGCTACCTGTTACCAGTAAATCTCATGGCTTAGACACCCATGTGAGGGAATGGGAACTGCCACACCTCTGGTGCAGCATCACTGGACACCAAGCCCCCTCCAGAACCAGTGGAGAACAGCATCCACTCACCCAGTCCTTGGCAGGATGAAGCACTCTGAGCACCAGGCCACCTCCAGAACCAGTGGAGAACAGCATCCACTCACCCAGCCCTTGGCAGGATGAAGCACTCTGGGCACCAGGCCCCCTCCCGAACCAGTGGAGAACCGCATCCACTCACCCAGTCCTTGGCAGGATGAAGCACTCTGGACACAAGGCCCCCTCCAGAACCAGTGGAGAACAGCATCCACTAACACTGTCCATAGCAGGATGAAGCACTCTGGCCACCATGCCCCCTCCAGAACCCGTGGAGAACAGAATCCACTCACCCAGCCCTTGGCAGGATGAAGCACTCTGGGAACCAGGCCCCCTCCCGAACCAGTGGAGAACAGCATCCACTAACACAGTCCTGGGCAGGATGAAGCACTCTGAGCACCAGGCCCCCTCCAGAACCAGTGGAGAACAGCATCCACTCACCCAGGCCTTGGCAGGATGAAGCACTCTGGGCACCAGGCCCCCTCCAGAACCAGTGGAGAACAGCATCCACTCACCCAGTCCTTGGCAGGATGAAGCACTCTTGGCACCATGCCCCCTCCAGAACCAGTGGAGAACAGCATCCACTAACACAGTCCTTGGCAGGATGAAGCACTCTGGCCACCATGCCCCCTCCAGAACCAGTGGAGAACAGCATCCTCTCACCCAGTCCTTGGCAGGATGAAGCCCTCTGGGCACCAGCCCCCCTCCAGATCTAGTGGAGAGCAGCATCCACTAACACAGTCTTTTGTAGGATGAAGCCCTCTAGCACCAGGCCCCCTCCAGAACCAGTGGAGAACAGCATCCACTAACACAGTCCTTGGCAGGATGAAGCACTCTGGGCACCAGGCCCCCTCAAGAACCAATGGAGAACAGCATCCACTTGTGAGGCTGTGTCTTTGCACTCCCCAGGACCAAGCAGTGGGCAACCCACCCACTTGTGAGACTTTTACTTTGCAATCCCCAGGACCAAGCAGTGGGCAACGCACCCACTTGAGAGACTGTGGCTTTGCACTCCCCAGGACCAAGCAGTGGGCAGTGAACCCACTTGAGTGACTTAAGAGACTGTGGCTTTGCACTCCCCAGGACCAAGCAGTGGGCACTAAACCCACTTGAGTGACTTGAGAGACTGTGGCATTGCACTCCCCAGGATCAGGCAGTGGGCATGGATGCCCCTCGAGGAACAGTGGCGTTGTCCCATCATCCGGCTGAGGTGCCCCCCCTTTCCCCTTGAGGTGCCTGTTTTTTTTTACCTGATGCCCCAGCAGTGTTCTCTCCGTTTTGAGGCAGGTGTCATGTGTGGACTTCACCAATGCTTTTTGGGACCACTGGTCCACGGACATTTAATGGGACAGTGTACGGACTGGTGTACTTGCTGTAAATATTTGTATATACAGTACTGATGATTTATCTTGGGCTATCTGATTGTTCGATTATTACACCCGTTAAACTCATTTCATTTGGTCCTTGCGTTCTTCCAGGGGATGACGGGGTGTATCTGTGATGTTATTGGATGCGTGTGTGTGTATGCTGTTGTGGGTGGGGGTGGGTGTGTTGCGTGTTGCGTCTGAGTGTCCCTCTCTTTTTCCTCCCCCCTCCCCTGTGTACTAGGTGCAATACTCACCATTGTCGTCACCGCCGTCTTTGATGTTTCTGGTAGATGAGGAGGTAAACCAACATGGGCAGGACCTGTAACTCGGGCTCCATGGCGTTGTGGTTCCTTGTTGGGTGTCAAGAGGTGAGTGGTTTCCCTTCTGTGTACTGTTTCCGCTGTGCTTTTGATGGCGTTGGTACCACCCCGGAAAAGCTGGCGGATTGGTGTCTTGTAATAGTGTGAGCGGTACTTTGTCTTCCGCCTGTCGGCGGTTACCGCCATGGTGTTTGTTTCTACCGCCATGGCGGTCGGAGTGTTAAAGTGGCTGTCTGTGTTGGCAGTTTCCCCCATGGTCGTGATTCCATTTTTTTTGTTGCTGGCCTGTTGGGGGAATTACCACCGCTTTATCACCGACCACCAGGTTTGTAATGAGAGCCTATGTCTGTAAACAGGCACTTTTATAATGCCTTGAAAAAAATAACAAATGCTAACTGTGATGTTTTCTGTAACATACAGCAAACAGAAAAGTTTAACTCGTATCTTAGACAGATGAAATTAGGCCCTTTTAAAGTGCGCAAGAAATTTTAATTAACTCAGGCTATTTTTAAAAACTGTGCAAGAAAACTAAAATAATAAAATAAATTTCCACACAGGAATTAGGAGTTCATGACTATTATTAAAATTGCATGAGGGGAGGTCTTTTAGATTTTTTTGGCACAAGAGCTGTCTTGTATGACCTCATTGATCACAAAAATGAAAAGCAGTAACTTCTTATGTAACGCATGAAACATTGACTTATGGTTCAGCTCTGAAAATAGTCTCTTTTTAAAAGCTATCTTGGATGATCTTTTTGCTCACAAAAATGAAAAAAAAACGTTTTTCTTAACACATAAATCACTGAGTCAACTATCAGCTCTAAACATTGCCTTCTTTAAATGCTGTCTTGGATGACCTTATTGCTCACAAAAAAAAAAAAAACTTTTTTCTTCACACATTAAATACTGACTTAAGGGCCAGCCCTACAAATGGTCTCTTCTTAAATACTGTCTTGGATTACCTTATTGCTCAAAATGATGAAAAATAGCTGTAACCATTTAAGACAGAAAACGATGGCACAAGGTTCAGAACAAAACAAACAGGAAACCTGCTTCACCTTTCTGTTTAGATAAACACAGGAAATACTGACTTTGGGCATGAAAAAAGGACTAATGAAAACAGGTGGAAAAATGAAAACTACTTCTACTTGCTCTTTGGACGAGCACAAAAGAAAGCACTTTCAACATTTGAGTGACCTCAATGTTATTTCAAGATAAGACCCTTCTTGAGCTTGTGTGTTATCTTATGATGAGATGTGACATGAGGAGGCCCTCCTCAAAACTGTATATAAGCTCCAAACGTTTTTTAAAATTATACTACTGATGAGAAGATAGTCGTGCAAAGCAGTGGGTGAAGACGCTGAACTCCAAAAGTAACTCCACCACAAATAGTCAAGAGGTAACTAAAAGATTATATTAAACATTATAAACAATGTGTTGTAACCGTGATTTTTTTTATAATATGTATAGTATTATGCATTGTTTACAAGTATTCTATTCAATTATTGATGTCACTTGGTGATGAACGTTACTCCTGTATACGAGGTTAGTTGATGATTGTTTCATTAGTGAACTGTGTGCATTAATGTATTTGTGGTATGACAAACTGTCCTATGAGTAGCTATACACCTCCTGTATTTCAGTGACGCATCATGTTGCATAATGTAGCATTTCAGTAAATGGAAAAAATGCTGTAGTTTTGCTTGTGAACTTTATCAGAAATGTTAATGTGGATTTTAAATAATATATAAATGCCAAGATATCCTAGATGTAAAGTATCTCTGGGTTTTTTCTTTCAGGCTGTGGAAAACAGAGTCACTACAGTTTGTTTTGTTTTAGATGGTGCAATTTGTTTTATTTAATGTGTCACACAGGCTTGCCCTTGTGTACATTATAATTATGGATGCAAATACTGCCAGTTTTTACAACTGTAGTGAACAAAATGCATCATGATTTCATTTGAAAACCTGCAGGGTCTGACGGCCCATATCAAAACGTCTGCTTTCAAATGCTAAGTTTTAAAACAATGTTGGTCAACAGATAACAACCTTCTGGATTTTTAAAGTGTCTTCCTGGGTTGTGCTTCATAATTATCTGTTAGTGAGAGGTGAGATAGTGAGGAGTAGCTTTACAGGTATTACAACAAAACCTTTTAGGGTTATAGAATGTTATACTGTTCTAGTATGGTACCACCATCACAACCTTTGTATATAAACACATTTTTTATGCTGTTTTACTATGTGTTTTACAGTTAGGTGTCCAAATGAGTTCATAGTGCCAGATGTGACTGTGGGTTATATGAAGTCCGGAGGGGCTGGTAGACAGTCAGAAGTCTATTACAATTTTAAAGTATTTCAAAGGCAGTTTCCGCCAACCTGTCAAAGTATATTGAAAAACAAGTTCTAAGACTTTGCACACAGGTATTCCATTTATGCGGCTGTGGCACTCTAAATGAAGCACTTTGGAAACAAATGCAGAGTTTAAAGGGCCAGCTACACTGCAGGTCAGAGGTGTCCAAACTCAGTGCCACTCCAATTATACTATTAGAAAAAGGTCTAGTATGAAATCCCAGTGTGACGTTTACAACATATTATTAATAATTTGGTTTGTTAATTTTTTTTTCAATCTTATGCCCAGTCTCGAGCCCAATCTCATGCCCAGGTGATACTATTCATGATGTTGATTTGTTTAATATTCTAGACCAATCTGAAACTTGCAATACTATTAAAGAGTTGACCCCCACAATAAAACTACATATTGCTAAGGTATCCCTTCCCTTTTTTGCTTAGGTTGTAATTGTGTATATATATATATATATATATATATATATATATATGTAAAAAAATATATATATATTATACACGCACACACATACACACACATATATATATAACATTGACAAAAACACAAAAAATTATGACAAAGATTGTGAGGTTTCTGTTGTAAGTAAACAGAAAACTGAACAGACATAAACAGGGGGACCAACAAAAATTCAATATACAACACAAAACTATAAAACAGATGTGCTTCAGGTGTGTGTAGGCAGGGTATCATGGCTGAGAGCCCTAGGGTTGTAGGTTCAGGAATAAGAGCAGAATACATCAGCTGTGCTACACATATTCCTTCGACAGCATTTCCTCAGACTTCTGACTATAAAGATTATGAATTCACTATTGCTCTTGCCAAGGAATCACCTACATGCAAATAGGCTAACTCCCCCATTTCAGCAGCCAATTATAAAGGTAATCTTTCTACAAGTTTAACAATACAATTATTGATAATTGGGGATTTCAAAAGGATTATTTCTGAGACCAAAAATATACAACCAACTTTCCTTACAGTAGTACCTGAGTCCCTAGATTGTTCTCCACATTTAGCATTTGATGACACTGTATTAAATAGATCAGTTCTCTCTGATGGTGCAGCCAATATTCGTGCTATCTTTTGTCATAGTCACTCTAGCCAGGAAGACACCCTTTTGCAATTTGAAAAAGAGTTAGCTGCAAGCTTTAAAGAGATTTCAAAACGGCTGTCAAAAGTAAAAAACAATGTTCACAGAAAATCTTCAAAATTAAAAAAGCAGAATGATGCTAAAAATACAATACTTTAAGAAAAAAAACAATTGTCTGGTTAAAAAAAAACATGCTACTCAAATAAGGTACAGAATGCAATTTATAAAGCCCACTTTTTACTACAAAAGAAAGTAAAAGGAGCTATAATCATTTTTGGAAGTGTCCTAAAACTATCAAAGGTTCAGTCCACACACTTTAAATTAAAACTAATTGGCAAAGAGTCTATAGAATTCTAGGAACTCGTGCCTAACAGTCTCATAAAAGCAAGCATTCACTAGCATTCAAAACAAAGGGGATGAGGTATGGCAAAACAATTGCTCTAGCCAATGAAAAACCTTGCAGGCATAGTGAAGGGCACCACCTCAAAGAGCTATTCTGCTCAAGAGACAAACCATACCGGTTTGATGTCAAACTCTAAAAAGAGTTGGGGTAACAAAAGCAGAAGTAGACTGCTTCTTCCAAAAAACTGAAGCGTTTACTCCAAGAATTAAACAAAATCTAAAATTACTGTGACCAAGTACATAAAAAAGACTGCCCATCAGGAACAAGTTGAGCCTTCCTTAAGCAATCCTCTAATGAGTCCTGTATCACCTTCTGACTCTCAATCCACTGTTTTGGGGACCACATTTTTAGAGAGTATAAGAAAGTACCAGAGGAATATACAGAGATATCATGCTACAGAGTTCTACAAACAATTTTGATTGAATAAGATCTACAGATCAAGTGTTTGTAGTTATTTATCAGACAATACAAGTTCTTATAGAATGCCTGGTACAAGATGCAAGCCCAAATATTTTTTTTTTCCTGCTCAGTTTCATTGGACAAGGTCTTGACAGTCATTTATTTACAAGACATTCAGCACAAGATGTATTTGAAGCTGTTAATTTTTTTGAAAATATTGACACCCTTTTACAGAGTAAAGCAGAACTCACAGACCTCGGTATCTTCAGAATGGTGTCTTCTTCAAGGACAAGAAGGTGGTGTGTCTTCACCTTTAAATACTACAAGGTACAGTAAAATAATTGAGAAAAAATATTGGTTACTAAATTTTAGCCATGGTAACAATAACACCAGTGAGTATTATAGGGCTTTTTTGCAGATAGTAGCACAGCAGATGCTCTTATTTTATCTAGGGTGTTACAAACCCATGCTGACCTTGAAATAACCCACAATTGCCTGGTACAATTTGGGGAATTGGCTTGTTTGAAAATTACTTTGATGTGACTATCAAAGTTCTCTACTACAATGGATCAAGGAAGTACGTCACATCTGTTGATTAGGAGTTTGGGGGATGGGTTACTCTGTCACAAATGTGATGAAAATCCTGTCTGCCCATTATGATGTCCATTGGATTTTATGGAAATATAATGTGGCTGACGGGATATCCGTCACGTTTGTGATGGAGTAACTCTAACCGCCAAACTCTAAATCATGCCCCAAGACTGTGTGTGTTCTACATGGAAGCATTTCTATGGCATATTAAACTTAAGAGGTTTTCTTTTGACCATAAATGTAAGTCTCATTATCATTGTGAAATGCACTGTAAAATTTGTCAGTCTGGTGACTGTACACCAGACCACAGTTATAAAGTGAAATATCTACAATGTAATGTATTCTATCGCTCAAAAAAGTGCTTAATAAAACAGAAACAGTTTGCAGCTTCCAAGCAGTGGCCTGATACAATGGACTCCCAAAGTAGATTGTTTTCAATCTGTGTGATACATTAACATCAGGCATGAGGAACTAAGGGGCATATTTATACATTCTTAGCACTGAACTAGCGTCAATTTTTACGCTAATCACGCGCAAACTTAACTCCATATTTGTATTTTGACGCTAGAACCGTCTAGTGTCAAAATATTTGAATTAAAGTCATTTTTTGGATGAGTGAGACCACCTTACATCAATGAGATGAAAGGTAGCATTCCTGTCCAAAAAATTACTCAAATCCCCTAGCGCCTTAATTATCCTCCTGTGCAAAAATGGTGCAAGGGAGGGAGGCGGGCTTAAATAATGGCCCTAAGTCTTCTTAGCGCCATTTTATTAACGCCTGGGTCACGGCAGGTGTTAGGGGACCTGTGGACCCATTTCCATGGTCAAACACCATGGAAAGAGACACCATGGAAATAGACCACAGATGCCCACCCCGAGCCCCAGGAACACCCCTACCCACACCAGAGGGACACCAGAGGATGGGGGACCCTATTCCAGGCAAGCAGAGGTAAGTATTTTTTTAAACAATTTAAAGTGCCATCAGGGGCCCTGAAATGGGCACCCTACATCGCACTGGGTGCAGTGGTCATGGCAAGGGGACCCTTGTCCCCTGTGCTGGCCATTGGGGTGGTGAGCATGACTCCTGTCGTTTATAAGACAGGAGTCATGTGGTATAGATGGTTTTGCACCAGGAAATGACGCTAGGCTGGTTAAAGGCATTTTTTTTACCTCTAACCAGCCTAGTGTCATTTTTTGGTGCAAAACCCCTTTCCCCCATACCGCCACCCCCACCTGGCTAACGTAATTTTCCCAGACGTTAGCTCACCCAATGCACCAGCTTGCAGGATTCCATAAATTTGGCTCCGGATGGCTCCTTGGAATGACGCAAGCAGGTGTTGTACTTTCTGACGCAAAACTGTGTTTGCTCAGTTTTGCGTCAAAAATTATAAATATGGGCCTCTGTGTTTATGCAGTAACATGTGTGTCTAATGTCCCTACTTAAATAAAAACAGAAATATATATCATAGTTGATATCACATGTGCACAGCAACATAAAGTGTACCACCCCAATTATATCTTTGTATACCTTTTAACTTCCAATTAAAAATGAGAATTTGCAGGCTCATCCTGCGTGAATGATATTCTTAATATGTCCTTACAAAATAAATGTATGGGTTATATATTTCTAGCCGTTAACTCAAAAGCTTCTGACATGTTCTTCATTCTATGCCAGGAAATTACTGAAAAAAATAGAGGAGAAAGTTATCATTCAAGGCTACACATTGATGCTGCTCCTGGTGGTGCCACTGAAATAACATTCATTGATTCCTTTGATTTCTTACCCATGAAGCTCAGCAAATTAACAAACTCCTTTGGTTCTCTGGGTTCTAAAAGTCATTTTTCACATTTTTAACACTTCAGCAAACAATAATTATAAGGGGCAATTCCTTTGACTCAGTACTATGGGATAGACTTTATGATGCCAGATGAGAAAGAATCCTGATTAAAATGGTACACATAAGGCATTTGATTTTCAGGCAGAGTTGAAGGCATACTGTCAAGAAGATATAGCTATCCTAAGTAAGGCTTTTAATCTCTTTTGAGACAGTATCAAGACTGTTTTGATGAAAAACAAGAAACGTTTTTAGCAAGTAACCATAACTCGTGCCCTTTCCATACACAGTTTTCTCCTCAATAATTGTATTGCAAACAATATCAAAGATTTCATTAGTGATGTAATATGTGGGTTAGTTAGCAGTGCAGGGCGAGGGGTGAGCTATAGTTACCTTTTGGCACAAGTTATAGTTACTTGAAATAAATCTAACCAAAGCAGCTGAATTTCTATGGTTTTGTGTGTAGAAAATCTGAACCTAAATGTAACATCACTGTAACCTTTTGTTTAGTATATATAATGGGTGGCCTATATCGAATCTTCGGAAAATGTTCACAAAAACAGTGCCTTCTAGGGCCTTGATGTGTATGGAAAGTTCTTGGGTGATCAGTCAAAAAACATTCTGTGGTTTTGTGCATGTTTTTTAAGAGGATTTCTGAGGTTTTCCTTTTTTATTTTATTTCCTAACTATAACATCCCTGTAACCTTTGTTTTTTCAGTGAATTTCTATGTCTTTTTTTATCCAATGAGGGGGCTGACTGCAGGGCCTGCACTGTGCCCAGGCCTTGCAGCTAACCCCCCTGTGTGCACCCAACCCTGTCTGTGAATCCAACCACACGCCATGCATAGCCTTTGAGGGAAAAGCAAGGAGAAAGCACACAAAAAAGGGGTGTTATCCATGCCTACTGCTTGCTTTTAACTCATTCTCTCTGCTTTCTCCTTGCATTCAGACCCATTTTGTGTGTGCCTACTGTTTGCAGTTCCCTCATTCTCACTGATTTCTTCTTGCTCTCAGGCACACTTTGTGCATGCCTGCTGCTTTCCCTTCCCTCGTTCTCCCTGCCTCCTCCTTGCTCTCGGGCATTTTGTGCCAGCCGGCTGCTTTCCTTTCTCTCATTCTCACTGCCTTCTCCTTGTTCTCAGCCCTCTTTTGTGCAGTCTGCTGCTTGCCTTTCCCTCCTTCTCACTGCTTTCTCCTTGCTCTCAGCTAATGTTTGGGTGTGTCTACTGCTTGCCTTTCCTATTTTCTCACTGCTTTCTTGTTGCTCTTAATCCTGTTTTGTGCATGCTTGCTTCTTCCTTTTTCCTTCTTCATACTGCTTTCTCCCTGCCCTCATTCCCATTAAGTGTGAGACAGCAGCTTGCCTTTCCCTCCTTCTCACTGCTTTCTACTTGCTCCCAGCTTTGTTTTGTGAGTGCCTGCTGCTTGCCTTTCTCTAGTTCTCACTGCTTTCTCCTTGTTCTCAGCCCTGTTTTGTGTGTTCCTGCTGCTTGCCTATCCCTCATTGTCACAGCTTTCGACTTGTTCTCAGTCCCATTTTGTGTGTGTCTGCTGCTTGCTTTTCTCACATTCTCACTTTGCTCTCCTTGTTCTCAGCCCTGTTTTGTGTGTGTCTGCTGCGTACCTTTCCCTCCTTCACACTGCTTTCTCCTCGCTCTCAACCCATTTTGTGCACGACTGCAGCTCACCTTTTTCTCATCCTTATTGCTTTCTGTCTTGTGTCAGTGCCTACGGGTTGCCTTTCATTTGCTCCACATTCTTTCTCCTTGCTCACAGCCTGATTTTGTGCATGCCTATTGCTTGGCGTTCCCTGATTCTCACAGCTTTCTACTTGCTGTCAGCCCCGTTTTATGCATTTCTACTGCTTGCCTTTCCCTCATTCTCACTGCTTTTTGCTTTTTCTCAGCCCTATATTGTGCATGCCTGCTCCTTGACTTTCCCTCCTTCTCAGTGCTTCCTTCTTGCTATCGGACCCATTTTGTAGTGCCTGTTGCTTACCTTTCTCTCATTCTCACTGCTTTCTTTGTCCCCCCCCTTTTCTGGGGTTCCTGTTCCTTTACTGTCTTTCCTTCGGAATGCTTTTTCCTTGCTCTCAAACCCATTTTGTGCATACCTGCTGTTTGCCACTCCCCCCTTCTCTTTGCTTTCTCCTTACTCTCAGACACATTTTGTGCATGCTTGCTGCTTTCCTTTCTGTTCTTCCCACTTCTTTCTCCTCATACTCATCCCTGTTTTGTGCATGCCTGCTTCCAGCCTTTACCTCCTCCTCACTGCTTTCAACCTGCTTTCAGGCACCTTTTGTGAGTGCCTGTTGCCTGCCTTTCTCGCCCTCTCACTGCTTTCTCCCTACTCTCTGTCCTGTTTTGCATGCCTGCTGCTTACCTTCCCTCCTTCTCACTGCCTTCTCCTTGATCTTTGACCTGTTTTGTGCATGCCTGGTGCTTTCCTTTCCTTCATTCTCATTGCTTCAACCTCCTCTCAGCCTGGTTTTGTGCATCCTTGCTGCTTGACTTTCCCTCATGCAAATTCTTTCTCCCTTCTCTTAGCCCCATTTTGTGCATGCCTGCTGCTTGCCTTTCCCTCATTCTCACAGCTTTCCAATTTGCTATCAGCCCTATTTTGTGTGTTCCTGTTGCTTGCCTTTCTCTTGTTAAACCAGCTTTCTCCTCGCTCTCGGCCCCGTTTTGTGCATGCCTGCTACTTGTCTTTCCCTCCTTCTCACTTCTTTCTCCTTGCTCTCAGCCACGTTCTGTGCATTCCTCCTTCCAGCCTTGCCCTCCTTCTCACAGCTTTTGCCTTTCTCACCACCACATTTTGAGTGTGCCTGTTTCTTCCATTTACCTTCTTCTTACAGCTTTCTCCTAGCTCTGAGCCCCATTTTGTGCATGCCTCCTGCTTGCCTTTTTGTTGCTCTCACTGCGTACTTCTTGCTGACAGCCCAGGTTTTGTGAGTGCCTGCTCCCTGACTTCTCCTCCTTCTCACCGCTTTCTCCTTGCCCTCATCTTCATTTTGTGGTGCCTGTTGCCTGACAGTCTCTCCTTCTTACTGTTTTCTCTTTGCTTCACCCTTCACCTGTTTTTTTGGGTGCCTGCTCATTAACTTTCTCTCCTTCACAATGCTTTCTCCTTGCTCTCAACCCTGTTTTGTGAATACCTGCTGCTTGCCAGTTTGTTCCTTGGTTAATCCACCCCCCATTTTTTGGGTTCCTGCTCCTTGACATTTGCTTCTTACTGCCCTCTCCTTGCATTTAGCCCTGTTTTGTGCATATCTGCTGCTTGCCTTTCCCTAGTTCTCATTGCTTTTCCTTTGCTCTCAGCTCCATTTTGTGCATGACTGCTGATTTCCTTTTCCTCGTTCTCATTGCTTTCTCCTTGCATTCAGCCAGATTTTGTCCATGCCTGCTGCTTCTCTTCCCCTCCTTCTCCCTGCTTCACCCTTGCTCTCAATCCCATTTTGTGCATATCTGATGCTTGCTTTACCCTCGTTCTCACTGCTTTTTTCCTAACTCTCAACCCTGTTTTGTACATGGCTGCTGCTTGCCTTTTCCTTGTTCTCATGCCTTTCTCCTTGCCCCCCCCGTTTTTTGGGTGCCTGCTCCTTGCATTTCTGTTCTCACTGCTTTCTCCTTGCTCTCACCCCCATTTTGTGCATGTCGGTCACTTGACATTCGTTCCTTGTCTCTTCTTAGTTCTTGCTCTCAGCTCCATTTTGTGAATGCCTGCTTCTTTTCTTTCCCATCTTCTCACTGCTTTCTCCTTTCTCTGAGCCATGTTTTGTGCATTCCTGCATCTTGCATTGCTCTCATTATCACAGTTTTCTCCTTCCCCTCTGCCACATTTTGTGCATGCCTGCTGTTCCCCTTCCGTCTTTCTTATTGCTTTCCCCTTGCGCTCATCCCATTTTTTGTGTCTAATTTGCTTGCTTTCCCTCCTTCTCACTGCTGCCTCCTTGCTCTCAGCCCTGTTTTGTGCGTACCTGATCCTTTCCTTTCCCTTGTCCTCACTGCTTATTCCTTGCTATCAGCCCCGTTTTGTATATGCCTGCTCCTTGACTTTCCCTCATTCTCACTGAGTTCTTCTTGCTCTTAGCCCTATTTTGTGGTGCATGTTGTTTTCCTTCTCTCATTCTCACTACTTTGTCCTTGCTTCACCTCCACCCCTGTTTTTTGGATGACTGCTTAATGACTGTCTCTCCTTCTCACTGCTTTCTCCTTGATCTAAGCCCTGCTTTGTACATGCCTGCTGCATGCCAGATTCTCCTTGTCACTGCTTTCTCCTTGATCTCAGTCTCATTTTGCGCATGCCGGCTGGTTCCCTTTCCCTCCTTCTCATTGCCTTCTCCTTGCTCTCAACACTATTGTGTGCATTACTGCTTCTTAACTTTCCTCCTTCCCACTGCTTTCTTCTTGCTGAAAACCAAGTTATGTGTGTGCCTTCTTGTTGCCATTCCCTCATTATCACTGCTTTCTCCTTGCTCTCAGAACCATTTCTGTGTATTCCTGCTCCTCGATTTTCCCTTCTGCTCCATGGTTTTGCCTTCCCCGCAGCCCCATTCCGTGCTGACTGCTGCCTGCTGTCCTCTCCTTCTGACTACTTTCTTCTTGCTTTTAGACACATTTTGTGTATGCCTGCTGCTTGCCTTTCCCTCATTCTCATTGCTTTCTCTTTTCTCTCAGCTCCTTTTTGCGCCTACCTGCTGTTTGCCTTTCCCTCATTTTCACTGTTTTTTCCTTCCTCTCAACCTCATTTTGTGCATGCCTGCGGCTTGCCTGTTCCTCGTTCTCATTGCTTTCTCCTTGCATTCAGTCCCATTTTGTATATGCCGGCTGCCTGTCTTCCCCTCCTTCTCACTGATTTATTATTTCTCTCAGCAACGTTTTGTGCTTTCCTGCATCTTGCCTTGCTCTCCTTCTCACAGCTTTCTCCTTTCCCGCTGCCACATTTTGTGCGTACCTGCTGCTTCAACTTCCCTCCTTCTCACTTCTTTCCCCTTGCTCTCATCCCGTTTTCTGTGTCACTGTTACTTGCCTGCCATCCTCATTTTGTGTGTGCCTATTCATTGACTTCCCTCATTCTCACAGCTTTTTTCTGGCTCTCAGCCCCATTTTGTGGTGCCTGTTGCTTGCCTCCTCTCATTCTCACTCCTTTTTTCTTGCTTCACCCCTCGTTTTTTTGGGTGCCTGCTCATTGACTTTCTCTCCTTCTCACTGCTTTGCTGCGTGCCAATTTCTCCTCATCACTACTTCCTCCGTGCTCTGAGCACCATTTTGAGCATGCCTGCTGCTAGCATTTCCCTCCTTCTCACGGCTTTTCTTTGCTCCAAGTCCCTTTTTGTGCGTGCATGCTGCTTCCTTTTCCCTTCTTCTCACTGCATTCTCCTTGCTCTTAACACCACTGTGTGCATGACTGCTTCTTGAGTTTTCTTCCTTCTCACTGCTTTCTTCTTGTTTAAAACCTCGTTCTGTGTGTGTCTTCTGCTTTCCTTGCCCTTGTTTTCACAGGTCTCTCCTTGCTTTCAGTCCTGCTGTGTGCATTTCTGCTGCTTGCCTAAACTCATTCTCATGGCTTTCTATTTGCTCTCAGCCCTATTTTGTGCGTACCTTCTGCTTGCCATTCCTTCTCCTTGCTCCCAGGCCCATTGTTGTGTGTACCTGCTCCTTGATTTTCCCTTTTGCTGAATGGTTTTGCCTTCCCCTCACCCCCACTTTGTGCTGACTGCTGCTTGCTGTATTCTCTGTCTCAAGGTTAACTCCATGCTCTCAGCCCCATTTTGTGCATGCCTGTTGCTTGATTTTCAGCCTTCTCGCTGCTTTCTCCTTGCTTCCAGCCCAGTTTTATCAGTGCCTGCTGTTTGCCTTTCCCTTGTTCCTCCTGCATTCTCCTTGCATTCTGTCCCATTTCGTACATGGCAGCTCCTTGCCTTTCATTCATTCTCACTGTTTTTTCTCATGCTCTCAGCCCTGTTTTGTGTGTGCCTGCTGCTTGCCCTTCATTCATTCTCACTGCTTTATCCTTACTCTCAGTCATATTTTGTGTTTTCCTGCTTCTTCCCTTTTCCTCATTTTCATGGCTTTCTATTTGACCTCAGCCCCGTTTTGAGCATGCCTGCTGCTTGTCTTTCCCTTGTTCCGACAGCTTTCTCTTTGCTTTCAGCCCTATTTAGTTTGTGCCTGCTGCTTGCCTTTTCCCCTTTTCACTGCGTTCTGCTTACTCTCAGCCCCATTTTGTACATGCCTGCTGTTTGCATTTACCTCATTCTCACTGCTTTCACCTTGCTCACAGCCCTGTTTTGTGCATCCTTACTGCTTGTTTTCACCTCATTTTAAATGCTTTCACCTTACTAGCAGCACCATTATGTGCATGCCTGTTGCTTCCCTTATCCTCATTCTCACTTCTTTCACCTTGCTCTCAGCTGCAATTTTGTGCATGCCTGCTGCTTGGATTTCCCTTATCTCACAGCTTTCTACTTTCTCTCAGTTCTGTTTTGTGCATTCCTACTGCTTGCCTTTCCCTTATTCTCACAGCTTTTCACTTGCTCTCAGCCCAATTTTATGCATTCCTACTGCTTGCTTTTCCCTCATTCTCACTGCATTTTCCTCACTCTCAGCCCTGTTTTCTGCTTGCATGCTCCTTGACTCCCCCCTTCTCACTGCGTTCTGCTTGCTTGCAGCCATGTTTTATCTGTGCTTGCTACTTGCCTTTCCCTCATTCTCACAACTTTCAACTTTCTCTTAGCCCCGTTTTGTATATCCTTGCTGTTTTTCTTTACCAAGTTTTTACTGCTTTCACCTTGCTTTCAGCGCCATCTGCTTGCCTTAAACTTGTTCTCACTTCTTTCTCCTTGCTCTTAGCCACTTTTGGGCATGCCTACTGCTTGGCTTTCCCTTATTCACACTGCTTTATCCTTGCTCTCAGCCCTGTTTTGTGCATGCCTGTTCTTTGACTGTCCCTCCTTCTCACTGCTGTCTTCTTCATCTCAGCCCTGTTATGTGGTAACTGTTACTTGCCTTCCTCTTATTCTCACTGCTTTTTCCATGCTTCCCATCCTATTTTTGAGTGCCTGCTGTTTGACATTTTCTTCTCAGTGCATTCTTCTTGCTCTCATTCCCATTTTGTATATGCCTGCTGCTTACCATTCCTTCCTTTTTCGCTGCTTTTTCCTTTCTCTGCCACATTTTGTGCATGCCTGCTGGTTGTCTTTACCACCTGCTGACTGCTTTGCCCATGCTCTCATCCTGTTTTTTGCATCCTTGCTGCTTGCCTTTCCATCGTTCTCACTGTTTTCTCCTTGCTCTCGGTCCCGTTTTGTACTGTTGCTTGTCATTCCCTTCTTCTGTCTGCTTCCTCTATGCTCTCCACCACATTTTCTGCATTCCTGCTGCTTCCCATTCCCTCGTTCTCACTCTCAACCCCTTTTTGTGCTTTCCTGCTGCTTGCCTTCTCCTCATTTTCATGGCTTTCTACTTGCTGTCAGCCCTATTTTGTGCGCATCAGCTGCTTGTCATTCCGTCATTCTCACTGCTTTCTACTTGCTCTCAAACCCGATTTGTGCATGCTTGCTGCTTGGCTTTGCCTCATTCTCACAGCTTTCAACTTGTGCTCACCCATGTTTTATGCATTCCTACTGCTTGCTTTTCTCTTGTTCTCACTGCTTTTTCATTGCTCTCAGCCCCATTTTGTGCATGCCTGATGCTTGCCTTACCCTCCTTCTCACTAATTTCTCCTTGCTCTCAACCCGGCTTTGTGCTTTCCTGCTTTGTGCTTTTCCCTCCTTCTCACTGCTTTCTGCTTGCCCTCAGCCCCCTCTTGTGAGTGCCTGGACCCTGCCTTTCCCACCTCCTCACTTCTTTCTCTCTGGTCTCAGCCTTGTTTTGCTCATGCCTGCTGCTTCCCTTTAACTCTTTCACACTGCTTTCTCTTTGCAGTCAGCTCCTTTTAGTGTGTCTTTCTGCTGCTTGAATTTCCCTTGTTCTCACTGCTTTTTCATTGCTCTCAGCCCCATTTAGTGCATGCTTGCTACTTGCCATTTCCTCATTCTCACTGCTTTCTCCTTGCTCTCAGGACTAGTTTTGTGTGTGCCTGCTGCTTGCCTTTTTCCTCAATCTCACTGCTTTCTCCTTGCCTCCCCCCATTTTTGGTGCCTGGGAGCTCCTTGACTTTTTCATCTCACTGCTTTCTTCTTGCTCTCAGTCTTGTTTTGTGCTTGCCTGCTGCTTAGCATTCCCTCCTTCAGTCTACTTTCTCCTTGCTCTCTGCCACATTTTGTGCATACCTACTGCTTCCCTCTCCTTTCTTTTCACTGCTTTCTCCTTGCTCTCAACCCCATTGTGTGCATGACTGCTTCTTGAATTTTTCTCCTTCTCATTGTTTTCTTCTTGCTCACAACCCCATTTTGTGGAGGTCTGCTGCTTGCCTTTCCCTTGTTCTCACTGGTTTCTCCATGCTCTCAGCCACATTTTGTGCATACCTGCTACTTCCCATTCCCTCCTTCTCAATGATTTCTCCTTGCACTCAACCCCATTGTATGCATGACTGCTTCTTGAATTTCCCTCCTTCTCACTGCTTTCTTCTTGCTCACAATCTCATTTTGCGTGTGCTTCCTGCTTGCATTTCCCTCATTCTCACTGCCTTCTACATGCTCTCAGACCCATTTTGTGCATTCCTTCTGCTTGCCATTCTCTCATTCTCACTGCTTTCTCCTTGCTCTCAACCACATTCTTGTGTATCCTTGCTCCACGATTTTCCCTTCTGCTCAATGGTTTCGCCTAGCCCTTAGCCCCATTTTGTGTTGACTGCTGCTTGCCGTACCATCCTTCTCTATGCTTATTCCTTACTTTCAGCCCTGTTTTGTGCATGCCTGTTGCTTGCCTTTCCCTTGTTTCCACTGATTTTTCCTTCCTCTCAGCCCCGTTTTATACATGCCAGCTGCTTGGCTTTCCTTAGTTCTCACAGCTATTTCCTTGCTCTCATCCGTATTGTGCATGCCTGCTGCTTGCCTTTTCCTCATTCTCATTGCTTTCTCCTTGCTTTCAGACCAGTTTTGAGAGTACCTGCTGCTTGCCTTTAATTTGTCCTCACTGCTTTCTCCTTACTCTCAGCCATGTTTTGTCTATGACTGCTGCTTGTCTGACCCTCATTCTCACAGCTTTCAACTTGATATCTGCCCCATTTTTTGTGTGCCTTCTGCTTGCCTTTCCCTCTTTCTCACTGCTTTCTCCCTTTTCTTAGCCATGGTTTAAACTTGCTTTCTGCTTTCCTTTCCCTTGTTCTCACCACTTACTCTTTCATCTCATCCCTGATTTGTGCTTGTCTGCTGGTTGCCTTTCCCTTATTCTCACTGCTTTCATCTTGCTATCAGCACTGTTTTGTGTGTGCCTGCTGCTTGCCTTACCCTCGTTCTAACTTCTCTCGTCTCGCACCCAGCCTTGATTTGTGCATTCCTGCTGCTTGCCTTTCGCTCTTTATCACTGCTTTCTCCTTGGTCTAAGTCATGTTTTGTGCACGCCTGCTCCTTCACTTTCCCTCCATCTTACTGCTTTCTTCTTGCTCTCAGCCCCGTTTTGTGGTGCTTGTTGCTTGCCTTTCTCTCATTTTCACTGCTTTCTCCTTGCGCTCAGCCCCATGTTCTGCATGCTCCTGCTTGCTTTTCCCTCCTTCTCGCTTCTTTCTCCTTGCTCTCAACCCCATTATGTGCATTCCTGCTCCTGCCTTTCCTTCCTTCTCAATGCTTTCTGCATTCTCTCAGCCCCCTTTTGTGAGTGCCTGCTGCCTGCCTTTCCTACCTTCTAGCTTCTTTTTCCTTTTTCTCAGTCCTGTTTTGCTCATGCCTGCTGCTTCCCCTAACCTTCTTCAAACTGTTTTCTCCTTGCTGTCATTTTGTGCATGCCTGCTGCTTGTCTTTCTCTTCTCCTCACATCTTTCTTCTTGCTCTTAGCCCCATTTTCTGCATGCCTGCTGCTTCCCTTTCCCTTGTTCTCACTGCTTTCTCTTTGCTCTCAGCCCCGTTTGTGCATCTTTGCTGCTTACCTTTTCCTCATTGTTACTGTGTTCACCTTGCTATCAGCCCCGTTTTGGGTGTTCCTGCTGCTTGCCTTTCTCATTGCTTTCTCCTTGCTCTTGGCCCTGTTTTGTGTGTTCCTGCTGCATGCCTTTCCATCATTCTCATGGCTTTACATTTGCTCTGAACCCCACCTTGTGTATGTCTGCTGCTTGCCTTCCCCTTGTTTTCACTGCTTTCTCTTTGCTATCAGCCCTGTTTTGTGTGTGCCTGCTCCTTGCCTTTCCCTCCATGTCACTGCTGTCTTCTTGCCCTGAGCCCCACGTTGTGGTAACTGTTGCTTGCCTTTCTCTCGTTCTCACTGCTTTCTCCTTGTTCCCTCCCCCTGTTATTTGTGTGCCTGCTTCTTGACATTTTCTTCTCATTACCTTCTCCTTGCACTCAGCTCCGTTTTGTGCATGCCTGCTGCTTGCCACTCCCTCCTTATCACTGCTTTCTCCTTGTTCTCAGCCATGTTTGGTGCATTCCTGCTTCTTGCCTTGCCCTCCTTCTCACAGATTGCTCCTTTATCACCACCACATTTTGTGTTTGCCTACTGCTTCTGTTTCACTACTTCTCACTGTTTTCCCCTTGCTCTCATCCCATTCTATGCAACCATGCTGCGTGCCTTTCCCTTCTCACTGCTTTCTCTTTGCTTTCAGCCCTG
The DNA here is from genome assembly GCF_031143425.1 of Pleurodeles waltl. Classification (NCBI taxonomy): domain Eukaryota; kingdom Metazoa; phylum Chordata; class Amphibia; order Caudata; family Salamandridae; genus Pleurodeles; species Pleurodeles waltl. Next base: position 1,428,057,079 of record NC_090446.1, read on the forward strand.
TTTTGTGCATACCTTCTACTTTCCATACCCTCCTTCTCTCTGCTTTCTCCCTGCTCTCATCCCATTGTGTCCATGCCTGCTGCTTATATTCCCCTCATTCACACTGCTTTATCCTTTCTCTCAGCGACATTTTGTGTGTTCCTGCATCTTGCCTTGCTCTCCGTCTCACACCTTTCTCCTTTCCCTCTACCACATTTGCATGCCTGCTGCTTCCCTTTTCCTCCTTCTCTCTGCTTTCACCTTGCTCTCATCCCATTTTCTGTTTCACATTTGCTTTCCTTTCCCTCCTTCTCACTGTTTTGTACTTGCTCTCAGCACCGTTTTGTGCATGCCTGCTCCTTGCCTTTCCCTTGTTCCCACTGCTTTTTCCTTGCTCTCAGCCCCATTTCATTCATGCCTGCTTCTTGCCTTTCCCTCCTTCTCACAGCGTTCTCCTTGCTCTCTGCCACATTTTGTGCATGCCTTCCGCTTCCCTTCCCTTTCTTCTTACTGCTTTCTCCTAGCACTCAAACCCATTGTATGCATGACTGCCTCTTGAATTTTTCTCCTTCGTACTACTTTCTTCTTGTTTACAATCTTGTTTTATGTGTGCCTCCTGCTTGTATTTCCCTCATTCGAACTGCTTTCTATTTGCTCTCATCCCCATTTTTTGCATCCCTTATGCTTGCCATTCCCCCATTCTCACTGCTTTCTCCTTGCACTCAGTCCCATTTTTGTGTGTCCCTGCTCCTTGATATTCCCTCCTGCTCATTGGCTTTGTCTTCCCTTTAGTCCCATTTTATGCTAACTAAAGCTTGCCGTTCACTACTTCTCACTGCTTACTTATTGGTCCCAGTCCTGTTTTGTGCATGCCTGCTGCTTGCCTTTCCCTTGTTCCCACTGTTTTTTCCCTGCGCTCAGCCCCATTTTGTATGTGCCAGCTGCTTGCCTTACTTTCGTTCTCACTGCATTTCTATTGTTCTCAGGCCTATTTTCTGCGTGCCTGCTGCTTGCCTTTCATTCGTTCTCACTGCTTTTCCCTTGCCCTCAGCCATGTTTTGTGTGTGCCTGCTGCTTGCATTTTGCTTGTTCTCACTGCTTTCTACTTGTTCTCAGCCCTGTTTAACGCATGCTGCTGCTGGCCTTTCCGTTGTTCTGACTGCTTTCTCATTCCTTTCAGCTCCATTTTGTGTGTGCCTGCTGCTTGCCTTTCCCTCCTTCTCACTGCGTTCAACCTTCTCTCAGCCCCTTTTTGTACATGCTTGATACTTGCCTTTCCCTCCTTTCCACTGCTTTCTCCTTGTTCTCTGCCCCGTTTTGTGCTTGCCTGCTTCCTTCCTTCCCCTCCTTCTCACTGATTTCTGCTTGCCCTCAGCTCCTTTTTGTGAGAGCCTGCTCCCTGACTTTTCCACCTTCTCACTTCTTTCTCTCTGCTCTCAGTCCTGTTTGACGTATGCCTGCTGCTTCCCTTTAGCTCCTTCTCACTGCTTTCTCCGTGCTCTCAGCTCCTTTTTGTCTGTGCCTGCCACTTTACATTCTCTTGTTTTCGTTGCTTTCTCCTTGCTCTCGGTCGCATTTTGTGTGTTTCTGCTGCTTATCTTCACATTGTTCCCACTGCTTTTTGCTTGTTCTCAGTTCAGTTTTGTGTGCGCTGCTACTTGACTTTCCCTCCTCACTGCTATCTTCATTTTCTCTGTCCCCTTTTGTGGTAACTGTTGCTTGCCTTTCTCTTATTTTAACTTCTTTCTCCTTGATCCCATCCTATTTTTTGGGTGCCTCCTCTTTGACATTTTCTTCTCACTGCTTTCTCCTAGCCGTCATCACCGTTTTGAGAATGCCTGCTGCTTGCCATTCCCTCCTTCTCACTGCTTTATCCTTGACTTTTGTCCCATTTAGTACATTCCTGCTGCTTGTCTTCCCCCTTCTCACTGCTTTATCATTTCTCACAGCCATGATTTGTGCGTTTGTCCTTCTTTATGTGCCCTCCTTTTCACAGCTTTTTCCATTCTCTCTGCCACATTTTGTTCATGCCTGCCGCTTCCCTTTCCCTCCTTCGTACTGCTTTCTCCTTGCTCTCATCCTGTTTTCTGATTCCTTCTTGCTTGCTTTTCTTCTTTTTCACTGCTTTCTCCTTGCTCTTAGACCTGTTTTGTGCATGCTTGTTGCTGACCTTTCCCTTGCTCTCACTTCTTATTCCTTGCTCTCAGCCCCATTTTGTGTGTGCCTGCATTCCCTTCTTCTCACTGCTTTCTTCTTGATCTCAGCCCCATTTTGTGATGCATGTTGCTTGCCTTCTATGGTTCTCACTGCTTCCTCCTTGCTTCAATGCCCCCTCTGTTTTCTTGGGTTCGTGCTCATTGACGGTCTCTCCTCCTCACTGCTTTCTCCTTGCTCTCATCTCTGTTTTTTGCATGCCTGATGCTGGACAGTTTCTCCTTCTCATTGCTTTTTCCTTGCTACCAGCCCCTTTTTTGTGCATGCCTGCTTCTTCCCTTTCCCTCTTTGTCACTGCTTTCTCCTTGCTCCAAGCCCAGTTTTGTTACATGTCTGCTTCTTGCCTTTACCTCCTTCTCATAGCTTTCTCCTTTCTCCCTGTCACATTTTGTTCATTCCTGCTGCTCCCTGATCCCTCCTTCTCACTGCTTTCTCCTCGCTTTCAACTAAGTTATGTATTTGACTGCTTCTTGAATTTTATTCCTTTTTACTGCTTTCTTCTTGCTCACAACCCAGTTTTGAGTGTGCCTGCTGCTTGCCTTTCCTTTGTTCTCATTGGTTTCTTCTTACTCTCAGCCCTGTTTTGTGCAGTCCTTGTGCTTGCCTTTTCTTCTTACTCACAGCTTTCTACTTGCTCTCAGCCCTATTTTTTGGGTGTCCCTGGTCCTTGACTTTCCAATCTGCTCGATGATTTTGCCTTCCCCTCAGCCCACGTTTGTGCTGACTGCTGCTTGCTGTCCCCTCCTTCTCACTGCTTACTGCTTGCTCTCACCCACGTTTTGTGCAAGGCTGCTGCTTGCCTTTTTCTCATTCTCACTGCTTTCTCCTTGCTCCCAGCTAATTTTACCCATGCCTGCTGCTTGCTTTAACTTCGTTCTCACTGCTTTTTCTATGCTCTCAGCCCCATTTAATGCACGCCTGCTGCTTGCCTTTTCTTTCTCTTCTCTGCTTTCTCCTTGCCCCAAGACCAGTTTTGTGTGTGCCTGCTACTTGCCTTTCACTCGTTGTCACTGTTTCCTTGCTGTCAGCAATGTGTTGTTAGTGTCTGCTGCTTGCCCTTCCCTCGTTCTCACTACTTTCTATTTGCTCTCATCCCCGTTAGTGCGTACCTGTTGATTGCCTTTCCATTGTTCTCACAACTTTTCCCTTGCTGTCAGCCCCATTTTCTGAATGCCTCCTGCTTGCCTTTCCCTTGCTCCCACTGCTTTGATCTTGTTCTAAGGCCAGTTTTGTGCACACCTCCTGCTTCTCTTTCACTCTTTCTCATTGCTCTTTGCTCTCAGTTATTTTTTCTGTGTGCCTTCTGCTTGCCTTTCCCTCATTCTGACTGCTTTCTTCTTGCTTTCATCTCCTTTTTGTTGTGTCTACTGCTTCTCTTTCCCTCCTTACCTCTGCTTTATCCTTGCTCTCAGCCATATTTTGTTCCTTCCTTCTTCTTGCCCTGCCCTCCTTCTCACAGTTTTCTCCTTTCTCTCTACCACATTTTGTGCATGACTACTGCTTCCCTTTCCCACCTTCTCACTGTTTTCTCCTTGCTCCATGCCCCATTTTGTGCATGCCTTCTTCTTGCCCAGCCCTTCTTCTTACAGCTTTTTTTTTCTCTCAGACACATTTGGTGCATGCCTGCTCTTCCTCTCCTTCCCACTGCTTTATCATTTCTCACAGCCATGTTTTGTGTGTTAGTCCTTCTGTACGTGCCCTCCTTCTCACAGCTTTCTTCTTTACCTCTGCCACATTTTGTTTGTGCCTTTTGCTCCCCTTTCCCTCCTTCTCACTGCTTTCTCCTTGCTCTCACCTTGTTTTCTGATTCCTTCTTGCTTGCTTTCCTTCTTTTTCATTGCTTTCTCCTTGCTCTTAGACCTGTTTTGTGCATGCTTGTTGCTTATCTTTCCCTTGGTCTCACTTCTTATTACTTGCTGTCAGCCCCATTTTGTGTGTGCCTGCTCTAAGACTTTCTATTCTTCACACTGCTCGCATCTTGCTCTCGGCCCCATTTCGTGGTGCCTGTTGCTTACCTTCTCTCATTCTCACTGCTTTCTCCTTGCGCTAAGTCCTGTCTTTACATGTCTGCTGCTGGCCATTTTCCCCTTCTCATTGCTTTATTCTTGCTCACAATCAAGTTTTGTGTGTGCGTGCTGCTTGCCTTTCCCTTGTTCTCATTGGTTTCATCTTGCTCTCAGCCCCATTTTGCACAGTCATGCTGCTTGCCTTTCCCTCACGCTCACTGCTTTCTACTTTCTCTCACCCCCATTTTTGTGTGTCCTTGCTCCTTGACTTTCAATTCTGTTCAATGATTTTGCCTTTCCCTCAGCCCCATTTTGTGCTGACTGCTGCTTGCTGTTCCCTCCTTCTCACTGCTTACTGCTTGCTATCACCCACGTTTTGTGCATGCCTACTGCTTGTCTTTACCTCCTTCTCACTGCTTTCTCCTTGCCTTCAGCCCCATTTGTTTTTGTATGCCTGCTGCTTGCCTTTCTCTCATTCTCACTGCTTTCTCCTTGTTCTGAACTCATTTTGTCCATGCCTTCTGCTTGCTTTTACCTCGTTCTCACAGTTTTTTCTGTGCTCTGAGCCCCATTTTGTGCATGCCTGCTGCTTGCCTTTTCCTTCTTTTCACTCCTTTCTCTTTGTTCTCAGCCCCATTTTGTGTGTGCCTGCTTCTTGCCTTTCCCTTTTTCCCACACCTTTCTCTTAGCCAACAGCCCCGTTTCTAATGTGCCTGCTGCTTGCCTTTCCCTCATTCTCACTGCTTTATCCTTGCTCTCAAACATTTGTGCATGCCTGCTGCTTGCATTTCCCTCCTTCTCATTGATTTTTTCTTGATCTCAGCCCCAATTTGTGCATGCCTGCTGCTTGCGTTTTTCTCGTTCCCTCTGCTATTTCCTTGGTTCAACCCCCTCTTTTTGTGTGCCCGCTCCTTGACATATTTTTCTCACTGCCTTCTCCTTGCTTTCAGTCCCTTTTTCTGGGTGCCTGCTGGTTGCCATTCCCTCTTTCTCTCTGCTTTCTCATTGCTCTCAGCCCCATTTTGTGCATGCCTGGTGCTTGTCTTCCCTGCCTCCTCACTGCTTTATCATTTCGCTCAGCTACATGTTGTGCCTTCCTGCTTCTTGGTGGGCCCACCTTCTCACAGCTTTCTCCTTTCCCTCTGCCACATTTGCGTACCTGCTGCTTCACATTTTCTTCTCACTGCTTTCCCCTTGCGCTCATCCTGTTTTATAAATCCTTCTTCCTTGCCTTTCCTTGTTTTTCACTGCTTTCTCCGTGCTCTCAGGCCTGTTTTGTGCATGGCTGCTGCTTGCCATTCCCTTCTTCTCAGTTTATTCCTTGGTGTACGCCCAGTTTTGTGTGTGCCTGCTCCTTGACTTTCTCCTCCTTCTCAGTGATTTCTTCTTGGTCTCAGCCCCATGTTGTGGTTCCTGTTGCTTGCCTTATCTCGTTCTCACTGCTTTCTCCTTCCTTCACCTCCCTCCCGCACCCCCCCTGTTTTGTTGGGTACTAGCTTATTGACTTTCTCTTCTTATTTCTCCTTCCTCTCTACCCCATTGTTTACATATCTGCTTCTTCAATTTCCTTCCTTCCCACTGACTTTTCCTTGCTCACAACTCAGTTTTTTGTGTGTCTGCTTCTTGCCTTTCCCTCATTCTCACTTGTTTCTTCAGTCGCTCAGCCCCATTTTGTCCAAACCTGCTGCTTGACTTTCCCTCATTCTTACAGGTTTCTACTTGTTCTTACCCCCATTTTGTGTGTCCTTGCTCCTTGACTTTCCCTTCTGCTCAATGGATTCGCCTTCCTGTCAGCCCACGTTTGAGCTGACTACTGCTTGCTGTTCCCTCCTTCTCACTGCTTACTACTTGCTCTCAACCCTGTTTTGTGCATGCCTGCTGCTTGCTTTTCCCTCCTTCTCATTGCTTTCTCCTTGCCCTCAGCCCCATTTTTTACGTGCCTGAGGCTTGGCCTTTTCTCATTCTCACTGCTTTCTCATTGCTCCCAGCTCATTTTGTCCATGCTTGCTGTTTGCTTTAACTTCATTCTTACTGCTTTTTCTATGCTCTCAGCCCATTGAGTTCATGCCTGCTACTTGCCTTTTCCTTCTTTTCACTGTTTTCTCCTTGCCTCAAGACTTCTTTTGTGTGTGCCTGCTGCTTGCCTTTCACTCATTTTCACTACTTCCTTGCTCACAGCAATGTTTTCTGTATTTCTGCTGCTTGCCTTTCCCTCGTTCTCACCGCTTTCTATTTGCTCTCATCCCCATTAGTGTGTGCCTGTTGTTTGCCTTTATGTTGTTCTCACTACTTTTTCGTTGCTGTCAGACCCATTTGCTGCATGCCTGCTGCCTCCCTTTCCCTCGTTCCCACTTCTTTGATCTTGCTCTGAGGACAGTTTTCTCCACGCCTGCCACTTCATTTTCACTCTTTCTCACTGCTCTTTGCTCTCAGCCATATTTTGTGTATGCCTGCTGTAGAAGGCTCGCCTGGCTTATAATGGCTACCTTGTGGTACTTACACCTTGTACCAGGTCCAGTTATCCCTTATTAGTAGATTAGTAGTGTTCTAGCAGCTTCGGCTGATAGAGGTAGCTATAGCAGAGCAGCTTAGGCTGAACTAGGAGACATGCAAAGCTCCTACTATACCACTTATATCATATAGCACTATGGGCCAGATGTAGGAAAAATCCAATTTGCGAGTTGCAAATTGCGAGTCATTCCGACTCGCAATTTGCAACTCGCAAATTGGTATGCAGAACGGTGTCTCAGACACCGTCTGCAACTCGCTATGGGGTCGCAATGACCCACCATATTAATATTAATGAGGTGGGTCGCTAATTGCGGCCCCATAGCGAGTCTAGGCACTCGCAAACATGGAGGCCTGCTGTCGTCAGCAGACCTCCATGTTCGTGACTGCTTTCAATGAAGCAGTTTTTTTTTTTTAAGTGTAGCCCGTTTTCCTTAAAGGAAAACGAGCTGCACTTAAAAAAAAAAACGAAACCTTTAGTTTCGTTTTTTTTTCAGGGCAGGCAGTGGTCCCTTGGACCACTACCTGCCCTGAAAAAAATGTTTTGGGTCCATTCACAAACTGGAAGGGGTCCCATGGGGACCCCTTCCAATTTGCGAGTGGGTTACCATCCACTTGAAGTGGATGGTAACTGCGATACCCTTTGCGACCGCATATGCGGTCGCAAATGGTATTGCATTCCACTCTAAATCGCAAATAGGAAAGGAACACCCCTTCCTATTTACGATTCTGAAATGCATATTGCGAGTCGGTACCGACTCGCAATATGCATTTCTGCATAGGGAAACGCGTTTAGTGACTCGCAAACGGCAATTTTTGCTGTTTGCGAGTCGCTAAACGTTTCCTCCATCTGGCCCTATATCACAAGAAAACACAATACTCAGAGCTACTAAAAATAAAGGTACTTTAGCACATATTTATACTTTTTTTAGCGCCGCATTTGCGTAGTTTTTTGACGCAAAATCGGCGCAAACTTACAAAATACCATTGTAGTTTGTAAGTTTGCGCCGATTTTACGCCAAAAAACGTAGCAAATGCGGCGCTAAAAAAGTATAAATATGGGTCTTTATTTTAGTGACAATATGCCAAAAGTATCTCAGAGGATATACTCCCTTAGGAGGAAAGTAATATACACAAAATATACACACAAACCAAAATCAGGTAAGTAAAACACTTAGAAAAGTAGTGCAAACACTGTAGAACACAATAGAATGCAATAGGACAAAATAGGCCTAGGGGCAACACAAACCATATACTCCAAAAGTGAAATGAGAACCACAAATGGACCCCAGGCCTAGCGTAGCGTGTAGAGGGTCACTGGGAGTGTAAGAAAACACTAAGGGTGTCCAAGATACCCCACCCAAGACCCTGAAAAGTAGGAGTAAAGTTACCCTACTACCCCAGAAAGACAGTAAAGACGAGATAGGGGATTCTGCAAAGGCAACAACTGACTGCAAAGCACTGAAGACTGATTCCTGGATCTGAGGACCTGCAAAGGAAGGGGACCAAGTCCAGGAGTCACCAAGTGTCCGGGGTGGCAGGAGCCCACTAAACCCCGGATGAAGGTGCAAAAGGGCTGCCTCTGGGTGGAAGATCCTGATGATTCTGCAACAACGGAAGGTGCCAGGAACCTCTGCTTTGGTCAGAAGATGTCCCATGGCGTGCTGGAGGACAAAGAGTTGTTTCCACGCAGAAAGACCACAAACAAGCCTTGGTAGCTGCAATAGTTGTGTGTGAGGATTTTGGGTGCTGCCATGGCCCAGGAAGGACCAGAAGGTCGCCCCTTGGAGGAGGAGACAGAGGGGGTGCTCTGCAATAGAGAGAGCCCATGCAGAAGCAGGCAGCACCTGCATAAGCACCTGAACAGGCATTCAGAAGATCTGAGCATGGCGGTCGTCTCAACACAACAAAAGAGGGTCCCACGAAGTCGAAGGTCAACACAGTAAGTTGGGTAATGCAGGACAGAGTGCTGGCAACCGGGGCTGTGCTGTGCATGAAGGAAGTCTTGCAAAAGTGCACAGAAGCCCTAGCAGCTGCAGATCACACAGTACACAGGATTACTGTCTGGCGTGGGGAGGCAAGGACTTGCTGCAACCAAATTTGGACAGAAGGACCACTGGACTGTCGGGGTGACTTGGATCCAGCTCCTGTGTTCCAGGGACCACGCTTGTCAAGATGAGAAGGGACCCAGAGGACCAGTGATGCAGAGGTTTGGTGCCTGCGTTAGCAGGGGGAAGATTCTGTTGACCCACGGGAGATTTCTTCTTGGCTTCCAGTGCAGGGTGAAGGCAGACAGCCCTCAGAGCATGCACCACCAGGAAACAGTCAAGAAATCTGGCACGATGAGGCACTACAATGTTGCAGTAGTCTTCTTGCTACTTTGTTGCTGTTTTGCAGGTGTCCTGGAGCAGTCAGCGGTAGAACTTGAAGAGAGTTGAAGAGAGAAGTGCAGAGGAACTCTGGTGTGCTCTTGCATTCGTTATCTGAAGAGAAACCCACAGGAGAGACCCTAAATAGCCCACAGAGGAGGATTGGCTACCTAACCAGGTAAGAGCCTATCAGGAGGGGTCTCTGACGTCACCTGCTGGCACTGGCCACTCAGAGGTCTCCATTGTGCCCTCACACCTTTGCATTCAAGATGGCAGAGGTCTGGGATACACTGGAGGAGCTCTGGGCACCACCCCTGGGGTGGTGATGGACAGGGGAGTGGTAACTCCCCTTTCCTTTGTCCAGTTTCACACTAATGCAGGGGTCGGGGAATCCCTGAACCGGTGTAGACTGGTTTATGCAAGGAGGGCACCATCTGTGCCCTTCAAAGAATTTCCAAAGGCCAGGAGAGGCTACTCCTCTCAGGCCCTTAACACCTATTTCCAAAGGGAGAGGGTGTAACACCCTCACTCAGAGGAAATCCTTTGTTCTGCCTTCCTGGGACCAGCTGCCCAGGCCCCAGGGGGGCAGAAAAATGTGTGAGGGTTGGCAGCAGTGGTAGCTGCAGAGAAAACCCCAGAGAGCTAGTTTAGCAGTACCTGGGTTCCATGCTGGAACCCCGGGGATGGATGGGATTGTCCCCCCAATACCAGAAAGGTATTGGGGTGCCAAGTCCATGATCCTAGACAGGTTAAATGGCCATGTTCGGAGTTACCATTGTGAAGCTACACATAGGGATTGACCTATATGTAGTTCACATGTGTAATGGTGTCCCCTCACTCACAAAGTCCGGGGAATTTGCCCTGAACAATGTGGGGGCACCTTGGCTAGTGCCAGGGTGCCCTCACACTAAATAACTTTGCACCTAACCTTCACTAATTGAGGGTTAGACATATAGGTGACTTATAAGTTACTGAAGTGCAGTGTATGATGGCTGTGAAATAACGTGGACGTTATTTCACTCAGGCTGCAGTGGCAGTCCTGTGTACAAATTGTCTGATCTCCCTATGGGTGGCAAAAGAAATGCTGCAGCCCATAGGGACCTCCTGGTACCCCAATACCCTGGGTACCTAGGTACCATATACTAGGGAATTATAAAGGTGTCAGGGTGTGCCAATCAGAATTGGTAAAATTAGTCACGAGCCTGCAGTGACAATTTTAAAAGCAGGGAGAGCATAAACAAGGAGGTTCTGGTTAGCAGGGCCTCAGTGATACAGTTAGGCACCACACAGGGAACACATACATGGCACACTTTATGAGCACTGGGGTCCTGGCTAGAAGGATTCCAGTGAGACAGGCAAAAACAAACATACATACAAATAAAAATGGGGGTAACATGCCAGGCAAGATGGTACTTTCCTACACCTACTGCTTGCCTTCCCCTCATTTTGACTGCTTTCTCCTTGCTTTCACACCCATTTTGTGTGTGCCTACTATTTGTATTTTCCTCCTTATCTCTGCTTTATCTTTTCTCAGCCATATTTTGTCCCTTCCTTCTTCTTGCCTTGTCCTCCTTTTCACAGTTCTCTCCTTGCTCTCTGTGACATTTTGTGCGTGCCTACAGCTTCCCATTCTCACCTTTTCACTTCTTTCTCCTTGCTCTATGCCCCATTTTGTGCATGCCTGCTTCTTGCCTAGCCCTTCTTCACACAACTTTTTTTTTCTCTCAGCCACATTTAGTACGTGCCTGCTGCTTGTCTTCTCCTCATTCTCACTGCTTTATCTTTTTTCTCACAGCCACGTTTTATGTGTCCGTCCTTCTTTATGTGCTCTCCTTCTCACAGCTTTCTTCTTTCGCTCTGCCATATTTTGTTTGTGCCTGGTGCTTCCCTCCTTCTCACTTCTTTCTCCTTGCTGTCATCCTGTTTTCTGATTTCTTCTTGCTTGCTTTCCTTCTTTTTTACTGCTTTCTCCTTCCTCTCAGACCTGTTTTGTGCATGCTTGTTGCTTACCTTTCCCTTGCTCTCACTTCTTATTCCTTGCTGTCAGACCCATTTTGAGTATGCCTGCTCTAAGACTTTCCCTTTTTCTCACTGCTTTCTTCTTGATCTCAGCCCAATGTTTGTGGTGCATGCTGCTTGTCTTCTTTTGCTCTCACTGCTTCCTCCTGGCTTCAACCCCCCACTGTTTTCTTGGGTTCTTGCTCATTGACTTTCCCTCCTTCTCACTGCTTTCTCCTTGCTCTCAGTCCTGTTTTTTGCATGCCTGCTGCTGCCCACTTTCTCCTTCTCATTGCTTTCTCCTTGCTATTAGCCCCTTTTTGTGCAGGTCTGCTGCTTCCCTTTCCCTCTTTCTCATTGCTCTAAGCCCCATTTTCTGGGTGCCTGCTTCTTGCCTTTACCTCTTTCTCATGGCTTTCTCCTTGCTGTCTGTCACATTTTGTTAATGCCTGCTGCTCCCTATTCCTTCCTTCTCACTGCTTTCTCCTCACTCTCAACTCTATTATGTACTTGACTGCTTCTTGAATTGTCTTCCTTCTCCTTGCATTCTTCTTGCTCACAACCCAGTTTTGTGTGTGCCTGCTGCTTGCCTTTCCCTTGTTCTCAATGGTTTCTTCTTGCTGTCCTCCCCGTTTTGTGCAGTCCTGTGCTTGCCATGTTTTTGTTTGTCCCCGGTCCTTGTCTTTCAATTCTGCTCAATGATTTTGCCTTCCCCTCAGCCCCATTTTGTGCTGACTGGTGCTTCCTGTTCCCTCCTTCTCACTGCTTACTTCTTGCTCCCACCCATGTTTTCTGCATGTCTGCTGCTTGCCTTACCCTCCTTCTCACTGCTTTCTCCTTGCCCTCAGCCCCATTTTCTTTACGTGCCTTCTGCTTTCCTTTCTCTCATTCTCAACGCTTCCACCTTGTTCTCAACTTATTTTGTCCATGCCTGATGCTTGTTTCTACTTAATTCTCACTGCTTTTTCTATGCTCTCAGCCCCATTTAGTGCATGCCTGCTGCCCGCCTTTTCCTTCTTTTCACTGCTTTCTCCATGTTCTCAGCCTAATTGTTTGTGTGCCTGCTTCTTGCCTTTCACTTGTTCCCACAGCTTTCTCCTTGCCATCAGCCCTGTTTTTATGTGCATTCTCACTGCTTCCTCCTTGCTTTCTGGCTCATTTTGTGCATGCCTGCTGCTTACATTTCCCTCCTTCTCATTCATGTTTCTTGCTCTCAGCCCCAATTTATGCATGCCTGCTGCTTGCCTTTTCTTCATTCTCTCTGCTATCTCCTTAGTTCCCCCGGCTTTTTGTGTGCCTGCTCCTTGACATATCTTTCTCAATGCTTTCTCCTTGCTTTCAGTCCCCTTTTGTGCATGCCTGTTACTTGCCATTTCCTCTTTCTCTCTGCTTTCTCCTTGCTCTTAGCCCCATCGTGTGCATGCCTGGTGCTTGTCTTCCTCTCCTTCTCACTGCTTTATCATTTCTCTTAGCCGCAATTTGTGCATTCCTGCTTCTTTGTTTGCCCTCCTTCTCACAGCTTTCTCCTTTCCCTCTGCCATATTTTGGGCGTACCTGCTACTTGACATTTTCTTCTCACTGCTTTTCCCTAGCTCTCATACTGCTTTATGAATCCTCCGTGCTTGCCTTTCCTTCTTTTTCACTGCTTTCTCCTTGCTGTCTGGCCTGTTTTGTGCATTCCTGCTGCTTGCAATTACCTTCTTCTCACAGCTTATTCATTTGCTGTCAGCCCAGTTTTGTGTGTGCCTGGTCCTTGACTTTCCCCTCCTTCTCAGTGCTTTCTTCTTGATCTCAGCCACATTTTGTGGTTCCTGCTGCTTGCCTTCTCTCGTTCTCACTGCTTTCTCCTTGCTTCACCACCCCCCATTTTATTGGGTACCAGCTCATTGACTTTCTCTTCTTCTCCCTGCTTTCTTCTTGCTCTCAGCCTCGATTTGTGCATGTCTGCTGCTCCTTTTTCTCTCCTTTTCATTGCTTTCTCCTTCCTCTCAACACCATTGTGTACATGACTGCTTTATTCAATTTCCTTGCTTCCAAATTATTTCTCCTTGCTCACAACTCCGTTTTTTTGTGTCCCTTCTGCTTGCCATTCCTTTATTCTCACTCATTTCTTCAGTCTCTCAGCCCCGTTTTGTCACAACCTGCTGCTTGAGTTTCCCTCTTTCTCACAGCTTTCTATTTGCTCTCACCCCTATTTTTGTGTCCCCTTCCTCCTTGACTTTCCCTTCTGCTCAATGGTTTGGCCTTCCTCTCATCCCAATTTTGTGCTGCTTGATGCTTGCTGTTCCCTCCTTCTCACTGCTTACTGCTTGCTCTCACTTACGTTTTGTGCATGCCTCTGGCTTGCCTTTCATTTGTTCTCACTGCTTTCCCCTTGCCCTCAACCCCATTTATTTTTACATGCCTGCTGCTTGCCTTTCTCTCATTCTCACTGCTTTTACCTTGTCCTCAGCTCATTTTGTCCATGCCTGCTGCTTGCTTTCATTTTGTTCTCACTGCTTTTTCTATGCTCTCAACCCCATTTAGTGCATGCCTCATGCTTGCCTTTCCCTTCTTTTCTCTGCTTTCTCCCTGACTAGTTTTGCGTGTGCCTGCTGCTTGCCTTTCACTTGTTTTCTCTGCTTCCTTGCTCTCAGTAATGTTTTGTGTGTCTGCTGCTTGTCTTCCCCTCGTTCTCACCTCTTTCGATTTGCTCTCATCCCCATTAGTGTGTGCCTGCTGCTTGACTTTTGATTGTTCTCACTGCTTTTTCCTTGCTGTAAGACCCATTTTCTGCATGCCTCCTGCTTGCCTTTCCCTTGTTCCCAATGCTTTGATCTTGCTCTGTGGCCAGTTGGGTGCATACCTGCGGCTTCTCTTTCATTCCCATTTTGTGTGTGGTACTGCATTATCCTTGCTCTCAGACATATTTTGTCCCTTCCTTCTTCTTGCATTGCCCTCCTTCTCACAGTTTTCTCCATTATCTCTGCCACATTTTTTCCATGCCTCCTGCTTACCTTTCCCACCTTCTCACTGTTTTCTCCTTGCTCCATGCCCCATTTTGTGCATGCCTGCTTCTTGCCTCGCCCTTCTTCTTAAATCTTTCTTTTTTCTTTCAGCCACATTTAGTGCATGCCTGCTGCTTGTCTTCCCCTCCTTCTCACAGCTTTATCACTTCTCAAAGCCATGTTTTGTGTGTTTGTTCTTCTCTACGTGTCCTCCTTCTCATACCTTTCTTCTTCCCATCATCCCCATTTTATGCTGACTGCTGCTTGCTATTTCCTCCTTCTCACTGCTTACTGCTTGCTCTCACTCACGTTTTGTGCATGCCTGCTGCTTACCTTTCCCTCCTTATCACTGCTTTTTCCTGGCCATCAGCCCCATTTTTTTACGTGTCTGCTGCTTGCCTTTCTCTCATTCTCACTGCTTTTACCTTGTTCTCAGCTCATTTTGTCCATGCCTGCTGCTTGATTTAACTTTGGTCTGAACCGTTTTTTTATGCTCTCAGCCCCATTTAGTGCATGCCTGCTGCTTGCCTTTTCCTTCTTTTCTCTGTTTTCTCCTTGACCCGTTTTGTGTGCGCCTGCTGCTTGCCTTTCACTCATTTTCTATGCTTCTTTGTTCTCAGCAATGTTAGTTGTGTGTCTGCTGCTTGCCTTTCCTTCGTTCTCACCGCTTTCTATTTGCTCTCATCCCCGTTAGTGTCTGCCTGCTGCTTGCCTTTCCATTGTTCTCACTGCTTTTTCCTTGCTGTGAGACCCGTTTTCTGCATGCCTCCTGCTTGCCTTTCCCTTGTTCCGAATGCTTTGATCTTGCCCTGTGGCCAGTTGGGTGCATACCTACGGCTTCTCTTTCATCCCCATTTTGTGTGTGCCTACTGCTTGTCTTTCCCTCCTGCTCACTACATTATCCTTGCTCTCAGCCATATTTTGACCCTTCCTTCTTCTTGCCTTGTCCTCCTTCTCACAGTTTTCTCCTTTATCTCTGCCACATTTTGTGCGTGCCTACTGCTTCCCTTTCCCACCTTCTCACTGTTTTCTCCTTGCTCCATGCCCCATTTTGTGCATGCCTGCTTCTTGCCTCGCCCTTCTTCTTACAACTTTCTTTTTTCTCTCAGCTACATTTAGTGCGTGCCTGCTGCTTGTCTTCCCCTCCTTCTCACTGCTTTATCATTTCTCAAAGCAATGTTTTGTGTGTTTGTTCTTCTCTAAGTGCCCTCCTTCTCATACCTTTCTTCTTCCCATCATCCCTATTTTATGCTGACTGCTGCTTGCTATTCCCTCCTTCTCACTGCTTACTGCTTGCTCTCACTCACGTTTTGTGCATGCCTGCTGCTTACCTTTCCCTCCTTATCACTGCTTTTTCCTGGCCATCAGCCCCATTTTTTTACGTGTCTGCTGCTTGCCTTTCTCTCTTTCTCACTGTTTTTACCTTGTTCTCAGCTCATTTTGTCCATGCCTGCTGCTTGATTTAACTTTGTTCTCACTGTTTTTCTATGCTCTCAGCCCCATTTAGTGCATGCCTGCTGCTTGCTTTTTCCCTCTTTTCTCTGCTTTCTCCTTGACCAGTTTTGTGTGTGCCTGCTGCTTGCCTTTCACTCATTTTCTATGCTTCTTTGTTCTCAGCAATGTTTTGTGTGCGTCTGCTGCTTGCCTTTCCTTCGCTCTCACCGCTTTCTATTTGCTCTCATCCCCATTAGTGTCTGCCTGCTGCTTGCCTTTCTGTTGTTCTCACTACTTTTTGCTTGCTGTCAGACCCATTTTCTGCACACCTCCTGCTTGCCTTTCCCTTTTTCACACTGCTTTCATCTTGCTCTGAGGCCAGTTGTGTGCATACCTGCTGCTTCTCTTTCATCCCCATTTTGTGTATGCCTACTGCTTGTCTTTCCCTCCTTCTCACTGCTTTATCCTTGCTCTCAGCCATATTTTGTCCCTTCCTTCTTCTTGCCTTGGCCTCCTTCTCACAGTTTTCTCTTTTATCTCTGCCACATTTTGTTCATGCCTACTGTTTCCCTTTCCCACCTTCTCACTGTTTTCTCCTTGCTCCTTGCCCCCCTTTGTGCATGCCTGCTTCTTGCCTCGCCCTTCTTCTTACAGCTTTCTTTTTTCTCCCAGCCACATTTAGTGCATGCCTGCTGCTTGTCTTTCCCTCCTTCTCAAAGCTTTCCCCTTTCCCTCTGCCACATTTTGGGCGTACCTGCTGCATGACATTTTCTTCTCACTGCTTTTTCCTAGTTCTCATACTGTTTTATGAATCCTCCGTGCTTGCCTTTCTTTCTTTTTCACTGCTTTCTCCTTGCTCTAGGGCCTGTTTTGTGCATGCCTTCTGCTTGTCATTCCCTTCTTCTCACAGCTTCTTCCTTGCTGTCAGCCCAGTTTTTTGTGTGCCTGGTCTTTGACTTTACCCTCCTTCTCAGTGCTTTCTTCTTGATCTAAGCCACATTTTGTGGTTTCTGCTGCTTGCCTTCTCTCGTTCTCACTGCTTTCTCCTTGCTTCACCACCCCCCTATTTTATTGGTACCAGCACATTGACTTTCTCTTCTTCTTCCTGTTTTCTTCTTGCTCTCAGCCTCGCATTGTGTATGCCTGCTGCTCCTTTTTCTCTCCTTTTCACTGCTTTCTCCTTCCTCTGAATTCCATTGTATACATGACTGCTTTGTTCAATTTCCTTCCTTCCCACTTATTTCACCTTGCTCACAACTCAGTTTTTTTGTGCCTGCTGCTTGCCATTCCCTTATTCTCACTCGTTTCTTCAGTCTCTCAGACCCGTTTTATCAAAACCTGCTGTTTGAGTTTCCCTCTTTCTCACAGCTTTCTATTTGCTCTCACCCCCATTTTTGTGTCTCCTTCCTCCTTGACTTTCCCTTCTGCTCAATGGCTTAGCCTTCCTCTCAGCCCAATTTTGTGCTGACTGCTGCTTGCTGTTCCCTCCTTCTCATGCATACTGCTTGCTCTCACCCACGTTTTGTGCATGCCTCCTGCTTGCCTTTCCTGCCTTCTCACTGCTTTCTCCTTGCCCTCAACTCCATTTTTTTACATGCCTGCTGCTTGCCTTGCTCTCATTCTCACAGCTTTTACCTTGTTCTCAGCTCATTTTGTCCATTCCTGCTGCTTGCTTTAACTTTGTTCTCACTGCTTTTTCTATGCTCTCAGCCTCATTTAGTGCATGCCTGCTGCTTGCCTTTTCCTTCTTTTCTCTGCTTTCTCCCTGACCAGTTTTGTGTGTGCCTGCTGCTTGCCTTTCACTTGTTTTTTATGCTTCCTTTCTCTCAGCAATGTTTTGTGTTTGTCTGCTGTGTGCCTTCCCCTTATTCTCACCGCTTTCTATTTGCTCTCATCCCTATTAGTGTGATCCTGCTGCATGCCTTTCTGTTGTTCTCACTGCTTTTTCCTTGCTGTGAGACCCATTTTCTGCATGCCTCCTGCTTGCCTTTCCCTTGTTACCACTGCTTTGATCTTGGTCTGAGGCCAGTTGTGTGCATACCTGCTGCTTCTCTTTCATACCCATTTTGTGTGAACCTACTGCTTGTCTTTCCCTCCTTTTCACTGCTTTATCCTTGCTCTCAGCCATATTTTGTCCCTTCCGTCCTCTTGCCTTGCCCTCTTTCTCACAGTTTTCTCCTTTATCTCTGCCACATTTTGTGCGTGCCTACTGCTTCCCTTTCCCACCTTCTCACTGTTTTCTCCTTGCTCCATGCCCGATTTTGTGCATACCTGCTTCTTGCCTCACCCTTCTTCTTACAGCTTTCTTTTTTCTCTCAACCACATTTAGTGCATGCCTGCTGCTTGTCTTCCGCTACTTCTCACTGCTTTATCATTTCTCAAAGCCATGTTTTGTGCATCCGTCCTTCTTTACGTGCCCTCCTTCTCATACCTTTCTTCTTCCCCTCATCCCCATTTTGTGCTTACTGCTGCTTGCTATTCCCTCCTTCTCACTGCTTACTGCTTGGTCTCACCCACGTTTTGTGCATGCCTGCTGCTTACCTTTCTCTCCTTATCACTGCTTTCTCCTGGCCATCAGCCCCATTTTTTACGTGTCTGCTGCTTGCCTTTCACTCATTCTCACTGCTTTTACCTTGTTCTCAGCTAATTTTGTCCATACCTGCTGCTTGATTTAACTTTGTTCTCACTGCTTTTTCTGTGCTCTCAGCCCCATTTAGTGCATGCCTGCTGCTTGCATTTTCCTTCTTTTCTCTGCTTTCTCCTTGACCAGGTTTGTGTGCCTGCTGGGTGCCTTTCACACGTTTTATATGCTTCCTTGCTCTCAGCAATGTTTTGTGTGTGCCTACTGCTTGTCTTTCCCTCCTTCTCACTGCTTTATCCTTGCTCTCAGCCATATTTTCTCACTTCCTTCTTCTTGCCTTGCCCTCCTTCCCACAGTTTTCTCCTTTATCTCTGCCACATTTTGTTCATGCCTACTGCTTCCCTTTCCCACCTTCTCACTGTTTTCTCCTTGCTCCATGCCCCACTTTGTGCATGCCTGCTTCTTGCCTCGACCTTCTTCTTACAGCTTTCTTTTTTCTCCCAGCCACATTTAGTGCATGCCTGCTGCTTGTCTTCCCCTCCTTCTCACAGCTTTCCCTTTTCCCTCTGCCACATTTTGGGCGTACCTGCTGCATGACATTTTCTTCTCACTGCTTTTTCCTAGCTCTCATACTGTTTTATGAATCCTCCGTGCTTGCCTTTCTTTCTTTTTCACTGCTTTCTCCTTGCTCTAGGGCCTGTTTTGTGCATGCCTTCTGCGTGTCATTCCCTTCTTCTCACAGCTTCTTCCTTGCTGTCAGCCCAGTTTTTTGTGTGCCTGGTCTTTGACTTTACCCTCCTTCTCAGTGCTTTCTTCTTGATCTAAGCCACATTTTGTGGTTTCTGCTGCTTGCCTTCTCTTGTTCTCACTGCTTTCTCCTTGCTTCACCACCCCCCTATTTTATTGGTACCAGCACATTGACTTTCTCTTCTTCTCCCTGTTTTCTTCTTGCTCTCAGCCTCGCATTGTGTATGCCTGCTGCTCCTTTTTCTCTCCTTTTCACTGCTTTCTCCTTCCTCTGAATTCCATTGTATACATGACTGCTTTGTTCAATTTCCTTCCTTCCCACTTATTTCACCTTGCTCACAACTCAGTTTTTTGTGTGCCTGCTGCTTGCCATTCCCTTATTCTCACTCGTTTCTTCAGTCTCTCAGACCCGTTTTATCAAAACCTGCTGTTTGAGTTTCCCTCTTTCTCACAGCTTTCTATTTGCTCTCACCCCCATTTTTGTGTCTCCTTCCTCCTTGACTTTCCCTTCTGCTCAATGGTTTGGCCTTCCTCTCAGCCCAATTTTGTGCTGACTGCTGCTTGCTGTTCCCTCCTTCTCATGCATACTGCTTGCTCTCACCCACGTTTTGTGCATGCCTCCTGCTTGCCTTTCCTGCCTTCTCACTGCTTTCTCCTTGCCCTCAACTCCATTTTTTTACATGCCTGCTGCTTGCCTTTCTCTCATTCTCACAGCTTTTACCTTGTTCTCAGCTCATTTTGTCCATTCCTGCTGCTTGCTTTAACTTTGTTCTCACTGCTTTTTCTATGCTCTCAGCCTCCTTTAGTGCATGCCTGCTGCTTGCCTTTTCCTTCTTTTCTCTGCTTTCTCCCTGGCCAGTTTTGTGTGTGCCTGCTGCTTGCCTTTCACTTGTTTTTTATGCTTCCTTTCTCTCAGCAATGTTTTGTGTGTGTCTGCTGTGTGCCTTCCCCTCATTCTCACCGCTTTCTATTTGCTCTCATCCCTGTTAGTGTGATCCTGCTGCATGCCTTTCTGTTGTTCTCACTGCTTTTTCCTTGCTGTGAGACCCATTTTCTGCATGCCTCCTGCTTGCCTTTCCCTTGTTCCCACTGCTTTGATCTTGGTCTGAGGCCAGTTGTGTGCATACCTGCTGCTTCTCTTTCATCCCCATTTTGTGTGAACCTACTGCTTGTCTTTCCCTCCTTTTCACTGCTTTATCCTTGCTCTCAGCCATATTTTGTCCCTTCCGTCCTCTTGCCTTGCCCTCTTTCTCACAGTTTTCTCCTTTATCTCTGCCACATTTTGTGCGTGCCTACAGCTTCCCTTTCCCACCTTCTCACTGTTTTCTCCTTGCTCCATGCCCGATTTTGTGCATGCCTGCTTCTTGCCTCACCCTTCTTCTTACAGCTTTCTTTTTTCTCTCAGCCACATTTAGTGCATGCCTGCTGCTTGTCTTCCGCTCCTTCTCACTGCTTTATCATTTCTCAAAGCCATGTTTTGTGCATCCGTCCTTCTTTACGTGCCCTACTTCTCATACCTTTCTTCTTCCCCTCATCCCCATTTTGTGCTTACTGCTGCTTGCTATTCCCTCCTTCTCACTGCTTACTATTTGCTCTCACCCACGTTTTGTGCATGCCTGCTGCTTACCTTTCTCTCCTTATCACTGCTTTCTCCTGGCCATCAGTCCCATTTTTTACGTGTCTGCTGCTTGCCTTTCTCTCATTCTCACTGCTTTTACCTTGTTCTCAGCTCATTTTTTCCATACCTGCTGCTTGATTTAACTTTGTTCTCACTGCTTTTTCTATGCTCTCAGCCCCATTTAGTGCATGCCTGCTGCTTGCCTTTTCCTTCTTTTCTCTGCTTTCTCCTTGACCAGGTTTGTGTGCCTGCTGGGTGCCTTTCACACGTTTTATATGCTTCCTTGCTCTCAGCAATGTTTTGTGTGTGTCTGCTGCTTGCCTTTCCTTCGTTCTCACCGCTTTCTATTTGCTCTCATCCCCATCAGTGTCTGCCTGCTGCTTGCCTTTCCGTTGTTCTCACTGCTTTTTCCTTGTTATCAGACCCATTTTCTGTATGCCTCCTGCTTGCCTTTCCCTTGTTCCTACTGCTTTCATCTTGCTCTGAGGCCAGTTATGTGCATACCTGCTGCTTCTTTTTCATCCCCACTTTGTGTGTGCCTACTGCTTGTCTTTCCCTCCTTCTCACTGCTTTATCCTTGCTCTCAGCCATATTTTGTCCCTTCCCTCTTCTTGCCTTTCCCACCTTCTCACTGTTTTCTCCTTGCTCCATGGCCCATTTTGTGCATGCCTTCTTCTTGCCTCGCCCTTCTTCTGACAACTTTCTTTTTTCTCTCAGCCACATTTAGTGCATGCCTGCTGCTTGTCTTCACCTACGTCTCACTGCTTTATCATTTCTCAAAGCCATATTTTTGGCTTTCATCCTTCTTTACGTGCCCTCCTTCTCAGACCTTTCATCTTTCCCTCTGCCACATTTTGTTTGTGCCTGCTGCTTCCCTTTCCCTCCTTCTCACTGCTTTCTGCTTGCTCTCATCCTGATTTCTGCATCCTTCTTGCTTGCCTTTCCTTATTTGTTACTGCTTTCTTCTCACTCTCAGACCTGTTTGGTGTGTGCTTGCTGCTTATCTTTCCTTTACTCTCACTTCTTATTCTTTGCTGTCAGCCCCATTTTGTGTTTGCCTGCTCTAAGACTTTCCCTTCTTCTCACTGCTTTCTTATTACTCTCAGCCCCATTTTGTATGTGCCTCTTGCTTGCCTTCTCTCGTTCTTAGTGCTTTCTCCTTGCCTTCAGCCCCATTTTTTTACATGCCTGCTGCTTGCCTTTCTCTCATTCTCACTGCTTTCTCCTTGCTCTCCACCATGTTTTGTGGGTGCCTACTGCTTGCCTTTCCCTTGTTCTCACAACTTTCTCCTTGCTGTATATCCAGTTATGTGCTTCAATGCTGCTTGCATTGATGATGTTCTTACTGCGTTCTTCTTGCTCGCAGCCACGTCATGTGTATGCCTGGTGCTTACCTTCCCTTCTTCTCAATGCTTTGTCTTGCACTTAGCCCTTTTTTTCGTGCCTGCTTTCCTTTCCCTCCATGTCGCTGCTTTCTCTTTGCTCTCTGACCTGTTTTGTACATGCCTGTTGCTTGCCTTTCCCTCATTCTCACTGCTTTCACCTTGCTCACCTTGCAGGCTTTGTGCATGCCTGCTGTTTGCCTTTACTTCCTTCTCAGTGCTTTTGTCTTACTCTCAGTCCCTATTTGCACGTGCCTGCTGCTGGCCTTTCCATCCTTTTTACTGCTTTCTTTTTGCTCTCGTCCCCATTATGTGCATGCCTGCTGCTACCCTTTCCCTACTTCTCACTGTTTTCATCCTGCTCTCAACCCCATTGGGTGCATGACTGCTTCTTACATTTTTACCATTCACACTGCTTTCTTTTTACTCACAACCCTGTTTTGTGTGCGGCTACTGCTGGGATTTCCCTCCTACTCACTGATTTCTCCTTGCTCCCTGCCACATTTTATGCATGCCTGCTGCTTGCCTTTTCCTATTTCTCACTGTTTTCTCCCAGCGCTCAACCCTATTCATTGCACTAATGCTTCTTGAATTTGTCTCCTTCACAATGTCTCTTTTTTGCCAAAAACCAAGTTTTGTTCATGCCTGCTGCTTGCCTTTCCCTTATTTTCACTGCTTTCTCCTTGCCCTCAAACCTGTTTTGTGCTGACTGCTGCTTTCTGTTTCCTACATCTCTCTGCTTATTCCTTGCTCTCAGCTCCATTTTGTTCATGCCTACAGCTTGCCTTTTCCTTGTTGTCACTGCTTTCTCTTTGCTCTCAACCTCATTTTGTGTATGCCGGCTGCTTGCCTTTCTCTTGTTCTCACGACTTTCTCCTTTCTCTCACACCAGTATTGTGCATGCCTGCTCCTTGCCTTTACTCATTCTCACTGCTTTCTCCTTGTTCTAAGCCTTGATTTCTGTGTGCCTGCTGCTTGATTTTTCTACATTATCAGAGCCTTCTCCTTGCTCTTAGCCCTGTTTTGTGTGTGCCTACCGTTTGCCTATCCCTCATTATAACTGCTTTCTCTTTGCTTTCACCCCTATTTTGTGTGTGCCTGCTGCTTTGTTTTTCCCTCCTTCTCACTGATTTCTCCTTGCTCTCAGCCCCATGTTTTGTGTGTGCTTGCTGCATGCCTTTCCCTCCTTCTCACTGATTTCTTTTTGCTTTCAGACCGATTTTGCGCATGCCTCCTGCTTGCCATTCCCTCCTTCTCACTGCTTTTTCCTTGCTCGGCCCCATTTTGTGCATGCCTGATGCTTGCCTTTTGCTCGTTCTCACTGCTTTTCCTTGTTTCCCCAATTTTTTTGGAGCCTGCTCCTTTCCTTTTTTTCTCACTACTTTCTCCTTGCTCTCAGCCCTGTTTTGTGCATGCCCGCTACTTGCCTTTCTCTCCTTCACACTACTTTCTACTTGCTCCAAGCCTAGTTTATTACCTGCCTGCTTCTTGCCTTTTCCTGTTTCTCACAGCTTTCTCCTTGCTCTCCGCCACATTCTGTGCATGATTGCTGCTTCCCTTCCCCTCTTTCTCACTGCATTCTCCTTGCTCACAACCCTGTTTTGTGCATGCCTGCTGCTTGCCTTTCCCTCTTTCTCACTGGTGTCTCCTTGCTCTCATTCTCATTTTGTAATTTGCTGTTTCTTACCTTCCCCTTATTCTCGCAGTCCCATTTTGTGTGTACCTGCTGATTGCCATTCCCTCAGTCTCACTGATTTCTCATTGCTTTGTGAGTGGCTCTCAGCCCTAATTTGTGCATGCCTGTTGCTTGCCTTTCCATCTTCCCACAGCTTTCTACTTGCTCTCAACTCTGTTTTGTGCATGTCTGTTTCCTGCCTTTCTCTCCTTCTCATTGCTTTCTCCTTACTCTCAGCCCCATTTTGTATATGCCTGCTGCTTACCTTTCCTTCCTTCTCACTACTTTTGCCTTGGTCTCAGCCCCTTTTTGTGAATGCCTGCTGCTGGCCTTTCCCTCCTTCTCACTGCTTTCTCTTTGCTCTCAGCCCTATTTTGTGTGTGCCTGCCGCTTGCCTTTCCCTATTTCCCTATTTCTCACTGCAGTCGCCCTGCTCTCAACTTCATTGAGTGTGCGACTGCTTCTTGACTTTTTCCCCTTTACACTGCTTTATTTTTGCTAACAACTCAGCTTTGTGTGTCCCTGCTGTTTCCCTTTCCTTCATTCTCACTGCTTACTCCTTGCACTCAGACCCATTTTGTCCAGGTCTGCTACTTGCCTTTCCCTGGTTCTCAATGCTTTCTCCTTGCTCTCTTGTGCATGCCTGCAGCTTGCCTTTCTCGTGTTCTCACTGCGTTCTCCATCGTCTCAAACCAGTTTTGTGCGTGCCTGCTGCTTGCCTTCCACATGTTCTGAGTGCTTTCTTGTTGCTCTCAGCAATGTTTTGTATGTCTGCTGCTTGACTTTCCCACATTGTCACAGCTTTCTGCTTCCTCCTAGGCCCATTTTTTCTACACCTGCTACTTGCCTTTCCCTCGTTCTCACTGCTTTTTCCTTGCTATCACCCAATGTTGTGTGTGTCTGCTGCTTGCCTTACTGTTTTCTACTTTTTCTCAGCCGAGTTTGGTACATGCCTTGCTGTTTGCATTTCCTTCGGTCTCACTGCTTTTCCTTGTTCTCAGTCCCTTTTTGTGAGTGCCTGCTGCTTGCCTTTCCTTCATTCTCACTGCTTTCTCCTTTCTCTCAGACCGGTTTTGCATGTGCCTGCTGCTTGCCTTTCACTTGTTCCCACTGTTTTCTCCTTGCTCTCAGCCATGTTTTGTGTGTGTCTGCTGCTTTTCTTTCACTAGTTTTCACGGTTGTTAGTTGCTCTCAGCCAGGTTTGGTGCTTACCTTTCTATTGTTCTGACTGCTTTCTCTTTGCTTTCGTACCCATCTTGCGTGTGTCTGCTGCTTGCCTTTCCCTCCTTCTCATTGCTTTCTCCTTGTCCTCAGCCCCATTCTATGGCGACTGCTGCTTGCTTTTCCCTCATTCTCATGGCTTTCTCCTTGCTCTAAGTCCTATTTTGTCCTTGCCTGCTGCTTGTATTTCTCTCATTCTCACTGCTTTCTTCTTCCTCTCAGCCCTATATTGTGGGTGCCTGGTGCTTGCCTTTCCCTCTTTCTCACTGCTTTGTCCTTGCTCTTATCCCTGTTTTGTCAGTGCTTGCTTGTTGCCGTTCCTTCATTCTCACATTTCTCTCCTTGCTTTTAGTTCCGTTCTGTGTGTGCCTGCTGCTTGGCTTTCACTCAGTCTCACTGCTTGCTCTCAGTCTCATTTTGAGCATCCCTGCTGCTTGCCTTTTCCTTCTTTTCACTGCTTTTTTCTTGCTTTCATTCCCATTTTCAGTTTGCCTGCTGCTTGCCCTTTGTTCATTCTGACTGATTTCTCCTTGCTCTCAACCCCATTCTATGCATGCCTGCTGATTGCCTTTCCCTCATTCTCACTTCTTCTCATGTCTCTCTGCCCTTTCTCCTCATGCCTGCTGCTTGTGTTTCCCTCATTCTCAATGCTTTCTCTTTGCTCTCAGACCAGTTTTGTGTGTTTCTGTTGCTTGCATTTCGCTTGTTCTCACTGCTTTTTCCTTGCTCTCAGACCAGATTTGTGAATTTCTGTTGCTTGCCTTCCACTCATTCTCACTGCTTTCTTCTTGCTCTCAGCCCCATTTTGTGTGTGCCTGCTACTTGACTTTCTGTCATTCTCTTTGCTTTCATCTAGATTGCAGTCTTTTTTTTGTGCTTCTGTTGCTTACCTTTCCCTCCTGACTTATTTTGTCTTCCTCCCATCCTTATTTTATGCATGTATGCTGCTTGCCGTTCCCTCCTTCTGACTGCTTTCTAGTCAGTCCTGTTTTGTGCGAGCCTGCTTCTTGCCTTTTCATTCTTCTCACAGCTTTCTGCTGGCTCTCAGCCCAAATATGAGCATGCCTTTCCCCCTTCTCACTGTGTTCTCCTTGTCCTCAGCCTCACATTGTGCACACATGCTGCTTCTCATTGCTTACTACTTGTTCTTAGCCTCATTTTTGTATGCCTGCACTTACCTTTACCTGCTTCTCACTGTTTCCTCCTTGCTCTCAGCCCTATTTTGTGCTTGCCTGCAGCCTACCTTTCCCTCCTCACTGCTTTTTCCTTGCTCTTATCCCTGTTTTGTGCTTGCCTGCTATTTCCCTTCACCTCATTCTCACAGCCCTTTTTGTGCATGCCTGCTGTTTGCCTTTCTCTTGTTCTCACTGTGTTTTTTTGCTCTCTGCCCTGTTTTGGGTGTGCCTGTAGCTTGCCTTTCCCTCGTTCTCACAACTTTCTCCTTGCTCTCAGCCCTGTTTTGTGCAGGCTTGCTGCTTGCCCTTTGCTTATTCTCACTGCTTTCTCCTTGCTCTCAACCACCTTTTTATGAATGCTTACATTTCCTTCCTTCTCATTGCTTTCTCTTTCCTCTCAGACCCATTTTGTGTGTGCCTGACGCTTATCTTTCCCTCCCTCTTACTGCATTCTCCTGTCTCCAGCCCCTATTTGTGTGTGCCTGGTGACTTCCTTTCCCTCCTTCTCACTGCTTTCTGCTTGCCCTCAGGCCTGTTGTTTACATGCCTGCTGCTCACATTTCCCTCCTCGTGCTTTCGTCATGCTCTCAGCCCCATTTTGTATGTGCCTGATGCCTGCCTTTCACTTCTTTTCACTGATTTCTTATTTGGTCTCAACCCTGTTTTGTTTTAACCTGCTGCTCGACTTTCCCTCCTTCTCACTGCTTTCTCCTTGCTCTCAACTGTGTTTTGTGAATACCTACTGCTTCTCACTATTTCCTCCTAGTTCTCAGCAATATTGTGTGAGTGCCTGCTGAGTGCCTTTCCCATCTTTTCAGTGCTTTCTCCTTACTCTCAGACCCATATTGTGAGTGCCTGTTGCTTACTTTTCCCTCAATCTCACTGATTTTTCCTTGCTCTCAGCCCAATTTTGTGCAGGCTAGCTGCTTGCCTTTCACTCGTTCTCACTGATTTGTACTTGCTCTCAGCCCTGTTTTTTGAGTGTCTGCTACTTTCCTATTCTCATTCTCACTGCTTTCTTCTTGCTCTCTGTCCTGTTTTGAGCATGCTGTTGCTTGCCTTTCCCTTCTTATCACAAGTTTCCTCCTCACTCTCAGCACCATTTAGTGCGTGACTACTGCTTGCCTTTTCCTTCTTTTCACTTCTTTCTCCTTGCTCTCAGACCCATTTTGTGCATGGCTGCTACTTGCTTTTCCCATGTTCTCAGTGCTTTCTTCTTGCTCCTATCCCTATTTTGTGCGTACCTGCTACTTGCCTTTCCCTCATTGGCACAAATTTCTCCTTGCTCTCAGCCCCATTTTGTGTGTGCCTGCTGCTTGTCTTTCACTCATTCTCACTTTTTACTCCTTGCTTTCATGCCCATTTTGTGCAAGTCTGCTGCTTTCCTTTCCTTCTTTCTTATGGCTTCCTCCTTGCTCTTAGCACTATTTTGAGAGTGCCTGCTGCTTGTCTTTCCCTCCTTCTCACTGCTTTCTCCTTCCTCGTAGCCACGTTTTGTGCTTCCCCCTCACCTCCTTCTCACTGCTTTCTCTATGCTCTCAGTCCCATTTTGTTCATGCCTGCTGCTTGCCTTTCCTTCATTTTCACTGCTTTTACCTTGCTCTCAGCCCTGTGTTGTGCTTGCCTAATGCTTCCTATCCCTTCTTCTCACTGCTTTCTCCTTGCTCTCAGCCCTGTTTTATGCATTTCTGCTGCTTGCCTTTCCCTCCTTCTCACTGCGTTCTTTTTGCTCTTGGCAGTTTTTGTGCATGTCTGCTGCTTGCCTGAAGCCAAGTCCCAAAGTGGATGCCAACACTTCATGGGTAAAGTATTGGCAGCTAATCAGCATGAGATATCTGGGTCCGTAGCTGGAGACATCTATATCTATTTTCCCTTTAATACCTTGAAAACTACTGAGCAGATTTATGGCAAATAAAAAAAAGGGCACTTTGCGGACCAAGAGCTACCTTTCTGCCAAATCTGGTGAAATTCTGTCAAAAGGTTCGGCCTGTAGTTGGGTCTAAAATCTGAAAGGGAATTAACATAGGAAACACACTTTTTTTAACACCTCATTTTGTTGGGTCCCCGCTTGACGGATCACTCCGAAACTTTCCATGCACAACAAAACCCAACTTGATACTTTGTTTTAGAAAATTTCATTAAGATTTGTCAAACTGATCCAAAGATGTAGCCAAGTCAAAACATGCTTTTTCTATAGAAGCTAGGTCCTAACTACCACTACCTAAAGGCGATAGGTAGATAGATATGCATGCATTTATATTGAACAACTACGATAATATAAGAATTTTTACAGGTAAGTATGAACCATATATGTATATATATTACCTAGTGGTAGTTGCTGCTAAGTAGTTAAAGTTAGGACCCAGTTTCTATATAAAAAATGTTTTTTTCTTGCCTATATCTTTGGCGCTGCTTGACGAATCTTCATGAAACCTTTCAAAAACATTCACCAGTCCCATCACCTGCTGCCTGGAAAGTTTCTGGGTGATCCTCCCAGGGTGGCTGAGAAAAATGGGGGGTCCCAAAACACGTTTTCCCTATTCATTTTTCCAAAGGGATATTGGTTTGGTGTAATTCTGTCCAGTAGTTTTGGAGATATTAAGGGAAAAACAAATTTGTACTTCTAGGGACACCAAGGATTTGTGAACCCTCCCGATCTCGTGCAGAGATCTGATTGGCTGATAACACTTCAACACCAGAAGCTGTTGAAGTGTTGTTAGTCATCTTGGGACGCGGCTAAAGCCAAGTCCCCAAAAAAAAGTAAACAGAAAGGCAAGAGGCCAGAGTACGAACACCATGCCCCTTTGGCCCTGGTGTGGTGGTGGGATCCCCAAGGGACCCCCACTCCAGGGCTAAAAAGCATTTTTTTATTTATTTTACAAGCGGAGACACCCATGGATCCGCAACTTTGCTTGTAAAACAGAAAAAAACATAAAGCGCAGTCTCCCACGCTTATTTAGTCTAATGCTCCCGGGGATGTTTTAAAAAAAAAAACAGGGGGCTCTGGGCTCCCTTCCAATGCCCCGGGGATTGCCACCTCCCCGGGCCTTAATTTTTTGTATTCACTGGGCCTGTGTCCCCTATTCGACCTCTGGATGCCACATGCCTGGGGCTGTTTTACTTTGGGGGAGGGGGCCTCTTGGCCACTTCCCCGTTGACTGCCACCTCCCCGGGGCAGTCTGGTAATTAATGCAGGGGGGCCCTGTCACCCACTCATGCCCCAGGGACCACCTCCCCTAGGGGCTTCACTTTATTTGGGATGAGGGCCACGCAGCTACCCGGGTCAAATGTTTAAAACAACATCTCTATGGGACCCCCATGCCCTGGGGCTAAGTCCTCATTGGAGGGGATGACGCGGTGCCACAGAGGGGCCTGGGGATCGCCATCCCCCCAGAGCTGGGTCCTGCTATGTTCCAGGGGTTTACAGCCAAGCCACAACAAACACTTCGGGTTTTGATAGTTAGACCTTCAAAGCTGGACCCGCTGTCAAAATTAGAAGTTTCATCTCTGTCTCCTCCATGCATGCTGGGGACAGAGATGAAATGTATCAGCAAGTAGGGAGTTGCTGTGAAAGCAGCTCCCTGCATTCTGAAGCACTGGCACCCTTAAAGTGATTTATCATTTTAAAAAGAATTAAAAGACAAAAATCAATAATTTAAGGGGCCCTTGAGGGGACCCTTGCAGTCCCACATAGCCGTAAAGCGCTTTTTAATTAGAAATAATGATAATAAAATAATAAAAAAGTAGGGACCACTGGGGAATCTTTTAGGGCTTCCTTGCGGTCTCACATAGCCCATAAAGGGCTAAAAAAAAAAAAAAAATCCCTATTGGTTGGTGCGAAGGTTGCAGACCTTCATACCCAGCTCTGGGGGTTCGAGTCCAGCTGGACTCATTTCTATTTTTTTTGCTTTTTGTTTTAAATAAAAAAATATTGTACTCTTTTAAAAATAAATACATTTATCCAGCAAAAATATCTCATTCTATGTATATGAGATATTAAAGCCTAAAAAAACTCCCTCTTTCTCTCTCACTTTCTTTATCTTTCTGTCTCTCTTTCAATCAATTTCTCCTACTTACACACCCACTCACAGACCCAGTCAGACACTCATGTACCCACTCACAAACCCACTTGTACACTCACGCACCTACTCTAGCCCACTGACACCCTCATGCACCCACTCACATATCAGCACACACACTGACACACCCACTAAAACACTTTCACACCCGGACAGACAATCCGACAGCCACTCTCACCCACAGATAAATCCTTTCACACCTTTTCTTACACCCTGCATCACATTTCACTAAAGCCAGGTGGTGGTCCTGGGGTTGTGGAGGTCCAAGCAGATCCCCGCAATACATTACATTAAGGCCTTGGGGAGGTGGAAGTCCCTGGGGCTGTGGAGGGGACCACATGACACCCCAGCATCACATTTCAATAGAGCCCTGTGGAGGTGGTGGTCTCCAGGCCAGCAGGGGTGGCACTCAACCCCCCCACATTACATAACATTAAGGCCTAGGGTAAGTGGCAGTCCCAAGGACTGAAAGGGGGGCTGCACGTCCCCCTGCATTACTTTTCATTAAACCGCGAGGGAGGTGGCTGTCCCCGGAGCAAATATAAGCCCAGGAGGGGGGCCAGGAGGGGGGCCTTGTGTGCGCCCTTCTTATTGTTTTTTACATGCCCCTGGAACCTGGCCCACCCGGGGGCTTAACAAAAACAAGTGGCAGCACATGCACTTGTTTCTTTTCTTTAATTTTTGCCAGAAATTCACTGCAATGTCATGGTAAAAAAAAAAAAAAAACAGTGAAGCAGTGAAGTGTTGGCAGCCAATAAGAGCTTTGCATTTCCCTGCTCAAGCTCATCATTATTTGTGAAGCCGTAGCACCAAGAGATGTGCAAAAAAGAAATCCCTTTAATATCTCCAAAGCTACTGGACACCAAATACGTGGAAGCGAAATCTGCAAACCCAACGTTAGCTTTGTGCCAAATTTGGTGTAATTCCATCCAGCAGTTTGTACTGTAGTCATGTCCAAAGGTCCAATGGGAATTAACATGGGAAATACAGTTTGACAGATCACCCAGAAACTTTGCATGCACAACAAGAATCAGCTGTGCACTTTTTTTGGAAAGATTTGTGAAGATTTCTATGGAAACATGGTACGGCCCCCCAGCAGCCTCAGGGACTGCCACCTTCTCAGGGCCTTAATGTAATGTAATGGGGGGCCATGCAGCTGGCCCGCAGCCCTGGGGCTTCAACAAAAGAATGAGGGGGGTCTATTTTCGACCCCCAAGTCATGGGAACAACACCTCCAAGAGGCTAGATTACATTGGAGGAGGCCCCCCTCGAGGAGCCATTGATGGCCCTGGGGACTGCCACCTTCCAGGGCTGGCTCCTGCTATGTCCTAGGGGGCCCACCCACCAGAACATAACTATTTGCTTTTGCTTGATGGGATCTTTGATAGCTCCCACCAAGCAAAAGCAAAAGCAAACAAGGTCCACTTTCTGATAGCGGGATCTGTCAAACAGCTGAAAGTGTAGTTTTCATATTTTTCACTGCACACAAATATGCATGTAGAGAAACAGATGAAAACATTGCTCCCACAAGCAGGGAACCACTATTTAAAGCAACTCTCTGCTTATGGGAGCAATGCCGGCTCCCACAGGACGTGGGGATCTAGCTAGGACTGCTGAGGCCTTAAGGCTTCCCCCGGGGTCCATGTCACTCTCTCTCTTCCATCTCATATTGGGATGGAAGAGAGAGGGTGAGAGATTGCCATTGTAAGTGTCTCTCTCTGCAATGACTTCACAGAGTCAGACTAGCATAATGTTTGGAACGAATGTTATAGTTACGTTTTGATGCAGAGCAGAACAGAGTCACTTCTGGCCTAATGGTCAAGGTCTTGTGCTGTCACTCAGCAGACTGAAGGTTCAAATCCTATTATCCCTTGGCAGTGTGTTGATTTATTTACCAGTGTTTTGACTGTTAAACCTTCCTAGAGATGGAGCATTCACACTTCTTTCCAATCACGTACATGGGTTTACTGTCATAAGTATGTCTAGAAGCACCACAGTAAGGAACCACCTATGGCCTAAAGGTTAAGGTCACAGACCCTCGCACTGAAAGTTGAGGGTTATACTCCAGGTGTGCCCGTGGTCATTTTCCTTCTTTAATTTCTTTTAAACTTCAAAAGTTTAAGGTTCATACTGAAAGGTAACCCCACTCTTTTTAATTGACAAATACATTTTTCTTTTCAATTTGTCCAAAAATATATAATTCTAATTATATCATCCATCAAGCCTAAAAAACTCTCTCTTACCCTCTCTCTCTCTCTCTCTCTTTCAATCTGTTTCTTCCACTCACACACCCACTTAGACCGTTATACACCTACTCCCAGACGCACACACCCAATCACAGACCCACTCAGACTCTAGGGCACCCACTCACAGCCACAATCAGACCCTCATGCACCTACTCATAGAACCACTCAGGCTCTCTAACACCCACTCACAGACCCACTAGAACCCTCATGCGTCCGCTCACAGACCCACAGTGGCACATTCACTCACAGACCCACTAAGACACTGATGCATCCACTCTCACACCCAGAAAGACACTCTCACAAGCACTCTCACATCGAGATACACCCTGCCACACCTATTCTCACACTCAGAGAGAAAGGCTGAAGCCAACTCCCACTGCGCATGGCCACAGACCATGCACAGCATGGGGTTGGGTGGTTAGGGGGGTTGGCTGCAGCATCTTGCCATCAACAAGGCCCTGAATCCAATCCATGCACAGCAGGGGGGTTGGCTGCATGGGCCTGGCTGCAGACTAGCCCCTGCAGCCAACTCCTTCCGCACACGGCCAAATACTGTGTGCAGCGTGGGGTTGGGTTGTTATAGCGGTTGGTCTTGCGCTGCAGTGTTTCGATTAACGTATAGTAATGAAAATGCCTTCACATTAAAAAAAATATAGAAATTCACTAAAAAAAACAAAAGTTACAGGGCGCTATAGTTAGTAAGTAACTATAACTCGATCCCTAAGGTAACTATAACTTGCTTCTTTGCCATGCACTGCAAATTACCCAATAAATGATGGCACTCATGACATCTTTTAAAACATAATTGATAATATCAATGTTATACTTGTAGCAAAAAATCTGACGAATTTTTTTTGCAATATTTCAAAACTAATGAACGGATTTATATCAAATAACAAAAAGCACTCTTTTTGGACCAAGGGCAACCTTTTTGTAAATTTTGGTGTAATTCGGTGTAATTCCGTCAAGCGGTTCGGGCGGTCTAAAATCTTGATGGAAGTTAAAATGGGAAATGCAGTTTTTTTAATCCCCCCTTTTCCACTGCCCCCACTTGAGATGGTGCACGGTGGTGTTTGGATTTATGTAGAGTAATGACAATTACTTCACATAAAAAAAAACTGACGTTACAGGGATGTTATAGTTAGGAAATAGAATGAAAAAAAACATAGAAATTCACTGAAAAAAACAAAGGTTAGAGGAACGTTGCAGTTAGGAAATAGAATTAAAAACCTTAGAAATTCACTGAAAAAACAAAGGTTGCTGGGGCGTTATAGTTAGGTTCTGAATTTACTCATACAAAACCATAGAAATTCAGCAGTTATAGTTACATTTCTTTCAAGTAACTATAACTCCCGAAGGTATCTATAACTCGTGCCCATACCATGCACTGCTAGTTACCCCAGATAATACAGCAATCCTGACAACTTATATAATATCCTTAAAACTATTCTTGAAACATTAGCAGTCACATTTATGAAAAAAAAGCTGTGCATGGCGAGATCGCTGGTTATAGTTACCTTAGGACGCAAGTATGGTTTTGGTGTGCCATATTGTATCTTAGGGTGTGACTATGGGTTTGGTGTCCGGGGTCCAGACCTCAGATTTTAAAAGTGACCTGTGGGTAGTGAGACAAGCAGGGTTCCTGGTGGTGGGCATGGTCCAGGCACTGACATCTGTTGACGCGCTTGCCATGGGTGCATCTTTGCACATGTCACCTGACCTTTTAACATACATCAATATTATTGTACAGTTGTTTGCTTCCACAAAAATACATATTTGTTACCATGGTATTCATTGGTAAGGCATTACATTGCCATACAATATTATTGTAATGCCAGACCTATTTGCACTGGCAATGCTTGTTTTTACTGCTGAGGTCCATGATATCACCACATGCATTGCCTGCAGCGTACACAGATGGGTGCAATCTCCAATATCTTACATAATACCCTCACAGTGTATTGTTACTTGTTCTAGATTGGCCTGATGGTTAATATGGCCACAATTCTGCCTATGTGGCTAGCTGATAACGACCATTTTTATGTTGGTGTGCAAGCCAATTCTTCATCATGGTCCTACCCTGATGATGTGACATGTTGTTGGCCATTAAGTGTTGTCTGTGGTAATTATAAGCCCATTGTGCATATTTTGCAATTCCCCTACAGGAAATCACAATTTAGCCATTTCCTTTACTGAGATTTCCAAATGGCGGTTGTGACTCCATAGGAATCGCTATTAGGAAATCTAATGTGTTCTACATTCTAATTTCTGATTCCCAGAGAGTGATTTCTTATGATTTGCTATTTAGGAATCACAAACTGGAATTTTCGTGCATATGGGCCATAGTACAAAATGTATTTTATAAGGGTAGGCATAGCTGTTCAATAAATCTTACTGCATCTTACTTCGCTATGTTTAAAAACCCTAGAGATAAACAACAAATAACAGTTATAGGCAATCAAATGTATCCCAAAAACACCAGTTTTTTTCTTGGAATCTTTTAACAATGCTACAGAGAAACCCCATGATTACTAACTTATAGATTTAAAAACAGCAACCCTAAAAGACTACAGACTCTTTATTGATATTTTTCCACCTGATATTCCGGTTGCTTACACAGTCACATATAAGTCAAATCCCTATAAAAAAAATCACTAGTAACTTCCTATTAACATTTTATAATCTAAGGCCCTGATTTATACTCTTTGACGCAAACCTGCGTTAACGCAGGTTTGCGTCAAAAAGTATACTGCCGGTTAGCGCCATTCCTGGGCGCCAGCCGGGCGTCATATTTAAGCTGTGATGCCAGCCGGCGGTAAGGCCCAGTTAGCGTCAAAATTATTGATGCTAATCGAAAGGGGAAGAAGTAGGGGAAACTGGAGGTTGTGCGTGAAAGAATAGCGCTAGTCAGATTAGAGTAAAAAAAATACTCTAACCTGATTAGCATTATTATTTCCACACACAACCCCCATAGACATGACTTCTTTCTAAGTAAAGACAGAAGTCGTTACCCCTCAACCCAATGACCATGCCCAGGAGACTTAGGTCCCCTGGGCATGGCCATTGGGGACAGTGCTATGTAGGGGGCCCAAGTTATGCCCCCCATGGCACTTTGCAAAAAATATAAAAACACATACCTGGACTTACCTGGGATGGGTCACCCCAATCTTAGGTGCCCTCCAGGTGTGGATGCAGGTGGGTGGGGTGTCCCTGGGACCATGGAAAAAGGCCCAGAGGTCCACTAACGCCTGCCCTGACCCAGGTGTTAAATAATGGTGCTAAGCAGGCTGAGCACCATTATTTAAGGCCCTCCTCCCGTGCATGATTTTTCATGTGCGAATAAATAAGGCGCTAGGGCCTTTGAGTCATTTTTAGCGCGGGAACGCCTACCTTGCATCTCATTGATGCAAGGTAGTTTTCCACAGGCAAAAAAGCATTTTATCTCCAATATTTCGACGCTAGACATGTCTAGAGTCAAAATATAAATATGGAGTTAAGTTTGCGCCGGATTTGTCTAAAAAAAAAATAATGCAAATCCGGCACAAACAGAGTATAAATATGCCACTAAGGGCCAGATGTAGGTACAAAAAAATTAGTGACTCGCAATTTGCGAGCATGTGGGACTCGCAATTTGCGTGTCGCTAACTGGAATGCAGGTAGAATGTGCGCGGACAAATTGCGACTCGCACCCGGAGTCGCACCGCAGATAGCGAGTCCGCTGTTTGCGAGGTCGCTTTTTGCGTCCGCGCAAAAAACTGACTCGCAATTTGCGAGTGGGTGTCGCAAATTGCGACTGTGCTGAAGATTAAAAGCAGGTGCTGCAGAACACTCCAGAAAACACTCCAGAACACTCAGGAAAACACTTCCTGGCACATGATGATGACATCACAGCCAGGAAGTTTACAACTACACCTGGGAGGAGGGAGGATTTTTAACTTTTAACTGCAGCACAGCTAACAGAGCACCAGCAACCATGGCTGACACTCCCAGGAAGAGAAAGCTCAAGTTTGCAGAGAAGGAGCTGGAGGTGCTCACAGATGAGTGCTGTCAGAACCATGATGAGCTTTTTGGGAAGGCAGCCCTCAATGTGCCAGACTCTGCCAAAAAACGATTTTGGCAGGAAATCCAGGAGAAGGTAAACTCCCTGGGGGTCACCACAGGAGTGTGGATGAACTAAAGAAGAGGTGGTACGACCTCCGCTCCCGGACCAAGGAGAGGGTGGCAGAAAGGCTCCGGGAGATGAGAGGCACAGGAGGGGGACCATCTTCCATACCACCACCCACACCCCTGGAGGAAAGGGTGGAGGAGACCCTGGAGCCAGAGTCTGTAACTGGATTTGGAGAACAGGACACCTCTGAGCCCGGACCATCATCCGGTGAGTACCATGTGATATGCCTGTACCCCCATCAATGCCATACCCCCACCCACCATGTACACAGGGGCATGCACAACCAAGATAGCTCCATTTCAGAGGAGTAAACACCAGCATGATGAATTATGGGCAATGTAGTCAAGTAGGCAGTTAATAGGCAAATGTTTATTAGGAAGTGTGCAACAGATAGTAGACACTGACAGTGTTTTCCCCATGTCCCACAGGTCTCCCACAAGACACCCCCACCAGCCAAAGCAGCCAGGTGCCAATGGTCAGCCAGCCCCAAGAGGAGACAACAGGAGCAGCCACCACTCCCACCTGCACACCAACACCATCCCCTCTCTGGCAACACCCGCTGCAAAAGTGGTCTTGCAGCCTGCACCAGTTACAAGCCGGAGTGCCACATCACACATCACAGGGCCTCCACCGCTGCGCAGGCGACGCAGGATGAGGAGAGCAGGGCAGCAGGCAGAGTCAGGGCTTCCATTCACAACACTGATGGAGGCACAACTGCTACGTGGTCAGCGCCTGCAAAATCAACAGTTAGGGCGGATTAGTGGGGTTCTGCAGCGCTTCGAGAGGAACCATGCCAACAGCATGCAGCAGGTTCATGCACAACTGGAGGTCATTGGGAACAACACAGGTGACCT
Source organism: Pleurodeles waltl (assembly GCF_031143425.1). Taxonomy (NCBI): domain Eukaryota; kingdom Metazoa; phylum Chordata; class Amphibia; order Caudata; family Salamandridae; genus Pleurodeles; species Pleurodeles waltl. The sequence goes on from NC_090446.1 coordinate 1,428,094,320, forward strand.
AGCCCTGTCAATGCGCGAACTGGTGGCTGGACTGCTTACGCAGAGTGAGGGTGCGCGTCGCAGGGACCGCCAGCTGCTCCAAAGGCTGGACAGGATGGCCTCCTCTATTTGCAGACTGGCAGTGAACACAACCGGGCTGTCAAGTAGAACAGTCATCCTCCAGGTTGACATGGGCCACTTTGCGGGTGATGTGGCACTGGGCCTGGGCCGGATCACCCATGCAATAGACCTCATGGAGGCACGGCAGGTGTCCAGGGGTACAGGGGACACCCCACAAGACAGTGAGGAGGGCTCCACTGTCAGCAGTGTCTCTGCTGGTGACACCAGGGTGCTACGGAGTGGGAGTACAAGGCAGAGCACTGCTGAGCAACCTGGTACCAGCCAGGCTGGCCAAGCCCGCCGTAGGCTGTGAACTAACAACTGTCCCTGATGTTGGGGCACATGATGGCAATGTGTCCCATGCCAGGTGGACTTTTTGAAGTCCCTGAACAGTTTTTCCTTGTATATAGTTTGGTTTTTGCACATATTAAATAATTTGTTCGTTACACTTAACACATGGAGTGTTTGTTCTATTGGTGAGTATGGTACCTTCCAAAGTATTGGGTTGCAATGTGTTCCCGTCTCAGTCTGCCTTGATTTGCGATGCTCCTATCTCCATGATGGCGATGTGGTTGCTCTTGCTCTTCATCCTCAGAATCTGGGTCTGCAGGAGTGAGAGGTAGCCCACGTCGGGTGGCCATGTTGTGCAGGATAGCGCATGCAACAACTATTTTGATGCCGTTATGGGGGTATACTGGAGGGCACCTCCACTTCGGTGGAGGCATCTGAACCGTGCTTTCAGCAATCTAAAGGTTCTTTCAATCAAGTTCCTGGTCCTCTTATGTGCACTGTTGTATCGCCTCTCACATTCATTGCTGGGTGTTAAGTACGGAGTCAGTACCCACGGCTGTAGTGCATATGCACTGTCACCTGTTGGGCACAAAAAGTACACTGTTAGCAAGTCCTGGTTGGTGTGCACATTGATCTGTATGCATGTCTACAAGGTGCATGCAGCTCTACCTAGGAGGTATCCGTCTCCAAACGTTCCAGGCGTTGGTGTATCCCACTGTGCCTAAAAATGCAGGAGTCATGAGTACTGCCTGGAAATTTAGCAACCATGTCAGTGATTACATAATGGGCGTCACATACCACCTGAATATTGAGTGAGTGGGTACACTTTCTATTGCGGAACAGATATTCCAGGTTTGCAGGAGGGCATATTTGAATATGTGTCCCATCTACACACCCTATGACATGGGGAAAGTTGGCAATCTGGTAAAAGTCCAACTTGGTGCTGTTCATTTCTGCCTCATTCCTGGGTAGGTATATGTATCGGGACATGTGTGTGTGAGTAAGGCATCTGGGAATGTCCTGAGGAACCTTGATAGTGCACTTTGGGATACCCGACCTGCCACAGCAATGACCCCCTGATAGCTCCCTGAGGCCAAGAGGTGCAGTGAGCATAGCACTTGCACATGCGTAGGGATGGCGCAGCCGCGCACAGTCTGGCATTCTAGCTGTGGTTTGAGTAAATCTATCAAATCTAGTATAGCTGCGCTGCTAAGTCTATATTTATCATATACTTCCTCCTCAGTTTGCTGGAAGAGTGTCTGCCTTGTTCTGTAAATCTTCTCCTGTCTCTGGCTCCTGCTCCTCCTCTGCTGGGCTGCATGGGCTCTCCTCCTCACTGCTATCAGGTATATCTCTGCCATCTTGAGTAACCCAGATGCCTTCTGGGTCTCCTTTTATACTTTGGTAATGGTTACCACCTGGTCTGAGTTAGTGGTAAATTGGACATGCAAACTGGGCTTTTTGCGACTAGTCGCAATTTGCGAGTTGCTATTGCATATGGTTTGCGACTCGCAAATTACGACTTCCTATTTGCGGGTCACAAAATGGGGTCGCAAAGTTTGCGAGTCGTTAACGGCTCGCATCGCTTTTGCGAGTCGGAAATGGGATTTTTGCATCCCATTTCTGATTTTGCAGAGTCGCAAATAGCAATTCGGGCCATTTGCGATTCGCATACGTTTGCTACATCTGGCCCTTAATGCTTTACATGGAAATCTAGTCCTCCTAAAAGTGTTAGTCACAGTGACCCCACAACAAACAAAGGCTATCTTGTGCTCCTCTTTTGATGATTTAATACCTGTTATTTCAGAGATTGCTCAAAACACCCTAACAGGTAATGTCTCATTAGCAGATCATCAGTTCAAAGCTCTAACAAAAGAGTGTCATCTTATTAAAAAGTTTAGTCTGGTTTCTAAATAGAAATTGGTGAAGCAGTCTAGAGGGTGTATAGGGTCTTTGTTGGGTATAGCTATTTCTCTCATTACCAGCCTTTTGGGTGGAAACTGATGGAGTACACCAAAAAGATGTACTTGCTGCCCTGACATCAGATAGAACATTTAGGGGCAATTATGCATCAAGACTGGGACATACGGAAAAATGAAATGCAGAGACTGGATGTTGAAATGTAAACCATCCTAAACTGTACATACTTGGCATCTGACAACAAAGTCAAACTGCACTTGACAGTTCTTCAGAACTTCTTAAACTATTTTCAACAGGGCTTGGGGAAAAAAATAAGCTGACATTATATACTACTGACTCTGGACGTCCACAGCAACCGGCCACTCAGGAACCCTCGCCACCCTAAGAAATTATTAAGCAACACCGGAAGGTGATACAAGTAAAAAACACACAAAAATGCTGTTTCAGCAAAAATGTCCAGCAAAAAAGACACTGCCTCATGGAATAACAAAGGAGAGTTTATCTCAAAGGATCTGACATCTACAACTTAAATCTGTGGCATTATACAACCCCAGACTCTCACACTGCGGATGGGACATTTTCATGCAGGCCATTACAGAAATGAACATTCCTTCCTCCATTGTAGGCAATGCTGTAAATAGATCCTTTAAACTCTTTAAAAGATGCGGGCAATCAACTGTTTGCAAGTCCCAAGAGTCCTATGCTTGTTGTTTTATAGCCTTGTTTATACACATCCACATCATCTTTCTTTCCACAAGATGGTTTAGCTCTGGAACCCAAGATACAGTTTTCAAGATGACCACATGGTTGCCTCTTTAATTTTTCGGTATAGTTTGCCCCATAGAATAGACTTTTTATTTATGTCTGTGCCACTTCTTGTGACTGATCATCAAATATCAAAACTGACAACATGTCAAAGACTCTACACAGGTCCTCATTGACTTTTTGTAATGCCTCCATGTGAAACCCCCCTGAAACAGTGTGACGGGGATAATGTCAGCTTAGATGAGGTTTTACCCTGGCCCTTCCCTTTTTCTTCCACTACACGAGACGTGCCTATTTTTTTCTTACAGTCTATATGGACTTCTGTCCCTTTAAGAAATCTACAGAGAAACATGAGGTTGGGCGTGGCCTTGAGTGTGACTCTGATCAGCCCCCTGATGAATGGTGGCTGGAAAGCAGAAGGACGACGAACCCAAAAGGAAGGAGTGCCAACAAGAGAGGGAAAAAGGAGCACCAAACAGAGACACCGTTGGGAACCAACAAAGAACCAGACCACCCAGCACAGGACAAATCGGGAGGCTCCAAAGCCCTATTGAAAATATCCAGGGAACCCAAGGAGAGTTGGTGGAGTAAGCTGGGATGCCACTGTTCCCTTGTGTCACCCTACCACGCTCCCGTCAGAGCGTGGCTATCCCAGGTAGGTGGGTATCTGCCAGGCCAAGTGGGAGGGTGGAAAATGCGTGGCTGTGAGGAGGGGGCACCCGTCTGAGAGTCAGGCTCCTATTCTTATTTGGAAGATAGGAACAAGCCTTGCATACTACATTTTCAAATAAAAGAAACAAGCATGAAAACCTGGTGACAGGAGTGGGAAAACAGTGATTATCTCCCTCGCACCCACTGCTATAAAAATAAGATAACATTAAAGAGTATACACTTACCTGCGGTTCTTTCCTCTTCAATACGTGGGGTGCGGTAACCTCAGTGGTCCAGTCCGGTTGAGACTAGAAGGTAGAGGGAGAATGGAGACAACCATTACGAACCATATAACAGAGGAGCAAAGCATGAGCCTTACATAGAGGAAATAAAGTGACCCATAAGTAAAGAATCAAGGTGTAGAGTACTTCATTTATCTGTCTACGTAGCCGTTTGCCTGCTCATGTGACAGGTGGCATAGTTGGCAGGATTTCAGAACCCCTACTGCTACAAGATGGAACACGTTGCACATCAATTAAGCAAAGGCCAGTGGAAATTGGAATGGGCCTATGAGAGCCACATGAAGGAAGCGGAAGTAGACCAGACCATATTCACCAATGCCATTCATTCACAAGGGGACAATCTCACTAAAATGGCAAGAAGACAGTCTCAGTTGGTTATTGGCATTGACCTTTCATGAGGACCCACGGTATCAGAAGCTATGGCACAATTACAGAATTATGTACCCGGAGAAGATCTTGTGGCGTTATTTCTGAACTTTGTGTGAGTTGCTCGTGCCAGCGCCTGGCCAACCAAAAGATAGCCCTTCTATTTAGCACCATTGCTTACAGTAGAAGCACAAAAAGCCTATCAGATTGTCAACTGGGATGGGACGACAGGTTATGGGGAGGTGAAACTGTTATGGATCATTTATGCATAGATGAAAAAATCCACAGACTAAAGTTTAGGAAGAAAAAAGGTACACCTGGAGGTACCCGGAAGATCTTATTTTATAGAAAGAAGCACGCCGCAGATCGCTGGCTTAAACCCTTGGACTCAACAAAGGAAGAAATAATGGAAAAAAGCCACCTTGAACAATACGTGGAAGCATTACCATTTCAAATGCAAAATGGGTACGGCAACATGCTGAGTTGACTCTCGACCATGCCGTAGAAATGGGCACTTCCTTTGCATGCACCCAGTCTCAGGGGTATTCCCCCAACCCTGAAAAGAATTCCAAGCCTTTCCCCCGTCCAGCCTCAAGTATGAGAAAACTCCAAACCACAAATGAAACTTCCAAGATTAGGAGAGGGAAACCCGAGCCTGTGGTACACCCTGTTCTCAATGCTATGAATGTGGGGAGTAATCCCATATAGCCCGTTTCTGCAAAAGACAAAAAGAGAAGGGAGATGAAGAACCCATAGACATTGGGTATATTCCCAGGACTGTACTCTATGACCAGGAAAATGGCCCGCTTTATTAAGTGAGTTTATTGTCAAATGGGGCAAGCATAACCACTTTGTTAGATTCCCGCTGTAGGCAATCAGTAGTCAGGTGACACAGGGCGCATACTTCCTAAATAATTCCAAACAAAAAGGCAGGGATACGCTGTGTACATGGTAACAACAATGTATATCCAGTGGCAAGGCTTGAACTCTCCAGCCCCTCAGGGGCATGTAGCATAGTGAAAGTAGGGGTACTACCTTGCCCACCTGAACAGCTCATTTTGGGTAGAGATAATCCCTACTTTCTTTATGAAACCTTTTACAGAAAAAGATGACCCAGGCCTAACAAATCACGAAAGAGTATTTTGTTCATGATTCTCTTCTTATCCCAGAACCGTGGGTACTGGACAAAAGGTTTGCACTGACACAACTTAATGATAGCACCCTTCAGGATGCTTGGCAAAGAACCAAGAGTAACCCAGACTCCTCTACTCCCACATATCCACGTTTCATCATATAAAAGAGCGTCCTTTACTGATTAGGTAAGGTTACTGATACCCCTCAATTGTTGATTCTTTTAGGATATCGTGACCAAGTTTAGTTTTTCCACATTCTCACCTACTAGCCGGTCATTCCGGAATAGAAAAGGCCAGTCAGTCCATCCTGCAGAATTTTTATTGGCCTGCGATTTATGCACAGGTCAAACGATATGCCAAAAAAATAGTCCCTATCAACCACCCCTGGTGCCCCTACAACCATTACTCATATTTGGAAAGCCATTTGATCGCATAGTTATGAATTTAATAGGACCCCTGCCTAGGTCTACAAAAGTTTTTCAATACGTGTTGGTAATGGTTGATTATTCTACAAAGTAACCAGAGGCATTACCCTTCCCAGTAACCATGCCAAGGGTCATTACCAAACATCTTATAGAAGTGTTCTCTCGCATGGGATTTCCTCATGAGATCCTCACAGATCATGGAACTCCCTTTGTTTCTATAATAATGAAACAAGTTTGCAAGCATTTAAACATAAAACATTTGACCACTTCTGTTTACCATCCTGTGGTAGGCTGCGTTACGAGCGGATCAAGTAGAGTCAAAAGAATGGGGTATCTTTACGTTTGAAATGTTATTCTCTGTTTATTCACAGGCTATTTCTCTTAACCGTTGTTTTAAGGTTTTTTTAGGTAAGTCTTTGGGGTTTCTGCTTTTCTTAACTTCTTTCTTTTCCTCCTAGGTTTCCTCTTTCCCCAGTCGCCTTTGGTCTGTGGAGGATGAGTGCGTCTCCCTCGGACCCCGGCAGAAATGAAAAAAAAACCGAAAAGGAATAGGTAAGTATTTCTGAGGTAGGGTGGGGTACGGTGCTCGTGAGGGATAAGGCAGCATGCGGGCAAGTTCGTGAGGGGGTGATCAGGGTTGGGGTTTAGGGTTGCTGGGGTCCATACCGTGCCTAGTTCCCTTCTTGCCCCTTCCCTTGTCTTTCATTCACCCTCCCCGTCCTTCCTCCCACTTCCCTGGTGCCTTTCCCCGAAACCGAGTTTCCCCGTGACCCTCCCGTCCCTAGGAGGGACCGTACCTTGTCAAGCCACGACCCTCCTGGGTCGTGGCGGCTTTCTCATTTCTCCGGCGTCTCTCCCTTCTCCGGCTCCCGCGTTTCGGTGCTTCCTCTGTGGACTTCTTCCTGGTTCCTCGCCGGGATGACCAACGGGTCTGTCCTCCTCTCTCCGTTTTTCTTTGCGCTCGCCTCTTCTCCGTCCTGTACTCCCGTCGCTCTCCTCTCTTCTCCTCTCTGGTGCTCAGTCGCGCGCCTCTCTTCCGGATCCGCGTCGTTCTTCAGTCAGCTTGACCGGAAGTCGTCGATGCTGTAACGACGTGGCGTCTCCCCGTTGCCAGGGGAACGCCTCGCCGTTTCCGTGGAGCCAGCCGAAAGATGGCGGACTCGAGGTGAGTGAGACGTGGCCTCCGGGACCCGTCTACAATCCCCTACCCTAGATCGGGGCTGTTCGAGGTCCGATGACGGAGGGAACCGGGAGAGGTAGTCGGCAGGACCTTGTGGGGAACCAGGGATATGGCGAACCTGGAACGTAAAGGGTTGCAGTTCTAGGAGCCATCTCAAGATTCTGGAGTTGGAGTCTTTGTGAGAGGCAAGCCAGGTGAGAGGGGCATGGTCAGTGAACAAAACGAAGGACCTACCTAAAAGATAATACTGCAAGGAGTCTACGGCCCACTTAATGGCGAGACATTCTTTTTCAATCGTTGGGTAATGGGTCTCTCGCGGAAATAATTTCCTACTTAGAAAAACCACTGGGTGGTCAAAACCCTCTTCATCGGGCTTCGTGAGCACGGCTCCGAGGCCTACGTCCGATGCATCAGTGTACAAGTGAAAAGTGTTTAAGAAATCTGGGCATTTTAGTATTGGGTCTGTGACAAGAGACTGTTTCAATCGTTCAAAGCTACTCTGTTGGGAGTCGGTAAATGGAGCCAATTTGGTGGGGTTTTGTTTGGTCAGGAGGTCAGTCAGAGGGGCAGCAATGGTGGAATAATTGGGGATAAACCGGCGGTAGTATCCTACTAAGCCTAGGAACGACCGTAGGTCTTTTTTTGTTTTAGGCTTAGCTGTTTGTAATATGGCCTCAACCTTGTTTTGTTGTGGTTGTAGAGTGCCATTTCCTATGATATAACCCAAATAGGAGATTTCAGTGTTTTCTAGTAAACACTTCTTAGGGTTGGCAGTTAAACCGGCTTCCGTTAAGGCGAAAAAGATCGTGTCCAGATGTACTAAGTGTTCTTGCCAGGTTTCGCTAAAAATGACTATGTCGTCTAGGTAGGCGGCGGAAAAAGTCTGGAATGGTTTTAAGATTCGATCCATCAGACGCTGGAAAGTCGCGGGAGCGCCGTGAAGACCAAAAGGCAAAACCGTAAATTGGGAAAGGCCGGAAGGGGTTGAAAAGGCTGTCTTTTCCTTGGCATCGGGATGGAGGGGTATCTGCCCATATCCCTTGGTTAAGTCCAGGGTTGATAAATAACGAGCCTTCCCTAATTTCTCTAGGATGTCATCCACTCTGGGAATGGGGTAGGTGTCAAAAAGGGAAATCTCATTAAGTTTGCGAAAATCAATGCAAAATCTTATCGATCCGTCTGGTTTAGGAACCAACACTACGGGGGAATTCCAGGGACTATTAGAGGGTTCAATAACACCTAAGGCTAACATTGCTTCGACTTCGGCTTCAATGATAGGCCTTCGGGCTTCGGGGATGCGATACGGACGAAGACGTACTACTTGTCCTAGAGGTGTGTTGATGTGATGGTATGTTAATGAAGTTTTTCCTGGTGTTTTGGAGAAGAAATGGGGATGTTGCTCGATTAGGGGGTCTAGTTGGGTTTTTTCAGTATCAGTTAGCTTTTTATTAATACTGGGTTTTTCTTCAGGATGGGTTCTTCTTATAGGGCATATCTCTAGTTCTCGTTCTTGGGTATAAGAGACCAAACGCCCAATGTCCGTCTGGTCTGTAGTCTCTTCTGCCGATTTCCATTGTTTTAACAAATTTATGTGGTAAATTTGTGTTTTTCTTGGGTTGGTACTTATCTCTAATAGATAAGTGACAGGGGAGACTGATCTAATAACCCTATAGGGTCCTTGCCATTTAGCAATCAGCTTATGGTCAGATGTAGGTCGCATAATAAGGACCTGTTCATTAGGGAGGAAGGAACGTATTTTGCTTCCCTTATCATAGTATGATTTTTGCTGTTTTTGAGCCATGACTAGATGACTATGAACATCTTCCCAGAGGGTTTGTAACTGACTTCTGAGTTGATGGATATAGTCCATCAGGGGTTTCCCTTTTTCCTGTTCTTCCTCCCAGGTCTCCGCAGCCATATCCAGGAGGCTGCGAGGCTGCCTCCCGAAAACCAATTCAAAGGGACTATGTCCCGTAGAGGACTGTTCGTGGGTTCGTACAGCATATAGAACCAAAGGAAGCTTCTGATCCCAGTTGCGACCGGATTCATCCACGGTCTTCCTCAACAGTGTCTTTATTGTACGGTTATATCGTTCTACCAGCCCATCTGTCTGGGGGTGATAGACCGAGGTTCGTAGCTGGGTGATCCCCAATAACTGACATATCTGCTTCATGAGTTTTGACATAAAGGGTGTACCTTGATCCGTCAATATTTCTGGGGAAAACCTATTCGGGAAAACACTGTTATCATGGCTTGGGCTATTGTTTTGGTGGTCATGCTGGCGAGGGGTATGGCTTCTGGGTATCTAGTCGCGTAGTCAACTATGACTAAAATGTAGGTATGACCTTTAGAAGAGGGAAGGAGGGGTCCCACCAGGTCCATGCCCACCCGTTTAAAAGGGATATCAATAATGGGTAAGGGGTATAATGGTGCTTTCCTGGGCATCCCTGGCTCAGTAAATTGGCATCTAGGACATTGGGAACAGTACCTGCGTATCTGGGCATATATTCCTGGCCAATAGAATTTCCGCATCAGATATTCTTCAGTTTTTTCCCGACCAAAATGACCTCCCCCGGGTTGATTGTGGGCTAAAAACAGTACGTGAGCTCTAAATGGTTCTGGAACAACTAATTGTTGTTTGGTTTCCCCTTTAACCGTTCTAGTTATCTGGTATAGGAGCTGTTTCTTGATAAGAAAATAAGGACCCACCTCATTAGTGATCTCTGTTCTGGCCGAGTTCCAAGCATGGGAAAGGGTAGGATCTTCTCTCTGGCTGCTTGGGAAGGAGATGGGCCTGCTACTAATCTCTGCTACTAGTTTAGGGATATCTTTCGTCTTTTGGGTTTCCTGATACTATCTTTTCTCCCGTCTTTTCTCGTTTCGTGTAAGTTTCTTTCGGTACGGTGGTACCTCTATGGTAACATTGGAAAAAGGGGCTTCGGTCCACCACTCGGGAGTCCCAGCAGGTCTACGGACTTGATCTAATAGGTCATAGAATCGTCTATAATCAATCCCGATAATACAATCCTCGATTAGTTGTTCCATAACCCCTATCGAAAGCGTATCCTGAAAGGGGCCCCATTCTATCTTGACCGTGGTGAGGGGATAAGTTCCTTTGTCTCCATGTATACAACATATGGACACCCAGCGGTTAGTGACCGAAGTATCCACAGGGATTAGATCCTTCCGGATTACAGATTGGCCACATCCTGAATCAATTAGTGCCGAAATGACCAGTCCATTTATGGTGACCAGGTATCTAAATTTCTCATTCCCTTTCCCTGTACACAGGACTCTACGTCGCGTGACCCCAATTTCCATAGGTTCCGGTCCTTCGGATTTCCTGGGACATATTCTGGCAATATGCCCCCATTTTCCACAGTGGAAACATTGTGGGGACTGCATAGGGTGATGTTCTACGGGTTTAGGGAACCGCGTTTCCTCAGGGAAATACCTGGGAGCTGGTTTTAGTGGAGGGATGGGGGTTTTTTGGAAAGGTCTCGGGCCACGGGTTTAATTTCCGTGGAGCGATGGAAAGCACAAGCCAGATCAATAGCAACCTCAGTGTTCACCTTTGGATGTTGTCGGAACCAATTCTTAGTACTAAGGGGTAGTGAATCCAAATACTGTTCCAAAGTAATTGTCTTAATGACATCCTCCCGGGTTGTCCCTATGGGTCCCAACCATTTTTGAGCCAGGACTTTCACCCTAAAGTAGAAGGAGTGAGGGTCCTCGTTGGCACTCCATTTTATTTTCCTAAATCATAAACGGTAATATTCCGTATCATGCCCAACTCGCCCCAGGATACTTTTTTTTATCTCTTTATAGGGGGTCGTACCATCAGGGTTGGCAGATTGGTAGGCCGTCTGCAGGAATCCCGTAAGCAAGGGGGCCACATACTGACCCCAGCGGTCCTCTGGCCATTGAGCAGATGAGGCTACCCTCTCAAAATTCGTGAAAAATGAGTCTGGGTCTTCCCCTTCTTGGTATTTTTGGAGGACCGAACTGGGAACGTTTGGGTGTACCTTACTGGTCGCGATTGTATCGGTTAGTTTTTGTAATGCAGTCTCATGCACTAATTGATTATTGGCTAGTATTGTAGCCTGACTTTTTAACGCCGATTGTAAGGCCTCCCGGTCTTCCTTGGCCTCTCTTTGGTGTGCTTCCCACACCAACTGCAGATGTCTCTGTCCTTCTGCGAGTTGCTTAATCATGTCCTCAAGGGATGGAACTTCACTCATGATGAAACGCTCGTAAGCCCACCTGAGAAGTGATCCCACTTCTGACACCACTGTGGTAGGCTGCGTTACGAGCGGATCAAGTAGAGTCAAAAGAATGGGGTATCTTTACGTTTGAAATTTTATTCTCTGTTTATTCACAGGCTATTTCTCTTAACCGTTGTTTTAAGGTTTTTTTAGGTAAGTCTTTGGGGTTTCTGCTTTTCTTAACTTCTTTCTTTTCCTCCTAGGTTTCCTCTTTCCCCAGTCGCCTTTGGTCTGTGGAGGATGAGTGCGTCTCCCTCGGACCCCGGCAGAAATGAAAAAAAACAGAAAAGGAATAGGTAAGTATTTCTGAGGTAGGGTGGGGTACGGTGCTCGTGAGGGATAAGGCAGCATTCGGGCAAGTTCGTGAGGGGGTGATCAGGGTTGGGGTTTAGGGTTGCTGGGGTCCATACCGTGCCTAGTTCCCTTCTTGCTCCTTCCCTTGTCTTTCATTCACCCTCCCCGTCCTTCCTCCCACTTCCCTGGTGCCTTTCCCCGTAACCGAGTTTCCCCGTGACCCTCCCGTCCTTAGGAGGGACCGTACCTTGTCAAGCCACGACCCTCCTGGGTCGTGGCAGCTTTCTCGTTTCTCCGGCGTCTCTCACTTCTCCGGCTCCCGCGTTTCGGTGCTTCCTCTGTGGACTTCTTCCTGGTTCCTCGCCGGGATGACCAACGGGTCTGTCCTCCTCTCTCCGTTTTTCTTTGCGCTCGCCTCTTCTCCGTCCTGTACTCCCGTCGCTCTCCTCTCTTCTCCTCTCTGGTGCTCAGTCGCGTGCCTCTCTTCTGGATCCGCGTCGTTCTTCAGTCGGCTTGACCGGAAGTCGTCGATGCTGTAACGACGTGGCGTCTCCCCGTTGCCAGGGTAACGCCTCGCCGTTTCCGTGGAGCCAGCCGAAAGATGGCGGACTCGAGGTGAGTGAGACGTGGCCTCCGGGACCCGTCTACAATCCCCTACCCTAGATCGGGGCTGTTCGAGGTCCGATGACGGAGGGAACCGGGAGAGGTAGTCGGCAGGACCTTGTGGGGAACCAGGGATATGGCGAACCTGGAACGTAAAGGGTTGCAGTTCTAGGAACCATCTCAAGATTCTGGAGTTGGAGTCTTTGTGAGAGGCAAGCCAGGTGAGAGGGGCATGGTCAGTGAACAAAACGAAGGACCTACCTAAAAGATAATACTGCAAGGAGTCTACGGCCCACTTAATGGCGAGACATTCTTTTTCAATCGTTGGGTAATGGGTATCTCGCGGAAATAATTTCCTACTTAGAAAAACCACTGGGTGGTCAAAACCCTCTTCATCGGGCTGCGTGAGCACGGCTCCGAGGCCTACGTCCGATGCATCAGTGTACAAGTGAAAAGTGTTTAAGAAATCTGGGCATTTTAGTATTGGGTCTGTGACAAGAGACTGTTTCAATCGTTCAAAGCTACTCTGTTGGGAGTCGGTAAATGGAGCCAATTTGGTGGGGTTTTGTTTGGTCAGGAGGTCAGTCAGAGGGGCAGCAATGGTGGAATAATTGGGGATAAACCGGCGGTAGTATCCTACTAAGCCTAGGAACGACCGTAGGTCTTTTTTTGTTTTAGGCTTAGCTGTTTGTAATATGGCCTCAACCTTGTTTTGTTGTGGTTGTAGAGAGCCATTTCCTATGATATAACCCAAATAGGAGATTTCAGTGTTTTCTAGTAAACACTTCTTAGGGTTGGCAGTTAAACCGGCTTCCGTTAAGGCGAAAAAGATCGTGTCCAGATGTACTAAGTGTTCTTGTCAGGTTTCGCTAAAAATGACTATGTCGTCTAGGTAGGCGGCGGAAAAAGTCTGGAATGGTTTTAAGATTCGATTCATCAGACGCTGGAAAGTCGCGGGAGCGCTGTGAAGACCAAAAGGCAAAACCGTAAATTGGGAAAGGCCGGAAGGGGTTGAAAAGGCTGTCTTTTCCTTGGCATCGGGATGGAGCGGTATCTGCCAATATCCCTTGGTTAAGTCCAGGGTTGATAAATAACGAGCCTTCCCTAATTTCTCTAGGATGTCATCCACTCTGGGAATGGGGTAGGTGTCAAAAAGGGAAATCTCATTAAGTTTGCGAAAATCAATGCAAAATCTTATCGATCCGTCTGGTTTAGGAACCAACACTACGGGGGAATTCCAGGGACTATTAGAGGGTTCAATAACACCTAAGGCTAACATTGCTTCGACTTCGGCTTCAATGATAGGCCTTCGGGCTTCGGGGATGCGATACGGACGAAGACGTACTACTTGTCCTAGAGGTGTGTTGATGTGATGGTATGTTAATGAAGTTTTTCCTGGTGTTTTGGAGAAGAAATGGGGATGTTGCTCGATTAGGGTGTCTAGTTGGGTTTTTTCAGTATCAGTTAGCTTTTTATTAATACTGGGTTTTTCTTCAGGATGGGTTCTTCTTATAGGGCATATCTCTAGTTCTCGTTCTTGGGTATAAGAGACCAAACGCCCAATGTCCGTCTGGTCTGTAGTCTCTTCTGCCGATTTCCATTGTTTTAACAAATTTATGTGGTAAATTTGTGTTTTTCTTGGGTTGGTACTTATCTCTAATAGATAAGTGACAGGGGAGACTGATCTAATAACCCTATAGGGTCCTTGCCATTTAGCAATCAGCTAATGGTCAGATGTAGGTCGCATAATAAGGACCTGTTCATTAGGGAGGAAGGAACGTATTTTGCTTCCCTTATCATAGTATGATTTTTGCTGTTTTTGAGCCATGACTAGATGACTATGAACATCTTCCCAGAGGGTTTGTAACTGACTTCTGAGTTGATGGATATAGTCCATCAGGGGTTTCCCTTCTTCCTGTTCTTCCTCCCAGGTCTCCGCAGCCATATCCAGGAGGCTGCGAGGCTGCCTCCCGAAAACCAATTCAAAGGGACTATGTCCCGTAGAGGACTGTTCATGGGTTCGTACAGCATATAGAACCAAAGGAAGCTTCTGATCCCAGTTGCGACCGGATTCATCCACGGTCTTCCTCAACAGTGTCTTTATTGTACGGTTATATCGTTCTACCAGCCCATCTGTCTGGGGGTGATAGACCGAGGTTCGTAGCTGGGTGATCCCCAATAACTGACATATCTGCTTCATGAGTTTTGACATAAAGGGTGTACCTTGATCCGTCAATATTTCCTGGGGAAAACCTATTCGGGAAAACACTGTTATCATGGCTTGGGCTATTGTTTTGGTGGTCATGCTGGCGAGGGGTATGGCTTCTGGGTATCTAGTCGCGTAGTCAACTATGACTAAAATGTAGGTATGACCTTTAGAAGAGGGAAGGAGGTGTCCCACCAGGTCCATGCCCACCCATTTAAAAGAGATATCAATAATGGGTAAGGGGTATAAGGATGCTTTCCTGGGCATCCCTGGCTCAGTAAATTGGCATCTAGGACATTAGGAACAGTACCTGCGTATCTGGGCATATATTCCTGGCCAATAGAATTTCCGCATCAGATATTCTTCTGTTTTTTCCCGACCAAAATGACCTCCCCCGGGTTGATTGTGGGCTAAAAACAGTACGTGAGCTCTAAATGGTTCTGGAACAACTAATTGTTGTTTGGTTTCCCCTTTAACCGTTCTAGTTATCTGGTATAGGAGCTGTTTCTTGATAAGAAAATAAGGACCCACCTCATTAGTGATCTCTGTTCTGGCCGAGTTCCAAGCATGGGAAAGGGTAGGATCTTCTCTCTGGCTGCTTGGGAAGGAGATGGGCCTGCTACTAATCTCTGCTACTAGTTTAGGAATATCTTTCGTCTTTTGGGTTTCCTGATACTGTCTTTTCTCCCGTCTTTTCTCGTTTCGTGTAAGTTTCTTTCGGTACGGTGGTACTTCTATGGGGACATTGGAAAAAGGGGCTTCGGTCCACCACTCGGGAGTCCCAGCAGGTCTACGGACTTGATCTAATAGGTCATAGAATCGACTATAATCAATCCTGATAATACAATCCTCGATTAGTTGTTCCATAACCCCTACCGAAAGCGTATCCTGAAAGGGGCCCCATTCTATCTTGACCGTGGTGAGGGGATAAGTTCCTTTGTCTCCATGTATACAACATATGGACACCCAGCGGTTAGTGACCGAAGTATCCACAGGGATTAGATCCTTCCGGATTACAGATTGGCCACATCCTGAATCAATTAGTGCCGAAATGACCAGTCCATTTATGGTGACCAGGTATCTAAATTTCTCATTCCCTTTCCCCTGTACACAGGACTCTACGTCGCGTGACCCCAATTTCCATAGGTTCCGGTCCTTCGGATTTCCTGGGACATATTCTGGCAATATGCCCCCATTTTCCACAGTGGAAACATTGTGGGGACTGCATAGGGTGATGTTCTACGGGTTTAGGGAACCGCGTTTCCTCGGGGAAATACCTGGGAGCTGGTTTTAGTGGAGGGATGGGGGTTTTTTGGAAAGGTCTCGGGGCCATGGGTTTAATTTCCGTGGAGCGATGGAAAGCACAAGCCAGATCAATAGCAACCTCAGTGTTCACCTTTGGATGTTGTCGGATCCAATTCTTAGTACTAAGGGGTAGTGAATCCAAATACTGTTCCAAAGTAATTGTCTTAATGACATCCTCCCGGGTTGTCCCTATGGGTCCCAACCATTTTTGAGCAAGGTCTTTCACCCTAAAGTAGAAGGAGCGAGGGTCCTAGTTGGCACTCCATTTTATTTTCCTAAATCATAAACGGTAATATTCCGTATCATGCCCAACTCGCCCCAGGATACTTTTTTTTATCTCTTTATAGGGGGTCGTACCATCAGGGTTGGCAGATTGGTAGGCCGTCTGCAGGAATCCCGTAAGCAAGGGGGCCACATACTGACCCCAGCGGTCCTCTGGCCATTGAGCAGATGAGGCTACCCTCTCAAAATTCGTGAAAAATGAGTCTGGGTCTTCCCCTTCTTGGTATTTTTGGAGGACCGAACTGGGAACGTTTGGGTGTACCTTACTGGTCGCGATTGTATCGGTTAGTTTTTGTAATGCAGTCTCATGCACTAATTGATTATTGGCTAGTATTGTAGCCTGACTTTTTAACGCCGATTGTAAGGCCTCCCGGTCTTCCTTGGCCTCTCTTTGGTGTGCTTCCCACACCAACTGCAGATGTCTCTGTCCTTCTGCGAGTTGCTTAATCATGTCCTCAAGGGATGGAACTTCACTCATGATGAAACGCTCGTAAGCCCACCTGAGAAGTGATCCCACTTCTGACACCACTGTGGTAGGCTGCGTTACGAGCGGATCAAGTAGAGTCAAAAGAATGGGGTATCTTTACGTTTGAAATTTTATTCTCTGTTTATTCACAGGCTATTTCTCTTAACCGTTGTTTTAAGGTTTTTTTAGGTAAGTCTTTGGGGTTTCTGCTTTTCTTAACTTCTTTCTTTTCCTCCTAGGTTTCCTCTTTCCCCAGTCGCCTTTGGTCTGTGGAGGATGAGTGCGTCTCCCTCGGACCCCGGCAGAAATGAAAAAAAACAGAAAAGGAATAGGTAAGTATTTCTGAGGTAGGGTGGGGTACGGTGCTCGTGAGGGATAAGGCAGCATGCGGGCAAGTTCGTGAGGGGGTGATCAGGGTTGGGGTTTAGGGTTGCTGGGGTCCATACCGTGCCTAGTTCCCTTCTTGCCCCTTCCCTTGTCTTTCATTCACCCTCCCCGTCCTTCCTCCCACTTCCCTGGTGCCTTTCCCCGTAACCGAGTTTCCCCGTGACCCTCCCGTCCTTAGGAGGGACCGTACCTTGTCAAGCCACGACCCTCCTGGGTCGTGGCGGCTTTCTCGTTTCTCCGGCGTCTCTCACTTCTCCGGCTCCCGCGTTTCGGTGCTTCCTCTGTGGACTTCTTCCTGGTTCCTCGCCGGGATGACCAACGGGTCTGTCCTCCTCTCTCCGTTTTTCTTTGCGCTCGCCTCTTCTCCGTCCTGTACTCCCGTCGCTCTCCTCTCTTCTCCTCTCTGGTGCTCAGTCGCGCGCCTCTCTTCTGGATCCGCGTCGTTCTTCAGTCGGCTTGACCGGAAGTCGTCGATGCTGTAACGACGTGGCGTCTCCCCTTTGCCAGGGGAACGCCTCGCCGTTTCCGTGGAGCCAGCCGAAAGATGGCGGACTCGAGGTGAGTGAGACGTGGCCTCCGGGACCCGTCTACAATCCCCTACCCTAGATCGGGGCTGTTCGAGGTCCGATGACGGAGGGAACCGGGAGAGGTAGTCGGCAGGACCTTGTGGGGAACCAGGGATATGGCGAACCTGGAACGTAAAGGGTTGCAGTTCTAGGAACCATCTCAAGATTCTGGAGTTGGAGTCTTTGTGAGAGGCAAGCCAGGTGAGAGGGGCATGGTCAGTGAACAAAACGAAGGACCTACCTAAAAGATAATACTGCAAGGAGTCTACGGCCCACTTAATGGCGAGACATTCTTTTTCAATCGTTGGGTAATGGGTATCTCGCGGAAATAATTTCCTACTTAGAAAAACCACTGGGTGGTCAAAACCCTCTTCATCGGGCTGCGTGAGCACGGCTCCGAGGCCTACGTCCGATGCATCAGTGTACAAGTGAAAAGTGTTTAAGAAATCTGGGCATTTTAGTATTGGGTCTGTGACAAGAGACTGTTTCAATCGTTCAAAGCTACTCTGTTGGGAGTCGGTAAATGGAGCCAATTTGGTGGGGTTTTGTTTGGTCAGGAGGTCAGTCAGAGGGGCAGCAATGGTGGAATAATTGGGGATAAACCGGCGGTAGTATCCTACTAAGCCTAGGAACGACCGTAGGTCTTTTTTTGTTTTAGGCTTAGCTGTTTGTAATATGGCCTCAACCTTGTTTTGTTGTGGTTGTAGAGAGCCATTTCCTATGATATAACCCAAATAGGAGATTTCAGTGTTTTCTAGTAAACACTTCTTAGGGTTGGCAGTTAAACCGGCTTCCGTTAAGGTGAAAAAGATCGTGTCCAGATGTACTAAGTGTTCTTGTCAGGTTTCGCTAAAAATGACTATGTCGTCTAGGTAGGCGGCGGAAAAAGTCTGGAATGGTTTTAAGATTCGATTCATCAGACGCTGGAAAGTCGCGGGAGCGCTGTGAAGACCAAAAGGCAAAACCGTAAATTGGGAAAGGCCGGAAGGGGTTGAAAAGGCTGTCTTTTCCTTGGCATCGGGATGGAGCGGTATCTGCCAATATCCCTTGGTTAAGTCCAGGGTTGATAAATAACGAGCCTTCCCTAATTTCTCTAGGATGTCATCCACTCTGGGAATGGGGTAGGTGTCAAAAAGGGAAATCTCATTAAGTTTGCGAAAATCAATGCAAAATCTTATCGATCCGTCTGGTTTAGGAACCAACACTACGGGGGAATTCCAGGGACTATTAGAGGGTTCAATAACACCTAAGGCTAACATTGCTTCGACTTCGGCTTCAATGATAGGCCTTCGGGCTTCGGGGATGCGATACGGACGAAGACGTACTACTTGTCCTAGAGGTGTGTTGATGTGATGGTATGTTAATGAAGTTTTTCCTGGTGTTTTGGAGAAGAAATGGGGATGTTGCTCGATTAGGGTGTCTAGTTGGGTTTTTTCAGTATCAGTTAGCTTTTTATTAATACTGGGTTTTTCTTCAGGATGGGTTCTTCTTATAGGGCATATCTCTAGTTCTCGTTCTTGGGTATAAGAGACCAAACGCCCAATGTCCGTCTGGTCTGTAGTCTCTTCTGCCGATTTCCATTGTTTTAACAAATTTATGTGGTAAATTTGTGTTTTTCTTGGGTTGGTACTTATCTCTAATAGATAAGTGACAGGGGAGACTGATCTAATAACCCTATAGGGTCCTTGCCATTTAGCAATCAGCTAATGGTCAGATGTAGGTCGCATAATAAGGACCTGTTCATTAGGGAGGAAGGAACGTATTTTGCTTCCCTTATCATAGTATGATTTTTGCTGTTTTTGAGCCATGACTAGATGACTATGAACATCTTCCCAGAGGGTTTGTAACTGACTTCTGAGTTGATGGATATAGTCCATCAGGGGTTTCCCTTCTTCCTGTTCTTCCTCCCAGGTCTCCGCAGCCATATCCAGGAGGCTGCGAGGCTGCCTCCCGAAAACCAATTCAAAGGGACTATGTCCCGTAGAGGACTGTTCATGGGTTCGTACAGCATATAGAACCAAAGGAAGCTTCTGATCCCAGTTGCGACCGGATTCATCCACGGTCTTCCTCAACAGTGTCTTTATTGTACGGTTATATCGTTCTACCAGCCCATCTGTCTGGGGGTGATAGACCGAGGTTCGTAGCTGGGTGATCCCCAATAACTGACATATCTGCTTCATGAGTTTTGACATAAAGGGTGTACCTTGATCCGTCAATATTTCCTGGGGAAAACCTATTCGGGAAAACACTGTTATCATGGCTTGGGCTATTGTTTTGGTGGTCATGCTGGCGAGGGGTATGGCTTCTGGGTATCTAGTCGCGTAGTCAACTATGACTAAAATGTAGGTATGACCTTTAGAAGAGGGAAGGAGGTGTCCCACCAGGTCCATGCCCACCCATTTAAAAGAGATATCAATAATGGGTAAGGGGTATAAGGATGCTTTCCTGGGCATCCCTGGCTCAGTAAATTGGCATCTAGGACATTAGGAACAGTACCTGCGTATCTGGGCATATATTCCTGGCCAATAGAATTTCCGCATCAGATATTCTTCTGTTTTTTCCCGACCAAAATGACCTCCCCCGGGTTGATTGTGGGCTAAAAACAGTACGTGAGCTCTAAATGGTTCTGGAACAACTAATTGTTGTTTGGTTTCCCCTTTAACTGTTCTAGTTATCTGGTATAGGAGCTGTTTCTTGATAAGAAAATAAGGACCCACCTCATTAGTGATCTCTGTTCTGGCCGAGTTCCAAGCATGGGAAAGGGTAGGATCTTCTCTCTGGCTGCTTGGGAAGGAGATGGGCCTGCTACTAATCTCTGCTACTAGTTTAGGAATATCTTTCGTCTTTTGGGTTTCCTGATACTGTCTTTTCTCCCGTCTTTTCTCGTTTCGTGTAAGTTTCTTTCGGTACGGTGGTACTTCTATGGGGACATTGGAAAAAGGGGCTTCGGTCCACCACTCGGGAGTCCCAGCAGGTCTACGGACTTGATCTAATAGGTCATAGAATTGACTATAATCAATCCTGATAATACAATCCTCGATTAGTTGTTCCATAACCCCTACCGAAAGCGTATCCTGAAAGGGGCCCCATTCTATCTTGACCGTGGTGAGGGGATAAGTTCCTTTGTCTCCATGTATACAACATATGGACACCCAGCGGTTAGTGACCGAAGTATCCACAGGGATTAGATCCTTCCGGATTACAGATTGGCCACATCCTGAATCAATTAGTGCCGAAATGACCAGTCCATTTATGGTGACCAGGTATCTAAATTTCTCATTCCCTTTCCCCTGTACACAGGACTCTACGTCGCGTGACCCCAATTTCCATAGGTTCCGGTCCTTCGGATTTCCTGGGACATATTCTGGCAATATGCCCCCATTTTCCACAGTGGAAACATTGTGGGGACTGCATAGGGTGATGTTCTACGGGTTTAGGGAACCGCGTTTCCTCGGGGAAATACCTGGGAGCTGGTTTTAGTGGAGGGATGGGGTTTTTTTGGAAAGGTCTCGGGGCCACGGGTTTAATTTCCGTGGAGCGATGGAAAGCACAAGCCAGATCAATAGCAACCTCAGTGTTCACCTTTGGATGTTGTCGGATCCAATTCTTAGTACTAAGGGGTAGTGAATCCAAATACTGTTCCAAAGTAATTGTCTTAATGACATCCTCCCGGGTTGTCCCTATGGGTCCCAACCATTTTTGAGCAAGGTCTTTCACCCTAAAGTAGAAGGAGCGAGGGTCCTAGTTGGCACTCCATTTTATTTTCCTAAATCATAAACGGTAATATTCTGTATCATGCCCAACTCGCCCCAGGATACTTTTTTTTATCTCTTTATAGGGGGTCGTACCATCAGGGTTGGCAGATTGGTAGGCCGTCTGCAGGAATCCCGTAAGCAAGGGGGCCACATACTGACCCCAGCGGTCCTCTGGCCATTGAGCAGATGAGGCTACCCTCTCAAAATTCGTGAAAAATGAGTCTGGGTCTTCCCCTTCTTGGTATTTTTGGAGGACCGAACTGGGAACGTTTGGGTGTACCTTACTGGTCGCGATTGTATCGGTTAGTTTTTGTAATGCAGTCTCATGCACTAATTGATTATTGGCTAGTATTGTAGCCTGACTTTTTAACGCCGATTGTAAGGCCTCCCGGTCTTCCTTGGCCTCTCTTTGGTGTGCTTCCCACACCAACTGCAGATGTCTCTGTCCTTCTGCGAGTTGCTTAATCATGTCCTCAAGGGATGGAACTTCACTCATGATGAAACGCTCGTAAGCCCACCTGAGAAGTGATCCCACTTCTGACACCACTGTGGTAGGCTGCGTTACGAGCGGATCAAGTAGAGTCAAAAGAATGGGGTATCTTTACGTTTGAAATTTTATTCTCTGTTTATTCACAGGCTATTTCTCTTAACCGTTGTTTTAAGGTTTTTTTAGGTAAGTCTTTGGGATTTCTGCTTTTCTTAACTTCTTTCTTTTCCTCCTACGTTTCCTCTTTCCCCGGTCGCCTTTGGTCTGTGGAGGATGAGTGCGGCTCCCTCGGACCCCGGCAGAAATGAAAAAAAAAACAGAAAAGTAATCGGTAAGTATTTCTGAGGTACTGGGTGGGGTACGGTGCTCGTGAGGGATAAGGCAGCATGCGGGCAAGTTCGTGAGGGGGTGATCAGGGTTGGGGTTTAGGGTTGCTGGGGTCCATACCGTGCCTAGTTCCCTTCTTGCCCCTTCCCTTGTCTTTCATTCACCCTCCACGTCCTTCCTCCCACTTCCCTGGTGCCTTTCCCCGTAACCGAGTTTCCCCTTGACATCCACGACCCTCCTGGGTCGTGGCGGCTTTCTCGTTTCTCCGGCGTCTCTCCCTTCTCCGGCTCCCGCGTTTCGGTGCTTCCTCTGTGGACTTCTTCCTGGTTCCTCGCCGGGATGACCAACGGGTCTGTCCTCCTCTCTCCGTTTTTCTTTGCGCTTGCCTCTTCTCCGTCCTGTACTCCCGTCGCTCTCCATTCTTCTCCTCTCTGGTGCTCAGTCGCGCGCCTCTCTTCCGGATCCGCGTCCTTCTTCAGTCGGCTTGACCGGAAGTCGTTGATGCTGTAACAACGTGGCGTCTCCCCGTTGCCAGGGGAACGCCGCGCCATTTCCGTTGAGCCAGCCGAAAGATGGCGGACTCGAGGTGAGTGAGACGTTGCCTCCGGGACCCGTCTACACATCCCAAGACAGATAGCCTCATTGAGAGGTATGATGGGAGTCTCAAATTAACTCTAAAGAAGATGCTCTCTAGTGATGGGTGAACTTGGGACCAGTTACCCCTGCTTGCCTTTTTTGCCTCAAAGTGCCAAATCCAGAGTAGTTTGGGGGTCTCTTCTTTTGAGTTGCTTTTGGAATGACGACCATGTATTCTACTGGAAATAACAGAAGAAGCATGGGAAAAAGACTCAGAAGATGAGGCCTGTTCTCTTTTGGAGTATACTAGACAGCTCAAATCCCGGTTAGGGAAATTAAGAGCACCAGCCCATGAAAACCTAGAGAAATCCCAACAAAAATGGAAGCATTTCTATGACAATGATAAATGTTGGCGGGAACTCACTGTAGGCGATTGGGCTCTGGTCCTTCTATCCAATTTTGCTGCCAAAATGAAGAAAGAGTAGCAAGGACACTATGAGTAGGAAGAGTCCTTTACCAGCTACGCCTCCCCCAAAACTGAAAAAAACAGTTATATCATATTAACATCCTAAAAAAATAGTTAGGACCTCCTCCCAAGACTGTACAAACGGTGAACTCTGAAGAGGAGCTACAATCCACTATAAATAACACAGACATTAGTAATTCCCCATCCAAAGAAAAAAAAGCTGAACTTCTGACTGTCTCAGATTATATAGACATTTTTTTCTGCCTGGTAGGACTAACCTCGCTATGCATTTCATACAGACCCAGGAGGGGGGTGTTATCAAGCAACGATCATACCGTATTCCTGAAGCAAGGCGCCTTGACCTCCAAGCAGAGGTCACACAAATGCTTAAAATGGGGGTCATTGTCCCATCTAAAAGCAAATGGTCTTCGCCCATAGTACTTGTCCCAAAACCGGACGGCAGTCTACGGTTTTGAATTGACTTCTGGGCTGTGAACCTAGTCTCCACGCTGAATGGATACCCCTTACCTAGAGGATACAAAATGATTGAGAGGCTTGGGGAAGCACACTGCATGAGCACTATCGACTTGACTAAAGGCTATTTAAACCCAGCTGACCAAGAGAAAACAGCCTTTGCAATGCCTAACCACTTCACTGTCCTCCCCTTTGGGTTACATAGGGCCCCTACTACCTTCCAGAGATTCATAAACAGCCTACCAGCAAAACACCAGGGATATTCAGCCACTTAATTGGATGATAAAGTGGTATACAGCAAGACATGGCCAGAACACCTTGACCATCCGTTCTATTGGAATTACAACATGCCCACCTCCATATCAATGCAAAAAAGTCCAGATTTGCACACAACAAAGTAAAATATCTGAGATATATTCTTGAATACAGGGAGATTGAATCC
This sequence comes from Pleurodeles waltl, assembly GCF_031143425.1. NCBI lineage: Eukaryota > Metazoa > Chordata > Amphibia > Caudata > Salamandridae > Pleurodeles > Pleurodeles waltl. The sequence continues at coordinate 1,428,118,353 of NC_090446.1, forward strand.
CAAAAGGAGAAGATAAAAGCTATAACAGAAACTCCTTCTCCTAAAACAAAAAAGGAGATGCAAGCATTTCTTGGTCTCCTTGGATATTACAGGAGATTTATCCCATGCTTCTCTGAGTGATCAGCTTTCCTTACAGACTTATTGAAGAAATTGGTATCTCCCTCTATCTTAAAAAACTCTCCAGCTAGTGCCCTCAAAGCCTTCCAGGATGTGAAGAATGCTCTTACTACTGCTCGAGTACTATTGTCTCCTGACATTAGTAAACCCTTTATTCTACAAACATACGTTTCAGATGTGGGCATTCGTTGTGTTTTGTCACAGTTGGATGCTAAGGGGCAAGAGAGACCTCTTTTCTATATCAGTAGGAAACTTTTCATTCATGAAAAGCTGTACCTCACCATAGAAAAAGAGTGTTTGGCCCTGAAATGGAATATTGAGAAGCTGCACAACTATCTAGAGAGCAGGTCTTTTGTATTGTACACCAATTATGCTCCCCTCACTTGGCTTCAGCAAAACAAGGTGAACAATGACTGTGTCCTGAGGTGGTTTTTATGTTTGTAGCCCTTCGGGTTTGAAATCCACCATAGGAAGGGTAGGGTTCAGGATAACGCTGACTACCTCTCTCGTTTTCCCCTTTTCCCCAACCAGGAAAATCCTGGGGTGGGGTTGTGTGATGGGGATACCGTAAGCTGAGATGAGGTTTTACCCTGGCCCTTCCCTTCTCCTTCCGCAACACAAGATGCGCCTGTCTTTTTCTTACAGACTACATTAGACGTCTGTCCCTGTCAGACATCTACAGAGTGACGTGAGGAGGGGCGTGGCCTTGAGTGTGACACTGATCAGCGCCCCTGATAAATGGTGGCCGGAAATCGGAAGAATGACAAACTTGGAAGGACCAGACCGATCGGCACAGGATGACTCGGGGGACTCCAGTGCCCTGTCAGAAATATCCAGGGAACCGGATGAGGGTCTTCTTGTGTCGCTCAGCCACACCGAGGTACCTGGGCGTCTGCCGGGACTAGTAGGAGGGTGGAAAACGGGTAGTTGTGAGGAGGGGACACCATCTGAGAGAAAGGTTCCTCTTCTTATTTGTAAGATAGGAAAGAGCCTTGTATACTACATTTGCAATTAAAAGAAACAAGCATGACAGGACGGCAACAGGATAGGGAAAACTGTGATTATCTCCCTCAAACCCACCCCAATAAAAATAAGACAGCATTAAAGAGTATAGACTTATCTGTTGTTCTTTCCTCTTCTGTCCGAGGGGCACTATAACCACGGTTGTCCAGTCCGGTCAAGACTAGAAGGGAGAGGAAGAACGGAGACGACCATTACGAACCAAACCACAAGGCGTACAGTAGAGTACTTCATTTACTCGTCCACGTAGCTGTTTGATTTCCCATGTGACAAACAGCTTCACTGTCACAATCACATAAGTGATAAATATAAACATCTTCCTTAAGCTCAAACTTCCCCAATTTAACTATTTCATTGCTGAAAGTCTGTTGATAACCTTTTGTACATACAGATTTCATCTTAGACACTCTAACGTGCTCCCTTTCTTTTAGGAAGGGATTCTTTACACAATCCCTGAATTGATCGTTGTACACAGTCCTCCAGCCTTGTACAGCATTCTGGAGTGCTACCAAATCAGGGGTAGTCTTCATAGTCCAATGCCAACTAGTGTAATAAATCTGTACAAACTACTGTAATTCAGGCACATCGAGGAAGGTGCTGTATGCTGTGAATATTATAGATTTTAGATTTTAGATTTTAAAGTTCTATTAAAACATTTCATTACTGCTGCTTTCTCTTCTGTGTGTGTGATAAAATGATGAATTGCATGTTGTTTTGATAATTTCTGAAAATGCTCATTCAAAAACTCTATCCCAGCATCTGTTTGTAGTTTTTGAGGTGTTTGGCCTTTGTTAAATATGGCTGCCGTAGAGGTCACAGTAACACAAGGACCGGTCTTGTCTTTCAGTGCTTCTGAAAAGACATACTTAGATAGCACATATATGACAGTCAATGTATAATATGCACCGTTATTATGTTTAGCAAATTTCCGAAGGCAAATTAGATCTGCCTGCCATAGTCTATAGTCCCCACAACCATTTGTGTTCGCCTAAATCTCTTCCACTCAGATTTATGCAGAGAATATGCATCTTCACCAGATAACCACCCCTTCATCAAACTTCTTCAATAGGCTCTTTTTCAGCACCGACACTTCTTCTCAAAGCTTCAGCTCTTCCAAAACTTCCAATCCCTTTTTCACAGTAATAAAGCTTCCTCAGCAGAGCATCAGTCATGTTACTCACAGGTGCAATCCGTAAAAGGAAATATACTTGTCTTGTGTATGATCATTTTATTAAAAACATAATAATCAGAAAATTACAGTTTCCATTTCTAATATTTAAAGTTTGCAGATATTAGGGATGTTTCAGTATACTAACTATTTGTCACCATACCTATCAGTTTGTATTCAGAGAAGGACATCATGTGCATTTATCACTGGGCTGTTCATAGATACATTGACATAAAGTCAACATCTTGGCTATTTTTCTGGATATATTATGATAGCATAAAATAGGCTGTTTCTCTCTGTCTCTCCAAGTCTACAGCTTTTTATACATAGTCCACTTGAGACATTTGTTAGTTCATACATTTCTCTGTCAAAACGTACATAACCTTTATTATTGAAATAATCCACAATTAAATGTTCTAAGCCACCTTGTACTCTGACTTTTGGTAGTAAAGTCAATCCATTCATATGGTACTTGTAGAAATACCAGTGTATATCCGCTGAAGGTAACCATGTTTTTACGCATAAATTGGCAATGCACATGGGGCTATTACACTGTGAAGCATCAAGTGTTAAATACTTCAAAGTTGCAGGTTGTACATCTGCTAGTCTTTCTTTCAGCAGCAAACATACCAATTTTGCTGTGCATATGTATCCAGGCCTTGTACACCTGTCTGATTGTGGATGGTTGTTCTGTAATTTGGCTTAAAAGTTAAGTATATTAACTAAGTAACAGCAATATGTAGCCATTGCAATTTTTAAGACAGCCTCCTAGGGGTTAAAGAACCTCCAAAATGGCTATTTTCTTAAATAAACATAAGATATTTTTTTCTATAGCTCTTTCAACCAAAAACAGAACATTTTCCTTGTATCCACTCCAGTTTTCTGTCAGAGATACACATAGCTTGAATCTCTCTGAATGTTTTTGACAATACACGTATCATATCAGCATGCACATTTTCCTTATCAAATTATACTTTGTGAGGATCTAACAAAAAAGCCAGCCAACAGTTCTTGACATGTATGAGGCTTGTAGTGATTTGTGGGCATCCTGTTGAGGATATTTGATTTTATGTCCGTAATGGCGAGTATCAAAATCTCGCTTTAAACATGCATTTGCAAAAGCGGCTTCAAAACCCTTAACCTATCAAATGTCATTTAGGTGTACACCCCGGGCTGCCTTTTCAAAGTCGGCAATATCATCATAATATGCAGAGATTTTACATATCTCTCTGCCTTTGGTAGTTAAACTTTCATTCCATTTTGACCGCATTAGCAGTACAAATTAATGGATGTCATTGCTGTCTGTGGACCCTCTCACTGTCAATTTTCGAAGATGCTTTCTACAGTTCAAAAATAAAGAAAGACAATATATGAGTTCCTATTAAATACATATGTCCATGCAATTCAACAACACAAGTGAAAATATTTTTCTCACTTCTGAGAATTCTGCTTCTTCAAAGGCACCTCTCTGCTCCTGAGAGTAATATACTTCCATAGAAGTGTAGCATTCTTCAGGGTTGGTGTGTGGGCTCTGGGCACTAGCAGCATCAGGAGTCATATCATCCAAAAATCCTATATCTTCATATGCTGGTGAGTCAGGAATATTCTTCCACAATTTCCATATGAGCAAACTTGATTTCAGATGGGTTTACAATGTGTGAGGCAGCACTGCATCATTAATCGTTAATAGGAGATATTAGATGTGGCACATCATGCAATCTGAGGTTTTATAACTGCTAGCAGAACTCTTCCACAAACCCTGTGACATCATGGCTTTGATCTTTAAATGTAGGTGCTGCAACTCTCTCTCCAGTGGTGGTGGAGTCAATTGACTGTAATAATGATCAATAGTATTCAAACCTTTAGCAGAAGGCATATTTTTGTTGTAGTAATTATATTTCTTCATGATGCATGTCGTTCCCAAGTGCAGCGTAGCACAGGCTTTAAGTAGGACTGTCTCAGAATCTCCTTATATATTTACCCTTAGATAAAAAAAAATACTTTCTACGATGTCACTTCCTGGTCACATGAGCTGGAAGTGACATCTCAATAACTTTATGTCTGGAGGAGGGACTTCTGGGTTAGGGGTCATGGGTGACATCAATACCTGGTCACATGGGCCAGACGTGATGTCACTTCTGGGTTAGGGGTCAACGGTGACATCACTAGTGGGTTACATGGGCCAGAAGTGATGTCAGTTCTGGGGAGGGACTTCCGGGGCTTAACCACCTGTCACATTATGCAAACCACACCTACTTTTGAGTTTGATGATCGGTATCCCATTATACTAATGCACCAGCAAAGAAGCAAAAGAGATTTTTGAGGCACTTACCTGGAAAGTGACATTACTCTATGTTAGAAATGGGGTCTTTGGTTGACAGTCAAGTTACCCCCTGTTCAAGCAAGGACCCTCACTCTAGTCAGGGTAAAAGAGAATCACCCTCAGCTAACCCCTGCTTACCCCCTTGGTAGCTTGGCAGAGCAGTAGGCTTAACTTCAGAGTGCGAGGTGTAAAGTATTTGTACCAACACACACAGTAACCTAATGAAAACACTCCAAAATGACACAAAACCAGTTTAGAAAAATAAGAAATATTTATCTAAATAAAACAAGACCAAAACAACAAAGATCCGACAAACATAAGTCAAGATATGAATTTTTAAAGATAAAACTCAAAAATAGCGATTAGAAACCCAAAATGCTTCGATGAGGTATTAACACGGTGCCGTGACAGAGTCATTCACAACAAGCCGAAACCAGCGGCGCCGGACATGGAGTCGCATAGACCCCCAAGTACAGGACCTTTGGTGAAGAGTGAAAACAAGTCGATGCGTGAAGTCGGGGATCACGGCGTCTGTGCGAAATGTTGAATCTGCACACTTCGAGCAGCAGCGGTCACGCAGTGGTGCGGCGACTTCCACGGAGTTGCGGACTTTATCGGGGCTGCAGCGGCGTCGGACCTGCGAAGGTCATCGCGGTCCAGCGAAGATCAAGAAGTTGGTTGAAGGCGGCGTCACCGGATTCAGCAGCGGCGTCGGTCCGAAGTCATCCGAAGTCGATTTCCTTGGATTTTCACCAGCTTTCCTTTCAAGGTCCCAGGGACTGGATAGGGCACCACTTGTCAGAGCAGGAGTCTCTCCAGAGACTTCCGGTGCTGGCAGAGAGAAGTCTTTGCTGTCCCTGAGACTTCAAACAACAGGAGGCAAGCTCTAAATCAAGCCCTTGGAGATTTCTTCACAAGATGGAAGGCACACAAAGTCCAGTCTTTTCCCTCTTACTCTGGCATAAGCAGCAACTGTAGGATACCTCCACAAAGCACAGTCACAGGCAGAGCAGCACTTCTCCTCAACTCTTCAGCTCTTCTCCAGGCAGAGGTTCCTCCTGATGTCCAGAAGTGATCTAAAGTCTGTGGTTCTGGGTGCCCTTCTTATACCCAATTTCTCCGTTGAAGTAGGCCTACTTCAAAGTAAAGTCTCTTTTGAATGTGAAATCCTGCCTTGCCCAGGCCAGGCCCCAGACACTCACCAGGGGGTCGGAGACTGAAGTGTGTAAGGACCGGCACAGCCCTTTCAGGTGTAAGCGACCACTCCTCTCCTCCATCCTAGCACAGATGGCTCATCAGGAAATGCAGACTACACCACAGCTCCTTTCGTGTCACTGTCTAGTGTGAGGTGCAACCAGCCCAACTGTCAAACTGACCCAGACAGGGAATCTACAAACAGGCAGAGTCACAGAAATGGTAGAAGAAAGAAAATGCTCACTTTCTAAAAGTGGCATTTTCAAACATACAATCTTAAAATCAACTTTACTAAAAGATGTATTTTTTTATTGTGAGCTCAGAGGCCCCAAACTCCACATGTCCATCCGCTCCCAAAGGGAATCTACACTTTAATCAGATTTAAAGGTAGCCCCCATGTTAACCTATGAGAGGGACAGGCCTTGCAACAGTGAAAAATTAATTTAGCAATATTTTACTATATGTCCTACCTGAACCATACACTGCACCCTGCCATTGGGGCTACCTAGTGCCTACCTTAGGGGTGCCTTACATGTAAGAAAAGGGAAAGTTTGAGCCTGGCAAGTGGGTACACTTGCCAAGTCGAATTTATAGCTAAAATTGCACACACAGACACTGCAGTGGCAGGTCTGAGACATGATTACAGAGCTACTCAGGTGGGTGGCACAACCAGTGCTGCAGGTCGACTAGTAGCATTTGATTTACAGGCCCTGGCACCTCTAGTGCACTTTACTAGGGACTTTCCAGTAAACCAAATATGCCAATCTTGGATAAGCCAATTACATACACATTTTGTAAATTTTCACTTGTACTTTAGCACTGGTTAGCAATGGTAAAGTACCCAGAGTACCAAAAACATCAAAATCAGTGTCCAGCACACATCAACAACCTGGGAAACAGAGGCAAAAAGTTAAGGGAGACCACACCAAGGATGAAAAGTCTAACACTCTTTTTAACTCGGTAGTGATAGACGCTGTGGTTAGTACTTAACAATAGCTTAGTTTCAGGTTGATTGTTGTGCAAAGCTTTTATTGTCCAACTAATATTGTCCAGAGGAAGAGTAGTGGAACAGGCTATTTTGTAGTACATGCAGGAATTATTGCAAAAATGAACATGCCATGGACAGCCATACTTTCAGACCCTTTGCACAAAGTCTTGTCTTGTGGAACAAGCCTCAACTTGAGAGATATTTCCGTCCATGTAACCAAGACTCGAAAGAATCTCTCTTAGGCAGTGACTGGTCGCTGTGAGACACGAGGGGCATGAATAGGTTTGGTAGGGTGCATTAGGACAATTTATCTTCAGATTATTTCTTCATTGCCAGCACTGTTGAGGAACGATGTCGCTGATGCCATTTATGAAGACCTTAGTCCTAGCAGGGATAGGTGCTACCTACCTACCACTGTGGAAGTGATACCACTAATTTGTCACTTGTTTACATAGGGTCTTCTGCCACGCAGGACATCTAGCTTCCTGCTACAGTCTTTGAGCAAGTTTGAAGAACTCAGTGTCAGCTGCTGCAGAATATTCTGGCTGGTTGCCTACTTTTTTAACTGAACAACAACAATATATGACTATGAGCCATATCCATCATTAAGCCATTGTAAGACAACACATGACTAAAAGGGCCAGATAGTGAGTCTGGTTCTAGTCATGCCCTGAGCGTAAGAATGTTGATAGAATGTTGATAGAATACAGTCTGTTTATATTTAATATTACCCTTCAGAGCAACAACACGTCTTTCTAAGATGTTAAAATATAAAAAAAAAATATCTTCTGATTTGTTACTAAGGACAGAAATGCATTACAACACATATTAAAATGTACAAATGTTACACTTTAAGACATTTAGGCCCTCATTACAACCCTGATGGTTGGTGATAAAGCGGCAGTATCACCGCCAACAGGCCGGGGGTAAAAAAAATGGAATCATGACCACGGCGGAAACTGCCAACACAGACAGCCACTTTAACACACCGACTCCCACGGCGGTAGCAACAAACACCGTGGCGGTAACCACCAACAGCCAGGCGGAAGACAATGTACCGCCCACAGCATTACAACTCGCCTATCCGCCATCTTTTCCATGGTGGTACCAACGCCTTCAAAAGCACAGCAGAAACAGTACACCGAAGGGAAATGACTCACCTCTCGACACTCAAGGAAAAACCACGATGCCATGGAGCCCGAGCTGCACTTTTTTCCAATGCTGGTGTACTTTCTCATACAACATGAACGCCGGTGAAGACGACCATGTTGAGTACTGCACCTAGCACACAAGGGAGGGGGGAGGAAAAAGAGAGTAACACACACACGCAACACCCCCACCCACACCCCCACCCCCAACACCATACACACAAACAGATGGAACAACATTACATATACACCCCGTAACCCTCAGAAATAACGCAAGGACAAAAGGAATGGATTAAAATGAGTGTAATAGTATAATTTTAGAAAAATACATACTTAATCATTAAACAGTATATACAATATATGCAAAAGGAGGGACAATGCCCACTCCAAAAGGTTTGTGGCCCACAGGGCAATAACACATAGGCCAAGGCCACACTTGATTCCTGCCTCAATACGGAGAGAACACTGCAGGGGCATCAGGTCGAAAAAACACAGGCACCTCAGGGCGACAGGGAGTGGAGGGGCAGCTCAGCCAAAATATGGTACAACACCACTGGCCTGGAGGGGCCTCCATGCCCACTGCTTGCTCCTGGGGAGTGCAAAGCCACAGTCTCTCAAGTGGGTAGTTTGCCCACTGCCTGGTCCTGGGGAATGCAAAGCTACAGTTTCTTCAAGTGGGTGTTTGTTCATTGCTTGCTCCTGGGGAGTGCAAAGCCACAGTCTCTCAAGTGGGTGTTTTACCCACTGCCTGGTCCTGGGGAGTGCAAAGCCATAGTCTCGCAAGTGGATGTTTTGCCCACTGCCTGGTCCTGGGGAGTGCAAAGTCACAGTCTCTCAAGTGGGTGGTTTGTCCCTTCTTGCTCCTGGGGAGTGCAGAGCCACAGTCTCTCAAGTGGATGGCTTCTCCACTGGTTCTGGAGGGGGCTTTGTGCCCAGTGTGCTTCATCCTACCAAGGAGGGGGTGAGTGGATGCCTTCTTCCACTGGTTCTGGAGGGGGCTTAGTGCCCAGTGTGCTTCATCCTGCCAAGAAGGGGGTGAGTGGATGCCTTCTTCCACTAGTTCTGGAGGGGGCTTTGTGCCCAGTGTGCTTCATCCTGCCAAGAAGGGGGTGAGTGGATGCCTTCTTCCACTGGTCACGGAGGGAGCTTTGTGCCCACTATGCTTCATCCTGGATGGAGCAAGGTCACAGTCTCTCACCTGGGTGTCACCACAACAGGTGTTGCAGGGGCCAGGACGCACTGCAGCCCATGTAGTCGCTACTAGATACTGCTCGCCGGCGGTGACGGCTACTCAGTGGATGTCAGTTGCGCTGTAGGTGGCGGTGCAGTCAGTGGTGGTGGTACCCTCCAGGCCTTCACCAGCATCCTCAGATGGCTGCCCACTGGGGCTGCTGCTGCTGGCAGTGGTGCTGCTGGCGGCGGGGCAGGTGGCGGTGCTGGCCGCGCTGAAGGTAGCGGTGCTGTCTGCGGTGGTGGTAGCCTCCAGGCCTGGACGGTGGCCCACTGGGGCTGCTGCTGTTGGCAGTGGTGCTGCTGGCAGCAGGGCAGGTGGTGGTGCTAGCTGCCGTGCAGGTAGCGGAGCTGTCCTCAGTGGTTGTAGCCTCCAGGCCTTCACCAGCAGCCTCGGACATCTGCCCACTGGGGCTGCTGCTGCTGGCAGTGGTGCTGCTGACAGCGGGGCAGGTGGCAGTGCTGGCAGTGGTGCAGGTGGCGATGCTGGCCACGGTGGTGGTAGCCTCTAGGCCTTCTCCAGCAGCCTCTGATGGCTTAAGTGCCATGGCTGGTGTTGTGTGCCCCTTCCTGCCCTTGGCAGATGGTGGTGCCCCCTTGCTTCTGCCAGCTGGTGTTTTTTTCTTGCCCTTGCTGGCTGGTGGTGCCTCCTTTCCCTTGCTGGCTGGTGGTGCCTCCTTCCCCTTGCTGGCTGGTGGTGCCTCCTTCCCCTTGCTGGCTGGTGTCCCCTTCTTGGCCTTGCTAGGTGGCAGACCCTTCTTAGCGTTGGCAGGTGGTGCTCACACACTGGCTGTGCTGACGGGTGCCTCCTTGGAGCCTCTCACACCTGCAGTAGTTGAAGAAACCACAGTGGTCGTGGACTGGGTGGCTGAGGTGCTGGGCTGGGTTCTGGTCACCGTGGCCCGAAGTGAAGGACGGGGGAGGTAGGGAATAGGTCAATGGTGGCAAAGAAAAGGACACTGGGGCTGGAAGAGGGTGAAGATTTGGGAGTGGAGGAAGAAGAAGTGGTTGTAGGAGGTGTCAGTCTGCTGTGTTTGGGTGCAGTTGCATGGGCTGGATGCTGTTGTGAGGTGGATGGCTGTTGGGTATCTGAGTGCTTGCGTTTGTGTACTTTGGGAGGAGGGGTCACAGACACAGTGGGAGAGGACACAGGGGACATGTGCATGGATGTAGGGGCGGTGACTGTCAGTGAGTGGCGTGTAGTGATAGGCGTGCTGGTGATGGAGGTAGTGGATGAGGATGTAGTGCATGCTAGTGCGAGTGGAGACGCTACTGGGAGGGAGGTGGACGAAGAGGAGGAGGGGGACACAGTGGAGGCAGTGGATGTTGATGTGTCTGCATGAGAATGGTGCGTGTGTGAGCAGCTGTGAGATGAAGTGTGGTTCTTGTGTTTGCCTGAGCCACTTCTGTGTGTTGATTTGGGTGATTGCTGGTCTGAAAGTGTGCTTGGGATAGGCTGGGGTTGAGGGGATTGTAACTGGGTAGAGGAAGTTGGAGGGGGAGGCTATAGACAGGAATGCTCTCAGTTGGGCCCCCACGGAGTGAATGCCCTCCAGTTATGCATTTGTTTGTTGCAAATGCCCTGCTAGACCCTGATTGGCATTCAGTATGGTTGATTGCACATCAGAGAAGGATCTCAGGAGGTCAATAGCCTCCTCACCGAGGGCTGACTGGGGTAGGGCCTGAGGTACCTGGGCGAAGGAGATGCCCACCCTCCTGGGTGAGCGGGCACAAGAGTTGGGACTACAATTCCCAGAATGCACCTGGCCAGAATCCTCAAATGGCCACTGGACGCTGGTCAGCTGGGCTCTGCTTGCAGGACTTGATGCAGGGGACTCTGGGCAGCTCCTTTGTACCTGTAGCAAACAGGGAGTCCCTTCTTGAAGCACTGGAAGACAGGTAAAGTCCTTTTAGTGGTGAAGCCCAAGTGTGCAGCTGGTGCAGTCCTCCAGAGTGCAGTGTCCAGGTGCAGGTCAGGGGTCCAGCAGGGCAGTCCTTCTTCACCTGTAGTTCTTCCTTGTTGGAATCTAATAGGGACCTGTGGTCCGGGTGCAGGTCTGCCAGGTTTATCCTTGCTCCTGGGTGAAAAACAGAGGGGCCCTGGTTCTCCAATCAGGTGCAGGGTCCTTCCCCCTGTGATGACCACTTCCTGGAAAGTGTGGCAAAAATCAATCCCAGGGAGCAACATTACTCAAAAATCCATCATGGCTGAAAGTGATTTTTGGAGGTTACATCTGGCTCAGCCCACCCACTGATGTGGCTAAAAATCCTAACCACACCCCTCTCCTGCCCTCTGCTGATCTAATCATGGGGGAACCTAATTGTCTGGGTTTGCAGGATGTGAGGATGTTGCTGGGTTGCTCCAAATGTCCTTCTATGCCTTTGAAGACCAGTTTGACATCCCTCCCCCTTCCTGCTTCACCATCTGCTGAGGGGGAGATCTCCTCCCCCAGGCACATCTCTTTGTGTGGAGCCAGGACACTTCACACCTCATCAAGGCAACCTGGCCAAACGTCTGGTATCTGTTACTTAAGGGAACTTTAAAAATTAAAATAAAGTCTCCCCATTTCTAGCCTATGGAGGCCATTCACTACAATGAGAGAAACACAAATGTGGCTGTTGTACCTCACCAGGGCTTATAAAACTATTTCTATAAGGTCCCTGCTTATAGTTTCATGGCACCCAGCCCTAGGGGCACATAGGGCACACCTTAGGGGTGACATATGTAAAAATAAGGGAGTTTAAGACTTCGGAACTACTTTTAATTCCATAGTCAAATTTGCATATAACTTTAATTTAGAAGCAGCCAGCAAGGCAGGCCTGCCTTTGAAATGACACTGGACACCTTAGCAGTGCACCTATGGGTGCACTACCTATGTTGGGGTCCTTAAACCTACATGCCCTGCCATACACTAGGGACTTATAGGTAGGTTGACTTAGCCAATTATAATTAGCCTAATTTGCATACTGATTTTACACAGAGCACAGGCCCTGGGACTGTTTAGTAGTACCCAGCGCACCATCCGAGTCAGGAAAACACCAGCAAAAAGTGGAAAATGGAGACAAAAGGTTAGGGGGCCTCTGCAGTCAGCCCTGTTCTCTCACAGGTTGTCCCTAAGGGTGAGTGTGTGGCTAACAGGTATCCCACGATATTTACAGGTGACTCTGGTTGCCCCAACCTCTCATGGCTACTGACCCCAGTGAGGAATGCCCAGACAAGAGCAGAGGAAAGTTACAGTGAAGCACATGGGCGAACAAGGAGGATCATTGAGCACACCTTTGGCCTCCTGAAGGCCAGATTCCGGTGCCTCCATCTGACAGGTGGATCTCTGTACTATTCACCCAAGAAGGTGTGCCAGATCATTGTTACATGTTGCATATTGCACAACCTGGCCTTGAGGCACCAGGTGCCTTTTCTGCAGGAGGATGAGCCTTGGGATGGTCGGGTGCCAGCAGTGGAGCCTGTGGACAGTGATGAAGAGGAGGCAGAGGAAGAGGATGTGGACAACCGAACTACAATAATCCAATAGTACTTCCAGTGACACACAGGTAAGACACTGTAACTCCACCTTCCATTGCAGTTTTGTGTTGGACAATGTACATGGCAGGCTGATTTCCCTATTACTATGGCCAATTACTGTACCCTTTGGCATCTCTATTTTCAGATGTTTGTGCCCCACAATGGGTCCTATTGTGTTTACTGCTGCCCACTACAGGGCATACCTATGTAAATATAACTGTACATTTGAATTGCAATGTTTACAGCTTGTTTAAGTGATACATACTTCAATCAATTGACAGACTCCATACTTGTATTTGTCCCTCCTGCAGCCGCTGGGTCTCCTGCAACTTGGCCAGTATCTGGCCAATGGTCTCCTGGGAATAGTGGTATGCTCCCAGCATGTTGGTGAGTGCCTTGTGGAGCGTTGGTTCCCTTGTCCAGTCCTCCCCCTGTCGCACAGCAGTCCTCCCAACTTCCCTGTTATCATGTGCCTTTGTCCCCTGAACCGTGTGCCCACTCCCCAGGTCCCTGTTCATCCTGTGTTTGTGGGGTTGCCTGGAGTTGCTTTAGTGGTGGACACACTGCTGATTGACGTGTCCTAGGGACAGAGTTATGGGCCCGCTGGGTGGGTGCTGTGCTGGTTTTTCCTGAGGGGGGAGGCTCTGTGGTGGTTTGGGACTGTGAAATCATAACGGGCCCTTTGTCCCGTTTTAGTTGAGTAATAGAGTGGCTCTTTAGAATCATGCAATTTGTTAGTCTTTTATGTGAAAGATGAGACAGGAGGGAACAGGGGGATAAAAGTTTACTCCACTATACTAAAGTATATCTTGGTGAGGCAGGAGGGGGGTATTGATTGATTGCCCTATACATTTTTTTAGAGTATTATGTAATTTTGTAATTATAAATGTTTGACTTTTTTGTAGAATTAAGGCTTGAACCAGTTGAATAAGATTTGGCTCTGACTTAATTTATTTGAATATATTTGGATTCCATGGTAAGCCCCAGAAATATGAAAAGTGAATGTTATGAAACTAAATACATTTGGGATTGCATGAGATATATACAAACTCGGTTGCTTTCCTGTTTCTTTTTTAACATGTTTTTCACATTTTTCATGCACTTATGGGAAAAAAGAAAGCATGGATGTACTCCTATCACTATATGGGTCACTACATGGTGTTTGGACCTCTGCGATATGAAGGATAATTGATTAACGTTCCTCTATCTCACCTATGTAGAAATATACTATGTTTATTTTTGGATCAGTGTTGATGTTTTGAATTGGCATTTAAGGCGGTGAGTGACTGTGGTTTGATTTAATAGTGGGTTTTTTTCATGTTAAAATAAAAAAAGAGAGAGATATTTATATTTATATAAAAGATTTTTATTATTGAACACTGGGGATATTTTATGAGGAAAGTAAATTTGGATATACACATATATTTGATATATATATATATATGTATATATATATATATGTGTGTGTATTAATTAATTTTTACCCCTGGTCTGTTATTTTAGTTGGGCAATGAAATCTCTATTTGTGGTGATGAATATTAAAGGAATCTTGGTCGAATTTGGATAATGAATTGGTCTTCATGGGGTGGGTGCATGTTGAGTATGGAGGTTTGAGAAATGTGGAAGCATATGTATTTATATCTTTTGATATATGTATATATACAGTCTTTTGTGTTCTTGTATGTAGGTTTGATTGAACAACCTTGGGGAGGATAATATTTAGTCCTGAAGAAGGTGGTGAAAAAGGTTTGGAAACCCACCGAAACGTGTCAACGCTTTATTCTTACTGGACCCATAGGAGGAGGCCCTCATCGAATAAGGACTGCTGATAATTGTCGATAGGTCTCTACCTACCAGAATTGGGACGGTCTTAGTTTATAGACTATTATATATGTCTTTTTTTGTCTCCTTTTTTTTTGGTTTTATTGATGGTTTTAGTATTGATGTGTTGATCTTGTTATTGTGTGATGTGGGGTTTTTATTTGGGGTTTTATTAAAAATATGCACCTTTGATTCCTGTGTCTTTAGGCTGATCAATAGAGAGATTCATTGACGGTGTAAGTGTGAAGTGATTGGTTGGTTTTCCCGTAGAGGAATTTTATGATTTCACTGTGTTACGGTGCCCTGTCCCCCTTGGGATATTGGAGATAGGAGGGTCCCCTCTCCATTTTTCACTACTTGTGGTTTCGGACTGTGCCTGGGTCACTGACTGTCCAGAGGTCCCTGATAGGCCAGGTTGGTCATCCTGATCTAGGCGCGCAGAGCTGCTGTCATCATTGTGGGCCTCTTCTGGGGGGGACTGGATGTCGCTGGCACCTCCTCTCTGGTGACATTGTGTGGGGTCCTGTGGTAATGTAAATGCAGTGTTCTTGTTTCTGAGTGTGCCATCTTGTGCATGGGTATGTTTCCTTCTATGGTTGTTATTAGCAAGGCAGCTTTGGCTTGTGTGAGTTGTGATTTGGTTGGCTAAGTGATTGTCTCTAGTGTGCATGCTGTGGTGGTGGGTTTCCATCCAGGTCTGTGATGGGGGTCCATGCATTGGTGTAGCATGCAGGGCTTGGAATTGGGATGGGTGAGTTGTGATCGTGGGGTATATGTGAGGTGGTGGAGTGATGGGGGTGAGGGTAAGGGTAAGTGTAGGAGTTTGTGATGGCATGCAGGTAGGGGGCTAAAAGTAGTAAGGATTTGACTTACCAGAGTCCAGTCCTCCTGCGACTCCTGCCAGGCCCTCAGGATGCATGATCGCCAAGACTTGCTCCTCTCATGTTGTTAGTTGTTGTTAATTGTGGGGGTGAAGGTGTGGGTCCACCGCCAGCATTCTGTACTGCTATCTGGTGTCTTGCAACCACGGAATGCACCTTCCCCTGTAGGTCATTCCACCTCTTCCTAATGTCATCCCTTGTTCTTGGGTGCTGTCCCACGGTGTTGACCCTGTACATGATTCTATGCCATAGCTCCGTCTTCCTAGCAATGGACGTCTGCTGCACCTGTGATCTAATTAGCTGTGGCTCTATCCGGATGATTTCCTCCACCATGACCCTTAGCTCCTCCTCAGAGAATCTGGGGTGTCGTGGTGGTGCCATGGGTGTAGTGTGAGTGGTGTGTATGTGGGTGTATGGGGTGATGTGTTGGGGTGTGTGCTGTGAGGTGCGTGGATGGTGTATGGGTGATGGTGTTTTGTGGCTCAGATTCAGTGGGTGCTCCTGGCTTGTCTCTCTCTCAGTTGGCAATATGTTTATCGTTGTAAGGGGCTGTGGGCATTGTGGGTGTGTGTTTTATAGTGTTGTGGGTGTGTGGGTGTGGTGTGTGTATGTGGGTCAGGTGTGTGGAGTTTGAATTGTCCAATGTAGTGTAGTTGTGTTAGTATATGTGTATTTTGAGAGCGGCGATGTGTACCGCTAATGGTTTACCACGGTTGAATGTCTGCTGCGCTAGTTCGTGGAGCATGATGCTGTGGGCATATTTCTGTTGGCGTAACGGTGTGGGTTTTGTTACCACCAGTTTTTTCACTGACCTTTGAGCTGGCGGACTTATGTGTGTGTCTGTGTAGTGGCGGATTTCTATCTGTGGGTCATAATGCCCATAGCGATATACCGCAGCGGTCGCAGTATGTTGGCAGCAGTCAGCATGGTGGTAAGCGGCACTTATCGCCATTGTCATAATGAGGGCCTTACTGCCTGCAGCCCCCCCAAGAAAGCCAGGTTGATATTTATCAGAGCCTTGTTCCTTTGTTGTGTCACTTTTAGTGAAGCAGCGGTGGTGCGAACCTTGCAACCATATGAATGAGGCCATGCATAGTTTTAAATGGTCTCAAAGATATGGAGTAAGGCAAGTCAGTGCAAATTGCTGTGTTCCCTTACTCTGCACCAAGAATGCGTTCCATGGGCATTGAGGTGAGTGTTTCCACACAACAACCATGGATTTTGACACATCCCAAGATTTATTATAGCCCATAAGCCTGACGATGCACCAAAACCTTTTTGCTCCCCAGGGAAGGCACAACGAGGAGAATATCTTCATTTCCCCCTATTTTTCCTCTTTCTAGGTGTGCTGCATTCTGTAGCACACATAAAAGAAAAAGCCTATCTGGATTGTTTTCTTGCAGGAAGGCTCCACTTCCTGCACAAAAATAATGACAACACAGACACTCTTGCACATTGGCGCTAGGCAGGCAAAACGGCACCAGTGCAGTTAGAAGGGACAAGAATGTGTTGTATTATATAGGTACTAGATGACTTGCTGCACTGTCCGGCTCCAAATTTTCATAAATTTGGCCCACAGTGTATTGTGAGGAGGATATCTGAGACGCACTAGGGCTCTGTGGTGCCAAGGGTGGGTAGGAAACCACCTCAGTCAATTCCTTCTCCTTGAAGCCCAGAAGACTGGGGACAGCAGCAATAGCTAGTGTCCCAAAGCCTCTGCAGCAGCAAGAGGCACAACATGTGTCATGCCATATTAGGGCAGCATGACAAACTTGTCTTGTGCTGTTGGCACTTGAAGATGTAGTTGGGCAGTATCACCTGAAGGTCACTGAGCACCCAGGGAAACAGAAACAAGGCTGTCATGGCAACTATCATGGAGTAACTCAGGTTCATCTGGTCACCCATGGTCTTCAAAAAAGCCTATTTTAAAACAGTCTGGGGACAGTGTTCTTCTAGACAGTGGCAAGGACTAGGGGTGGGCAGTGAGCTCCCCTCTGCCAGCGAGGGGCACAGAGTTTTTGTCAAGCTGGACTCCACTTGGAGCGCAGAGTTGAGCCAAACATGCCACTAGTCCAGCAGCGAAGTACAGCTCAATGGTGTGAGTGCACAATGTATCCAGTTATGGGCCACACAGCACAAGCGCAATCTGGGCTTAAAAAGAAGATAACATTTGCCCTATGACAGGCAAGGAGACCCCTAGCTAAGGCTTTGCTTTCTGCCGGTCGGCACTGTGGAGCTGCTGCAAGTTGCTGCTGAAGGGGTGGACCTGTGTTAGCTCCGGATCCAGGCCTCCCTCCTTTCACTGTCTTCAGCAGCCCCAGAGCAGGGGGCAGAGAGCCAGGCCACTAGCAACAGGGACCCTGGAGCCTAAGACCCTTGTTTTGCTCTCTTTTCTATGTGCACACAGGGTCCGGCACTGTGCCTGGAAATTATTTGCATATGGGAGAGGTCTGTCCTTGGTAAAAAGGGAACTTGTATTCAGAGCTTCACTTGAAAAGAACCTGTCTACCCAGAGTCTCTGGGAAAGCAAGTGGTGTTCTGCGGTACGGTTCTGAGGCCAGCAGGGAGAGTTGAAGACTGGGAGAGAATCAGCTGCTGAGTGGTAGCCTGGCATCCCCTACCAGATAGAGATGAGAGTGCCTTGGATCCCAGTGGCCTGCAAGGCTGGGCAGGTTGTGAAAATACCAGGCTGCAGGAGGTGAGCTGGTTTGCTGCTGCTGCTGCTAGTGCTGGACCCTAAAGAAAGGGTGGACAGAGACTGTGTGTTAGTACATAGTAAGTGACTGCCAGGCTGGTACAAGACAGAGGGTATGCTTAGTCATCCATGGCAAGTTTGTGAAGGAGGGCAGTTGGTAAAGAGAAGTGTGCAAGTGTTGTTGACAGCAGTAGGCTCCAGGCCGGTGGGCTGTGGCAAGAGGCCTGAAATAGCAGCTTTTGCTGCCTAACGCATACCCTCCTGGCCTGAATGCGCCCGACCTCAGAAGCACTAAGCAGGGTTAGGCTCTCCGACCCTGCTTAGCGCTTCCGAGATTGGGCACATTCAGGCCAGGGTGGTCGAGCAGGCGGAACTCCACAGAATTTCACAGAGTTCTTAGCTAACTCCATGGAATTCCACAGAGTTGAACTCCGTGAGCTCCGTCCATACCTGGCAATGACTGGAGGCAGTAGCAGTGGATTCCCCTCGAGCTTTGGTTTCTTAGGATGTACACTTTTTTTTGCAAATCAGATTTTTTGGTGGATGCTTAAAATAATGTTTGTGTTATTACTTTATATGATGCAACAGGTGCTCTTTTAGAAGTGGCTTTTTCATCAATCATCAGTCCTTATTATGTAGCTAATGAAAACAATTATAATTTCCAAATATATCACATTACAGATTACAGGGGTAAGATAGATATCAAAATTATTAATTCATTTTTTTAGTTATAACATCGAATCCAAAAAAGATCAATACTATGTTGTAGAATAAATAGATTAAGGTGCAAATATGAGTGAGCTGTTATCAGACTTGTTCCAACTAAATTTACAAGAAAAATTATTTTCCTGCTTCTTACAATTTTCTGCGGGACAATCCTCCTCACAAGTAGTGTGCGAATGTCAGAAACGGACATACCACAAATAAGACCCTAAAGCAAAGAGCAAATGCAGACACAATACTAAATATTAGGTATCTATTCTGAACACAGGCAACAAATGCCATCTGGCGAAGTGGAATCAGGATCTTGAAACAATCCATATCCTAAATAGTGTCGGTAGGTGAAATAGACTATGAACTTATGTGTTGATACACACTGGCGTTTTTTTCAATTAATACAGGCAGGGTGGAGGAAGAAACACAGATCCTTTCATTAAAAAGGTGGCAATGAGAAGGTTCACTCCATTATAAAATGCCAACACACCCAACTCTATCCTACACCTGGTTCGAATCCCACTTTCAGAGTAAATGTGCCCTACATTCCTGAATCCTGCTTCTCAGGTGCATGGCAGTGCTGTACTGGCTCTCAGAGAATATTCACCCGGACATGCCTCTGATTAAAATCTGGAACTTTCTGTTCAATCACTGGCAAATGGGGATTAGAAAAAGCAAACTATGGCCCCCATCTAAGCATACTTTTTTTCAGTTCGGTAGGGCTTCCTCCATTTGCAGCTCATTTGGCTCACTGGATAAAAGAAATTTGTGACTCAGCCTCAGTTAATAAGGTAAGGTTGTCACTCTTGCACTGGATCAACATAGAGAAGAGACAACAACATGCAGCAACGTACAGCAGCATACGTTTCTTCGGTTCTTCAGATATGCCATGGAATAGAGATCCTGTAAGGAGAGGTAAGGCAGCGGCCATTGGGTAACATCGCTGAGTGGCATCAAATCCAACAAGCATTGGCAATGAAATGGGTCCCGCATTTACTCAAGTTGACATTAATGTTGAGAACTCCTAACTGGACTTTTCTTGCCACATCAACTGAAAAGTGAAACAGTTTCACATAAGCAAGCCGATGGCCACCATGAGTGCAAAGCAAACACACAAAAGGAAACAGAAGTTTGCTCGCAGTGAAAAGTATTGGCAAAAGTTCAATAATCCATGTAACCGGCAAAAGTGCAAATACCCATATAATAGGGTTGATGTCATGCAAAGCGGTCACCTACTGCCTACAAAAGAAAGAGAAAAAATAGTGCAGAAACCATACGGAAAATATGGAGCCTCGTATGTTCTCAGTAGTTGGCCGATGCGCTTGAGGCGGGCTAAACACTGGAAAAGGCATGAGGTATGCATGCCTTTCACTAATTAAATCAAGCTAATTTTAAAAGGCAAGCCCACGAATCAACCAAACTGATGGGCTTGACATGGGCGTGCTTAAAAGCCCACAGAATGATTACACTGGGAATGGAGGGCTTTGCTCTCAACCCTAAAAAATGATGAATTTGACAACATAGTTTTTTTTGCATAGATTGACTGAAAATTCAGAGTTTCTATATGACTGTTATTGAAACATTCTAATAATTTTATGTTGTGTGCTGAGTATGACTATCCCTCCCCAAGAGGTCTCTAAAATATAGTGGCAACACAGCAGATTTTTTGGTAAAATGTCCATAAAAATTCCCTAAAGGACAATATGTTGTTCAGACAGATAATGACATAATGTCATTATGCAGTTTCACATGGCTGATCATTCATCAAATGTATGTATGCATTTAATTTTCTATCCTTCCCAGTCATGCAGATTCCAAGAATCACTGGGAAGGGGGAGGGTTGAGAAATCAAAAGTTATATCAATCTCACAAACATGTGCTTTGTCTGCAGAACTAGATATACTCCAGGGCTCAGCCTGCAGTGTTTCTACTCACACAGAGCTTCCAGGATCAAAGAATATAACTGTTATACTGGTCTTAAATGTTCAGGCCCTGACAGCAGTAGTGCTATCACAGGATGATTTTCCAATAGTGAGGTTGCAATGTACTCACCAAACTTATAAAACTGCAGCTATACTAGCAAGTGTCCTTTGACACCAAGCAATCAAAATAAGCAGTATGTCTCCTAAATGATACACCCAATGTGCAGACAGCAACCACAACCTTGTCCTCATTGTACATAAAGTTTAAATACACTTGTATGCCCTCACCACATATGCACTCAATCACCAACTACAACACAGATGTAGGCAGTGTTTGTTGCTAAGTGGCACAACCTATAAACAGACACAGAAAATTAGCACACATGCTGATAGTGTGCACTTGGACTGAGACCCAACTTGTACACAGAAGTGTATTCTTGAAAACAATTCAAATGGCTCACAAAAGTGTAAGAGCAATGGATATTGTTCTCCGTGTACACCCCTACAGGAGCTCCAAGGCGCCGCTCCCTTGTCTTCTGTTTGGCCCTACATATTGAACCTTACCGCCGAGTCTGGACACTGTGCATTGTTTAATTTAGCAGCATTCATGAAAACACAACTTGTGTTGTCAAAGAACACTGCCAGTGCACCAGGACCCTAATGACAGAAGGAGGAGGAGGAGGGGGCTAAGGCATGATCCAGCTATAGAGCGATGTGGGTTTTTGGAGTCGATGTTTGAGGTGTGTAGTTCATCTACAATCCGTCACACAGGCACAATCCATTTCATTTAGCAGACATACTGCACATGCCCCTGGAAGCACAGTACAACTGATAAAATGTTGCTGTCAGGGCGCATGTCAGTGCATCTCTGAAGCCAATGAGAAGCCACACACAGCGGCAGTGGCAGGATCCACAGCTCTGTCCCAGCTTCCTAAAGAGCTGTGCTTCCAGTCCTATCAAGAAGGTGGGAGCGGGATTGAGGTGGGTTTTCTTCTTTTTAAACCTGCCCTTGCTGCCTCGGCTGACTCCTCGTTGGGAATTATGTCTTGCTGGTTCCAATATCCAGCATCAGATTCCTGCTCTGATGCAAAAGAAGTAAGGTAAGTACAAAAATGTTTCTGTGTTCTTGTATGTATGATTGAGTGAAAATGTGTGTGGGTGTGTGTGTTTGTGCGTGTCAATAAGAATGAAAGTAAGTAAGAATCCGAGTTTGAGTGTGTGAATAAGTGAAAGTGAGTACAAAGGAGTGAATGTAGGAGAGTGAGCACATTAGAAGGAGTGAGTGATTAGGATTGTGACAGAGAGTGGAAGTGACACAGAGGATGTCCCTATCAATGGTGCAGTAGATGCAGCTGCACCAGGGCCCAGGGTCAGTGAGTGTGAAAGGTTGAGTGTGTGTAAGACTTTATGTAAGTAAGAATGGGAATAGGGAGTGGAAGCAGGGGCCTAGCTTTTTCTGTAAGACTGGGGGGGTGAGCTTCAGATTTCTGAAAAATCATGCTGGCATCAGCTGTGGCTCCTCCACTATGGCAGAGGAGCGTCACCCTCCCGCCAGCAGCAGGAGCTGAAAAATGAAAAATGTCAATATAATAAACAGTGTTTATTATCATTTTTCTTTTTCAGGGGCGGGGCCATGGGCGCTGACAGGGACTGAGGAGGAGTGCACAGCACACCTCTCAGTGCACAAGTATTGTTGGCTGACCGTCTCGGGCTGTCCAAACACACATGCACACTGGGATCTGTCCAACTCAGCACCGTGTTGCTGGATTGGAGAAAGCAGACAGAGGCTCCCACTCTGCCTCGGAGTGCCAAGCCAGGGCATTCCAGCCAATCATGACGTTGCTCTCATGCAAGAGCAGCATCAGGATTGGTCGTTGGGCAGGCAGCGAGCTTGTGCCTTCAGCACGTGGAGCGGGATTCAGAAGAGTGGCAAGGCTGCTGTGGCGGAGGGTTTCTTTTTAAAAAAATTCCTTTATGTTGTTGTGCCCCCGTCCTGCAGCTTTGCCCCTACAGGAACTGTCCCTGGCTGGCATATAGTGTTAAAATACATCATATGAGAAGCAGATTGCATGAGAGTCTCTTAAGTGGCAGTGGAAAGAGAACGCAGAGCAGATTGGTATGATTAATAAGTATGAGGAACATAATATTTTGTAAAATAATTTAAAAAAATTGGGCTTTCAAAACAGGAGAGAGAGTGTGTGTGCTTTGTTAGTGTGTGTGTGCATAAATCCCAGGTGAAACCTGACAGACAAGTCACCATATCCAACCGAAACCACCTGTATCCAACAATTCATCAGAGTGTGAGTGAAGATGGGTAAGTGAGAGAATGTGAGTTAGAGTGAATGAGGGATGTACCCGGCAACTTAGAACCGCAGAGGGACAGGAAGTGAAGAAGTAAACGCAGCTGCCTTTTCCCAAACACCATTTTTTGTGTTCTACCAAAAACAAAGGCAAAGAGTTAAACAAATCAGCATCTACTAAAATATCAAAGGGGCTGGTCCACCTAAAACTGATAGCATGCCAATGTACATGGACAAAGAAAAGGGAAATACTCAATAAAAGTCCTGAAATGCTGGACTTGTTACAGGGTACAAAGTATTATTTTATGAAAATGAAAGCGTGTCTTTGCCTGGGCACAGAATGGTTTAACATAAGAATGGATGCAGGAAAATGAAGCGCTTGGAGTCCCTGCCACTTGAGAATGATAAAGTTATGTCTATGCCTGGGCTTGGGTGGGACTAATGGACAGGGAAGACCCATGCCAAACACAGTTTAGTTTGTTCGAGGCCGGGGATTTAACCTGTGATATTTTCAAGCGTGTTCTCCCGTTTTTCATTTAAATTATATGCTTTCTGATAAACAGTATATTAGGAACTTTGAAAATGGATATATTCTTAAGAACAGATGAATAGCCTTGAGAAAGCCCCGGGTGTACATACCGCCAGGGGGCAAAACATGTGTCAGCTGTTGTTCCTCTCTAAGTATTTCACATGAAATATCTACTGGATTTACTGATGTGGCTCACCGTATTATTGAAAACCCTTTAACGAAGTGAAGATTTGGATTATCAATTTGGAAGAATGATTGGCCTAACAACACTTTGTTGTAACTCTAATTACATTAACTGAGGGGAATAAAAGGGGCCCACACCTTCTTGGCAGCCGATAACTCTATGAAATAGGGCACTGAAAAATTAGAAGAGAGTGTTGGACCTTTTGGAGTGCAGTTTTTATGTAATCACAGTAGTTGTAATCTCAGCAGTGGTAACAACAGTGGTAGTAATCACAGCAGTGGTAATCCCTGCAGTGATAATCTCAGAGGTAGTAATCCCAGTAGTGGTAATCTCAGCAGTGGTAATCCCTGCACTGGTAATCTCAGAGGTAGTAATCACAGTAGTGGTAACCTTAGCAGTGATAACCCTTACAGGGGTAATCTCAGGGGTAGTAATCACAGTTGTGGTAATCTCAGCAGTGGTAATCCCTGCAGTGGTACTCTCAGTGGTAGCAATCACAGTAGTGGCAATTCAGCATGGTAATCCCTGCAGTGGTAATCTCAGAGATAGTAATCACAGTAGTGCTAATCTCAGCAGTGATAATAGCTGCAGTGGTAATTTCAAAGGTGGCAACCTCAGCAGAGGTAATCTTTGCACTGGTAATCTCAGAGGCTGTAATCACAGTAGTGGTCACCTCAGGAGTGATAATCCCTGCAGTGGTAATGTCAGAGGGGCTGATTTCAATGTAGTAGATTGTATGTAGCGGAATATGGACTCCGTTGTATTTTAGGTGGTGACGTACAACCCTGAGTGCTTGGTCCTCAGTCTAATATTTTCTTTGCATTTGCGTGTGAATAACGCTCATTTTCTGTTTATAACGCGCTTCCCTGAAGAACATGTTTTAAACCACTTCCTTCTCAGCGAGAAAAAGGACCTCTGAACTCAGTACAACACAGCGCCTTCCTGAGGGTCACCATGCTCATCTAAAGGTAAACATCTTCATTTGTTTAGTTTTTACTCAGCAGACTGGGTCCTTATAAAACAATGGGACTCGGATAGAATATATTTCACAAGCATTTGCAATGCAATGTGTCTTGCGTTTACTCGAGTTAAAGCTATTAGCGTTGTAAACCCCTAACCAGACTTTTCTTGCCACATGAACTGAAAAGTAAAACATTTTCACATAAGACACCCGACAGCGGCCATGAGCGCTATGCAAACAGAAGTTCACTGACAGTGAAATTTATGGGCAAAAGTGCAATTATCCATGTAACCGGCAAAAGTGTAAATATCCATGTAACAGGGGCAATGTCATGCAAATCGCTCTACTATTGCACAGTAAGATTGTGCTGCCTACGAAATAAAGACAAAAATAGTGCAGAAAACATACTGAAATCATGGAGCCTCGGATGTGTTCAGTAGTTGGCTGGTGGGCCCAAGGCGGGCTAAACATCGGAAAAGGCATGACTTATGAATGCCTTTCACTAATTAAATTAAGCTTATTTTAAAAGGCAAGCCCACAAACCAGCCAACCGGATGTGCTTGACATGGGTGTGATTAAAAACCCACAGAGAGATTACACCAGGGACAGAGCGCTTTGCGCTGAACCCAAAAAAGCATTTGTCTTGAAAACAGTTCTTTTCTTATTGCCTGCATAATGCATAAAGATTGTTGCAGGGGGAGGAGCAGGAGGGGAGACGAGGCAAGTAGATTTTGCAGTTGTATATTCCTTGACCAGAGTTCACCTGAGTGCTCGAACGTACCAAGATCTCTTTTTCTGGCTGCTGACTTTTGCTATCTTATATAAATAACCTAGAAGTGAAAGGCTTTTATCAACTTGATATATCTGCTAAATCATATAATCAATCTTCTATCTTTAAAAAGACTCGTTTTTTTTAAAGAAAACAAATATTTTCTAAAAGGGCATAGGCGTCCGATATAACTAATATTTAACACAGTTTCCCACTACATAACCTGCTGTAGTTAAAAAGCAGAACAGAGTAACTGTTTCTGTGCCTTACCTCAAGTTTCATCCCTTCCGAGCTGGGACTGGATTGTTGTTCTAACGAGAGATGAGGCATCTATATTTAAAGGGTGCAACGAGGCATGAAGAGAACCACCGTTCTGACTGATTTATTGAACATGAGAACATTCCTATTTTAGTGGTATTTGTCTTTTCTACTTGGTATGTACAGGTTGTGCCACTTGATCGATTTCACAGGTGATAACGCGTCCAGTCTTTATAAATTACTTGTACTTGGACACGCTGGAGGTCGGTGAACCTTTTACCCGAGTTGGTCTCTCCTCATCCAAGAATAGTCGGATCACTCAAATCAATAATCAATAACCATTGTAATCAATACCCAATACTTAATCAATAGATCAAGCGACACATTAGAAATCAATAACAATCAGTATTTTGACACATCATGGCCTTTCAGTCATGAATAACCACACCAGTTTATTAAAAGTTAATGAGTTTATTTCCCTATATTAACAAAGCTAGCACAATATATATGAGTCTCAAAATCAAATGATATATGTATACGAACATTACTAGCTGTCCATAATGACGGAAGAAACGCAATCTACGCAAAATCTGAATTATAATGCACTCGGTTATAGCAATACAAATCACTAATATGAGTAACTGAATTTGACTAATTGCATACATCGGTCAGCATAACAAGATTTCAATTCAACATGGTGCATCAAGTGAATACCTTGACTAACCTCTAATTAGCATTGGCATGTGGGGCTTCATGCAAAACGATTTCAGTCAACACAAATTTGGAAAACTTCTAGCTTGGGCCCTATCAAAATAGCAGTTGGTACCTAAGAAGGAAAACTCAATGCATAATACAATTATCCTTTCATAATTACCAAATACAATCAGCAATCAAGAAAGTCTTCGTCCTTCAGGTACCGGTTCGATCAACATGGTGCAAATTTCAAAGGGGCAGAGTTGAGGGCAAGTTTCCTTGCGGCAGCAAGGAGAATGGGGCAAAGTTACTGCATGGGGAAGACAGGGCAAATTAAAGTTAAAGTCTCTAGGGTGAGAATTCTTAAAGTCTCTTTCTCTGGAATAGAGAAAAGGGCATCAAGATGTCGTCTAAGATGGAGTCTGGCATTTGGCTTCAGAATGGCATCAAGAAAAATGGCTGACTTCTCTTTGTCCGGTGGGTTTAAGTAAGAAACATTCCCAATTCTTCAGGGTCTTCCATTGGAGGGTTCATAAGGTGGCTTCAATTTGACCAATGAATAGTGTCTTACTCCTAGTACTCATTTATGCATACATTGTCCTTGGAGCCTTAGAACACAAGTTGCAACAAAGTTTGCCAATTAATTTTATCTTAGAGCCTTTATTGTCTGCACCTGCAGGAGCTGACCTTGCATCAAAGAGGATGAAACCGGCCTAGTACGAAACCTTGGAGATAAGTGTATTAGTCATCTCTACTGAAAAAATACAGCTTTGGAATAAAATAATGTCTTTGTTACTACAAGTGAAACCACGCAGTTAAAATTTGAAACCAGGCGACTAGGCCAAAGCCTCTGCTAAATTTAAGCTAAGCATATAACAGTTTCAACAAGAAAATCATAGAATACATTTTCAATTATGACGGATTACTACATTTGTCAATTCTTCATGATTAATTAAGCTCATTTATAATAATGGTGAACTACTCCGTGGGCACAATTTCCCACGTACATTATTTTTCTTTGCTTAAATCACACTACCTTATACGATTTTGGTTACATGATATATGAATATTTGTTAGTCCTTCTTTTTCTGCGTCATCAATTATGATCAATAATGATTATGTCATCACATCAAATCTTCCACCACAAATTTTATTCCATTAAAATTCTGTTTTAATAATTTTGCACTTCAGTCAATTCCCTCTTCCTTTTTGTTCCCTTTGATTTTTCTCTGTATATTTCTATCATTTTATTTTGTTCTTTCTCTTCTCTTTTCCTTTTGTTTCTTGTTTTCATTATTTTAATAGCTTTCCATATTCCCCAAGTACCTAATATACAAATTAATACTATTAATATTCCTTTTACTATTTTCAGCAACAATCCATTCCAAATGCTGCTGAGCCAATTTCCCACAGAAGCAAATCCTTTTCCAACCTTTTCCCATACTCCTGGTTCTTTCAATTCTTTCAAATCTGTACTTTCGTTAGTTAAATTTGTAAGCATTTTTCCAATTTGCCCTCTGTTGTCTGGAATATAAGAACAACAGTGACGTGCACCAAGCATTTTGCAAACGCCGCCATACTTTGCTAAAAGAATGTCTAAAGCAAGCCGATTTTGAAGAGTCATAGCTCTTTCTGCAGCAAGTTCAGCATCCATCAGGATTATAGCTCCTGAGAATTTTGTCAGCATGTTATCCACAATAGTAGACAACTTTCGTATTTTAATTGGATTCAATATGATTCCTACTGAAGGAATCATCGCTCCAAATATATCTCCTACCACACCAGAGGTTGTCTCCCTTTTCTGAACATGATGTTATTCAGACAGCTTTGGAAAATTCTTTAAGTCGTCCAGTTGATAAATCTTTGGAAACACTATTCCCAAATAACATCTCCCATACCATCCTTTTGGAAGACGGTAATAGGCGTTAAGTCCACAAATATATTATACCCCTGGAATAACTGGGCCTTGTCCATTCAGCATGAATGTCCATTTAGCTTGAAACAAAAAAGTATGTTCACATTCACTCGTTCCCACAAAGATTGTGTCATAATATGATTTAGGTCTATGCACACAGAGCCTCCCTACGTGTAATGCATCTAAAGCTAGTTTCCCTTGTGTCTTTATCGCGGCAAAAACATAGTTACCTACAGATGTCCTTTTGTGTAATTCCCTTTCTAATTTCTCCTTCCCTGCTTTCCTCCTATTGTCAGTGTGATCTAAAAAACGTTTCTCCATCGGTGAAAGCAAGCATGTAAGGTTTTCTCTGGGAGAGTAAGCTGTGTAAAAAGGTGACAATGGCTCAAATAAACCACTCATTAACTTTATATAATAATCTCTTGCTACTTTACTCAGGTACTCTATAATGGGTTTCTATGCAAATACAACATCCTAATTGGAATAAAGTAGTGAATATACTCCTGGCCATAAAATCTGGTCATTATTAAACTACATGAAATTCCATACGTAAGAGGCATGCTATGATATGTCACTCCTTCCATTACTGAGGTAGGTATTTGTGTGCACACATAACAATCTTTCGCATCCATTATCTCAACATACTCATTCAACAAGCGATAGAAAACGCTGGATGAAAGTTCCTTCTTATCATGCAAATGTCTTTCGTCTTGTTCGAGTTTCTTCAAAGGAGTTAGTTCAGTAGTATGTTTAGAAGTTGAAGCATCATTCGCTTCTCTTTCATTCCCTCCATGCATTCCAGGAATTATTGCCATAACCGTTAGCACACAAGCAGTTATTATACCTATATACATGTATTTAAAACACTTCATCTTATGTCCCTGTGTAGTGTAGCCTGTCATGATCTATATAGAATCAGAAAGTTGAAGACACTTTATCAAATCAGATTCGCAGATATATATATATATATATAAAGCTGAACGAGTTCAATGTTCACACGATTCTCTTTAGCAGCTTAGTCTCTTATCGGTTTAGCAGCTTTGTCTCAAGATTGGTTTCAAAGTCAATCATGTTAACAATGTCTCATCCGGTTCAAAAGTCAATCAGGTTATCAATGTCTTATTCGGTAATGTTCATGGAATTTCACTGTTCAGGTACCAAAGTGTCGTTCTGCTTCTTCGTTCTCAAGACTGAGAGATAGGAATTTGTCTGACCAATCGTTAGTGGCTATGTATGCCCACTCGGGACCAGAATATCTTCTGCTCAGTATTCTTTTCCTTTTCAATTTTGCATCTCCTTTTGACTCTCTCTCGCTGGTGCCTTGTTCCTTGGCTGGGTCTTTCTCTTCACTTGGTGTTGTTATTGCGACAGACATTTCTTTTCTTTTCTCTTTCAACTTTGGCCCTTCATTTTTGTTTAATATTTCTCTAGTCTTTAATTTCACTGGTGATATGCCTTGTCTCCTTTTCGCACTGTTTTCACCTTATGGACCTGCAACCAGTTCTGGAAGGGTTTGAACAGTTTCACCCTGTCCTGTCTTGTCTTCTCCCCCTAGGAGGTCAATCAGGTTTTCCTTTTCTTTTCCTGTATCGTCTGCTTCTGGGAAAGCCCTCTCCTGATCAGGCTCTCCTACTCCTTCATCTGTCTCAGGCTCTTTGTCACCTTCAGGATCTTTGTCACTTCCTGAGGCTTCTCCTTGGTCCTCCTCGAATGAATCAGTTGTTTCTTCCTCAGAAAATATCTCCCCTTCCTCTATTTCTGCTTGTTCGGCTCCTGGTTCTCTTTGACCTGTCTCGGTGCCTGGTGCTTTCTTGTCAGTCACTGGCGATTTCAGCGCTTCAACTTCCTCTTCTGTGGGGCACGTCACCCTTTTTGTGTGACTGGTGTGAATCCAGTTGGGAACTCCCGCACACTTCACAGCGGTGGTAGTTGTCAGAATCACTTGGAAAGGTCCTTTCCAACGGGGTTCCAGACACGACTTCCTCATGTGCTTCTTTATCACTACCCAGTCACCTGATTTCAGGGCGTGTCCTGGACCTTGGATCGGTGGCAAGGTGGTTGCCTCCACCTGGTGAGAAAAAGAGCGCACCACATCAGCTAGACCTTTTCAGTAGTCCAACACCATATCATCTGTAGTATTCACAAGAGCATTTCCAGGAACTGCTGGAAGCCTCATGGCTCTGCCCATGAGGATCTCATGCAGTGACAGTCCAGTCTTTCTATCAGGGTTGTTTCTCATTGACATTAATACCAAGGGCAATGCATCAGGCCATTTCATGTTTGTTGATGCACATATTTTCACCATCCTCGATTTCAATGTGCCATTCATTTGCTCCACTAGTCCTGATGCTTCAGGGCGGTAGCTAAAATGCAATTTTTGCTCAATGTTCAGCGCTGCACACAGTGATTTTATTACTTCGTTATTGAAGTGACTTCCCCCATCTGATTCTAAGGAGATCGGGAATCCGAAACATGGTATTAGTTCTCTCAAGAGTAGTTTTGCAACTGTAAGGCTGTCATTTCTACGTGTGGGGTATGCTTGAATTCAGTGACTAAAAATGCACACAGTCACCAACACATATTTCAAGCCTCCATGCACAGGCATCTCAATAAAATCCATTTGCATCCTGCTGAATGGACCACCTGCTCTTCCAATGTGGCACAGATTTACTACTGTTCCCTTCCCTGCGTTCATTTGTTGGCAAATGACGCAACGATGGCAAACTGCTTCAGCAACTTGATGGAATTTTGGATTAAACCAATCGATTTCAAATAATCTAATCATGGCATCCCTCCCAAGGTGGGCTTGTCCATGATACAATCTGGCTAACTGCATTAAAAGTCTGTCTGGCAGAACCAATCTCCCTTCACTTGAAACACACAAATCATCTGGTTTCTTTACGCACAGTAACTTGCTCCATGAGAGTTTCTCATCTTCACTGAGATCATTCTGTAGGGATTTCAATTCTTCGATTGTATCTACAACCTTTAGAGCAAAGGCTTCACTTGGTTCAAATTCTGGCTCATTTATCAAGTTCCATTCGTCTCTGAGCAATATACAGTTCAATGTGCAAAACCTTGCGACTTGATCTGCATACCCATTTCCCAAAGAAACATAGTCTTGTGATTTTGAGTGTGCACTGCATTTTACCACTGCTACTTCTCCTGGTAATTGGATGGCATGTAACAATTCTTTCACCATTTTTCACTGGTGATCCTGAAGAGGTCATGAAGCCTCTTTGTGACCACAACTGTCCAAAGTCATGCACTATTCCAAATCCGTACTGACTGTCAGTGTGAATGGTGACTTTCATTAATGTGGAAAGTTGGCAAGCTCTAGTAAGTGCTACCAGTTCTGCTACTTGTGCAGAGTAAACTCCTTGAAGCCAAGATGCTTCCAGAACACCTGTTATTGTACATACAGCATATCCTGCTTTCAATATTCCTAGTGCATCTCTTAAACATGAACCATCAACAAAAATAACTTGATCGTTTTCTTCCAGTCGGGTGTCTTTGATGTCAGGTCTTGCTTTTGTACAAAATTCAGTCACCTGAAGACAGTCGTGCTCGATGTCGTCAATAAGCTGTGCAAGCGCAAAACCCTAACTTCTCTCATACCGTCACTAGAAACGCCGGAAACATTCTCACACCTCCATTTCCTCCATTCACAAGCTCCGAGATTCCGGGAAGTCATTGGGGATTTAGGGCATCATCATCTCTCCAACTTGTTTTCTCAAAGAAAATTCTAACTTGACTCCGTCTATTGTTCGGATGGGGTCCCAAAGGGCGAAACCATCAATCTCTGCTACCATCTACTGATAACGCGTCCAGTCTTTATAAATTACTTGTACTTGGACACGTTGGAGGTCGGTGAACCTTTTAACTGAGTTAGGCTTTCCTCATCCAAGAATAGTCGGATCACTCAAATCAATAATCAATAACCATTGTAATCAATACCCAATACTTAATCAATAGATCAAGCGACACATTAGAAATCAATAACAATCAGTATTTTGACACACCCTGGCCTTTCAGTCATGAATAACCACACCAGTTTATTAAAAGTTAATGAGTTTATTTCCCTACATTAACAAAGCTAGCACAATATATATGAGTCTCAAAATCAAATGATATATGTATACGAACATTACTAGCTGTCCATAACGACGGAAGAAATGCAATCTACGCAAACTCTGAATTATAATGCACTCGGTTATAGCAATACAAATCACTAATATGAGTAACTGAATTTGACTAATTGCATACATCGGTCAGCATAACAAGATTTCAATTCAACATGGTGCGTCAAGTGAATACCTCGACTAACCTCTAATTAGCATTGGCATGTGGGGCTTCATGCAAAACGATTTTAGTCAACACAGATTTGGAAAACTTCTAGCTTGGGCCCTATGAAAATAGCAGTTGGTACCTAAGAAGGAAAACACAATGCATAATACAATTATCCTTTCATAATTAGCAAATACAATCAGCATTCACGAAAGTCTTCGTCCTTCAGGTACCGGTTCGATCAACATGGTGCAAATTTCAAAGGGGCAGAGTTAAGGGCAAGTTTCCTTGCGGAAGCAAGAAGAATGGGGCAAAGTTACTGCATGGGCAAGACATGGCAAATTGAAGTTAAAGTCTCTAGGGTGAGAATTCTTAAAGTCTCTTTCTCTGGAATAGATAAAAGGGCATCAAGATGTCGTCTAAGATGGCGTCTGGCATTTGGCTTCAGAATGGCATCAAGGAAAATGGCTGACTTCTCTTTGTCCAGTGGGTTTAAGTAAGAAACATTCCAAATTCTTCAGGGTCTTCCATTGGAGGGTTCATAGGGTGGCTTCAATTTGACCAATGAATAGTGTCTTTCTCCTAGTACTCATTTATGCATTCATTGTCCTTGGAGCCTTAGAACACAAGTTGTAACAAAGTTTGCCAATTAATTTTATCTTAGAGCCTTTATTGTCTGCACCTGCAGGAGCTGACCTTGCATCAAAGAGGATGAAACCGGCCTAGCAAGAAACCTTGGAAATAAGTGTACTAGTCATCTCTACTGAAAAAATACAGCTTTGGAATAAAATAATGTCTTTGTTACTACAAGTGAAACCACGCATTTAAAATTTGAGACCAGGTGACTAGGCCAAAGCCTCTGCTAAATTTAAGCTAAGCATATAACAGTTTCAACAAGAAACTCATAGAATACATTTTCAATTATGACGGATTACTACATTTGTCAATTCTTCATGATTAATTAAGCTTGTTTATAATAATGACGAACTACTCCATGGGCACAATTTCCCACGTACATTATTTTTCTTTGCTAAAATCACACTACCTTATACGATTTTGGTTACATGATATATGAATATTTGTTAGTCCTTCTTTTTCTGCGTCATCACAGGCGCACTAAATCACAACATATAAAAATCACCAAAATTAACGGCTTACCTTCTGGGCTTTCTCCCCCAGGGCTGAGCTCTTTTTTTGGCTATTTCAGGTAATTCACTCTTAAGGCTCCATATTAATTGTTTGTACATAAGCTATCTCCTGCAAATGTGTGTCCCTTTTTCCAAAATCCTGGGGATTCAAGGTACCCAGGGATTGTGAATTACCGTGGAGGGGGCAGAGAAAATAGGGAAAATTTGGTAAAATGTTGCATTGAACAATAGAATAAACACATTTTTGACAACTTTTTCAACTGTAATTTTTGTCACAATGGCTGATTTACAAAAGCAAATTGATATTACAACCACCAGACACTTCTGGATGTGAGGATACACAAGGTTTGTAGGTTTTGGGTCTCAAAGAAACCTATGTATTTCAGAAAAGGCCACAGGATGTAGAGTTTAGGAGTAGTGGTTATTTGTACATAACTGAATTTGTGGGTACCCATACTAGCGTATGATTTAGAGGGCATTTTTCAAAATGGATTCTTTGTTATTCCATGGCTTACATTTGAAAGGCACAAATGTAGTGAAATCCAGTTGGTGAAGGGACCTGAGGATTGGAAGCAAGATGGTGACTGTGTATAGTATCTTGTAAGCTACTCTTCATCAGTCCTGACATCAGTTGCAGTGTTTTGAGTGTAGGGGAAGAAAGTGCATCATCAGAAGGCACAAAATGGGGTGTGGCAGCTGGCAGCAGCCAAGAGTGTTTCAGCTGAATTGCACAGGTGTGGAAGTTCATGTCCTGGTCTTTACGGTGTTGATAGCTTCCCAAGCCACAAGGTGGTTTGTCCACAGATCAGGCTTCACAGCCAGGCACTTTGTAGCAGTAGGGAGCCGAAGGATACCTCCCAGAGGGGCGAAGCTGGAGGATCCTCAGCAATGCACCGGCAGTCAGACTTGGCAGAGAATAGACCATGGCACTAGCCCGAGAAGGGGGACCTATGTAAGGCACGTAAATGCAAAGTGCAAGGCTCGTTAGACATGCTAGCCTTCACCCAAGAGAGACATCGAGGTTCAAAGAGCAATGTCACTAAACCACATTCAGCCATAATGGGCTACTTTGCTACAAACTCCTCTTTGCCGCCAGCCCAGGGAGATAATCTGCAGTAATGACTGATGATCATGCAGATATCAAAAAGGATAGCGCTGAAAGGAATGAAGCCCCAACTGATGGCAGGCCTACCGACAGGTGTATTGTCAATTCAAAGACCGGCATGGTAGCAATTGGTAATGTCAGAGTGATATTAGGAGACCCTTCTTCCGACTCTACACAGGGATCCCAGGAGACAGACATCGTCGACAAAATACAGGTCAGTGAATCACTTGATTGGAGTGAAGGGAATGAAGAGAATGCCCTGGGACCGGGGGAAGTGGATAAGGATGTAGCGGCGGTTGAGACCGATGCCCAGTCTCTATTGATTGATCAGACAGGGCAGCAGCAGGAGGGTCGAGTATAGTTAAAACCACTGCTACTTTCTCTGCCAGAAGAGATGGGAAAGAGTGAAGGAAGTCTTCAAGGATCAATGAAGAGACGCAATCCTGGAGCAGATACCTCTGTTGGGGAAAGGGGGGAGGGCGAACAAAACAAAAAGAGATGATCCTCTTGACTCTGGGGATAATTTATTTCCCTAACAGACAGGTCGGACTCTTGTGACTCTCTCCTCGGAGATGTTGCTGATGTGCACTCTTTAAACTGAAGCTGGCTCTATGAGTATGTTGGAGGAGCATGAGGAATCATGTATAACTGTTTTGGCCGGGACAATTAAACGTAAGAAAAGGCCAAAAAGACATGTGGAGAAGGGGGGTCATGCTCCATGCTCATTGAAATGGGACTACTCTGCAACACAGCATGTAAATACAGAGGCTTAGGGGGAGCAATCTGTACTTTCTCCCTCGGACGTCAGGCGTCCAAGCCCGACTTATGCAGTGGAAGAGACCTCACTGAGTCTTATATATGAGTCTATCAAACAGTGCCAGGAAGAAATGCACAATAATAGTCAGAGGGCACAAGTGGCTACTAAAAAGCTGCAAAAGGCAATAAGGAAAATCAGCAAAAGGTGCAGTGAGACTGGGGAAAGGATATCTGCCATAGAAAATCGCACCATTGCATTGGAAGCAGACTCGGGGCACTGAAAGGCCGAACAGAAGGTAATGAGTCCCAACTGCCTGATGTGCTTTGGAAAATTGAAGATTTTGAGACTCTTCATAGGAGGAAGGGGTGGAAGATGGGATTGTATGGTCCTTAATTACTTCTGCGCTTAAGGGGACTTTTACAGAACTGAATTGGGAGGTGAAGGTACAGGGGGTTCGTCACTTCCTCATGATGTTAAAAAAGGCATGGCTGTCACAAGATGGTGCCAGTGGACCGCCAAGAGCAGTGCTAGTTTATTTTGGGAACTTTTTGTTGTGACAAATCATTTTTGAAAAGGCTCAACCTGTTGCTGAGTGAACTTTCAGTGGCCAGGCTATCTTCACAAGACCTGACTTCAGCCATGTGACGTTCTAGAGGAGATGGAGACTGCAGCAGCTAATAAAACCCTTCCAGAATGCAGGGGAGTTTTTTTGATTAGCTATGCTCAGCTGAAGGTTAAATATGGGTAATATTCAGGGTACTTTGCACACATTCACATCAGAAATTAAAGCCAAAGAATATTTTAATGAATTGATTTCAGGACGTTAGGTCAGAGCATGTCAGGATATCACACCACATTATTGATTATTTTTCAGTCACCTTTAATTTGCTTACAGACTGCAAGATAGATAAGTTTCGGAGGGTCATGTCTGACCACAACCCACTAGTTTTTAGAGATCTGGGTGGAGGACCAGAAGAGGACAGAGTACAATTGGTTCGTTAGAGGTAGCATTGCAAGGGGAATAGGATTATATCCATCATATGAATATTTGGATCCCAGAGTTTTTTAAGTTTAACAGAGGAAGTGCTTCATCCAGGACAGTTTGATATTCCCTTTAAGGCTGGTGTCAGGGGGTGAGATGCTCAGCTTCAGCCTGAATGGACAAAAAAAAAACAGAAGCAACATCTCATGAAATTGTATAGAGTATTGGGGAGGCAGAGGACCACCTCATTTCTGTGACTGTAGTAGGGTTGATTTGAATAGGGCTCAACATACAGGACTGTAATTAGCGGTATTTTATCTAAAAGTGTGGCTGAGAAATATTTAGCCTGTGTTAGAAATCGCCGCATCGCAGAGGTATGCACGCTTGTCCAAGTAGGGACCACATTCCTAGTCAGGGTAAGTCACAACACAATCCAAATTATCCTGTGACCACCCTCTGGTAGCTTGGCACTGAGCAGTCAGGCTTAACATAGAAGGCAAAGTGTAAAGTATTTGTGCAATAAATCATACAATAACACAGTGAAAATACCAAAAATACACCACACAGGTTTAGAGAAAGAGGGAATGTTTATTTGATTAAAATAAGGTAAACATGACAAAGACCTAATAAACACACGTTGAAATATCTCTTTTAAAAGGTTTAAAAGATTCTTAATCCTTAGAAATCAATAGTTGTTTCTTTGTTACACACAGTACCAGGGATGTGTCAAAAATAACGATGCAAGGAGACTACAGAGGAGGAGATGTGTTAAAAATTATGGTGTTACATCAGATTTTCTGGCACAGCACAAACGATGTGTTGTTTTTTCTGCGTTTGTGTCGTTTTTCAGGCTCACAGTCTTGGTTCCTCCTCGGGGTGCGGGGATATTTTGATGCCCAGGGACGATGCATTCAAAATCCTTGACATGCTGGGTGAAGGAGCAGGGGCTGCGTCGATCCAGTAGGCAATGCGTTGAATTTTCCATCGCAAGGCAGGTGCTGCATCAAATTCTCTATCATTAAGTCTGGGCTGCGCTGTTCCGGTCAGCAGTGAGGCGATTTCCTAGCTACGATGCAGGGTTTGCATCAATTTCTGCAGGTGTTGCATCGATTTCTGACGCACAAGAAGTTTCATGAAGTCTTTGTTGGCCCTGAGACTTCAGAAACAGGAGTCAAGCTCAATCCAAGTCCTTGGAGAGCACTTCAGGAGGAAGGCAGAGTCCTTCCAGCAGAGAGGCCAGCAGGGCAGCAAGCAGAGCAGCAGTCCTTCTCAGCAAAGCAGTCCAGTTAAATCCTTTAGGCAGCAAGGCAGTTCCTCTGACAAAGTGCAGGTGTAGGTCAGAAGTGCCTGATCTGGTGGGGTTAGAGACCCAGTTTATGTACACAAAACACAAGTTCCCCTTTCAGTCCAGTCCTGTCCTTTGTGTGAGGGCAGGCCATTGGCCTCTGAAAGTGTGAGCCCCTCCACCCTTTCTGCCCAGGAAGAACCATTCAGTATGCAGATGAATGCAGTGGTGACTGAGTGTCCTGTGTTTCTGGTTGTCTGGGTGGAATACACTAGAGGAGCTGTCAACCAGCACAAACAAGACGTGGATTGGAGACAGTCTGTAAGGCACAGATGTTATTAAGTGCAGAGAAATTCCCACTTTCTAAAAGTGGTATTTCTAAAATAGTAATATTAAATTCAGCTTCACCAGTAAGCAGGATTTCCTGTTACCATTCTGACAATACCAAACAAGAAATTGCTACTCCTTCCAGATCAGAATCTACCACTTACGAGTATATGAGGGCAATTCTAATGCTAGTCTATGAGAGTAGCAAGCCTCACAGTAGTGGAAAACGAATTTAGGAGTTTGTCAGTACCAGGACAAATAAACCGTGTCCTGCTTTTTACCTGCATAGCACCCTGCCCTGTGCCTTACCTAGGGCCTAACTCAAGGGTGACCTATATGTAGCAAAAGAGGTGTTTACAGCTTAGCAAGAAGTTTTAAATGCCAAGTTGAAATGGCAGTGAAACTGAACAAACAGGTCTTGCAATGGCAGGCCTCAGACATTGTTAAGCGACTACTTATGTTGGATGCACAATAAGTGCTTTAGGCCCACTAGTAGCATTTCATTTACAGGCCCTGGGCACAAGCAGTGCACTTTACTAGGGACTTACAAGTAAATTAAATATACCATTTGGGTAGAAATGGATGTTATCATGTTTAGGGGAGAGAACGCATGCACTTTAGCACCGGTTAGCAGTGGTAAAGTGCACAGAGTCCTAAAACCAGCAAAAACAGTGTCAGAAAAGTGGATGGAGGAAGGCAAAAAGTTGGGGGATGACCACCCTAAGGCTTTCAAGTCTAACAGCCTGGAAACAGGAACATTATGAATTTAGTGAGCAGTGAGTCGCCTTCTGGTGGTCTGTGTAGGAAAGTACCCTCTTTTTGGCAAGAAACCTCAATTTCTGCCTGATGTCAGTGTGTTTTTGACTGCGTCACTGGGATCCTGCTAGTCAGGACCCCAGTGCTTATGGTTTATGGCCTCCTTGTCAGTGTGTTTCACTGTTTTCTAAATTGTCACTGGAGTCCTGCTAATCAGGACCCCAGTGCTCATGCTCTCTCTGTTTCCAAATGTGTCACTACATACTGGTAACTCACTATTTCACTCCAAATTGGCATACTGATCACCCCTTATAAGTCCCTAGTATATTGTACCTAGGTACCAAGGGCATTGGGGTTCAAGGGGATCCTTATGGGCTGCAGCATTTCTTTTGCCACCCATATGTAGCCCATGCAAAGGCTTCTACAGGACTGCCTTTGCAGCCTGTGCGAAATTTCACAGGCATTTTCACTGCACCAGGTAATTTATAAGTCACCTATTTATCAGGTCCTTCAACTCTGAAGGCTGGATGCAAAGTACCCGTGCAGAGGTACCCCCGTGTCGTGCAGGCCCCCTTTCCCAGACTTTGTGAGTGCGGGGATGCCATGTTAAGTGTGCACTGGACATAGGTCAATACCTATGTCGAGCTCCACATTGGTAACTCCAAATTTGGCCTAACAAGGGGTCTAACAACTGGGAATTGCACTCAGATAGTGATTCCAGCATTGGTTGCACAACCCCATGCACTCTGGGGGCTCCACAGTGGACCCCCAGTACTGCCATAGCAGCCTTCTGAGGTTTTCCAAGCAGCCCCAGCTGCTGCCACCTCACAGATAGGCTCCTGCCCTCCTGGGTCTTGAGCAGCTCAATTCCAGGAATGCAGAACAATGCATTTCCTTTAGGAGAGGGGTGTTACACCCTCTCCCTTTGGAAACAGGTGTTACACTGGAAATGCTTTGAAGAGCATAGATGGTGCCTTTCTTGCATAACCCAGTCTATACCAGTTCAGGGACCCCTAGTCCCTGCTCTGGCACGAAACTGGACAAAGGAAAGGGGAGTGACCACTCCCCTGTCCATCACCACCCCAGGGGTGGTGCCCAGAGCTCCTCCAGAGTGTCCCTGTGTTTTGCCATCTTGGATTCCAAGGTGGTGAGGCACTCTGGGAGCATCTGAGTGGTCAGTGCCAGCAGGTGACGTCAGAGACCCCTACTGAAAGGTATTTACCTGGTTAGGTGACCAATCCCCCTCTGAGGGCTATTTAGGGTCTCTCCTCTGGGTGTTTTTTCAGAAATGGATTGCAAGACTCCAGCAGGAATCCTCTGCTTCCTTTACTTCATCTTCTACCGATGGATCAACAGCTGACTGCTCAAGGAACTCTACAAAACTACAACAAAGAAGCAAAAACAACTTTTGCAACATGGTATCTTCAGCTCCTTCCAGCAACTGCAACTGTTTCCAGGTTGTTCATCTTCTGAGGACCTCCTGTCCTTAGTCTGCACTAGAAGAACTGAAGGAATGCCCAGTGGAGTGACGGAGTCACTTCCCTGCTTCAGCAGGCACTTCTCTATAGCGATGACCGGTGGCTTGGGTGATTTCTCCAGATGACAGGCTTGGATCCAGCAACACAGGTGCTGGACTAAAGTGACTCCGACAGTCCGAACGTCCAGCTGTCCAACTTTGGTGGAGGTAAGGGCTTGCCTCCCCATGCAAGACAGTACCCCCTTGCACCACATGAATTGCAGTTGCCAAGGCTTGTGTGCGACCATCCAAGAAGTTCTTTGTGCACAGCACAGCTTGGACCCCCTGCACTCCATCCAGCGACGCATAGCTTCCTGAGTGGTTCTCTGTCGGCGTGGGAATCCTTTGTGTCGTGCTGCGTGGGCCTCCATTTGCGCCTTCTTTGTACCCGTGCTGTAGGACTTCTGTTTGCACTGCATGGTCTTCTGAGGGCTCTCTGAGTTGCTGAGAGCCCCCTCTGCCTGCTGCTCCTGGGTAAAGGCCACCATGTCCCTCCTGGTCCTAGGTTTGCGGAGCGAAGTTGGTGGGTGGGTAGTGTAGAAACTGAGGCAACGGTTGAGTTATTCGGGTCCCTTGTTGTGGAGGGCTTTGTGTGTGTGGGTGAGGAGCCGGAAGGTGATCCTTTTGTTGACGGAAAGCCAGTGCAGGTGTCTCAGGTGGGCGGAGATCTGGCTGTTGCTGGGTATGTCGAAGACGAGGCGGGCGGAGGCGTTTTGTATTCACTGAAGACGTTTCTGGAGTTCAACGGTGGTACCTGCGTATAGGGTGTTTCCGTAGTCGAGGCGGGTTGTGACGAGGGCGTGGGTCACAGTTTTTCTGGTGTCAGCGGGGATCCAGCGGAAGATCTTTCGGAGCATGCGGAGAGTGAGGAAGCAGGAAGATGATACGGCGTTGACTTGTTTGGTCATGGTGAGAAGTGGGTCCAGGATGAATCCCAGGTTGCATGCGTGGTCTGAGGGGGTTGGTGCGGTGCCAAGGGCCGTGGGCCACCAAGAGTCGTCCCAGGCGGTCAGGGTGTTTCCGAGGATGAGGACTTCCGTTTTGTCTGAGTTCAGTTTCAGACGGCTGAGTTTCATCCATTCTGGAACATCTTTCATTCCATCTTGCAGGTTGGTCTTGGCGCTGGTGGGGTCCTTGGTGAGGGAGAGTATCAGCTGAGTGTCGTCGGCGTAGGAGGTGATGTTGATGTTGTGTTTGTATGATATCGGCGAGGGGGCTCATGTAGACATTGAAGAGAGTCGGGCTGAGCGAGGAGCCTTGTGGGACGCCGCAGATGATCTCGGTGGGGTCTGAGCAGAACGGAGGGAGGTAGACTCTTTGGGAATGGTTAGAGAGGAAAGAAGTGATCCAGTCCAGGGCCTGTCTTTGGATACCGGTGGAGCGCAGGCGGGATATTAGGGTTCGGTGGCAGACGGTGTCGAAGGCAGCCAAGAGGTCGAGGAGGATGAGGGCGACTGTTTCTCCGTTGTCCATCAGAGTTCTGATGTCGTCTGTGACTGAGATGAGGGCGGTTTCTGTGCTGTGGTTTGCTCGGAATCCGGACTGGGAGGGGTCGAGTAGGTTGTTGTCTTCGAGGAAATTGGTCAGTTGCTTGTTGACAGTCTTCTCGATTACTTTTGCAGGGAAGGGGAGGAGCGAGATGGGGCGGAAGGTCTTCAGGACACTGGGGTCCGCCGTAGGTTTCTTCAGGAGGGCGTTGACTTCCGTGTGTTTCCAGCTCTCGGGGAAGGTGGCAGAAGCAAACGAGCTGTTGATGATAGTCTGGAGATGAGGGGCGATGATGTCGTCGGCTTTGTTGAAGATGAAGTGTGGGCAGGGGTCCGAGGGGGCACCGGAGTGGATGGTGTTCATGGTGACTTTGGTCTCCTCCGCGCTGATGTGGGTCCAGGCGTTGAGGGTGATGGCTGGGGTTGTCGGTTCTGTGGTGGTTGGCTGGGTCTGATGTCCGAAGCTGTCGTGTAGGTCGGTGATCTTACGATGGAAGAAGGTAGCGAGGGAGTTGCAGAGGTCTTGTGAGGGCGTGATGGAGTTGGAGTTGGCGTTAGGGTTGGAGAGCTCTTTGACGATGTTGAAGAGTTCTTTGCTGTTGTGAGTGTTCTTGTCCAGTCTGTCTGCAAGGAAGTTCTTTTGGTGGCGCGGATCAGCTGATGGTGTTCGCAGGTGGCGTTTTTGAGGGCAGACATGTTTTCTACTATGTGGTCTTTGCGCTAGGCTTTCTCGAGGGTACGGCAGGTTTTTTTGGATTCTTTGAGGGCGTCTGTGAACCATTGAGGTTTCCTGGTGCTGGTCTGTCTTGGGAGGCGTCTGAGGGGTGCGAGGTTGTCCGCGCAGTTGGTGATCCAATGAGTGAGGCTGAGGGCTGCGTTGTTGGGGTTGATGGAGAAGGTGGGTTGGTTGTCGCTGAGAGTGGAGAGAAGTAGTTCCGTGCGGATTTTATTCCAATGTCTGCGTGGGATGGGTTGTGTGCGGAGGTGGAGAGTCTAGCGTCTGAAGGTGAAGTGAACACATCTATGGTCGGTCCAGTGAAATACGGAGGAGTGTCTGAAGGATATATGGTTGCTGGTGGAGAAGATGGGGTTGCGCGTGTGTCCGGCGATGTGGGTGGGGGTGTTCTCTAGTTGCTTGAGACCGAGGTTGGAGAGGTTGTCGAGCAGGGTGGTGGTGATGGGGTCGTTGTTCTGCTCCAGGTGGAAGTTGAGGTCTCCGAGGAGGATGTAGTCCGGCGAGGCTACGGCGTGCGGGGAGATGAAGTCAGCGATGGATTCGCTGAAGAGGGCGCGTGGTCCAGGGTGTCTATAGATGAGAGTTCCTCTGAGGGTGGTCCTGGGGTCGGTGTGGATCTGAAAGTGCATGTGTTCGGCGGCGAGGGGGGTGTCTTCGGTGGAGGTGGTGACGTTGATGGAGTCCTTGAAAACGATGGCGTTTCCTCCACCGACTTGGTTGGTTTGGTCTCTCCTGGTGATCTTGTAGCCATTAGGGATGGCTATGGCGATGTCAGGGGCCGAGGAAGCGTTCATTCAGGTCTCAGTGATGAAGGCGACGTCCGGTGCGGTGGAGTCCAGGAGGTCCCATAGTGGTCCTCACCGGTGGTTCTTCTTTTCCACCTTCATCCGGGTTAGCAGGGGCTTCTGTTCTCCCTGGACTCTTCAGTGCTTCTTGGACTTGGCTCTTCTGGTTCGTGCATTATCATCTATCACAACTTCTAGTGTGTTTTAGGAAAC
Source organism: Pleurodeles waltl (assembly GCF_031143425.1). Lineage (NCBI taxonomy): Eukaryota > Metazoa > Chordata > Amphibia > Caudata > Salamandridae > Pleurodeles > Pleurodeles waltl. The sequence goes on from NC_090446.1 coordinate 1,428,162,087, forward strand.
TTGCAGTGTTTTACTCATGCTTTCCTGGGCTCTGGGGTGGGGTCTATTACTTTCCTTTGGTATTTTCTTTGACTCCCAGTGCCCCTCTACACACTACAATTGCCTATTTGGGAAACCGACTTTCTCATACCACTGGTTTAGTATGTGGTTTGTGTTCCCCTTAGGCCCACTGTAAAATATTGTGATTTTCACTATTTACACTGTTTTCTTTCTGTGTACTTATCTGTTTTTGGTTACTAGTGTATATATTGTGTAATTTACTTATGTCCTGAGGGAGTATAGTCTCCAAAGTATTTTTGGCATTGTTTCACTAAAATAAGGTACTTTTATTTTAGTAACACCGAGTATTGTCTGTCATGTGTGTGAGTACTGTGCGACTACAGTGGTATTGCAAGGGCTTTGCATGTCTCCTAGTTCAGGGGAAACATCCCCAACCACGACTCCTGAACAACGATGTTGTGAACAATGAAAGCAGAACAATGCTTTGGTTAGCCATAACTTCATTGTTCTGTGCCTTAACCACGCATGTGCTGAACAACGCACCTGCGTGGTTAAGGCACAGAAGAAGGGAGTCGGCTTTGTCAGAGGATATGATCAGGTAAGTATAGCTGGGGCAGTTTTAGGGACGGAGGCGGGTATTTTTAGTTTTTAGGGGCAGGAGTTGGGGTTCAGGGTAGTTTAAGTTTTATGGGTGGTCGTGGTAGTTTTAGGGATGGGGGTTCGCTGTAGTTTTAGGGTGTGGAGGGTTGGGGTATTTTTAGTTTTTAGAGGCAGGGGTGGACGGTTGGGGTAATTTAGGTTTTAGAGGGGTTGCTGTAGTTTTAGAGGCGGGGTTGGGGGGTCGGGGTATTTTTAGCTTTTAGTGGTGGGGTGGGGGTTGTGGTAGTTTGGGTTTTAGGGGGTGAGGGTCACAGTAGTTGTAGGGGTGGGGGTCGGGGTATTTTTAGTTTTTAGGGGCAGGGGTGGGCGGTCGCAGTAGTTTTAGGGGCAGGGTGGGGGTTCGCTGTAGTTTTAGGGGTGGGTGAAGGGGTTGGAGTATTTTTAGTTTTTAGGGGTGGGGTGGGATTTGGTGTAGTTTAGGCTTTAGGGATTGGGGGTCACGGTAGTTTTAGGGGTGGGGTGGAGGGTTGCATATTTTTAGTTTTTAAGGGCAGGGGTGGGGGCTCAGAGTAGTTTAGGTTTTAGGGGGTGGGGGGTTGCTGTAGTTTTAGCAGTGGGAGTAGGGGGGTTGGGGTATTATTAGTTTTTAGGGACGTGGTGGGGGTTTGGGTAGTTTAGGTTTTATAGGGTGGGGTCACAGTAGTTTTAGGGGTGGGGGTTGCTGTAGTTTTAGGGGCGGGTTGGGGTATTTGAAATTTTTAGGGGCAGGGTGGGGGGGTCAGGGTAATTTAGGTTTTTAGAGGAGTTGCTGTAGTTTTAGGTGCAGGGTTGAGGGGTCGGGGTATTTTTAGTTTTTGGGGGTGGGGTGGGGGTTGTGGTAGTTAAGGTTTTAGGAGGTGGGGATCACAGTAGTTTTAGGGGTGGGGGTGGGGGGGTGTAATATTTTTAGTTTGTAGGGGCAGGGGTTTGGGGTCGCGGTAGTTTTAGGGGCAGGGTGGGAGTTCGCTGTAGTTTTAGGGGCAGGTGAAGGGGTTGGAGTATTTTTAGTTTTTAGGGGTGGGGTGGGGGTTGGCGTAGTTTAGGTTTTAGGGGGTGGGGGTCACAGTAGTTTTAGGGGTGAGGGTGGAGGGTTGGGTATTTTTAGTTTTTAGGGGCAGGGGTGGGGGGTCGGAGTAGTTTAGGTTTTGGGGGTGGGGGGCTGTGGGGTAGGGAGGTTGGGGTATTTTTAGTTTTTAGGGGCATGGTGGGGGTTTGGGTAGTTTAGGTTTTATGGGGTGGGGGTCGCAGTAGTTTTAGGGGTGGGGGTTTCTGTAATTTTAGCGGCGGGTTGGGGGTTGGGGTATTTTACATTTTTAGGGGCAGGGTGGGGGGGTTAGGGTAGTTTAGGTTTTAGGGGGTGGGAAGTCGCAGTAGTTTTAGGGGCGGGTGGTGGGTATTTTTTAGGGGCAGTGGTGGGGGATCGGGTAGTTTTAGGGGCAGGGGTGAGGCGTCACATATTTTTAATTTTTAGGGGGTGGATGGTCAAGGTAGTTTTAGGGTTAGGGTAGTTTAGGTTTTAGAGGTGGGGGTTGGAGGTAGTGGTTGAATTGTTTTTAGGGGTGGGGTGGGGGTTGGGGTATGATTGTTTTAGGGGTGGGGGAGTCACATGCTGGAAAAATCATTGTTAAGGCATTTGTGGTAAAGGCATTAATGGTAACAACACGGTCCTTGTTTCGACCATATTGTTTAGGCATTCATGGTTCCGACTCCTATTCCTAGTTCAGCCTTGGCTTCTCTGCCTACAGCTACCTCAAGTCAGCCTGGCTTCTAGACACTGACTACATTTCACTAATAAGGGATAAGTGGTCCTGGTATAAGGTGTAAGTACCTCTGGTACCCACTACAAACCACGTCAGCCTCCTTCAGTCTGAACTAGAGAGAGTGGGAGTCAAGTTGAAATTTCTGAAATTAAAGATGATCAGGGAGACCTGCTCGCAGGTCAGAAAATATTTTAGGATGTGTTTTGAGCATACTATGATGGGCTGTACTGAAAGGAAGTGCAGCAAAAATGTGGGAAGTATTTCGGGACCTTTCCAGTATATCAAATAAGAAGTGAAGATTGTGATTTTTTGAATGCCCTGATGTGGAAAAGTCAATGTCAGCTGCTCTTAAGTGTTTGGCATCTACGAAAGCGGTTGGTCCTGATAAAATCCTGCTGGAATTTTATGAAAAAGACTTTCAGCAATTGGCCCTGACTTTGTGGAACTATTTTTAGGCATACAAAAGACTGAGGCCTTCATTAAGAGCTTGGCAGTCTTATGTCCTCCAAAGTCAAGGTGGCGATCTGACCTCTGCCACCACCATGATCATGGATCCCGATGGGTTAACGCTGGTCGGAGTCATGGTCAGCAACAGCAGCGCTGAGTTCAGCACCACTGTGCTGATTACAAGTCCACTTTCTGCCAGCCTTTTTATGGCGGAGTCCCTGCCATTAAAAGGTTGGCAGAAAGGCAGTGCAGGGTACCCCTGCCCAGCACCCTCAGAATGCACACTGTCAACTATGGCAGACAGTTCACATTCCAAGGGTGCTGGGGGCTCCCTATGTGCAATGCCATTGGCCTTGGCTCCCTGAGGAGTCGCGCGAATGATGCAGCACTGTTTCCACCAGGCTGACCATCAGAAATCTCCTAATATGGAGGTTTCCACCGTTCATCCAGGTGGAAACATTGTAATTGGGGCAGTGGGAAGACCTCTAGCTCTGCTATGGCCTCCTTTAAACGGGTGTCGCAGGCCAACAGTCAGCTCGCCAAACCCGTAATGAGGTCCTGAATCTGTTCCAAAATCTTGGGATTCAACAAATATTCTGGTTTTCTAAAAGAAGGGGAAACCCCCACTGGAGCCAGGATCATATAGACCAATTACTTTGATAAACAGCAACAAAAATCAATCAATCAGGGATTTGTAAAGCATGGCTACTCACCTGTGAGGGTCTCAGGGCGCTGGGGGAGGTAGGAGGAGGTGGGAAGGTGGGGGACTGCCTGGAGTGGATTTCGGAGGGTATTCCAGGTCTTGGCGGCGATGAGGGAGAAGGATCCTTCTCCGACTGTAGATTTCCGGATGCGGGGGACATTGGCGAGGGCCTGGTCGGCGCAGCAGAGATTTCTGACGGGAGTGTAAAAGGAGAGTCTGTGGTTGAGGTAGGCTGGTCCAGCGTCATGTAGGGCCTTGTAGACGTGGGTCAGGAGCTTAAAGGTGATTCTCTTGCCGATAGGCTGCCAGTGTAGGTCTCTCAGAAGGGCAGAGGTTGATTACATTCCAATGTGTTGGCCTCAACACTCAGCCAAATTATAGGCAAGACTGTCTCCCTGTGGCAGCATGGCTTTATTCCAGGAAGAGAGACCACAGATCACGTCCACCGAGTGATAATGCTTTTTGATGCTGCAGCTGCCTTCTGAGACTGTATTGCTTTAATTTTACCGTTCACAGAAAAAGCGTTTTATAGGGTCTCCTGGAGGTATCTGTGGTAGGTGATTAGCTGGGTCAAGGTCTTATCAAGACTGTACTAGCTAATTCTAGAGTAAAGACGATGAGAGACCAATCTGATCAGTTTCAGATTCCGAAGGGCACGAGGCAGAGGTGCCCATGTTCCCCACTTCTGTTTGCTCTGTACATCGATCCCATGCTCAGGAAATTGGAGGCTAATGAACATATATACTCAATGCGTTTTTTTGGATTGGAAATAAAAAAGCTTGCATTTGCAGATTATATTTCGTTTTTCATGCTGGTCCAGGGGTTGGCTTTGAAGGAGGTAGGAGGTAGAACGAGAGGCAGTAAATTTTGGGGAATTTTGCAGATATTTGCTCAACCGATATGAGACTCATGTAGTGACCAATAGATATCCCCAGTTATTGAATTTGCACATTGTTGATAGAGCTTTATATCAGGGAGTCACTGTTACAGCTGACTTAGATCAACTGGTGGAGGTTAATCTTGCACTACTTATTGGGAAGGCCAGAAACAAACTGAAGAGATTGGATAATATTCCTTTGTCCATTGTGGGACACACTAGCATTATTAAAAGTTTATTTCTGCACAAAGTTTTGTACTTTTTTGGGGCTATCCTGCTTGAGTTTGAGAGTCATTGCTTTAAGCTATTAGATGAGCTTCCTTGCAGTTTCTTATGGTCAATTGCCAAGACCAGAAGGGTCCTTAAGTTTTTGACACTGCCCTGGGAGAGGTGGGGTGGGCTCCCAAATTTTACATTTTATTGGGCTGCAGTATTGCAATATGTGCGCTCCTTGCTCTGGGAATGCAACAAGGATAATTGAGTGGGCTACACAGCCCCCCGTCAATGCTCCATTGATCAGGGAAGTAGCCAGAGGATATTTTCTACAATAGGTTGAACCCAGCTATTTCAGGAAGATCCGATTAAAGACTCTACAGACTGCTGGCAAGATTTGGGTCACTTCCTGGAGGAAGTTAGGTTTAGGGGAACTGATGAAGTCGGTTGACTTTTAGACAGTACACAATTTTGAGCATATAACTGAGGGAGGCTGCACCCCCCTTTCACCTGCTCCCTCAAGCAATAATGTTTCTAGCACTTTATACCCACAGCCCATCACGTGACTGGGATGGTGGGGTATGGTAAAGCATGTAATCCTCTTTCTGGAGCCTATGATAGTTGTTTTTCGTATACTGCTATTCTCGTTTGCTGGGCTTGTGGGGTATGATACTGCACAAAAATCACTTTTAAGTATTAGTTACTGGTCTGGTGCTTATGGCTTGTTACTCCATTTTACCAATGGTTTGATTTTCGGTAAGATTCTTGATTAATTTTGCTGAAGATGTTTGGTGTCGGAGGGCAGAGATGTATGTCAGAAATGTATTTTACTCTTGTGTTTTTTAAAAGCAATAAAAATATTTAAAAAAGAAATCCAATTGGTAATAGAAAATATTCTACTATTCTATTCCATGCTCCCACATGTCTTTAGATGAAAATGGTACCTCACGTGTGTTTCGCCTGTGACAGGAAACAGCCCAAACCACAACATGGATGTGCCATATTTTTCTGCTAAGTGGATAGCTGTGAATTTTGAGCCCTAGCTCAGTGGCATTTAGAGAAACCGAGCAAACGTACACACTGTGGAAAACTAGATACTTTGGGAAATTCAAGATTGCCTGATTTGTGTGGCTCTCACCAGATGTTTTCTACCCAGAATCTTCTCATCTTTGTCATGGAAAGTTCTGTAATCTGTAGGGAGCCACAAATTTACATCCACATGGCATTCACAACAGTTTCCCAATACAAATGGTACATCTCGTCTGTGAGTAGGCCTAGTGCCCACAACAGGAAATAGCTCAGAACACAAGATGGATGCATCATATGTTTCTACTCAAAACTGACCCTTTTCTGCTAAGTGGATAGGTGTGGATTTTGAGTCCTATCTCTTACCTTAACCATTCTGTGCCTCTGACTGTCTCTAAATACATGTCTGGGGTAGATGACAGTTGGGCTCTGTGCATTCACTTAAGACAGACACACATATAGGCAGCTTTGGTGTGACATTTGCATCCTAATGGCCGATAACCTGGCTGATGGATCTGTTTTGGGCTAGATGGGAGAGAGGAGCTGACACCTACGCTGGAATAGGGTTGAGCTTCTTATCACATAAAGAATTGAATACTACCCCTGTAGGGAAGGAAGGGACCTTGTGATCTTCAAAGGCATTTTATGAAATCTCCACTGCTTCAAAGACACATTTTGGTATATGTAGTGGACCCCAAACCCAACCAAATCAGTTCACTTAGGGGTCCCAAGGAGATTCCACCAAGGAGAGAAGCTATGCTACTAAGTGAGACTGCCACTTTTCTATTTGCTTTGCTGTGCTGGCCTGCTGATTGCTGTGCTGCCAGGAGGAACTGCCACTTTGCATCTTTGTATCTTCACAGACTCGAGCAGCTGAGCCCCATGAGAATGCATGCACTGTCTGCTGCCAAGTGCCAATACTGCCAGATCCCACATCAAGACACTGTCAGGAGCCCGTTGCTCCAGCCACCGTGTTCAGCATCTTGCAGAGTGACCTGCGCTTACCTATCCTAAACAATTCTACTGCATGAACTGACTGAGGTCAGCACAATTCCATTGAAGCAGACAGTAAGAGTAGGGCCTACTGTGGGCCTCTGCCTGGCAGAGGGGTGGTTAAGGGACTATGTTGCTGTGCCAAGCCAGAAAGAGAGTATTTGGCAAAAGAGGGGGAGAACAACATCTGCACTAGAAACTATGCCATGCAGCCCCAGGCTATCAGAGAAGGAAAAAAGGATAGAGTGAATAGTCACCTTGAAGCATATTGGACTCGCACCCGTACATAAGGTATTAGAGGCATTTTGTGATTTGTGTCTTACAGTAGCACAAAGCACTTTTCTTTCCTAAAAATACATTTTTGGATGGACAACCACATTGTTGTGCTGCTGGGAGCACGTTTGAGTGCTCAGCCTTTTGTACCCCACACTAACCTACCTGAAAAGCGTGTAGCTTCTCACCATTGCTGTCACTGAGAGTCAAGTGCTGAAATTTGAGACCTACAGCAGGATGGACCCAAGGACAGCAAAGTTAAACAACCCTAGACACCCATGGCTGAGGTCCAGTTGTCCCTGCCTGCCCATGACCACCAAAATGGGATTTTACATCATGTCTGAGTTGATCTCTAAGCATAGGTGTCTCAGTCGCAAGCCTGAAGGTCTATCAATCCAGCTGACCTTCAGGTACTGGGAGAATATAATATGCTTTGCCAGTGGTCATGGACTGTCTTGAGGTAGGTGGAAAATCCCTGCACAATCAACTACTGGAATCTAATAGAGTTAGATGAGATTGCATCTAATAATTAGCATGACCCTAGTATTTAACCAAAAATATATGTTTTTTGGATGTCATAGGGAACTAGTATAACATGCACACCTTTGAAAGGATCGTTATTTAAGAAGTGACCATTGTGCATTCTGCATTGTTTTGCTGCCTTCTCCATTCTACAGGTTCAACAGTTGCTAGGATTGCAGGTATAAGTCTTTTAAAGTTGTGATTAGCATATCAAACTGAAAACCATCTCTGTAGGATGACATACAAGGACTATCCAGGTGGGAGAAGCAGCCGACTAAGTAACTACTTGAGAGTATGGTTGAGGTGTTGACAAAGGCATGTCAAACATATGCAATCTCTCAAAATTATAAATAGAACTTCTTTTTTAAACAGCAAATGATGTCACACTTTGTTCCTAAACACTGTATCCGGGTTTGTTATTACTCAGTTCTCTCATCTCATAGGGACTGAAGACTATGTTGGCCTTGCTGAGATTTGAACTCAAGACCACTACGCTTTGCATTGTGGTTAGCTCTTTTGAGTGTAATTTTAAAATGTTGCCTATGTCAGAATAGTTTTGGTGTTGTGCATGAAGGGTAGCCGGGATGATCCTTTTACAACATGGTGAGCTTGTACCTGTCCTTTATTGTGAACATAAGCAGAATATTGGTTACTTCAGTGAGGTTGCCACTGTCTGATATTGGTCTGGTAGTGTTTAAGGTTGGATATCTGAATGGACAAGAATGCACCACATATTTCTTAAAGGGTAGAACAGGCAATACTGGTGTTATTCTTGAATGGAGAGTCCCATTTTGCATACAATACAAAGTGTTACTTGGGTGCAGGATAGTTAAATGCCGTACATTTCCCTGTGGATAAAGCAGAATACTTTGAAGGAGAACCATCTTGCGGTGGACAACAGATAGAGCGCTCAAATGACTGGAGTGATTTGGTTATATAGGAATAGATGTAGTAGTTGTCACTGAATTTTCTGAGGAAAACTTGAAAGAAAAAAATGTGGCACAGGATTAGGATGATGAGGAAGGCACATTTGGCAACTTGTTTCACCTCTGATTCTAAGGCATCAGCAGCAGTTACTCCATGTTCTGTACTTATCTGCTAAAGTGAGCCAAATTAATGAGGCCAGGTCATAGGGTGATAAGGGCCCCAGTAGAGTCTTAAATGGTTTATCAGTATCTACTGCTCCATAACTCAGAGCTAAATTGGGCAAGACGAGATGCCAGGTTCTGAACTAAAGATGATCTGGATGTCATGTATGTAATTGTAACAGATTTCATTGAAGCACCTGATGAGGTCCAGTAGTGGGCAAAGATGTGCACTGCAGAGTAGTGACGAGGCAATGAAACAATGAGGAATGCTCGAGTCAGAGGAAAAGAAATTCAGGAGTACAGTATCAATGAGATGATGCTTTATTTTCCTCACAGAGGTAGGAGATCCAGTCCAAGATAGCTGCATTAAAACTGAGACCTTTTAGCCTAAGTAGTGGTGTAGGGCAATGGACTGTATCAAAACCAATAGATGGGTCAAAAGAAATAGATGGGTCCAGTAGTGATACGGCTGCCCCTCCATTTCTGCTGATTGTGGGCTTTTGTCTGTCCCAGATGGATAGTACAGCATATTCAATTCCTCTGCCTAATTAGAAAACTATATTTGGCTGCTAAATTTGCTAAAACACATTGGGCATCAAAGTATGAGTGCATGTTCATCAGTTACCATTTGTGGGAAAACTGGGCTGATTGCAGAAACGTTTCTCCTCCATTTTCAGCTGACTCTTGTGTTTTCTGACTCTGACTCTGCCCTGGGCACTGCTAACCAGTCCCAGGGCCAGTGCTCTTTGTGTATATACAAATTAGACTAATTATAATTGGCTATACCAACCTACCTATATGTCCCTAGTGTATGGTAGGGCATGTAGGTTTAGGGGCCCCAGTATAAATAATTCACCCATAGTTTCACTGCTGTGCTGCCCACTGCCATTTTAAACACAGCCCTGCCTTGCTGGCTGCTTTTAAGTTAAAATTAACCTCTAATTTGATTTTGGAATTAAAAGATGTTTCAAAGCCCTAAGTGCCCCCAGGGTTGGGTGAAGTGCAACTATAAGCAGGGACTTTATAAAAGCTGTTTGATAAGCCCTGGCGAGAGAAAAATGGCCAAATGTGTTTTTCATGATAACATGGAGAGACGTTATTTAACATAATAAAGTGTTTTTTTCCATAGAAAGGAGCTAAATATAACACGTTTGGTACCGAAATAAAAGTTATATTAAATCCAAGAATTTGCCACTGTTGAAATTAGTATAACTTGGACTGGGAAAGAGTTTTAGAACTCTTGCCAAAAGTTACCAACTTCAGCCCTGTAGTGCCGTTCTGTGATTGGTTAGCCTCTGACAGCCTGAACCAGGCTGCTTTGATGAACTGTGACTGACGCGGCCTGGGCTTAAACAAAGGATGCATCTGGTGGGAGGAGAACTGCCTCACCAGATGCTTGAACAGGATGGATGGAGAGCAGCCAAACTGGACATTAAAGGACGGAAGAACATTTGGGGCAACAACTCGACCTCTCCAATTTCCTGCAACCCCAGATAGCCAGGAGCCCCCTGATTAGATTAAGAGAGGGGCTGGAAGAGGGGATGTTAAGGGAAACATGGCCACACCAGTTGGTGGAGTCAGCCAGATCTAAACTCTAACATAACATTTTTGCCATTTTTGATTTTGGAGTGATAATGCTCCCTGGGATAGATTTTTGCAACACTTCCCAGTAAGTGGTCACTCAAGAGGGTGGTGGCCTGCACTTGAGTGGAAGGAGCACCCCTTGCTTCCGACCACAGGAACAAGGATAAATATGGCAGAGCTGCCCACACTTTAAAGCTCAGAAGGACTGTACCAGCTGCACACTTTTGGCTTCATAAGGAAAAGGCTGTTGTCTTACTTCTACAACCCAAGGAAGGGACTCATCTATAAGCTACAAGTACAAAGGAGCTGACCAGAGTCCCTTGCATCAAGTCCTGCAAAAATTACCCAGCTGACCAGGGGCCATTTTAGGATTTGGACCAGGTGCATTCTGAGAGTTGAAGTCCTAACCTCCAAGGAGAAACTCAGATCTTTGGAACCTTGGAGTGAGTTGTGGACACTTAAGGGACCCCAAAAGTATGTCTAAAAGATGATCCAGAAGTTTGGAGAAACTTTGAAAAAATGCTCCATAAGTGGACTGACTCGCCGTCGAGAGTCAAGCTGGCCGACCTCAACCGCGACCTAGCCTGGCTTGCAGGTTCATCCTGCTGAAAAGCTCCCGATCGTCAGACTTTCATGATTTGACTAGGGGCTCCTAGAAAGGTAATCCAACGACATTGCATCAAAATCAGCTTGCTGAGGAGGACAACCCAACGTCAGGGAAGAAAAAAGCTCAGAAAGATTTTTAAGTCCGAAGGTAAAGGTTTGACCAAGGCCTCCAGCGCAGTGTATATGAGGAGTGATCCAGAGTGGTTGGCTTTAACTTTTGACTTTTCCCAGTCCAAGGGAAACATCTTGACAAAGTTTCTAAGTCCAAAGTGTTGGACCTGGCCCTTTAACAGAGTCATTCCCCAGACTTTTTGCTTTTTGCCTCCTTTTTTTTCCGACCTTTGTTGGCTGACGTTTTGACTCTGAGCCCTTTTTCACTGCTAACCAGTGCTAAAGTGCATGTGCTTTCTCTTACAAATTTGGTATGATTGGATTATACCTAATTGGCATATTTAATTTACCTATAAGTCCCTTTTAAAGTGGTATCCCTATACCCAGGGACTATAAACACTTGTGTTGTTGCTTGATTTATGGCACAAATACTTTACACATTGCCTTCTAAGTTAAGCCTGACTGCTCAGTGTCAAGCCAACAGAGGGTAGGCACAGGATCATTTGGATTGTGTGTGACTTACCCTGACTAGGATTGTGGTCCATTCTTGGGCAAGGGTGTATACCTCTGCCAACTAGAGACCCCATTTCCAACAACCATCATTTTATGACCTCAGCAGTTTGGCCACTGCCACACCTCTGTACCCTCACCCGTCCTGCCACATTACCGTGGCCTGCCGGGCTGGAGGCTCCCACGTCCAGCTTGGCGGAAGTCGAATAACCACTGAGAGTTTTTGCACTAGAGACACCGCCAGCATGTTCCTGGTGGTCTCACCGCCACATAAATGGTGGTGAAAAGGTATTCAGATGACAGGAACTTCCATCCCTGTTGCCCGGATACACCCTTAAACACACATTCACCCACACACAATCACACACAGACACACATGCACTCACACACGCTCTCACACCATTCACCCCAATAGACATGCATACATACCCATACACATCACACACGCACAAATACACTTTCCATCCCCCCACCCCCAATCCTACCTCATGGCACACAGACACACACACACACACACACACACACACCATATACACATACAAACATACACGCACCTCCATGCATGCACTCGCCCCCCTTACACCTTACTCATTCAATCATGCATACACCCCCATCATCCATCCACATGCATACACAAATGCATCGCCATCATCACATTTACACACAGGCACACATGCACGCATGCGCACACAAACACTCCCCCCTCCACATTCGTGACACGCATACACACACTCACACACATCCAATCATACACCCCACCTCCCCTTGTGGACAACATTTACCTTGTCCTATGAGGTGCTCCTCCATGAGGGGAGAGGACCCGGCACTCCCACGCAGGCAGCGCCCCACCACCAGAAGACCACCACACAGAATTACAGGTCGTAATTCTGTGTGGCGGTCTTTTTCTGTCGTGGCGGTGCCAGCAGTGGAACCACCTAAGCAAATGCCGCCGGATATCTGACCGCTTGCAGTGCAGATCTCCGGTGGCAGTCATAATACGGCAGTCAGAAGACCACCAGCACTGGCGGTCTTCCAGCGACCGACGATGCGGTGGTCTTCGGAAAAAAACGCTGCAGTTGTAATGATGGCCTTAATCTTTAAAAATGTATATCTCTGGTTCCATACATTGGATTTCTGTCATTTTCATGTCATTTTAAAGATAAAGATATTTCCAATTTGTATAAATGTCAAATTTTTATTATGTGTTGTGTTTTACTTATTAACTGTGTTGTTGATAGTAAATGCTTTACACATCTGTCTCCTAAGCTAAGCCTAACTGCTTGTGGACAAGCTACCAAGGGTTGAGCAAGAATTAAGTTATTGAGACCTTGACTGGACATAGTGGGAGTTTGTGGTCTATTGCTAAGGATAGGTACCTACCTGTCCGTATCAATAATCCACTTTCCAACACCATTTTTTACTCCACTGATTTGCGAACCACAAAATACATATGGATAAATACTAATAAGGTGGGCAAAAATACATATGGATAAATACAGATGGAAATGTTAAAAAAATAAATACAACAAAACTGGGAGCCCCAACCATAATTGTGTTGGGACCCAGTAGATCTACGTAGCACTAAAGGGAATGGTACCTTTTTTAGAGAAAATGAAAACTGACAGGTGTCTCTCAATCCTCTCCTAGAGAGTTGTGCTCTATTAGACAGAACTTGATAAGAGTCAGACAATCATCTCAGAGAATTTCTTATCTGCAGGTGATAAATAATAGAGCCCTGCAGTCTTACCCCAACACAATTCTCACACACGATTGCAACGCGATTATGTATTATGCAGTATTGTCAACATGACCAATGTTATAAGAATGATCATGACTATTACAAACAACTCAATAGATAACATGTGGATTGGTGTGTAGGTTAAGAAAGTCTCAATCACATTTCATCATACTGTTAGTCCCCTATTCAAATTTTTGTAGTGGTTTTGCCCATCCAGCCTAAATTACTGTGTTAATTCACTAAGCTTGTAATATGATAAGCCATGAACAACAACTGCCTCTTAGCATCTACTCTAAGTATACAATTTAGGGAGCAGATTTACAAAAATATTTTGCACTGACTTTGTATCATAAATGTGATGCAAATCTGTGCAAAATGTTTATTTGAGATTTCCTTTCAGCACAAAACTACTTATATTGCATGACAAGGTTGTACCATAGGGAGTACATAGGTGTTTCCATGCAACCATGCATGCATGAAATGTGACACAAAGCCCTATCTACAAATAATATCAGGCAGGTCATAGTGCCAAATAATAAAGCCTCTTTTATTCAGATGTTGAAAAGGAGAAATGTTTTATTTCTCCAAACATTTCCAGCTTTACACATATGCTGTACTACACAGCACACATTCAAAGTGGAAAAACATTGAGTTTGTCTAGGCATGCTATTTTGTACTGGAAGTCTACCCTTGCAGTTCAGACTATATAGTAGCATATGCTGAGGCAAAGGTTTGCATGGAGCTAGGCAAACTGATTCTGCCTCAGTGCTATGGAAAAGAACACAAATAACCTATCTTAGTAAACACGGTACTGACCTGCTCCCTCCCTATCACACAAAGCAGCACAGATACTTTGTTTGCTGCACTACATGATATAGTAGTACATCTAATCTTAAGTGCCTAATCTCGTCTCTATGTCGGTACATTATGTATCTTTATTACTGAAGGCTAACTATGGAGTGAGGAGGGGGTCACTTGTGCTCGGCTCTTTGCCACAAAAATGTGCAAGAAAGGCCTTTAACAGAAGCTGATGAATGTTAATGCAACTGCTCTCTTTTTGTGTACCAATATGGATCTCTACAAAGTTAAGTTTCTTGCAGCTGCATTAACAGTATGTACACTAGACAAGCAGAAAATGTTCCTTCTCTGTTCTTATAGCTTTAAAGGTGTGAGAAAACATGGAGTTTCTAAAAAGTTTCTAAAACATGATGATCAAGAACACATTAGTTTGCATTACCAATCCAAACAGCTGGTTTTCTTTTCTAGGTCCCACACCTACATATTGGCCCTCATTACAGCCCTGGGGGTAAATGCTGCCTACCGCTGTGCTGACGGCTGCCAACATACCATGACCGTGGCGGTAAACCGCCATGGGTATTATGACCCACTAAGAGAATACCTCCACAATACAGACACCCACACAAATCTGCCACATCAAAGGTCAGTGATAAACTGGCGATAGCAAAATCAATATCATCACGGCAACAGGAACACGTCCACAGTATCACGACCCACAATCAACGCAACGGTCTTTCAACCGCGGTAAACCATTGGCGGTACAAACAGGTGCACTCAAAATACATACACACTCACAAAACTACACCACATTGGACAATTCACACCTGACACACAAACATACACCACACCCAAACGCCCACACACCCACACCACTATAAAACACACACCCCCATTACCCACAACCCCTAACAACCAAAAATATAGATCAAGCATAGAGAGACAAGCAAAGAGCACGCCTTCACTCAGAGGCACAGAACACCATCACTCATACACCAACCACGCACTTCACATATTACATCACAACACATCACCCCACACATCACCTCACACATATCATTCACACCACATCATGGCACCTCAAAGACACCCCATGTTTTCTGAGGAGGATCTAAGGGTCATGGTGGAGGAAATCACCCGGGTAGAGCCACAGCTATTCGGCTCACAGGTGCAGCAGACGTCCATTGCTAGGAAGATGGAGCTATGGCAGAGAATCATTGACAGGTTCAACGCCGTGGGACAGCATCCAAGAACCATGGATGACATCAGGAAGAGGTGGAATGACCTATGGGGGAAGACCCAGATAGCAGTACAGAGAACTGGCGGTGGACCCCCACCTCCTCCCCCACAACAAACAACATGGGAGGAGCAAGTCTTGGCAATCATGCATCCTGAGGGCCTCGCAGGAGTAGCAGGAGGACTGGACTCTGGTAAGTCAAATCTTTACTACTGTATCCCCCCCACCCTACCTGCATGCCGTCACTAACTCCTACCCCTACCCTCACCCCATCACTCCACCACCTCATATATACCCACTAGCACAACCCACACATCCCAAAACCAAGCCCTGCATGTAACACCAATGCATGGACCCCCATCACAGACCTGCAAGGACACCCATCAGCACAGCATGCACATAAGAGAGACTCACCCACCCCACACAATCTGCAATCACACAAGGCCAAGGCAACAGGGAAAGCACAATTCGATAAGGGAAACACACCCATTGCACAAGATGGCGCACACAGATGCAATAACAATGCATTTGTATCCCAACAGGACCCCTACCCAATGTCACCGGACAGTAGGTGCCACCTACATCCAGTCCCTCCAAAGAAGTGGCCCACAGTGATGACAGCAGCTCTGCACGCCTGGATTAGAATAACCAGCCTGGCCCATCTGGGACCTCTGGACAGTCGGTTCCCCTGCCACAGTCCCAACCCACCACAGAGCCTCCCCCCTCAGAAAACGCCAGCACAGCACTGCCAATACAGTGGTTGAATGAACGCCGCGTTGATTCGTGGGTCGTGATAGTGTGGGCATATTTCTGTTGGCGTGACGGTGTGGGTTTTGCTATTGCCAGTTTATCACTGACCTTTGGTGTGGCGGACTTGTGTGGGTGTCTGTAATGTGGCGGATTACGAGATGTGGGTCGTTATCCCTGTGTCGGATTTCCACCACAACATCTTGATGGCTGTCAGCGCGGCGGTAAGTGGGATTTACCGCCAGGGTTCGAATGAGGACCATCATAACCACATACTGACTTGGACTTGATCATGCCACAATCCAAGAACTGTGTGCCCAATTGGAGCCAGACCTGATGTCAGCTATCTGCCAGCCCACAGGAATCCCCCCTCTAGTGCAGGTCCTATCAGTGCTCCATTTCCTGGCAAGTGGCTCCTTCCAAACTACAGTGGCCATGGCATCAGGGATGTCTCAGCCAATGTTCTCAAATGTGTTGAACATATGCACAACTACATTGTGCAGGTGGCTCCCTCCACATTCTATTTTTCCTAATTTTTTGCTTGTTGGGGTTAGCACTCCCTGTGACTGTGGCCCCCAGCTACCTGATTTGTTGCACTTCTGGTGCCTTTGTTGGCAAGTCATAGCTTACATTATGGCTGAATACGATCCTTATGAGGACATGCAAGACTCATTCAAGCCTTGGATAATAGCATCCATGTATCTATGAACAAGGCCCCTGGCTAGGGCTGTAGGCGCCCTTACTAATCTGTTTAAGGGTTTTGCCCATTAACAATTTTGGCTCCCCCTATCTCACCTTCGGCAGCTTCTCCGGCCCATATTTGTAAATCAAGTAAAGGTAAATACAAAGCCAACAAATGGTCTCACACTAAGGCTTTTGAGAATCTGTCTGAGACAGTCAAGTAGAAACATTATTACAACTCTCCCCATCCTTGAGTGCCTCATTCTGATGATTCCTTTAAACAATCTGATCTTACAGAGACAGACTCTACCTCTAAATGGTCAAGTGATGGTGAGCAAAAAGATACATCAGTGCCCTGTAAGAAAAAATGCTCTGGGTGTCAAGCGGATTCACATTCCAAAGCCCTTAAGGTCCTTCAATCCTGTTGATATCGCCCATCCGCAGTCCTCTAGTTGGACTACTCTCCAAGAGGTAGCTGAGTATGTACAGGATCATGTTAGAGAGAGCTTTGATGAGCTGTCTGCACCAGACTACTCACAGAATACCTGTTAGAAATGGGGTCTCTGGTTGGCACTCAATTTTCACTCTGTCTAATCAGGGACCCTCACTATAGTCAGGGTAAATGAGATTAACAGCTCAGATAACCCCTGCTCACCCCCTTGGTACACAACTAATATATATATATATATATATATATATATATATATATATATATATATATATATATATTCTAAACAACTAATAAACCATAAAAACCAAAAAGAAAACCTTATCTTAAAATAAGTTGTTCAGGCAATTGTTATTCAGGCACAATTGTTGTTTAGACAGTAGTTGTTCAGTACTTAGTTGTAGAGACTTTTTAGTTGTTTAGCAGTAGTGGTTCAGGCAAGTAGTTTCCCATTCCACCTATTCCTAATGTCATCCCTTGTGCGTGGCTAGCTGCCTACAGAATTTGCCCTGTTGACTATTCTTTGCCACATCTCCATATTCCAGGCAATAGAAGTTTGCTGGACTTGAGCACCAGGTGTGGCTCTACTCTGATGATTTTGTCCACCATGACCCTTAACTCATCCTCAGTAAAACAGGGATGTTTTTGTAGGGACATGGAGGTGGTGGACGACACGGAAAAGTTAAAAAAAACAGATGATGAGGTGTGGGTACTGTGTTATGAGTGGATGACGGTTGGTGTCTGATGTATAGGGTACCGGTTTGTGTGGTGTGTATGTTGTGTGGGTGTGGGATGAGTAATATTTGAAGTGTGGAGGTGTGCCTAGTCTATGGCTCCTAATTTCTATTTGTGACCTCTATCTTGCTGTTTGTGGCATTCTGGTTGAAAAGGATTGTGGGGTGTGAAGCTTGTAGGTGTTGGGTATGTAGCTGTGTGTCAGGTGTGTGGAATTCAAACTATCCATTGTGGTGTTGTGTATTACTGTGGTGACCGCCGACCTCTGCTTTTAGCACCGCCATTTGGTTTTCCACCACTGAAGAACCACTATTGTGATTTGTGAGTCGTATTAGGTATGGTGGATTTTTGACAGGTTGATGGTTGGACCAGCTCTTTCCTTCCCTCCAGAGTCCTGGCACTATCAGTTTTTTCAGCTGGCTTTTGTGGGCTTGGCAGGGTAACTCAGAATATGGTGTTCTGTATGACCGCCAATATGGCGGCCTTTTGGCGGCCGCCACCACGGTGGTCTTACTCTCAGACCACCAAACTCATACTAAGACCCCTAATCCAAATATCTTCTTCAGTTTCAAAGCAAGTGGGGACCTAGCTCAGTGAATCTGTTCACCTATTGCCTCAACTGACAGATTCCTCTGTTTTTCAGTTGGTGCTTGGATCTGGAGGTGACAGCAAGAGATGCCTTTCTACAGGACTGGTGGCCTCTTCTGTGGTGTACTTTTCCTCCAGATGGCAACATCTGCAGAGTCCTGTCTCAGGTGCGCTGTCAAAAAACAGAGATCATTCTGGTGACTGCCTTTTGGAGAGCTCAGCCGTGGCTCTCTATGATTCTGAAATTGTCGTACGACATTCCTCTCCTGATTCTGTTTCACTTGAGCCTGTTGCTGGACCCAGTGGGACTTTCCTATCTATTGATCATCTCAGAGCAGCTCAGGTTGGTGGCCTGGAAAGTATCCAGAGTAAATGGCAGATGCCAGACATTTCTCAATAGGTTTCCACCTACTTTAATCAGGCATGGGCTTCAGGTACCCACAAACGTTATGCTTCAGCATGGTGATGTTGGATTCATTAGTGTGATGTCCACTTGGACGGATGTTTGCCTAGTGATTAATTTTGTTTCCTCTGAAGCAGCTTCAGGCCTAGCTTATAGATCTATTAAAAATTATAGAGCTGCCATTTCTGCAGGCAACTCCCGACTTATGACAAACCTGTAGGTGAGCATCCAATAGTATGTAAACTCATGAGAGATATTTGCTTGTGTTAACCTCCTCAAGCCAGATACTTCTGTCTACGGGATATTAACATTGTCCTGAATTTATTAAACAGTTGCACAGATAATAAATGCCTTTCACACAAGCAGCTGTAAGTTAATTTGACTATGATACTGTATTTGATCTCTTGTAACAGAGTGTCAGATGTTCGCACCCTATATCTCTCTGTCAAGGTTTTCTCTCCAGACGGGGTCTCCTTTTCCACTTCCAGGACTAAATCTAATACCAGGATAATGTCTCATCCAGTGTTTCCTAATAATGCTAAGTTGTGTGTAGTACAATGCCTTAAAGCTTATGAGACTGCCACCAGTAAATTTCGCGTTGACCTCAGTGGACAAGTGCTTATTGCTTTGAAAAATCAGGCCCATGACAGCCGCTACTTTGGCAAGAATAATGCTAGGCTGGTATCTGAGTTTGGTATTGACATTTTCATTTTTGGTGCACTCGAGGGGCTACGGCCTATAAATCCTTTGTGTTAGACTCTCATTATCCATTCGGAAAGCAGTGGACTGGTCCTCTGACTCAACCTCTGAGATTATTTTTTGCAAACCGATTGCGGATGTTGCATCAGTGATGGTAGCTCAGGTTTAAATAAGCATAATCGGAGCCTCAGTCCTGACATGGAATGAAACATGTTCTAACTTACAAGATAAGAATTTTTAATTCTTATAAGGACATGGAGGCAAGGCTTATCCCACCCTCATATAAGTGAAGTGTAAGCAAATTTGCTAATGTTATTCTTATTATTTTGTAAATGTGATTGTGATTGTGTTTGAGTTTCTTGCCCTGTTTATGATACTTCTCTGCCTATATTGCTCAGTTGTATGGATCTTATGGCTTCTAACTTTCTGATTCCACAGGAAATGAACAAAATTCAACATGAAGAGCTTTACATTTTTCCATCAGAAATTCTCTTTTATGAAGAAGGACTTCATTGAGAGAGCACAAGAGTTTCTGGGAAGTTGTTGCAGTTTTATGTTCGACTTCTCAGCTGGAGAGGGTTGGAAAATTCTTCCTCTTTGTTTGGACATGTTTTAGTTACAGAATGTTGTCCTTTATCTTATAGTTTCAGCTCCATTTGCAATGAAAGAGGATTTCAAAATGGAGGTGTTGGCTATTAAAAGACTGAGGTGTCGATGATTGGAGCATGTGACGATGATGGACTAAAAGTTCATGGGTTATGTAGTTTTTTAGGTCGAGCCTAGACAGCGCTTGGCTGTCAGGATGATCTCTTGTATTTAGTTTGTGGAGCTGGACTCCTCACATCGCTTCTGATTTGTGTGATCGCTTGTCTTTTAAAATGCCTTGCTTTCTAGTGGGTAATATGTCTTCCTGGTCCCTCCTTTTTGTAACTCGTTCACTCCCCTGGAGCATCGCCCCATGATTTGTCAACTTCCGCTTTTTCCATTATGGTTACTGGCTCAGGAACTTTTTTTTTTACTTCGTACTTCCCTTGATTAGCGCTGCACGCCTATCCCTTGATCAGCACGGCATACTGCGCTTTATCTTTAAAAACAACAGCCGCCTGCCTTTCTTATGTTCTGCACGGCACGGCTTGCCCACCTCAATTTTGAATTTTTTTGTTTTAATTTTGTTCTATGTTTGTGTTGCATGATTGATATCTTTGCAGGACAGGAAGTGCACCGTACACCTTGGTCACGTTCAAAGGGTTGAGACCCAGCCTCCATGCTTTTGACTCTGTTTGACACGTAAAGGTTGTTTTTAGGGTCATCGCGCATGCGCTGTCCACACACGCCCGGTTTGGTCTGCTCTGCAGCAGCAAGGTGCCCTTTCAACCAAGCCAAACAAACAACAGGATATGCATGATACGGTGGGCTTGGTCTGTGCCCAGGGGAGACGGCACCACATAAATCAGAGGAAAGCATCGGGAAGTGAGTACCCACAATTTTCTATTTCCATTTCAACTACTGATGCATGGGGCATTGCTTTTATAGTCCTTGGCAGCCTTCTCTGCTGCTGTAATGCTGAGCATGCCGTCTCCCCTTCACTTCCATGCATCACTGGAATCCCAGCTGGGTGGTGAAGTGCAGATGAAGACTGGAGTGGAGTGGTAGTAGCCACACATTGCTTCTCTCGGTTTACAAATTACCCTTTTAGAAATGCAGACTTTTCCCTGCACAGGTGTACACAGTAGACCGGCCATAATACATCTCCCTCAGTGGTGTTGTACATTTTTTCCACTCTCCTGGGGACAGTGGCCGGTGACCTTTGCCATTAAATCGTCTATTTGCAGGTAAAGTAATGGAAACGCCCAGGGGATTAAACTGCCCTACCAGGCCCCTCCACTCCTTAGCCTCTTCATTCACTTACCGTTCCCAATGAGTAATTGACTCTACTGCTTTAACTCTAGAACTGGTGCATGGACTTCTCTGACCGCTTTGTTGACTCTCTTTCAGTTTTTTTTAGGGATTATTTGTCTCTGTGGCATGGTTTTCCATACCCGCCATCTATGAGTATTTTCCAAACAGTCATAGTTCAATGCATTAGTCCAATTAACATTGAATCTAATCTACATACTCCTTTAATGAGCAGAGTAGGGTGGCACTAGTGCACCATTGTTAAAATTGTAAGCACTTCGGTGCACTGTACAACCTCCGTGGCTCAATGAAACACTCATTTAAAACTGCAGCATTTGTGCAGCCCTTCTTGCTCTTACCCAAATGGCTTGTGCTTTCTCAGCAGTCCACAAACCTAACCTGTGCTCTCATCAAAATATTTGTTTTACCAAGGTTGTGCCAGAAAAGACAACCTTGCCATGACTATTGCGCCACACCTTGTGAGCTGTATGGAAAAATCGAAAAACCTTTGCCAGGCTGGATTATGGCCACGGTGCTGGGCACTTGCAAAATATAAATCACTCAAGTGATTAATTTCATTTTCAGATTAACTTCATTTTCAAAAGCCCATTTGCTCACAACTTCACTGGGCTGGCTTTGTTTTGTCAAAGTCTGAAATAATCCTGTTTATTACCCACGCTGCACAGTTTTTTAGCTATTTTTCTTTTAAATCAATCTTTAACATACATTTTCACGTTTTTTAACATTGTCCTTTTGCTTTCAGTTTTTGTAGCAGAAGCTAAACCTGTTTGCTCCAGGTATCTGAATGAAAATGTGGAAGTAACACTTCTGATTTATAGCTCTTAGAAACGTTTAAATCATGATATGAAGCACTATCAGGAAAAAAAGTTACATCAAAAGCACAGTCTGATATATGTATGGCTGTTTTTTAAAGCGCAGGTACTCTAAGCAACCGATGTTAGTGCATCCGGGACTTGATAAGTAAACTTACAAGGCGACGCGTTTAGGTCGACAAACCTTTGGACCACGTTTGGAGACTTCCCAGTATGAAATAGGTTCTTAGCATCATCAATCAATAGATCTATAAAACAAATCAATATTAACAATCACTAATCAATAGACAATCAATGAGAATCAATAAGAGAACACATCTTGACCTTTCAGTCATAAATAACCACACCAGTTTAATTAAGTGTTAGGATGTTTATTCCTTATTGGTTACAATCTAATATCAAGTTCATTAATCTCATTAGCAATAAGCACATCAAAATCACTATTAGTTGACCAACAGTATACAACTTAATCAAAGCACATAATGTAATCATTCGGAATATAAGCACATCATTAATAAGAATCAACTTAGCAGAGTCTCATTAGTACATTGATTCAACAAAGCAAGAATTCAGTAATTTGTCTATTTGCATCGAATATTAGTGAATACCTTAACTAACCTCAAATTAGCATTAGCATGTGGGGCTTCATGCAAAACATTTTAGTGAACACAAATTTAGAAAACATCTAAACTGAGGCCTCTATCAAAATAGCAGTTGGTACCTGGAAAGGAAAAGCGAACAGACAATTACAATCAGCATTTGATAGTTACCAAACTAACGGATCAGCAAGCAGCGTCAGTCTTCGTCCTCAGGGCATCCGTTTATCAGCTTCGGGCAAAGTAGGACAAAGCAAAGACTCATCCCTTATATGGAGAAAAGATGCCAAGCAGGGATGGGTAAGGATGGTTTAGGTAATGGGCAACTAAGGCAAAGTATGGCAAAAACATTAGGTCTTTAGCAAAAGTCTCATGGCAAATTGTTCTCTGTAAAATGGTAGTCGTTGTGGGCATATGAGCTAAAGTAAGGGTAAGAGTGATACTTTTCACTTGAGTCACGTCGTTATATCAAAACTGTCTAACTATTCACTAATTCCTCATTGGTATCTCTAACCAATGACAAGGTAAGCACCTTGCTAGAATCTTCTCTAATTCAGAGTTCTCATGCTTCTAATTGGACCATGTAATTGACGTCTTCAACATTGGGAATGTCAGGTAGGAAAAGTTACACTTCACACTCCAGTCAGTGTCTTCATTGTCTTCTCTCCGCGGGAACAACCTTGTACCTGTTACGATTTACACTGTTGCAGTTAGCAAGAACATCGCCTTGAGCAAGTCAGTTCCCATGAGAAAGAATTTTACTACGGTTATACACACATAGCTTCTGGAAAAGTATAGCTTTGTGTCCTTCAGGAAAAAACAGCACATTACACGTTAGAAAAAGCAATTCGAACATGAGGCCAGGTAGCTAGGCCCAAACCATCGCTAAGTTAAACTACACGTTAATAAAGCAAACCCTTAACATATAACCTTAATTATGATATACTAGTACAAATTTCAAATGTTAGTGCATAACATTTCATCATTAATAATTATTTTCATTAGACTTTGTGTACATTGGTAGCCACTCCCTGTGGGCACATTTCTCTGTGTGCATTATTTTCTATGTTAACACATTTTTCTATGCAGCTTCATCACACAATATATTGCAAGCTTCGTATTAATACTGCTTTGTTAAAATATATGCTCCAACAATCCCTCCTCTGATCACTCTTGTCATCATACAAATCTTTTCCCCACAAACCTTTACATCATTTAAACCTAGTCAGTTCACTTTCTTCATGTATTTGTTTCCCCTTAGAATTTTCCCTAAACAATTTGTCCCTTTCTTTTTCTTCCCTCCTCTTATTATTTTTCGCCTTATTCAATGTTATCATTTTGCTAATTTTGCATGCCACCCATAATCCAAATAGACAAGCAATAACAATTAATATCCCCAATAGTATTTTAGACAATATCCCATGCCAAATGTTGCCAAACCAATTTCCCACTGCTGCTAGACCCTTTCCAACCTTCTTCCAAACTCCAGGCTCTTTCAATTCCTTCAGATCTGCACTATCCTTAGTTAAGTTAGTAAGCATACTTCTAATCTCATTACTATTATCTGGTACATAAGCACAACAATGATGCTCATTAAGCATTTTGTAAATGCCACCATTTTTCGCTAAAAGAATGTCTAAAGCAAGCCAGTTTTGAAGAGTCATAGCCCTCTCCGCAGCAAGTTCAGTATCCATCAGGAGTCTAGCTTCTGAAAAATTTGTCAGCATGTTATTCACAATAGTAGACAACTTTTGAATCCTAATTGAGTTTAGAATAACTCCCACAGAGGGAATTATCGCCCCAAAGATGTCACCCACTACACCAGCAGCGGTCTCTCTTTTCTGTCTAGTACGTTGTAATTCAGACAATTTTGGAAATTTCCTCAAATCATCAAGTTGATAAATCTTTGGGAACACTATTCCCAAATAAGATGCCCCATACCATCCTTTTGGGAGACGGTAATAAGCATTAAGCCCACATATATAATAGATCCCAGGAATCACTGGATCCTGTCCATTTAACATGAATTTCCACTTACTCTGAAACACAAACACATGCTTACAGTCACTCATTCCCACAAACACTTTGTCATAATATGATTTTGGTCTAGATATGCAATGTTTCCCTACATGTGAGACATCTAAAGCTAATTTGCCTTGCTCCCTAATTGCACTAAAGACATCACTACTAGCCAGAGCTCGCATCCAAAGCCCTTTTTCTAATTTGCCCTTTAACGCCCTCCGCCTATCATCAGTATGATCTAAAAAGATCTTCTCTACAGGTGTAAGCATGCATGTCAAATTATTGCGGTGAGCATAAGATGTACTAATTTTTGATGTCTGCTCAAAGAATCCTTTAACTATCTTTATGCTATAGTATCTAGCTACCTCACTCAAATCCTCTATGATAGACACATAAGAAAACACTACATCATAGTTAGAGTAGAAAATACTGAATCTCCTCCTGGTTATAAACCCTTGTTAGTAACAGACTACAACGTATCCCATAGGTTAAAGGTAAGCTGTGATATGTAACCCCCTCTTGCACAGAAGTAGGAATTTGTGTACACACAAAGCAATCTTTTGCATCTATGGACTCCACATGCTCACTCAGTAAGCGATAGAAAATGTTAGAAGATAATTCCCCTCTCTCGTCAAACCCGTCATGTAAGTATCTCTCACCCAGCTCAAACTTTTGCCAAGCTGTTAGTACAATAGTAGTTTCAGGAACTGAAGCATCATCATCAGTCTCACTCTTATTACTCATCGTTTTATCCACAATAACAACCACAATCACACATGCAATAGCTAAGCCAATACCCAAGCATGTGCATCGCCTACTCCTCCTATTCCCCTGCATAGTGTCAGACATTATCTGTAAAGAATCAGAAAGTAAAGGATGGTTAATTAAAACAAACAGTAGCTAAGGATTGTTAAAAACTTTCTCTCGCAGCACTGCCAAATTAGCAGGTCTTCTTTCAGCAGTTATTTACAGCTTGCAATGCCACTCCCAGGATCCTTTTGTCAATTCAGGTTAGCAGCTTGTCAAAATCGTTTTTCAAAAGTCAATTCAGGTTTTCAAAGTCTCATCCGGTAAATTCTCAGTCTCTTTTCTCTATTTCAATTTTTGTCTGAGCTCTTTACACCAATTCAGTCTCTTCAGCTTTATTCAGGTGTCAAAGTACTGACCTGGGACGTCTCGATCAAAACAAAAGGACAGAAACTCTCGCTGCCATTCAGCTGTAGTTGCATACGCCCATTTAGGACCTGCATACCTTCTATTTGCTAGTCTCTTTCTTTTCAATTTCCGATCACCTTGCAACTCTCCCTCACTTACATCTTCTTTCCTTGTTGTGTCTATTTCTTCCTCTATTGTGTCTTCGACAACCACTTATTTTCTTTCTATTTGTCTCTCTGGCCACTTATCTCCTTTCAGTGTTTTTTTGGACTTTGATTTTTCTGATGACAGCCCTGCTCCTTCTCCTTGCTCTGTGGTGTTTTCGCTTGATGGACCTGCAATCTGTTCAGGAGGAGTCTGGACACCTTGACTCTCTTCCGCCTCAAATCCTTCTCCTTCTGGGTCTGTCAAATGCTCTTGCTCATTCTCAGAATCATCTGCTTCTGGGAGAGCCTCCTTCTGACTAGGCTACCCTGCTGTCTCAATTGAGATAGGCTCACCGTCACCCCTCTGTATTTCTTCTCCTTTGTCTCTTACTGGAGTGACTGAACCGTCCTCCATGGGTTCTCCTCCTGTCTCAGTTCCCCTTCGATCACTCTCCAGCCCTGAGACTTCCTTGCCAGTTGTCGGTACTTTCAACAACTCATCTTCCTCATCAGTTGGGCACTTCACCTTTTTTGTGTGATTGGCATGGATCCAATTCGGAACTCCTGCGCACTTAGTAGGGTCCCTTCCACTGAGGCTCCAAGCAAGTCTGCAATGAGATATTCTCAGGCTGCACTAAAGGTTTCTGCGGCACATTTGAACTCGATATCTGCGGTGTCAGCACTTTCGAACCTGACTGCCTCATAGCATCTAGAAAAGCCCCAATCGGACTAAAATCTAGCAAGGATCTGTTTCCGTGAAATGTCGGTTCCACTGGAGTCACCCCTTGAGAGCTCCCTACGAACCCTCCTCTTGTCATTGTTTGCGTCATTACCCCTTGGCCGCATACACTAGGCTTCGCCTGCACATACAATGGAACTGGTGGACCAACCGTAATTGGCGAAGATATTGCATCTGGTGTCTGTCTGTTTCCCAAAACTTGTGGAAGATTAACTCCCATATTCTGGCTTAACACCGGTGTCATGTCTGACTACACCCCTGTACCTGAAGTATATCTTGGTCTCATTTGCGGCTGGATCTAGGGCACTAAAAGTGGAGTTGTCTCAGTCTGAATCAGCCTTGTTTTCTCAAATACCTGCTCCGTCGGCACCTCAAATTAGTGGAAGTCTCTAAAATGGGTACATCAGGATAAATCCTCTGAACCTGTGGCGGTTGCAACTGAGGCTGCATCACCTGTGTGGTAGGCATATCAAAACTGCTCTGCATCGGGACTGGTGTCGAGGGAGGGTTAACCTGTGTCGGATTTATTGTCACCTTTTCTTGTGTCAGACCTGCAGGACATGTACTAGTACTTGGTCTATTGTCATCAAGTGCATATGGCGGTGGACGCTCATGCAGCAACTGATTAAGGAACTCATCGTCATTTGAGTAACCTGCCTCTATTGAGGACTTTTTAGCTTCTTTCTCTCTGGAAGGGCTTTAGTCACCTTTACGGATAGCCTTCTTCCCTTTGTCTTCACCCTCTTGGGATATTGCTGGAAACAGC
The DNA here is from genome assembly GCF_031143425.1 of Pleurodeles waltl. Lineage (NCBI taxonomy): Eukaryota > Metazoa > Chordata > Amphibia > Caudata > Salamandridae > Pleurodeles > Pleurodeles waltl. The sequence goes on from NC_090446.1 coordinate 1,428,189,663, forward strand.
TTAATTCCGTCTATTGTCTCCTTCTTCCACATTCTCTGTACGCTATCCCATCTAGCATCCACTATTATCTTTTCTGCTCTCCTCATTCTCACCTCAAATTTCTATTAATGTTGCTGTCTCGCCATTAACTCCCAAATAGCTAACGCCTTAAACTGTACTGGTCTCAGAGGTGGCTTCAGATCATATAGCACCATCCGCAAATTCTCTAAAATTCTCAAATTAAATGTTCCACTCTCTGGAAACGCTAAGCTCCCCTGCTTCTCCATCGCTTTGCACCATTGCTTTAGCCAAAGACACAGCGCGATACCCTTCTCCTCCATTACAACATAAGCCGGTGTACCCTCTAGCGGTGTAACCTCTCCTACACTCGCGGTAATGTACGCATCTCCCCTCAAAGCGCTCTTTAAAGCCTTGACAAATTTCATCTTTTCGCCTTTTATTTTGTTCAAAATCAAATCAGGAAGTGACTTTTATTCCCAGAAATCTCTTCACCCACCTTCTCAACCAGTTCCCTCTCATGGACGCCTGCCAATCCGTGCGCGACCCTTCTCACTAACCAACCTATCCCAGCGTGGCTCAAATACCGTCACACTCACACGTACCGCGGCTGACAAAGTCTTGCGGCATGTTTTCCCACTCTCGATTCCCACAAAAACTAATACAATATATTGTGAGCACCAACCAAAGTAAAACTCAAATTTGCCAGTTTACTACTGGAAGGGTAACACAATCGCTTCAGAACTTCATGGGGATTTCGCTTAGCCTCGGTCACTACTCTCTCCTTCCCAGATCCCGCACTCGCAAGCAAAATTTGACCCGCAAATTTTACTCTCGACTTGTCGATGGAATATTGTTCTAGTGCACTTTAAAACTCACCAAATCTCCATCGAAGTTCCATTCACTCACTTTTTGATTCAAACTCGACTCGTCGACTTCACTATCGACCTATTAAACCGCACAAATTACAACATACACCAAGTGTCTCACACTCTTATCAATATACTTTCTTAGACCACGCAGGGTCCGTACATCATCAACAGCCATGTGGACAATTTTTTTAGCACAAAGCGCCACACTCACATGAAGTTCGCTAACTTCCCTACTCTCATACTGCAGAGTACACCCACTCCTACTAAAACATCATCATTTGGCCTAAATCCTCACAAACTTCACAATTCACCTGCGAGTTGCATAACCTGTGCAAGCGTAAAAACCTACTCCATTCACACTATCACTAGAACGGCGAGAACATACTCGAACTCCCTTCAGAAAGCTCCAAGATTCCGGGAAAGTCATTTGGGACTTAGGGGCACATCACCTCTCCAATTTGCATCATTTAGAAAAAGAAAACCCCACAAAAAACACATTTTTGGGTATACCTTGGCTACCACCAAACCTTTTCACCTTGTACCATCCGTACCAGGACCTCAAAGGACCAAACTCATCAAACTTTTCCAAAACTTTTGACCCTTCGTACTGGGGTCCCAAAGGGCCAAACCATCCTCACTGCTACCAAAAACTGTTAGCGCGGCCGGGACTTGATAAGTAAACTTACAAGGAGACGCTTTTAGGTCGACAAACCTTTGGACCACGTTTGGAGACTTCCCAGTACGAAATAGGTTCTTAGCATCATCAATCAATAGATCAATAAAACAAATCAATATTGACAATCACTAATCAATAGACAATTAATGAGAATCAATAAGAGAACACATCTTGACCTTTCAGTCATGAATAACCACACCAGTTTAATTAAGTGTTAGGATGTTTATTCCTTATTGGTTACAATCTAATATCAAGTTCATTAATCTCATTAGCAATAAGCACATCAAAATCACTATTAGTTGACCAACAGTATACAATTTAATCAAAGCACCCAATGTAATAATTGGGAACATAAGCACATCATTAATAAGAATCAAATTAGCAGAGTCTCATTAGTGCATTGATTCAACAAAGCAAGAATTCAGTAATTTGTCTATTTGCATTGAATATTAGCGAATACCTTAACTAACCTCAAATTAGCATTAGCATTTGGGGCTTCATGCAAAACATTTTAGTGAACCCGAATATAGAAAACATCTAAACTAAGGCCTCTATCAAAAAAGCAGTTGGTACCTGGAAAGGAAAAGAAAGCAGACAATTACAATCAGCATTTGATAGTTACCAAATTAACGGATCAGCAAGCAGCGTCAGTCTTCGTCCTCAGGACATCAGTTCATCAGCTTCGGGCAAAGTAGGACGAAACAAAGTCTCTTCCCTCATATGGAGAAGAAAAGATGCCAAACAAGGATGGGTAAGCATAGTTTAGGTAATGGGCAACTAAGGCAAAGTATGGCAAAAGCATTAAGGACCTCAATACAACATTGGCGGTAAAACCCGCTTACCGCCGTGCAGAAGATCGCCAACACACCGCCGTGGCAGCGGAATTCCGAATTCCAAATTCAAATTCAAATTGTCCAATGTGGCTGTGTTTTGTAAGAGTGTGTATTTTGAGCGCAGCGGTGTGTACCGCCAATGGAATACCCGCGGTTGAAAGACAGCCGCGTGGATTCGTGTGTCGTTATAGTGTGGGCGTATTTCTGTTGACGTGACAGTGGAGGTTTTGTTATCGGCAGTTTATCACTGACCTTTGGTGTGGCGGGCTTGTGCGGGTGTCTGAATTTTGGCGGATTCCGTGCTGTGGGTCATAATAGCTGTGGCGGTTTTCCGTGGCGGTTTTCCGTGGCCGCAACGGTGTGTTGGCGGTCTTCTGCACGGCGGGAAGCGGCTTTTACCGCCAATGTTGTATTGAACCCCAAAATGTCTTGCAAGCGACGGTCTCAGTAGGGAACCTTAAGAACTCTCATGGTGGCAGTACAGCAAATGCAGCCCTGATTGATCAGGGATTGGCGAATGGCAAAAGAAAAGAGTGAAAAAAAGCGCTAGTAACTTTACACAGTTAAAGCTTTTCCTTCAAGTTGAGGTTAACTAAAGCTCAAACTATCGCAATGCAAAATTAGAGTCAGCCAATTAGGATTGGAGTGTGTTGTCGGGACTGGAAAGGAATTGTAGGTTGAACCAAAATGGCTCAAAGGGCATGGGCAAGAAGGAAATGGCCCCATCTACAGCTGAAGAAAGTACCTGGGATGGAATGCCAGCAAGACTTGGTTCTTTCAGCAAGTTACTGAGTTCAAACTGTATGAACTTGAATTTGACTAAGGTGAAGTCACAAGAACAAAATATCCAGGAACTATGAAAGCAATGCCCCATACATCAGTACTTGAAATGGAAAATGGATGGTACTCACTATACGTGATCAACTGTTAGTTACTTAGATGTAGTGATATTTCCTTTCAAATTAAAGAAGTGCTGGTGCTCGGTGTTGGAGCGTATGTTTTAACAAAGCAGTATTAATACGAAGCTTGCTATATATTGTGTGATGAAGCTGCATAGAAAAATGTGTTAACGTAGAAAATAACGCATGCAGTGAAATGTGCCCCCGGGGAGTGACTACCAATGTACATGAAGTCTAATGAAAATAATTATTAATGATGAAATGCTATGCACTAATGTTTGAAATTTGTACTAGTATATCATAATTAAGGTTATATGTTAAGGGTTTGCTTTATTAACGTGTAGTTTAACTTAGCGAGGGTTTGGGCCTAGCTGCGTGGCCTCATGTTTAAATTGCTTTTTCTAACGTGTAATGTGCTGTTTTTTCCTGAAGGACACGAAGCTGTACTTTTCCAGAAGCTATGTGTGTGTAACTGTAGTAACATTCTTTCTCATGGAAACTGACTTGCTCAAGGCGATGTTCTTGCTAACTGCAACAGTGTAAATCGTAACAGGTACAAGGTTGTTCCCGTGGAAAGAAGACAATGAAGACACTGACTGGAGTGCGAAGTGTAACTTTTCCTACCTGACCTTCCCAACGTTGAAGATGTCAATTACATGGTCCAATTAGAAGCATGAGAACTCTGAATTAGAGAAGATTCTGGCAAGGTGCTTACCTTGTTATTGGTTAGAGGTAGGGATGCACCAAATTTTATCCAATGAGGAATTAGTGAATAATTAGACAGTTTTGATATAACGGCATGACTCAAGTGAAAAGTATCACTCTTACCCTTACTTTAGCTCATACGACCACAACGAGCACCATTTTACAGAGAACAATTTGCCATGATACTTTTGCTAAAGACTTAGGTGGTCATTACAACCCTGGCGGTCAGTGTTAAAACGGCGGTAAGACCGCCAACAGGCCAGCGGTAAAAAATTTGCAATTACGACCATGGGGGAAACCGCAAACAAAGACAGCCACTTTAACACTTCGACCGCCAGGGCAGTACAAACAAACAGCTTGGCGGTCACCGCCAACATACAGACGGAGGACAATGTACCGCCCACAGTATCACAACCTACCAATCCGCCACCTTTTCCGGGGCAGATTCACCGCGGACAAAAACACGGCGGAAACAGGACTTTAAAGGGAAAACGCTCACCTCTACACACCCCATGAGGAATCCGGACGCCATGGAACCCGAGCTCCAGATCCTACCAGCCCTCATCTTCTTGCTCCTCTACCAGCAGCACGAATGCCGGGCATAAAGACAACGGTGAGTACTGCACCTATGACACGGGGGAGGGAACAAACAGGGACACACACACGCAACACCCCCACCCCTACCCTCACCCACTACAACACACACACTAATACAGCATGATACATCACAGTCACACCCCCCAAACACCCCGGAAGAATGCAAAGACAAAAGCAAATGAGTGTAACCATTGTAATCTATTGAAATCCAGGACGCAAAATAATATATACAGTATAAACAAATATATACACCAAGAATAGTAGACCAGGTAGTGCTCCATTGAAGTCCGTTGAACACTGGGCCCACACGGCATGGGCGAGGCCCACACTCAATCCCCGAACATGACGGAGAGAACACTGCAGGGGCATCAGATAGCAATAAAACAGGCACCTCAGGGGGAAGGGAAAGGGGGGCACCTCAGCCGGTTGAGTGCACAATGCCAAATCCACGAGGGGGCCACATGCCCACTGTTCAATCCTGGGGAGTGCAAAGCCACAGTCTCGCAAGTCTCTACAGTGGGTGGGTTGCCCACTGTTCCATCCTGGGGAGTGCAAAGCCACAGTCTCTCAAGTCTCTCGAGTAGGTGGGTTGCCCACTGCTGCATCCTGGGGAGTGCAAAGCCACAGTCTCACAAGTCTCTACAGTGGGTGGGTTGCCCACTGCTTTATCCTGGGGAGTGCAAAGCCACAGTCTCTCAAGTCTCTACAGTGGGTGGGTTGCCCACTGCTTCATCCTAGGGAGTGCAAAGCCACGGTCTCTCAGGTGGATGCCTTTCTCCACTGGTTCTGGAGGGGGCCTTTTGCCCAGAGTGCTTCTTCCTTCCAAGGACAGAGGTAGTGGATGTATCTCTCCACTGGTTCTGGAGGGGGCCTTGTGCCCAGAGTGCTTCATCCTGCCAAGGACTGAGGTAGTGGATGTATCTCTCCACTGGTTCTGGAGGGGACCTTGTGCCCAGAGTGCTTCATCCTGCCAAGGACAGAGGTAGTGGATGTATCTCTCCACTGGTTCTGGAGGGGGCTTTGTGCCCAGAGTGCTTCATCCTGCCAAGGACAGAGGTAGTGGATGTATCTCTCCACTGGTTCTGGAGGGGGCCTTGTGCCCAGAGTGCTTCATCCTGCCAAGGACTGAGGTAGTGGATGTATCTCTCCACTGGTTCTGGAGGGGGCCTTGTGCCCAGAGTGCTTCATCCTGCCAAGGACAGAGGTAGTGGATGTATCTCTCAACTGGTTCTGAAGGGGGCTTCGTGCCCAGAGTGCTTCATCCTGCTAAGGACTGAGGTAGTGGTGCTTCATCCTGCCAAGGACAGAGGTAGTGGATGTATCTCTCCACTGGTTCTGGAGGGGGCCTTGTGCCCAGAGTGCTTCATCCTGCTTGTGACGGACTCAGTAGCATCAGTGCCTTTGGTGCTCATGGGCCAGCGGTGCTTGTTGCGGCGGTGTCCTTGGCAGCGGTGCTTGTGGCGGCGGTGTCCTGTTCAGCCGTGCTTGTGGTGGTGGTGCCCTGTTCAGCGGTGCTTGTGGCGGTGGTGCCATGTTCAGAGGTGCTTGTTGCAGCGGTGTCCTTGGCAGCGGTGCTTGTGGCGGCGGTGTCCTGTTCAGCGGTGCTTGTGGTGGCGGTGCCCTGTACATCGCTGCTTGTTGCGGCGGTGTCTTGGCAGCGGTGCTTATGGCGGCGGTGACCTGTTCAGCGGTACTTGTTGCGGCGGGGTCCTTGGCAGTGACTCAGCTGCTGGCGGTCCTGTCTGGCCCAGCGGGACTGGTGCTGTTGGTCCTTCATGGCCCAGCGGGGCTGGTGCTGGCGGTCATTCATGGCCCAGCGGGGCTGGTGCTGGCGTTCCTGTCTGGCCCAGCGGGACTGGTGCTGGCGGTCCTTCATGGCCCAGCGGGACTGGCGCTGGCGGTCCTGTCTGGCCCAGTGGGGCTGGTGCTGGCGGTCATTCATGGCCCAGCAGGGCTGGTGCTGGCGGTCCTGTCTGGCCCAGCGGGACTGTTGCTGGCGGTCCTGTCTGGCCCAGCGGGACTGGTGCTGGCGGTCCTGTCTGGCCCAGCGGGACTGGTGTTGGCGGTCCTGTCTGGCCCAGCGGTGCTGGTGCTGGCGGTCCTGTCTGGCCCAGCGGGACTGGTGCTGGCGGTCCTGTCTGGCCCAGCGGGACTGGTGTTGGCGGTCCTGTCTGGCCCAGCGGGGCTGGTGCTGGCGATCCTGTCCTGGGCAGCGGGGCTGGTTCTGGCAGTCCTGTCCTGGGCAGCTGGGCTGGTGCTGTTGCTGGCCTCCTGGGCAGCTGGGCTGGTGCTGGTGGTGGCCTACTGGGCAGCAGGGATGATGGCAGTGGCTTCCTGGGCAGCGGGATGATGGCGGTGGCCTCCTGGGCAGCGGGGATGATGGCGGTGGCCTCCTGGGCAGGGGGGATGATGGCGGTCTTCTCCGCCGTGCTGCTCTTCCCAGACTTGCTGACTTTCTTGTGGCCCTTCCCCAGCTTGGAAGATGTCGCAGCTGACTCCACACTCCCACCTGTACCACTGGGAGCGGCTTTGGTGTCATCCCCCTCTCCCGCTGGGCACTGGCCAACTTTTGATGCTTGACAGGTGGGTGCCTGTCTGTGTTGTGGCTCCGTGCCACCCAGGCTGCCCTGGTGGCCGGTGCACTCCAGATTCCGGTGACTACTGGCACCACTGGTCCTGGAGATGTTGTGCTGAGGTGCTAGGTTGGGACCTGGAGAGTCGGGCCCTAGGAGACTGACGGGGTGGGGGAGGTGCGGAAAAGAGGTCAAGGTTGGACAGGAAAAGTTTCTTGGGAACACTGGGACAGGTAGCTGGAGGGGGTTTGGGAGTGGAGGAAGAGGTTGTTGTTGTAGGAGGTGTTCGTTTGGTGACTTTGTGTGAAGGTGCATGCGCTGGAGGCTGTCGTGAGGTGGATGGCTGTTGGGTGGGTGTGTGACCGGCGTTTGTGTATCTTGGGAGGTGGCGTCACAGACACACTGGGAGAGGACACAGGGGACGAGTGAATGGCAGTGGGGGTGGTGACTGCACGTGAGCGAGGTGTGGTTGTGTATGTGCTGGTGATGGAAGTAGTGGCTGTAGATCTAGTGCATGCAGGGGTGAGTGTAGATGAGACTGGGAGGGAGGAGGGAGACGAGGAGGAGGGGGACACAGTGGAGGCAGTGGATGTTGGTGTGTCTGCATGTGTGTGATGCTGAGGTACTGGGTTTTTCAGAACCGGTACTGATCCGGTAACCCAGCGGTGCCAGGGTACACCCAAAGACCTCGGGTACTTTCCTGATTCAGACCACAGAAACTCAGAGTCTTCTAGGTGAAGTCAAAGATCAAATTTATTGGCTGCAGCCAAGTAACAAGCGTCCTAGAAGTACAACAGCACGGTTTGTATTTTCCCAGGAGACTGTGTTTCAATGCAAAGTCAGGTTTCCTTATATACAGTTTTTTAAGCTTCAGGCAAACATTCTTGACATTTTGGTTGGTCATTCACATGTTTTCACTACAAAGGAAAAAACAGTCTCATGATGAAACCTCATATTTCATGTCATCCAACCCATAATAAATTACCCGGCAAGGCCTAGTATTTTACATCAGATAAGTGTGGACCCCCAATAAAAACGGGCACCTCCCCCTCGTAAAGTAAGAAGAAGAAAAGAGCAGGTGCAGGTGTGAGCAAGATTAGGCAGGGTGTGTGAGCGATAATAAGGGTTTTATGGCATGGTGTGCCTTGATGCTATCTGATTCGGCCACTGGGAGAGGGACTGACCAAACAGGTTTGGCCTGAGGCAATGGTTCCAGCTTGCCCAGGTCAGAGAAAAGTCAATCAAGGTGTACGTGTCCTTGGAATCAAATCTGACTGTATTATAAGCCTATGTGAGGGCAACTTTTAAAAATGGCTGCCGTGTATAAAATGGGAGCCACGAGTGCATGACGAAAATGGCGATTTCGAGGTGAAAACGCTGCTGGAATTGAGCGAAAATGCTCATGCTTAGTGTACTAGTCATTATCGGTCTTTTGATACTAAAATCGTACTGCTGTGGCAAAGTAAATTACATGGGTCCAGAATTTTTAGAACCACAAACCCTCCTTTTGCCCTTACATAGGCAATAAACCTATTCTCATGCTAATCTGAGTCCAGGTCTATGTTTATAAGGCCATGGAGATGTTGCTGGAGCAAAATTCTAGTACTTGGTAACTCTCTCTGGACAGGTCTCCTCGAACATGAAGTAGCACAAAAGGCCACATATGGCAGGACAAAATAAGGAATACCTCTATCTGCAGTAGGTGGCATAAGATCACACACCCAACAATTAGTGATGTTCACTACTAACTAGTGTTGATGCAGAAGCTGTACAAAAGAATTGCTTATGAATTCTGATCTTCTAACCTGCTCATGTTCAGGAAAAGGGTGAAAAGAGTGCAAAGAAACAATAGTAGGAAAAGACATAGGTTGGGAAGTGGGTGCAGAAGTCAATTGAGTAGAGAAAAACAATCCCACCCATAAATGACAACGTCATGTTTAAAAGACACTAGAAAACACGTTATGAAGAACATATAGACAACGGGAGAAAGTAGTGACCACTATTACAAATGAAATAATAATTTTTCACAACCCTAGCCAAAAAGCAAATCCTAAAATTATCTAGTAACATTTTTAGGGCTCCTCTGCATTTCAGTAATTTTTGTATGTTCAGGTGGAACAGTGGTGACTCTCATCAATGCTCTAAGGTGAAAAGGGGGTACTCTTTCCACAGAAAATGGACTTTATTCTGCCTTTACTAAACAGAATAGTACTTTAAAACAATGCCAGCAAAACAATCAGTCTCCTAACACCTAGTCTATACAATCACACGTAAACCTCTTGTGAAACCAACTATGCCCAGAGTCCGTTCAAAAAGCCTCTCTGGCAGGCTTCTATTGTCCATCAAATTTTCTTTTGTTGTTTTCTTTCGCATGGGCCTCTCAATTCAGGCCTCTTCCTGAGAAAAGTACTGCTTAGTTGGAGTGCCCTCCTGGCAAACACCCACAGCTCACTCGAAAGTCTCAATGTCTTAAAGCAATGCACCAGTGTCTCTCCTCTGTGGCAGATACTACAAACAATGTGCTCTTCATTGATCAAGGGCACAAATCATCTCGTGCAGACCCAAGCACCATTAATTGGGAAATAGCTCAAGCTCAGCAGCACTCTCAGACTCCAACACTCATTATTTAGTGTCAGAGGACGCTCAAGCTGCTCTTTCATGGGCACCACAATATAGTGCCTTTTTCCAAACTTGAAATCTCCGGTGCACTGCCCTTCTTCCGTTGGAGCAAAGAAAAGGGGGTGTGTGGCCAAAACTCAGGCCAAGGGGCTCAAGGGATTGCACACTGTCAGAGGTTACCAGCACATGACAGGTAGAGAAATGAAACCTCAAAACAGCTCTGCTATCAACAACAGGAATCCTTCTCTTTAGCTCTTTTACACTGAAACTTTGGTTTTGTGATGTCCAACGCCGTCTGATGGAGCAAGTACGATACCATGCGCTGGCGATCGCTGTCCAGCTTTGCTACTTTCTGGGTGCTGAGACTGTAGGGCCAAGACGTCCGTCTTTCATCTGTAGCTGTCACTGATGGGAATTAGGCTTAAATCAATGTCCTGCAGGTTATTATGACTTGATACCCGCAGAATCTAGTGACGTAGGAAGTGTGCCACAGTTGTTAGTTTCCTTCAATTTAGTACAAAAACAGTTCATGGTTTTTAACAAGGGGACTGCAAGCAGGTGGTCTGCAATCTTCAAAGGAGTAGCCATACACCATGGGCATAAAATACAAAGACAAAGGCAGAAGGGCAAAACAGGGTCTGTAGCATCTTTAATTCAGTTCTCTCCATTATTCTCTGCCATCTATAGCTACATGAGAATTCTATCTGAATGGATTTCCTCACACAGTGGCATTGTCTAATGGGGTAAACACATATTTTCCTCAATGATTAAGTCTAGGTGTTCCTCCTTACCTTAGAACATCTCAATAGAGAAATCACATGATACCGATTATCAGGGACATGTAGAAACCTTCCTTTAAAAACTGTGCATCAGGTGCACTATGCAATACACAGGCTAATAGTCAAATGTGCAAACAAAAAGACAAGAACTAGAGGGTCCTGATATTTGCATGATTAGGACACATCTGATCCCACCAAAAATTCAAGTAGCAGGAACAGAAGGGAACCGAAAACCAAATTAAAATAGACATTGAAAATTCGTCATGTTCAAAAAGGTAAACATAAGATATCTCCTATTGAAATGGAAAACTTGTCTTACTATAATATTGAGTCAGTTAACCAGTCTATCGCTACCCTGACAGTCAGGCTGGAAAACATTGAAGCAGGCAAATTCTTGAAAACCAGTCTGGTCATACCAAAGGGAATTATACATAACATGGGGGTCCCTGGTACATCACTGCAGTCTAGAAATGTGAACCTGAACAATACATCAATAATAATAAAAGGGCTGACTGGTGAAAGGAATTCGAAAAAGAGAAATGGGACTAGGACATAGCTAAAATCTCAATAACTAAGCATGATGCGACATTGGTCAGGGGAAGTAACAAAAGAAAAAAATCTATAGGAAGAACAAAAAAAATTATTTGGGTGATAGTCAGGCATGTGACACAACACCGAGAGTACGGGTGATACACAACGGCCAAAGTTACACAAATTTTAACTCTACCGTTGGCGACTACACCATATACGGTACTCCTAGCTAATGTTTCAGTTCCTTCTTCAGGAAAAAATTAAAACCTGGTTTTCTTTTAAGGAACGAAAGCCATATGCTACTTAGGAAACAGAACATCATTAACTAATGTAATATAGAAATTAGGCCACCTTGAGTCACAGATATATAATTTCATCCTTAGGTCCAATCAAGGATACATAAATGTAGGGCTGCCTGTTCCTTTAAGGGAAGGGGCAGTAACGTGACTAACTGCAGGTGACACACTTTGATCCTGTATATCTCTTTTTATTTTCCTTCAATACCATTATAGCCAAATAGACATGCACTGGTGAAGTGTTGTCTTTTATGTTCACAGCATGAAATATCATTATCTGTGGAATTTAGTAACCAGAACAAGTTCAACCAACTGTTGCGTAGCGATGGGCATCGTCATGACCATCCCCTCACAACACAGGGGAGCTTGTAATAGTATCAAAAGCAGCAACAAACATGCAAAAAACAAATACAAAAATAATAAAAACGCACAAAACGTCAAGCCATCAGATATACTTGCTGTGTATCAAGCACAAAAAGCATAGACAAAACAATAGCATGTGTGAATAAGCGGTGACACACAACACCATGTCATGTACTTTATGCACTGTAAACCTGCAGCCCAAAACCCAATATTTGGGCCTGTTTAATTTGTCAGGTTTAAAATCCTTACCCTCCTTTTGACAGTAGATCACCAGGCAATGGAAATCTGCTGTCAAATATAACTTTACTGTTTCTCTTCTAACATACAGGACCAGCAAGAACGATTCATGATAGGACCAAATACATGAAAATAAATTTCCATTACTTAACTGTTACCCTCTTGTCAGTTACTTCGCAACATCAAGCCACCTTAGTTTTACCTTTCTAAAAGTAAAACTTGTTACACTGACACTCCATATTAATTTGGCACCTACAATTTCCATTGTGAAAAATAAGTCTTAATTGGCAAATCGTTCTCATTAAGGCATGTAGCCTTCAAAATTTTAGAAAAGGGCTGCATCTTATTTTCTGTCTAAGACTTAATGCAACACTTCGTTTTCTGTCAAATAAAAGCAACTAGCAGGCATCAATTTATTTTTTTAGAGCGGAGACACAAATGTATCAGTTCTGCATAGCATTTAACATGATGTTGGGACTTTCGAAGAAACCCCTTTTTTTTATATTTTCCCTTTGGAATTAAGTTCTTTAATTGTATTGATGTTCTTCTGGAGAAACCAGAAATCCCACTTTTAGAGGCCCATAGGGTCATTCTGCATTTCACAGAGACAAGGCCCTAATTTAAAAGGTCACAAGTGTCAACATGACAGCCTCCTCCATTGTTTATGGGAAAACTAAAGATAGCATCTCAGCAGCGTGACTTGAGCCAGCCTCTGTAGCTCTCCTAGCTTCTGCCACTCTGAATCTGTCAAAGACAGTAGGCCTTCCTATTTTCCTTCTAACCTGTAATAATTCACTCTATTTTAAAAAAAATAATTTTTCATTTTTAGGCGCTAAAAAAATTATCTCTATTTCCAGATTATTAAACTACATTTACTGTGAATAATTCACAAACCTTAATAACACACATGCCAGTTGTTAGAATAAATGCTTGTTGCAATCCCATGCAATGGTACATATTTCATCAACCTCGAATGAATGAACGTCTCAGTAGGCCCAGCTGAAGTTAGAACCTTCAACCTTGATATTAAAACAAGCCTTTGTACTGGCACATTGACTCATTGAATCATAAGAAGGCACAACCTGCAAATATATATCAAACCTAAATGTATGCATTTACTGAAGCCTGAGACACTTTAAAAAGTACTCTGAATGAAAGAAAATGCAGTTTAAACAGTGCTTTTGCCCAAAATCGACTTTGATATTTTAGGCATTAAAAAATCAATATCCTACAATTTTCTTGCATAATATGCATTACCAGAATGTCTATTACACAATCCATTAGTCAGCCATTGAAAATATTAACTTAGACTTTATAGAAATTTGCTTGTTTGCTCCTGCGCCAAGGGAAAATTGCACATACAAATGTCATTTTAGTGGTGCAACATAACTTAAATTAAATTTTAATGTTAGGAGGTCATAGTATAGGTATTAAGCTTTATAAATATTAAAAAACGATTTTGAAAGGCACTTATTTTTTAAATAATTTTTCCATAATTCATAATTTTCTTTTTTTTTTTTTTAAATAAAAACCCAATTATTCTTTTTTGTGTGATAATTCCACATATAAAAGCAAGCTGCATCCCTTGCCTATTATTTGGGATACATTAACTCACAAGCCTAAGCGCATAAGCCTAACTTGAAATGCGTCACATTTTTGCGCCACTTTCATTTAAAAGGAAGGTTATTCAAAATTCCACCCATGTTTAACTGGGAAAGTGCTGGCTGAATTGAACATTCCTATCAAATATACTGCAGCTGAAAAGTTTGCCTGTGAACATCTAATACAATGCATCTAAGAAAAATGCTGTAAATGTATTTATTTATTTTTTGCAAAAATAGATAATTTCGTTTTTGTTTGGGGCCCTATTTATATCTATTGAATGTGTTTTCTAATTTATTAAGCATTTAACGGCAGTTTTGTATATGTGCACAATTGCTCATTCTATAAATTAAAGAGCAACATATAGCTATGTTAGCACATCACATGGTTCATTTCTGGATTTTTTTCTAAGTTTCTACTTAATATTAATTAACCAACATTTTACTTAACAAACTGTAAACATCAAGAAGACCCACAAACACACATTGAGCTCATTTCAGATATAAACAGAAAACACTCAGTACACATAATACAGCGCGCTTTAGCCATTTTTCATAAATAGCGCCGTCGCAATTTACTTACAGAACCGTTTGCAGATCCTAGTTGTAAGTCATATTTACAAGAAAAAAAGAAAACTTTTCTCAATTATTTCCAAGAATAGCGGACCCATACTTTATTAAACGTGATGGGGCCAACTCCGTGCTTCACATATAGTTCATAGGTTGGAGTTCCAATCGGAGGAACCGGACATGAGTCCTCCAACCGGGAGTCCCTTTTACAACCAAGACAAAACAAATTTCCAAGTCTGCTAAGACCAGGCATCTTCGCTCACTAGTCTAGCTTCAAACTTCAAAGGATTATCGTTTACGATAGTCTCGTGAATACACGAGTCCTTCGGCTTTGGTACTTGCAAGTTCCAAATCAAAGTGATCCCAAAGGGATACCAAACCAAATGTCCAACTAAGGACCAAACCAAGTGTCCAACTAAGGACTGGGAGACGCTCCACTTATACTTAACTGAAAATATCGATGACGTCACCAGAAGACTCGTCTTATCGTTTCGCTCTACCAAACATCAAGGGTCCAAATCAGGGCGATAGCCAGGGCAGCAGTCCTTCATAGCCGTCGGGAAGCGGGGAACCTCGCAGCAAAGACTTTCGGACCACGTCGACATGCAGGGGTCGATGAAGTGGCGGCCTTCCTCCAGAATTTTCACACAAAGCTCCCCACGGACCTCAGGCTTGGACCGGTACCGCTGGTATCGCCCCACCTTGGGCGCCAACTGAGGTACTGGGTTTTTCAGAATCGGTACTGATCCGGTAACCCAGCGGTGCCAGGGTACACCCAAAGACCTCGGGTACTTTCCTGATTCAGACCACAGAAACTCAGAGTCTTCTAGGTGAAGTCAAAGATCAAATTTATTGGCTGCAGCCAAGTAACAAGCGTCCTAGAAGTACAACAGCACGGTTTGTATGTTCTCAGGAGACTGTGTTTCAATGCAAAGTCAGGTTTCCTTATATACAGTTTTTTAAGCTTCAGGCAAACATTCTTGACATTTTGGTTGGTCATTCACATGTTTTCACTACAAAGGAAAAAACAGTCTCATGATGAAACCTCATATTTCATGTCATCCAACCCATAATAAATTACCCGGCAAGGCCTAGTATTTTACATCAGATAAGTGTGGACCCCCAATAAAAACGGGCACCTCCCCCTCGTAAAGTAAGAAGAAGAAAAGAGCAGGTGCAGGTGTGAGCAAGATTAGGCAGGGTGTGTGAGCGATAATAAGGGTTTTATGGCATGGTGTGCCTTGATGCTATCTGATTCGGCCACTGGGAGAGGGACTGACCAAACAGGTTTGGCCTGAGGCAATGGTTCCAGCTTGCCCAGGTCAGAGAAAAGTCAATCAAGGTGTACGTGTCCTTGGAATCAAATCTGACTGTATTATAAGCCTATGTGAGGGCAACTTTTAAAAATGGCTGCCGTGTATAAAATGGGAGCCACGAGTGCAGGACGAAAATGACGATTTCGAGGTGAAAACGCTGCTGGAATTGAGCGAAAATGCTCATGCTTAGTGTACTAGTCATTATCGGTCTTTTGATACTAAAATCGTACTGCTGTGGCAAAGTAAATTACATGGGTCCAGAATTTTTAGAACCACAAACCCTCCTTTTGCCCTTACATAGGCAATAAACCTATTCTCATGCTAATCTGAGTCCAGGTCTATGTTTATAAGGCCATGGAGATGTTGCTGGAGCAAAATTCTAGTACTTGGTAACTCTCTCTGGACAGGTCTCCTCGAACATGAAGTAGCACAAAAGGCCACATATGGCAGGACAAAATAAGGAATACCTCTATCTGCAGTAGGTGGCATAAGATCACACACCCAACAATTAGTGATGTTCACTACTAACTAGTGTTGATGCAGAAGCTGTACAAAAGAATTGCTTATGAATTCTGATCTTCTAACCTGCTCATGTTCAGGAAAAGGGTGAAAAGAGTGCAAAGAAACAATAGTAGGAAAAGACATAGGTTGGGAAGTGGGTGCAGAAGTCAATTGAGTAGAGAAAAACAATCCCACCCATAAATGACAACGTCATGTTTAAAAGACACTAGAAAACACGTTATGAAGAACATATAGACAACGGGAGAAAGTAGTGACCACTATTACAAATGAAATAATAATTTTTCACAACCCTAGCCAAAAAGCAAATCCTAAAATTATCTAGTAACATTTTTAGGGCTCCTCTGCATTTCAGTAATTTTTGTATGTTCAGGTGGAACAGTGGTGACTCTCATCAATGCTCTAAGGTGAAAAGGGGGTACTCTTTCCACAGAAAATGGACTTTATTCTGCCTTTACTAAACAGAATAGTACTTTAAAACAATGCCAGCAAAACAATCAGTCTCCTAACACCTAGTCTATACAATCACATGTAAACCTCTTGTGAAACCAACTATGCCCAGAGTCCGTTCAAAAAGCCTCTCTGGCAGGCTTCTATTGTCCATCAAATTTTCTTTTGTTGTTTTCTTTCACATGGGCCTCTCAATTCAGGCCTCTTCGTGAGAAAAGTACTGCTTAGTTGGAGTGCCCTCCTGGCAAACACCCACAGCTCACTCGAAAGTCTCAATGTCTTAAATAAATGCACCAGTGTCTCTCCTCTGTGGCAGATACTACAAACAATGTGCTCTTCATTGATCAAGGGCACAAATCATCTCGTGCAGACCCAAGCACCATTAATTGGGAAATAGCTCAAGCTCAGCAGCACTCTCAGACTCCAACACTCATTATTTAGTGTCAGAGGACGCTCAAGCTGCTCTTTCATGGGCACCACAATATAGTGCCTTTTTCCAAACTTGAAATCTCCGGTGCACTGCCCTTCTTCCGTTGGAGCAAAGAAAAGGGGGTGTGTGGCCAAAACTCAGGCCAAGGGGCTCAAGGGATTGCACACTGTCAGAGGTTACCAGCACATGACAGGTAGAGAAATGAAACCCCAAAACAGCTCTGCTATCAACAACAGGAATCCTTCTCTTTAGCTCTTTTACACTGAAACTTTGGTTTTGTGATGTCCAACGCCGTCTGATGGAGCAAGTACGATACCATGCGCTGGCGATCGCTGTCCAGCTTTGCTACTTTCTGGGTGCTGAGACTGTAGGGCCAAGACGTCCGTCTTTCATCTGTAGCTGTTACTGATGGGAATTAGGCTTAAATCAATGTCCTGCAGGTTATTATGACTTGATACCCGCAGAATCTAGTGACGTAGGAAGTGTGCCACAGTTGTTAGTTTCCTTCAATTTAGTACAAAAACAGTTCATGGTTTTTAACAAGGGGACTGCAAGCAGGTGGTCTGCAATCTTCAAAGGAGTAGCCATACACCATGGGCATAAAATACAAAGACAAAGGCAGAAGGGCAAAACAGGGTCTGTAGCATCTTTAATTCAGTTCTCTCCATTATTCTCTGCCATCTATAGCTACATGAGAATTCTATCTGAATGGATTTCCTCACACAGTGGCATTGTCTAATGGGGTAAACACATATTTTCCTCAATGATTAAGTCTAGGTGTTCCTCCTTACCTTAGAACATCTCAATAGAGAAATCACATGATACCGATTATCAGGGACATGTAGAAACCTTCCTTTAAAAACTGTGCATCAGGTGCACTATCCAATACACAGGCTAATAGTCAAATGTGCAAACAAAAAGACAAGAACTAGAGGGTCCTGATATTTGCATGATTAGGACACATCTGATCCCACCAAAAATTAAAGTAGCAGGAACAGAAGGGAACCAAAAACCAAATTAAAATAGACATTGAAAATTCGTCATGTTCAAAAAGGTAAACATAAGATATCCTATTGAAATGGAAAACTTGTCTTACTATAATATTGAGTCAGTTAACCAGTCTATCGCTACCCTGACAGTCAGGCTGGAAAACATTGAAGCAGGCAAATTCTTGAAAACCAGTCTGGTCATACCAAAGGGAATTATACATAACATGGGGGTCCCTGGTACATCACTGCAGTCTGGAAATGTGAACCTGAACAATACATCAATAATAATAAAAGGGCTGACTGGTGAAAGGAATTCGAAAAAGAGAAATGGGACTAGGACATAGCTAAAATCTCAATAACTAAGCATGATGCGACATTGGTCATGCGAAGTAACAAAAGAAAAAAATCTATAGGAAGAACAAAAAAAATTATTTGGGTGATAGTCAGGCATGTGACACAACACCGAGAGTACGGGTGATACACAAGGGCCAAAGTTACACAAATTTTAACTCTACCGTTGGCGACTACACCATATACGGTACTCATAGCTAATGTTTCAGTTCCTTCTTCAGGAAAAAATTAAAACCTGGTTTTCTTTTAAGGAACGAAAGCCATATGCTACTTAGGAAACAGAACATCATTAACTAATGTAATATAGAAATTAGGCCACCTTGAGTCACAGATCTATAATTTCATCCTTAGGTCCAATCAAGGATACATAAATGTAGGGCTGCCTGTTCCTTTAAGGGAAGGGGCAGTAACGTGACTAACTGCAGGTGACACACTTTGATCCTGTATATCTCTTTTTATTTTCCTTCAATACCATTATAGCCAAATAGACATGCACTGGTGAAGTGTTGTCTTTTATGTTCACAGCATGAAATATCATTATCTGTGGAATTTAGTAACCAGAACAAGTTAAACCAACTGTTGCGTAGCGATGGGCATCGTCATGACCATCCCCTCACAACACAGGGGAGCTTGTAATAGTATCAAAAGCAGCAACAAACATGCAAAAAACAAATACAAAAATAATAAAAACGCACGAAACGTCAAGCCATCAGATATACTTGCTGTGTATCAAGCACAAAAAGCATAGACAAAACAATAGCATTTGTGAATAAGCGGTGACACACAACACCATGTCATGTACTTTATGCACTGTAAACCTGCAGCCCAAAACCCAATATTTGGGCCTGTTTAATTTGTCAGGTTTAAAATCCTTACCCTCCTTTTGACAGTAGATCACCAGGCAATGGAAATCTGCTGTCAAATATAACTTTACTGTTTCTCTTCTAACATACAGGACCAGCAAGAACAATTCATGATAGGACCAAATACATGAAAATAAATTTCCATTACTTAACTGTTACCCTCTTGTCAGTTACTTCGCAACATCAAGCCACCTTAGTTTTACCTTTCTAAAAGTAAAACTTGTTACACTGACACTCCATATTAATTTGGCACCTACAATTTCCATTGTGAAAAATAAGTCTTAATTGGCAAATCGTTCTCATTAAGGCATGTAGCCTTCAACATTTTAGAAAAGGGCTGCATCTTATTTTCTGTCTAAGACTTAATGCAACACTTCGTTTTCTGTCAAATAAAAGCAACTAGCAGGCATCAATTTATTTTTTTAGAGCGGAGACACAAATGTATCAGTTCTGCATAGCATTTAACATGATGTTGGGACTTTCGAAGAAACCCCTTTTTTTATATTTTCCCTTTGGAATTAAGTTCATTAATTGTATTGATGTTCTTCTGGAGAAACCAGAAATCCCACTTTTAGAGGCCCATAGGGTCATTCTGCATTTCACAGAGGCAAGGCCCTAATTTAAAAGGTCACAAGTGTATACATGACAGCCTCCTCCATTGTTTATGGGAAAACTAAAGATAGCATCTCAGCAGCGTGACTTGAGCCAGCCTCTGTAGCTCTCCTAGCTTCTGCCACTCTGAATCTGTCAAAGACAGTAGGCCTTCCTATTTTCCTTCTAACCTGTAATAATTCACTCTATTTAAAAAAAATTTTTTTTTCATTTTTAGGCGCTAAAAAAATTATCTCTATTTCCAGATTATTAAACTACATTTACTGTGAATAATTCACAAACCTTAATAACACACATGCCAGTTGTTAGAATAAATGCTTGTTGCAATCCCATGCAATGGTACATATTTCATCAACCTCGAATGAATGAACGTCTCAGTAGGCCCAGCTGAAGTTAGAACCTTCAACCTTGATATTAAAACAAGCCTTTGTACTGGCACATTGACTCATTGAATCATAAGAAGGCACAACCTGCAAATATATATCAAACCTACATGTATGCATTTACTGAAGCCTGAGACACTTTAAAAAGTACTCTGAATGAAAGAAAATGCAGTTTAAACAGTGCTTTTGCCCAAAATCGACTTTGATATTTTAGGCATTAAAAAATCAATATCCTACAATTTTCTTGCATAATATGCATTACCAGAATGTCTATTATACAATCCATGAGTCAGCCATTGAAAATATTAACTTAGACTTTATAGAAATTTGCTTGTTTGCTCCTGCGCCAAGGGAAAATTGCACATACAAATGTCATTTTAGCGGTGCAACATAACTTAAATTAAATTTTAATGTTAGGAGGTCATAGTATAGGTATTAAGCTTTATAAATATTAAAAAACGATTTTGAAAGGCACTTATTTTTTAAATAATTTTTCCATAATTCATAATTTTCTTTTTAAAAATAAAAAATAAAAACCCAATTATTCTTTTTTTTGTGATAATTCCACATATAAAAGCAAGCTGCATCCCTTGCCTATTATTTGGGATACATTAACTCACAAGCCTAAGCGCATAAGCCTAACTTGAAATGCGTCACATTTTTGCGCCACTTTCATTTAAAAGGAAGGTTATGCAAAATTCCACCCATGTTTAACTGGGAAAGTGCTGGCTGAATTGAACATTCCTATCAAATATACTGCAGCTGAAAAGTTTGCCTGTGAACATCTAATACAATGCATCTAAGAAAAATGCTGTAAATGTATTTATTTATTTTATGCAAAAATAGATAATTTCGTTTTTGTTTGGGGCCCTATTTATATCTATTGAATGTGTTTTCTAATTTATTAAGCATTTAACGGCAGTTTTGTATATGTGCACAATTGCTCATTCTATAAATTAAAGAGCAACATATAGCTATGTTAGCACATCACATGGTTCATTTCTGGATTTTTTTCTAAGTTTCTACTTAATATTAATTAACCAACATTTTACTTAACAAACTGTAAACATCAAGAAGACCCACAAACACACATTGAACTCATTTCAGATATAAACAGAAAACACTCAGTACACATAATACAGCGCGCTTTAGCCATTTTTCATAAATAGCGCCGTCGCAATTTACTTACAGAACCGTTTGCAGATCCTAGTTGTAAGTCATATTTACAAGAAAAAAAGAAAACTTTTCTCAATTATTTCCAAGAATAGCGGACCCATACTTTATTAAACGTGATGGGGCCTACTCCGTGCTTCACATATAGTTCATAGGTTGGAGTTCCAATCGGAGGAACCGGACATGAGTCCTCCAACCGGGAGTCCCTTTTACAACCAAGACAAAACAAATTTCCAAGTCTGCTAAGACCAGGCATCTTCGCTCACTAGTCTAGCTTCAAACTTCAAAGGATTATCGTTTACGATAGTCTCGTGAATACACGAGTCCTTCGGCTTTGGTACTTGCAAGTTCCAAATCAAAGTGATCCCAAAGGGATACCAAACCAAATGTCCAACTAAGGACCAAACCAAGTGTCCAACTAAGGACTGGGAGACGCTCCACTTATACTTAACTGAAAATATCGATGGCGTCACCAGAAGACTCGTCTTATCGTTTCGCTCTACCAAACATCAAGGGTCCAAATCAGGGCGATAGCCAGGGCAGCAGTCCTTCATAGCCGTCGGGAAGCGGGGAACCTCGCAGAAAAGACTTTCGGACCACGTCGACATGCAGGAGTCGATGAAGTGGCGGCCTTCCTCCAGAATTTTCACACGAAGCTCCCCACGGACCTCAGGCTTGGACCGGTACCGCTGGTATCGCCCCACCTTGGGCGCCAACTGAGGTACTGGGTTTTTCAGAACCGGTACTGATCCGGTAACCCAGCGGTGCCAGGGTACACCCAAAGACCTCGGGTACTTTCCTGATTCAGACCACAGAAACTCAGAGTCTTCTAGGTGAAGTCAAAGATCAAATTTATTGGCTGCAGCCAAGTAACAAGCGTCCTAGAAGTACAACAGCACGGTTTGTATGTTCTCAGGAGACTGTGTTTCAATGCAAAGTCAGGTTTCCTTATATACAGTTTTTTAAGCTTCAGGCAAACATTCTTGACATTTTGGTTGGTCATTCACATGTTTTCACTACAAAGGAAAAAACAGTGTCATGATGAAACCTCATATTTCATGTCATCCAACCCATAATAAATTACCCGGCAAGGCCTAGTATTTTACATCAGATAAGTGTGGACCCCCAATAAAAACGGGCACTTCCCCCTCGTAAAGTAAGAAGAAGAAAAGAGCAGGTGCAGGTGTGAGCAAGATTAGGCAGGGTGTGTGAGCGATAATAAGGGTTTTATGGCATGGTGTGCCTTGATGCTATCTGATTCGGCCACTGGGAGAGGGACTGACCAAACAGGTTTGGCCTGAGGCAATGGTTCCAGCTTGCCCAGGTCAGAGAAAAGTCAATCAAGGTGTACGTGTCCTTGGAATCAAATCTGACTGTATTATAAGCCTATGTGAGGGCAACTTTTAAAAATGGCTGCCGTGTATAAAATGGGAGCCACGAGTGCAGGACGAAAATGGCGATTTCGAGGTGAAAACGCTGCTGGAATTGAGCGAAAATGCTCATGCTTAGTGTACTAGTCATTATCGGTCTTTTGATACTAAAATCGTACTGCTGTGGCAAAGTAAATTACATGGGTCCAGAATTTTTAGAACCACAATGCTTGCGTGAGTGCTTGTGGGATGTGTGGTGCTTATGTTTGCCAGAGCTTCCCTTGTGTGTTGACGTGTGTACATGCTGGTCTGAAGGTGTGCTTGGAATAGGCTGCTTAGCAGACACTGAAATACTTTTTGGGGCCCTCTTATGGGGGCCCCTGCCGTGCCCATGCCATTGGCATGGGCACGGCAGGGGCCCCCAGGGGCCCCGAGGCACCCCCTACCGCCATCCTGTTCCTGGCGGGCGAACCGCCAGGAACAGGATGGCGGTAGGGGGTGTCAGAATCCCCCATGGCGGCGCAGCAAGCTGCGCCGCCATGGGGGATTCTAAGGGCAGCGGTAAACCGGCGTGAGACCGCCGGTTTGCCTCTTCTGACGCGGCCGAACCGCCGCGGTCAGAATGCCCTGCGGGGCACCGCCGGCCTGTCGGCGGTGCTCCCGCCGACCCTGGCCCCGGCGGTCTTGTACCGCCGGGGTCAGAATCACCCCCTCAATGTCTTAAAGCAATGCACCAGTGTCTCTCCTCTGTGGCAGATACTACAAACAATGTGCTCTTCAGTGATCAAGGGCACAAATCATCTCGTGCAGACCCAAGCACCATTAATTGGGAAATAGCTCAAGCTCAGGAGCACTCTCAGACTCCAACACTCATTATTTAGTGTCAGAGGACGCTCAAGCTGCTCTTTCATGGGCACCACAATATAGTGCCTTTTTCCAAACTTGAAATCTCCGGTGCACTGCCCTTCTTCCGTTGGAGCAAAGAAAAGGGGGTGTGTGGCCAAAACTCAGGCCAAGGGGCTCAAGGGATTGCACACTGTCAGAGGTTACCAGCACATGACAGGTAGAGAAATGAAACCTCAAAACAGCTCTGCTATCAACAACAGGAATCCTTCTCTTTAGCTCTTTTACACTGAAACGTTGGTTTTGTGATGTCCAACGCCGTCTGATGGAGCAAGTACGATACCATGCGCTGGCGATCGCTGTCCAGCTTTGCTACTTTCTGGGTGCTGAGACTGTAGGGCCAAGACGTCCGTCTTTCATCTGTAGCTGTCACTGATGGGAATTAGGCTTAAATCAATGTCCTGCAGGTTATTATGACTTGATACCCGCAGAATCAAGTGACGTAGGAAGTGTGCCACAGTTGTTAGTTTCCTTCAATTTAGTACAAAAACAGTTCATGGTTTTTAACAAGGGGACTGCAAGCAGGTGTTCTGCAATCTTCAAAGGAGTAGCCATACACCATGGGCATAAAATACAAAGACAAAGGCAGAAGGGCAAAACAGGGTCTGTAGCATCTTTAATTCAGTTCTCTCCATTATTCTCTGCCATCTATAGCTACATGAGAATTCTATCTGAATGGATTTCCTCACACAGTGGCATTGTCTAATGGGGTAAACACATATTTTCCTCAATGATTAAGTCTAGGTGTTCCTCCTTACCTTAGAACATCTCAATAGAGAAATCACATGATACCGATTATCAGGGACATGTAGAAACCTTCCTTTAAAAACTGTGCATCAGGTGCACTATGCAATACACAGGCTAATAGTCAAATGTGCAAACAAAAAGACAAGAACTAGAGGGTCCTGATATTTGCATGATTAGGACACATCTGATCCCACCAAAAATTAAAGTAGCAGGAACAGAAGGGAACCGAAAACCAAATTAAAATAGACATTGAAAATTCGTCATGTTCAAAAAGGTAAACATAAGATATCTCCTATTGAAATGGAAAACTTGTCTTACTATAATATTGAGTCAGTTAACCAGTCTATCGCTACCCTGACAGTCAGGCTGGAAAACGTTGAAGCAGGCAAATTCTTGAAAACCAGTCTGGACATACCAAAGGGAATTATACATAACATGGGGGTCCCTGGTACATCACTGCAGTCTGGAAATGTGAACCTGAACAATACATCAATAATAATAAAAGGGCTGACTGGTGAAAGGAATTCGAAAAAGAGAAATGGGACTAGGACATAGCTAAAATCTCAATAACTAAGCATGATGCGACATTGGTCAGGGGAAGTAACAAAAGAAAAAAATCTATAGGAAGAACAAAAAAAATTATTTGGGTGATAGTCAGGCATGTGACACAACACCGAGAGTACGGGTGATACACAAAGGCCAAAGTTACACAAATTTTAACTCTACCGTTGGCGACTACACCATATACGGTACTCCTAGCTAATGTTTCAGTTCCTTCTTCAGGAAAAAATTAAAACCTGGTTTTCTTTTAAGGAACGAAAGCTATATGCTACTTAGGAAACAGAACATCATTAACTAATGTAATATAGAAATTAGGCCACCTTCAGTCACAGATCTATAATTTCATCCTTAGGTCCAATCAAGGATACATAAATGTAGGGCTGCCTGTTCCTTTAAGGGAAGGGGCAGTAACGTGACTAACTGCAGGTAACACACTTTGATCCTGTATATCTCTTCTTATTTTCCTTCAATACCATTAGAGCCAAATAGACATGCACTGGTGAAGTGTTGTCTTTTATGTTCACAGCATGAAATATCATTATCTGTGGAATTTAGTAACCAGAACAAGTTCAACCAACTGTTGCGTAGCGATGGGCATCGTCATGACCATCCCCTCACAACACAGGGGAGCTTGTAATAGTATCAAAAGCAGCAACAAACATGCAAAAAACAAATGCAAAAATAATAAAAACGCACAAAACGTCAAGCCATCAGATATACTTGCTGTGTATCAAGCACAAAAAGCATAGACAAAACAATAGCATGTGTGAATAAGCGGTGACACACAACACCATGTCATGTACTTTATGCACTGTAAACCTGCAGCCCAAAACCCAATATTTGGGCCTGTTTAATTTGTCAGGTTTAAAATCCTTACCCTCCTTTTGACAGTAGATCACCAGGCAATGGAAATCTGCTGTCAAATATAACTTTACTGTTTCTCTTCTAACATACAGGACCAGCAAGAACAATTCATGATAGGACCAAATACATGAAAATAAATTTCCATTACTTAACTGTTACCCTCTTGTCAGTTACTTCGCAACATCAAGCCACCTTAGTTTTACCTTTCTAAAAGTAAAACTTGTTACACTGACACTCCATATTAAATTGGCACCTACAATTTCCATTGTGAAAAATAAGTCTTAATTGGCAAATCGTTCTCATTAAGGCATGTAGCCTTCAAAATTTTAGAAAAGGGCTGCATTTAATTTTCTGTCTAAGACTTAATGCAACACTTCGTTTTCTGTCAAATAAAAGCAACTAGCAGGCATCAATTTATTTTTTTAGAGCGGAGACACAAATGTATCAGTTCTGCATAGCATTTAACATGATGTTGGGACTTTCGAAGAAACCCCTTTTTTTTATATTTTCCCTTTGGAATTGAGTTCTTTAATTGTATTGATGTTCTTCTGGAGAAACCAGAAATCCCACTTTTAGAGGCCCATAGGGTCATTCTGCATTTCACAGAGACAAGGCCCTAATTTAAAAGGTCACAAGTGTCAACATGACAGCCTCCTCCATTGTTTATGGGAAAACTAAAGATAGCATCTCAGCAGCGTGACTTGAGCCAGCCTCTGTAGCTCTCCTAGCTTCTGCCACTCTGAATCTGTCAAAGACAGTAGGCCTTCCTATTTTCCTTCTAACCTGTAATAATTCACTCTATTTTAAAAAAAATAATTTTTCATTTTTAGGCGCTAAAAAAATTATCTCTATTTCCAGATTATTAAACTACATTTACTGTGAATAATTCACAAACCTTAATAACACACATGCCAGTTGTTAGAATAAATGCTTGTTGCAATCCCATGCAATGGTACATATTTCATCAACCTCGAATGAATGAACGTCTCAGTAGGCCCAGCTGAAGTTAGAACCTTCAACCTTGATATTAAAACAAGCCTTTGTACTGGCACATTGACTCATTGAATCATAAGAAGGCACAACCTGCAAATATATATCAAACCTAAATGTATGCATTTACTGAAGCCTGAGACACTTTAAAAAGTACTCTGAATGAAAGAAAATGCAGTTTAAACAGTGCTTTTGCCCAAAATCGACTTTGATATTTTAGGCATTAAAAAATCAATATCCTACAATTTTCTTGCATAATATGCATTACCAGAATGTCTATTACACAATCCATTAGTCAGCCATTGAAAATATTAACTTAGACTTTATAGAAATTTGCTTGTTTGCTCCTGCGCCAAGGGAAAATTGCACATACAAATGTCATTTTAGTCGTGCAACATAACTTAAATTAAATTTTAATGTTAGGAGGTCATAGTATAGGTATTAAGCTTTATAAATATTAAAAAACGATTTTGAAAGGCACTTATTTTTTAAATAATTTTTCCATAATTCATAATTTTCTTTTTTTTTTTTTTAAATAAAAACCCAATTATTCTTTTTTTTGTGATAATTCCACAAATAAAAGCAAGCTGCATCCCTTGCCTATTATTTGGGATACATTAACTCACAAGCCTAAGCGCATAAGCCTAACTTGAAATGCGTCACATTTTTGCGCCACTTTCATTTAAAAGGAAGGTTATGCAAAATTCCACCCATGTTTAACTGGGAAAGTGCTGGCTGAATTGAACATTCCTATCAAATATACTGCAGCTGAAAAGTTTGCCTGTGAACATCTAATACAATGCATCTAAGAAAAATGCTGTAAATGTATTTATTTATTTTTTGCAAAAATAGATAATTTCGTTTTTGTTTGGGGCCCTATTTATATCTATTGAATGTGTTTTCTAATTTATTAAGCATTTAACGGCAGTTTTGTATATGTGCACAATTGCTCATTCTATAAATTAAAGAGCAACATATAGCTATGTTAGCACATCACATGGTTCATTTCTGGATTTTTTTCTAAGTTTCTACTTAATATTAATTAACCAACATTTTACTTAACAAACTGTAAACATCAAGAAGACCCACAAACACACATTGAGCTCATTTCAGATATAAACAGAAAACACTCAGTACACATAATACAGCGCGCTTTAGCCATTTTTCATAAATAGCGCCGTCGCAATTTACTTACAGAACCGTTTGCAGATCCTAGTTGTAAGTCATATTTACAAGAAAAAAAGAAAACTTTTCTTAATTATTTCCAAGAATAGCGGACCCATACTTTATTAAACGTGATGGGGCCTACTCCGTGCTTCACATATAGTTCATAGGTTGGAGTTCCAATCGGAGGAACCGGACATGAGTCCTCCAACCGGGAGTCCCTTTTACAACCAAGACAAAACAAATTTCCAAGTCTGCTAAGACCAGGCATCTTCGCTCACTAGTCTAGCTTCAAACTTCAAAGGATTATCGTTTACGATAGTCTCGTGAATACACGAGTCCTTCGGCTTTGGTACTTGCAAGTTCCAAATCAAAGTGATCCCAAAGGGATACCAAACCAAATGTCCAACTAAGGACCAAACCAAGTGTCCAACTAAGGACTGGGAGACGCTCCACTTATACTTAACTGAAAATATCGATGACGTCACCAGAAGACTCGTCTTATCGTTTCACTCTACCAAACATCAAGGGTCCAAATCAGGGCGATAGCCAGGGCAGCAGTCCTTCATAGCCGTCGGGAAGCGGGGAACCTCGCAGCAAAGACTTTCGGACCACGTCGACATGCAGGGGTCGATGAAGTGGCGGCCTTCCTCCAGAATTTTCACACAAAGCTCCCCACGGACCTCAGGCTTGGACCGGTACCGCTGGTATCGCCCCACCTTGGGCGCCAACTGAGGTACTGGGTTTTTCAGAATCGGTACTGATCCGGTAACCCAGCGGTGCCAGGGTACACCCAAAGACCTCGGGTACTTTCCTGATTCAGACCACAGAAACTCAGAGTCTTCTAGGTGAAGTCAAAGATCAAATTTATTGGCTGCAGCCAAGTAACAAGCGTCCTAGAAGTACAACAGCACGGTTTGTATGTTCTCAGGAGACTGTGTTTCAATGCAAAGTCAGGTTTCCTTATATACAGTTTTTTAAGCTTCAGGCAAACATTCTTGACATTTTGGTTGGTCATTCACATGTTTTCACTACAAAGGAAAAAACAGTCTCATGATGAAACCTCATATTTCATGTCATCCAACCCATAATAAATTACCCGGCAAGGCCTAGTATTTTACATCAGATAAGTGTGGACCCCCAATAAAAACGGGCACCTCCCCCTCGTAAAGTAAGAAGAAGAAAAGAGCAGGTGCAGGTGTGAGCAAGATTAGGCAGGGTGTGTGAGCGATAATAAAGGTTTTATGGCATGGTGTGCCTTGATGCTATCTGATTCGGCCACTGGGAGAGGGACTGACCAAACAGGTTTGGCCTGAGGCAATGGTTCCAGCTTGCCCAGGTCAGAGAAAAGTCAATCAAGGTGTACGTGTCCTTGGAATCAAATCTGACTGTATTATAAGCCTATGTGAGGGCAACTTTTAAAAATGGCTGCCGTGTATAAAATGGGAGCCATGAGTGCAGGACGAAAATGACGATTTCGAGGTGAAAACGCTGCTGGAATTGAGCGAAAATGCTCATGCTTAGTGTACTAGTCATTATCGGTCTTTTGATACTAAAATCGTACTGCTGTGGCAAAGTAAATTACATGGGTCCAGAATGTTTAGAACCACAAACCCTCCTTTTGCCCTTACATAGGCAATAAACCTATTCTCATGCTAATCTGAGTCCAGGTCTATGTTTATAAGGCCATGGAGATGTTGCTGGAGCAAAATTCTAGTACTTGGTAACTCTCTCTGGACAGGTCTCCTCGAACATGAAGTAGCACAAAAGGCCACATATGGCAGGACAAAATAAGGAATACCTCTATCTGCAGTAGGTGGCATAAGATCACACACCCAACAATTAGTGATGTTCACTACTAACTAGTGTTGATGCAGAAGCTGTACAAAAGAATTGCTTATGAATTCTGATCTTCTAACCTGCTCATGTTCAGGAAAAGGGTGAAAAGAGTGCAAAGAAACAATAGTAGGAAAAGACATAGGTTGGGAAGTGGGTGCAGAAGTCAATTGAGTAGAGAAAAACAATCCCACCCATAAATGACAACGTCATGTTTAAAAGACACTAGAAAACACGTTATGAAGAACATATAGACAACGGGAGAAAGTAGTGACCACTATTACAAATGAAATAATAATTTTTCACAACCCTAGCCAAAAAGCAAATCCTAAAATTATCTAGTAACATTTTTAGGGCTCCTCTGCATTTCAGTAATTTTTGTATGTTCAGGTGGAACAGTGGTGACTCTCATCAATGCTCTAAGGTGAAAAGGGGGTACTCTTTCCACAGAAAATGGACTTTATTCTGCCTTTACTAAACAGAATAGTACTTTAAAACAATGCCAGCAAAACAATCAGTCTCCTAACACCTAGTCTATACAATCACATGTAAACCTCTTGTGAAACCAACTATGCCCAGAGTCCGTTCAAAAAGCCTCTCTGGCAGGCTTCTATTGTCCATCAAATTTTCTTTTGTTGTTTTCTTTCGCATGGGCCTCTCAATTCAGGCCTCTTCGTGAGAAAAGTACTGCTTAGTTGGAGTGCCCTCCTGGCAAACACCCACAGCTCACTCGAAAGTCTCAATGTCTTAAATAAATGCACCAGTGTCTCTCCTCTGTGGCAGATACTACAAACAATGTGCTCTTCATTGATCAAGGGCACAAATCATCTCGTGCAGACCCAAGCACCATTAATTGGGAAATAGCTCAAGCTCAGCAGCACTCTCAGACTCCAACACTCATTATTTAGTGTCAGAGGACGCTCAAGCTGCTCTTTCATGGGCACCACAATATAGTGCCTTTTTCCAAACTTGAAATCTCCGGTGCACTGCCCTTCTTCCGTTGGAGCAAAGAAAAGGGGGTGTGTGGCCAAAACTCAGGCCAAGGGGCTCAAGGGATTGCACACTGTCAGAGGTTACCAGCACATGACAGGTAGAGAAATGAAACCCCAAAACAGCTCTGCTATCAACAACAGGAATCCTTCTCTTTAGCTCTTTTACACTGAAACTTTGGTTTTGTGATGTCCAACGCCGTCTGATGGAGCAAGTACGATACCATGCGCTGGCGATCGCTGTCCAGCTTTGCTACTTTCTGGGTGCTGAGACTGTAGGGCCAAGACGTCCGTCTTTCATCTGTAGCTGTTACTGATGGGAATTAGGCTTAAATCAATGTCCTGCAGGTTATTATGACTTGATACCCGCAGAATCTAGTGACGTAGGAAGTGTGCCACAGTTGTTAGTTTCCTTCAATTTAGTACAAAAACAGTTCATGGTTTTTAACAAGGGGACTGCAAGCAGGTGGTCTGCAATCTTCAAAGGAGTAGCCATACACCATGGGCATAAAATACAAAGACAAAGGCAGAAGGGCAAAACAGGGTCTGTAGCATCTTTAATTCAGTTCTCTCCATTATTCTCTGCCATCTATAGCTACATGAGAATTCTATCTGAATGGATTTCCTCACACAGTGGCATTGTCTAATGGGGTAAACACATATTTTCCTCAATGATTAAGTCTAGGTGTTCCTCCTTACCTTAGAACATCTCAATAGAGAAATCACATGATACCGATTATCAGGGACATGTAGAAACCTTCCTTTAAAAACTGTGCATCAGGTGCACTATCCAATACACAGGCTAATAGTCAAATGTGCAAACAAAAAGACAAGAACTAGAGGGTCCTGATATTTGCATGATTAGGACACATCTGATCCCACCAAAAATTAAAGTAGCAGGAACAGAAGGGAACCAAAAACCAAATTAAAATAGACATTGAAAATTCGTCATGTTCAAAAAGGTAAACATAAGATATCCTATTGAAATGGAAAACTTGTCTTACTATAATATTGAGTCAGTTAACCAGTCTATCGCTACCCTGACAGTCAGGCTGGAAAACATTGAAGCAGGCAAATTCTTGAAAACCAGTCTGGTCATACCAAAGGGAATTATACATAACATGGGGGTCCCTGGTACATCACTGCAGTCTGGAAATGTGAACCTGAACAATACATCAATAATAATAAAAGGGCTGACTGGTGAAAGGAATTCGAAAAAGAGAAATGGGACTAGGACATAGCTAAAATCTCAATAGCTAAGCATGATGCGACATTGGTCATGCGAAGTAACAAAAGAAAAAAATCTATAGGAAGAACAAAAAAAATTATTTGGGTGATAGTCAGGCATGTGACACAACACCGAGAGTACGGGTGATACACAAAGGCCAAAGTTACACAAATTTTAACTCTACAGTTGGCGACTACACCATATACGGTACTCCTAGCTAATGTTTCAGTTCCTTCTTCAGGAAAAAATTAAAACCTGGTTTTCTTTTAAGGAACGAAAGCCATATGCTACTTAGGAAACAGAACATCATTAACTAATGTAATATAGAAATTAGGCCACCTTGAGTCACAGATCTATAATTTCATCCTTAGGTCCAATCAAGGATACATAAATGTAGGGATGCCTGTTCCTTTAAGGGAAGGGGCAGTAACGTGACTAACTGCAGGTGACACACTTTGATCCTGTATATCTCTTTTTATTTTCCTTCAATACCATTATAGCCAAATAGACATGCACTGGTGAAGTGTTGTCTTTTATGTTCACAGCATGAAATATCATTATCTGTGGAATTTAGTAACCAGAACAAGTTCAACCAACTGTTGCGTAGCGATGGGCATCGTCATGACCATCCCCTCACAACACAGGGGAGCTTGTAATAGTATCAAAAGCAGCAACAAACATGCAAAAAACAAATACAAAAATAATAAAAACGCACGAAACGTCAAGCCATCAGATATACTTGCTGTGTATCAAGCACAAAAAGCATAGACAAAACAATAGCATGTGTGAATAAGCGGTGACACACAACACCATGTCATGTACTTTATGCACTGTAAACCTGCAGCCCAAAACCCAATATTTGGGCCTGTTTAATTTGTCAGGTTTAAAATCCTTACCCTCCTTTTGACAGTAGATCACCAGGCAATGGAAATCTGCTGTCAAATATAACTTTACTGTTTCTCTTCTAACATACAGGACGAGCAAGAACAATTCATGATAGGACCAAATACATGAAAATAAATTTCCATTACTTAACTGTTACCCTCTTGTCAGTTACTTCGCAACATCAAGCCACCTTAGTTTTACCTTTCTAAAAGTAAAACTTGTTACACTGACACTCCATATTAATTTGGCACCTACAATTTCCATTGTGAAAAATAAGTCTTAATTGGCAAATCGTTCTCATTAAGGCATGTAGCCTTCAACATTTTAGAAAAGGGCTGCATCTTATTTTCTGTCTAAGACTTAATGCAACACTTCGTTTTCTGTCAAATAAAAGCAACTAGCAGGCATCAATTTATTTTTTTAGAGCGGAGACACAAATGTATCAGTTCTGCATAGCATTTAACATGATGTTGGGACTTTCGAAGAAACCCCTTTTTTTATATTTTCCCTTTGGAATTAAGTTCATTAATTGTATTGATGTTCTTCTGGAGAAACCAGAAATCCCACTTTTAGAGGCCCATAGGGTCATTCTGCATTTCACAGAGGCAAGGCCCTAATTTAAAAGGTCACAAGTGTCAACATGACAGCCTCCTCCATTGTTTATGGGAAAACTAAAGATAGCATCTCAGCAGCGTGACTTGAGCCAGCTTCTGTAGCTCTCCTAGCTTCTGCCACTCTGAATCTGTCAAAGACAGTAGGCCTTCCTATTTTCCTTCTAACCTGTAATAATTCACTCTATTTTAAAAGAAATAATTTTTCATTTTTAGGCGCTAAAAAAATTATCTCTATTTCCAGATTATTAAACTACATTTACTGTGAATAATTCACAAACCTTAATAACACACATGCCAGTTGTTAGAATAAATGCTTGTTGCAATCCCATGCAATGGTACATATTTCATCAACCTCGAATGAATGAACGTCTCAGTAGGCCAAGCTGAAGTTAGAACCTTCAACCTTGATATTAAAACAAGCCTTTGTACTGGCACATTGACTCATTGAATCATAAGAAGGCACAACCTGCAAATATATATCAAACCTACATGTATGCATTTACTGAAGCCTGAGACACTTTAAAAAGTACTCTGAATGAAAGAAAATGCAGTTTAAACAGTGCTTTTGCCCAAAATCGACTTTGATATTTTAGGCATTAAAAAATCAATATCCTACAATTTTCTTGCATAATATGCATTACCAGAATGTCTATTACACAATCCATGAGTCAGCCATTGAAAATATTAACTTAGACTTTATAGAAATTTGCTTGTTTGCTCCTGCGCCAAGGGAAAATTGCACATACAAATGTCATTTTAGCGGTGCAACATAACTTAAATTAAATTTTAATGTTAGGAGGTCATAGTATAGGTATTAAGCTTTATAAATATTAAAAAACGATTTTGAAAGGCACTTATTTTTTAAATAATTTTTCCATAATTCATATATTTTTTTTTTTTTTTAAATAAAAACCCAATTATTCT
This sequence comes from Pleurodeles waltl, assembly GCF_031143425.1. NCBI lineage: Eukaryota > Metazoa > Chordata > Amphibia > Caudata > Salamandridae > Pleurodeles > Pleurodeles waltl. Next base: position 1,428,223,972 of record NC_090446.1, read on the forward strand.
TTTTTTTGTGATAATTCCACATATAAAAGCAAGCTGCATCCCTTGCCTATTATTTGGGATACATTAACTCACAAGCCTAAGCGCATAAGCCTAACTTGAAATGCGTCACATTTTTGCGCCACTTTCATTTAAAAGGAAGGTTATGCAAAATTCCACCCATGTTTAACTGGGAAAGTGCTGGCTGAATTGAACATTCCTATCAAATATACTGCAGCTGAAAAGTTTGCCTGTGAACATCTAATACAATGCATCTAAGAAAAATGCTGTAAATGTATTTATTTATTTTTTGCAAAAATAGATAATTTCGTTTTTGTTTGGGGCCCTATTTATATCTATTGAATGTGTTTTCTAATTTATTAAGCATTTAACGGCAGTTTTGTATATGTGCACAATTGCTCATTCTATAAATTAAAGAGCAACATATAGCTATGTTAGCACATCACATGGTTCATTTCTGGATTTTTTTCTAAGTTTCTACTTAATATTAATTAACCAACATTTTACTTAACAAACTGTAAACATCAAGAAGACCCACAAACACACATTGAACTCATTTCAGATATAAACAGAAACACTCAGTACACATAATACAGCGCGCTTTAGCCATTTTTCATAAATAGCGCCGTCGCAATTTACTTACAGAACCGTTTGCAGATCCTAGTTGTAAGTCATATTTACAAGAAAAAAAGAAAACTTTTCTCAATTATTTCCAAGAATAGCGGACCCATACTTTATTAAACGTGATGGGGCCTACTCCGTGCTTCACATATAGTTCATAGGTTGGAGTTCCAATCGGAGGAACCGGACATGAGTCCTCCAACCGGGAGTCCCTTTTACAACCAAGACAAAACAAATTTCCAAGTCTGCAAAGACCAGGCATCTTCGCTCACTAGTCTAGCTTCAAACTTCAAAGGATTATCGTTTACGATAGTCTCGTGAATACACGAGTCCTTCGGCTTTGGTACTTGCAAGTTCCAAATCAAAGTGATCCCAAAGGGATACCAAACCAAATGTCCAACTAAGGACCAAACCAAGTGTCCAACTAAGGACTGGGAGACGCTCCACTTATACTTAACTGAAAATATCGATGGCGTCACCAGAAGACTCGTCTTATCGTTTCGCTCTACCAAACATCAAGGGTCCAAATCAGGGCGATAGCCAGGGCAGCAGTCCTTCATAGCCGTCGGGAAGCGGGGAACCTCGCAGAAAAGACTTTCGGACCACGTCGACATGCAGGAGTCGATGAAGTGGCGGCCTTCCTCCAGAATTTTCACACGAAGCTCCCCACGGACCTCAGGCTTGGACCGGTACCGCTGGTATCGCCCCACCTTGGGCGCCAACTGAGGTACTGGGTTTTTCAGAACCGGTACTGATCCGGTAACCCAGCGGTGCCAGGGTACACCCAAAGACCTCGGGTACTTTCCTGATTCAGACCACAGAAACTCAGAGTCTTCTAGGTGAAGTCAAAGATCAAATTTATTGGCTGCAGCCAAGTAACAAGCGTCCTAGAAGTACAACAGCACGGTTTGTATGTTCTCAGGAGACTGTGTTTCAATGCAAAGTCAGGTTTCCTTATATACAGTTTTTTAAGCTTCAGGCAAACATTCTTGACATTTTGGTTGGTCATTCACATGTTTTCACTACAAAGGAAAAAACAGTGTCATGATGAAACCTCATATTTCATGTCATCCAACCCATAATAAATTACCCGGCAAGGCCTAGTATTTTACATCAGATAAGTGTGGACCCCCAATAAAAACAGGCACTTCCCCCTCGTAAAGTAAGAAGAAGAAAAGAGCAGGTGCAGGTGTGAGCAAGATTAGGCAGGGTGTGTGAGCGATAATAAGGGTTTTATGGCATGGTGTGCCTTGATGCTATCTGATTCGGCCACTGGGAGAGGGACTGACCAAACAGGTTTGGCCTGAGGCAATGGTTCCAGCTTGCCCAGGTCAGAGAAAAGTCAATCAAGGTGTACGTGTCCTTGGAATCAAATCTGACTGTATTATAAGCCTATGTGAGGGCAACTTTTAAAAATGGCTGCCGTGTATAAAATGGGAGCCACGAGTGCAGGACGAAAATGGCGATTTCGAGGTGAAAACGCTGCTGGAATTGAGCGAAAATGCTCATGCTTAGTGTACTAGTCATTATCGGTCTTTTGATACTAAAATCGTACTGCTGTGGCAAAGTAAATTACATGGGTCCAGAATTTTTAGAACCACAATGCTTGCGTGAGTGCTTGTGGGATGTGTGGTGCTTATGTTTGCCAGAGCTTCCCTTGTGTGTTGACGTGTGTACATGCTGGTCTGAAGGTGTGCTTGGAATAGGCTGCTTAGCAGACACTGAAATACTTTTTGGGGCCCTCTTACGGGGGCCCCTGCCGTGCCCATGCCATTGGCATGGGCACGGCAGGGGCCCCCAGGGGCCCCGAGGCACCCCCTACCGCCATCCTGTTCCTGGCGGGCGAACCGCCAGGAACAGGATGGCGGTAGGGGGTGTCAGAATCCCCCATGGCGGCGCAGCAAGCTGCGCCGCCATGGGGGATTCTAAGGGCAGCGGTAAACCGGCGTGAGACCGCCGGTTTGCCTCTTCTGACGCGGCCGAACCGCCGCGGTCAGAATGCCCTGCGGGGCACCGCCGGCCTGTCGGCGGTGCTCCCGCCGACCCTGGCCCCGGCGGTCTTGTACCGCCGGGGTCAGAATCACCCCCTCAATGTCTTAAAGCAATGCACCAGTGTCTCTCCTCTGTGGCAGATACTACAAACAATGTGCTCTTCAGTGATCAAGGGCACAAATCATCTCGTGCAGACTCAAGCACCATTAATTGGGAAATAGCTCAAGCTCAGGAGCACTCTCAGACTCCAACACTCATTATTTAGTGTCAGAGGACGCTCAAGCTGCTCTTTCATGGGCACCACAATATAGTGCCTTTTTCCAAACTTGAAATCTCCGGTGCACTGCCCTTCTTCCGTTGGAGCAAAGAAAAGGGGGTGTGTGGCCAAAACTCAGGCCAAGGGGCTCAAGGGATTGCACACTGTCAGAGGTTACCAGCACATGACAGGTAGAGAAATGAAACCTCAAAACAGCTCTGCTATCAACAACAGGAATCCTTCTCTTTAGCTCTTTTACACTGAAACGTTGGTTTTGTGATGTCCAACGCCGTCTGATGGAGCAAGTACGATACCATGCGCTGGCGATCGCTGTCCAGCTTTGCTACTTTCTGGGTGCTGAGACTGTAGGGCCAAGACGTCCGTCTTTCATCTGTAGCTGTCACTGATGGGAATTAGGCTTAAATCAATGTCCTGCAGGTTATTATGACTTGATACCCGCAGAATCAAGTGACGTAGGAAGTGTGCCACAGTTGTTAGTTTCCTTCAATTTAGTACAAAAACAGTTCATGGTTTTTAACAAGGGGACTGCAAGCAGGTGTTCTGCAATCTTCAAAGGAGTAGCCATACACCATGGGCATAAAATACAAAGACAAAGGCAGAAGGGCAAAACAGGGTCTATAGCATCTTTAATTCAGTTCTCTCCATTATTCTCTGCCATCTATAGCTACATGAGAATTCTATCTGAATGGATTTCCTCACACAGTGGCATTGTCTAATGGGGTAAACACATATTTTCCTCAATGATTAAGTCTAGGTGTTCCTCCTTACCTTAGAACATCTCAATAGAGAAATCACATGATACCGATTATCAGGGACATGTAGAAACCTTCCTTTAAAAACTGTGCATCAGGTGCACTATGCAATACACAGGCTAATAGTCAAATGTGCAAACAAAAAGACAAGAACTAGAGGGTCCTGATATTTGCATGATTAGGACACATCTGATCCCACCAAAAATTAAAGTAGCAGGAACAGAAGGGAACCGAAAACCAAATTAAAATAGACATTGAAAATTCGTCATGTTCAAAAAGGTAAACATAAGATATCTCCTATTGAAATGGAAAACTTGTCTTACTATAATATTGAGTCAGTTAACCAGTCTATCGCTACCCTGACAGTCAGGCTGGAAAACGTTGAAGCAGGCAAATTCTTGAAAACCAGTCTGGACATACCAAAGGGAATTATACATAACATGGGGGTCCCTGGTACATCACTGCAGTCTGGAAATGTGAACCTGAACAATACATCAATAATAATAAAAGGGCTGACTGGTGAAAGGAATTCGAAAAAGAGAAATGGGACTAGGACATAGCTAAAATCTCAATAACTAAGCATGATGCGACATTGGTCAGGGGAAGTAACAAAAGAAAAAAATCTATAGGAAGAACAAAAAAAATTATTTGGGTGATAGTCAGGCATGTGACACAACACCGAGAGTACGGGTGATACACAAAGGCCAAAGTTACACAAATTTTAACTCTACCGTTGGCGACTACACCATATACGGTACTCCTAGCTAATGTTTCAGTTCCTTCTTCAGGAAAAAATTAAAACCTGGTTTTCTTTTAAGGAACGAAAGCTATATGCTACTTAGGAAACAGAACATCATTAACTAATGTAATATAGAAATTAGGCCACCTTCAGTCACAGATCTATAATTTCATCCTTAGGTCCAATCAAGGATACATAAATGTAGGGCTGCCTGTTCCTTTAAGGGAAGGGGCAGTAACGTGACTAACTGCAGGTAACACACTTTGATCCTGTATATCTCTTCTTATTTTCCTTCAATACCATTAGAGCCAAATAGACATGCACTGGTGAAGTGTTGTCTTTTATGTTCACAGCATGAAATATCAATATCTGTGGAATTTAGTAACCAGAACAAGTTCAACCAACTGTTGCGTAGCGATGGGCATCGTCATGACCATCCCCTCACAACACAGGGGAGCTTGTAATAGTATCAAAAGCAGCAACAAACATGCAAAAAACAAATGCAAAAATAATAAAAACGCACAAAACGTCAAGCCATCAGATATACTTGCTGTGTATCAAGCACAAAAAGCATAGACAAAACAATAGCATGTGTGAATAAGCGGTGACACACAACACCATGTCATGTACTTTATGCACTGTAAACCTGCAGCCCAAAACCCAATATTTGGGCCTGTTTAATTTGTCAGGTTTAAAATCCTTACCCTCCTTTTGACAGTAGATCACCAGGCAATGGAAATCTGCTGTCAAATATAACTTTACTGTTTCTCTTCTAACATACAGGACCAGCAAGAACAATTCATGATAGGACCAAATACATGAAAATAAATTTCCATTACTTAACTGTTACCCTCTTGTCAGTTACTTCGCAACATCAAGCCACCTTAGTTTTACCTTTCTAAAAGTAAAACTTGTTACACTGACACTCCATATTAAATTGGCACCTACAATTTCCATTGTGAAAAATAAGTCTTAATTGGCAAATCGTTCTCATTAAGGCATGTAGCCTTCAAAATTTTAGAAAAGGGCTGCATTTAATTTTCTGTCTAAGACTTAATGCAACACTTCGTTTTCTGTCAAATAAAAGCAACTAGCAGGCATCAATTTATTTTTTTAGAGCGGAGACACAAATGTATCAGTTCTGCATAGCATTTAACATGATGTTGGGACTTTCGAAGAAACCCCTTTTTTTTATATTTTCCCTTTGGAATTAAGTTCTTTAATTGTATTGATGTTCTTCTGGAGAAACCAGAAATCCCACTTTTAGAGGCCCATAGGGTCATTCTGCATTTCACAGAGACAAGGCCCTAATTTAAAAGGTCACAAGTGTCAACATGACAGCCTCCTCCATTGTTTATGGGAAAACTAAAGATAGCATCTCAGCAGCGTGACTTGAGCCAGCCTCTGTAGCTCTCCTAGCTTCTGCCACTCTGAATCTGTCAAAGACAGTAGGCCTTCCTATTTTCCTTCTAACCTGTAATAATTCACTCTATTTTAAAAAAAATAATTTTTCATTTTTAGGCACTAAAACAATTATCTCTATTTCCATATTATTAAACTACATTTACTGTGAATAATTCACAAACCTTAATAACACACATACCAGTTGTTAGAATAAATGCTTGTTGCAATCCCATGCAATGGTACATATTTCATCAACCTCGAATGAATGAACGTCTCAGTAGGCCCAGCTGAAGTTAGAACCTTCAACCTTGATATTAAAACAAGCCTTTGTACTGGCACATTGACTCATTGAATCATAAGAAGGCACAACCTGCAAATATATATCAAACCTAAATGTATGCATTTACTGAAGCCTGAGACACTTTAAAAAGTACTCTGAATGAAAGAAAATGCAGTTTAAACAGTGCTTTTGCCCAAAATCGACTTTGATATTTTAGGCATTAAAAAATCAATATCCTACAATTTTCTTGCATAATATGCATTACCAGAATGTCTATTACACAATCCATGAGTCAGCCATTGAAAATATTAACTTAGACTTTATAGAAATTTGCTTGTTTGCTCCTGCGCCAAGGGAAAATTGCACATACAAATGTCATTTTAGCGGTGCAACATAACTTAAATTAAATTTTAATGTTAGGAGGTCATAGTATAGGTATTAAGCTTTATAAATATTAAAAAACGATTTTGAAAGGCACTTATTTTTTAAATAATTTTTCCATAATTCATATTTTTTTTTTTTTTTTTTTAAATAAAAACCCAATTATTCTTTTTTTTGTGATAATTCCACATATAAAAGCAAGCTGCATCCCTTGCCTATTATTTGGGATACATTAACTCACAAGCCTAAGCGCATAAGCCTAACTTGAAATGCGTCACATGTTTGCGCCACTTTCATTTAAAAGGAAGGTTATGCAAAATTCCACCCATGTTTAACTGGGAAAGTGCTGGCTGAATTGAACATTCCTATCAAATATACTGCAGCTGAAAAGTTTGCCTGTGAACATCTAATACAATGCATCTAAGAAAAATGCTGTAAATGTATTTATTTATTTTTTGCAAAAATAGATAATTTCGTTTTTGTTTGGGGCCCTATTTATATCTATTGAATGTGTTTTCTAATTTATTAAGCATTTAACGGCAGTTTTGTATATGTGCACAATTGCTCATTCTATAAATTAAAGAGCAACATATAGCTATGTTAGCACATCACATGGTTCATTTTTGGATTTTTTTCTAAGTTTCTACTTAATATTAATTAACCAACATTTTACTTAACAAACTGTAAACATCAAGAAGACCCACAAACACACATTGAGCTCATTTCAGATATAAACAGAAAACACTCAGTACACATAATCCAGCGCGCTTTAGCCATTTTTCATAAATAGCGCCGTCGCAATTTACTTACAGAACCGTTTGCAGATCCTAGTTGTAAGTCATATTTACAAGAAAAAAAGAAAACTTTTCTCAATTATTTCCAAGAATAGCGGACCCATACTTTATTAAACGTGATGGGGCCTACTCCGTGCTTCACATATAGTTCATAGGTTGGAGTTCCAATCGGAGGAACCGGACATGAGTCCTCCAACCGGGAGTCCCTTTTACAACCAAGACAAAACAAATTTCCAAGTCTGCTAAGACCAGGCATCTTCGCTCACTAGTCTAGCTTCAAACTTCAAAGGATTATCGTTTACGATAGTCTCGTGAATACACGAGTCCTTCGGCTTTGGTACTTGCAAGTTCCAAATCAAAGTGATCCCAAAGGGATACCAAATCAAATGTCCAACTAAGGACCAAACCAAGTGTCCAACTAAGGACTGGGAGACGCTCCACTTATACTTAACTGAAAATATCGATGACGTCACCAGAAGACTCGTCTTATCGTTTCGCTCTACCAAACATCAAGGGTCCAAATCAGGGCGATAGCCAGGGCAGCAGTCCTTCATAGCCGTCGTGAAGCGGGGAACCTCGCAGCAAAGACTTTCGGACCACGTCGACATGTGACCTCGGTCTGGAAGAGACAATGGCTCGAGAGTCTGGGGAAAGGTCCCCTGCCTTCACATCGGAGGAGTTGGAGAAACTCGTGGATGGGGTCCTCCCCCAGTACACGCTACTCCACGGTCCTCCAGACAAACAGGTAAGTACACTGGGAGTATTCTGTATGGGCTATGCCTGTGTGGAGAGGGCTGGATGTAAGAAGGAAGGGGGGAGAGTGCGGCGTGCATGAAACGACGGTCAGTGCATGTGCCACATGGCAAGGGTAGGGATGGGGGCCAATCACTTTGATGGTGCAGTTGGTAATAACTTTCTCTTCCCCTGTACAAATCATGTAGGTCAGCGCCCACCAGAAAAAATATATTTGGCGTGCCATCGGCAAGGACGTCCGGACCCTGGGGGTCTACCACAGACAGAGCACCCACTGCCGGAAAAGATGGGAGGACATTCGCCGCTGGAGCAAGAAGACGACGGAGGCTCAGCTGGGGATGGCCTCCCAAGGTGGGAGGGGTACCCATCGCACCATGACCCCCCTGATGTTCAGGATCCTGGCGGTGGCGTACCCAGAGTTGGATGGGCGCTTGAGGGCATCACAGCAGACACAATGGGGTGAGTACACTCTCATTCTGCTGATTTTGCGTGCAGTGGAGGGGTCTGCATGGGGGAGGTGGGCTCTGGGTTTCCCTAGGCCAGGGCGAGTTCCGTAGGCAAGGTCCCTCCATAAGGCAGGCCATGTGGCACCCCACCACACCTCTGTAGAGTGCCAAGTACAACTAGTCATGCCCCTGTGTCATCCATGTGTGCAGATGTTGTCCATAGCCTAGTAGGCCATGTCCCAGGAATTGAACAGTGGAGCCCAAGAGCGCGGTGTAGTGCAGGGGGCTTGTGTGTCTGTAGTGTTCGCCAACGGTAGCGGTAATGCATGCACTCAACATGTCTTTCTTCTGTCACCCCCCCCCCCTTTTTGTGGTCTCCCTGCTCTTGTGTGCATCAGCATCATCAGGCGGAGGAGCAGTGGCACCGGAGCACGAGAAGGCTGCATCCCACATGGCCATGGAGGGCCACACCACGGAATCGGACATCACCAGTGGGACGGAGTGCGGGGGGAACTCCACAGTGGGGACAGGAGCTGAGACCAGTGACACGGACTCGTCCTCTGATGGGAGCTCCCTTGTGGTGGCGGCAACATCTGTACCCCCCCATTTACAGGTTCAGCCGCCACCTCCCTTCCCGCACCGCCTTCCCCGCAGCCCCTCAGCCTTAGCCCCACGCCCACTCACCCGGGAGGGTTGGGCATCACCTTCGCCCCAGGCACCTCAGGCACTGCCCCAGTTACCCCTGCTGCCCTCAGTGAGGAGGCCATTGACCTCCTTAGGTCCCTCACTGTTGGGCAGTCTACCATTTTGAATGCCATCCAGGGTGTTTGAGAGGCAGTTGAAACAAACAAATGCATTCCTGGAGGGCATTCATTCTGGTCAGGTGGCCCTTCAGCAAGCTTTTCAGACTCTGGCCTCAGCACTGATGGCAGCCATTGTCCCTGTCTCTAGCCTCCCCCCTCCAACTTCCTCCACCCAGACCCCATCCCCTGTACCCCAGCCTATCACAAGTACACCTACAGACCAGCATGCACACACGTCAACACACAAGGGAAGCTCAGGCAAGCATAAGCAACACACATCCCACAGGCACTCACGCAAGCATCACACACATACAGACACACCAACATCCACTGCCTCCACTGTGTCTCCCTCCTCCTCATCTCCCTCCTCCCTCCCAGTCTCGTCTACACCCACTACTACCATCACCAGCAAACCCACCACCACACCCCGCTCATGTGCAGTCACCACCCCCACTACCATTCACACATCCCCTGTGTCCTCTCCCAGTGTGTCTGTGACGCCCCCTCCCAAGATACACAAATGCAGGCACACACCCACCCAACAGCCATCCACCTCACGACAGCCTCCAGCCCATGCACCTTCACCCAAAGTCACCAAACGAACACCTCCTACAACCACAACCTCTTCCTCCACTCCCAAACCCCCTCCAGCTACCGGTCCCAGTGTCTCCAAAAACTTTTTCCTGTCCAACCTTGACCTCTTTCCCACACCTCCCCCACCCCGTCCGTCTCCTAGGTCCCAAAATAGCACCTCAGCCACAACATCTCCGGGACCAGTGGTGCCTGTAGTCACTGGAATCTGGAGTGCACCGGCCACCAGGGCAGCCAGTGTGGCACGGAGCCACAGCACAGACAGTCCCCCACCTGTGAAGCATCAGAAGTTGGCCAGTGCCTGGCAGGAGAGGGGGAAGACTCCAGCCACCAAAGCGGCTCCCAGGGTTACAGGTGGGAGTGTGGAGTCGCCTGCGACACCTTCCAAGGTGGGGAAGGGGCACAAGAAACTCATCAAGTCTGGGAAGAGCAGCACGGTGGAGAAGACCCCCATCATCCCCGCTGCCCAGGAGGCCAGCACCAGCCCAGCTGCCCAGGAGGCCACCGCCACCAGCCCTGCTGCCCAGGAGGCCAGCACCAGCCCAGCTGCCCAGGAGGCCACCACCAACAGCCCTGCTGCCCAGGAGGCCACTGCCACCAGCCCTGCTGCCCAGGAGGCCACCGCCAGCACCAGCCCAGCTGCCCAGGAGGCCACCAGCCCTGCTGCCCAGGAGGCCACCGCCACCAGCCCTGCTGCCCAGGAGGTCACAACCAGTCCATGAAGGACCGCCAACAAACGCCCCGCTCGGACAGAGAGGACCGCCAGCACAAGCACTGCTGGGACAGAGAGGACCGCCAGCACAAGCCCCACTGGGCCATGAAGGACCGCCAGCAAAAGCTCCGCTGGGACAGAGAGGACCGCCAGCACAAGTTCCGCTGGGCCATGAAGGACCGCCAGCAGCTGAGTCACTGCAAAGGAGACTGCCGCTGCAATCACCGCTGAACAGGGCACCGCCGCCTCAAGCACCGCTGAACAGGGCACTGCCGTCTCAAGCACCGCTGAACAGGGCACTGCCATCTTAAGCACCGCTGAACATGGCACTGCCACCTCAAGCACCGCTGAACAGGGCACCGCCGCCTCAAGCACCGCTGAACAGGGCACCACTGTCTCAAGCACTGCTGAACAGGGCACCGCCGAACAGGGCACTGCCGTCTCAAGCAATGCTGGCCGATGAGCGCCAAGGGCACTGACGCTACTGAGCCTGTGACGGGCAGAATGCAGCACTCTGGGCACCATGCCCCCTCCAGAACCAGTGGAGACTGTCATCCACTACGTCTGTATTTAGCAGGATGAAGCACTCTGGGCACCATGCCGCCTCTAGAACCAGTGGAGACTGTCATCCACTACCTCTGCCCTTAGCAGGATGAAGCACTCTGGGCACCATGCCCCCTCCAGAATCAGTGGAGTCTGTCATCCACTACATCTGTCCTTAGCAGGATGAAGCACTCTGGGCACCATGCCCCCTCCACAATCAGTGGAGGCTGTTATCCACTTGAGAGACTGTGGCTTTGCATTCCCCAGGATGGGACAGTGGGCAACCCACCCACTGTAGAGACTTGAGGGACTGTGGCTTTGCACTCCCCAGGATGTGGCAGTGGGCAACCTATCCACTGTAGAGACTTGAGAGACTGTGGCTTTGCATTCGCCAGGATATGGCAGTGGGCAACCCACCCACTGTAGAGACTTGAGAGACTGTGGCTTTGCACTCCCCAGGATTGAACAGTGGGCATGTGGCCCTCTCGTGGATTTGGCGTTGTGCACTGAAGTTACTGAGGTGCCCCCCCTTTCCCCCCACCTGAGGTGCCTGTTTTGCTGCTCTCTGATGCCTCTGCATTGTTCTCTCCATCATGGTCGGGGATCTTGTGTGGGACTCGCCCATACTGTGTGGGCCCAGTGTCCACGGACTTAATTGGAGCACTACCTGGACTGGTATATATTTTGTACAGTTTTTATATATATATTTTTGCGTAATTGATTTTAATATAATACAATGGTTACACTCATTTCCTTTTGTCTTTGCATTCTTCCGGGGGGCTTGGGGGGGTGTAACTGTGATGTATCATGCTGTATTAGTGTGTGTGTTGTAGTGGGTGAGGGTGGGGGTGGGGGTGTTGCGTGTTGCGTGTGTGTGTCACTGTTTTTTCCCTCCCCCTCCCCTGTGTCATAGGTGCAGTACTCACCGTGGTCTTCGCCGCCGGCATTCGTGCTCCTGGTAGAGGAGTAGGAAGACTATTGCAGGGAGAATTGGGAGTTCCGGGTCCATGGTGTCCTCGTTCCTCGTGGGGTGTATAGAGGTGAGCGTTTTCCCTTTGAAAACCTGTTTCCGCCGTGTTTTTATCCACAGTGAATCCACCCCGGAAAAGGTGGTAGATTGGCCTGTTGAGATACTGTGGGCGGAACTTTGTCCTTCACCTGTCTGTTGGCGGTGACCTCCATGCTGTTTGTTTGTACTGTGTTAAAGTGGCTATCTTTGTTGCCGGTTATCGCCACAGTTGTAATTGCAAAATTTTTACCGCTGGCCTGTTGGTGGTCTTACTGCCGCTTTAACACCGACCCCCAGGGTTGTAATGACCACCTTTGTTTACTTACATGAGGCTAAGAGCCCACCCATTGCTGACCGCACCGCGTTGCCCACCCTATTGCCAAAGCTGAAAATAGCTCGTCCACAGGCGAGACCTATTGGCATGGCCAATGCTTGTTTTGTTTACATTGTTGTGATTGGCTGCTGTTAATTTTGTGCAGTAGAGAGGAAAAAGAATACTCCTCACCTCTGTGCCCTTTAAAAAATGTAAAATTCTAATTACGTAAGCTGGAAAAATATTTGCCATTCACTTCAGGTTCTATATTGTCCAACTATAAATAACTGAATAGACACAGACTTCAGACATCTCAGCTCTTGTCAATTATAGTGGCCATCTTAACACACCATTTAACCATCTGCGTGCTCGAATATGCATGAAAATAACCATGATAGACACATAGCATAAATATATTTATTGCCTTGGTAACCATTCTTATTTGCATTAGTTAGTAGTGTGTCAGTTTATTTCCACAAATATTCCAAGATGGCATTCACCCTGGCCACCATATTATCTTACTATAACAAAAAATGGATATATCTGTTATTGACAACTATGGCGTCCATTTTAACACACAAATCTTTGTTCATTTTATTACTATTAATCCGCATGTGAGATGTCAGTTCTATACATTCACCCCAGTATTATCATTTTGTGGCCTTTCACTCCCAAACAAAAAAATAAATTCAATAACAAAAGTTCTTTCCTACTCAAAAAGTTGTGTTGATCTATTTCTTGATATTCCCACCGTACTGCATAGGAACACAAATTAAAAATAATGAAAACTAGTGTTGGCAAACAGACAGCAGCCATCTGAACCTGCCCATAGTAAGTAGCACATATTTTGTCAAACAGACAGGCCAGGCTTAACTTGACTGATATCTTTATTTCTCACAAGGGCACATTATCTATCAATAAAACAAACATTGTCCTCACTATCCTATTTAAACATACCCATAATACAAGAATAAGTATTATGTTTCCATTATTGTTGTAGTGTCTTACAGGTTGGAAATGACGGAACCCTTTTGGTTCCTGGTAGATTCTGTAGAGCTGTGACCTAAGTGTTGGAATGCAGTGCAATGAAGGAAAGTTTAGAACATGTTGTTCACAGTTACACACAGACAAATAAAGATGTGTATTCCTAAGCTCTGTGTGTGACGTAGTCATTGGAGGGCATCCAGACTGGGGAGGACACTCTAATTGTTAGTCCTCTCAAATTCATTTAATGTATTGGTCCTAAGTAGACCAATCACCATCCTCTTTTTACCGTATAACACCCCAAAGTGTATAAACAATGACTAATCAAGTCACAAAATGATGTACAAATATACAAAAATCCCAATCAGAATATTATGTATGCTATTAGTATAATAATTTTTAATTTTCAAAATAACAAACTAGTAATGGAGGGGCAATTTCCTAATCTGTAACATCACATCATATGTTCCTAGTCCCCTAGGAAATATTACATTTCATGATCCAAATTTAACCCGGCTTCTACCACATAAAGCCTCAGTCTCACTTTATATGAGTAAAGTATTTTATGCTTTGGATTAGTACTCAAGGTCCAGTTTCAATCTAACCTCTTGTTCTTATTAACTGCAGCATTATTACAGATTCATTGTAGCATCTCGTAACAAATCTCTTTTTCATATCTTATAGATCTGTCAAAAACTCACCTTCCTCACGAAACTGGTGCCTTTCTCTAGTCACCTCTCCATATGGTATCACATTTAATTGACATTTGGGATGTGAACAAGTAGCATATAACAGAGCCTTACATGATGTTTTCTGCTTTGCATCATGTTTTTCCTAATATCAAGCGGTACATTGAAAGATACAATATGTTCCCAACTTTATTTAAATGTAAAATATATATTGTAATAATTCTTCTTAAGATCTCCAAAACAACTTGCAGTTCCTCTTCATTACCTGTCCAAATCATAAAAGAATCATCAATAAATCTTCTCCAGATAATGGATATGTTCAATCCAAGTGGATCTGTTCAAGCCCCACAAATGCCTCTCCTCAAAACCAACCCATGAATAGGTTGGCATAGAAAGGGGAAAATCAGGAACCCATTGCTGTACAGTGCGCCTGTTGATACCATTCCTGATTAAACAAAAATACAATGTTCTTGAGTATCAATTTGGAGGTGCATGCTCAAGGTGAGATGGGGCACACACCTGACACTAGAAGTAGAGGATCTGGCCAAGTATGTCCCAATGATGGCCAGTTAGCTGAAAAATACAGGAAAAGGTTCAGGGGCAGCCACAAACTCCCAAATTAGCCTTGAGTGGACTTCATAGACCATGCCAGCCTGGCACACTGAAGAGCTGGATCAAGGGAAACATGGTAGATGATTTCAATGGTCTGTACAACATCACTTTGAGGGTGGACATGCACAATACTGGTTTTACAAAGCTGTGCCAACACCTAGTGGATAACAAGCTGACTAACCCCTGAAAGCTTTCTGAGCAGGCAGACCTCTGAGTCAGCACCAGAATGCCCAAGAAGTCATCTGTGGTTGGACTTCAAAAGGGTGGTTAGGGTTCCCTCCTTAACAAAGAGGGAGGGATAAAAAGAAGGAGTCCTCTGAAGACTCCCAAAATAGTTCTGAAGGGAAAGACTCCTAATACCGATCTGGACACTAGAAGAAAGGCTTCTCTTACAAAATTCAGAACAAATTAACCCCACATTCTATGAGTGTTATGAGTATGGTCATTATAAGGGTTATCACAAGTGCCTCAAAAGGGCACAGCCTCCTACCAGACGAAAACACCCAGGATGGCTGGTGTAGCACTTGAGGACGAGATGGCCCCAGTTAGTGGGGAGGGAGTCAGTGAGATTACCCTTGGTCCCTAGGTAACTAGGAGATGGTGGCCAAAGCCCACATGTGTTCCAATACTGCAAAGTATAGGCAGTGGTTTACCATCAACAGGCAGAGGATGGTGGCTATGAGTGACACAGGGGCCAGTATGACTATGGCAAGGTGGAATCTGGTATCCTCAGAGCAAGTGATTCCCAGTACATTCCATCAGGTTGTAGCAGCAGAACGCAAGGAGTCACTTCTCTGAGGCTTTAGTGCCCTTTGAGTGGTCTTCTGAAATTTGGTGTGAGCCCTGCCATGTCTGTGGGTTGATTGCTCGGAAATGATCCGGAGCACACTACCTGGAACTAAGTGGACCTCAGGTCACCCCTGGAAATGTTGGGGTTCCTTGAGTGGGTCTGTATGATCACCAGGTCCATGGCTGCCCAGAAGTGGGGTCAATGCAGTCTGGAGCACTGTAAAATGCCCTTGGCAGCTGCAAGAGAAGGAAAGGCAAGATGAGTGGGAAACCTGCCCCTGAATGTCCCACAGAGGAGGTGGATGGAGTGCCTGAAGAGGCCTTCTCCTCTTCCAGTGATTATGAGTGAGGTGAGGAGGACAGTCCTGCTGCCCCTTCTCAAGCACAGTCTGTGCGGTGGGACAATAGCGGGTTAGCCCAACCCAGAGAACAGATGCATGTGGCGGCAAGCACAGAGAGAGTGCTCTCTTAGGAGCTCCCCAGTTTAGTTCAGCCCCAAGTTCCACTGCCCAAATCGTATTGTGGAGACATCAAAATGATCTATCACAAAACCTGGTTTTGTAAGGCAGGCACCTACGTTTGTGGTCCTGGGCTCGGGACCTACAAAACCCAGACATATCTGGAAACTAGATATCCGGGGAGTCCACAGAGGTGTGACTTGTGTGCATTCCCCAGAATACCCTGCAAAGTTGAAATGTTGAATAAAAACTCTATTTTGTCTTGCATTTCTATCACACAAACTACAGGAATATGCTGGGATCCACAAAATTCCTACCAGCACTACCTGCTCTGGGGTACTCATCGGCAGACAGTCTCAGGGGAAGAGAAACACTGGCCCCACATGACACAACTTCCACAGGAGACAGGAATGATACAGGAACTCCTGTGGCTATAGTCTCTTCCTATGTAGGAGCTGGTTTTGCCGTCTGTGCCTGAGAAGCCTCTCTTCCCTCTCGCGCTGGGGTCAGAGCCAGTGAGAAAGAGGCAGCTGCTGCTATACTGCCTGTGGTGTGATGCATATTGTCTCAGAAATGCAGGGCTGGTTTTTCTTCCAATAACTACTTTGTCCTGTGCATCTTGGAACATTGCTGAGTCTCTCCCCTATGGCTCGGTGATTGTTTAATTTCAGAGATCTAATTAGTGCAGTGCAGAGAAATGAATACCCGCTAGGCACTTTCATGCTGTAATGATTTCAAATGCCCATACTTTTCACAGAATTACTCATGCAAGGGGGCATGACTCCTGTCTTTGCTAAGACAGGAGTCATGTTGATGGGCGTAAAAAAATGGCACAAATCGGGTTAAGACGATTTTTTTGCCTCAACCTGACTTGCCCCATTTTAGACGCCCATACGCCATTTTCCCCTACGCCGGCGCTGCCTGGTGTACGTGGTTTTTTTTCACGCACACCAGGCAGCGCCGGTCGGCTAACGCCGGCTAACGCCATTCTATAAATACGGCGCCCGCATGGTGCTTCAGAATGGCTTTAGCCGGCGCTAATTTTTTTTACGCTAAACTGCGTTAGCGCAGATTAGCGTCAAAAAGTATAAATACGGGCCCTACTGTTTTAGACATAGAGAGAAGTGAAACAATGTCATTGAAGGTAGAACAACCTGACCTGTGAACTGGCATTATATACAATTGTTTGAATCTCCTGTGGAGCTACATGCAAGGATGATGGTCCCATGACGGACCTGGGAAGATGTGCCAATGTTTCAACTTTGAGTAGTGTGAACGATTGCTATTGAATTATGCCCCTTCAAAGTAAAATGGACTGTTGATCAAAGCGAATCAGATTGTCTTATGAATTTTGTTGACCAGTTGGACTTTTGTGTGATTCTCATTCAGAATCCAGACAGATGCCTCAAAGATGAAGAACCCTGCATGCTGAACCCCTTGGAGAGGTATCTTCCTTTCTGATTTGCAGCTTTGAAATGCCCTATTGAGACTTAGAGATTTCCTTTGCGGAAGGCTCTTGATTGAGCTTCTTACATGCTGACACTTTCCCTTTTTACCCTTTAAGAAAGTCAGTTTTTTGCCCTGATCACCCCCATTTTTTGACTGATGCTGGTGGGTACTGCCTCTGACTGTGCCCTGGCCTCTTCTATGCAGACCCAGGGCCAGTGCTCTGTGTAACAGGAATATGCAAATTAGGCATAATCATAATTGGCAATGACAGCCTACCTGTAAGTGAAGTCCCTAGTATGTAATAGGGGCTAGAGGATTATATGGCCAGTGGATTTAATGCACTCCAGTGTGCACTTCAGTAGTGCTTGCTGTCATTTAAAGGCAGCCCTGCTTTGCAGGCTGCTTTTAAAAGTAAAGTATATGTAAATTCAACTTTGGAATTAAAATTACTTCCCAAGTCTCAAACTATCCTTTTTTGTACATATAAATCACCCATAAAGATTCCCCTTGGTGTCACAGGGGTATGGGGCCTTGTAACTATGAGCAGCAACAGTATAAATGTTGTTATATATGCCCTGGTGAGGGAAAACTGCCAATTTATTCTTTTTTTTCCATTGTAGTATGTAGCTCCATAGGCCAACATAGGAAACCTTTATTAAGGTATAACTATCCCTAGGAGAAGACTACCATTTTTATTCTGGGACTTAAAATGATGGAATAAATCCAGCAATTTGTCACTGTTAGATTTATTTTAACACAGAAAATACGTTATAGAATGTTCCTTTCTGTGACTCAAAATCCAGTCTTCCAGTAGTTCCTTTGATTGGCCAGCCTCTGCCAGGCTTAGCCAAGCTGCCTTAATGAGGTGTAAAGTGTCCTGCATTGAGACAATGGGACATCTGGTGGGTGGAGATCTGCAAGCTGCAGAGTCAAAGGCAGATATGAAGCTGGGTAACCAAACTGGTCTTGAAAGGGGTTAATTACACTTAGGACAGTACACAGCTTTCCCCCCACTTCCTCATACCCCTGCCAGATTAAATTAGCCAAGGGAGTGTTAAAGGAAATAAGCCACACCAGTGGGGTGGCTTAGCCAGATCTTAACCCCAAGGAGAGATTTCCTGGATTTTGGAAGAATAGTGTTTCCAGCAATTGATTTTTGCCACACTTTGCAGGAAGTGGTCACCCCAGATTGTGGTACCCTGCACCCCAGTGGACAGGGGTGCCCCCCTGCTTGTCAGCCAGGGAACAGTAGCTAAATATGGAAGAGTGGTCCACTAAGGCCACTGAGCAACAGGTTAAAAGAGCTTCACCTGCAACATTCCCACCAAGAAGGAACCTGGTGACCACCTTCAACTAGACTTTTGAGGATATGCCAGGTGCATTCTGGGGAAACATAGTCCCAACATCTGAAGGACCATTTCAGAGCTTCTAAACCCTTGTAAATGTGCTGTGGACCACTGGAGACCTAACTGTCTGAAAGAAGATCCAGACGTTTGGAAAATATTGGAGAACATTTGGAAAAAAAACTGTATAAGGCGGCTAACCCGTCAATGAGAGTCAAGCCACCGACATCGAAATGCGCCTCACCCTGAAATTCATGTTCATCCCACTAAAGTTTCCCATCGAGGAGACTTTCAGGTGTAGACCAGGAGGTCCTGCTGAGCCAGGCCAATGATGCACTAGAAAGCACCTTTTATTTATTTATTCTTCATATTGCTGCTTCCCTTCTTCATATTTTTGTCATTTTGGTATTTGGTGTTGCATTTTTAGTATGTGACAAGTCTTACTTATTTGATATATTGGTGTTTTTAAATGCTTTACATGCCTGTCTCTTAAGTTAAACCTATACATATAGGCAAAAAGTGACTGTGTGCAGGAGGGAGCGCACTTTCCAAATATAAGCTATTGTTCATTTGCAAGGTCCATGATGACGTAAAACGATGGGGGGAGTGCTCAAAGAGGTATGCACCCAGCCACAGAGTGCGTAAACTGTCACCCCGATCGGGTTACAGTTGTAATGTGCATAGAAAAAACACCAAGGCACATCCCAAGAAGCTGTAATGTTCAGTTTTATTCCTCGTATTGTCTTTGAATAAGAACAATGGCCTGTGGCCTAAGCTGACATCTTGGAACCAGAATCGAAGATGGAAACATAAATCCTTGTTCAAGTGTACAAGTCCAAATAATATATAACAGCCGTGGACAGCAGTCCAAATAGTATACAAACAGCCGACACGTGTTTCGTCTGGATAGACTTTATCAAGGCTGTGGATATACGCAAAGAAATAACATATCAAAATTTAGAAAAGATTTTTTTCTAAAAGAAGTTTACTACTAGAGAAGAGACATAAATAAAAATTGAGAGAAAAAGGAAGCCCGATTATTAGTCATGAATGTGTGAACCAGAATTGGAGATGCCGTGGTGACTCTCAGTATTAATTTGTGATATGAATCACCCAAAACAGTGTTAAAGTAAAAGAAAAAAAGTGATAGGAAGTAGATGTGTCCCATTAGAAGCTTTAGTGTGGAAGACAAGGAGAAGAAATGGAAAATATAATTGATTGAACAATCCAATAATAGAGCGACATACCTATAGTAAGGATAATATCTCAAAATTCCAAATTGTTAGAAACAAATTAATGTCGTATGTGATGAAAAAACGATCGAAGAAGGTAAAATACGAGGACCATGATAAGCCTGGAAAATGAAAAAGCATAAAACTAGTAAGGGCGGTCCATGACAGCCATATAGAGCCTTTCATATGGTGATTATACAACTTATAAAAGTTGAGGCATCATAGATTATAATGTAATGGATTTAGATGTAATAAGTGTGGTGATCACAGCCCGAGGGGTTAAAGTGCAAATCACCGAAATGAAAATATAATTCATACAATGGTTAATGATATGAAGCCGAATTTCGGCAAAACTAGAAAAGAAAAAAGCCCATAAATAAAAAACGCTGCGTTTAAATGCATTCTACAAGACTGTATTGAGTAGCAGACACAATTAAGGCAACGTATAAAATCAGCAAAAAGACTCAAAATGAGAGTCCGGCTATGTCGCATATTTCGAGTATGGGCTAAACGAGATTGTCAAACGAAGTGTAACAGCCGCAGAGCTACCATCGGGTGCCGGCATATCCCGCCGCACTACCATCACAAAAATGCCCATGCCTAAAGTATCTTAAAGCGCTAATCTCTACATCGTATTAACGGTGCTGCAAATAATAATTGCGCGCCGAGGGTGAAATCCCTCTATTTAGAGCCGAAATAGGAGTGGAAATTAAAAAGCCCATACCTCGAATATCTTCAAGCGTTTCCCTCTACGTCATGTTGGTGGCGCTACAAATAATAATTGCGCGCCGAAGATGAAACCCCCCAATTTAGAGCCGAAATGAGAGTAGAAATAAAAATAGGACTACCACACTAGAGCGGTGATAAATTAAGATGGAAAACGGGCGCCATATTGGAATGTCAAAAAGAAAAATAAAGTAAAAGAAGACAGAAATAGATAGAGGATACAAAGGCCATAACCAACAAGAATATTAACTGAAACAGTCTGTAAGTAGACCCATTTGTACAGTAAAGAACGCTAGTGCATAATGACAGTTACGAGCAACATGGAATATTTGAAAATGCAACTATGTAACTTACAGTACACCAAGAAAACAATGAAACTTATACACATTACAAGAAATCGAGAGGGAATCGTAGGACAATCCGATATAATGGCACATGACATATCATAAAATATCAAGTGTACTAGACATGGAAAAGTGATACAGAATAACAACTACTGATCAATTCCTCCCTTGGCATTATGGATATACTGATCAGGGACGCCAAGGACAAAAGAGAACGATTACTAATAGACATACAAAATTTAGAAAAGGAGATTCAGGACACCAATCTCATAGAGGCCATAGACAAAAATTACAACATTCTAAGCAGTGTACTTCAAAAACATCAAGAATACATAAAAGAGAAAAAATTACATAAATTGAGACGAGATGCAAATGACTATTCTAAGGACAGGGTCTTCACATATGCCCGCAAATTTGACAACCTCAATAGTGAAAGATCAGATAACAGGACTACTACAACCTCCTCAGCTGGTTTTTCCAATGTTACCGCCAGCGACACTGACTTATCTAGTTGCTCTAGTCTCGCAAGTGATGATAGCAATAGTGTCCCACCATAACAGGCAACCACTTCCAGCAATAAATCTACTTTTTTGTTGGAAATGGAAAGATTTCGCAGAGGACAGAAAATCAACAAAATGCCTTCTACAACACACACAAGAGAACCAGAAGGGGCCAAAGAAAGAGTGCCCGAACCGGCAACCAACACAACCAGGGTCACCACAAGATCATCAGCCCGCAATCTGAAGACTTAGATGTAGACCGGACTCACAATGAAGATCTTTGTGTCATGAATTTGTCCAACACCACACTTGACAGCGACCAATTGAGTGTTCTCAATAAGGGTCTTGGTTTTGTACCCATGTCCTTTCCTGACTTTACGCAAATTCATATCGATCTTTTCAAATTTGTGCGGAAGTGTAAACTTTTGAAACATTTCGACCTTAAACATACACACACGGGTAAGGATGAGGCAAACATTACGACTTATGATTTGTCCATTGGCAATCTTAAGGACATACAAACCCTTCTTTCCCTAGAGGGCAACAGTCATATCAACACAACACCCACCTGTGAAGATATTTTGGCTGACCTAGGCATGACTCACTCAGCAACCTGTGACAGTGGTCTTAGACCCTCCTCCAAATTTACTCCACTATTACCACCAGATAATTCAATTGATGTTTTCCAAAAACTGGTCACTAAGGAACTTTATCATCTGGAAGACCAATATACATTGGGACGCAAAACCCTCACACATAACTTGACCCCACAGGAGCACAGGGCCTTATACACCTTGCAACTCAACGAGGACGTAGTACTAAAAGAAGCCGATAAAGGTGGCAATATAGTCATTATGAATCGTTCGGACTATATCAGAGAAATTGACAGACAATTGGAAGACCCACACGCCTATTGTAAATTACAGAACAACCCTATTGTAATGATTACTCAGACTATTGAGACAAAGCTGTGTCACTGGAGAGACAGGGGTCTTCTCACGGACCTAGAGTACAAATATCTATACAATCCCACACCCAGTTTTCCATGTATATATACTCTCCCAAAGATACACAAACAGGCAGCTTTTCCTCCTGGAAGACCTATTATCTCTGGTATCAATTCCCCCACAGAAAACCTGTCTGAACACATTGACTCCTATTTACAACCCTTTGTATGTAATTTGCCCTCGTACATCAGGGACACTTCCCATCTTCTCAGCATCATTGCTGACTTTGAATGGACAAGTGGCCACATCCTTGCAACACTAGATGTTACTTCTCTATACACCTGTATACCCAAAGACAAGGGTATGTTGGCCATACAATACTTCTTGGATAAGAGGGATGCAAGTTTTTTACAACACTCCCACATGTTAATGGATTTAATGGAGCTTACCATGGACAATAATATCTTCCTACATGAAGGCACCTGGTATAGACAGAAACAGGGTGTAGCCATGGGAGCCAAATTTTCACCATCTTTTGCAAACCTCTACATGGGTTATTATGAACACCATCATTTATGGAGGAGCGGCCCACCAGAATTTACACAACACATTATTTACTGGGGTCGCTATATTGATGATGTTCTTCTTTTTTGGTCTGGTGACTCCAACACTCTAGACATATTCATACAGTACTTAAACAACAACTGTTATAACATACAGTTCACTAGTCATTTCAGCATGAGTTCTGTGGATTTCCTTGATATAACCCTGTACATCAAAGACACCTGTATTCTCTCTAAACTATATAGGAAACCAACGGCAACTAACTCGCTCCTTCATGCCAGCAGTTCACATCCACACTCACAGATTAGAGCCATCCCATATGGGGAGGCCACCAGAGTGAGACGGAACTGTCAAGATGACCAAGAATTCGTGACACAACTTAAAATCTTGGAACACCGCTTTGCCAAACGCGGATACCCTAATAAACTGCTTAGTGATACGCGTGATCGAATCATGAAAGTTAACAGAACTGCGTTACTTTCCAAAAAACCACATAGACAGGATGGCACTAGAAAGCCACCATCCTTTATAACTACTTACAGCTGTGCAAGTGCTGATGTTTTCAAAATTCTAAGAAAACATTGGATGATTCTTACATCCGACTCAATATTGGAGAAGAGTCTCCGGACACAACCTGACATGACTTACCGTAGAGGTCGCACCTTGAGGGACCAACTTTGCCATAGCTTCCTGCCTACTATCACCAAAGGCAATTGGCTTCCGCCTCCACCAATGGGTTTCTACAAATGTGGACACTGTAGCATCTGTGAATATGTACAAGACAAAACCAAAAAGTTCATGTATAACACCAATGTTACACACACTATTAAACAGTTCATGAACTGTAACACTAAGGCCCATATTTATACTTTTTGACGCTAAACTGCGCTAATGCAGTTTAGCGTCAAAAAATTTAGCGCCGTCTAACGCCATTCCGAAGCACCATGCGGGCGCCGTATTTATGGAATGGCGTTAGCCGGCGCAAGCAGACCGGCGCTGCCTGGTGTGCGTGGAAAAAAACCACGTACACCAGGCAGCGCCGGCGTAGGGGGAAAATGGCGCTAGGGCGTCTTAAAATGGCGCAAGTCGGGTTGACGCTAAAAAATCGCCTTAACCCGATTTGCGCCATTTTTTCGCCGCCCAGACGCCATTTAAATGACTCCTGTCTTAGTAAAGACAGGAGTCATGCCCCCTTGCCCAATGGCCATGCCCAGGGGACTTATGTCCCCTGGGCATGGTCATTGGGCATAGTGGCATGTAGGGGGGCACAAATAAGGCCCCCCTATGCCACCCAAAAAAAATTGAAAAATATAAAAAATTATACTTACGTGAACTTACCTGAATGTCCCTGGGGTGGGTCCCTCCATCCTTGGGTGTCCTCCTGGGGTGGGCAAGGGTGGCAGGGGGGGTCCCTGGGGGCAGGGGAGGGCACCTGTGGGCTCATTTTGAGCCCACAGGCCCCTTAACACCTACCCTGACCCAGGCGTTAAAAAGTGGCGCAAATGCGGGGTTTTTTGACCCGCCACCTCCCGGCCGTGATTTTTGCCCGGGAGTATAAATACGACGCATTTGCGTCGCCGTCATTTTTTTAGACGGGAACGCCTTCCTTGCATCTCATTAACGCAAGGAAGGCATTCACGCTAAAAAATGACGCTCTTTGCCCATACTTTGGCGCTAGACGCGTCTAACGCCAAAGTATAAATATGGCGTTAGTTTTGCGCCGAATTTGCGTCGAAAAAAACGACGCAAATTCGGCGCAAACGGAGTATAAATACGGGCCTAAGTACATTGTATACTGTATTGTCTGCACTTGTAAGAAAATATACATTGGAAGTACCATTAGACCATTTAAGGAAAGATTACAGGAGCACGTCAGGGCAATCAGAAATAACAACACTGCTTACCCTCTTGCAGCTCATTTCAACAAGCAACATCCACTACAGGAGAGGCTCAATGTACATACTTTTGGAATTGCCACTCTGGGCGGCTGCCCTAGGGGTGGCAACAAAACTCTTCAGCTAAGGCAATTGGAAAGCAGGTGGATTATAAAATTACGAGCAGTGGAGATGGGTTTAAATTCAGATAAGGACTTACATGTCTTTCTATAGTATGTGTTGTACCTATGGACTTGCCTTCATATTCTGTATCACTTTTCCATGTCTAGTACACTTGATATTTTATGATATGTCATGTGCCATTATATCGGATTGTCCTACGATTCCCTCTCGATTTCTTGTAATGTGTATAAGTTTCATTGTTTTCTTGGTGTACTGTAAGTTACATAGTTGCATTTTCAAATATTCCATGTTGCTCGTAACTGTCATTATGCACTAGTGTTCTTTACTGTACAAATGGGTCTACTTACAGACTGTTTCAGTTAATATTCTTGTTGGTTATGGCCTTTGTATCCTCTATCTATTTCTGTCTTCTTTTACTTTATTTTTCTTTTTGACATTCCAATATGGCACCCGTTTTCCATCTTAATTTATCACCGCTCTAGTGTGGTAGTCCTATTTTTATTTCTACTCCCATTTCGGCTCTAAATAGGGGGGTTTCATCTTCGGCGCGCAATTATTATTTGTAGCGCCACCAACATGACGTAGAGGGAAACGCTTGAAGATATTCGAGGTATGGGCTTTTTAATTTCCACTCCTATTTCGGCTCTAAATAGAGGGATTTCACCCTCGGCGCGCAATTATTATTTGCAGCACCGTTAATACGATGTAGAGATTAGCGCTTTAAGATACTTTAGGCATGGGCATTTTTGTGATGGTAGTGCGGCGGGATATGCCGGCACCCGATGGTAGCTCTGCGGCTGTTACACTTCGTTTGACAATCTCGTTTAGCCCATACTCGAAATATGCGACATAGCCGGATTCTCATTTTGAGTCTTTTTGCTGATTTTATACGTTGCCTTAATTGTGTCTGCTACTCAATACAGTCTTGTAGAATGCATTTAAACGCAGCGTTTTTTATTTATGGGCTTTTTTCTTTTCTAGTTTTGCCGAAATTCGGCTTCATATCATTAACCATTGTATGAATTATATTTTCATTTCGGTGATTTGCACTTTAACCCCTCGGGCTGTGATCACCACACTTATTACATCTAAATCCATTACATTATAATCTATGATGCTTCAACTTTTATAAGTTGTATAATCACCATATGAAAGGCTCTATATGGCTGTCATGGACCGCCCTTACTAGTTTTATGCTTTTTCATTTTCCAGGCTTATCATGGTCCTCGTATTTTACCTTCTTCGATCGTTTTTTCATCACATACGACATTAATTTGTTTCTAACAATTTGGAATTTCGAGATATTATCCTTACTATAGGTATGTCGCTCTATTATTGGATTGTTCAATCAATTATATTTTCCATTTCTTTTCCTTGTCTTCCACACTAAAGCTTCTAATGGGACACATCTACTTCCTATCACTTTTTTTCTTTTACTTTAACACTGTTTTGGGTGATTCATATCACAAATTAATACTGAGAGTCACCACGGCATCTCCAATTCTGGTTCACACATTCATGACTAATAATTGGGCTTCCTTTTTCTCTCATTTTTTATTTATGTCTCTTCTCTAGTAGTAAACTTCTTTTAGAAAAAATTATTTTCTAAATTTTGATATGTTATTTCTTTGCGTATATCCACAGCCTTGATAAAGTCTATCCAGACGAAACACGTGTCGGCTGTTTGTATACTACAGGGAGTGCAGAATTATTAGGCAAGTTGTATTTTTGAGGATTAATTTTATTATTGAACAACAACCATGTTCTCAATGAACCCAAAAAACTCATTAATATCAAAGCTGAATATTTTTGGAAGTAGTTTTTAGTTTGTTTTTAGTTTTAGCTATGTTAGGGGGATATCTGTGTGTGCAGGTGACTATTACTGTGCATAATTATTAGGCAACTTAACAAAAAAAAATATATACCCATTTCAATTATTTATTATTACCAGTGAAACCAATATAACATCTCAACATTCACAAATATACATTTCTGACATTCAAAAACAAAACAAAAACAAATCAGTGACCAATATAGCCACCTTTCTTTGCAAGGACACTCAAAAGCCTGCCATCCATGGATTCTGTCAGTGTTTTGATCTGTTCACCATCAACATTGCGTGCAGCAGCAACCACAGCCTCCCAGACACTGTTCAGAGAGGTGTACTGTTTTCCCTCCTTGCAAATCTCACATTTGATGATGGACCACAGGTTCTCAATGGGGTTCAGATCAGGTGAACAAGGAGGCCATGTCATTAGATTTCCTTCTTTTATACCCTTTCTTGCCAGCCACGCTGTGGAGTACTTGGACGCGTGTGATGGAGCATTGTCCTGCATGAAAATCATGTTTTTCTTGAAGGATGCAGACTTCTTCCTGTACCACTGCTTGAAGAAGGTGTCTTCCAGGAACTGGCAGTAGGACTGGGAGTTGAGCTTGACTCCATCCTCAACCCGAAAAGGCCCCACAAGCTCATCTTTGATGATACCAGCCCAAACCAGTACTCCACCTCCACCTTGCTGGCGTCTGAGTCGGACTGGAGCTCTCTGCCCTTTACCAATCCAGCCACGGGCCCATCCATCTGGCCCATCAAGACTCACTCTCATTTCATCAGTCCATAAAACCTTATAAAAATCAGTCTTAAGATATTTCTTGGCCCAGTCTTGACGTTTCAGCTTGTGTGTCTTGTTCAGTGGTGGTCGTCTTTCAGCCTTTCTTACCTTGGCCATGTCTCTGAGTATTGCACACCTTGTGCTTTTGGGCACTCCAGTGATGTTGCAGCTCTGAAATATGGCCAAACTGGTGGCAAGTGGCATCGTGGCAGCTGCACGCTTGACTTTTCTCAGTTCATGGGCAGTTATTTTGCGCCTTGGTTTTTCCACACGCTTCTTGCGACCCTGTTGACTATTTTGAATGAAACGCTTGATTGTTCGATGATCACGCTTCAGAAGCTTTGCAATTTTAAGAGTGCTGCATCCCTCTGCAAGATATCTCACTATTTTTTACTTTTCTGAGCCTGTCAAGTCCTTCTTTTGACCCATTTTGCCAAAGGAAAGGAAGTTGCCTAATAATTATGCACACCTGATATAGGGTGTTGATGTCATTAGACCACACCCCTTCTCATTACAGAGATGCACATCACCTAATATGCTTAATTGGTAGTAGGCTTTCGAGCCTATACAGCTTGGAGTAAGACAACATGCATAAAGAGGATGATGTGGTCAAAATACTCATTTGCCTAATAATTCTGCACTCCCTGTATTTGGACTGCTGTCCACGGCTGTTATATATTATTTGGACTTGTACACTTGAACAAGGATTTATGTTTCCATCTTCGATTCTGGTTCCAAGATGTCAGCTTAGGCCACAGGCCATTGTTCTTATTCAAAGACAATACGAGGAATAAAACTGAACATTACAGCTTCTTGGGAAGTGCCTTGGTGTTTTTTCTTAAGTTAAACCTGCCTGCTTGTTGCCAGCTACCAGAGATTGAGCAAAGGATTAATTTACTGAGACCATAACTGAACCATTTATCGTGTTTTTAGACTTCTTACTAGTAGTAGGTCCCTACTTATCACTACTAATAACCTACTTTCTAACTCTATTTTTAGATATGACATCCTTGGGGTGGTCATCCTCCAACTTTCGCCTGCCTCCTTCCATTTCTCTGAGACTGTTTTTGCTGGTTTTAGGACTGCACACATTACCACTGTAAACCAGTGCTAAAGTGCATGTGTTCTCTCCCCTAAACATGGTAACACTGGTTTCTACCCAATGGACATATTTGATTTACCTTAAGTCTCTAGTAAAGTGCACTACATGTGTCAAGGGCCTTTAAATTAAATGCTACTAACAGGCCGGAAGCACTGATTGTGTCACCCCATAAGCAGCTCCTTAACCATGTCTCAGGCCTGCCATTGCAAGGCCTGTGTGCGCAGTTTCACTGCTACTTCAACTTGGCATTCAAAACTACTTGCCAAGCCTTAAATTCCCCTTTTTTCTTATTAGTCACCCCTAAGGTAGGACCTAGGTAACCCATAGGGCAGGGCGCTATGTAAGTAAAAGTCAGGGCATTTACTCATGTGTATCACATGTCCTGGTAGTAGAAAACTCATTGCTCCTCTCACAGATTAGCATTAGAACTGACCTCGTATACTTTTAAGATTCTTCCAGATTCTGATCTGGAAGGAGTAGCCCTGTTATGTTTAGTATGGCAAGAATGGTAATAGAAAATCCTGCTCATTGGTTAAGTTGCATTTAGAATTACTATTTTAGAAATGCCTGTTTTAGAAAGTGGGCATTTCTCTGCACTTACTGCCATCTGTGCCTTACAGGCTGTTTCCAGTCCACCTATAGTCTGTGCTGGTTGATAGCTCCCCTTGTGCATTCCACCCAGTTAATCATAAACACAGGACACTTAGGGGGTTATTACAACTTTGGAGGAGGTGTTAATCCGTCCTACATGTGATGGATATACCACCAGCCGTATTACGAGTTCCATAGGATATAATGGACTCGTAATACGGCTGGTGGTATATCCGTCACTTTACCATCACTTTTCGGACGGATTAACACCTCCTCCAAAGTTGTAATAACCCCCTTAGTCCCATCTAAATTCATCTGCATACTGAATGGGTCTCCCTGGGCAGCAAGGGTGGAGGGGCTCTCTCTTACATTTCAAAGGCCAGTGGCCTGACCTCACACAAAGGACTTATAACTTCCCACAGGGATCTTGGCAGACAGAACCTGTGCAATTCGAAACCACTCTTTCAAGTTTCCCTTACTTCAAAGGCATGTTTGGGTACATACTCTGGGTCTCAGGCCCCACCAAACCAAACACTTCTGGATCTACACCTGAACTCATCTGAACTGCTTTGATGGGAAGGATTGCTGCCCTGCTTGTTGCCCTGATGCCTGCTGGCCACTGTCTGTGCTGGAAGGTCTCTGCCTTCCCCCAAATGTGCTCTCCAACAGCTTGGATTGAGCTTGACTCCTGTTCTGAAGTCTCAGGGCCAGCAAAGACTTTTA
Organism: Pleurodeles waltl; assembly: GCF_031143425.1. NCBI lineage: Eukaryota > Metazoa > Chordata > Amphibia > Caudata > Salamandridae > Pleurodeles > Pleurodeles waltl. Next base: position 1,428,254,059 of record NC_090446.1, read on the forward strand.
GCTAGTTCTTGAATTCAGCAACGCCAGTAATGACTTCAGCGACGCCAGCGCCGGCGTTGCACCCTGCTCCACCCGCGTGGACCTCGCTGCATGTAACAACAACAGCCTGCAATGAAAGTCTGACACACCACGTCTTGACTGTCTGGATCCATCAACCCACCCGGCCACAAGGAACCGATGCTTCACCACCGATGGCGCAACCAGCTCCCCCTGCAACTAGATAGAACCAACACCTCGCCTCCCCTGCCTTGCAGTACAGAACCGATGCCTCATCTCCTCAAACACCATAAGGGACTGATGCCACACCGGCCTCAGCGATGCCTCACCTCCACGACTCCCTGTGAGGTCCATTCAAAGGTACTGTACTTGGGGGTCAGTGCTATTCTGTGATCAGGACCCGTTGCGCCGGATCCATCAACTATGATGTGATAGCCCCAGTTGTGTTTTTAAGCACTTTAGTGGGATTTAATCTTTAAAAACTCATAATTGTGCTTGTGAACGTTGGATTTTCATTGTTCCAACCTTATTTTATTCAGATAAATATTCTCTATTTTTCTAAACCTGTATGGTGTATTTTTGTGGTGTTTTCACTGGGTTATTGTATGAGCTATTGCACATATCACAGATACTTTACACATTGCCTTCTATGTTAAGCCTGACAGCTCAGTGCCAAGCTACCGGAGGGTGGGAACAGGATAATTTTGTCCATTCGTGGACAAGGGTGCATACCCCTGCTAACTAGAGACTCCATTTCTAACAACAATCTTTTTCCCAACTTAGTTAGTACCCTGTTGCCCGAGATTAACCTTTTCCAAATTGTTTGTGTCCCTTTTGTCTTTTGTCCATATATGTTCTGACCCGCACATTATCCCTTAACTTGGTTAATAGTAGGGGTTTCCCTGTGGCCAGCTAAACTGAACTTTATGATGATTTGAATAGCATTAATGCTTGTCATAGCCGAGCAGCGTTTATTTTCTGTATGTCAGATTTTCTTGTTAATGTTTTGCATCATTCTTATAGAGTTCTTAGATCTATTAATGCTAGTTTGCCTGCACTTATTTCATCCCCTTGAACAACCCTTGGTGATTCTGTATCTTTATAACTTGGTTTTGTAAACTTTCTACAGAACACTAAGCTTGAGTTTGAAATAAATCTCTTTTGTCATGACTGGATTTTTTTTTGTATGGCCATATTGGTCATACTGTGGAACTTAATTGGTCTGTATTGAAAATTGAGTTTTATGATTCTACCACATTCTATTGCAGGGTCCAAAGATCTATTGATCAGAAGTGAAGCATTGATTCCTGTGAAGGATGAAAATGGTCCAGCACATAATTCCTGCTGCAGCGGAGACGGCCACACACTGATCGGGCCTCACCAACCAATGAGGCTAGTGTTGTACTTGATGCTGCAGTGCTCCTTCCTCTCACAGCCCCCACAACCTCCTCACCTGTGGCTAACCAACGAGCGATCCTTACTGTCTGTTGAGGTGTTACACTCTCCAAAAACAAATCCTGTCCTCTGTCACCAACGTGACAATGTAATTCACCACACTGAACACATAAGGCTTGCAGAAGAGAGTGCTTTAATAAACACACCAGCTGGCGTTCAGTCTCACACCAACTGTCACTGGTACCCATGCTCCCTTCCACATTCTCATGGAACCTTCAGCTCCTGAGCAGCTTGTGCTTCATGTGCAGCTTGTGACATCCACCAGCTTCACTAGATATCACAAAGGCTCCTGTCAGTGGTGAGTCTGAAGACACAGATATTGTATCTGGAATGAAGCTGGACATACCTCTTCTTATTGACTCCTCCTCATTTCTTTTTCAACACCATCCAGCTCCAAATGTAACGCAACACAGCTCAAGGTACTGTGTTGTGCTACATTTCTTTACAAAGCCATGCTAGGTGGTGCAAATCTCCCCGTGTGTGGCTTCGTAAATCCTACAGAAGCCATTGCCTTGTCCTTACATTGCAACTTTGCTATACAAGAACAACGCAAAGGGCCAGATTTACTCGAAACTGGCACAGCTCGGTGCTGCACCAAAATCAGCAGTGCCGCACTGCAACTGTTTTGAAACACAGGGCTGCGCTGTATTTACAAGAATACGATACAGCTTTGCGTTTCCCCCTGTGCTGGGTACAGGCATCCTTGCACCATAATGCAAGGGATTCTGCGCTGAAGGGAGTGATTGTTTATGTGCAGAAAGGTGTTCCTTCCTGCACATCAACAATCTACAATGGTGATTTGGCACTTCTATGGGGGTTATTACAACTTTGGAGGAGGTGTTAATCCGTCCCAAAAGTGACGGTAAAGTGACGGATATACCACCAGCCGTATTACGAGTTCCATAGGATATAATGGACTCGTAATACGGCTGGTGGTATATCCGTTACTTTACTGTCACTTTTGGGACGGATTAACACCTCCTCCAAAGTTGTAATAACCCCCTATGTGTCCTGAGTATGCAGCACACATAGAAGTACAAATGTGTCATTTTTGAATGATTGTTTATGTGCAGGAAGCGACACATCCCTGAACATGAACAATCATCCATGGAATTTTGCTTCCTCCATGTGTGCTGCAGAATACAGAAAAATAAAAAAATCATGAGGAATAAAACCCCTGGGGTGGCCGTAGTTTTTGCCGCTGCCACAGATTTACGATTTCTCCTAAATTTGGGGCAGTATCAAAAGCAGTGGAACGCCCACTGCAACACTCAGTACATGCCCGTCTCATATAGAAAACTGAGTCGGAGTGGCCCATCTTCACAAGGAGGCGTAAAACCACAAAAAGTGGTGTTACACCTCCTTGTAAATATGAAGAAGTGGTTAGCGCCACCGAAGCGTCTCAAAATGTGATGCTCTGGTGGGGATATGGCCTTCTAAACCTGGTCCAGAGACTTACTACATCTTAGACATTTTTGTAAATCTCCCACATCAAGAGGAAAAATGATACACTCATACAATGAAAGAGCATTGTGATCAAAATGTATTTAAAGAGGGAGTAAGTGATAAAGAAAATGGAGTACAGCAGAGAAGTGAATAACTCAAAATAAACCTCTTCACATGTTTCAAGAAAAGTCCTCATTTATATGAACTTTGGTAAAAACTTTGAACAGCAGGTTTACGCTATTCAAGGGCAGTACATGCCGCCTGCAGGGATGAACATGCATGTGACTTTGGTGCAGAGAGAGAAGGACTGCAGTTGTGGATTCTCAATAAAAAGTGTAAATTTAGTCACTGATAATGCCAGTGACTCCAGCTCCCAAGATTATGTAACACTTTAGCCTGCAGCAGAATTGGCATTTCAGATAACTAGAAGGGCTACAAGAGAACTCATCTTTTTAGTCTCTGGATTTGTTTTCACAGACATGATATGGTGAAGAATCAGAGAGCTTGTAAATGTCTGGAGCATTAATAATCTTCCTGACACTACATCTAATTCCCGCTCAGCAGAGCTGTGGTCTCCTACCCAACCCATCCTTCAAGATTAATTATCCTTATATGTATGAAGAATGAGGAAGAGATGTGCAGCCTTCTTATCGCCGCTGTTGTGGTCTAACAATTGTTTTTTGTTTTTTTTTAACAGGAAACGTCTCCTCAAAGATCTACTGGATCTTACCAAAATAATTAATTTTCAGTATCACCTTGAAGGTATCCATGCCATGAGACTGATTTACACTATATTGTGAAGATTAAGATTTTGACTTTCAATAGTGAATCTAAGGTTACACAGCTGTGATGTACTTTACAGTGTAGTTACAGTGAGAATTTTTTTAGATTCAGTATATGTACAGGTTGATATTTCAGTCTTGGATATTTGTAAGACTAACAAACAATTAACAATATGCATTTGTTGTTTTATACACAGAAGTATGTGGCTATTTTTAACATATTCCATTTCCACTTCTCTTTTATTTAAGCCATGCTAAGGCACTATTCTTACACCCCTTACCGGCGCCTAATGACACCTTGGTTGCACCGTATTTATCATACAGTGTGCACTATGGCGGTAGTTTATGATGTTACTGTGGTGCTTTGCTTCACTAGCTTCAAAAAGATTGACGCTAGGGCAGCAAAGTGCAAGAAGGCCCAAAGGTTACTATGGGTGCGCCATTTTAGTGCCTGCTCTGAGCAGGTGTTAAAAATGACGCAGAAAATGGGGCAGTGAAATCTTTTAAATCATACTGCACCATTTTGCGGGCCCCCCAGTACCAGAATGCCACCTTGCATACAATATGCATACAATATGCCTGGCACAGGCATAATGTGTCGCAAGGGTTTATAAAATAGTGCAACGGTGGCATTGTGCCACTTTGTAAATATAGCATGTGGGAAATGCCACATTAACACCACATTTGTATAAAAAAATTATGCAAAAATGGCCCAAGGTGGCACTAGAGGCCTCATAAATAGTTGACTATGTTCCTGAAGGCTGGTGTAGGTGCAGTATGTAACAAAGGGCAGGATGTTCAATGTCGTGGAAAAAGGCTAATGCGAGGTTTCGACCCACATGGCATACATAACTATATCTCCCAACTCACACTTGCTCAGCAGTCCTTCATCTTTTAATTTAACAGAAATGCACCACACAGGTAGGCCTGAGACCTCATGTCTTTCTAAAGTGGTATTTTAACAAGGAAATAACTTGCTCAGGCCTTTTGTCCTGTCCTGTCCCTGAAACCCTATGCCCCTGCATTCCACACCTACTACCCTTTTCCACACATGACGTTCCTTGCCAGGGAAATCACAGACATAGGCAGGCAAACTGCAGGGCAGTTTTTCGAGTAATAAGGTTACGTGATGTTGCTATTAATAAGAGTACATGATTGCACACATTATTGACACGTTAGTGAAATGATGAGAGTGAGCGTGCAAATCGGTGGACGAGTAATTGATATAATGGGAGGTGTATGATTTTGTATAGGTGAGAGAGACTAAGGCCCTCATTCTGACCTTGGCGGGCGGCGGAGGCCGACCGCCAAAGTCCCGCCGTCAGGTTACCGTTCCGCGGTCGAAAGACCGCGGCGGTAATTCTGACTTTCCCGCTGGGCTGGCGGGCGGTCGCCTTCAGACCGCCAGCCAGCCCAGCGGGAAAGAGGCTTCCACGATGAAGCCGGCTCGGAATCGAGCCGGCGGAGTGGAAGCTGTGCGACGGGTGCAGTTGCACCCGTCGCGTATTTCACTGTCTGCGCAGCAGACAGTGAAATACATTTAGGGGCCCTCTTACGGGGGCCCCTGCAGTGCCCATGCCAGTGGCATGGGCACTGCAGGGGCCCCCAGGGGCCCCGCGACCCCCCCTACCGCCATCCGGATCTCGGCGGTCCGACCGCCGGGATCTGGATGGCGGTAGGGGGGGTCGGAATCCCCGCGGCGGTGCAGCAAGCTGCGCCGCCGCGGAGGATTCAATGGGGCCGCGGTACACTGGCGGGACCCCGCCAGTGGTGCCGGTCCGACCGCGGCTTTACCGCCGCGGTCGGAATCCCCATTGGAGCACCGCCGGCCTGTCGGCGGTGCTCCCGCGGTCCTCCGCCCTGGCGGTCAAAGACCGCCAGGGTCAGAATGACCCCCTAAGTCAGTTTGCTAAAATAATGGGAAAAAAAAGGTTTGTGGAATTAAGTGAAATTTTTCATTGAACAACTTGGTAATTGCAGCCATAAAACATTGTGCGGGACTAGGAGAACTGGTGGAAGAGTGTACACATTGTTTGTAACAGATGCAATTGAGGGTTGTGCTATTTAAAGATGATATTTTAATTTCTTAAATAAGTAGCATATTGTGTGTTGCAGTGCACTTCTGTGTGTTTTTCGGGCTCAGTTTCTGTAGTTTCAGGTAAAAGGTTTTACATTTTAAAACATGGTTTGATATTTTTAACGCAAATGACTTAATTAAAAATTATTAATGAACTTAATATAAAATGATTAACGTAGAAAAGTAATGTGCACGTTTGAAGTTGTGACCTCGGAGAATGGCCACCAGTTTTCACGAAATGTACTAAAAGAATGATTAACATATACATGAAATGTTGAAAATGTATTAGAATTATGTAGTAATATGTCATATTGAGAGTTATAACCTATGTCTTGCAATAATTGTAGGCCTTAACTTAGCAAGTGTCTTGGCCTAGTCTTGCCAGGCCTCATGCAGAGAGCTGAATTTCTTAGTGTCTAATAGAAAAATGCTGACGAGATGAACTGACCATGAACTGCTCATTGTTTTAATAAAATGCTTAACTAGACCTTCTGTGAGAACCGACGGACAACAGATAATGTTCAAGTAAATGTAACCAATAATGTATAACGTGCATGAGATGTACTTTCCCAGGACTCCAACAATGAAGGCACTGACTGTAGAAGAAGAAGCAACATTTTTGATACCTGATGAGCCGGATGATGAGGACATTGTAAAACGGACCAATCAATGACATGTGAACTGTGAAATATTGGAATACATAGATTTGGAATAGTACAACTATTGGGTAGAGTCATAACTTGTGATTAATTGACCAATTGGAAATTGGGGGATAGTCTGGGTAACTTCCATAACAACGTGACAGAGAGACGAGAAGACAGATGTTAGATGGGATATGTTAGATGCTAAGGGAGAGAGACTACGTGATCGCAGAGGTGATTCAAGATTCTGTCATTGGGCTCATACTCTTTGAGAGCCTGATGTGATGCTGATCGACTGATGACCTGAGGATGAAGATTGACTTTCTTGCTTATCCATACTGATGATAGGTAGCCATGACAATGTGACTGAATTATATTTTTGTGCCTTTCCTTTCTAGGTACCAACTGCACTGTCTAAATAGTACTCTTAGATAGATGTTTTCTATATTCCTGTTCTAAATTGTTTTGCATAAAGTCCCACATGTTGATGCTAATCTGGGTTAGATGAGGTTTTCCTTACATGACATTGACAGATTCAGAGACAAATGGTTGACGGACTGTTTTGCTGAACTCTATGATTAGAAAAGATCTATTGCCTTCTGTTGACCTATGCTAATGCTTTAAAATACAGTTTGATGCAAGTTTTGATTAGATCATGTTTTTGGCGCCTTTTAATAAATTAATACGGATTTTGAATTGAATTGCGTTTGAATTAATCTCATGACAGTATTGTAACTAATATGGAAATAAAATCACTAAAACGTATAATTAGTTGTGGTTATTCAATGACTTAAAGGTCATGGTGTGGTGTTTATTGATTCTTATTAATGAGGACTAATGTTGATTGAGTTTTTGTGTAATGACTATTGGGAAACACCGACCATACCCTAGCTAGGATACTCCATGCGAATCAAAAGGTTCATCGACCTATGCGCGTCCCCTTGTAAGTTTAAGAAGGACCAGGCGCACTAGCAATATCCATAATTCCCTTATTAAAAATATTCCCCTCTTTAATGTCTTGCCACAAGGTAGATGTATACAAATAGATGTACTGTGTGCAGGTTTTATCCCCTAATGCAGGAGGGTCAGATGGATGCTACAGCAAGACAACACTTGGTGCTTCTCTAGTTCATGCGGAAGTACCTTATTTGTCCTAAAACAGTACATAATGGTCCTTTCTGGTATGGTCTGAAGTCCCAGCAGCATGAATATACAATCCATCTTTCAGACAGTGTACACACATTCACTGAGCATGATTTCAATGTGAGTTACCAAATGAAGGAAGGTGGACAGTGCATTGAAACTCGGAAGAAGGAATTATCAAGGTAGCTTCTACTTTCCTTGCAGCGCAATCTCCTAGGTGCTTGTGTTTTAGGGTTATATTAGACTGTGAAGCGGGACTATGAGTGACTTGTGGTTTAGAAAAGCAAGATCTATTAACACAAAACTCTAAAACTGTAGAAATGTATTGTTTTTTATATGTACAGCTATAGCTTGGGGTGGATGCTAGACTAGCAGTATTTGATACCAGTTAAGAGGTGACAGATAATGTACGGCTTCCAATCATTGTAACAAGATTTCTGTAGAAAATAATACAATGGCAGTCAGTGAGCAAGAGACTGTTTATTTCCAGATTTTCACATCCGTGCTTACTCCTCTATTAGTTTGAAACACTGGAAGGGTCGCACACACGTGCCTCCTTGCCGCTTGCTGAAGATGAGCCCTTTCTTGTAGATACACCCCTCAACCCAGTCATTGGTACATTTAGTGATTACATGTAGGTAATTCTGACAGTTCATGGGGCAGGCCGTGCCGCAGGGAGTGTAGACGCCGTTCCTGTTCCTGCAGGATCAACACTGCTTCTCGGGTATACATCTGTCGCTGCTCGTGTCATTCAGGACGTAGCGATCGTTGCAGACACACCTTGGAACACACTGCCTCATGCAAGGGAAAAACCTACCCCGACGCTGGCAGGTCATTGGACAAGCAGTACTACAGTTGTTAAAATGCATATTTGCTGGGCATGTACCTACGTAGGAAAAACATCAAGAGGCAAGTCATAAATATATATATATTAATCTGCAAGCAAAGAAGCCACTCTCTCCCCCTCTGTCTCTATCACGCTCTCTCGCTCCAGAATTATCTTACATTTCCTGTCTCTTTGTCTCCTTTAGCCTATATGTATCTCTATTTTTTAACTCGTGCCATCATTATCTCTCTCTATTTCGTTCTCTCTCTTCCTTCCTTCATTGGTTTTCTGGTATCCCTACTATTTCTTTAATCTCCTTTCATTCCAAGTTTCACAAATACTTGTTCTTGGGTGTATGTCTCTCTGCTGCGCCGCTGCATGCTACAGTTCATTCGGCACAGACGTTGCTGGTAATGACCAGCTCTTTGCACGGGGGCCTCTGTACGGGCCTCCTGGGAGCAGGAAGGTTGTGGACAGACTTCTGACAATCTGAAACTGCTGAGCTCACTGCACCAGTGTCTCAGTGCAGAATCCAAACTACAACTATTTCAGGAAGAGTTTGACACCTGTTGCAGGAAACATCTAACTGAAATCCGAACACTCCGGGCATATGAATGAAGGTATCAGGCCCTATATTACGTGCGATCTCCACCTATTCTGAACTCCTGAGGAAATACAGGTGAAGTTAAGATAAGTGGCTCCTCTTCAAATGTTCCAGGTCTTAGTCCTACCGCCTGCGAGGACAAGGAGCAACAGCTAAGTTAAATAATTACACTTTAAAAAAAATTATTTAGCAATGTTCATGCAAACACCACCTTGGTATTTGCATGATCTCTAAATGTGCAGGTCAGCCTTCTCAGCCTCTCTACCAGGCCCCTGATGGTAGGACGAGGAAGAGCAGGGTGTGGGGGGCTGCTGGGGGGGGTGATGACCTCCTACAGGGTGTATTTTAGAAATAGCGGGGTGCCTGGATTGCACATGTCTCAGGTGTGTGGTTCAACCACAATCCTCTCACACAAGCACAATCCATTTATTTAGGAGACATACTGCACATGCCTCAGGCAGAACCGTATATCCGGTGACATATGGCTGTCAGGGTGCACATCAGTGCATCCCTGAACCCAATAAGGAGCCACACACAGAAGCAGGACCCCCAGACCTCTCCAATCTTCTGATAGGACTATTTCTTCCAGTCCTATCAAAAAGCTAGGAGAGGGCATGACATAGGTCGTCCTCTGAAACATGGCCCTGCTTCTCTGTCTTGCTTCTCGCTAGTAATCGTTGCTTGCTGGTTCCCATGTTCAGCACTTGTTTCTTGCTCTTCTGCTGCCATGTAGCCTTTGAGGTGCCATACAAGGAAGAATGTTAACCCCTTCGCTGCCAAGCCTTGTCCCCCCATTGCCAGGCCTTTTTTTGGCTATTTGGGGCAGTTCATGTTTAGGCCCTCATAACTTTTTGTCCACATAAGCTACCCACGCCAAATTTGCATCCTTTTTTCAAACAAACTAACAATTCCAGCAGTACCCAGAGTTTGTGGGTCCCCCTGAAGGAGACCAAGAAATTAGCAATAATACAGAGAAAATTTCATTAGTTTAAAAAAAATGGGACAAAACGGCTGCAGAAGAAGGCTTTTGGTTTTTTCCCCTGAAAATGGCCTCAACAAAGGGTTTGCGGTGCTAAAATCACCATCTTCCCAGCTTTCAGGAACAGGCAGACTTGAATCAGAAAACCACATTTTTCAACACAAATTTGGCATTTTACCGGGACATACCCCATTTTTCTATTTGTTGTGCTTTCAGCCTCCTTCCAGTTAGTGACAGAAATGGGTGTGATACCAATGCTGGATCCCAGAAAGCTAAAAACTTCTTAAAAAGTAGATACAATTCTCAATTTAGAAAGGGGTCATTTGTGTGGATCCTACAAGGTTTTCCTACAGAAAATAACAGCTGAAATAAAACAATATATTGAAATTGAGGTGAATAAAACAGAAATTTTTCTCCACGTTTTACTCTGGAACGTTTTCCTGCACTGTCAGATTTTTGAAAGCAATATACCATTACATCTGCTGGACTCTTCTGGATGTGGTGATATATAGGGCTTGTAGGTTCATCAAGAACCCTAGGTACCCAGAGCCAATAAATGATCTGCACCTTGCAATGGGTTTTCATTCAAAACTGGGTATACAACAATTCATTAGGTGAAATATAAAGAGTGAAAAATAGGTATAAAAAAACCTTTGTATTTCTCAAATTGGCACAAGATAAGGTGTTGAGAAGCAGTGGTTATATGCACATCTATGAATTCTAGGGTCCCCATACTAGCATGTGAATTACAGGGCATTTTTCAGATAGATTTTTTTTTACACACTATCATACATTTGGAAAGAAAAAATGTAGAGAAAGACAAGGGGCAATAACACTTATTTTGCTATTCTGTATTTCCCCAAGTCTCCCGATAAAAATGGTACCTCACTTGCATTGGTAGGGCTAATGCTTGCGACAGGAAATGCAACAAGGACACATCACATTTTTACATTGAAATCTGACGTGTTTTTTGGAAAGTGCCTAGCTGTGGATTTTGGCCTCTAGCTCAGCCGGCACCTAAGGAATCCTACCAAACCTGTGCATTTTGGAAAACTAGATACCTAGAGGAATCCAAGATGGGGAGACTTGTGAGGCTGTCAACAGAATCCTTTGCAAACTTCAAAATTTGGCCCAAAACACTTTTTCATCACAATTTGGTGACAGAAAGTTCTGGAATCTGAGAGGAGCCACAAATTTCCTTCCACCCAGCGTTCCCCCAAGTCTCCTAATAAAAATGGTACCACACTTGTGTGGGTAGGCCTAGTGCCCGTGAAAGGAAATGCCCCAAAACACTATTTGGCTACATCAAAATTCCATCAAATATCAAATACAAAACTACCTGTTTTTGCAGAGGCAGAGTGGACCTGCATTTTGGTCCTGGTCTCAGCAGCCATGCAGGGAAACCTACCAAACCCAGACATTTCTGAAAACTAGACACCCGAGGGAGTCCAGGGAGGTGTGACTTGCGTGGATCCCCCAGTGTTTTCTCACCCAGAATCCTCAGCAAACCTCAAATTTAGCTAAAAAAATAAATTTTTCCCGTATTTCTGTGTGGGATGATTGTACCGGGACCAATTTCCTACCACCCAACGTTCCCCTCAGTCTCCCGATAGAAATTATACCTCACTTGTGTAGGTGGGCCAAGTGCCTGTAACAGGGAAGAGCCAAAAACATGTCAGAATTGGGAGGGAACCAAAACGGGTCCAAAAGGGCAGTTTGAAAAAAAAAAATTTAGGCTGACAAGTGGGACAGACTTTTTATCGGTATAGATGAGACAATGCTGAGTGGTAGGAATTTTTGGGATTCCTGCAGATTCCTGGAAGGTTCCATCACAAATATGTGGAAAAAGTGTGTGATTTCCAGCAAAGTTGGAGGTTTGCAGAGCATTGTGGGTAAGAAAATGGTGCAGTTCATGTGAAGCACACCATCCTTGACTCACCCAGATGTGTAGTTTTCAGATGTGTCTAGGTTTTGTGGATTTTGAGAGTTAGCCAAGCTGTCATGGCCCAAATGTAAAAACAAAACCCCAAATATTCAAATGTCCTCTTGCCGTGGGATAAGATGTTTTAGTGTGCAGGGGAGAGGTGAAAGACTGTTACCCCATCAGTTAGGGTGGGGGCATAACCATGCCCGTACTAGTTGGTAGACACCACCATCACACTATATATTTTTTTTAATTCCCTGGCATCTAGTAGACTTTCTGCCCCTGAGGTGTGGATCGGGGGTAATTGCCACATCTGCCCACTGGTGGGCAGAACAACTTTGTCCCCATTTATTTGGGGTGGGGGTATGGCAATACCCCCAACCTCTTATTTTGAAATAAAAAATCTTCTGTAGTCTCTGGTGGCATTTCTGCCCCCCTGGGGGCAGATGGGCCTTCCAAAAATAGGCCAAACTGTCCCTAAGTGGGGCAGATATGGCCAACAGAAATGTACACCCATGGGGAGCGACCCTTACCCAAGGGGTGGTTCCCCCAAACAAAACACACACAGACACACACACCAAACCCTGATGCCTAAATGGTTTCTGCCCCCCCCCTCAGGGGCAGAGTGACCTAATAGAAATATGCTGGCCTAAAACAAGTACCCCCCCTCCCCCGGGAGCGACCCTTGCCTTTATCAATAGAAATGTAAAACAAATCTCTGGTGTCTAGTGGCTTCTGCCCCCCCTGGGGGCACTATCGGCCTAATTAATATAGGCCAATCTGCCCCCAGAGTGGGCAGAAAAGGCCTAATAAAAATAATTGCCCCCCTGGGAGTGACACTTGCCTAAGGGGTCTCTCCCCTTATGCCAATTTCATAACAGTGGCTCCCCTCCCCTGGGCCGCCTGAGCGCCGTGCCACCAGACGTAACCACCTCGTCTTTGGCACCCAAGGGGTTAAGTAAAAAACAACAGTGCTGTTTCTTTGTTAATGTGTGAGTTAAAGTGTGTTTGTGGGAGACAATTAGATTGATTGAGAGTGACTGTTAGTTTTATGAATTTGGGGGAATCAATGAGAATGAGTGTAAAGCAAACACTGAGCAGTGCGAGTGAGTTAAAATAAGTTAGTGAGGTGGAGGGTGTGAGAGGGAGTGGTAGTGAGTCAGCGGTGCCTCTTGCAATGGTGCAACAGGATGCATAAGTACTGGTGCAACTGCAGCTGCTGCACTATTAAAACCCCAGGAGTTCAAATCAAAGTCTCTGTCCAACAGTAGTTGTGACTGAAAGTTAGTGATTGTGAGAGTGTGAGTGTATGCAAGTATATTTTTGGGAAGAAACAGTGAGTGCGAGCATATCGGTACATTCATCTGTGAGTGCACTACGGCACATTTTCAAAGCAAGGAGGTGAACCCGTGGCAGATATTATGCTCTACCGCTTTCCGAGATCACCAGCTGTCACTGGTTATTATACACTTAAATTGTAGTGATAGGCAATGTTGGAAATTAAATATTACTGTAGACCGATATTATCAACTGTGATATAGTTACATACCATATGAATAAATATTATTGGTCAGATATCCCTACACCAATGGAACTTAAACAGCCTGATTTTGCATTTTATTCAGCTTAGTAAATTACAGAAAATAGGAGGGCGGTTTATAACACTCTAAATACAAAAAATTATGAATACCCAAACAACCCGACATAAATATGTTGGAGCACTAGATAATAACAAGATTCAACTTGAAGTAAAGAGCGGACAATTTCGAAGGGTAGTTGCAAATGTGAAGGTAAAGTAAAAGATGACTAACACTTCAACCCCAAGAACTCTAAGGAAATTACCATCAAACTGCCTTGCAAAAGTGGCCATTGAACTGAAATACAAGTTGACAGCCTTTCATCACTTAAGAAACATTTCCCTGGAAACTTAGGATATTGCAGGAGGCTGGCCTGGCTTGTAGTGGGTACCAGAGGTACTTACACCTTGCGCCAGGTCCAGTTATCCCTTATTAGTGTAGAAGAGGTGTTTCTAGCAGCTTAGGCTGATAGAAGGTAGCTATAGCAGAGCAACTTAGGCTGGACTAGGAGACATGCAAAGCTCCTACTATGCCACTGGTGTCATATGCACAATATCATAATAAAACACAATACACAGATATACTAAAAATAAAGGTACTTTATTTTTATGACAATATGCCAAAAGTATCTGAGTGAGTACCCTCAGTATGAGGATGCCAAATATACACAAGATATATGTACACGATACCAAAATTATGCAGTAATAGCAAAAGGAAGTCATGCAAGCAGTGTAAAGTTACAATAGATTGCAATAGGAGCACATAGGTATGGGGGCAACACAAACCATATACTCCAAAAGTTGAATGCGAACCACGAATGGACCCCAAACCTATGTGAGCTTGTAGAGGGTCACTGGGACTGTAAGAAAACAGTGAGGGTTAGAAAAATAGCCCACCCCAAGACCCTGTAAGGTAGGTGTAAAGTGCACCTAAAACCCCCAGAGAGCACAGAAATCGTGATAGGGGGATTCTGCAAGGAAAACCAACATCAGCAATGCACCAACAGTGGATTTCCGGACCTGAGTACCTGTAAGACAAGGGGACCAAGTCCAAGAGTCGCAACAGTGTCAAGAGTAGGCAGGAGCCCAGGAAATGCCAGCTGAGGATGCAAGAAAGTTGCCACCGGATGGAAGAAGCTTGGTGTTTTGCAAGCACGAAGAGGACTAGGAACTTCCCCTTTGGAGGATGGATGTCCCACGTCGTGAAGAAGCTTGCAGAGGTGTTCCCACGCAGAAAGACCGCAAACAATCCTTGCTAGCTGCAAGGGTTGCGGTTAGGGTTTTTGGAAGCTGCTGTGGCCCAGGAGGGACCAGGATGTCGCCATTTGGATGAGGAGACAGAGGGGGCGCCCAGCAAGTCAGGGAGCCCTCACAGAAGCAGGCAGCACCCGCAAAAGTACCGTATCAGGCACTTGGAAGAGGAGTGAACCGGAGTCCACCCGAAGTCAGAAAAGTCCCACGACGCCGTGGGACAACTCAGAAGGCTGTGCACTGTAGGTTAGAGTGTCGGGGACCCCGGCTTGGCTGTGCATGAAGGAAATCCTGGAAGAGTGCACAGGAGCCGGAGCAGCTACAAATCATGTGGTACCCAGCAATGCAGTCTAGCGTGGGGTGGCAAGGACTTACCTCCACCAAACTTGAACTGAAGAGTCACTGGACTGTGGGAGTCACTTGGACAGAGTTGCTGAGTTCCAGGGACCACGCTTGTCGTGCTGAGAGGGGACCCAGAGGACCGGTGATGCAGTCTTTTGTTGCCTGCAGTTGCAGGGGGAAGATTCAGTCGACCCACAGGAGATTTCTTCAGAGCTCCTGGTGCAGAAAGGAGGCAGGCTACCCCCAGAGCATGCACCACCAGGAAACAGTTGAGAAAGCCGGCAGAATGAAGCGATACAAGGTTGCAGTAGTCGTCTTTGCTACTTTGTTACAGTTTTGCAGGCGTCCTGAGCAGTCAGCGGTCGATCCTTTGGCAGAAGGTGAAGAGGGAGATGCAGAGGAACTCTGGTGAGCTCTTGCATTCGGTATCCAAAGAATTCCCCAAAGCAGAGACCCTAAATAGCCAGAAAAAGGAGGTTTGGCTACCTAGGAAGGAGGATAGGCTAGTAAGAAAGGTAAGAGCCTGTCAGAAGGAATCTCTGACGTCACCTGATTGCACTGGCCACTCAGAGCAGTCCAGTGTGCAAGAAACACCTCTGTTTCCAAGATGGCAGAGGTCTGGGGCACACTGGAGGAGCTCTAGGCACCTCCCTGGGAGGTGCAGGTCAGGGGAGTGGTCACTCCCCTTTCCTTTGTCCAGTTTCACGCCAGAGCAGGGCTGGGGGATCCCTAAAATGGTGTAGACTGGCTTATGCAGAGATGGGCAGCATCTGTGCCCATCAAAGCATTTCCAGAGGCTGGGGGAGGCTACTCCTCCCCAGCCATCACACCTATTTCCAAAGGGAGAGGTTGTCACACCCTCTCTCTGAGGAAATCCTTTGTTCTGCCTTCCTGGGCCAGGGCTGCCTGGACCCCAGGAGGACAGAAACCTGTCTGAGGGGTTGGCAGCAGCAGCACCTGCAGTGGAGACCCCGGAAAGGCAGTTTGGCAGTACCCGGGTTCTGTGCTAGAGACCCGGGGGATCATGGAATTGTCTCCCTAGTGCCAGAATGGCATTGGGGTGACAATTCCATGATCTTAGAATTGTTACATGGCCATGTTCAGAGTTACCATTGTGACGCTATACATAGGTAGTGACCTATGTATAGTGCACGTGTGTAATGGTGTCCCCGCACTCACAAAGTCCAGGGAATTTGCCCTGAACGATGTGGGGGCACCTTGGCTAGTGCCAGGGTGCCCTCACACTAAGTGACTTTGCACCCAGCCTTCACCAGGTGAAGGTTAGACATATAGGTGACTTATAAGTTACTCAAGTGCAATGGTAAATGGCTGTGAAATAACGTGGACGTTCTTTCACTCAGACTGCACTGGCAGGCCTGTGTAAGAATTGTCAGATCTTCCTATGGGTGGCAAAATAAATGCTGCAGCCCATAGGGATCTCCTGGTACCCCAATACCCTGGGTACCTCAATACCATATACTAGTGAATTATATGGGTGTACCAGTATGCCAATGTGAATTGGTGAAATTGGTCACTAGCCTGTTAGTGACAATTTGGAAAGAGGAGAGAGCATAACCACTGAGGTTCTGGTTAGCAGAGCCTCAGTGAGACAGTGAGGCATCACACAGGGAACACATACATATAGGCCACAAACTTATGAGCACTGGGGTCCTGGCTAGCAAGATCCCAGTGACACATAACAACCACACTACAACATAGGGCTTTCACTATGAACACTGGGCCCTGGCTAGCAGGATCCCAGTGAGACAGTGAAAACACCCTGACATGTACTCACAAACAGGCCAAAAGTGGGGGTAACAAAGCTAGAAAGAGGCTACTTTCTCACAGATATGCAATAGGGCATCCAGTGGCAGGTCCAGTATGATTTAGGTGTCTTTAAGAGTAGATGGAAACTGTCAGGTTTGTTGGGTGTTGGTTGTTTAGAGGGCATCCTCTAACTGTTATTTACCCATGAAGTTCAGGGTGTCCTGTCTTTGTCTACCTGAGGTAGGGGCAGCTCCTTCCAGTAGCAACAATGCACCAACACTTGGAGGCACCTTAGTTGATGGTCCATTCCAGAAGGAGTCCCAGAGGAAGAAAAAGCCCAGAGGCAAAAAGCTTCCTATTCAGGGAAACCACATGTGGAAAAATTGGTTTTGATAGTTTCAAATGGTTTGTTTTCATGTCATTTTGACCTAACTATACCATCTTATTAAACTTTGTTTTTTTTTTTGTGTGAATTTTGATGATTATATTTAACATAAAGTAAGATGGTCATAGTAATGCATGGTGGGGAGGTGGACGCAGAGTCTGGCCTGGCATAGTCAATTGTGCTGCCCCCTTCCAAGCAAGCTGCCCTGTCCTTCCTCCTCCTTGCCCTCCATTGTCCAAGTCTGTAATCCTGACCCCTTGTTTAGCCCTGTGTGCCTCTTCAGAGTCTATGCCCCATCATTGCCATTTTGCTAAGCTTGCTGCCCCTAAACTCCTTCCCCCATCCTCAGATGCTTGTGTGCATGCCTGTTTCCTCCCTTTTGCCCACCATGATCTATGGACCTGCCAAAGCTTACCTCTCTAATTTGAGTGTTATTTTGAGCTGCTGCAGCCCCTTCTGTCTGCCCAGCATGGTCAGATGGCTGCTGCCCGCCCCAGCCCCCTCCACCCTGCCTTACATTGTCTAAGTTTCATGCTCATGCCCTATCCCCTTCCTTCTGTCCTCCATGACCCATTTTGCTGTCACTCCCTTGTGCCCTCCATGTTCTGTTGTGCTGCAAGTACTCCTCCGGCCTGCCCTGTGTGGTCTGTTGTGAAGTCCCTAAACTCTTCCCCTACCCTCTCCTGCCTGTTTCCAGCCCCTACCCCTTCTTTCTGCCCTCTAGGCTCCTTTGGGCGGGAAACCTCACTTACATTGCGGTGAATGCAACCAAATGCATTTACCACAATGCATTTACAAGACATATGTGTTTACCACGCATGCTTTTACCACGCATGCCTTTACCACAAACATATTTTGTTGTAAAAGCATGAATGGTAAAGGTGTATGCGTGGTGAAGGTTTTATAGGTTAGGTAAGTACAGGTAAGTATTAAAAGTATTAAGTGGGTTGAGTGATATATATATATATATATATATATATATATATATATATATATATATATTTTAAAAAAAAATATATATATATATATAGATATATATATATATATATAAATAGTGTTTAGGGTAGATAACAGTTATTGGTGGTAATTGCATTTTTAGGTTTTAGGGTGGGCATGGGTTTTGGGGAGGCAAGTCATTCTTAGGTTTTAGGGTGGGCATGGGTTTTGGCGTGGTAAGGGCATTTTTAGGGTTTAGGGAGGGCATGGGTTTTGGGGTGGTAAGGGCATTTTTAGGTTTTAGGGTGGGTATGGGTTTTGGGGTGGTAAGGGCATTTTTAGGCTTTAGTGTGGGCATGGGTTTTGGGGTAATAAGGGCATTTTTAGGTTTTAGGGTGGGTATGGGTTTTGGGGTGGTAAGGGATTTTTTTGGTTTTAGGATGGGCATGGGTTTTGGGGTGGTAAGGGCATTTTTATGTTTTAGGGCGGGCATGGGTTTTACGGTGGTAAGGGTATTTTTAGGTTTTAGGGTGGGCATGGGTTTTGGGGTAGTAGGGGCTTTTTTAGGTTTTAGGATGGGCATGGGTTTTGGGGTGGTAAGGGCATTTTTAGGTTTTACGATGGGTATATATATGTAAATATATACACACACATATAGAGAAGTTTATCAACTAATATGCCTTTCCCAACTATGACTTTACTATGAAATGTTTGTGGTAAAGACATTTGTGGTAAAAGCATATGCATTGTAAAAACATTTTGTGGTAAGTGCATGCGTGGTAATGACCATGCATTGTACTTACTCCGTTGTAAAGGCATGCTTTGTAAGTGCATGCATTGTTCCATCATACATCCGCTTTGTGCATGTCCCTGCCCACTCCCTTTTGCCCACCATGGACGTTGTGCTGCCACTAACACGTTCACCGGCTATGCATGTTTTTTTGTGCTGTCACTGCTTTTCCCACCTGCCCTCTCTTATCAACTTGCTGCCTGACCCACTTTCAGTTTCCCTCTGTTGTCTGTGTGCCTGCCATTACGGTCTCCCTGTTGCCCTCCGTGATGTGTTGGGCTTCCAATGCCCATCCACGCCTACCCTGCAAGGTTAGCTTGCTGCTCCTGCCCTGCCTCCTTTCTCCCTGGCCTCTGTTTTCAATGTATGTTCCCCTATGCCACCCCTCCTGCCTTCCCTGGTCTATTGGCATGCCACTGCCCCCTTCATGGTCCGTTGTGCTGCAACTTCCCCTCTTGTCTGTCTGGTATGGTCATCTTGTTGCCCTTGCCCCTTTCCTCTCAGCTCTTTGTTGTCAATATGAATGGCCCTGTCCCTTCCCTATTGCTTTCCATGGCCTATTGTGCTGCACTGCCCACTTTCCCTGTGTCGTGTATTGTGATGCTGCAACCCTGTAAGGTCAGTGTGGTGCCACTGCCCACCTCCCTCCTTCCCTCTATTGTCTGAGTCCTTGTCCCTACTCCACTCCTGCCTTTCATCATCTAATGTGCCATGCATGTCAGTATTTTAGTAAGAGGGAAAGTAAAAAAGAAATCTGAGGAATTGATTTTACCCATTGACTTCATCAAAAAGGAGGAGGTTTTAGGCTGAAGACAGCTAAAATAAAGGCCTTTTGGACTTAAAAACAACAGTCTGTTGACATGTATGTGTGTACTGCCACTGATTCTTCCTTCATCCCTCAATAGTCTGTTGTTTTGCCACAGCCTCTCTTGTCTGCCCTGCATGGTTGTTTTTTTTTGCCTCTGCCCCCCTTCTCCTTCCCTCAATGGTCTGTTGTGATGCCACTGCCCCTCTCGCCTGCCCAGCATGCCAACTTGCTGCCTCTGCACCCTCGTCCCTGCCCTCAACTCTCCGAGTCCATGCTCCTGACCTCTGTTTCCCCATAGTGTTCTAATGAACAACTAGATTGCTAATATTCTACATGTATTACAAAACTGTGGTAAACTTGAAGTTATCTTGATGTAATCAAAACTGTAATTCCTAAAGTATTCCAGTTAGAAATTACAAAAATGAGGGGGTCTTTGTCCAACAGAAATGATGGTTAGTGCTCTAAAAAAACCTAAAATGAGGCCACATTTTCTGAGTTCTCAAATAGTGACACAGCATTTTTAAATTATTTGCTATGTTTATGTTTTTTTTGTATCCAAATGAACACTTAATTCATTTGTTTCTCTTAGGGGAAAGGGTGGGGCGTTATTACCATAGCAGACTTTGTAACTGGTAAACTAGGCACAAGTTTGGGTGTCAGCTCAACATCCTGTGATTCTGGGCAACTCACTTAATCTCCCCATGCTTAAAAGCAAATTGAATGTGTCATTGTATAAAGAAGCTGATGCTCATGGAAAGTCCACGCTATATAAAACTGAAAAAAAAAGTGTTTCGCACACTTTTGTCATTGGGCTGTACTTGGGCTACATTTGGGTGAGCTTTTTCTACATGTGGGCTGATTTGACTCTGGTCGCCATCTTGGGAGACTTTTTGGTCATGAAGCTCCCTAATTTTCTTATTTACAGCAGTATCAAGATGGTGTTCAGATGTGCCACACTTTGGCATATATTCAGAATGTTAGCACTCAAGTTGCTCATTAGAACACTATTGTAAAGCTGCTGATCACCAGGGAGTTAACTGGCAGTCTGCTGGTGGTGTGAAAAGTACATTTCAGTCTGCATGTCTGAATGATTTATTGAAATATAAGTAAGATATTCAAGAAGTCATTCAAAATGTGTCCTAATGTTGTTTTCTACAGCTCTACCCATTATTTCTATGACACAATGAACCCGCTCATTGTATTTATTTCTAAATGAATTGTTTTAAGTTTTACTAGTTTGATTCAATCGAAATGGCTTCTGGTGTGCCACTCTTTAGTCATAAGTAAGACCATAAGCACTTTAGTTGTTCTTTCGAACACGATGGGAGGCTGCAATAGAATACAGAGGAATCCACTGACAGGCTGCTGCCTTTGGAAGTACATGTTTTACTGAGAATGTCAGGCTTTTTTCTCACATGGCTGAGAAAGCTACTGTAAATTTCCAGATATTATGCGCTCAGTTTTGGGTCTGGAGAACCTTCCATAACCTCTATGAGAAAATAATTTAAAAACAGTTTTTTCTCAATATTTCATGAAATCCCAGCAGAAGGTCAGCGTTTTTCACAGGATAAAATCACATTAGAACACATCACAATTTCTAAAATGAGTATGGTACCACACACAAATGATTTATATTGTAACTAAAATATTTTATGTTGCTGACCTCCCACAAATGTTGGGATAAAGGTCCAGGAGGACCGAAACGTATCAGGCGTTGTATTCTCTACTATTTTACCAATAAATAAAGCAAATTCTTCTTCTTTGAGGACCCTGTTTCATGTTTGTTGTGGTTTGCTGACAATATGGCATGAAAGAGAGAGACAGATATTGTTATTGCAGTGGTCTTGCAATACAATGACTTCAAAGCGTCACACTAGCACAATGTTTGAGTCAAATGTTAGAGTTACATTTGATGCACAGCAGAGCAGAGTCAGTTCTGACCTTCTGTTAAAGCTCTTGGACGGTTGCTCAGAAGGATGAAGATTCAAATCCTGCTATTTTATGGCAGTGTGTTTTTTTTTACTTGTGTTTCAAATGCTAAAAATTGCTAGTGTGAACATTTACATCTTTTTTCATCACCATCTTTGCTTTGAATGTCATGGATTTGTCTGGACAATACACAGTAAGCAGTTTCCTGTGGCCTAGTTGTTAAGGTCTCTGACCCTCACAATGAAGGCAGAGCTTTTCAGTTTTGATGTGTCAGTGGTCATTTTCTTGCTTTAATTTCTTTTCAATTTCGAATTTTTCAGGTACATACTGAAATGTGCTCTCACTCTTTTGTGGGGTGGGTGTTGGGTGGCTATAGGGGTTCGTTCGCAGGACTTGGCTGCAGGCCAGGCCCTGTGGACAACCCCCAGCGCAAATGGCTAATAGAGTTTACCTGGACGACTGGGGTTGGGTGGTTATAGGGAGTGACTACAGGGCCTCTGGCCAACCCCCAGCGTGAGTGGGGTGAATATAGGGGTAGGCCAACCCCCACCTGGGGGGAAGACTACAACCGTGTCCTAAGGTAACTAAAACTCGCACTCTTGCCATGCACTGTTAATTACCCCACATATTGCAACACTCATGATAACTATGGCATGTTTGATAATATCAACATAATATTTGCAGTAACATTATTGAGGAAACACCTGTGCATGGTGATGGCACAAGTTATAGTTACCTTAGGGCACAAGTTATAGTTACTTGATATAACCGTAACAATAACTGCTCAAATTCTCTGTTTTTGTGTGTGCAAATTCAAAACCTACTACAACGTCCTTGTAATCTTTGTTTTTTGGTTTAAGTGAAAGTCTACATATAAATACATATTTGTGTGTGTGTGTATCTTGGAAATGGCCTTTCTGCAGGGTCCCCCCAATTTTTTTGCCTTCCTGCTTCTCTTTTTCTGACCTCATTTTTGCTGGCTCTAGGACTTTGCGCACTTTACCACTGCTAATCAGTGCTAAAGTTCATATGCTCTCTCCCTAAAACATGGTGACATTGGCTCATACCCAATTGGCATATTTAATTTACTTGTAAGTCCCTAGCAAAGTGCACTACATGTGCCCAGGGCCTGTAATTAAATACTATTAGTGGGCCTGCAGCATTAGTTGTACCACCCACATAAGTAGCCCTTAACCATGTCTCAGGCCTGCCACTGCAAGGCCTGTGTGTGCAGTTTCCCTGCCACTTCGACTTGGCATTTAAAAGTAATTGCCAAGCCTTAAACTCCGCTTTTTATACATATAAGTCACCCTTAAGGTAGGCCATAGGTAGCCCATAGGGCAGGGTGCTATTTAGGTAAAAGAAAGGACTTGAACATGTGTGTTCTATATGTCCTGGTAGTGTAAAACTCCTAAATTCGTTTTACACTGCAGTGAGGCCTGCTCCTTTCATAGAATAGCATTATAGCTACCCTCATATACTGAGGGCCTGACACTTACTTGTCAAACGACAGTGGCCTGCCCTCACACAATGGACTGCCAACCCCCCCTACTGGGACCCTGGCAGACAGGATGGAACTGAAAGGGGACCTTGTGTACTTCTAAGCCACTTTTTGAAGTATCCCCCACTTCAAAGGCACATTTGGGTATTTAAAACGGGTCTCTGACACTACCAACTCAGACACTTCTGGACAAGATATCTACTCAGGAAGTAACTCTGAACCAGAACCTGCAAACTGCCAAGAGAAGCTGCCTGGCTGCCCATAGGACTCACCTAACTGCTTTGCTGTGAAGGACTGCTGCCGTGCTGTTGCCCTGCTGCTTTGCTGCCCTCTGGCTCTGCTGAGAAGTGCTCTCCAAGGGCTTGGTCTGAGTTTACCTCCTGTTTTCTGAAGTCTCAGAGCCAACAAAGACTTTATCTCTGCAAAGAACTCCTTGTGTGGTGAAAAATCCATGCACAGCCTGACGGAATCGACGCACAGCCTGCCCTGCGGTGACAAAATAATCTCACGCTGAACCGGAACAACGCAGCCTGGCTCCCCGAATGGAGATCGACACAGTGCCAGCATTGTGACCAGAACTTTAATGCACAGCCCACTGGACCAAAGCATCGCCGACCCGGAACAACGCAACCTGACTTCCTGCGAGAAGAATCGACACAGCAGCTGCTGTGCGACAGAAATTTCCCCACATCGCCCACCGGATCAACGCAGCTCCTTCATGCCCAGGATTTCTCTGCATCGTCCCCGGGTTGTCTGAATACCCCACAACCCAAAGAGGATCCAAGTCTGCACACCGGAAATCATCGCAAAGCCCTTGTTGACTGGAAAAGCATCAATGCCCCTGACTGCTTCCACCAAGCAAAAGCAAACAAAGTCTGCTTTCTGTCAAAAAGTGAAGTTTTCATCTGTCTTCCCTTCATGTAATTTTGTCTGCTGGGAAGGCAGATAAAAACATTGCTCCCACAAGCAGGTAGATGCAATTAAAAGCAGCTCCCTGCTTGTGGCATGAATGGTGACTCCTACAAGATGTGGGGAATTGGCTCGGACCGACGGGATCTTGAGGCTCTCCCCACAGTCTTGTCACTCTCTCATCCATCCCATAATTGGATGAGCGAGAGATTGTTATTGCAATTGTCCCTCAATACAAATACTTCAATGAGCCAGACTAGCAAGATCTTTGGTTTGACTGTTATTATTATGTTTTGATGCAGCACAGACCAGGATCACTTCTGCCCTACTGGTAAAGCTCTTTGATTCTCACTCACAGCTAGAAGGTTTAAATTCTGATATGTCATGGCTGTGTGTCTCTTTATTTACTAGTGTCTTAACTGGTAACATTTCCTGGTGATGTAACATTCATGTCTATTTGCTGTCACAATCTGGGGGTTGCATGTCAGAGGTATATCTTGACATAGAACAGTCAGGGGTAACCTGTGGCCTAATGGTCGAAGTTGAGGGTTTGACTCCAGGTGTATCCATAATCATTTCCCTCCTTTAATTCATTTTCAACTGCAAATGTTTAAGGCTCATACTGAAACGTGATCTCACACTTTTTAATTGACAAATACATTTTTCTTTTCAATTTGTCCAGAAATGTCTCATTTTAAGTATATGACTCAACAAAACCTAAAAAACTCTCCATCTCTATCTCTCTCTCACACTCTTTGTCTCCCTCTCTCTTTCAATCTCTTTTTCAAATGCACTCGCTCACTCAGACCCTTACGCACCAACTCAGAAACCCTCTTAGACAATCACATACCCACTCACAGACTCACTCAGACCCTTGTGCAGCCACTCAGATTTGCACTCAGCCCTCACACACACACTCACAGACTCACTCAGACTCTCACCCACCCACTCACAGGCTCATACAGACATTGATGCACTAACTCTCACAGCCACCCAGATACACCTTGTCACACCTAATCTCACAACGAGAGAGAAAGGCTGTGGCCAACTCCCACTGTGAATGACAAAAGGGGTACTTAGGGGTGTTGGCCACAGTATCTGGCCACAAGCCAGACCCTGTGGCCAAGCTCCACTGCATATGGCCAAAGGCCATGCACTGCGCAGGTTTGGGTGGTTATAGGGGTTGGCTGCAGGTCTTGGCTACAGGTCAGACCCTGCCGCAAAAATCCACTGACCATGGCCAAAGGCTGTGTGCATTGTGGGGTTAGGTTGTTAGTTCCTGTGGCTAACCGTCACCATGCACAGCCAAAGGCCATGCACAGTGGTGGTTGGATTAACATATAGTAATGAAAATTAGTTTATGTAAAAAACATAGAAATTCACTGAAAAAACTAAGGCCCTCATTCTGACCTTGGCGGTCTTTTCGCAAGACCGCTGAGTTACCGCCGCGGTGAAGACCGCCGACCGCGGCGGTGTGCCGCTGTGCGCATTCTGACCGCTGGGAGCGTTCCGCCGGAAAACCGCCAGCAGCCACACTGGCGGTCGGCGGGAAAGTGGAGACTGGTCAACCTCCACCGCCACGCCAGCAGAACACCGCCCACAGAATTACGACCCACATTTCCGTGTGGCGGTCTTCTGTTGGCGGTCTTCTGTTGGCGGTCACGTCCCTATGGCTCCCGTCGCCTCCCGGAGGACCAACGCACAAGGTAAGTTGATCGTCCGTGAGGGGAGGGGGTGGGGGGGTGTTGTGTGATGTGGGCGTGCATGGGGGTGTGCGTGTGAGTGTGTAGAGGGGGTGTGTGAGTGCGTGTATGCGGGCGGGGGGTGCTGCTGTGTCTATGGGTAATGTGTGCTGTTCGGCAGGTGCGCATGTCGGCATGTATGTGTGCGGGTATGTGTCCCCGTTGTGTATGTGTGTGTAGGGGGTGTGTATATGTGCATGTTGGGGGTGTGTGCATGTCGGGGTACATGTATGTGCATGTCGGGGTGGGGGTGGGGAGGGGGTTCGTACCACCTCTGGGGGGTGGCAGGGGGGTGGAGGGTGTGGGGGGAGAACTCGGGTGGGTAGTGGGGGGTGGGGGAGACCCCTATCAGTGCCAGGGAAGGAATTCCCTGGCCCCGATAGTGCTTACCGCCATGGTTTGCACGGCGGTTCCCGCCCGCAAGAAACCGCGGCGGTAGGCAGGGTCATAATACCCTTGGCGGTCTTGGGACGACCGCCGGGCCGGAGTGCGCAAACTCCAGCCCCGCGGTCATGACCGCCGCGGCGGTCGGAGTGGAGAAGTAGCGGTCGGTCGCGGCGGGGACCGCCGCGGTCAGAATGCCATTTTTAATACCGCCGGTCTGTTCGCGGTCCGACCGCCGTCTCTCCGCCGACCGCCAGGGTCAGAATGAGGGCCTAAGTTTACAGGGATGTTATAGTTAGGAAATAGAATTTAAAAAACATAGAAATTCATTTTAAGGTTACAATAATGTTATAGTTAGGTTCACATTTTAAATGTACGAAACCAAAGAAATTCATCTCTTATAATTAGAGATATCTCAAGTAACTATAACTCATACCATAAGGTAACTATAACTTACTACCTCGCATAGTATTGCTAATTACCCCATAACTTATGGCACTCATGACACCTTTGATAACATCATTGATAATATCACTGTAATATTTTAAGTAATTTTTTTGATGAAGGAACTGTGCATGGCGAGGGTGCATTGATAATATCAATAATAATATTTTCAGTAATTTCTTTGATGAAAAAACTGTGCATGGCGAAGGTGCAAGTTATAAAGACCATTGCAATGACAATCTCTCTCCCTCTCTTTCTCTCTACAGGGCTGCTGGAGGAGCTTGAAGGTGTCCGGGGTCCTAGCCATCTTTCAGCATCATGTAGTAGCTGCCATTCATTCCCACAAGCAGGGAGCTGCTTTAAATAGTAGCTCTCTGCTTAGGGGAGCAATGTTTACATCTGTTTCCCTGCACACGTTTGAATGCAGGGGAACAAATGAAACTCTGCTTTCTGACAGCGTGGGATGTTTGACAGCTCCCGCTGTCAGAAAGCGGGCTTTGTTTGCTTTTGCTTGTTGGGAATTGTTAGCTCCCACCAAGCAAATGCAAGCTCCCACCAAGCAAAAGCAAACAGCTATGTCCCGGGGGTAGGCAACCCCAGGACATAGGAGGAGCCAAACCCGGGGAGTGGCAGTCCCAAGGGCCATTATTAGCTCCTTGAGGTGTGAGAAAGGGCCTCTTTTGACAAGGTAGCTCCCTACAATTTGCCTGGACAATTATATGGTTTCAAATTGTAAGTGCCCTGGGTCCTTCTAAACAGGTTGCCAGGGTCAGATTTCTTTCTCCAAAAGTGTACTTTGTGTCACACTTCAACCACCCTTGTAAGTCGCTAGTAAATGGTACCCCTGATACCTAGGACATGGGTACTGAAAAGGATCCCCCAGAGCTGCAGCACCAATTTTGCCACTCTGAGAGGCCCCACGCCTCATAGAGACTGCCATTGCAAGTGCATGACAAGGTGTATTTAATAGTTGAAAACTCAACATGGCACTCACCAAGAGTGCTATGCCCACTAGCATTAAATGCAATATAGGTAAGTCACCCCTCTGGCAGGTCTTCCAGCCCTAAGGAAGGGTACACTATAATGCATGTGCAGGCATATGTGTGCATGAGCAAATATGTCCCTACTGTGTCTTTGCAAAACTTTAAGACGTAGCATGTGTACAGGGAAGCCACAGGAAATACATGTGTTGGACACTGGTCATTACGAGTTCCCGAGCTACATGATGGCCTCTCTGAATACTGGGTTGTTTGATATCAAACAATTCAGAATAATAAGCCCACACCAATGCCATGGCTGGATTTATTACAAATTGTATCCAGAGAGAACCTTAGATGTGTCCCCCGCAAAACCTAACAACCGTGGCATGGTTGCTGACTGGTCTTAGCCAGTGTCCCACCACCAGACAGAGGGCCTGATTCTAACTTTGGAGGACGGTGTTAAACCGTCCCAAAAGTGGCGGATATACCACCTACCGTATTACGAGTTCCATAGGATATAATGGACTCGTAATACGGTAGGTGGTATATCCGCCACTTTTGGGACGGTTTAACACCGTCCTCCAAAGTTAGAATCAGGCCCAGAAGTCTGGACTCCTGGGGTAACAGCCTCTGCTCTCAAGAGCTAAAGCACAAAGCTTTTCCTGGCTGTATGTGTTATATCTCCTCCCCCAGGCAGCCATCCTGCACCTGAGGTCAGCTTCAAAGGCCTTATCACCTTTACAATCTAACCCAAACCTCTGCTGCTAGAAGCAGATAGCCACCCAACAGTTCTCCCCCCAATTTGAGCAGGGAAACTGGCAGGAATACGTAGCCAGAATAGGAGAAGTGGCCCTCATCAACCTGTACCATGCCTCAGGTGTGGCAGGTGAAGTGACTTCACCATTTAATTTTCCTCTATCCTGGAAGGCAGGAAAATAGCTAATCAGGGTTACGGATGTGACCCCTTCCCACAGGAAGTGGTGATGTAGTGGGTGTAGCCACCCTAACGTTGATGGCTCACTGGCCACTACCTGGTACTCCCCCTAGCACCCACTAAGAACAGTACTTAGAGGGAATTCATGGACATGCAGAGCAGACTTGATGGACACAAGAAGACCAGAAACAAAGAAGAGCCGAGGCATGAGAACAGAAGCTCTGCTGCAAGACGAAAAAGGTGCCAGACCCTGCCTGCTGCTCCTAGGACTCGACCATCGCTGCTGAGGCATCACCTGGAAACCTAAAGGACTCTAAAACCCCACACAGCACCACCAGCCTTCTGCAAATTACCCAGTACCTCCCTTAGAGTGAAGGTATCACTCTCCTGCAACCTACAAGCAAGGAACCAGTGAAGTCCAGTCCACTGACTGGCCACTGACCAATGAACTGGACTAAGCTGCCTGACCCATATCCTCATGACAGGGCAGAAGGACAAAATCAACCAGTGTGCCAAATTTGGTGGCATTGTTACTTTCAGGCCCTGAGATATTCCATTGCCCTGGGTACTGGACCTCCAACATGGATACCCAGAAGCAAAGTTCACTCCAGACTCTGTGAGGACCAGAAGCAAGCACCAGTCAAGGGACATCAGGTCACCCAAGAACCACCCCCATAGTCACCCTGATGACCTGCAATCTACCCTCCAAGTGCACCTTGTGCATGGCTTGTGAATGTAAGTAATACCTGGCTCCAAGGACTTCCTGATGCACTATTCTTGGCTGACCTATCTGCACTGCACCCAGCCTCCTTGACTCTTGCAACACTGTGCTTTAGGGGTCTTTAACCCCTTGCGACCTCTACAGCTCAAGGGGACCTACTGGACGTAACTTTAAGTGCATCTGCGCAGATTGATTCCAGGTTGTTCCCTCCTCTGTTGTGCACCAGCTCTAAGACTTTCACCGCTGCTCCCGTTCGAGCCGGGAACTCCCTGAACTCCTCAGCGTATTCACAGGACATCTCGATGACCTCAACCTAAAAACAAGCATTTGCAATGCAACAGGTCTCGCATTTCTCCGAGTTAGAGCTATAAGCAGTTGTAAACTCCCAACCGGACTTTTCTTGCGTCATTAAATGGGGAAGAAATAAAAAACGAGTGTGATTCCTGCATGGGTAGAGCCTCAGTTCTTGCTCCTGTCATCTTCAACTCCACCCTCTCTGGTGCTGGACACCCTTGTTTGCCCACCTCATGGCCGGTGAAGGAGCCTTCCTGTTAGGGGAGCCTGGCGTGTCCCTGGCTTCTCCGAGTGACTCTTCCCCACTCCCTCCTGTTGTACCTAAGCCCCCCTTTATTCACCACTAGCAATGGCAGCATTGTTTTGTGCATTCTTGAACTATTGCGCTGATTTGCTCACTTTGCCTGTCCAGTAGGGTATCCAAGTTCATTTGATTCCGCTGTTCCGTCTTCTAAAGCAGTATGGGCGACCACACACTCTCCAAAGTGTTGGCATCCAATTTGTCTCTCTTTGGTCCAGTTCTTGTAGCAGTACTAGGATCAAAGTTCACTTGATTTTTAACTCTAGTAGCTGTGTTGCATGCTCAGCTGTTCCGTGGCCAAGTTTTCATTCAGCCCTCAGGTAGGTTTTATCAATCATGGTGTCCGAGGTGACACACAACTCACTCTTAAATAAGATCTTCACCACCAAGCTTCACGCAAAAAAAACTACAGCTCTGAATTGAGGCATTACATATTAGCAAAAAACATCCAAGTAGACCCATATTTCTGAAGTCCAGTGCAGGAAATGGACAACTCACTACAAACAGCATGCAAATAATGAACAGCATGGCTTTCGTCCAGATAACTAAAGCCAACATACTGAGGAGACAAACTACAGAAAACTCAACAACACAACTAATAATACTTACTGGTCTTGTTTCAACCCATTAATGCTATAAGACCCACCTGGCTGAGAGCGGTAAAAACAGCCAAAATATCATTATGGAGGACTCATGATTGACTTACGAGAAAACGCCCAGGTAACAACCAAAGAAAAGTCCAGAATTAAAAAAAAGAGTGACAACTATATTAATTAAAGTAAAAAGAACAATGCAGAAAGGAAACCACCAAGAGCAAGGTTTTCGAGTACACGTGGAACAAATACTTCACCTACAAATAAAAGACGTGTGACAAATCAAAAACACCACGAGGTGTTAAGAAATTCAGGGTGAAAACCTCAAACAAGACAGAAACTTTCAGTAAATCTCCCTAGAACAAGAATCCCATTGGACGACCTGTTTAATGATAAAGTAGCCTTCAAGGACTTGACTACAAGAGCCAGGCACTGTGAGGTTTACAGAAACAGGCTGACAACTACCAATCTGTATTTACAAAACCGTAGCATTTGAACTAGAACTCCAGTAGAGTGATAACATAGACTCACTAGTTGGGTACGAATTGAAATGTAACAGTGCCATAAAGAAAACCGTATACACCCATGACATACACTCAAGTGCCTTGTCATGTTGGTGGCCGTGGGTTAGAAGTGTGCACGTGGGGAGGATTTGCAAGGCATTGGCCGGGGGGTGCAGTTGTGAACAAGAAACACCCTGGATGTGGCCTAGTATCAAATCATGCCACTTAAGAGTACTTGTAGCCAGCAGCAGTATTTGTAAAGCCTTTTTACAGCATTATCCAACAGAGGATTTTGGAATTTATGACCAAACAAGAATGATTCACTCAAGACCAGAATGAATACCTCCCAATACATACACCGCAGACCACATCCTCACATTACAGATCATGATCACTAAGCCTATGAAGAACATCAAAAGAAGAAACATCTTTCTTTGTGGCAGTCTTATTAAAAGCACACACTGGATTCCCCACCCCTCCCCTTCACGACAACTACAGGCTGCTCCAGCTGATAAAAGCATTGAACAACACGACTCGAATCCCCTATCAAGCGTAAGTTAAAAACCCAACAGAAGCAAACAGGAAACAGAACAGAGAAGGGATTCCCTTAAACCAATCGAGAGATGTTACAAAAAGTACTATTCTCCTGCGGGTCTTTTAGAGAAAAGATAGGACAGACTGCTGCCAGTGCGACAGAACCAGACCAAGAGGCATGACTGGGCCCCGTCTGGGACAGAGCACAATCCAGGCTCTGCAACCAGAGCTATGGATGCCCAGGCTGTGTACCACCAATGTCAGAGGAGGCCAAATGTGCCATAAGTGGCCCAGTGTAAAAGGCCAGTGACCCGGGAGCTAAGCTCTACAGACGGTGATAGCTGGTCGGCCAATGATACCGACTGAGGCCTGGATGCAAGGCCGCGCACCAGCGAGGGAGGGGGCCCGGCTGTGTAAGGCCACCGTCATAGGGAGCTAGGTTGCGCAGCTTGATTGATAGAAAGATACAAAGGGTCATATGTACTAAAGCATTTTCCCATAGACACAGAATGGGTAAAACCCTTTGATACATCTGACCCTAAGATGCTAAACTGTGCTATCAAAGTGAAAAGAGGCCAGGCCGTGCCGCTCGTGTAACTGGCGGACACCGAGACGCCAGCTGTGCTGCAGGCAGTGGTCGGCTAGAGGCCAGGTTGTGACATGAGAGAGGAGCCAACAGGCCTGGATATGCAACCAGTCTTGAGGGGAACCCCGATTTCAGCACGCGTGGCACCGAAAGCCAGGCTCTGCAGCCAGTGTGACAGCAGGCCATGCAATATAGCCAGCGTGATAGGGAAGATAATTTTCAAACAGTATCAGACACAGACACCCATGAACCAATTTGCTGGCCCCACACACACACATTTATAGAAAAACCTGTTCCAAATTTCTAGCCTCCTTTAATCTCCCCTCAGCCTTGTTCTGCCCACTATACAGTAAGGAATTGGTTCTAATAGCAGCCCCAGACTAAATCCGAATAATTTTGGATTTCAAAGGTTATCCGAATTTCGATCCCTTTTGGTCTCTCTAACGTTGGCAAGCAACTACTGATCTGCTTCATAAGCAACTGCCCAGATGCAGTGACACATTTCAGGCTTGCAATGAGCCCTGTCCGCTCCTGGATGAAGTTGAGTCAAACTGAACTCAAGTGAACCAAAGTCTTCTATCTCTGCAGACAGCCTTCTGTCTAGTCTAAATTGGTGGCCTTCTCCGCCTAGCCGAACACCTGGTCCTGCGACTAAGGTTATGAATCTAGGAGTGGCATGATCCCTCCATTTCTTCTGTGTCACTTATCAACCACATTGCATCCACTTACTTTGATCTGCTTAAGATCTCAAGAATGGTGCAGCCTTTCCTGGCAAAAGGATAGTGATTGAAGCTGCTTTAGTCCCTTATTTGCACTATGGTCATTCTTTTCACAAAACTGGCTTAACATGCTCCACATCAGGCTTCTCCAACGAGTAGCTCATGAGCTACTGGTAGCTCTGCACCTACCTGTAACTGGCTCTTCTTACGAAGCCCAGCCCACTAAATTAGAAGCTTTTGCTTGGTTGAATGTATTCATATAACTAAATTAAAAAGTGTGTAAAGACAAAAAGGTATATATTTTCACAACTGATGTTTGGGAAAAATGGTTACATTTACAAAATATACTTAAACGTAATATTTGAATGAAATTATTCAGTGTTTTGAGGAGACTTATTTCTAACATCATGGTCTTGGTGTCAAGTGTATGAATTACCAATGTAGAGACATTTTGTATTGACAAAGCATTTTTTATTTTTTTTTACATTACTGCTGGCAACCATGCCTGATGGACTAAGATAATTAATTACAGTAAATTGTTATACGGTGGCTACTAATGTAATCTTGCCTAATGTGGTCACTAAACCAATACCAAAAATAGCTTGTTATGGTTTTCATTGAACATAAGTAGCTCTTATTAAAGAATGGGGATATATATTTCCAAACTACACTGGCTTCCTGTACTAAAACTCACAGCCTCTCAATCCCTATTAGGAGAACAAAGCAGTTCCCAAACCTAGCACTCAAAACATTTGATCTTGTTGTTAACTTTACAGGCCTGTGCACATTGTAAGGTCCTTAGGAGGCCCGGCGGATGCCCTGTGAGGGCCAAGGAATAGAGTCCTAAATTTTTAGCCAATACAAGCTATTTCACCTTCCACAAAAACTGAAACCCTCACGTTTTTATTAATTTGTTGTGAACCCCCAATCCACTGTATTCGAGTTCAGCGCCAGGACACGCTCAAGCCACAACACTTTGCATGTATACATTCTGTAGCATGAACCTAGCCAAAGAGGTGGGGAGCACTGCTAAGGGCAAGGACACAGTCCAGATGCAGAGTGGTAGCTGGTTATTGGATTGTTACTGCATTGTGATGTGCTGTTCGTTAGAGGTGTGTCTTCAGCTCTTAAGCTGATCTGCGTCTTGCTGTCATTCTAGATACTGAGATGCTGTTCGATATCCATGGATGCAGAGATGCTTTACGAGCTTGTTACCTGAGTAACGACAGCCCGCGAGTGCCTCAAGGGAGCCAGCGTGACCTGTATGAATTATGCTGCAGTCAGCATGGGGGAAGCCTGGCTGCACAGCTTATGCAATAGGGCCACAGAAGGCAGGTTCTGTCGTGGGTGTGACAGAAGTACAGCAACAGAGTGCAGGATGCACTGCTGGCGTGACAGGGCACCGGGCTGTACGGTCAGGGCGGCTGTGTTACAAGTGGCTGTGCATCCAGCTGTAGAGAGAAAGGTGGACGCAGAGCCAGTAAGGCCCATTGGCTGCACACCAGCATATACCCCACTTAAACAGATATTTACATTACAGCCCTGCTTCTTCCAGCCTGGAAGGGGGGCACTGACCCCCTCAGAATACAGGTAAGACTCTCAGGTCCTATGGTAGTCTGTCCGAAACTTCCCTTAAATATTTCATGGAATACAGCCCTGTTCCAATGATATTCTCTTAGAGTTAGTCTATCTCTGCGCAGTGCCCACACAAACCCAAATGACAGCCGCGCTTCCTGGCCCAGAGGAGTTCCCTAGCTAGAGGTCTTAAACAACGAACATCAAACTATCTGTAGCTTACTGTCTGCACTTCCCCAACCCCACCCCCCCTTCGGAAACAAAGTGATTTAGAGGGCGTGTTTGGGTGCAGCCGTTACACAGCCAATAAGAGAGGCCAGTCTTCCTCAATCTCTGGCCAGTCTCCCATGGGAACACAACACAACCCGGTCTTCCGGCGCACCCGCCAGTCTCCACAAGATCGCATGAGTGTGAAAGCCATCAGCTGTAGAGGGACCCTGTGGCGGGAAGAACAATTCTTCCTTGCAGTCTAGAAGAGTGGGGTTCAATAAGGACAGTTTTCACACCCACGGGTGACGCACCAGGCTCTTCCTCCCCAGGGGCATGGTGTGGAGTCCCACTCAGTCACTAAATGCTCCATCTGCTCTGACCGTGCTCACAGCATGATGCAAAGACCAAAGCCCACACATCAAAAGACATGCCCCACCCCTGGCAGGCAAAAGAAGGCCCGAGACCACCCCAAAACACTATCTTTGTAAGAGGGGCTTTGTCACACACAGCAGTACAAAACACAGTAGAAGGCACCCATATTATCAGCCACACAGCCCTTTTCCAGGCACTCATGCTAGTTTCCTCTCGAAAAAGCATTTTTAGAGTCTACCCCTTACGCCCCACCACAAACATGTGATGATAAAAGGTTTCGCCGAAACAAACCCAAAAGAGTGACCTCCGCTAACACCACTTTCACGAAGAAAGTTTACCTCACGACCAACCTGTGGCACGCGGACCCCAACAGGCACTCTGCAGAAATAAAACTATAAATCTTCGGGTTGACTCCAATAACACCTTTGTGAAAGCACTCCGCCTAAACCTGAAACAGCAAAGAACATTTCTTTTGACATGCAGTGTTAAAACAGCCCATTCCATTAAATGATTCCAACTGAAAACACACATTTGGAATGCAACAATCTTGTGTTTGCTCGAGTTAGAGCTCACAGCGTTGTATATTACTGACTGGACTTTTATTGCCACACAGACTGAAAATAACAAGAGGAGAGCAAGGGTGAGCTGGCCCTGGAAGATCTTCCTCTGCTGTTGGTTATATTTTCAGAGGGCGCTGGTGGGGAGGAGGGGCTGAACACACACCCACAGTGTTGAGGTGAAACAGGCAAATGCCAAAGAAAAGTCCTTTACAGAAGAGATGAACAGGACATTTGCAATATTACACAGTACTTTGTGCTGCTCTCAAAGTGAAAAAAGGCAGGACAAAGAGGCAAACTGAGCACTAGCAAGCAAGGAATTTTGAAGGACACTGCAACTAACAAATCAGAACACTGAAACTCACTCTATTGTATACTTAAGTATACAGCAGGCTGAACGCTAACGCTCAACCTAAAAAAAAGTGACACTTGTGAGAACATTGTCTGATTTAATATGCATTTTTTAAATGATTTTCCCATTCATTCCTATGGTGCTTAATTACGCACAAAAAGAATAAATTTTTTTGGAACATTGAAAAATCATAACAAAAGAAGTACTTACTATTCAAAGTAGTGTAATTACATTTTGTGAGAATCTGTTTCGAAAAGAGAGATGCCCAGCAGTAACGTTTACAGACAATGGTCCTCCATCTGTGTCCAAGGAGTTTGATCAATTGTTCAAGATGTGGGGAATCAAACATTACAAAACCCCAGTATACCATCCCAGAGGGAATGGTCAAATAAAGAAATGTGACCGAGAATTTGGGGAAAGTATTCAGCAAGCTGCTGTAGGAAATATATGTTATGGACAGAGACATAGAAAAGGGATGAAGAAAA
The DNA here is from genome assembly GCF_031143425.1 of Pleurodeles waltl. Lineage (NCBI taxonomy): Eukaryota > Metazoa > Chordata > Amphibia > Caudata > Salamandridae > Pleurodeles > Pleurodeles waltl. Next base: position 1,428,290,413 of record NC_090446.1, read on the forward strand.
AAATCAAACAAATTGTGCTAGGAATGTTTATGAGAGTACCTCTTGACAATAAAGCAAGAAAAGGTTGCTCCAACTTTCCTTTTCCCAAGGAATTGTTGAAGGTGAAAGGGAACAATGTCATGTTGTCAGATGTGAAATGGTGGAATACGAGGAAAATATAGATTTGCAATGAAAGAGAACAACAAGCATGGTTTAAAGTGAAGGCTGAAGTGTAAGAAATGTTGAGGTCTCAAGAGAAAAAAAAAAATCAAAAGCTACCATCAGAATAAAAGCTAAGCCCAAATTGCTAGGTTACATTTGTGACTGAACTATATTATGTGGCTACTAGTCTATTCAGAGGATTGTTATTATGGAAAGAGGAGGCATTATATTCCATGGCTTATGTATGTAAGTAATACAGTGGTGCAAGATTTTATGTAATGTGTTTTACCTTGGTTCAGTGATGTTGTTCCTAGGCAACCTGGATGCTTCCACTTTTGGAATCTGAAATGAAGATTCCTAAAAGATGAGCAGGCAGACAGTTGCCTGGGGATCAGGAGCTGATCAAGGGTCATTGTATGTAGCTCCAATAAATTCATATAAAGCATGGATTCCCAAAACCTTCCACCTTTTTTCCTATGCGGTCTATCGGTATTAATTAAATGAAAATACTTGGGGAGGGCAGCTAGTATATCTGGCACTGATTCATCGGTAAGCCAGGATTCTGTCATGAATAATATGTCTGGAGAGTCTGAGATCAGTAAATCAAATATCTCAAATTGATACTTAATCAGTGAGCCAGCATTAAGGTAGATGATTTTGAGAGAGTTTAAGTTCTTATTATTCAGCACAAAGCAATTTTAGTAATAGGCATCAAAGAAGGCTGAGAACCAGCAAGGATATTCTTAGTAGGAGTCTGATTATTCAGTGGAATCACCTCTGAATTCTGATTAATTATGGCAAATTTATCTAGCTTAAATAGCAAAGGAGTGTCTATTTGATAGCTTCCACAGTAAAGATTTCTTAGGTCCCCAGGGATATAAATGAGTTTACAGATATAGTGGCTGGTCCCAGAAAGTCATGGACTTTGCAGATGGTGCTCCTTCTGTGTGCTAGTGGCACCCCGCTGTGCGCGTCTGTAGTCAAAACTCTAACTTAGGCTAATAGTCTAACTTTGTTACTTTTCAGTAGTTACAAAGGTAAGTTATTATTACTAGTAACTTTGCTACCAGTAATTTTAAGATTACTAGTTAAACTTTTGGTCTAATTGTACCTTTGTGAATCTGGTCCAAAGTGTTTTTGTGACCAGGAAACTGGAAGAAATAAGAAATGTTGTGTTAAACATCCATTGACATCTTTTCTGTGAAATAAGAGCTTTGAAAACACTGTCAAACGTTTGATATTCAAATAGAAAGTGGGATATCCCACTTCATTCGGTCACCACTTTAACTGGCAATTTCCCTTTGATTTCACCATTCACAGCATATAGCATGGTGCAGTGGGTAAGCCTTCTGAAACCATTGGTCTCTTCCATTGGGTGTGATGGCATTTTGCTTGTCACAAAGTGTGTAAATCCACCTAAAAATAGTCTGCTTCAGTGCCAGAGCTTGTCTTTCCTTTTATTTATGCTTAATGGGATGCTTTATAGACTCTGGCATGCAAGTAGCCACAAGGCAAGCACCAGCCTGGAACAATCATATGCCCCATGCAATTGGTAAACTAAGTAATGGGTACATATGAGGAGACTGGCTACACACCCTGGAAGAGTCAGTGCCCTCAACAGTTGTACTGATGTGTCATGTGCCATCTCACGCTCATGATCCATGACCATTCCATGAACCTTGAAATATTACAGAGTGAAATTGCATGCAACATGACAGGAAATGGAAAATATCCTTACACACATCACTTAATACAAAAAATAAATTCTATGAAGGGGTGAGGGCACAAATCAATTCCATAAACAGTCCTTCCATTTTGTTGGTGCTCTGCATTCACATCTTGGTCTCTGTGGTCTAGTAATGTGATCACCGGTGGGTGCCTTTGAAGTAGTCTCAAGACGCTGCTGTTTACCATCCTGCTGCCTCAAACTCTATGTGCAGTACTGCACAGTAATGGCTAGTGTGAGGAATTTCATTGCCTTCTCTGCACTCATCACCTTCTCTGCACTCATCTTTTTTTTCGTTCTGGCCTTTCTTCTTATATACCATTACTTTTCATACAATCCACTTTTCTCTTTCACCCAATTCTATTCTTGGCCTGTTACTTGAACCTATTGTTTTGAATGGTCTGTATTTGTGTAGACTTTTTCTACGTGATACTTGTTATTTCACCCTGACCACATGTTTTTTTTTTCAAATTGTCTTTTATTCTCCAACTCTTTTTTGTATGTTTTTGTTTCTTCACTTTTTTTTATTTAAACATTTTGTCCACCATAGGGTTAGATTGCTGTGTGGTTTTCATCAATTCAAAAGTTGGAATGAAGTGAAGCCACTAGTATCATTCATTATACTCTGATGTGGCTTTAATACACTATGGGCAACTTTGCATACATTTATGTTAAATGTAGTGGCCATTTAGATGGTTGCTTTTGTTCGTACTTTCTGCCATGCTGTTGTTTTGCAGTAATAAAGGGCCTGATTCTAACTTTGGAGGACGGTGTTAAACCGTCCCAAAAGTGGCGGATATACCACCTACCGTATTACGAGTTCCATAGGATATAATGGACTCGTAATACGGTAGGTGGTATATCCGCCACTTTTGGGACGGTTTAACACCGTCCTCCAAAGTTAGAATCAGGCCCAAAGTGTCTATATTGTATGTCATATTTCATATATTCCTTCATTTGACAAGATATACATTATAAAGTTGGGTATTAATTAAGGGGGTTACCAAATACCTCCTTCTTTTTGTCAGAAAAGTTCAGAGCAGGAAAAATGGAACTTCATGCCCAGAGAAGGTCCCTCACAGGTGGAATACTTTTCAGCAGGTTTGTCCATAGAAGATTTCTATCTGGTGCTCAGATTATTACAGCACATTGAGGGTACATGCTGTAGCCATGCTGTAGCCAAAATGGACAGACACCTTCTTCAGAAGGTCCAGCAGAATTTGATTTGTTGCTGCAAAGAAAGCTCTGAGTAGGAACAACCTGACTCTTTCACCCAGCAGCAACACACTTTGTTAGATTGGCAAGGCAGGTTGGTTCTGGTCCTGTGGAAGCCTGTGGAGCTAAAATGTTTTCAAGTGCCAGGTTTCAACTTATATTGAGAGGTGTACATGTTGATATCAGCCAAGGGTCACGGTCCTTGAGGACAGCACTTGGGGGTCAAGGCACAGTCCAGCAGTGGTGAGCACCAGGCTCTAGGGCAGGTCCAGTAGGAATTGGTCAGCTAGGTATTTGCATGAGAAGGTCTCTTGCAGCTTATTGTGTCCCTATAGATTGAATACGAGATCAGCCTTATGTCGTTTGGAATCTTCTACTTTGTCCCAAGAACAAATAGAGAATAGGTCCAGCTTTCTGGGCTATTCTCAGGTCACAGATGGGCAGTCAGTCCTCTTTTATCCTTCTACAGTTAGAGAGTTATGTTGAGAAGGTTACTGTTGGTGCCAAATTAATTTCTAGTGCCAGTGGAGAAGATTCCTGGCTCCTCCCTAACCAATGGGGTAAAAGTTCCCAGGGAGAAAATTACCAACCTTTGTGGCATTTCCTGAGTGCCCTATTGCAAATAATCTTTCCCTGCCTAAATTCAAGGTGGCAGACCTTTTCTTCCTCTGTGCGGAGCTCATTGCACACCGTAGGCTTGTGGCCAGAAAAATGAGCAACCCCTTCTCTATGGTCACTTTCAACCTGTTATGGAGGTATCTCCTCTCTCACTGGGATTGGTGCCTGCCTGCCTGGCTGGGGAAACAAAGGAAGGGCCTGCCCACATATCAGCTAACATTTGATGTGACACAATAAGCCTCTTTAAAGTTAATCAAGTTCCTGGGCATGGCCCACTTGCCATCCTGTCAAGGCAACAGCATAATATCCTCATACCACAGACCTTTGTCCTGCTCTGAGGAATGTCTTCATGCCTCATCACTGGGGCTGGTCAGCTGCCAGATGACCTGTGAAGCTCAGGCAAATGGACGCCCAAGGCTTTAGGCAAGGAAAGTGTACATTTCTTCAGGTGTCTTCAAATAATTCATTTTGTAGTTGTTGCTTTGGCAGAGATAACGTTATTGAATATAATATTGCATTCTAATGCTTTGTCCTTCCCTACTTTTTTAGTCTCTTCAGGTGCCCTCTGTTAGAAATGGGGTCTTTCGTTGGCAGTCAGGTTACTCCCTGTCCAAGCAAGGACCCTCAGTCTAGTCAGGGTAAAAGAGAATCACCCTCAGCTAATCCCTGCTCACCTCCTTGGTAGCTTGGCACGAGCAGTAGGCTTAACTTCAGAGTGCTAGGTGTGAGGTATTTGTCCCAACATACACAGTAACTTAATGAAAGCACTACAAAATGACACAACACAGGTTTAGGAAAAAAGAAAATATTTATCTGAACAAAACAAGACCACAACAACAAAAACCCACACTACACAAGTCAAGTTATCACTAAAAATGCAAAAAGATTCTTCATGTAATTTTAAACACAATGCTAACGATGTTAGCGTGAAAATGTACCTTGGGTGCATCAAAAATAACCCTACACGGGCGAGTGTGCATCAAAAAGGGCTGGCGACGCATTGATTTGCGTCGTTTCTCCTTTAGTCGGGTTGGCGTGCATTGTTTCTTCTCTCCGCAGGAGAGCGATGCGTCAATCCGGTCAGAACTGTCGGGGCAAGCCTGCGCTGTTTTTACTTGCCCAGCGGTGTTTGCATCAGCAATCCAGCTGGGCGATGATCTGAAAACCACGCAGCGCGGGTTGCGATATCACCAGCCTCCGTCAGCGATGCTGTGTGTTGTTTCTTCAGCCCCGGGTGTTGATCTTCGGGACGCGTTGCAGGCTAGAGTCGATTTTCAGCCGTGAAGTCGGCGGCGCATCGATTTTTCAGATGCAGATCGGATTTGCATTGATCTTTTCCCCGCACGCCAGCTTCTCCTTTCAGGGTCGCAGGAACTGGATGGGCACCACTTGGCAGGGTATGAGTCTCCCCAGAGACTCCAGGTGCAGGCAGAGAGAAGTCTTTGCTGTCCCTGAGACTTCAAACAACAGGAGGCAAGCTCTAAATCAAGCCCTTGGAGATCTTCACAAGAAGGAAGGCAAAACAAAGTTCAGTCTTTGTCCTCTAGCACAGGCAGAAGCAGCAACTGCAGGATAGGTCCACAAAGCACAGTCACAGGCAGGGCAGCTCTTCATCTCTTCTCCAGGCAGAGGTTCCTCTTGGTTTCCAGAAATGTTCTAAAATCTGTGGTTTTGGGTGCCCTTCTTATACCCATTTTGCCCTTTGAAGTAGGCTTATTTCAATGAACAGTCTCTCTTGATTTTGAAATCCTGACTTGCACAGTCCAGGCCCTAGACACTCACCAGGGGGTTGGAGACTCATTGTGTGAGGGCAGGTACAGCCCTTTCAGGTGTCAGTGCCCACTCCTCCCTCCTAGCACAGATGTCTCATCAAGAAATGCAGACTACACCCCAGCTCCCTTTGTGTCACTGTCTAGAGAGAGGTGCAACCAGCCCAACTGTCAAACTGACCCAGACAGGGAATCCATAAACAGGCAGAGTCACAGAAATGGTATATGCAAGAAAATTCTCACTTTCTAAAAGTGGCATTTTCAAACACACAATCTTAAAATCAACTTTACTAAAAGATGTATTTTTAAATTGTGAACTGAGACCCCAAATTCCACATGTCTATCCGCTCACAAATATAATCTACACTTTAATCATATTTAAAGGTAGCCTCCATGTTAATCTTTAGAGGGACAGGCCTTACAACAGTGAAAAAGAAATATAGCAGTATTTCACTGTCAGGACATTCAAAACACATTACTATATGTCCTACCTTAACCATACACTGCACCCTGCCCTTGGGGCTACCTAGGGCCTACCTTAGGGGTGTTTTACATGTAAGACAAGGGAAGGTTTAGGCCTGGCAAGTAGGTATACTTGCTAAGTCGAATTTACATTTAAAACTGCACACACAGACACTGCAGTGGCAGGTCTGAGCCATGATTACAGAGCTACTTATGTGGGTGGCACAACCAGTGCTGCAGGCCCACTAGTAGCATTTGATTTACAGGCCCTGGGCACCTCTAGTGCACTGTACTAGGGACTTACTAGTAAATCAAATATGCCAATCATGGATGAACCAATTACATACACATTTTGAATAGGAGCACCTGCACTTTAGCACTGGTTAGCAGTGGCAGAGTGCCTAGAGTAACAAAAACAGCAAAAACAGAGTCCAGCACACATCAACAACATGGGAAACAGAGGCAAACAGTTAAGGGAGACTACAACAAGTATGAAAGTCTAACACCCTCCAAAATAGTTTGGACACCTTTGTGGCCATTTGTTTGTGAGCATATGTAAGCATGCCTCATGGGCTAGCCATGGGGATTCTTACTTCACTTATTACAATTCAGTTATTTTGATACTATTTACATGAGCTCAGTACTCCAGGTGTTAATAATTTTTAATACTTAAGTGGAGTTTTGCTTTTTTCCTCACTTCTGGTGTGAGGTTTATGCTCTCTTCTAGCAGTAAAACAGAATGTCTTACCAAAAGGTTCATGATCCATCACTGGCAACTTCACTTCCTGTTGGGGATGGACAGCTGATTAGAAGCGTGGGGAGAAGGATTCCCCTCCTTCGTCTTGATCTGTCCTTGGAGAACACTGATGTGACACCCTGTGTTATGTAGTTTTGTTGATTCTCACAGACTGCTTTCACAGTGGCAGCAAGGCATTGGCCACTAGTTTTGGTGTTCTCATGCTTTCCCTTGCTCCCTAATCGATCCTCCAATTTCACCTTAGGTCAGGGACACACAGCTGGCTAGATGCGTATGGTGAAGGATTCCCTCCTTTGTTTGGATTTGTTTCTTGTGGTATGAATTAATGAGGTGTTTTTATTGTTTTTTTGATCTTCTCAGAGAGTTTCTTCTACCAAGGTGGTTTTCATTTCCTGGAAATTTGGGTTTTTATTTGTTTTTTCTGTTTTTCTATAGGTTAGTGCCACTCTCTGTTTTCAGAGGTGGTGGTTACACAGTATTTTAAGTGGATTCACATCATCTGTCTGCCAATGACCTATTCTGTTCCAAGAGGTGGTGACTATGTGGTGCATGGAGATGATGTCATCACTTCCTTCATATGCACATTCACCTTTTCTATCACGCTTTCTCAGCTCTTTTGTGGATAATTTTAACACGATGATCATTTTTTGTCTTCTTTTCTCCTTCGTCTTTCTATATGTTCCTCTATACTCTTTCTTTTCTATTTGGGTTTGATTCTTGCTAATGAGCAAGCATGTCTTTTATTCCCTACCCTAAAGGGGTCTACCTTTACTCTGGTCTGATGATGACCCCAGGGGAATAATCCTAATTTTGGGTCCAAACGGCAACTTCATTTTTAGCCCACCCTCAACCTTTTTTGTTGGACACAGGACTTTTATATTCTATGATATTAGGTTGAAATCCCTGAATCTAGTAATCCGAGGGAGGTTGGGTATGTTGTATATTTTGTATATATATTATTCATGTTATGGTTCACTGTTCTTCAATGGTTCACTGTGCCGTCACTTGGAGCACCTTTCTTTCCTTTTCTCTTTTCTTTTTTTGAAAAATACAATATTTTGAAAGTTGCTGTATGTTATTATGATTTCTTGAAAGGTGATAATTGACCCAGATAATAGGTCAATATAGTTTCCATGTCTTGCAATTATAGTTTTGTTTAATGTTCCCTTTCCCTGCAAAACATTTTGTGTGAATGTTGTCCTGGTTGCAAGGGGGAATATGTCCAGCCATATGGGTTCTTCTCATAGGACTCAACAGCAAGCAGAGTCCTTCTTGTGTCTTGCAGAGGTCTAGTAGTGTTCTGAAGAAGCTACCCAGGATGCCCCAGGATGCCCCATTTATACCTGGTACTATTGTGTGAGTGGGGAGGCACTCCTGACCCCTACCTAATCAAATTTGGAAAAGTGTTCCCTGGGGCAACTCTACCAACTTTTGCAGTAGTTCCTGTCTGCCTGGCAGCAAACAGTCCCATGCTGTACTATCCAAAACCAACATGGCTTACCCTTTCTTCCTCTGTGCAGAGTTCCCTGTGCCCACACAGAGGTGCAGCTATGGAAATGGACAAACACTCCCTCAGGTCACTGTAAACCAGGTCTGTGGCAGCTTCTCTCCCACTGGGGTTTGAGCCAGCCTGATTAGGAAGACAGAAGGTATATATTACATTTACACATGTCCTCCTTTCAAATATACCCTGCCTTAGAGCTAGTAAAGTCTACTTCAGAGGTGACTTATAGTCAACTTTGTTCCTCTACATGTTCATGGAACTACTTGGGGACTAGCAATATCCTTACAATGTACGGCGGGAGTACTTTACTCCTATGGTATCTATACCGCTGTGACTAGAGTGAGGTTGTTTCCCTCGTGAGAAGACACATCAGATATTGGGATTGATCTCAGCCACCTAATTTAAAACGTTTCCTTATCACTTCTCAAAATGGTCTGCATTTTTGACAATAGCATATTTTATATTGCTTTTCTGGTTGAAAAGTGATGCTGTGCCATTTACTTCCCCCTCACTCTTCCTTTTTAGGGTCGAACGCAAAGCGCTCTGTCCCTGGTGTAATCTCTCTGTGGGCTTTTAACCACACCCATGTCAAGCCCATCAGTCTGGTTGGTTTGTAGGATTGCCTTTTAAAATTAGCTTGATTTAATTAGTGAAAGGCATGCATTTGTCCAGGCTTTTCCGGTGTTTAGCCCATCTCAAGCGTACCGTCCAACTACTGAAAACATACGAGGCTACATGTTTTCCATATGGTTTCTACATTATTTTGAAGGCAGTGCAATCTCGCTGGGCAGTAGTAGAGTGCATTGCATGACATCGAACCTGTTACATGGATATTTGCACTTTTGCCGGCTACATGGTTAATTACAATTTTGCGGTTACATGGATAATTGCACTTTTGCTGATATGTTTCACTGTGAGCGAATTTCTGTTTCCTTTTGTGTGTTTGCTTTGCGCTAGTTTCAGCCATCGGCTTGCTTATGTGTAATTGTTTTATTTTTCAGTTTATGTGGCAAGAAAAGTCCAGTTGGGAGTTTACAACGCTAATAGCTTCAACTCGAGTAAACACAAGACCCATTGCATTGCAGATGCTTGTTTATTATGTAACTCCTCCAATGTTGTAGACTTGCACAGGCACACATGATTGGAATGTTGTCCTTCTCCACCAACTCCATCCATTCATTCGTTCAATCTTTCACTGCCCTTCTCTCTTTTTATTTAAGATCCCTCATTTTCTTTCTATTTGTTTTGTTTAAGATTCTGTATCAAGGGAAAGTTCGAAGTAGAAGGAATAATTTATTAAGATGACTGTTATTCGTCTTATACCTGCTGTTATTCCCTTTTTAGTAAACACACCTTATTTGGTACAAATCACACTCTGTCTACCTGCTGATGATCATTGTGGATGGCTTAAGAAATGTGTATCTCATTTGTAACATGAGAAGAGTTCAGAAATCATATATGTTAGCTGTTCTGCCTATATGTCTCTATGTATTTGTCTGTGCCTCTCCATTGCTTTGTGTGATACCATGTTCTATTTTGCACAAGGTTGTTTATGTGTGTGTGGATTTGTTTCAGTGTAAGTGTTCCTGTCTATGTTAAAGTTTGTGCTTAACCGTTCATGTCTTTGTTGGGGTTTGGTTATATGTGTTGGCATGCTTCTTTTAATGTATCTGTCTCGATGCAAGTCGGCTATGTTCTTGTGCTGTTGTGCTTCCTGGTGTTTGTCTGTATTTAGGCATTAACTGAGAAAATATGAGTACTTTTTTATGAATGGGTGTCAGTGTGCTTCTGTTCTCTGTTTTGTGTTAACTAGTTGCATGCTGCTGACTTCTGCAGTGACTTGTGATTTAAGGTTTTGAACACAGCCAGACCCACTCAGGAGTTTACCTTACTGATGCCTCTACATGTAGTCCCGTAAAATTAGTATGTAGCACTCTGTATTTACAGTGCCTAGAAACTGCAAAACCTTCATTTGTAAGTGTTGCGTGAAAAACACAATGGCCCTCATTCTGACCCTGGCGGTCTTTGACCGCCAGGGCGGAGGACCGCGGGAGCACCGCCGACAGGCCGGCGGTGCTCCAATGGGGATTCCGACCGCGGCGGTAAAGCCGCGGTCGGACCGGCACCACTGGCGGGGTCCCGCCAGTGTACCGCGGCCCCATTGAATCCTCCGCGGCGGCGCAGCTTGCTGCACCGCCGCGGGGATTCCGACCCCCCCTACCGCCATCCAGATCCCGGCGGTCGGACCGCCGAGATCCGGATGGCGGTAGGGGGGGTCGCGGGGCCCCTGGGGGCCCCTGCAGTGCCCATGCCACTGGCATGGGCATTGCAGGGGCCCCCGTAAGAGGGCCCCTACATGTATTTCACTGTCTGCTGCGCAGACAGTGAAATACGCGACGGGTGCAACTGCACCCGTCGCACAGCTTCCACTCCGCCGGCTCGATTCCGAGCCGGCTTCATCGTGGAAGCCTCTTTCCCGCTGGGCTGGCTGGCGGTCTGAAGGCGACCGCCCGCCAACCCAGCGGGAAAGTCAGAATTACCGCCGCGGTCTTTCGACCGCGGAACGGTAACCTGACGGCGGGACTTTGGCGGGCGGCCTCCGCCGCCCGCCAAGGTCAGAATGAGGGCCAATATATCTCATATTTTGAAAAAATCCACTATGCAATGCAAGCTATTAACAACACACACCTATCTGCTCCAGCATAATGTATTTCCCCAAAATAGCAAGAAAACATTGCCTTATTTACATAACAGAATATTATGCTTGAAATGCTAATTCTCACATTCTCCAGTTTAAAGTCCATCACCTCGCAAGGTGTCTGTGCCAACGCCCTCACACAATGCCCTTTCTATCAAACACTGGCCTTGTCCTCGCACTCTGAATTGCTTTAGTCCTCAATTCTACCTGACTCACTTACTCCCTTTGCAACCTATAGAACTTCTTTAAACCCACATCTATACAGTCACGCACAAATTAATCCACCTATCCATTCATGCCTGCACCTATGCATCCATCCATTGATCCAATAATTGACTAATTCTTACATTTACTCACTCACCCATACACACAACCATGTAGGCAAACTTGCCAACCATTGAAGAAGCATCTTCATTTATGAAAATGCCAGACAAATTGGCATTGTCTGTGCTTTTGTTGAAGACGATGTGTCTGCCGAATTATAAAGTATTTAAAAAACATAAAAAAATGGGCACCTGTGAATGCACTCACAAGCGCGGCCATCTTGGTATGATATTTGCCATACTTTATTTAGGATAAAAAATAATGGGGAAATACCATTTTAAATTGGATGACAGGATGTATTTAACATTTGGCAAAGCCAATATTACTGTGGCCAACCATTTAAGACCTTCTGACTTATCTATTCTAGTTCAGTTTCTTGCTCATTTTCTAAATACGGCAATGGGGTGTGAGATGTATGTATACTACTCAGTGGTGGCTCCTCTGCTATGGCAGAGGACCGTCACCCCCCACCAGCAGCAGTAGCTGCAAACCTTTTACTACAAAATGGTAATAAAATATGCTTATTATCATTTTGTAGTAAAAGGTGCGGGGCATTGGGGATGACAGACAGAGAGGGGAGTGCATAGAGGACTCTTCTCAGTGCGCACGTATGTTTGGACGTGTGTCTCTGAACGGCCAAACACACATGTGCACTGTGCTCTCTCCAGCCCAGCACTGTGTTGCCAGGCTGGAGAGAGCAGGCTCAGGCTCTCAGTCTGCCTGGGAGCACCCTGGCTGGGCTCTCCCAGCCAATCCTAACGCTGCTCTGAGCAGCACTAGGATTGGCCGCAGGGCAGGCTGGGAGCTTGTGCCTGCAGCCTGCAGGAGAGGAGAGGCGTGGTGGTGGTGGTGGTGAGTGAAGGTAAGTGTATTTTTCATTATTTAATGAATTCCCCCCATGCCACCCTGCCCCTTCAAAGCCCCACAAGCCGCTCCTGATACAACTGATAGATTGGAAGAAGAGATGCAAGGAATCATTTGAGCAAGTCAAAGAGCTCAAGCATGACCTCTGACTGCTTATTCTACAAGGGCTTCCGATGTATACGTCAGATGTAGACTAGAAAGAAATTGTAAGGTACCATTATATACTTTCTGCATGATCTTCATAGCAGAAGACGTGTAAAATATGCACATCACTTTTGGAAAGAAGGATGTCTGCTTGGAAAATATCACAAGTTTGAGCTTTTGAATAGGATATTACATTCATTTCTCACATTCATCTTAACATGTAACACATACCAAATTGGTTCAAGCCTAAGGCCTTAGGAATGCGCATGAATGTGTCTAGATCTCACAGCATGCACAAAGGATGTTCATGTACTTTTAAAATGTTCATAGTTAATAGTGCAGTAGAAAATATGAATAGGATTGTACGATGTTCATAATCGTATGGATGCACACTGTCTTGTTATGTATAGTGTGCATTTTGAATAGTCGACATTAGTCTATAGGATACATTTAGACAAATTTGTGAGATTGTCCTTCCTTATATATTGCACTCCTGGAAAGGTATATATAACGAATTCTAGAGATCTGTAACTGGCCTTAGTGATTTTGTTGGACAAATCATACACTGTAGGAAACAATCCACGGCCAATGTCATTAGTGGACTCATTCTACTTACCTTTTACCGATGTTATACATGTGTATCAGATTTCAGGATGATATGCAAACCTATTATTTTATACCATAAATTTGGATGGCTGTGACTTTTTTCTCCACATTTTGTAAAATACAATTCCAGCACAATTTATAAAAGTGGGTTTCCTAATTTCTCCTGCTAACCACACCTTTTCGGATTAAGGCCCATATTTATACTCTTTTAGCGTCGCATTCGCTCCGCTTCTTGATGTAAAAACGGCACAAGCTTACAAAATACAATTATATTTTGCAAGTTTGCACCACTTTTGATTTGTAGAATGACGCAAATGCGGGGCTAAAAAAGTATAGATATGGGCCTAAATAGGTAGCAGTGAAAAATATCACTAAACTATTTTTTGCTGTAAGGAGTGACAGTGATACTGCCACACCTTTTCTAATAGTCAGTACTGTTTTCTGCATTGAAGAGTATGCCAGAGAAAAGATGAGACAGTTGCCAGAAATAAGGTTACAACTGAATGGTACCATTCTTTACTGGAAGTGCTCTAAATACAGAGGTGATGTCAGCAGTAATGCTAATACATCTGCTGTTCTTGCCGCCATATTTACAATTATTGTTGGCAAACATAACAAGCGTCATATCAACATCAAAATTAAGAATAATACTTACGGGATGCTTGAGTAGGTGCCATCGTCAAGGCAAATCCTGAGGGATAGAATAGAATCAGGTATTACAGGAGTTAGAGTTTTCTGGTAAATAAAGCATGTGAGTTATCTCCCATGACTTACATGAGAGAAGGGACATTGGCAGCTCTAGGCAGCAGGCTCTGACCTACAACCAGAGTATTATCTTCAATGCTGTAAAAGTGCCCCCACTAGGTAAATCAAACAGGCTTCATTTGTAGATGAAGTCTACAATATAGGCAGGCAGCATCTTTCAATGTTTGTGTAAAAGAAGGACTCATAGGGTGGTGGTGCAGAGCCTGGTGAATCCCTTCTTGAATGGATGCTGTGAGTAACATACCTGCATCTATGCCCATCAAAACTATGTGATTATTCGGACATGCACAGTCCATCCATAGCCAATTTGGATGAGTGCGACCTTGGTTACTTTTCACACACTGATATTTACATATTCTGTGAAAGTGGCCAAACACGGAAGACACTTTATCTAGTCTGCAACCGTGCAGTCATAAATTACGCCATTTTATGTACTGAGTTTCTGGGGAACCTCGCTGTTGAATTCAGTACCATCTGTATATAATAATTAGCTATCTGAAAACAGGGCCAAACTTTCCCAAATTTCAGGCGTCCTTTGGTGAGGCCACGTCTGTAGCTCAGTTAGTAATAGTTATATAAGGTGCAGGTTTCACAGGTTTGTGTCTGAAGAATAATTCCTGAGTGTTGAATAGGTGTATGGAAGAGATTGGCACCAAATGCATCAGGCAATGCATTTTTTGCTGACCGTAAACTGTTCACCAGTGAATTTAATTACATTTCTGAGCCAAGACTGGAGATAATTCTTTGTTGACTGATTCATGAAGTCATGAGGTTCTCCTCCAGGTACAATTTGGTCTAACTCCTCCCTCTGTCTCAGCTTGTACTCATTTAATTTCAGAGATATATCACTGCTGTTTCAGTTAATTGACTTGTCATTTTTATGTAGCCAAGAGGCTAAGAACATTTATGACTTTTCTTTCCAGGGGGTGTGTTACAGTAAGTGCCCTGAGAGAACAACAAACATTTTCACCCACTCTTTGTTCCCAAGGAGCTCTTTGGTATCATATAAGAGGCCATGGTTGTTCATGCAGCCTCTTCTATAATATGGAATGTGCCAGAGGACATTTTTAGCAACTGCACCTATGAACTAGAGCTTGCTCAATTGCATGAGGACATGGACAATGGGCCACACAAATGAGGAAACACTTTACTTTTGAGCCCATACAGTATCACCAATGTACATGCAGAGACAAGGGAGCTGTAGGGGGGTGTGCCCTATAGTGCAAATAGAGTGGTGGGAAGTGGTCCCAGTGTCCTCCCAGCCGACCTCCAGCAGGAAGGTGCAGTAACTCACTGCATCTACCAACAGAATACTCCATACCCACATTTAAATACAAGTCCAGGTATGTGCCGCCACAGTGAAAGATGGCCTAGCATCTTCAAAAAGATGCTAAGTGATCTGTGTCTACCCAACCCCTTTCTATTTGAATCTTCTTTTTTCAGGTTGTAATATTTGATATGGTTAACTCTGAGAATATGCTTCCTAAAGTACCTCAAATAGAATATAAGCATATTTGAGTCAAGCTCATGCTTATATATTTCCTAACACAGGACTGGTAGGCTGTGCACTGAAAGTGATCATGAAGTGTTAGGTAGATATGTGAAACAATTTAAATGGAAGCCATGAATAGATATTCTTCATGCAATGTGAATGTTTGGTTTGGCATCTGATAAACACTGTGGTCATTTGAATCACCGTATCCTCACCCATGAGGAGCGCCAGTAGAATAGTGTCCTTATTTCCCATTGTGAGCGATGGCATTGAGGTGATCTGGAAAAAAGAGTAAGGTTTACATAGTTATGCGTCACTTTGATGTGGCTATGCCATAACCCTAAAATAAATTATTCTTCCAAAACAAAACATGAAATCTTATGCTAGCACATTTCTTTTCCTTTTTATACAGATTTGTAATGTTCAAAACTTGGAATTATCAACCAGAACTTTGGTAGAGTACAGATTGAGCTAAAAACATATGTTGTCTTCTGAGAAAAACACCACAATGTGCTTCAAGTTGGAACTAGCATTATGAATGAATTTTATGTCAAGAACAGAGGCTCCTAGTATGCCTTCTAATCTTGCTTTAATAATATAGCAGCAGTCAAGAACTACAAATACCAAGAAGCTCAGCAGCAGGCTGGCTAATGGGACAAAAGAATGTAACAATAGTAAGCACCAATAAGGTAATCAAACTGGCAATAGAGTGCACACTTCACTGCACGCAGTCCTCTTTTCTTGCATCTCGCAGTCAAGATAAGTACTTTTATTTCCTCTAGAAATCATTATTTATGCAGGTTATAGTGTATTTTAACTTGTGTGTGTTGTTAAGTTACATGGTAATGATAATTTAATCCTGGAATGTTTCCTTTCATTCCATCTAAGTCACGCTGTGAGTCCGTTTGTTCTGCCTCCTTTACGTAACTCTTGCTTATTCCCTCTTTCAGCGGGACTCGTGCCCAATATTTCCCTTTCTGAACGGCTCACACATCTGCAGCGGTTTCAACTACTGCAACACCTCACCACTTTGTCTTCCGTATTTCTCATCCACGCTCTTCTTCCCTGCTTCACTACTTACATTGCCGGTTCTGTTCTCCAGCTTACTCATCTTCATTGTCTTCGCTTCATCAGGAAGGGTGCGGCCCTTGACTCACTTGCACTTCAGTTGTTGCAGTACATGCCTCAGGGGAGTGATTCTTTCATTTTTTCCCCACTTTCTCCTTTCTGGCTTCATTAAACCCTTACCAGACAAATTCTTAATTCTCAAAAATGGAAATTGATAGCTCCCCTTTAATGCCTGACAAGAATGATGATGGGGAAGATTATAAACAAGAATGAAATGTTTTCTGTGGAGCAAGCCCTTGAGGCTTCAATGGAAAAAATGTCTAAGAACAATGAAAATACTGCCATAAATATGATGTCCAAGACATTGTTGGCCCATTCTCCAGGGGACGGGGGAAGCAGAAAACATAAATTAAAATCTTTACCTAAAAAAAGAAAGTTACCTCTAATGATGATGCACAATGGAACAGTGAGGTTTTAACCCTGATCCTTTTCTTTCCAACACTATTATGGATTCTGACAGGATTCTGATGTTTGACCCTTCTCTTATTCACCACCCTAATTCTATGGAGTGGTCACCAACCACCCTAATGATAGAATACATTTCTTCTCACCTTTGCCTCCAATTAGACAAATGCAAGCAGAACTTAAATCTAATGCACTGATTAAAGAGCCGCGCTGCGTTTTGCAGCACACATTGAAGAAGCAAAATGCCATGGATGATTGGTTATGTGCAGGAAAGTGTCCCTTCCTGCACATAAACAATCATTCATAAAGAATGCTTTGGTACGTCTATGTGTGCTACATTTTACAGCACCCTTAGAAGTGCTAAAATGCCATTATATATTGTTTATGTGCAGGAAGGGGCACCTTCTTGCACATAAACTTTCTATCCATTCAACACAGACACCCTTGTACTATGGTGCACGGATGCCTGCGTTGGCCCAGGCAGCTTAATGTGACACTGGTGCAGGGGGAAATGAAGGGATGCACAGTATTCCTGTAAATACGGCGCATCCCTGTGTTTCAAAAGTGGCACAGTGCTGCTCCTTTTTTGGTGCAGCACTGCGCTGTGCCACTTTGGCATAAATCTGGGCCTAAGTGCCTTAGACCTTCTTTACCTTACAACACCACTGTTATTCCTTCTATCAACCAATCCATAACTACTTTTTTCTCTATATTTGGAAAAGATCCACAAAGAGGGGTCGACAAAGCCTGGTCAACCTGCCAGGATAAATTATTTAATGTGGTAGGTCCACTCGCATGTATTTTTGATTTGGCTGAATCAGCTACATTGAACAATACGGGAATCAATCCTTCAGACCTCTCTCTATGGGTTCAAAGGGCCTTTTGTTTATTGACTATTATCCATGAAAGAACAAAAGGTTTATTATTAAAGCTGGACCTGAGCCTCGCCAATCTAGCCACTCTTGAACCTGGTATACCAGCAGAAGGTCAGCTCTTTGGGGACTCATCAAAGACTTTAGCCCCCGCATCACAATGTTTTTGTCTAGTGACAAGGCATAACAATTCTTAAAGAAGGCCTTCAATCTACAGGCTTTTGCATGGGTCAGTTGAGGCAGGAGCCACTTTACTGGCCATACCTACCGCAACCAGGGATCAAGAGACTCCTTCAACACGACCTACAGTGTCCAGGAGTACAAATCTCAGTTCTACCCTCATAGGACTAGGGGATGGACAATAGAACTTCAAGTCCAATATTCCCCAAGGTAAGCCTATCTTCTGACCTTTCCTTAGGGGGCTGTCTTCAAGTATTTTCTATCAAAATGGCAAATGATTACAACAGATCCTTGGGTTCTAAATACAATACCTCATAGAATTCTATTCTCCTCCATTCCAAAATGTCCTTCCTCTCCCTCTAAAGCTTTCATCACAATGACCAGTCTCATATCACTAGAAATTCAGTCTTTTTTACAAAAGAGTGTAATTCAACTCTCTCGTCTGGATCACATAGGTTTCTTAAGTTCCCTCTTTCTTGTACAAAAGAAAGGAAAGAGATGAGACCAGTGATCAATCTCAGACTGTTCAAACATCTTGTGGTATATCACCATTTCAAAACGGAAACTATAATACAGCAAAGAAATATTTTATAATATGATTGGATGGTAAGACTAGATCTACAAGAGGCTTATCTCACAATACCCATTCATCCATCTCACAGGACATTTCTTCAGTTCTAGTGGCTGAGAAAAATCTATCAGTTTTCCTCCTTTCCTTTCAGGCTTTCTTTGGCTTCCTGGTGTTCCACAAAGGTAACGAAGCCTGTAGTCGCCCATCTCAGCTCTCAAGGTATAAGACTCACAATATATTTAGACAATATTCTCCCAATGAGTCAAATTGTTCAAATGCTTTACTCCCATCTTCAACTCACATGCTCACTTCTCTCAGATCTGAATTTTGTGAAAAACTTGGAAAAACAATAATGATTCCCAGTCAGCAAATAGAGTTCCTAGGTTGCTTAGTAGATTCCTCTATCGCTACCCTTCATCTTCCAAATCCAAAGGTTAGTTTAATAAAAAAAGAACTCCTTCACTTGGAAAGCCTTTTTAGATGCCTAGAACGGCAGGAGAAGCTTTGCCTTAGCACCTGATCTTGTATTAGAATCAGATGAAAGCCAGACGGGCTGGGGCACCCATTGTGGACCAATATCAACTGGTGGTACATGGTCCTTAGAGGAGTCCAAATTGCATGTCAATTGTTTACAGATGCTTGCAGGTTCCTTTACAATCAAAAGCATTACAAAACACAAAGCACAATGTTCTATTCTTCTCCTCATCGACAGCGTCTCTGCTGTCTGTTACATCAATCACATCAGTGGTACCAAATCAATACCTTTGGCAGAGTTAGCAAAGTACCTGGGAGTTCTGTCTCTCCAACAAGATTTCTATCCAAGCAGAGTATCTTCCAGGTACTCAAAACTCAATCGCAGAATGGCACTTCCACCATCTCAAAGACTCCAGCGTTTGGAAACTCCATCTCTCGATATTTCAAATTCTGTTGATCAAATTTGGACCCTTCAAAACAGCTCTCTTTGCTTCCTGCCTAAATTCCCAGTTACCATGCTTCTTCAGTTGGCAGCCAGATCCCCTAGCCCTAGCAACAGATGTTTTTTTTACAAGATTGGTCCTCAACAATTAATTATGCTTTTTCCTTTTTTATCATGATCAACTGTCAGCCCAAGTCAGATGTCAAAAAGCAACCTTAATCATAGTGATCCCCTTCTGGCAATCTTAGGTCTGGTTTCCCCCTCTCCTCAAACTAACAATGGACTTCCCAGTCCTTCTTCCGTCAATGCCTTATCTTCTTCTAGATCCATCAGGATCTCCCCACAACCTTGTAATCAACAATTCCCTAACACTCTCGGCTTGGAAAGTGTCAGGTCTTCCCAACATGGCATTTTCAGAAACTTCAGAATTCATTAACAACACTTGAGCCCCAGGAACAACCAAGGTTTATAAATAAGCATGAGCTTTATGGTCAAGCTGGTGTGTGGAAACATGTATCAATCCTTTTTCAATGGATATAATCTATATAATTAATTTCCTAGCAGCAGAAGCTAGTTCAGGTAAGTACTACAGAATCATCAATTTATACAGATCAGCAACTTCCATAAATCCTTGTATCAATGGCAAACCTGTGGGAGAACATCTATCAATCTGTTTTCTATTGAAGGGAGTAAAACTCTCCAAACCTCTTTCTCCAAAGTATGCAAAACTATGGGATGTAACTGTGGTATTGAATTTATTTATTTATTGGCCTAATAATGCAGCACTATCGTTGACAATGGTTTCAGCAAAATTGACTATGTTGTTATGGCTTATTTCTATTAAATCAGATGTCGAATCATTAGCTGTGTCTTCACATCACTATACTCCTACTGGAGTAATGTTTTATGTTAACAAACAAACTAAAACCAACTTACAAACTGACTTGTATCCTTACCTTCCAAACAAACTCAAACTTTGTGTTGGAGTGTGTTTAACCCCTTCACTGCCAGGCCTTTTCCCCCCCAGGTGGCAGGACTTTTTTGGGCTATTTGGGGCAGTTTGCGCTTAGGCCCTAATACATTTTTGTCCACATCAGCTACGCACTCCAAATTTGTGTCTTTTTTATCCAACATCCTAGGGATTCTAGAGGTACCCATAGTTTGTGGGTTCCCCTGAAGGAGACCAAGAAATTAGCCAAAATACAGCGAACATTTCCATTTTTTAAATAAAATCTGAAAAAAGGGCTTCGGAAGAAGGCTTGTGGTTTTGTCCCTAAAAAGGCATCAACAAAGTATTTGTGGAGCTAAAATCACCATCTTCCCAGCTTGAATCAGATAACCACACTTTTCAACACAATGTTGGCATTTTACTGGGACATACCCCATTTTAACTATATTTTGTGCTTTTAGTCTCCTTCCAGTTAGTGACAGAAATGGGTATGAAAACAATGCTGGATCCTGGAAAGCAAAACGTTTCTGAAAAGTAGACAAAATTCTAAATTCAGCAAGGGGTAATTTGTGTAGATACTATAAGGTTTTCCTACAGACCATAACAGCTGAAATAAAAACATATTGAAATTGAGGTAAAAAAACTGTCATTTGTCTCCACGTTTTACCCTGTAACTTTTTCCTGCGATGTCAGATTTTTGAAAGCAATATACCACTACATCTCCTGGATGCTTCAGGTTGCAGGGATATATAGGGCTTGTAGGTTCATCAAGAACCCTAGGTCACAAGAGCCAATAAATGAGCTGTACCTTGCAATGGGTTTTCATTTTATACCAGGTATGCAGCATTTCATTTGCTGAAATATAAAGACTGAAAAATAGATATCAAGGAAACCTTTGTATTTCCAAAATGGGCACAAGAAAAGGTCCTGAGAAGCAGTGGGTATTTGCACATCTCTGAATTCCGGGGTGCCCATACTAGCATGTGAATTACAGGGCATTTCTCAAATAGACTTCATTTTTACACACTGTCTTGCATTTAGAAGGAAAAAATGTAGGGAAAGACAAGGGTCAGTAACACTTGTTTTGCTAGTCTGTGTTCCCCCAAGTCTCCCGATAAAAATGGTACTTCACTTGGGTGGGTAGGCCTAATGCCCATGACCGGAAACGCAACATGGAAACATCAAATTTTTACATTGAAAACTGACGTGTTGTTTGGAAAGTGACTAGCTGTGGGCTTTGATCTCTAGCTCAGGCGGCACCTAGGGAAACCTACCAAACATGTGCATTTTTTTAAACTAGACACCTAGGGCAATCTAGAATGGGATGAGTTGTGGGGTTCTCACCATGTTCCGTTAGAAAGGTCTGGAATCTGAGAGGAGCCAAAAATGAACTTCCACCCAGCATTACCCCAATTCTCCGGATAAAAATGGTACCTCACTTGCGGGGGTAGGCCTCGTGCCCACGACAGGAAATGCCCCAAAACACAACGTGGACACATCACATTTTCCTAAAGAAAACAGAACTGTTTTTTGCTAAGTGCCTAGCTCTGGATTTGGGCTTCTGGCTTAGACGGCACCTGGGGAAACCTACCAAACCTATACATTTTTGAAGACTAGACACCTAGGGGAATCCAAGATTGGGTAACTTGTGGGGCTCTCACAAGGTTCTGTTACCCAGAATCCTTTGCAAACCTCAAAATATGGCCAAAAAAACGATTTTCCTCATATTAGGGTGACAGAAAGTTCTCTAGCTCAGGCGGCACCTAGGGAAACCTACCAAAAATGTGCATTTTTAAAAACTAGACACCTAGGGCAATCCAGAATGGGATGAGTTGTGGGGTTCTCACCATGTTCCGTTAGAAAGGTCTGGAATCTGAGAGGAGCCACAAATTTCCTTCCACCCAGCGTTCCCCCAATTCTCCTGATAGAAATGGTACCTCATTTATATAGGATAGATAAGACTAGTGCTGACGAAAGGAAGTGCCCCAAAACACTATCTGGACACGTCAAAATGAGTAAATACAAAACTACCTGTTTTTGCAAGGGCACCTGCGTTTCTGGTCCTGGGCTCAGCAGCCATATAGAGAAACCTGCCAAACACAGATATTTCTGAAAACTAGGCACCCAAGGGAGTCAAGGGAGGTGTGACTTGAGTGGATCCCTCAGTGTTTTCTTACCCAGAATCCTCAGCAATGTTCATATTTAGCAAAAACATCATATTTTCCCACATTTCTGTGTGGGATCGGCCCACCGGGACAAATTTCCTATCACCCAACGTTCCCCTCTGTCTCCCGATAAAAATTAAAACACGCTTGTGTAGGTGGGCCAAGTGCCTGTGACAATTTTGAGAGTTAGTCAGGCCCATAATCAAAGTCCATACGAGATTTTAGGATCTTTTAACCAGCTTAGAAACGCCATCGCAGGAAGCTTAGTGAGAACATCGGGGAATAAAAAGAGAGAAAAAGTGGGGTGGTTTGATCATAATTGTTCACTAGCAAGCCAGGAATTAAAAGAAGCCCTGCAGGCTCGACCAAGAAATAGGGAAGAAGTAAATATTAAACGCTCTAGCTACAAACATGCACTAAAGACCAGGAAGGCACAACTGAGAGCCAGGGCATGGGTTAATCTTGAGCAAGCAACAACACTAAGAGATAGTAATCTATTTTGGAAAACATTTAACCAACCATTCCTAACAAATAGTGATGCACTCGAAATAACTGTACACATCCCATCATTGGAATGGCTTTCCCATTTTGGCTCAATTTTCAACCCAGATAATCTGACAATTCATTTATTGAATACTGGGATAATTGAGATCAAGCCACCCTTCTTGAAACCAGTTAGTTTAGGGGAAGTTAAATCTGCTATGGGAAGATGCTTGAAAGGGAAGGCACCGGGCCCCAACAGGTTGCCAGTAGATGCCTATTTGACACATGTCCATCTATGGTGCCCTATTTTGACCCAAGTT
This sequence comes from Pleurodeles waltl, assembly GCF_031143425.1. Lineage (NCBI taxonomy): Eukaryota > Metazoa > Chordata > Amphibia > Caudata > Salamandridae > Pleurodeles > Pleurodeles waltl. Next base: position 1,428,313,487 of record NC_090446.1, read on the forward strand.
TTTTAGAGTGTGACAAAGGGATATATTTTAACATCATGGACTGAAAGTATAATTGTTCCTATTTTTAGAAAGGGAGATAGAGGTGACCCCAAATGCTATCGACCTATTTCCCTTTTAGATACCTCTGTTAAATTGCTGGGAAGAGTACTCCTAGAAAGACTAGAATTATGGGTAACCAACAATCATATACTCACAGAGGCTCAATTGGGATTCAGACCTGGGGTTGGTACTGTGGAACAATGTATAAACCTTAATTTAATAATAAGTTAACATACAATAGCAAGGAAGGGTCATGTGTTCCTTTGTTTTGCAGATCTTAGCAGCGCTTTTGACTTGGTGAATCATGCAAAGCTGTGGAAAGTCTTAACAGATATGGGTGCGCCCTTAGATATAATTAGCTTCTTGGCACAATTATATAACCATCTAACAGCGCGGGTGAGATATGGAAGAAACGGCGAGTATACCCCAGGTTTTAGGATAGGGAGAGGAATACTTCAAGGTTGAGTTTTGGCACCCCTTCTATTTTCCCTTTATATAAATGGAGTTGATGCCCACCTAAAAAATATAGAAATTGATACCCCTAAAATAGGAGAATGTCCTATCCCAGTCCTTTTATATGCAGATGATGCAGTACTGCTGTCACGAACTGCAAATGGGTTGCAGCGGCTAATCGAGGGCTTTGTGGAATTTATGGAGGAAAGAGATATCTTGTTGAATATGAGCAAAACTGTTGTAATGACCTGTGGACAGGGAAAGGCCAGGAAGAAAACTTATTTTATTAAGGGCCATAAATGTGAAGAGGTGAATAGATTTACATATCTGGGTATACAGTTTTCTAATATGGGTCATTGGAAACAACATCTAGAAACTACCAAGATGAAGTATATTAGGACAACTGAGGCTGTTTTTAGATTTTCAAAAAAAAAATTGGTAATAAACCCCTTAGGGAAATGTTGCAAATTTACAAAAGTAAATCAATTGGCAGCATTATGTATGGTTCTGCCCTTTGGGGTTTAATGCCCAAGATCCATTCATTACAAGTGCTAGAGAACACATTTTTTAGCAGACTACTTGCAGTGCCAAATGCCACCTCCACATTTATCGTACATAAGGAACTGGGCTGCCCTTATGTGGAAGATCTAATATATACCAATGCATTGTTGACTTGGCATGGCATCTGGTCTAAAGAAGGGACACAATTTACCCAAAAGATTATTAAAGATTGCCTTACATTAGAATATCGGGATAGAATTCCATGGTTCGTGCATTTAAAAGGTTTGTTGAAAGGCATAAATCTAGCTCCAAATTTGGGCAATGCAGGTATTATCCTCCAATTTAGTAAGAAAGAATTGAAAAACCAACTAATGACATGGAGGGATAGTGATAGAGATAATAGAGAATGTAGGAAATCAACAAAGGCACTTTATATGATTGAAACTAACGAGGTAATGCCAAATTACTTACTGACAGTTGCAAATACTCAGGATAGATTTTATTTGACTCAAATGCGCTTTAGAATGTTGCACTTTTTAGTAGCTTTCCCAAAGGTGAGGATTTGGAGCAAAAGCCTACCGAAGTGCCCCTGTGTGGGACGATTAGCACAATCTACAATGCACTTTATTATATCTTGTAAATTTCATATTAACAAATTATTTTATTGTAGAGAAGCTTTTAATTATTTATGTACATTGGATACTAATGAAAAATGTGATGCAGTGATAACATTTACCCAATATGCCATAGAACTAAGAAAAAAGCTGTTGTATTTAGAAAACCTCCGTTATGAGAATGAATAATCACCCAATTTGTTGTAGCAAAGGTTTTATTCATTTATTTATTAGTAATGTTTTTTTTTTTTTTTTTTTTTTAGAAGTATTTTATTGTATACTATTATAATTTTTAAAGAGATCGTTTATCTTTTATGGAGTAAAATCCGAATAAAGATTGATTTGAAATTTGAAATTTGAGTCAAACACATGTTGAACTTGAGGGGGAACCAAAGCGGATCTAAAAGGGCAGTTTGAAAAGAAAATATTTTTAGGCTGACAAGTGGGGCAGAAGTTTTATCGGTATAGATGTGACAATGCTGGTGGTAGGAATTTTGTGGATTCCTGCAGATTCCAGAATGTTCCATCACAAAAATGTGGGAAAAATGTGTGATTTCCAGCAAAGTTGGTGGTTTACAGGGCATTGTGGGTAAGACAATGGTACAGGGTGCATGTGAAGCACACCACCCTGGACTCACCCAGATATTTCGTTTTCAGTTGTGTCTGGGTCTTTTGGATTTTTCTACATGGCAGTGTCCCAAAGTCCAAAAAATGCAGCCCTTACCATTCCAAGTGGCCCAATTTTTAGAGTTAGTCAGGCCCAAATGTAAAACCAAAACCCAAAATAATCAAATGTCTTCTTGCTTGCCGCTGAACAACACGTTTTAGTGTGCAGGTGAGAGATGAAAGACTGTTACCCCCTTCAGTTGGGGTGGGGGCATAACCATGCCCATAATGGTTGATAGTCACCAGCCCACTATTTTTGTTTTTTTCAATTCCCTGGCATCTAGTAGGCTTTCCCCCCCCCCCCTCCCAGGGAGTGGATATGGGGTAATTGCCCCATCTGCCCACCGGTGAGCAGAACAACTTTGTCCCTATTTATTTGGGGTGTGGGTCTGGCCATACCCACACCCTCTTTTTAAAAAAAAAAATATATTCCCTGGTGTCTGGTGGGGTTTCTGCTCCCCTGGGCCTGGTGCAGGACAAGCTGGTCTAGTCCCCAGCACACGGGAACCGTGGCCGAGGGCGAGACCAGCTCATCCCAGGCTCCGTAGGGGTTAAAAGAATATGAGAAACTGCGATCAACCTCAGAATGTCTTCTCTCCACCAACTTCTGATTTCTTTTCATGAACCTACAAACAATTTTCCTCCGGTACTCTGGCTCTTGGTCAGATGGGCTATGTCTTTTGTTGGTACTGACATGTCCCAGTTTGGGTCTCACTCTTCCATGGGTGCTATGGTTTCTAAAGCCTTGAGGACATTCTTGGTTGGTTGACTGGTCCAACAAGAACATTTTTAGAACATTTTACTGTAAATCAGTTCAGACAGCAACTTCAATTGTGGTTGATGTGCTTTAAACTAGCATAACATTGCAGTGAAGATCTACCTTAATTAGCACTTATTTGGAGAGGACACCCGAATCTGTAGTTTTTTGTGACAGTTGTGGAGGATAAACATGATCTACAACTATTTTGCTCCTGAACAATGCAAGGGCACTTTTGAGAGGAGTGGATGCTGGCTTAGGATATTACAATGGGATCCATAGAGATCTGACCAGGTTACATATAATTTGCACCCTCTAGTTATAGCATTTCTAGAAAATCATTTTAGTCTAAGGACAGGGTTTTTTGTGTAAGTGTCAGAGCATTGAGGATGATAAATCTGTGAACAAAAGGTGAATTAAAATTAAATTTAAATAATTTAGCCAATAATTTAGATTTTAGCAGATAGATAAATTACACAGGGGAAGAATTATATGATGAAACTAATATTGGTCCACATCAGAGATTTTAAGCTCCATAGCCTCTCTATTTTCTTTACGTTTGCCCTTGATGGACAGTGGGGAATGGGTGTTAACACATTCTCTAACCACAGTGTAAACAAATTTAGGACTTAACTCTCTATTAAGTTAATGCAATGGGAATATAATATGTACAGTAGATGCTGCTTGGTTTCCCCAATTTTATAATTTCCTACTGAACGTTGCGCAAACAAACATGAGAAAGGGGTGCAGAGAAATTGGCATCTGGGCACAGAGGAACATAAGACCAACTAAGAGGACAAGAATTGGGTTGTGGGACATAGGGCTTGTGCCTATTGACAGTTGCCTCTGCTAACCTTTGCCACTTAACCTCCACACAGACACATAAACTCACAAACACAAAAAGTCCTAAAGCCTTAAATATGAAAAAGTATTGCTATCTAAACTCAGCCTTTGAGGTCATTGATTGTAAGAAATTGGGTTACTGGGCTGAAACAGGGCTGTAGCAGCAACCAAAATCCCTGTCAGGTTGAAGTCACAAGCAACCTCAAATTAACCTATGCTTAACCCTCTGGTAGCTTAGCACAAAATCAGTCTGGATTAACTTAGAGGCAATGTGTAAAGAATTTATTCAGTAGTTCAAACAGTAATAAAGTGAAAGACAACACAAGAAACATACCACACCAAAACAGAAATATAGAGAGAAATGTAATAAATTAGCCAAGACTAAAAACAACAAAAGTCTAATCATTTGAACCAGAGATACGCAGCTTGAAATATTTCAGTGAATATAGCTCCAAAAAGCACAAAGCAGCAACTGTGGATATTTGGTTGTGCCAGACTGGGACAAAGTTACATGTTCAGGCTGACAGCAACTGAGCACAGGCCTTCTACAGGGACCCAGTTAGGCCTGCTAAACAAGAGTACCTTAATTCCTGGTTGCAGAGCAATGAGAAATCTTTAAGTTGAGTTGCGCTGGCATAGAGAGACCATTGCTAACGATGTGAGATCCTGCGCCAAGATGCATCGTGCAGCGACATCATTTAACATCTGTAGGAGCTTGCAGTGCACCATCTCAGAGATCTTTGAATACTAGGACACATAGAGATGGTTGTTTCAGCTGGGCAGCTCACAGCAGAAGGGTTCTTGTGCAGAAACATCAGTCCATGGGCAGCAAAGCATGTCATCAGGGAGAACTTCATAAGTGAACAATCTTTCTCCCTGTAGTGATCTCAAGAGTTGGAGCCAGAGGTTCAATATTCATATCTGGTGCCTACTTTGAAAGAGGAGCATTTTCCAGAAGTCTCCATCACTCAGAGGTTCTTGGAATTTCCTCCCTCCTAGCCTTTGCTCCTGATTGTCTAGGGTCGCAGTAGACTGGAGTCAAAGCCCTTTGTGAGTGTGCTCAGACACAGCCTTTGTGATGTGCAAGGGTGAACGGTGATAGCCCCTGCACTTCTTCAACTCAGAGTAGCCATCCTGGGAACACCTACATTTATTTTGTCTCACTGTCTGAGATCAATACACAGAAACCAATTGTCAGCTACATCTAATAACGTGACCCAGAAATAGGTGCCTGCCATGGGGCTCCTTTATGCTTTGAAAAGGAAAGTTTGGGCCTGGCAAAAGGTTTACTTTTCCAAAGCGACATGGCAATTTAAAATTGCATACTCAAAAGCAGGGAGCCAATAAATGTCCTATGTTCCAAAATATCATCAGTAAATAATTAAAGGTGCCTTTTCAAAATACGGTTCCCCATGCACTAAGGGTCCTGTGCTACTTATTCTCATGCATTTCTCATTTCCCATACTTATAGTTCTTTTGCAGCTGTGCACATTACTCTGCTTATGACATAAGGGGCCCAACAGGTACATCCCACGGGGTGAGACTCCTCACCTTCGCCCAAAGGGATATGATGACCCTCGGTCCCTTTTATGGTGTTTATTGTGTGTCTGTATGTACTGTGATTTCACAGTGTTTCCATGTGTGGTCACCTGCCTGGCCTGCTGTGTTTCTTAGCACTGATCACCTATTGGCATCCGCTTTGGCACCTACTGCATGGAGCGTGAATCTCGCCTAGTTAGAAAAAATGTTGAATCTGCATATCTTTGAGATGACATTTCTTCTCTCTCCAGGTTGGATCATACCTCAGATAGGTATTTTATCAGTAAGAAAACACTAATCATTACATGCTCATTTTGGTGTAGGGTAGGGATATGTGTTCCTGAAGAAGCACCAATGATCTGGCTGGACTGGCTAGGCTGAGGGGTGCAAAATATATTGACCCTACCAAATCCTCCTGAAGGCTACCTGGGGACCTTATGCCCTTTGGGTAGCATTCCATTTTTGTTTTTAAGCCTGTTAAGGTGAACACAACATTAAATGGTATTTAGGTACCCCTTAGACAGGTTTAACACTTTTTTGTCTCTCACCTTATCACCAGCCTACACAGAACAAACCTTCACAAACTAGGTCATCATTAAAGTATAATTAAAAAAGATCTACAAAAAAGTGCCCTTTCGACAGGCCTGTCGAACATTGCAGCACCAGTCAGATGAGGAGCATGCTCTATGATAAAGCATGACACTAATTTGGGTGTGTGGTGGCACCAATTCATGGGTACAAGAACTCCATAACAGTTCTATTCAACCTCACATCTATCTATCTTTTCTTCTAGGAACAGCACCTTCAGTTGTTTACTGAGTTTAAAACTACACTCGTAGGCTGCAATGGCAGGCTTGAGACAACCTAAAAGGGCTACTTAAGTAGGTGGCACGTCATTGCTGCAGGTCCCCTAGTACCATTTACTTTTCAGAATGCAGTATCACTTGACTAGGGATGTACGAGTAAATTAAATATGCCAATTTCAGCATAAGACAATTTTACCATGTTTAATGGAGAAAGCGCTTTAACGCTTGTCAGCAGTGATAAAGTGCACATATTCCAAAGGACAGCAAAAATGTTATCAGCAGAAAATCAAGGAGGAAGACAAAACGTTTGGGGGAAAGACCCTGCAGAGAGGGCCAAGCACAACACTGATCCATTGAGGATTATAAATTAAATGTTTCTATTATGATCAACAGGCCAGTATGTATCCTTGAAGAACTATTACACAAGGCATGTAAGAACAAGGTCCATATGCCCAGAGGCATTCATTCACAAAACACTCAGAAACAAAGACAGGTGGTCTGTTTGCCAATGGTGAGCAAGTGATACAACTGACTTTGCCAGTGTCCAACCAGCTGTGTTAAACGTAAAGAAAATAGTTTGCTCTATTTTAAAGATGACCGCTGTGTTGCAGGATGCAATAAAATCTCAAAACTCAGTGACAAGGATAAAACAGTGCATTCTGATTGTTTCTATATGTTAATGTATTGCCTGATATAACAATGCAGAGGTGATCTATAAAATATGTAGAGACATTTTTTCGATGCTTTTTTCATGGCTGATCTCTGCTATGGACTTTGCAATTGCCAGTGATTTGTAAAAGCCACACGTACTGATAAAGCCAATAGCAGCTACCATCATGGTGGAGGAGAGACGTAGCAGTGCAACAGAATATTCAGAAGACAAGGGAGCAAGGTGTAATCTGGAGCAACAGGAAGAGAAAGAAGAGATGAGTAGCAGTAGAGACAAATATCCCGACAACAGAATTAGATCAGTGGCAGTGTGAAGAAAGACAAGAGATAGGCAGTGGGAAAGCAACACATTCAGTGGATTGTGGAGCGAGCAGAAATCTGGAACAAAATGAAGAATGAAAAGAATGAGCCGGGATCTGGAGTAATGAGAAGGAATAAAAAAGGTAAAAAGAGAAGAACAACAGCCAGGCACTACCATGAAGTACTAAAAGACAAATGATATGTAAAGATGCAAATAGAAAAATCTGTCTCTTTATAATAGCCATGCTGGAATAGAAACGCCTGCTCTGAGCAGGCATTTAAAATGACACACAAAAATGACACAGTGGACTCTCATAGATTCCACTGAGCCATTTTATGGGCTTCCTAACGGAGGAAAGCCTCCCTTGCATACAGTATGCCTGGCGTAGGCATAATGTGGCTCAAGGGTTTACAAATTGGGGCAATGCAAGGATTGCACCACTTCGTAAATTTGGTGCAGTGTTTTTGCCAACCTAACACCATATTAGCGGCAAACAAATGACACTAATGTGATGCTAAGTGGTGCGAGGCCTTCCTAAACCTGGACCAAAGTTTGGAATACACCTTAAATCTTAAATGAGTGCTTATGGCATGTTGTTGAATGTTTGAGTGTCTTTGAAGCAGCAGATAGAGTAGACGGAGGGTAAATGAAACAGCCCTACTTATAAAATGAATTCGGCAGTTCTGTCTGTTTCCATCTCATATATAGAACTGGGCAATGGGAAGACTTGTAAAGTCAGGGGTGCACTCTGACAACTCTAAGCTTCGAAGGAGGGCCTGTTTCTGTTTCGTCCAAATTGCAGTCCACAGAAAACATCCCTGTCACTCCGGAAATCTTTAACAAATTTAACTGTAAATACATTTGACACAAAGTTAAGAATTAGCTTGACAGAGTTTACAAGGTTTTCAGAACATAGCACTGGCAAAGAAAGAAAATAGATTTTTGAGGCACTTATCTGCACAATTACTCTTCATAACTCTGTAGTGACAGACGTTGAAGGTAGAGCTCAAATAGATTTGTTTGAAGTTCAGTGCTTTGCTAAGCTTTTATTCAACTTGTATTGTCTAGAGGAAGAGTAGAAGAACAGTCTATTTTGTAAGACATAGAGGAATTACCACAAAACTGAGCGCGCCATGGACAGCCCCACTTTCGCACCCTTAGCAAAAATCTTCTCCTGTGGAATGGGCCTCAGTCAGAGAGAGGTGTTTCCGTCCATCTAACCATGAAGAAATCTCACTGAGGATATGACTACTGGGTGCTAGACACTGGGGGAGTAAATACATTTGGTAGGATGTGTTAGGACAATTCACCCTCTGATTATTTGTTCAGGGCCATCACTGGCCAGGAGTGATGTCGCTGGTGTAGACCTTAGTTCTAGCAGGATTGGTGCTACTCACCACCGTGGACCCGATACCGCTCGTTTATCACTTGATACACAGTGCTCTTTATTGCTTACATTTGGATCTCTGCCATGCAGGGCATCTGGTTTCTTTCTAGATTCTATGAGCACGTTTGGAAAATGTATGGGCAGTCGCTGTACCTGCAGGAGAATATTCTGGCTAGATAACCTACTTTTCAAATGAACAGCAACAGTAAATCACTGTGGGTCGTACCCTCAGTCAGCCAATCAAAGACACAACACAAGACTGAAAGGATAGATAGTGAGGCTGGTTTTAGTCAGGCGCTGTGCGTAAGAACTTGTCTAGTGTTGTAGGTGCTTGGAGAAGTAGTGGAGAAGTACCATATGCAGGTCTCTGAGCCCACAGAGGAACATGGAGTTGTTACAGTAAGAGCCAAAAAAGCAGTAGGAATGTCGGAGGCCAATGTTGGCTGCCTCTTCCCTCCCAATGAGTAAACATGCAACACAGCAGCAAGGCTGTCATGGCAATGAGAGTGGATCAATTCATGTTCATCTGGTCACTCATGGTCTCAATGGAGCAGTGCTAAGTTTGAGCCTGTGGTTGCCGGTGGAGGGCACTGGCACACATTTCTGAGGGCCGGCACATATTTTTCTGCATCAGGCATTGACTGTGAACATTTGACACATGCAGGAAAGACGGAGGAAAAGAAAGACGGAAAAGCATCCCAGAGGGAGAAGGCAGAAAGCTGCAAGAGTGACCTGAAGGGCCAGGGAGTGGCTGTAAATGGATGAAAGAGGGTGGAGATGCCTTTAGGATTATGCTGCCTCGATTTCTGTGCACGCACATTGAATTGCAGCAGCCAAGTGTTTCAGAGAAGAGTTTTGGTCACTGCTCGTTTTTATTTGAAAATTAACCACTGCCAAGGAGCTACTTTTAAAACAGTCTGCGGACTCTGTCTTGTCAGGCCCTGCTACCTTGCTGTCCTCTTGCTGTGCTGAGAAGTGCTCTCCAAGGGCTTGGAACTTTGGCACACGGCACACTGGATTGACGCATAGCCGAACCGGAACAACGCAGCCTGTCTTCCTGCGAGAAGGCTCGATGCAGCGCATGCCGTGCAACAGAAAATTCCCTGCATCACCAACCGGATCGACGCAGCTCCTGTGACATCGTCCTGCATGCCTAGGATTTCTCCACATTGTCCCCAGGGGCCCAAATACCCCGCAACCGGAAGAGGATCCAAGTCTGTGCGCTGGAAATCGATGCAAGGTCCTGGCTGTGTGAAAAATATCGACGCATCGTTTGTGTGCACTTGGAGAAACCGATGCACTCCTCATCGTTTTCCATGCATCTCCTCCTCTGCGGTCCCTTGCAGATAATTTAGACACACCGAGGTACTTTGTGCTTGCAAGAGACACTTATTGCTTTTAAGAACTTAAGACCCTTTTTAACATTCTCTAAAGTGATATTTCAATGTTTCCTTATCAAATATTGATTGTTTCGTCCTTATTTTACCCAGATAAATATTCTATATTTTTCTAAACCTGTGTGGTGTATTTTTGTGGTGTTTATACTGTGTTATTGCATGACTTATTGCACAAATACTTTACACATTGCCTTCTAAGTTAAGCCTGACTGCTCAGTGGGAAGCTACCAGAGGGTGGGCACAGGATAATTTGGATTGTGTATGACTTACCCTGCCTAGAGAGAAGATCCTTGCTTGGGCAGGGGGTAACCTAACTGCCAACCAAAGACCCCATTTCTAACATGATGTTATTACGTAGATCAACTGTACTGTGTCTATTCATCTTGCATTGATTTCAGGCAGTTTCAGTTATGCTGGGATTCATATATGTGGGTTTTAGACTAGGCACAGTAGTCCACTGCTGCTTCTATGCTTTTTTTCCATTTAATCCTCTCATTAAGGGTGGCCCTTTAATAAATTCGGTAATTCAGCGCACCTGGAAGATCATTATGTCTAGAACAACATCACTGGGGTTTAGAAAAAATGTTCTGAGTTCGGAAAGCAAATAATCTGTGGAATTGGATTAAACACAGATAATTCCACAGATTATTAATAATTCATACTTGGAATTTTACTCGGAGATATAGGCAGCTTTAAGAAAATGGCGTCCCTTTGGGTAAATGGTCCTGGTAACCCTTGTTACTGGGTCCAGCAGAGATTATGAGCATTTCCTAGTGAGGGCCTGGTTATCATCCTTTAACAAGGTCTCAAGTACTATCATTCCCTGCATGTTTCTTCTTTTGCACACAAGGAGTCTCATTAATTATACACTATGAGCACTCTAGTAGGGCTTGATGGCTAACTGGGTACATGTTTCTAATACTTTTTGAATGTTTAAAAAAAACACACAAATATGAACCATAATAAACAAATAACAACACTTTCTGTGGTTGGATTTCTACTTTTTGTTTTGAAAATCATAGATTTTTTTATGGATGCTAAAAATATTTTTGGGGATGTTACTTAATATGATATGTACAGGTGCTCTGTTACATCTGTATTCTCATCAATCGCCAGTCCTTATTATGTACCTAATCAAAGCTATTACAATTTAAGAGAGATCTGAAAATTATTAATTAATTTCTTCTCAGGGTCAGCATCTATTCCATTAAATATCTACTGTAGTAGAATGAATAGAATAATGTAGAAATGTGAGTGAATTATTATCAGGCTTGTCGATGCTCCAACTGAATGTCCAAGAAAAAATATTTTCCTGCTTTTTAAAATATCCTGTGGGGCAATCCTCCTCACAACTAGTGTGAGAACGACAGAAATGGACATACCACAAATAGCAAGTAAGACCCTAAACTAAACAGCAAATGCAGCCACATTACTAAATATGAGGTATCAATTCTGCACACATGGAAAAAATGCCAACAGGTGAAGTAGATTTAGAATCTACCTATTCTAAATAGTGTTGGTAAGTGAGGTAGAACATAAATAAATGTGTTCGCACACACTGGCCCTTACTTCAACAAATACAGACAGGATAGGAGAAGATTCACGGAACCTGTCATCCAAAGAGTGGTAATGGGATGGTTTACTTCGGTGCAGAATGCCATCAAACTCCCCTCTACCATGCACCTGTTTCAAATCTCACTTTCAAAGTAAATGTGCCCTTCATTCCTGAATCCTACTCCTCATGGGCATGGCAGTGCTGTAATGACTCTCACAGAATATCCATTCAGACATGCCTCTGAATAAAATTCGTAGCTTTTTCTTCAATTACTGGCAAATAGGAGGTTGAAATGCAAAATCTGACCCCGATCTAAGCACACTCTTCTCAGTTCAGTCGGGCTCGCTCAATTCACGCACTCATTTGGCTCACTGGCTAAACAAAAAATGCAAATTAAAAAGGGTGATCACTTCCACTATGGATCAAAATAGTGGAGAGAGTGCATGCAGCAATGTACAGCACCATAAGTGCCCTTTCAGATGTGCCCAGGGCCAGAGATCCTGTAAGGTGAGGTAGGACAGCTGCCTTAGAGTAACATCTCTAAGTGATATCAAATACACATACAATAGCATGAAAGTCTCCAAAAAATCCTTTTCGTACTGAAAGCGTAGCACTCTGGTGGGGACATGGGGCTAAACATCTGAGAATTTGGTGTAAGGCAACACAGCAACTCATCTTGCTGTTCTGTCCTTCCTCAACAGGAAAGGGCAGCAATGGGTTGTTTCTATGAGACATCGTGCATTCCTTTCCCTTCCAACTGCGCTGGTTCCATTTTGAACACAGCACCCTTGCACCATGGTATGAGGGTGTCTGCATTATCTGCAGGAAAAGGCACCTACCTGCACTAAAACAATCCAGAGAGGCTTTTTCCTCTGCAGCACACATAGTGGAAATAATTAGGAGAAATAAAGATGCATGAAAATCCATGGGTGTTGCATGGGAAAACCCACCTCAACACCCATGGGACACTTCCCCAGTAAAGACTGAGGCACGGCAGCAATTTGGGCTGCCTTCCCCTACTCTATACCTATGAGGCCATTCAAAGCCACGCAACGTAGCTTTGCTTGGCCTCATAGATGTGGTTGAAAGGTTTGCTCCTAAAATGACACAACGGTGATGCAAGTCCCTCATAAATATGTCTCAAGGCATTGTGCATAGAACATTATGTTGCAGTGGCTATTATTACCAGAATTAAATCAGGGGCCGTATTATAAACAGGTGCATTGGCTCAGAGAAGATCTGTGTGCCTGTTGGAAAAATGTTTACACTTAACTTAGTTCATCAGCAGTATTCAGCACAGCTCAGAAACAATGGACCTTTCTTGAACTACTGTGCAGGCTGCAAGAATATCTGGGTGCCCTTTTTTAAGTCAATGTCTGTCCAAGGAATATACACTTAGGCCCATATTTATGGGCTTTTGAAGCAGGGCAGCACAGCAAGTCACAGAACTGCAGTACCCTGGCTCAAAGGGGAAGGAGAGGAATGCCCATTACCTATGGCATACTTCTCATTCCTGTTTTTACAAACTGTGATGGTGCTGTTTTAGCAGCCTAGCTCCTATTCAGGCACCTTGCACCATGATGCAAGGATCTCACCTTGCATGCAGGATTGTTTTTGTAAAGCTGCAGAAAGGAGCACCTATCTACACAAAATCAGTCTTGGTAGACATTTTCCTCTTTCTCATATATGCTGCTGAATGCAACACACATAGAAGGAGAAAAAACACGAGGAGAAACAACATATGTTAGTTAGCTGGAGCATCTAACATTCTTGCACCATGTTTGCATGTTTCACACACACTCAAATCATAAAGCTCAGTGCATGGGAAGGCGTGGGGAGGGGGAGTATACTTTACACTTGTATAGCCCGTGACCTGAGTTCACCACAGTGCTCACACGCAGTAAGATCTATCTTTTCTTGTTGGGGTTTGCCATCTTATAAAGTAGCTTAGATGTGAAAGATTTTTCTCAACTTGATGTATCTGCTTAGACGTGTAATCACACTCCTAAATTTAAATGACTCCAGTATTTATTTATTTTCTAAAGAAATACACACTTCTTTACCAGCACTTAGTGGCCTGTTATTACTAATATTTAACAGTTTCCCAGGACGTGACCTGCTGTAGTTAAATTAAATGTTTCTTTGCCTTACCTCAAGTTTCCCAACTCCCGATCTGCAACTGGATGGTTGTGCCAATGGGAACCGAGGCATGGATATATAAGGTAACAGGAAGGCATGAGGAGAATCACCATCCTTGTAGGTGTGACTGATTTATTGAATGTGAGAACATTCATACTTCAGTGTTATTTGTCTTTTATATTTGGTTGTTCTGGTTGAGCCACTTGATTGATGACATGATTGCTGAGTGCTCAAGATCTGGTCAATTACACAAGCACACTAAATCACTACATATAAAAACTCTCCAACTTAAGTAGCAATAATGGGGTTCTTTTCACTGAGGGGATTACATAAGCTCAAGTTATCATTGTGATTTTGAGCCCTAGGGATTTTATATCTGAGTTAAAATGTCATACTATATATTTATTTCGACAAGCAAAGGACCTAAAACACTTGTTAGGGAGGGACATAAATTAAAGACATCAATAACATACCCTACATGCTGATACTCAGCAGCAAAACATTTACCGCAGGTTGTTCCTTCAGTTTTACTGTCTCTGTGCTCCCTATCAGGTTCAGTGCTTAATTTGTAAATACAAACGTTCCGGTGCCCAAAGCTCTCCTCTGAAACATGCAGCTGCTGCAATTAACTGTGCAAGCACGGAATACTGAGGCAGCGTAAACCTTAAGCCATATCAGGCCTCTTTAAACAATTTACAGCCACTCCCCGCCCCTTCAGCTCACTCTTGCTGCTTTCTATCCTGGTGACATGTTTTTCACTTCCTCCCTCTTTCATATGTGTCTTTTACTCGCAGTAAATGCTTGAGGCAGAAAGTAAGTGCTGGTCCCCCGCACCGGAAACCACTGGCACAAATTAAGCACTTACGTGTATGTATAAATATATGATCTACTAGATATATGATCTACTTACACTCGCACAAAGCTCTGTCAACTTTCCCAGCTCTCAGCATTTCCTAAAATGTAAAGAAATGTTCCCAGACCTCTCCAACACCCCTCCCCCACATTCCTCTGTATGTTTAATAAACATAATTTGGCTTATCTTATCATTTTCCTAATTAACATCACACGTAAATGTGATATCAGGACCCTACCCCCTTTTTCCATGCCCAGCTGAATCCTCCCATCCACACGCACTGTGGGTTCTCCTGCTCGCAAACAGAGACTCAATAGCAGTGGTAGAGAGCACCCAATCATGGAGAGATTAAGCTCCCGTCCGCCCATTCGGTCCAAGCAGTTGAAGGTGGTGCGAGTCCTGTCTCAACAACTTAACTGCTGACAGACATTTATTTAGTGGAAGCTTCCAAAAATGCCCAAGTGCGCCTTTGGAAGTCTTGACTATTAAATCTTTGAGGTGCCAGATTCTCTTTCCTTCATCCACCCTATTTCTTAATGAGTTAATATTCATTATTGGATACTACAATTGCAATGGCTTAGAAAATATCAACACAACAGCACTTTTGATGACCTAACTGCCAACAAAACTCACATCAGAAGCCAGTGACCAACCTCTGGTATGGCATCACAGTTTAATCTTAATAACGGAGACAACTTGACTAGCCTGGGCTCCTGATGACGTGCATGTTCTATGCTGTTGTTACAAGAAGAAGGAAGAAGCAATGAAACTAATAATCGTGGTCTCACTGTGTAGGAAGTCATGACTGAGGAAAAGATGTCCAACTTTTGCAGGAAACAGGGAAGGCCCCAAGTCATAATGCCATGGAATGTGAAAACTGTGGGGGAACAAGGAGGAAGGCCCAATGTGAGACCACACATGTGGCTGAAAAAATAATATGACCATAGCAATACGTGCTTTGGATTGACAATTTGTGGCAACCATTTTGATATCCATTAAATCATGCATATACGCATCTTCGGATTGGGAAGGTGGGCATTCGGACATTGGCCGATGGGCTGGTGCTTCAGGGTCACCTGTAGGCTGTGTTTTTTAACAAGGTCTGTCAATTTAATTTTAAATTTCAATTTACTGTTCAGTTAATTAAAACCATTACAAGAAAGCACAGTGGATAATATTTGCTTTAAAATGTGGTAACATTTGAAAAGAAAGGAAGAAAGAAATGAAAGAGGAAAACAAAAAACCTGTTAAGAAGGAGTTAGTGTTTGCCTTCGTTTTCAGCAAGAGGCACTTATGTTTCATTTTGCCCCACATGCACCAGGCTGTCCACCCCCACTGACTGGGCTAGCAGCCGCCTGAGAATTGTCACGTATTTTTTACCTCTAGCCAAGGCCCAAGCAGCCAAATGTGAAAAGCAGAGATTGGATGTCTCCATGCAACTCCGCGCCCCCAGAGCCAAAGTTACTGGAATTATTAACTCTCTCCTATCGGCTGCTAATATGGGACAATAGAACAAAAGGTGTAGCCATCAGAAGCTCTGTCAAACAGCCTAAAGAGCCTTACTGTCTTCCTTGCCCCCACCAGTAACTGTTATGTGGGGCCAGAAACATAGGCAGGCTTGGAGTGGGTAGGGGCTTACAGTAATGTCTCTAGGCTAGTATTGTTTTGACCATGGCAGACTTCAGCTTGGCACCCCAGTGGGACTGGCACAGATGCATAGAAGTAGTGTCCTACTGCCCTGTTGTGCTGTTAAACTAATACGGGGTGTTGAAAGCACAGCAGCCTTACTGGGGTCAGGTGACGTGGCCTTTGGGACATCATCACCTCATCCCTACTGAAGCAGCAGCAGCTCTGTGCTTTTCTGTTGCTGGCACCTCAGCCCTAGTGTCTTTCAAGCCATGGTGGACCGGGGTTTCCATGGGCCTCCCTGTGAGGCATCTTTCTCAACGAGGAAAATTGAGAGAATATGACAATAAATTTAGATTTGCCAACTTTGGAACTAGTGAATAGGTTTGAGTCCTAGTGTGAGCTCAACATCCTGTGATTCTGGGCAAATCACTTAATTTCCAAAGGCCTAAAATAAAAATGAATTTGACCTTGTATAATGCAACTGATGCTCATATAATCCCTCTGATGCCCTTCGGCTCAGTTCATGCTATATAACATTACTATAAAAAATAAACTTCTGTTTGTTCATGTTTTAAGAGGCTGCAAAGGCCTGAACATGCTATTGAAAGAGGATGCCTGCTATAACAATAAAAGCAGCCATATTCCTTTTTAACATGGCTTTTCTGCCTTTGTTTAGCTTACCACAGTCACAGATCGTTAAGGAAGCTTTACACCACATTATATACTACTTTTACCCTAACTTTACTGTATAAAGTACATATTGATCAGATATCAAAATACTGGCTTTATGTTTTTCTTCATTTTCTTATCACACAGGACATTAACAAACCAAGTAGATGGTGATCATAACCAGATAAGGAGTAGTGGGCTGTTTCATTTCACCTCACCCACCTGGCCAAAATGTAGTGCTTCTAGTTTTTACCAATGTTTCTGGCTCTTTAAGGCTTAAAATAGATAAGTTACCAAACATTTCTTAACAAGCATTCGCAAAGCCAATAAATCTTGCCCATGGTTGAGCTTTTGGCTTTGGCGGTTGGGTGGTGGTGGGTAACAGAACTGTTATATAAGGCACTATGGCCCTCATTCTGACCCTGGCGGTCTTTGACCGCCAGGGCGGAGGACCGCGGGAGCACCGCCGACAAGCCGGCGGTGCTCCAATGGGGATTCCGACCGCGGCGGTAAAGCCGCGGTCGGACCGGCACCACTGGCGGGGTCCCGCCAGTGTACCGCGGCCCCATTGAATCCTCCGCGGCGGCGCAGCTTGCTGCACCGCCGCGGGGATTCCGACCCCCCCCTACCGCCATCCAGATCCCGGCGGTCGGACCGCCGAGATCCGGATGGCGGTAGGGGGGGGTCGCGGGGCCCCTGGGGGCCCCTGCAGTGCCCATGCCACTGGCATGGGCATTGCAGGGGCCCCCGTAAGAGGGCCCCTACATGTATTTCACTGTCTGCTGCGCAGACAGTGAAATACGCGACGGGTGCAACTGCACCCGTCGCACAGCTTCCACTCCGCCGGCTCGATTCCGAGCCGGCTTCATCGTGGAAGCCTCTTTCCCGCTGGGCTGGCTGGCGGTCTGAAGGAGACCGCCCGCCAGCCCAGCGGGAAAGTCAGAATTACCGCCGCGGTCTTTCGACCGCGGAACGGTAACTTGACGGCGGGACTTTGGCGGGCGGCCTCCGCCGCCCGCCAAGGTCAGAATGAGGGCCTATGTATTTTAATGCAAACCCATATTTACTAAGGTAAATAAGCATGAGTTTGCCTGAAAATGGTGGCCTACCTGAGGATGGAAAATAGAGAAAAAGAAATAAGAAATATCTCTGAAACTCGCACCTGGACCCAGCCTGAGTGAGTCCTAGTCGCCAAAGTGGTTCCTCTTCAGTCCTGGGCCCTTGTTGGTGGTGCAAAAGGTGTCCAGATAGCCAAAATCCAGAACCTGGGACTAAGAAAATGTTTGGCTAGAAACTGCTCTGAAAACTGAGGGAAGACCAGGACCAAAGTACTTGTCAATACCCCCAAGGTACATTACGGTTGTCTTGACTTTGATGCTGCTACTGATATGTTCTTCTCTGGAGCAGCAAATCCTGTTTAATGGTCTTTCACCTTCTGGAACTTTCAGCAGCTACAGCCTCCTGCCTCATCCTGCTAGAGATTTTCTACTTTTAATAATTGACTCTTGCCTTGAAGGCACTCAGATAGATTTATTTTCCGGAGATTCTGAATAAATCCAAATTTCATTACCACAAGATTATCCATATACTGATGATAGATAGTGAGTAGTTATAATGAGGCCAGCATTTCCACTGAAAACTATTTTTGTTTTCTTAATACCTATGGTGCCATTCAATGTATATGTACAAAATGCAAAAAAAATCATCTAATTTGGGTTTTTAGATGTATATTTTGTGGAGATATGTGGAAGTGGAACCAATGAGGACATCTAAAAATGTATGTTTCTCATTTTAAATCCTACAGGAAGCTTATGTGTGTGTGTGTGCCTGTGTATTCACAGAAAAAAGCCAAAGTTTCAAATAAAGTCACAGTTATGTGAATATGTCAGTGACAACATTAACACTATGACATAAACACAGTAATTCACCAGTTATAGTTAGCAGATCTAACTCTAACTCTAACTTGCACCACCTCCAAGCACTGCTTATGACCTCACATATAAAATCACGCATGACATGTTCGATGACACCATTTATGAACTCATTGATGATATCTCAAATGAATCAATTGAATAAATCACTGATGACATCATCCAAGCTTCTTTTGGACACATTGCTGTATAAACTAGTATGGCATTATAGGCTTGAAAGTAAGTACAAAATAGGTCTGAATAATATGGAGCTTCATTAATGCCATCATGGATAAAATATCCCTCGGGTGTAGCAAGCATGGGTTATGTGCAAGATTGACGCTTCACAGATATCCTATTTCACATAACAATCAACCACTGATATATAGGAAAAGTAAATTGCACACAGTGTGCAATCCGTATACAGGTATTAAAAAAAGCCAAGCCCTTCAAGATCCTCAACGTGTCTTTTAAAATTAATAACCTACTATAGACAGCCTTTATCTGCATTAAATGCCTCACAGTCACCAAACCTACATTGAGAAATTAAGATGATGTTAGTAGAAACGTGGGTACTTTAAGCAAAGTTTACTCTATGGGAAGGGGTTTCCAAGACCAATTAAGAGTGAGGGAGTAGCAACCCCCCTTCTTTAATATGTTATGACCCCAGGGGATGGGGCCATGGACCCAGAAGGTCAACCCTATGCTGTGCAAGCCAAAGGCTGTGCATGCTGTGAGGATGGCAGGCTACTGGTGGTTCAGCTACAGGACCGGGCAGTTGGCTGAGCCCTGTGACCAACCTGCCACTGCACATGGCCAAAGGCTGTGCACAGCATGCAGTTGGCTGTCAGCCTTTATCTGTATTAAATGCCTCACAGTCACTAAACCTACATTGAGAAATTAAGTTGATATTAGTAGAAACATCAGTACTTTAAACAATGTTTACTCCATGGGAAGGGGTTTCCAGGACCAATTAAGAGTGAGGTAGGAAGTAGCAACGCCCCCTTCCTTTAATATAATATGACCCCAGTGGATGGGGCCCTGGACCCTGGAGGCCAACCCTATGCTGTGTTAGCCAAAAGCTGTGCGTGCTGTGGGGTTGGCAAGCTACTGGGGGTTCGGCTACAGGACCAGGCAGTTGGCTTAGCCCTGTGACCAACCCACCACTGCACAGGGCCTAAGGCTGTGCAAAGCATGTAGTTGGCTGTCTGCCTGGATTTGAACACAATGCTGTGCTGCAATTGAGGCCCTGCAGATAAACACAAGCTACGCACAGCCAAGGCCATGGACGGCATGAGGTTAGCTGTCTCTAGATGGCTGCCTGTGGAGAGTTGGATGAAGGGCCTCGCTGTAAGCCAGGCCCTGTGGCCCACCCCATGTCGTGCGCAACTAAAGTCCATGAACAGTGTGGGGTTGGCTGCCTGTGGGGGTGGGTTGACTGCCTCTGGACGGGATGGCCAAGCGGCCAGCCTCAAATCCTCTGCTATGCAAGGCCAAAGGACTTGCACAGCATAGGGTTGGCAGCCTGTGGGGAGGCCAGGCCCCACAGGCAAGCCCATGCTGCCCACAGCCAAAGTCCATTTGTGCTTAGGGATTGACTTCATGTATGGTAGTAAAGTATTACTTTACATTTAAAAAAACATAGAAATTACTTACAAAAAACAAAGGTTAAAGTAACATTATGGTTAAGTGTGATAAAAGATCTGTATTATTTAAAAAAGAAACCTTTGAAATGCCCTGAAATAACAAAGGTTACAGTAACATTATAAATAGGTGACTATGTCAGTGACAACATTAAGGTTTTGAACTAAAAAAAACAGAAATTTACCAGTTATAGTTAGCAGAGCTCAAACTCCCACACTGCTTCATTGTCTGTGGATTTGTGATTTTTTAAAATTATTTTGGGGCTTTCAGTTTCTGGTCTGGGTTCACGAACCTGAGGCCCTACCTGAAGTTGGCTGGCCCTAGGGTGCATGCTTGGCTTTGTGAAAGCAACAGGGTCCAAAGAACCTACAAGAAAAAAGGTATTTGTTCCAACAAGCCAAGGGAGCACTTCTATGGCCACCCACTGGCCTGGGGGTTAGAGGATTGTCTCTTAGACCCATAACACCCACTTTCATTTTTTTTGCGCGAAGTTGGCACCGAACAATGTATTATCTAATGGCAGCTGCAACAGAACTTTTCCTGTCATAGCTGTTTTTTCTGAAAGTTCTGGTTCATGCACTAGCGTTTGGATGATAGAAGAAAATGATCCCTGTTAAAAATAGATGTATTTATTTTTTAGATTTTTTGAGACAGCTCACTGTTATCAAGTCCTGTATTGCAATCTCTTAATTATCAATGGGCAGTACATATAAAACTCCCTCTCTTAATATCCTGTTGAATACTTTGTTGTACAGCAAATGTATATAAAAGTGGCATATACGTTTATATGATAATAAGCCACTGGATGCCTATGAGTGAATTTTAGTTCCAGGCAAGCTTAGTTGTAATCTGGTCAGAAGTTTTCTAAGGGCCACTTCTGTTATTGCCCCCCCCCCACTGACAAGCTGAAATGTTCTCACTCACACCATTTGATCAAGAAGTTTTTTGCAACTCCAAATATATAGGACAATCAAAAAAGTCACTTTTCAATGCAAGCAGTTGTGCTATTTAACAAAACACTATAGAACCTGATAATCAGATTGTGTTATTTCCAAAGATTGTTGTGCTGGCCATTACAAAAATGTCTCCTGAAAAAAGCGACAGGCTGAATTTTGTCATGAAAGGGAAAAAAAAATACATGTTCTAGACATGATAGCAAATAAAGGAAAGGAAAACTAAAATTAAGCATCTATTTATCTGGCTGCTGGGTGAGTAGTGAATATTTGCTGCTATTTGCTTGGCCACTAGCTAAATAATACGAATTATGGACTATTTAGCCGGAAGCCTTGAAAATAGCAGAGAGACCTCACTATTTACTTGGCTGATAGCTAAAATAGTAGAGAGCTCCCGGTCAAATAACAGAAAAACTTCACTATTTACCAGGCTCTTATCTAAATAGTTGAGATTCTGAACTGTATGTTGGACAGTCATGTAAAAGAACTTCACTATTTATCCTGGTGTCGGCTGAATATTGGAGGTTCTGCACTGTTTGGCTGGCAGCCATGCAAATAGCAAAAAAAGATCACTATTTATTCAGCCACTTGCTTAATAGTAGATATTCTGCACTGTTTGGCTGGCACAGGGGATGTGTGAATGGAAGTGGGGGTGGTGAGTGCACGTGAGCGGTGTGTGGTGATGGGCGTGCTGGTGATGGAGGTAGTGACTGAAGATATAGTACATGCAGGTGTGAGTGGAGACGAGACTGGGAAGGAGGAGGGAGACGTGGAGGAGGGGGACACAGTGGGGGCAGTGGATGTTGGTATGTCTGCATGAGTATGATGCTTGTGTGAGTGCCTGTGGGATGTGTGGTGCTTATGTTTGCCTGAGCCACTTTTGTGTGTTGAGGTGTGTGCATGCTGGTCTGATGGTGTGCTTGGGAATGGCTGAGGTACAGGGGATTGGGTCTGGGTGGAGGAAGTTGGAGGGGGGAGGCTGGACACAGGGACAATGGCTGCCATCAGTGCTGAGGCAGAGCCTGAAATGCTCTCTGTTGGGCTGCCTGGCCAGAATAAATGCCCTCCAGGTATGCATTTATTTGTTGCAAATGCCTCTCAACACCCTGGATGGCATTCAGAATGGTAGACTGCCCAACAGTGAGGGATCTTAGGAGGTCAATAGCCTCCTCACTGAGGGCAGCAGGGCTGACTGGGGCAGGGTCTTAGGTGCCTGGGGCGAAGGAGATGCCCACCCTCCTGAGTGAGCGGGCACGGGACAAATGCTTAGGGGCTGCTGGGAGGGTGGTGTTGGTGGGGTGTGGTGGCCTGTTGATGCAGAGGGCACAGAGGGACCTGCCACCGCAAGGGAGCTCCCTTCAGAGGAGGAGTCGCTGTCACTGCCGTCACCTCGTGTTTCCGCCATGGAACTCCCCTTGCCCTCCGTCCCACTGGTGGCTTCAGACTCCGTTGTTTCGCCCTCCAGGGCCAAGTGGGATGCAGCTCCCTCCTGCTCCGGTGCCACTGCTCCTCCGCCTGGTGATGCTATTGCACACAAGAACAGGGAGACCACAAAAAGGGGGGCAGACAGAAAAAAGTCATGTTACAGTGCATGCAACACCACTACAGTTGGCGGACACTACAGGCACAGCAGCCCTCTGCACTACGCCATGCACTTATAGTTCCTAGATTATTTACATGCCCATGGGGTACAAGGCCTTAGCCCGATTGCTGCACACATGGAAGTCACAGGAGCCTGACTAGGTGTAGATGGCACTAACCACTAGTGGGGTTGGTGTTCCACTGAACCTGCCTCTCATGGGACCTTGCCTCCCAAGCTCGACCTGGCCTAGGGGAACCCAATGGCCACCTTCCCCACCCAGACAGCTCGTAACACGCGCAGAATCAGATGAATGTGACTGTACTCACCCTGTTGTAATTTAGTAGCGATTAGATTAAGCATTAGCAGAAGACATCTTGTATTTAACAACTATTGTGAACATTTCGCGGAATCCATTTGTATTCATGGCAGCCATTATCTCTGCCACATGCTGCCATGTGCTCGCCATGTGTTCTGTCCTACCTTCCTGTCAACTACTCTTGAAAATCTGTCTAGTGACAAGTTATATTTAGCATCTCCCACTTTCGCACATGCCCAGTAAGATCTGCAGCTGTTAGTAATTAGTAATAAACAGTAATGTGTCAACTGGTCCTTGAAAACTGTTAGCCCCTCCTACCTGTTGACTGTGCATTTCCATATGACCTTATATGTACATAAGTCTTGCTTCTATAATTGTACCACCTTCCTTTTAGCCCCTGGGTGGGTATAAAAGGACCATGCTCTCTTAGTGTCTTTTATTTCAGTTTCCCTGCCAACTTCTTCCTATATGGTGTGAGGACTTTTTGCAGAGAAGGGCAAACCCCTTGCACTAGTAGGCCTTGCTGAGGCTTACTTCGACAACCCCCTTGTGGCTGCTGTGATGCCGGTAGTCATGCAAAAAACAGAGGAACTTCGCTGTTTTCCAGCTGCTATCTAAACAGCTTACATTTTGTTTTATTTTGCCTTAAGGAGATTTCACCAGCAAGAATTGCAAACAAGGAATGAACACTATTAGCAACCAACTCCTTCTGAAACTTAGGGTCCTGAATTATAATTATTTCTTTCACAAAAACTGGTAGTAAATTATGCATGTATTTTCTGTAAGTTGGATAGCGTTTCTCAAATGACATATGTACTGTTCTGTGGGTTCAGACAATTCTGAATCATAAGGGGTCAAAAACTGACATGCCTAATTAATATTCATTAGGCAGGTCCCAATATGTGCCCCTCATTAATTGGCTCACAGAGATTGTGGATTGTAATTGACAGCAAACCATCTTCTCTATGATAGTATTCCAAAATGGATTTTTTTTTTCATGCAGCGTGGACCTTAAAGGGACTAATGCTGGTTTAAAAAATTCTTCCAGTTTTGGAAAATTGCTCCTGCCTGTGACTGCCAACATGATTGTCAAAGGGAAAGGGCATTTAAGGGTACTTTTTCACCTCATCCCTTTGCAAACTAGTTACCACCTCAACTCAGGGGTGGTTAGCTCATCCATAGTTTTCAAAAGCAATTATAGTTAGAAACCATCAATAAGTACTTTCTGAATTGGAAAGGGGAGGAAACATACTCATAATAAGGGTTTTGTACTTTTGTTGTCATAAACACTCTGATTATGTGACAAGAGGTCCTTAGTGCTAGAACTGTTTTAGATGCATGCACTAACCTATAGGTCTAAAGGTCGCAAATGTTGAATTTGTTCAAGTTATTTTCAGTGGATTGGCATGGAATGCCACTCCATCACAGCAAGGGTCAAGGCATAGTGCCTTGGAAGGCCTTTTATGGAGCTAACTCATTCTTCCCAATGGTCCTACTTATTTATTTACATTTACCTGCAAATGTGACTAATGATACAGATGATAAGAAGATTTGCAAGAATCGTCAAAGCTGTTTACTTTTCTAAAGCTATCTACTCGCTCTTGCTCACAATACCATGGGATTGTACCAGGGTCAGATATAGGATTACAGAAAGGCTCAATGTTATCAGAACACCTCTTTTCTACAGAAAATCAGGGAATTCTGGAATTATTGATTCTGATTCAGTGCAAATGAGCAAATCAGACTAAAACATTTGAAAATAATAATGCGAAAAACAGAGACTAGAACTGGAAAATGTATCCCAGAGGCATAGAGGCATCTAATATTTAGGATTGTTTTATTAGAATAGAAACAATAGCATACAGACCCATATGAAGTGACCAACACAATATAATTAAGAGGCTTTATTAGTCTTATGACAGAAGGAAGAAAATCCATGGACCCGATTAGAGTTCTGAGGATGGAGTTAACTTTGTCATGATGTGGTGAATACAAATTTACAGGTGTCTGCTGGTGCTGTGACCGACTTACTACATTGACAGAAACTGCTGTCCTGGCAGTTCCTGTCTATGCATGAAACATTTGAGGGAAAGCATTGTCAGACACGATGGCCAGCCAGGAAACTTTTAGAAACACGTTTATTTTTCAAAAACAAAGTCCCAAAGCATGAGTTTGTTTCTGAAAAACAAAAAAAAGCCAATGGCCCCACATGTTGAGAATTTTTCCCTAGTGTGACACAGTCATCATTAATTTTACATGTCCTTTACAAAAGCCAGGTTTTACTCTAAATAGACTAGACATTATAAAGTCATTTCTTTGATGGCCTCTACTCTGTCAGGCCATCAGAGGAAGTATTCCGTTGAGGAGCCACAAGGAAATGAATTGAACTATAATTAACTGAACTGATTGTTATTGGAAAATGAAAGAATTTTCCAGTAAATCAGGGAAATACATGTAGGCATCAAAGACAAATAAGAAAAGATACTCACAGAGATTTTTATTCATTGACTTTATTACAGATATTGTAAGAAATAAGACACTGAATAAACATTCTTGTGACCTACAGATTGATAATTTTACAGTTTAACTTTAATGTTAATTTTCCAAACAGGTGATGTGGATCAGCTATTGAGGTTTTAGAAGTGATTTGTTGTGATTCTCTTTCAATCATCATTTTCTGGCCTTAGCTCAAACACACCCTTTGTGCTAGGTGATGGCTCTCACAGCATTACCAATAGTGTTGGCTTCAAGCATAAGTATTCAAGAAAAGGAAACAATGAAGCATCAGATCTCAGCACCTGTCTGCCATCAGCCTTCCCTAACAGTCATCTGGCACAGACAAAAGAACAGCCCTGCTTAGGAACTTTGACACATTTAACAAGGAAATCACATGGCCCACCCGTAATCCTAACATCTAGAAACTACCAGTACCCCATACCCAAGACCTTCTTCAGGTACCTGGATGACACTTTGCAGCACTTTCTTTGGAATTGTTGACCACCCAGAGTTACACTAACTGTCCCAGATCCATCTTTGAAGGAGACCTGGTCACGCTAGATCTCCCTTCATATTATAGAGTTGCACACCTGCTGTACTTAATAAATGGTGGCATGGACATAGAGAATGCTTGGCCTACACATCAGAGCAGTTGGCCACGCATGGGACTCTGATCTCCCATTTCCTGTATGGAGGTCTAGGAAATACAGTTGGTCTACCAAGTCTGGAATGACAGCCGGCATACACAAAGTTAGGGGAGGCACCTTATGTAGGCAACTTTGCTGTGGACCAGACAGTGGCTTCCACAGGTGTCATCTCTAGAGGTATCCAGGGACTGAGCACCAATGTAATCACCACCGTGGGAGATATCACAACAGGATCAATCATTAAGTCCTTCTCAAGCCTACAAGCGGAGTTTGACTTACAGAAGTCCCAATTCTATTTTTATTTACCAATCAGACATGCGCTCCAGCCATAGCTTTTCAAAATAAACAAACTCCCTCAGTTCAGTCGTCTGGAGGCTCAGGTACTCCTTATTCCCCACCCCCATGCACCATACGTTGTTTGCAATAAACAAATCACTAGTCATACACACCCCAGACATTTTCTGCAATTTAAGTAAGGCCTGGAAGAGAGACCTCAGAAGCAAAGTGTAAAGTATTTCTACCAGCACAAACAGTAATACAGTGCAAACACTACAAAATGGAAACCATACCAGTTAGAAAAATAGGCCATATTGATCTAAATCTAAATAAACAAGACCAAAATGAGAAAAATCCAACATACACAAGTGAAAAAATGAATGTTCAAAAGAATAAGGCCCTCATTACAACCCTGGCGGTCGGTGTTAAAGAAGCGGTAATAAAAAAATGGAATCATGACCACGGCTGAAACCGCCAACATAGACAGCCACTTTAACACTCTGACCGCCACGGTGGTACAAATAAACAGCGCAGCGGTAACTGCCAACAAACAGGCTGAAGACAATGTACCGCCCACCCTAGCACAACCCGCCAATCCGCCACCTTTTTCGGGGCGGAACCAACATGAATAAAAACATGGCCGAAACAGTACACAGAAGGGAAAATCACTCACCTCTCCACACCCCACGAGCAACCAGGACGCCATGGAGCCAGAACTGCAGATCCTGCCGACGATGGTCTTCCTGCTCCTCTATCAGGAGCTCCGATGACCGCGGCGCCCACCACTGTGAGTACTGCACCTACAACACAGGGGAGGGGGAGGGCAAAGAGAGTGACACACACACGCAACACGTAACATCCCCACCCTCACCCACAACACTATACACACAAATACATTCTGCAACATTACATTTACACCCCCACTCCCCCTTGAATAATGCAAGGGCAAAAGGAAATGATTTGAACGATTGTAATCAATAAAAATCCAGTAGTCAAAACTCCAAATCCAGTATATACAATTATGTACACCAACTACACAAGTCCGGATAGTGCACAAATCATTGTCCGTGGACCACTGGGCCCAAAATGCATGGGCGAGGCCCACACTAGACACCTGACTCCAAATGGAGAGAACACGGCTGGGGCATTAGACAGAAAATATACAGGCATTTCAGGGGGAGGGGAGGGGTGCACCTCAGCCTGATGAACGTACAACGCCACTGCTCCACAAGGGGGCTCCATGCCCATTGATGTATTCTGGGGAGTGCAAAGCCACAGTCTCTCAAATCTTTTCGGTGGGTGGGTTGCCCACTGCTCTATCCTGGGGAGTGCAAAGCCACAGTCTCTCAAGTCTTTTCAGTGGGTGGGATGACCACTGCGTTATCCTGGGGAGTGCAAAGTCACAGTCTCTCAAGTCTTTTCAGTGGGTGGTTTGCCCACTGCTTTAGTCTGGGGAGTGCAAA
Source organism: Pleurodeles waltl (assembly GCF_031143425.1). Taxonomy (NCBI): domain Eukaryota; kingdom Metazoa; phylum Chordata; class Amphibia; order Caudata; family Salamandridae; genus Pleurodeles; species Pleurodeles waltl. The sequence goes on from NC_090446.1 coordinate 1,428,341,591, forward strand.
GCCACAGTTTCTCAAGTCTCTCCAGTGGGTGGTTTGCCCACTGCTTTATCCTCGGGAGTGCAAAGCCACAGTCTCTCAAGTCTTTTCAGTGGGTGGGTTGCCCACTGCTTTATCCTGGGGAGTGCAAAGCTTCAATCTCTCAAGACTCTCCAGTTGTTGAAGTAAGCTTCAGCAAGGCCTACTAGTGCAAGGGGTTCACCTTTCTCTGCACAAAGTCCTTAGACCATGTAGGAAGAAGTTGGCACAGGAATTGAAATAAAAGACAAAGGGGGTCATTCAACGACCGCGAGAGCACCGCCAACAGGCTGGCGGTGCTCTCAAGGGCATTCTGACCGCGGCGGTTTGGCCGGGGTCAGAAAGGGAAAACCGGCGGTCTCCCGCCGGTTTTCCGCTGCCCTAAGGAATCCTCCATGGCGGCGCAGCTTGCTGCGCCGCCATGGGGATTCCGACACCCCATACCGCCATCCTGTTCCTGGCGGTTCGGCCGCCAGGAACAGGATGGCGGTATGGGGTGTCGTGGGGCCCCTGGGGGCCCCACAAAGAATTTCAGTGTCTGCTTAGCAGACACTGAAATTCGCGACGGGTGCAACTGCACCCGTCACACCCTTCCCACTCCGCCGGCTCCATTCGGAGCCGGCTTTCTCGTGGGAAGGGGTTTCCCGCTGGGCTGGCGGGTGGCCTTCTGGCGGTCGCCCGCCAGCCCAGCGGGAAACACAGAATCACCGCGGCGGTCTTCTGACCGCGGAGCTGTGTTCTGGAGGGGGAACTCTGGCGGGCGGCCTCCGCTGCCTGCCAGAGTTAGAATCACCCCCAAAGTTTATTAACCTCATGAGGTGGTACTACAGTTCAAACAGCACCCTTAGGTAATGTCTGAAGTAGCACACTGAACTGAGAGAGCATGGTCCTTTTATACCCACGCAGGGGCTAAAAGGAGGTGGTACAATTATAGAAGCAAGACTTGTATACATGTAAGGTCATGTGGAAAATGCACAGTCGACAGGTAGGAGGAGCTAACAGTTTTCAAGGACTAACAGCTGCAGACCTTACTGAGCATGTGCGAAAGTGGGAGATGCTAAATATAACCTGTCACTAGGCAGATTTCAAGAGTAGTTAACAGAAAGGTAGGACAGAGCACTTGGTGAGCTCATGGCAGCATGTGGCAGAGAAAATGGCTGCCATGAATACAAAATGGATTCCGCGAAATGTTCACAATAGTTACAAATACAGATGTCTTCTGCTAATGCTTAATCTAATTGCTGCTGAACTACAACAGACAACCCTTTCAGCATTCGCCTTTCTGGGATAATCTAAATATTCATCTTGTATATTTATGCTCATCATTTCAGCTATTTCCTTATCTAACATATGTTGTGCTTTCATTTCTGTAATATTTCTTTTGGTAGGCATAAAAGCAGTAATACACATGGAGCAGAACATTGGACCACACTGAATACAGATACAGCATATGAAAAATATTGCAATCATTACACACAGGATAGTCAGTAGTTTCCAGCCCCAGGCGGAAACAAGAGCCCAAAACCATCCAGAAAAAGTCCAAGTACCAGTCTCTGTGTGGATTTCTGCAGCAATTTTATGCAATTTAGATATTGCATCATATACTGAAGGTGAGTGATCGGGAATGAAAACACAGCAACTACTACCGATGATGCGACATGCACCACCTCAGTCAGCTAATATCACATCTAGTACCATACGATTTTGGAGCGCTACAATCCTCGCAATTTGGAGCTCCTCAGTAATATTTCCAAGTGCCGGAGCTGCCTGATTGGTAACAGCTTCCACAACCCTAGTCAATCGTCTCACTTTCCTACTGTTTAACGCAGCACCCACAAAGGGGAACAATCCTAAATTAAAATCAACATATTGTTGCAGGCTAGTATCCGTTTGGTCTACCTCATTTGTACTTATTTCCCTTTTATATCTATTGTTAATGATGTCATTGAACAGTTTTAAATCTCGGTGATATGATGCAGGGGCCAAAAACACAGGGGGTAATAGAAAAGATACATAACACACACCTGACAACCCAACAGGTAGTCCATAGTTACCACAAACAAAATATGTATTATGTGAAGCTGTGAAACTACTATTATTTACATGCTCAATAGTTAAAATCAAGGTACAATCGCTTATCCCTACTGGAATTCGCACAATGCTACGTATACATAAATCTGCTTTAGTTTTTGTAACAGAAATGACAAATTGTTCTTTCTAGTCAGAGTCTCTTATATTTGTGAAGACATATGGTATTAAAACATTGTCTGGTTGATACTCTTCCCATTCCCATTTAGTTCCTTTGGCTTGGGGATACCCATCTTTGTCTTGGTAGCATACTTTATTAAGGCGAAAAAGAAGTCCGCCCTCTGTACGTTTTCCAGATGCAAGCAAAAGCATGTACCAAGCTTGACAAGAACCATTGTATGAAAAAGGAAGAGGAATGAAAGGTGTTCCTCCTTTCTTTTGATGCGCAGGTATCATTCCACATACCCAACAGTTAGTAGTATTTGTAGCATTATGAGTATGATGCAACATCTGAATGAAAGTATTATTGAAGTACGATTGACGGTGCTTCTGCTCCTGATAGGGAAGCGTAAAGTAATAGTGATCCTCTGGTACTGGAGTAGTGGCAACAAAAAACTCACGAGCAGGAGCCTTCTTTTCAACAAATCAGGTGATTGTTGCTGTAACCACCAAAACAACAACAAACCCCATAGTACTAATGATCAGTTTGTTATTCATTTTAGCAACAGTGATAATCGACCCTTTCAGAAATGGATTAAAAACAATCGTTGTAGCTCTTATCCCTGGCCAGCCACTGATTTCTTCACCACGGGCAAAGACGGGTGTCACTACTCTAATGCATGGCTGATCCCCCCCTTGCCACATTAGCTCTCCGTTTCACTAACCCAGGGCGGTAGCTCAACCAGTTTGTTTGAAAAAATCTTCAGATTCTTTCCTCGGTCTCAAATTATATCGCGATACTCCAGAAGTCGTATGGTCCGGGAAGACCTCTGCAGATTCATGAGGTGATATAGCATGGCCTTTCTCCGTAGTCAAAATCTCTTGATGATCAGTCAGCACAGCAGGTTCCACCCAGGTAGGTAGCACTCTCTTGCAGTGAGTACTATGGACCCAATTCTTTCGGTTCGTCACTCGAACTGCTGTCCTTGTCTCAAGGAGCACCTGTTCTGGGCCTCGCCACCTTGGTTCCAAGCTGCTTGATCTTTCAAAAGACTTAATCATCACCTGGTCACCAGGTCGGAGTTCATGGCCTTCACCTGTAGATCTGTCAGGAAGTGCTTCTCGAACCTGTTGATGAATAGAAACCAAGGCCCTCATTCTGACCTTGGCGGGCGGCGGAGGCCGCCCGCCAAAGTCCCGCCGTCAGGTTACCGTTCCGCGGTCGAAAGACCGCGGCGGTAATTCTGACTTTCCCGCTGGGCTGGCGGGCGGTCTCCTTCAGACCGCCAGCCAGCCCAGCGGGAAAGAGGCTTCCACGATGAAGCCGGCTCGGAATCGAGCCGGCGGAGTGGAAGCTGTGCGACGGGTGCAGTTGCACCCGTCGCGTATTTCACTGTCTGCGCAGCAGACAGTGAAATACATGTAGGGGCCCTCTTACGGGGGGCCCTGCAATGCCCATGCCAGTGGCATGGGCACTGCAGGGGCCCCCAGGGGCCCCGCGACCCCCCCTACCGCCATCCGGATCTCGGCGGTCCGACCGCCGGGATCTGGATGGCGGTAGGGGGGGTCAGAATCCCCGCGGCGGTGCAGCAAGCTGCGCCGCCGCGGAGGATTCAATGGGGCCGCGGTACACTGGCGGGACCCCGCCAGTGGTGCCGGTCCGACCGCGGCTTTACCGCCGCGGTCGGAATCCCCATTGAAGCACCGCCGGCTTGTCGGCGGTGCTCCCGCGGTCCTCCGCCCTGGCGGTCAAAGACCGCCAGGGTCAGAATGAGGGCCCAAATTGTTAACTGTGCCAAATAATCATTCATCAGGACACAAGGTATATCATATACAGATTTTGGCTTAGGAACTCCCCAAATATTCATTGGCCTCTCAAATACCACCTCATAAGAACTAAGGCCGAGTCAGGAGTGTGGCACTGACCTAATAGACAATAATGCCAACGGTAATGCATCCGGCCAAGTTAAGGATGTGGAAGCCTGTATCTTCGCTAACTTCAGCTTCAAAGTAGCATTATACCTTTCCACCAACCCTGCTGATTGTGGGTGGAAAACCGCATGGAACTTCTGTTTGATCCCTAATCCTTTCAGGACATACTTAATAACTTCCCCAACGAAATGAGGTCCGTTATCACTCCATAAAAGTCTGCAAACACCAAACCTAGGGAAAAATTCTTTCAAAAGCACCTTTGCTGTGGTAATGGCAGTATTATCCTTTGTGGGGTACACCTCTATCCATTTACTGAAGGCACAAACCACCACCAAGACATACTTTAAATTGTTGCAGCGTTCAAGCTGAATATAATCCATTTGTAGAACTTCGAAAGGTGCAGTTGGTGTAGCAAACCCTCCCGCAGGAGTACGTGTCCCTTTTCCAGGATTGTATTGTAAACAGATCAAACAAGACTGTACTACTCTCTTAGCTGTACTGGAAATTTCTGGATGCTCCCAAACTTGCGTAAGCAACTTCGTTATTGCTGAAGCTCCAACATGTGCCAGCCCATGTGCCATCTGAACCATAGGTTGTACAAAAGCTATAGGCAATTTCCATTTATCCATCTTCTTATTCCGCCAACAGCCCTCATCATCCAATTCTCCTTCTTCAGACCATTGTTCACGTTCTTTCACAGAAGCAGATTTATGTATATCTAATACGTCTTGTCTAGCATTATGCCAACGTTCAGCTTGTGACTTCACTACATACATAGAAGTAGTACTTTGCTGCATCGCAGTATCACGTGCTACGCGGTCCGCAAGGGCATTACCTTGCCCTATATTATCGGTCACTCTCTTGTGTGCACTACATTTCACAATAACTATTTTCTTTGGATATGTCAATGCAGTCAAGAGGTTATGCACTAATTCTCCGTGCATTATCTCCATCCCGTGTGATGTGAGAAAGCCTCTCTCCTTCCAAAGCTAACCAAAATCATGAGCCACTCCAAAAGCATAGCGGCTCTCTGTATAAATGTTCACACATAACTCAGTACTAAGCTCACATGCTTGTGTCAAAGCTATTAGTTTAGCTGCTTGAGCTGACTTCTGTGGTATACGAGCTGTCTCCACTACCGTGTGTATCGTGGTGATTGCATATGCAGCTGAGGTCGTACCATCTGGCAACTTCAAACAAGACCCATCAACCCACAATTCCCCGTCTACGTCTAAAAGGGGTGTATCTTGTAAATCAATACGACCCTTTGTCTGTTCTTCGGTAAGGAATATACAATCATGTTTTTCTTGTGACTGAGGCTGAGTCACCGGATATGGCAACGAAGTGGCTGGATTTAGTGTTGTACATCTCTTCAGTGTAATGTGACGAGCCAGCAATGTCAACTCATATCCTGTTATACGGGCGCTAGTTAAATGTTGTGTCTTTGTTTGATTTAAAAGAGCATCAACCGCATGAGGTACTAACACCAACAGCTTATGTGACAAAACTATCCCTTCACTCTGACGTATTGACACAGCTGTTGTGGCAACTGAATTAAAACACCCAGACAACGCTCGAGTGACAGGATCAAATACTGCTGAAAAATAAGCACAGGGACGCTGCCAATAGCCATGTGTCTGTACTAAAACTGACAATGCACATCCATCTTTCTCATGTACGTAAAGTGCAAATAGCTTCATGTAATCTGGAGTACCAAACACTGGTGCTGAACAAAGGGCTTGTTGTAGCTGCCTGAAAGCAGTCTCACAGTCATATGTCCATTGGAGGGGCATTGGAGTAGCTTTAGTCAAAAGTGCTAGCAAAGGTTTGACAATGTGTGAAAACCCTAATATCCATTGCCTACAAAAAGAAGTAAGACCAAGGAATGTCTGAACATCTTTTTGAGTAGAGGGTACTGGTGTGTCTAAAATTGTTTGAATATGATCTGATGTAGGTGCACGGCCCTCCTTAGACAAAAGGTGACCTAAATAGGTTACCTTTGGTCTACAATATTGCAATTTCTTTCGTGACACTTTATGATGGTGTGAAGCAAGAAAAGAAAGTAAGGACAAAGTACACTTTTCACATTGCTCAGGGGTATCAGCCGCCAACAAAATATCATCGACATATTGTATGAGAGCCACACCTTCAGGCAAAACAAAAGAATCAAGTTGTCGTTTTAACGCTTGAGTATAAATACTTGGACTCTCCGCATAGCCTTGAGGAACTCTGCAAAAATCTAAATGATCGTTTATTCAAAGTAAAACCAAACAAATATCGGCTGTCAGGATGAATAGGGATCGAAAAGAAAGCATTCTTTAAGTCTATCACGAGAACGTAGTTGCTTTTGGGGGAACCAAAGTAAGGAGTGTTGTGATGTCAGATACCACAGGATATTGTTGTATCACAATCTTATTGACTTCTCGTAAATCAATAATGAATCGGTAAATTCTAGTATCAGTATCCTTTTTCAGAATAGGAAGAATCGGACTGTTACAAACATTATACAGAACTTCCTCAACAACTCCAACTGCAATAAGATCATGCACAATTCGTGTGAGTGCTTCTTCGCCCTCCTGTGAAATTTTGTATTGAGGCAAACGTGGCAATACAGCTCCCTCCTTGACACTAATATGTACCGGTGGAATAATCATTTGTCCCACATCAGTATCTGAAGTAGCCCACAAAGTACTAGGGAGTGAAGCTAATGCAATATCCTCTTTAACAAGACAAACTCTTTCCATCACAGGATGATTATCATTAAAAATAACACGCACCCCTTCAGGAGAGCATCGTATTGTAGCCCTGAAATACTTGGGCATATCAAGACCCACAATATTGTCTGGTGTATTTGGAGAAAGCAAAAATGGACATGGAGCAGTAAATTTATCAACATGGAATGCAAGTGGTTGTGACAATGGTCTAGGGGAAGGTGTTCCATCAAAACCTATCGATGTAATGGTTAAGCCAGACAGGGGAGCCCTTGGAATCAATTGTTTAGACAAGGCGCTACGAGTAGCTCCTGTATCAACCAGAAACTGATCAGTAGAACCCAAAACATGTGCTGTAATATAGGGACCCCTCTGGTCTACTGGAACTTCAACTGATTCCTCACCCCATCCTAGGAAATCCTATGCATAAGCAGAATCTTGGAAATCAGGCTGCACATAGTTAGACATCTGGTATTGGTTCCGTCTATCAGAAGTGTTAAACCCATCCTGCCCTCGTACATTAGCATCAACCCTAGCATGATTATTCGTGCTTCTTCTAGGTCCTGAATATCCTGAGCGATTTCTCATTTGTCCCGGACCACGTGAACACTGCTGAACACGTAGTGCTGGACAATCGGCAGCCCAATGCCCAAGTTTCTTACAATACGCACACTGATCAACAGACAAATTCAAACGAGTGTAAGAAGAACCATAAGATCCACGTCCACCTCTATCACTACCTCTAAAAGGCGGACCATAAGCTTGAGCCAACATAACCTTTGTCTTTAATTCTTTAATCTTTTTGTCCTCACTACCTTTTGCTTCTAATTCCTGACGTTCATAATACTGAGCCATAGTCAAAAGAGAAACCGGAGTAGAGGTAGTCCATGAACTTTCACTAGCTTTTAGATGACTAGCTATTCCTGGTAACAGATTTGCAACATATTTATCAACAAACAAATATCTGCCCGTATCATCTGACAATAACTGACCGCTAAAATCATGAAATGCTTCTTCAAAGTGTGTAAAGAAATCAGAGACCGATTCATCTGCCTTTTGCTTACAAGACACAAAACAGTCCAATCTATCTTTTTAGGTGGAATAATCGTTTTTAACTTAGCTAATATGGCTGCAGGAAGATTTAGAATCAACTGATATGGCTTTTTCGCAGGTTCCCTATCCCCGTCCATCTGTTCTAATTCTTTCCATGACACCCCAAAAACTGCACGATCATCAATTTTACGAACAGTTCTCCACATACCTGGCGGTAATATCAATCCGAAAAATAAATCAATGTCAGCCAAACTCATAGTACAAGAACTAATTGCTCCCTCAACTTCCTCATAAAAGGCGGCTGGATTTTTCTGCGGGTCAGGTAATGCTGTTTTAAGTGCCATTACATCTGTCCTATTCCAAGGAGTGTACACCCAATTATAAATAAAATAACCCTTAGCATCAACAGATGTTTTATCATCACTTGTACCCAATCCTTTAGGAGGAACATACAAAGGCGCGGCATCCCGCATGGGTTGCGCGTGAACTATCATAGTCTTATCTTTTCAGAAGATGGAAGCTTGCACCCCACCGGTCTGAGATGTCCGTGCAACTACATCCACAGCCCTTTTCTCCTCTTGCAAGCGGACTGCCGTAACACATAATTTCACCAACCGCCTGATTGCATCAGCCACCTGGGAGAAAACAAAAAGACCATCACGCATTTGCTTATGATCAGCTGCTACATCATCGGGCTGTAGCTCATCAGAATATTTCCGATATAGTTCAATAACTTCTGAGCCAAATGCCTCAGTAAAATATAGCTGCACCTTTTCCGTCCACCCTTTCATGTTGTCTAAAAGTTCAGAAGCAGAGACAACGCTACTAATTGTTTCACGAGCAATAGATCTAAGCTCAGACTCACGGTCAGCAGGCAACATAGAGAGACTGTCTCGCATCTTCTGTTGCTCCGAACTGGAGACCTTAGCTAACTCATGAGGGGCAGAAGGAACAACATACGGAGGTGGAAGGCGATCTAGTAACAATAAATCATCATGTGGTTTATTAAGGATAGGATAGAGAGGTTGCCTAACGGTGTAGTGGCCAGTTACCTGTAATTTACATTCTTTCTCTTCTAGCTCCTTTAAGTCATTTATTTCTTTCTTTCTCATTTCCAATGCTTTCACATATACATTCTTCCGCTGCTCTTTCTCAAGCAAGGCTTGCTCACGTTTCACTCGTCCATGCAGTTCTTTCTCCCACATTCGTACAAAGTCAAACATATCTTGCCTAGACTTTCGCTTACACATACATTGTTCCACATACTCAATCTTTCGCAAATCAAATGACCCATGCATAGGCCAACATAACTCAGGATCCGCACAAGTGTATTTATTCCATAATGTGCTGTACATTATAGAAGAAAGACCATGTTTAACATACATATCTCTATTGGGCGTCCCCTCTGGGGGTGCCGGTTGCGATTCTTCCAGTCTCAAATTGGTACCATTACAAAAGCAACACATCCTACGAAGTGCGCTAAAAACAGGCATGCCAAAAATAGTGCAAAATATGCAATATTATAATCAAAGTAGCACTTAAGGTGCCGTTCAAATCAAAATTAAATTGGAGAAAATTCTCCTCATTACCTGCCTATATAAATTGCAATTTATATATCAATTCAAAGGACACAAATTGACTAGTCACCCAAAACACGAGAGCCACAGTAAGTAGTGCTACACTACATTACCAAACAAAGGCATCAAAACCCACAGCATGTGCCGTAAAACGGCTCTTACCAATCACAGGGTGTCCAGGTTCCAACTGCCAAGTTCTAAAATCGACCAACTGGTCACTGCATGATGAATGAACAAAAAGGATCTCAGTCGAGGACCGGCACCACCTGGATGGTCAAATCAGAAAAAAGGGAAAAACGCTGTGGTTGCCAAGACTCGGGTCTCCTCAGGCATTGATCGTCCGCAGCGAGATCCCAATCCTTCGACGCGACCAATCCGTTGGGCATCCGAGTCACCGATGAGTCCCTGTTCGGGCGCCAATATGTTGAAGTAAGCCTCAGCAAGGCCTACTAGTGCAAGGGGTTCACCTTTCTCTGCACAAAGTCCTTAGACCATATAGGAAGAAGTTGGCACAGGAACTGAAATAAAAGACAAAGGGGGTCATTCTGACCCCGGCGGGCGGCGGGAGCCGCCCGCCTGGAGGGAACCGCCGAATGACCACACCGCGGTCAAAAGACCACGGCGGTCATTCTGGCTTTCCCGCTGGGTTGGCAGGCGACAGCCAGAAGGCCGCCCGCTGGCCCAGCGGGAAACCCCCTTCAACGATGAAGCCGGCTCCGAATGGAGCCGGCGGAGTTCTAGGGGTGCGACGGGTGCAGTGGCACCCGTCACGATTTTCAGTGTCGGCAAAGCAGACACTGAAAATCTTAATGGGGCCCCCAGGGGCCCCACGACACCCGTTCCCGCCAGGCTGGCGGGAAGGGGGTCAGAATCCCCATGGCGGCGCTGCTTGGCGGTTCCCCTTTTCTGACCGCGGCTTTACCGCCGCGGTCAGAATTGCCCCAGAAGCACTGCCAGCCTGTTGGCGGTGCTTCCTCCGTGGGTCGGAATGACCCCCAAAGTTTATTAACCTCATGAGGTGGTACTACAGTTCAAACAGCACCCTTAGGTAATGTCTGAAGTAGCACACTGAACTGAGAGAGCATGGTCCTTTTATACCCACGCAGGGGTATATGTACTTGTATACATGTAAGGTCATGTGGAAAATGCACAGTCGACAGGTAGGAGGGGCTAACAGTTTTCAAGGACTAACAGCTGCAGACCTTACTGAGCATGTGCGAAAGTGGGAGATGCTAAATATAACTTGTCACTAGGCAGATTTCAAGAGTAGTTAACAGAAAGGTAGGACAGAGCACATGGTGAGCTCATGGCAGCATGTGGCAGAGAAAATGGCTGCCATGAATACAAAATGGATTCAGCAAAATGTTCACAATAGTTACAAATACAGATGTCTTCTGCTAATGCTTAATCTAATCGCTGCTGAACTACAACACAGTGGGTGGGTTGCCCACTGCTTTATCCTGGGGAGTGCAAAGCCACAGTCTCTTATGTCTTTTCAGTGGGTGCTTTGCCCACTGCTTTATCCTGGGGAGTGCAAAGCCCCAGTCTCTCAAGTCTCTCCAGTGGGTGCTTTGCCCACTGCTTTATCCTGGGGAGTGCAAAGCCACCGTCTCTTAAGTCTTTTCAGTGGGAGGGTTGCCCATTACTTTATCCTGGGGAGCGCAAAGCCACAGTCTCTCAAGTGGATAACAGTCTCCATTGGTTCTGGAGGGGGATTTGTGCCCAGAGTGCTTCATCTTGCCAAGGACAGAGGTAGTGGATGTGATACTCCACTGGTTCTGGAGGGGGCTTTGTGCCCAGAGTGCCTCATCCTGCCAAGGACAGAAGTAGTGGATGTGATACTCCACTGCTTCTGGAGGGGGCTTTGTGCCCAGAGTGCTTCATCCTGCCAAGGACGGAGGTAGTGGATGTATCTCTCCACTGGTTCTGGAGGGGGCTTTGTGCCCAGAGTGCTTCATCCTGCCAAGGACAGAGGTAGTGGATGTATCTCTCCACTGGTTCTGGAGGGGGCTTTGTGCCCAGAGTGCATCATCCTGCCAAGGACAGAGGTAGTGGATGTATCTCTCCACTGGTTCTGGAGGGGACTTTGTGCCCAGAGTGCTTCATCCTGCAAGGACAGAGGTAGTGGATGCCTTTCTCCACTGAAAGTGATGCTTCATGGAAGGTTCCCAGGCTCCTGGACCTCACCACCAGCCTCGGATCTTGGGGGTGTGGCCTTGACTCTGGTCCCTGTACTGTGGGGCACACTGCTGATTGACCTGTCCTTTGGACATGTGTTTGGGGATGAAGGGTTGGCTGTGTTGTGGTAGCCACATGGGTAGGGGACTCTGATACGTTGAGGGTTAGGCTTGTGGTGTTGGACTGGCCAGTTGTCCCAGAGGGGCCAGGCACATCGTAGTATCAGTATGGGGCCTTAATCCTGGGGAGGGCTGTTTGTCTCTGGCATTGGCTGCCGGGTGGCAGTGGCAGCAGGGCCTGTGGATGGAAAGGGAGAGTGTTACATTGTGGAGATGTACTTGTTCGCATTATCGTCTAATGCATGGTGTAGCTTGACTTGCTTCCCAGTGATGGCAATGACAGCTGCAGCATTGCAGACATTGCTTGTGTTTGACATATTGTGGCATTGTTTCTATTTTGCTTTGAGTGTTGGGGATTGTGGATAGCATTGCTGTCATTCCCATGTGCTGGAACGCAGTCGAAACATCCTGTTGGTGTGGCATGTGCTATGCTTTTCCGTGTAGATGTTCCAGTGTGAAGTGGGAATGTGAATTTGTGGAGTGATGCATTGGGGGAGTTGTGGTGCATGGCGTTGTGATTGATATCTGTGCATTATGGAGAGACTGTGTGGGGATAGTGGCAATGAGGTGGTGTGGCATGCAGGGGAGGGGTGTGAGGTGATGGGGGGTGTAGAAGTGTGAGATGGGGTGGATTAGGGAGTGGTGGGGACGCATACTGTCCAGGAGTGGGTGGTGCCTGAGGAGTTTTGTTGACTTACCAGAGTCGACTCCTCCAATGATTCCAGTCAGGTCTTCAGAATGCATGATGTCCAAGACCTTCTCCTCCCACAATGTGAACCCAGGGGGAGGAGGTTGGGGCTCACCGCCCGTCTTGTTGATGGCAATCTGGTGCCTGAATGACATGGGATGCACCTTCCCCTGTAGGTCATTCCACCTCTTCCTGATGTCCTCCATTGTGCATGGATGGGTGCCTACTGAGTTGACCCTTTCAACGATCCTCCACCATAACTCCATTTTCCTGGCTATAGAGGTTTGCTGGACCTGCGCTCCGAACTGTTTGTGGCTCTACCCTGATGGTTTCATCTAGCATGACCCTCAACTCATCATCAGTGAAACGTGGGTGCTTCTGACAGGAAATGGTGGTTGTGTTTGGGGGTGTGTGATGTGTGTGTAGGGTGGCTGGGGATGGGAGTGTTTGGTTATGTGTGCTGGTGGTATATGTGTGCAGTGGAAATGTGTGTATTGGTGGTGCAGTTGTGTTGTATGTGATGGTTGGGAAGTGTGTTGCTGCCTATGGTATCAATCTGCAGTGTCCTCCTTTGGTGTGCTCATCGGTCTCTCTGTTGGTAGTTGTGGTTGCAAATTATTGTGTGGGTTTGTGAGGGGGTGTTATATAGTGCATTTAGCAGGTGTGTGGTACGTGTCAGGTGTGGGGTATTCAGACTATCCAATGTGGTATCAGGTTCTGGTGGAGGTGATTTTTTGACTGCGAATTCGCACCACTAATGGTTTTCCGCCGTCAAATGACCGCCATGCCGATTTGTGGGTCGTAATATGGAGGGCGGGGAGTTGTTGGAATGGTGGTGCCGGTGGTGCCAGTGCTGGTACCGTCTCTCTCCTGCCCTCTGCCAGCCTGGCTGTTTGAGATTTGTGGCTGTATTTGGGTGTAGAATGGCAGTCACTATACCACCATTACTGGAGGTCTTTTGGCAGCCGCCAGCGTGGCGGTCTTGGCAAAAGACCACCAAACCCGTAATGAGGGCCCCAGTGTCTGATGGTATCCCTCTTGCCTTCCACCAGTCCTGTCCATAATAAGGTTATTTTGTACTTATTGCCTTCAAAATCTTATATAATGTGTAACAAAGTAAATTTGGCATCATTTGGCAGCAGCCCCCACAGGACTGTGCTCAGATAGACCACAATTTCCATCCAGAAAGTGGTGAGACCTGGGCAGGACCAAAGCAAGTGTTAACAGCATGAGCAGAGGGGTGAGGCCATCCCGTCCATTCACCACAGTTTCGCAAGGGTAAGATACACCCTGTGGTTTTGTAACACTGTGCAACAGGATTTTCCATGCATCATAGCTGGGCAAGTTAACCCGTGGATCCAAGGTGCCCTGTCCAAAAATCAACGCATCGCTCTCTTGTGAGTGAGAAGAAACGACGCATCACTGACGTGACCGGAGAAGAAACGATGCCCGGCATTCCTTGCGAGGAAGGAATCGACTCATTGCTGCCTTTTCCAATGCACGCTGGCTCGCCTGTGCCACTTTATTTTTTACGCTAATTAGGTACTTTTTGCAAAATCATAATTTCCATTGGTTACTATGCTATGGAGTAAGACTCTTAGGCCCTCATTACACACCACTGCAGCGGCGGAATTCCGCTACAGCTATTACGACCCACTGCTTGGAATCCGCCATAATACAGACACCCACACAAGTGTGCAACAACAAAGGTCAGTGATAAACTGGTGAAAACAAAACCTCTACCATCACGTCAACAGGAATACGCCCACACTATCACGACCCACAAATCCATGCGGCGGTCTTTCAACTGCGGTATTCCATTGGCGGTACACACTGCCGCGCTCAAAATACACACACATTTACAAAACACAACCATAACTCGAAATACACACACCTGATACACATACACACACCACTCCCACACACCCAATCCAATATAAAACACACACCCACATCACCCACAAATCCTTACTACCAAAAATTCCGAAAGAAGGCCAGAGAGAGATACCACCAGAAACAACACTAACAGCCACAGACACACAACATCATCACTCACGCAACATCCACGCACCTCAAACAACACACAACACATCCCCTCACACATCACAACACACACCACCTCACACATCACCCACACCACATCATGGCACCACAACGACACCCCAGGTTCTCTGAGGAGGAGCTCAGGGTCATGGTGGAGAAAATCGTCCGGGTAGAGCCAGAGCTATTCGGATCACAGGTGCAGCACACCTCCATTGCTAGGAAGATGGAGCTATGGCGCAGAATCGTCGACAGGGTCAACGCAGTGGGACAGCATCCAAGAACAAGGGATGACATCAGGAAGAGGTGGAACGACCTACGGGGGAAGGTGCGTTCCGTGGTCTCAAGACACCAGATTACAGTACATAGGACTGGCGGTTGACCCCCACTTCCTCCCCCACAACTAACAACATGGGAGGAGCAAGTCTTGGCAATACTGCATCCTGAGGGCCTCACAGGAGTAGGAGGAAGAATGGACTCTGGCAAGTCAACTCTTAACTATTATATCCCCCACCCTACCTGCATGCCATCACATACCCCTACCCTTACCCTTACCCCATCACTCCAACACCTCACATATGTCCCACTAGCACAACCCACCCATCTCAACACCAAGCCCTGCATGCAACACCAAAGCAGGGACACCTATCACCAAAGCATGTCCACTACAGATACCCACACAGACCCCAAACCAAATATCACACAAGGAGCAAGACAAGAATGCAAGCACTGGAGTACAGGGTCACTCAACGATTGCACACAATGGCACACACAGATGCAATAATCGTGCCTTTACACCCCTGCAAGACCCCTACTTAACGTCACCGGACAGGAGGTTCCAGACATATCCAGTCCCCCCACAGAAGAGGCCCGCAGTGATGACAGCAGCTCTGCACAGCTGGATCAAGATGACCAGCCCGGCCCACCTGGGACCTCGGGACAGTCGGTTCCCCTGACACTGGCAGAAGCCATTACAGAGCCTCCCCCCTCAGGAAACACCACCACAGCACCCACCCAGCGGGCCCATCCCTCTGTCCCCAGGACACGTCAAGCAGCAGTGTGTCCACCACTACAGGGAACCCAGACAAACCCACCACCCCAAGAAAATCAGGGACCTGGGGGCAATGGCAGTGGGCACACAGTTCAGGGGACAGAGGAACAGGAAAACAGGGGAACTGGGAGGACAGCTGTGCGACAGGGGGAGGACAGGCCCAGGGAACCCACTCTCCACTAGGCCCTCTCCAACATCATGGGAGGGTACCATCATTTCCAGGAGACGATGGCAACGGTACTGGACAACTTTCAGGAGACCCAGCGGCTGCATGAGGAACACTATCTGGGGATCAGGGAGGAACTCAGGTCCATTAACACCACCCTGATCACCATTGTAGGGGTGCTGAAGGACCTTGTCAACACCAGGAGGGACACTGTGGCACAACAAGGGGCCTCTGACACTAGCCTGGATGATGAACAGCCCTCCACCTCTGCCGGCGCTAGTGGACAGGAGGCACCGCTACAGGACCACGACACCAGCACCCCACCCCCTGCAGATGGAGAACTACCCTGCAAACGGTCCCTGAGATCCAAGAACAAGACAGAGAACATTGTCAGTACCCCCGCCAGGAAATGAGACCCCCCTGAATGTTACCCTTCTGTCCCACTTTGCCACCCTGTCCATCCTTCAACTGCCCTTCCTACACTTCTCCTTGCGCAGACAACCTCGCTCCCCTCAGACGCCTCCCAAGACAGACCAACACCAAAAAACCTCTCTGGTTCACGGACACCCTTAAGGAATCAAAAAAAAACTGCTGCACTCTCGAGAAAGCCTGGCGTAAGGACCACACCGCAGATAACATGACTGCCCTCAAGAACGCTACCACCAACTGATCCGCGCTGCCAAAAGAAATTTCTTCACAATCAGACTGGACAAAAACAGCCACAACAGCAGAGAATTCTTCAACATTGTCAAAGAGCTCTCCAACCCCAACGCCAATGCCATCACTCCCTCACAAGACCTTTGCAACTCCCTCGCCACCTTCTTCCATCGTAAGATCACCGACCTACACGACAGCTTTGGACACCAGACCCAGCCGACCACCACAGAACCCACAACCCCAGCCATTACCCTCAACGCCTGGACCCACATCAACACGGAACAGACCAAAGCCACCATGAACTCCATCCACTCCGGTGCCCCCTCGGACCCCTGCCCACACTTCATCTTCAACAAAGCCAACTACATCATCGCCCCGCACCTCCAGACCATCATCAACAGCTCCTTTTCATCTGCTACCTTCCCCGAGAGCTGGAAACACGCTGAAGTCAACGCCCTACTGAAGAAACCTAAGGCGGACCCAAGCGGCCTGAAGAACTTCCGCCCCATCTCGCTCCTCCCCTTCCCTGCCAAAGTCATAGAGAAGACCGTCAACAAGCAGCTTACCAACTTCCTTGAAGACAACAACCTTCTTGACTCTTCTCAGTCCGGATTCCAAGCCAACCACAGCACAGAAACCGCCCACATCTCAGTCACAGATGACATCAGAACCCTGATGGACAACGGTGAAACAGTCGCCCTCATCCTCCTCGACCTCTCGGCTGCCTTCGACACCGTCTGCCACCGCACCCTAATAACCCGCCTCCGCTCCATCGGGATCCAAGGACAGGCCCTAAACTGGATCACCTCCTTCCTTTCCAACCGCTCCCAAAGAGTCTACCTCCCACCTTTCCGCTCAAACCCCACCGAGATTATCTGCGGCGTCCCACAAGGCTCCTCGCTCAGCCCGACTCTCTTCAATGTCTACATGAGCCCCCTTGCCGACATCGTACGCAAACACAGCATCATCATCACCTCCTGCACCGATGACACCCAGCTGATACTTTCCCTCACCAAGGACCCCACCAGCGCCAAGACCAACCTGCAAGATGGAATGAAAGACGTCGCAGACTGGATGAAACTCAGCCGTCTGAAACTGAACTCAGACAAAACGGAAGTCCTCATCCTCGGAAACACCCCGACCTCCTGGGATGACTCCTGGTGGCCCACGGCACTTGGCACCGCACCGACCCCCTCAGACCACGCATGCAACCTCGGTTTCATCCTGGACCAACTTCTCACCATGACCAAACAAGTCAACGCCATATCATCCTCCTGCTTCCTCACCCTCCGCATGCTCCGAAAGATCTTCCGTTGGATCCCCGCCGACACCAGAAAGACCGTGACCCATGCCCTCGTCACGAGCCGTCTGGACTACGGCAACACCCTATACGCCGGAACCACCGCTAAACTCCAGAAACGTCTGCAACGAATTCAAAACGCCTCCGCCCGCCTCATCCTCAACATACCCTGCAACAGCCACATCTCCGCCCACTTGAGACACCTGCTCTGGCTTCCCGTCAGAAAAAGGATCACCTTCCGACTCCTCACCCACGCACACAAAGCCCTCCACAACAAGGGACCCGAATACCTCAACCGCCGCCTCAGCTTCTACACACCCACCCGTCTTCTTCGCTCCACCAGCCTCGCTCTCGCCGCCGTCCCTCGCATCCGCCCCTCCACGGCGGGTGGGAGGTCCTTCTCCTACCTGGCGGCCAAGACATGGAACTCCCTCCCCACCATCCTCAGGACCACCCAGGACCACTCCGCATTCCGGAGACTACTCAAGACCTGGCTTTTCGAACAGCAGTAACACCTTCCCCCTAGCACCTTGAGACCCGCACGGGTGACTAGCGCGCTTTATAAATGTTTATGATTTGATTTGATTTGACTTCCTTTGCCCATTTGGACATTGCACCTGTGAAACAAATAGACTGGACTCTGTCATAGACATTCCTCCCCCATCACCCCTGCCCATTTTACAACCCCCTCCACTTATTTGCACAGAAATACACACACATCAATCACAAAACAATCTGGAGTCAGTCTGTGCTTTCACTAATGTGTAATTGCAATAACTATGGGATATAGCAATGTCAATTTAACTGTCCACATACCGATGAAACTCAGCTGTAGGCCTGGAGGAAATATAGCGGAAGACCCACATCTGTTCAATGGAAAGTCAAAGTGACAAGTCAGGGTCCATACACTGAGTGAAAATGACAGACTTCTGATAGCTCAAACAATAGTATGAGATGTGTGAGGCAGTGACATCTTCTTCCCTGTGTCTCACCGGAAGTATTGCTGCATAACGTTGTTTCTGTTGTCGATATCCTCTTCTTCTGCCTCCTCTTCTTCACTGTCCACAGGCTCCAGAGCTGCCACAAGACCTCCAGCTGGACCATCCTCCTGCAGAAAAGGCACCTGTCGTCGCAAAGCCAGGTTGTGCAGCATACAGCAGGCCACAATGATCTGAGTAGTAGAGAGAACCACCTTTCATGTGGAGGCACCGGAATCTGGCCTTTAGGAGGCCGAAGGTCCGTTCGATCACCCTCCTAGTTTGCCATGTGCCTCATTGTAGAGTTCCTCTGCCCTTGTCCCTGGATTTCTCACTGGGGTCAGTAGCCATGACAGGTTGGGGTACCCAGAGTCACCTGCAAATTTCGAGGGACAACTGTTAGACACACACTAACCCATAGGGACAACCCTATACCCAGACACCTATTAACACTGTATAGGGTCCTTGTCCTGACCTATTAGCCACACACGGTGCCTCTGGAGTTGCCCCATCGCATATGGGATGCTGCAATTCCTCAGAATGTAAGCGTCATGCACTGAGCCAGGACATTTGGCATTCACATTGGAGATGTACTGGTCGGCCAAGCACACCATCTGCACATTCATCGAGTGATAGCTTTTCCGGTTTCTGTACACCTGTTCACTCCTGCGTGGGGGTATCAAGGCCCTATGATGTTGGGGTTATGTCCCAGGGCATAGAAGTCACCTTTTATTGTAGGCAAATCCTCCACCTGAGGGAAAACGATGTAGCTGCGCATGTGTTTCAGCAGGGCAGACAACACTCTGGACAGCATGTTAGAGGACATTGGCTGGGACATCCCTGATGCAATGGCCACTGTTGTTTGAAAAGACCCACTTTGCAGGAAATGGAGTACTGACAGGACCTGCACTAGAGGGGGTATCCCTGTGGGATGGTGGATAGCTGACATCAGGTCTGGCTCCAACTGGGCACAAAGTTCATGGATTGTTGCACGATCAAGTCTGCAGGTGACTATTACATGTCTCTCTTCCATTGTCGACAGGTCCACCAGCGGTCTGTACACCGGGGGATGCCGCCATCCCATCACCTGCCCCAGCGGACGTGCCCTATTGAGGAGAACAGCGAGGAGAGATTCAGCCTACACTGAGGTATCACAAAATGTCATTTGCACACATTTATTAATCCGCAAAGTGCCTGTTACTGTGTGTATGCAAGGCCTAGATAGGTGTGATGCAGTTAATATTAATGCCATGTGGCCTCCTGAAATGGCGGCTGCCTGACCTGTAAGGTGGGACAAGGCGATATGCAGTAACTGCACTGGCCTTCTACACCGTTGCTGTAGGTGGTCGAAGACTGCGGTGCAATCCTGCATTGGTTAACATTGGACCCTATGGGTCTGAGGAGCCAATGATGATGTACGCCGGCAGTGACGGTACACACCGCCGCGGACGTGACCACCATTCTTTGTCTGTTCTCTCACCTGATACCTGACCTTCAACAGGAGAGGACATACACTGCAAGTGCTGCTGTGACCTCAGTCTGGAAGCGACAATGGCTCATGTGTCTGGGGAAAGGGCTCCTGCCTTCACTTCAGAGGAGTTGGAGAAATTAGTGCATGGGTTCGTCCCCCGTACACACAACTGTACAGTTCTCCAGACAAACAGGTGAGTACACTGTGAGCATGCTGCATTGGCAATGCCTGTTTGGAGTTGTGTGGATGGAAGATACATGGGGGGGGACTGAGGCCGGCATGAGCAGACGGTGAGTGTATGTGCGTCAGGGCAAGGGTGGGAAATTAGGCCAATGAGTATGATGGTCCGGACAGGTAAAGATCTTCCTTTACACCTGTACTATTCCTCTAGTTAAGCTTCCACCAGAAGAAGGATATTTGGCGTGCCATCACCAAAGACTTCCGGACCATGGGGGTCCACCACAGACGGAGCACCCACTGCCGGAAAAGATGGGAGGAAATTCACCGACGGAGCAAGAAGACGGCGGAGGCCCAGCTGGGGATGGCCTCCCAAAGTGGGAGGGGTGCTGGTGGCACCATGACCTCCCTGATGTTCCGGATCCTGGCGGTGGCGTATCCGGAGTTGGATGGGCGCTTGAGGGCATCACAGCAGCAACAAGGGGGGAGTACAGTCACATTCCTCTGATTCTGCGTGCATTACGAGGTGTCTAGGTGGGGGAGGTGGGCAGTGGGTTCCCCTAGGCCAAGGCGAGCTTGGTAGGTAAGGTCCCTTGAGAGGCAGATTCAGTGGAACCCCAACCCCACTAGTCGTTAGTGCCATCTACCCCTAGTCAGGCTCCTGTGACT
Source organism: Pleurodeles waltl (assembly GCF_031143425.1). Classification (NCBI taxonomy): domain Eukaryota; kingdom Metazoa; phylum Chordata; class Amphibia; order Caudata; family Salamandridae; genus Pleurodeles; species Pleurodeles waltl. The sequence goes on from NC_090446.1 coordinate 1,428,362,559, forward strand.
TCCATGTGTGCAGTAATTGGGCTTAGACCTTGTACCCCATGGGCATGTGAATAATCTAGGAACTATAAGTGCATGGCGTAGGGCAGAGGACTGCTGTGTCTGTTGTGTCCGCCAACGGTAGTGGTGTTGCATGCACTGAACATGACTTTCTTCTGTCTTTTCCCCACCTTTTTGTGGTATCCATGTTCTTGTGTGCAATAGCATCATCAGGCGGAGGAGCAGTGGCACCGGAGCAGGACGGAGCTGTATCCCACTTGGACCTGGAGGGCGAAACAACGGAGTCTGAAGCCACCAGTGGGACAGAGGGCAAGGGGAGTTCCACGGAGGGGGCACGAGGTGACGGCAGTGACAGCAACTCCTCCTCTGAAGGGAGCTCCCTTGCGGTGGTGGGCCCCTCTGTGCCCCCGCATCAACAGGTACAGCTGCCACCCCCCTACCAGCACCGCCCTGCCAGCAGCCCCTCAGCGTGTGTCCCGTGGCCGCTCACCCAGGAGGGTGTGCATCTCCTCCGCCCCAGGCACCTCAGGCCCTGCCCCAGTCAGCCCTGCTGCCCTCAGTGGAGAGGCTATTGACCTCCTGAGATCCCTCACTGTTGGGCAGTCTACCATTCCTCCACCCAGACCCAATCCCTTGTACCTCAGCCTATCCCAAGCACACCATCAGACCAGCATGCACAAAAGTGGCTCAGGCGAACATAAGCACCACATATCCCACAGGCACTCAACCAAGAATCATACCCATGCAGACATACCAACATCCACTGCCTCCACTGTGTCCCCCTCCTCCACGTCTCCCTCCTCCCTCTCAGTCTCGTCTCCACTCACACCTGCATGCACTACATCTTCAGCCACTACCTCCATCACCAGCACACCCATCACCACACACCGCTCACGTGCACTCACCACCCCCACTACCATTCACACATCCCCTGTGTCCTCTCCCAGTGTGTCATTGGGTCCTCCTCCCAAAGTACACAAATGCAGGCACACACCCACCCAACAGCCATCCACCTCACAACAGCCTCCAGCCCATGCACCTTCACCCAAATTCAGCAGACCTACACCTCCTACAACCACTACCTCTTCCTCCACTCCCAAACCCCCTCCATCTACCTGTCCCACTGTGTATAAAAAGCTTTTCCTGGCTAATATTGACCTCTTCCCTACACCTCCCCCCCTGTCCATCCCCTAGGGACAGGCTTTCCAGGTTCCAACCCAGCACATCAGCCACCACATCCCTAGGCACAGTGGTGCCAGCAACTGCGGGCTATTGGAGTGCGCCTACCATCGGGGCTGCCAGTTTGCCACTGAGTGGGGGCAAGGACATTCTGCCACCTGCCAAGCTAAACAAGGTGCCCACATCCCGGAGGGAGAACCAGAAAACACCTGGCACCAAGGGGTCAGGGAAAACGAAAGGGGATAGTGGCAAGACAGCTGCGCCATCATCAAAGGTGGGGAAGGGCCAGAAACTGAAGGGCAGGTCAGGAGAGGGCATGGTGGCACCGACTGAGGGACCAGTGTCACACCTTCTTTCCATGTCAACGCCAACCTGTACAGCGGAGAAGACTTCCACCTGCACCGCCACCTGCGCCGCCACCTGCACTGCAGCCAGCACTGCTGCCACATTTTCTGCCGCCAGCACTGCTGCCACAGAGCCCACCACCAGCACAGCTGCCACAGAGCCCGCCACAAGCATCGCCGCGACTGACACAACCTCAAGCACTGCCGCGACTGATACTGCCTCAAGCACCGCCAGCGGCCCCGCGACATCCTGAGCCAGTGGCACCACCGCAGACATGGCTGCCATCCCCAGTGGTCAGTCATGGGAGTGGGTACACTGTGCCAGGAGCACAGACACAGGGGACCAGAAGCAGAGGGAGGGTACCTGTCGGCCAAAGGATGGGACACCCACAACAAAATACTGGCCAGGAGGCCATTTCCCAAGGCCTGGGAGCATACCACCAGTCCCAGGACACTATGGGCAAGATCCTCACAACAGTCCAAGAGAACCAGAAACTGAGAGGGAATATCACCAGGAGGCCATGCAATAGTAGCAGACCCTCAGTGCCACCATGGCCTCCATTGCAAGGGTACTGAAGAAACTGACCACCATCCTGTGTGCATCCTCCACCCACCAGCAGGGCCCTTCCACTAGCCACATTCCAACAGAGCCCACTACTTCTGCGGCAGCTATTGGAATGGAGGCCCTGCCAGAGGACTCACAGACCACCAGTACCCCTCCCCCTGTAGCTGAGGAACCCACACGCAAGCGAGGATGTCCATTCCAGACATCTCGCAGGACCTGATGCCAAGACCGCTGCCAGGAAGTGACCCTCTGCTGAACATTCTCCCTTGTCTGCCACTGACACAACATGTTTACTGACCACTGCCATGTCTCCATTTTCCAATGTCCCCTTGGATACTGGACCTGGACTACCTACAGCTGGGGCAACTACTCTGATGATTACACCCATCATGACCCCACTCATCACCCATTGCAGTTGTGAATAATATTAAACACCGTTGAGCACAGCTACTACATACGTGTCTTTATTGTAATAAGTGAGATTTTCATTTGAATAATATGTCATAACAGTCAAACCATTGTCCTGCAAATGTCTGTGAGATTGAAAGAAGGGGGAGAAATATGCAGCAAGGCTGATGGTAGAGAAGACATATTCTGGATACATGTGTCAAGGAAGCCACTAGGCAAGGCAAAATCCAGAATTGCACCACACAAATGCCCGGCAAATAGACCAAGACAGGGACAACTACCACCATAGGAGTCAGTATAGGCCATTCAACTCACATGCTGTACAATGTCTCAATCCCTAGTGTGATTTAGCAGGTGGAATCACAAACCAAATGTCCATGTCAGATCTACATTTCCAAAGCATCCATACCCAATTGTCCTTCCCTCACAGCTGGCAAATCTCAACCAAAGGCATGTTCCACAGTCAGTAACAGTTGGGTTACACATTCTTCCATTGTGGACTGAGAGGATGAATAGCAACACTGATGACACCACTATCTTCTGCACTACAATTGTAGTTGGTAAAGCAGTACAGGGAAAGTAGTGCATGGACAATGAATTGCATTAGTGATGCTAGACAACAGCAGAGCAAAAATAGCACTCACATTTGAGGTCAGTACAGCAGCCACAAGGGGGTAAGTACACACTCATACCTCGATGATGTAGTGCCTGTATTGCTTTCGGGTTGACTACTAGTGAAAAGATGTAGTGTAGGTCATTGTTCATTGCACGCTGACTATGGGTATCAGCCACCCCGGCAGGACTTGTACGAAGATATGTGCCCATACCATGCAGACAGCGATTTATGAAGGCATTTACTTCCAATTTGGGATTTATGCGGTCACCCGCAACAAAGTTTAAGAGCCCAGCTCCTACCATCAGCATTATTACACGTGAGGTGTCAGGGCATTGCCATCAGTATCAGCCTACCACTTTGACAGAGGTAAGTAGTGAGTGCTCAATCAACTGCCATGTACTGTATGTGTAGATAGGTACAATGGGGCCAGATGTCACTGTGCTATTTGTAAATGGATTAGTGGGCATGCTGCCTACCAATGCAGGATGTTGTGTAAGGAGTACAGGAAACGTCTCCACACACAACCATGAGAATGTGCCAGGCACTGGGCAAGTGTGACAGAGATGTCCCTCATCAAGTACATGAGAGCTACTGTTCCACCATTAGAGGTTTACTTCAGCATTGCTGAAGAGTTCCTCATGGTGTCCTACTGTTTTAACAGGTATTGGTGAGGGCATGGCTTGCCCTGGCATAGCAGCAGATAATGATGTTGTTACTCTGTGTGTATGTATGGTTGGTATTAACCCATTGCACCTTGTCTTCCTCTGTCACCCTCCCTCTCCACCTCTGTCTGTGTGTGCATCAGCATCATCAGGAGAAGGAGAAGGGGCACCAGCGAGTGAGGAAGCTGCAGCCCACGGGACCCAGGAGGCTGATAGCAGCAGAGCAGAGGGGACCATTGGGATGAAGGGCGAGGGGAGTTCCACGGGGGAGACAGGATCATTGACTACATCTTCAGATTCCTCCTTCGATGGACACTTCCTGGTGGTGGTGGACGCATCTGGGACCAACCCAGCACCATTCTTGTCTGCCACCCTGCATATGAGCACCACCCTCCCTGTCGCTCCCCAGCTAGTTGCCTGTGCCCACTTACCTAGGAGGGTAGACATTTCCTTCACTGCAGCCACCTCTGCCCCAGTCAACCCTGCTGCCCTCAATGAGGAGGCTATTGACCTCCTGAGGATCATCTCTGTGGGGTAATCAACCATCGTGAATGCATCCAGGGACTGGCATCACAGATGCAGCAGCCAAATGCCTACCTGGAAGGCATTCACTGCATCGTGGCTGCCCTGCAGAGATCCTTTCAGCCTGTGGCCTCCTCATTGATGGCAGCCAGTGGTCCTTCTTCTTCCGTCCCCCCTTCAACTACCTGTTTCCATTCCCACATCCCTCTCCCCTCACCCATCCAAGGCACACCTTCATACCAACATGCATCCACATCAACAGACCCAGATTGTATGGACAGACACAAGCACCACATAAGAGATCACCGCCATGCACACACAACAGACACATGCAGACAAGACAACATCCACTCCCTACGCAAACTCCCCCACTTCCCCCCTCACAGACACTACACCACTCATACCTGCAGTCACCACATCACCACTCCCAGGTCCTGCCACAAGTGCACTCATTCCCACTGTCACCACAATGGCAGACCCCCATGCATGCTCTCCATACACCACATGCGCACTCAGCACAACTCACATGCAGCACATCCACCTTACCTGCAGACACCATCACAACATAAATTCTCACATCCACCCTGCCATCTCCCTTCATCTCCTCCCACTCACCTAAATGCCCACACTTGCACACCAACAGTCACATAGCACACACATGACCTCCACGCCTGCACCTGCAGCCAAGGCACCTCACTGTATACACCTCACTACCACTCCCAAACGCTTCTCCCATTACCAACCTTGTACCCCTAAAAATCATTTGCTGCATGACTTTTCCCTGTTCCTTCCCATTGACCCAGTCCCTGTTCCCTCTGAATGCCCTGTTCCACTCCCCAAACCCCTGCCTTCCACCTCCCAGTCCTCCCATAGTCCACCTGGTACTAGGCATGCTCCTCCTCCATCTAAGACATCTACCCACACCAAGCCCAAGAATAGCCCTCCCAAAGCAAAAGCCAAGCACCCTCCCCTAAAATCAAAATCCAGACCTAAATCCCCACCCCAACCCGAACCAAAGGACCGCCCCAAACCCAAACTACTGACCCCCCTCAAATCCCAAGCCCCCAGCTCGGCCCCCCATCGTCCCTGAGGTGCCTTCATGCCCCATTGATGTCTCTGTCATGTGAAGGCCACTTTGCAGTCACAAGTCAAATTGGGGCCATGGACATTGCCCTGTGTGCCTGTGGCACATGTTCCAGTTGGACTAGCCAGTGAGCCTCTCTTGTTTATTATTAATTATTGAGATTGCTCTTCAATATATCCACACCAGGGACCCCATGGTGTCAAGGGTTACATATTTGTCATGGATTTCTTCCACCTGTATGTGTTGCATATGTATGAATTGTTGTGTGGGGTTTGTGTGTGAGTGTGTGTATGTATGTGTTTGTTTCCACCAAGCTTTTCGTGCCAGGGCAACCATAGTGGATATCCTGGCGGTGTGCAACCTCATAATATGGTCAGCGGAAACATCCTCCCCGCCGACCTGGAGATGCCTTCCACTGGCAGTGGCAGCCCGCCTGTGCTGGCGGTACTGGCAGTGACTTGGCTGTGTTCCTTAACACCGCCATGGTCATAATATGGCGATCTGCTCCGCCGAGCCCACAGCGGTGCAACCACCACCTCCACTGTGCCGGTCCTTGGATTGCCAAACTCGTAACGACGGCCTGGATTTTGGCGGATGTCCCTCCTCAGGTGGAGTGGTAGACTGGCCTGGACAGCTGCATGGCCATGGGAAATTCCACATACACAGCTAGGGATGTATCTGTGGGGGCAGGAGGGCCTGTGTTCCTGGTGCTGGCATGGTCAAGACGTGGAAGTGTGCAGACAGGCTTGTCTTTGGCACACCTACAGTGCATTCCCAGCACTCTTGCTCTACAGCCTCCATTAAGTAGGTGCTGTAAGGGGAGAGGAGCACCGGAAGGCAGGAAAGTGGGAGAGGTGAATGGGTGGGAAAAAGAGTGAGGCGAGCCAGCTCCAAAGAAAAAATGGTGTCGTACAGCAATCAACTAAAAATAGGCAACAACAAGACGTACAATAAAACTAAATTATGTGTTAGACAACAGAAAACGCAATTAACAATGGTGCACTACTATATTTGACAAGCGTCTAAACAGTAGCTAACAACAGTTTTAACAACACATGGCAAACGAAACTCAAAAGGAGTTAGGACTAAACAGTACATACAAAGCAGTGCTACCAAGTGTAGAAGCAGAGGGCGGCTGGGGGTAGGGATGAGCGGCAGAGTCAGGGAGACCTGCAGAACAAAGCAGCAAGAGGGGAGCACATCAGGGATTTCTTAATGGGGTAGAACTGATAACTCCATTAAGTAGATCCTGGGGGGTGGGGAAGAGCATTGGGTGTCAGAAAAGCTGGAGTGGTGAATGGGCAGGAAAAGGATTGAGCAATCAACTCAAAATAGACAAAAACATTGAGAGAAATAAAAACAAATTACAGGTTAAACAACGGAAAACACAAATGAAAATGGTGAGGTACTAAAATTGACAAGAATGAAAACAATAGCTTACAAAGGAGAAAAAACTCAGCCATTCAAACACAGCAGTGCTACCAGATGTGGCAGCAGAAGGCAGCAGAAGGCAGCAAAGGGGCAACAAGAGGCAGAGTCAGGGAGACCTGCTGAGTAGAGTAGTGAGAGGACATCAGATCAGGGATCAGGGATCTGCTTAATGACTGTTGTGCTAGTACTTCCATTAAGTAGGTCCTGGGAGGGGGAGGAGCGCTCAGTGGCAGAAAAGCAGGAGCTGCAAATGGGTGAAAGGAGCAAGCGCTAAGGTAGACTGGCTCCGACAAAAAAATTGCACGGTACAGCAATCAACTAAAAATAGGCAACAACAACAAATTAAATAAAATTAAATTACAGGTTAAGCAACAGAAAACACAACTCACCATAAAGAGGGTCTAAAATTGACAATGATGTAACCAATAGTTAACACCGATTTTAAGAACGCAAGGCAAATAAAATTAAAAATGTGAAAGGACTCAGCAATATAAACAAAGCTGTGCCACCAGGCAGGACAGCAGAGGGTGGCAAGACAGTAATGAGCAGCAGAGTCAGGGAGACCTGCTGAACAAAGCAGCGAGAGCAGAGCAGAACAGGGATCTCTTGGGTCATACTGGGACATGTAGGTTGAGCACTATCCAGTTTGGGTGAGGACACTGAACTGTGTTACTTTTCATTTTATACTTTTTAATTTCATAGTTATTACAATGAAAATGCCAATAACGTGTTATTAAAAAAGTCCTACTATCTACCCTATGTCATCACTCAGGATGAACTAATCAGCAGCTGTTTCTAAAAATCACCTCACAGAATTTATTTGGATAGCCTTTTCTCCGTTCTCCCACACTTCAATTCTGGGTCTCCATCCTCCATCCACAGGGATGAAGTTAATACATGCCCACTGTGTAGTGAAGCTGTATCTACTCTTCATCATGTCATGCATCACATCATAACATGCAAAATGTATTCCACTGGTCAATGCACTTAAGGCCATATTTATGACCTGATTTCTATGGCTCTTGCACCATGCAATGTGATGCAAGTGTGATGTAAACCTTACTTGGGATTTATGATGCCATGCAAGGCCACCTTGCGTGGCCCTGGGTGGCTTCATAAACCTTAAGTAATGTATGCAGCGCAAATCGCTGCATTACATTACTCTGCACCAGTGAGGTGTTTTCATGGATGTTGCTTCGGTGTTCTCATGCAAAACCCATGGATTTTGAAGCGTTCCTAGATTTATCAAGTTGGTAATCCTAGGAATGCGTCAAAAAGATATGTCTCCCCAGGAGAGGCATCACGAGGTGCAGGAAGGAGTCCCTTCCTGCACAAAAACAATCCTGAATACAATGCAGGCACCCTTGCACTATTGTGCAAGGGTGCCTGCATTGGTGCTAGGCAGCCCATTGTGCGATATCGCAGAGGAAAGGACAGGAATTTGCAATAATATTTTAAATAATATGCTGTTTATTGGGTGCAGAAGTGGATTGGCCCCACAAGTGAAGGGAGTGAAGAACTGGAAAGTGAATGTTTAAATTGGCTATAGGCCTTCAAACATATATGTTTATTTAATACGTAAAGGGGCTATGCCAAGACAAGGTTAAAAGTGAAGGTGGGAGTGCACTCGCCATGACAAAAATGTGGAAAAAAGAGAAACAAGGAACTTATTTTATCCCAATGTGTAGGTTGCCATGTTTCACGCCTATGGAAGTCACTGAAGGATCAAGTGCTGTTTGTCCAGGACAGAAAACAAAAATCTAGACCTCACTACAGAGACCCTGAGTGTGTCTGTAATGTATAACAATGTAAAAGGAAACTTAAATATGAGCCTAGGAGCCCTAATTTTAGGTTGACTTGGAAAGAAAAGAGAAATTTGTAGGATTCGTACAACACACATAAATACAATATTAGTAAAAATAAAAGTAATGGTGTGAACACACAGTGATTGCATGCACACACTTGGTGTATCAGTGTGGTTTTTCTGCCATCAAAACACATGCAGAAACTCATCTCAGGGCCTGTGTTGTCATGCACAGATAAATTTTGTTGTCTTGCCCTTCTATGTTAAGGACAGGGTTCCGTGGGAAAATGCGAGCCGTAGGACTGCTGCAAAACTATAATGAGAAAAATTCAAAGATAAGGTTTACATTCAAAAAGATGTATCCATAAACTGGCATATTTTACTGTGTCATAGTGAATCAATGCATTCAGTGTTATTCAATGTGTCTGGTGTTATAAGTACTTTTGTAAATGTAACTCAGGTAGTAATGTGGAGGGGGCACAGTCCCTCACACCTATCATGAGTGAGACAAGGTGTTTCCGACAGCTCTCACCAAGTCCTTATGGTGACCCATATACTATCCTCTTTGTATTCATCAATGAGGCTTCAACTATTTAGTGCAATGTTATTTACTGAAAATTCATTAATATAAACAGGTAACCATGGCACTACATATCCTGCATTTTGACTGCTCCCACCAAGAATCTAGGTGGTTAAAGACCTTTTAACTCAGCATTTAAAAGTATGCCGGACTATGGTCAGTAAACCTAGTGGGACCTCCTATTTTAGAACTGTGTACTTTGATGTAATGTGTTACAGAAGCTGTACCAGTCATCATTACTATAATCAACCAATTTTTCGCAGTAACCAGACACACACTTAAGAAAGAGAAAACAGAGGTCTTACCTCTTAACCCCTACTGTCTACCTGCTCATCTTCTTGACTCCGGTCTCAAGTGGCAGCCCAAATTCAGTAAATACCTAGAAACATAGGTTAGCAATGACCTAGCTGAATCAGTCAAACATAATAAATCTCAAGCTATAGAAAAGGTCAACAAAGGATGACAATTCTAAAGACGATAATCACTCCTAATAAAAATGTTGTTATTTCCCAAAAATTCTTAAGATGATAATTACTCCTATTGTAAAGGTTCTTATGTTCATGCTTCATATGAGCCTTCCACCATCATTTATTGCCACCATTTATTAATTCAATCAGCTTTCTCATGGAATGGTAAAGGTGCCAGAATAGCATATAATACCCTTAGTCTAGACTATGCACAAGGTGTTTGTAAACTACCAAACTGAGGACACTATCAAACTGCCTTTTTGGCAGCCCAAGGTGACCACTGGCCACTAGAGAACTCAATCACCCACCGTTGATGGCAAGACTTGAAACACTGGTTATACTCACCCTACTATATCACTTCTATTTGCACCATGTTGCGTTAATCCGTCCCATACTCACAACTAATTTTCACCAATACATTGAGTGAATCTCACAAATGATATGGCCAACTTTAAATGACTTAGCAACCCCACTGACCAGGACCCAATTATATTATACAAGTAAATGCACATATTAACCAAGTATGTATCAAACTTCCCAAGATATGCCCTGGCTCTCCCAGTTTTTTCATTATTTTTTTGGTTATTTTCTTTTCTATTAACATCCTACAAAACACAAGACTCCTATGCATATAGTAGATGTGCATATATGCCTTTTGCAGTTAAATACTTACATTGAAATGTACCTCTTGTTTTTTCTCTGACACCAATTCAAGATGTTTCTATGCTACTGATTCATTAACCTGTGTACCATACAACTTTCGGCTTTTGTCTTAAATAGATTGTATAGCCCACAAGAATGTTAAACTTAATATTTAGAAATCACATTTCTACAATATAGATCAGGTGTATGCCAGCCTTTTCTTGTACATGGATTGCTATTTTATGCTTAAAAATGTGAATCAAAAAAAGAAGTTTGACTCCTGCATTTCTTACTTGAATATTACAATAACATAAATGTTTTTATTCAAAATTATGTATACTGTTTTTCATCTTTCAACAGTTCAGCATAATCCATGCACTTACCCTTTCGCAAACAATTGTACCTTTGTGTAAGAAATGTGGATACTCTTTAAGGAGGTGTAGCCCTTCTCAAGCAGCAACCACAATTCCTTTCAGGTTGAAGTCACAAGCAAACCCTTAATTAACCTATGCTCATCCTTCAGGTACCTTGGCACCGCTTAACTCAGAAGCAATTTGTGCAACATTTCAAACAGTAACATAGTGAAAACAAACCATAAAAAGACCCCCTAGCAGTTTAGAAAAATAAAGTAATGTTTGATTAATTAAACAAGACCAAAATGCAAAACATCAGGTCAGTAGAACCAGAGATATGCAGGCTTTTTTCAGTAAAAATAGCATCAAAAAGCACAAAGCTCCAACTGTGAATATCGGGTCATACCGGACCAGGTAAAATCACAAGTTCAGGCCATCCAGGATCAGGAAATAACAATGCTTTGGATGAGGGATGGCTATGCAGTAATAAGTAGGAATTTCCTAACAAGAAAGACTCTTGGATGCCATTTATCTACATTCTCCCCAAAATACATAAACGTATGGACAGTCCCCCTACTCTTTGGATCCCTGCTTGAAATTCTAGCACAATATGTAATTGTGTTTTTTAAACCTTTTATGTGGGACTGTATGGTCCTAATCAATAGAATACAGGGAATGATTCTCATTGAAAATATTCATATCCTCTCTACTTTTGATATAGAGCCTGTTAGACTTGGCATCCTTGACGTGGTCTCCCCTAACATTTTGCCTCTGTTTCCCAGGTTGTTGATGTATGCTGGACTCTGTTTTTGCTGTTTTTGTTACTCTGGGAACTTTACCACTGCTATCCAGTTCTAAAATGCAAGTGCTCCTATGTAAAGTTTAGGTGTAATTGGTTTTCCATGTTTGGCATATTTGTTTTACTAGTAAGTCCTTAGTAAAGTGCACTAGACGTGCCCAGGGCCTGTATATTAAATGCTACAAGTGCGCCTACAGCACTGGTTGTTCCACCCACATTAGTAGCCTGTAAACAAGGCTCAGACCTGCCTCTGTTGTGTCTGTGTGTGCACTTTTAAACTGTCAATTCAACTTGGCAAGTGCACCCACTTGCCAGGCCTAAACCTTCCCTTTTTATACATGTAAGGTACCCCTAAGGTAGGCCCTAGGTAGTCCCCTGGGCAGGTGGCAGTGTATGTTAAAGGTGGGACATGGGCTAATGTGTTTTACATGTCCTGACAGTGAAATACTGCCAAATTCGTTTTTCACTGTTCTCTCATAGGATAACATACGTTAAATATTATTAAAGCTCAGGTCCCCTTTGGGGGCAGAAAGACATGTGGAGTTTGGGTTCTCTGAACTCACAATTTAAAAATACATCTTTCAGTGAAGTTGGTTTTTAGATTGTGTGTTTGAAAATGCCACTTTTAGAAAGTAAGTCATTTTCTTGCTTAAACCATTCTGTGACTCTGCCTGTTTGTGGATTCTCTGTCTGTTTGGCTGTTTGCACCTCTCTCTAGTCAGTGACACAAATGGATCTAGGGTGTAGCCTGCATATCCTGATGAGCCATCTGTGCTGGGCGGGAGTGGAGGAGTGGTCACTCACACCTGAAAGGACCGTGCCTGCCCTCACCCAGTGCAGTCTCCAATCCCCTGGTGGGTGTCAGGGTGCTGGACTGGGCAAGGCAGGATGTTTAAAACAACAGAGACTTCTCTTTGAAGTAGGCCTACTTCAAAGGCAGAAAGGGGTATAAGAAGAGCCCCTCAAACCCCTTAAAGTTAGATCCCTTCTGGAATCAAGAGGAACCTCTGCCAGGGAGAAGAGCTGAAGAGCTGAGGAGAAGTGTTGCCCCTGCCTGTGACTGTGCTTTGTTGGACTATCATGCAGTTGATGCTTCTGCCTGTGAAAAGGGACAAAGACTGGACTTTGTTGTGCTTCCTGCTTGAGAAGAATCTCCAAGGGCTTGAACTGAACTTGCCTCCTGTTTCTGAAGTCTCAGGGCCATCAAAGACTTTCTCTGCCAGCACCTGGACTCTCTGCTGAGACTCCTGCCCTGCCAAGTGGTGCCCTATCCAGTTCCTCGGCCCTTGAAAGGTGAAGTTGGCAGACAACAACTGAAACTCCACGTACAGACCGACGTGTGGGGTGATTTTCAATGCATCCTTTAAGATGCAGCTGATAAACGGGTTTCACGGCTGAAATCAACGCTCCACCTGCATCGTGGCTGGAAGATCGGCACAAAGCGGCTGGAGAAATGATGTGCAACACCCGCTAAGGGAGGCTGTTACCGACGCAAACCCCATGCAGCCCAGTTCTGTGATACTGTGCGACCGGATTTTCAACGCAACATCTCTGGGTACGGAAAATGAATGGAAAGCCTGCCTGGACCCGAGGTACCCATCCGGATCGATGCATTGCCTTCTAGCGGGAGAGAAGAAACGACGCATGCCGACCCAAACGAAGGTGGAACAATGCACGTTCTTGCTTGCGGATAAGAAATTGATGCATCACTGGCCTTTTTCGACACATGCTCGCCGTGTGGCTTTATTTTGACGCTACCCAGGTACTTTTGTGAAATAACAGCATTTTCACTGTTTTCTAAGGATTAAGGGCCATATGTGCAAACACATTTTCCCATAGACACAGAATCGGTAAAATCCTTTGATACATCTGGCCCTAAAACTCTTATTCTTTTGAAAATTCATATCTTGACTTTTTTCATTTTGGTCTTGTTTTGTTTAGATAAATATTACCTATTTTTCTAAACCTGTGTTGTGTAATTTTGTAGTGTTTTTACTGCGTTACTGTTTGTGTTGGTACGAATACTTTACACATTGCTTCTGAAATTATGCCTGCCTGTTCTTGCCAAGCTACGAGGGAGGTGGGGGGGGTTAATTGAGGATGATTCTCCTTTACCCTGACTAGAGTGAGTGTCCTTGCTTGGACAGGGGGTAACCTGACTGCCAACAAAGACCCCATTTCTAACAGAGTCACTACACACAAACATCCCACAGGAGGAAGTCATTGCAGTTGCATGTGAAGTCATTGATTTGAGAGAGCGACCCCGTTTGGTACCCATTGAATTTTTGGTCCATTTAGCTTTCATTTGCTTCAAAGATTTGTGTTTTAGGTTCAAGAAACAGCTTTATTTACAAATTCTTTATCTACAAAAAAGGGAGTAGCCATGAGTTGGAACTTCTCTCGAGTGGTGGCAAAACTATTTATGGCATATTTAAAGAAAAGAATGGATTTATGGTGTGGAAAATCCCTTTAATCGCTCTATCAAAGAATGGTTTTAATATATCAATGACATCCTTATGATTTGAGAGGGCTCTTTCGCGACACTTAATAGCTTTCATGAATGGTTAATCCATCTTAGACAGGATAAGAGGTTCACAATGACCCAGTCTAAGGTTAACATTAATTTTCTTGACTTATCTATTGGAGTAATTGAGAATCATTTGGTGGTCAGTCTCTACTAAACCTACTGATAGCAATACTTTAACTTAATTTCATAAGTGGACATCCCAGGCCATTGAAAGAAAAGTTGCCCTATGCAGAGAATGTGTACATATAGACAAGATGATTTTCACAATTTTGCATGATTTTCAGAAATGTGATGTACTGATCGAGAGGGGTTCCCTGGAGAACTAGTTAGAGCTTCTCATAAGCACACATAGCACACCCCTCAAGAAACTTTACAAATACCTAAGAGAAAGTATCTAATGATCCCTCAACATGTGTGAAAGATGAACTCATTACTAATGAATTTACATTGATTAATGGCTATGGATTTATATGAACTAGGCTAACTTAGAGAAAATAGTGTCTTAGAGAATGCTCACTTGAGTGGCCTTAATAACGTGCACGAGAATTAATGAAGAATTCACACTTATAGTCTAAATGATGTGCACATGTAGTATAAAATGTATTAGTGGATCGTACTAATAAATTGATGCTATGTATGTGTTTAGCTAATGTTAATAATTGATAAATTTCGAGGTATGGGCCTAGCCAACAGAGCTTTATGTTTCGGTGCATGGCATACATAAATGTTCGGAAATATTTTGTGAAAAGCAGAGAAATTAATATTATTCATTTTTCACATGAATATGACCAAGTGATTTGAAAGTGTCTTAAACTTTCTCATGAGAATTGCTTGATGAAATGTTCTGCACTAGAAGTTGATACTTTGTAGACTTGATGCATGAGAAGATGTTCCCAGGAGCTAACAATGGACTTCAGCTAGGATTTCAACTAAAAAGTTACCTGACGATTGGAATGCGAGAAGAGGAGACAATCATCTACGTGTAAAAGACTGTTCAGTTATATTTTAGATTTAAAGTTTAGAGACTATTGGTTCTACGGATAACGTATAATATTCTGACCAATGATGGCGTGAGAAAATACTTTCTGAATTTTATTGTATCCAGACTACACTTTGCAGAGCAGTCAGCCATTTCTTTCTATTCTGGTCTTGATCACGTCCCGTTCAAGGAGCTGAGCAGTTTCTGATGTCTTCTATTTTCTAACTTTAACTTCATTGCTTAGTTTGTTAGTGGTGGATGCTGATTCTTTAGCTTGATGTCCTTTCTAAGAGGGTTCAGTTAACTTACAGCCCAACCATGGCTGAACCATTCCCCTTTCACAGCCCTTTGCTGATGCTGACCAGAAGGATGTCCAACTGACAAAGAAATCACCTGTTACTGATCCTTTAAAAATATTTATGAAATGTTATTGTGATGTTGTAGATTGTGTTCTTTCTTCTAGGTACCAACCGCTAATGTTGATAGAACCCTAGTTAGATGAATTCAAAACTAAGTTTTGACTTTATTGTTTTTGCATGAAGTCCAAACATGCTGTTCTAATTGGAGGGTTAGTTAGTAAACCCAATGTACTGACAAATTATATTAACAAAGAAATGATTTTGCTCATCTGTTAAATCTAGATGTATGCTCTTTCTGTTGTATATTCATTGATGCTTTTAATTTGTACTATAACTCTTGCATGTTTAATCATTAATGTTTTAGTTAAATTAAAATTCTTTCAATGCTGTGACCAGCTTGTGTTGTTCGTATATGCATATTGTTTGGTTCTAAAACTAATCTAGCTGATATTAGCATTGTTACTATAGGGAAATAAACTGTTTAACTTTTAATAAAAGGCGTGGTTGTTCATGGCCATATGGGTCATGGTGCATGAAGATTACTGACTCAAAGTTTCTGAAACTTGATTAGTTGCACATGTTATATTGCTGTTGATTAGATTATGAGTAATGATGGTTAACATGGTGGAATCACTCTAAGCATAGTCGAAAAGTCCATCGAACTTCTAACGTGTCCCCTTACAAATAAATTATAAAAGACCAAATAAGGCCAGACGGGCTTGCACATGAATTCTCACATATACTCTGAAGCCACACAAAAAATGAAACACATAATTGAAAAGAACTAGGGGCTGGTTTCAGATTTCAGAATCCAGAAAAACCCTTTTTTAAGATGAGGGAAGAATTTACAACAGCATCTAGTTAAAGCTTATTTTTTGATCTTTTGAAAAGTCACAGTAACGATTGCCCTCGCTTGGGCTACCCCTGATAGTGGGACTCTTTAGGTGTATAAATTGTTCACATGTTATTTCATTAACAACAATCAAATGCCCTTGCAAAACAATCTATATTGGCCGGACCACCCAAGTAGTAAAATCCTGTATTTTGCAGTGCAGGTTACAAATAAGATACTGCACTCAGTGAGCACGCCTGGTTGAAGATTATCAATCCTTGAAACACTCTGAAAATTATTTGTTTTTGGCAGTTTTGTATGTGGTCTAAAGCAGGTCTATTGGCTTACCGATGTCTATTATATTATCAAAGGTGGAAGCAAGAATGATAGAGAAATTTAATACAGCTAGGTCAAGATTGAATAATATGGAAGAAATAAGGGCATCAATATAATAATGAGAAGCAGTCACTATACATTCACAAAATTCCAGTCCTAGTTGTTCTGGGTCACATGATTTTAAATGTTAATACCATAACTGGTCTTTGTGAATGGCACATAATTCTGAAGAGGAACATGTATTCATGTTAGAGTAATATGGCAACACCTACTTTACTTATGTTGGAATACTTCATTTCATATGTGGGTTACTGAGCTTATATCTGTTTTTCAGTTTGTACACCTTTACTCACTATCTATACTGTTTCAGTAGGCCAGACATTTTGACATGACCACCATGTTGCTTCTAGCCAGGCACAGTTTCATGGGAATTGTCATTTGAGCAGGCTACGCTCTCAACACACTTTCTATGAAGAAGGATACCTCACACATGATATGTGGGTTATTGGCATAGCAATTCACCCCTTGGCCATCCGATCTAATTACCTTCCAAATTAGTTTGAAATGTGAGATGGCCTCTTGTGTTTTTTTCCATGTACAGCATAATCAATTTGTTCCTGGTTTGCTCATTTTTAGCAGGATGTCCTACCGTTTGAGAGGCAGATCTTTGTACAGCAGTCTGAGTAAAATAGGATGTTTGATTAAGCGGAATGCTTCAGGAATATTGGTGTGGTAAGCTACAGCCACATAATCTGTTTTCCCAACTCTACGTAGGGACACTCCTTTTGTGTTGTCCTTAGAGCCCACTCAATTCCCAGACAGAGATTGAAAAGTGCAGTATTAATTGATATCGTACTGGAGTGGCTCTCCTCTTTCCTTGGGGATAGAAGGTGTCAGTAGTGCAACTTTCTCTCTAGTTTGAAGGTCCTTCCACTGAAATGTGGGGTACTGCAGGGCTCCTCCATTAGCCCTACTTTGTTCAACCTTTATGTACTCCTATTTTGGCCACTTGATTATTATCTGTGTAGATGATACACAATTGGTGTTGTTGCTTACACCTGGTAAACAGGCTAAACAACCACAGTTGGGACCATGCTTAAAACAAGTGGCCGACTGGATGGCAAACTGCTGCCTGAAACTTAATGGTGAAAAAAACAAACTTATGGTGATGAGAAATAACTTTCATGCTTGGTCTGAGGTTACCTGGCCAGACTCACAAGGAAGTCTTCTGTCTCCCAAAATGTCAATAAAAAAACCTGGTCATTTGATTTGACAGCCCCCAGTTGCATCAAGCAGGTCTGGCATGATTAGGAGGTTGAGGAAAATTAGGCCTCTGCCCATTCTCCAACAGATGAATGGCTGTACAGGCATTGGTCCTCTCACAACTGTACTATGGAAACTCACTTTACCTAGATTCTCAACATTATGTCATAAAAAGACTGCAGACAGTACAAAATGATGGCACACGTCTTTTACTGAAAACCCCTAGGCATCAATCAGTGGTGAGTGCTTTGGCCTCACTCAGCTTTCTGCCATTTGAGCAAAGAATAAAATTCAAGGCCCTCTGTATTACTCGAAGGACATACCATAAATGTGGCCCAAAAACTGCTCCACCCCCAATGCAGCCATATATCTCTCGCAAGATGCTAAGGGCTTCCAATACAATGCAATTCACAATACCTAGAATTAGTAAAACCAGGGCTGGCAGCAGGTCTTTCCCATATCTTGTTCCACAACTGTGGAAAGACCTCCCATTAAGGATCAACAAAATCTAAAATAAGGATAGCTTCAGGAGGCACTTAAAAGAATGGCTGTTTGTTAAATATACTGAGGGTATCACAGACATTTTCCTGTATTCAGGTTGGTGGTGGTGGGAAGTCCTTGGGTAGCCATGCACTTTGTATATCACCCAAAATAGGATAACATAGAATAGAGCTGCAAGGTGTCATGGGACTTTTTCATCTCATACTCTCTTTTACACCCTTTGTAACATTAGAGAATGTGGTGTGTGAGACATCTTTGGACTCTTTTTTCTAATTTGGTCCGACTCCTCTCTGTAAGTAGAGGGAGTTGGATTCACAGCTAAGCCTGATAGTTTAAGAGTTCGGTGTGCTTGTCTCTCTTCTAGATTGTTGGCCAGATGGATATGGTATCTTTGAACCTTGTCTGGATTGATTTCTGACTAGGTACTTGCCTGACATGAGTTTTGAATGGACATGTTTCAAGTTTTCAGCTATATTATTAGCATGGCACTTTGGTGACTTGTATGGCACATTATGTATTGTGTTTATTAGGATGTCTTTGTGGTATTGACTGGTGAACTGTGGGCAAGCAATGCACATATTTGTTGGGTGTATTGGTAATTGTTTGTTTTGGTAGTACATTTGTGTATGTGGGATGACTTTTGTGGTCTGTACCTGCATCTGCAGGATTTGTTCCCTTTCGACACTGAGGGCCTGATTACGACCTTGGCGGTCTGGATTACTCCATCTCAAAGGTGACTGATATTCCGCCCGCCATATTACAAGTTCTGTTATAGCCTATGTAACTTGCAACACGGTGGACAGGATATCCATCTCATTTAGGATGGAGTAATCCCCTTCGCTAAAGTCATATTCTGGCCCTGAGTCTTGAGGATGGTCTTGTGGACCTTTCTGGCTAAGTGATACCGTAACTATGACAGAGTGTCCTCACTGACAGAACTACTGCATATTTTGCTTCAGTCCTCTTTGAACATTGGAATTATGAGGATGAAAATTGTGTATGACTGTGAAGTTTCATATCTGTATGGTTAGGAGGGTTGACTGCTTAATCTGATCCATGAATTATGTATAGATATATCTATTTTTAGGGACTGTAGGGGGTGCCAGTGTGACTCTATAGATATACTGTTATATTTACTGGCTATTAACTTTAAAAGCTGGTGATGTAATATTGATTGATTTTTGTATGTAAATAAACAAGATACTTTTTTCTAATAACAATACACGGTCAATTGATTAATTACATAATGTACTGATAGTTGGTTGGTGTTGACCATTATACAGTATTGATGATTTATTTATAAATAGTTCCTCCAGGAACATGTACGTTTTCTACATCCTCTCTGTGGACAGCACACAGTGGGAGAATGGTGGATTATATTAGGTAGCAATGGCAGTCATGTTTTACAGTTTTGGGTGATTTGCACCTCCCTTTTCACCATTTTGTATTGCGGAAAGTTGGTGATAAAGCAGTTTATGTCTCTGATAAAGACTATACATATTTACATTTTCTATGAGGCAAAGTGCCTCTTGTCTTTTCTCTTTTCTCTTGAGGAGGCCTAACATTATCCGAAATTTGTTGACTTATTATAGAGGCTCTTTTGGTAAATTAAATAACTTATTTGCACAAATGGTTTTAGATGACAGGAGAAAGATGTTATGTTTTTTTTTTTTTCTTTTGTTCTCCTGGTTAGGTTGACTACCTCTCTGGTGGACTAATTTATGGATTTATAATTTAGACACCTATAGTGAAACTATTCAGGAGAACCAAGAGAACAAGAATTATTTTTAATGATGTATGTAATATATGTGTTTTGTAGTTTATGTTGTGTCAGATTGTACATATATGTGTGCCCAGGGTCTGTGGTGTTCTCTTGATGTAAAGAGTGATGGCTTTTTAAAAAGTTCAGCAATTGGAATAATGAGCATGATTAAATCAGGTCCCAGTAAGAATTAGGTGCCTTACTGTGTGACATGGAATGGTTGATCCCAGAGGCTGCACACAGCAGCACAGGTAGTGGAGGTGGTGCTTGCAGCACTTTCAGGAATCAAGTAAATATTTTTGCACAACATGGCAGTCATGTTTGCCATGTATGCGGTCGTCACTGCCGACAGACACAGCTTATGACACGCAATGGACACAGGCAACAAAGTTAGCCCATGGCTATGTCTGCCATGGTTGAGACTGCCTACCGCCCTATCGACTTCCGCCGGCAGTCAGGGGCATTCCCCTATGTTCAGTGGTGTAGGTCAGGCATCCGTCATTATGGTGGCACGTAATACTGTTTTTGGCTTTGTAAAATGAGTCACACCTACAAAATATACTATGGTTCCAGCAAGTGAGAGTGTGAGAGGGCAGTTCTGACTATCTCGGTCGACCCAGATTTTTTTCTTTTGGAGCACCTGGTTTTTGACCTTTTACTGTGAGGGGGCCTCATAGACTGGGAATCACCCCAAAATTTTAGAAGGCTGGGGCCTGGGGTCCCCAGGGCTGAGATTGGCCTGGGGGAGGGGGACCACATGGTTCCTCGCCTCCAGAAAATATATTTATTAACGCAGGCCCTAGGGTATGGGGTTTCCTGGGCTGACATCGGCCAGAGTTATAGTTACCTTGGGGCACAAGTCATAGTTAATTGAGAAAACTTTAACTATAACTGCTGAATTTCAATGGTTTTGTACGTTTACAATGTGTGTCTAACTATAACATTCCTGTAATCTTTGTTTTTTTAAGTGGATTTCGAATTCTATTTCCTATCTATAATGGCCTTTGTTTTTTTCAGTCAAATCCTATGTTTTTTTTAAGATATACTAATTTTCATTACTATACGTTAATCCAACCACCAGTGCGCACTGTCTTTGGCTGTGCACAGCTGTGCTTGCCAAGAAGGGCCTGGCAGGCAACCAGGCACTGGGGCCAACCCCATATAACCGCCCAACCTTGCACCATGCACAACCTTCACTAGTATGCAGTGGAGGTTGCCCGCAAGATCTGGCCTACAACCAGACCCCATGGACAACACCCCTAACAGCCCATCCCCATGCTGAGCATTGCTCTTTGCCCGTGTGTGGTGGGTCTCTTGGTGTGAGAATAGGTGTGAGAGGGTGTATCTGGTGGTGAGAGTGGTTGTGAGAGTCCATACATCAGTGTTTTCATGGGTGTGTCAGTGTGTGTGTGTGTGTGTGTGTGTGTGTGTGCGGGTCTGTGAGTGGGTTCAGGAGGGGTTCCGTATGTCTGTGAGTGGGTGTATCAGAGTCTGAGTGGGTCTGTGAATGGGTGTCTGACTGCCTGAGTGGATCTGTGTTGCAGGGTGGGTCATTAGTTGTGTGGCCTGCACAAGTTATGGGTTCGCACCTGACCACCATTGGAAACCAAACACCCGATTGTACCTTGTGACTCTCATAGGGTAGTAATGCAGAGCAATCCAAGGCTGCTCTGCAAAGGAGGTGATGTGGGCTAGTAATCCCCATTCACAAGCACACAAGCATGACACTCAATAAATGATTGTCCACTCTGTGCTTTTTCTTTTGATCAAGTAAAAGTACATATATTACACACACACTACTCATTAATATGCAACAATTTACAAATATACACAAACTGATGGAATTACCATTAGATGACATTGTGTAATCATTCTTGTCTCCCCCAATGGGAAATATAATCCGACAACCCACATGGCACAACATTTCCTAGTATCCCAATGCAATATTTGAGTGTAAGTTGGAGTGAGAACACCTAAATCTGGCAATTAAGTACATCTACTGTGATAGGAGGGGGCTGTCAGTCTCATTACTCAAACTAACTTTAACAAGGAACATGTAGACAGATGTTGAAATAATTTTGAAGATTAGGTTTACATTTAGATTAATTTCAGATTGCTTTCCATTTACCTTTGATTACCCTGATGTAATACCATTCAAAACACCTAGAAAACACCAGCCCACAAGCAAATAACACAAGTTGCAAGAAGCTTGTACTACAGATTGCATTGGAACCTTTTGGGGGGTTATAATTCTGTTGTCCCACCAAACCTAGGGTGAGGACACAAACTTTGTGTTGGGGTTGATGCTGTGCCACTTCTACAGCTCCCCCTGTCCATGGGCACTTCGTTAGTGAAGGCCCCATCTTCCTGTGGCCGCCATGAGCTGAGAACTGGGCTCTATGAGACGTTGTGGCTCGCAAGGCATTGTGGTCCAGGATGCATATTGAATGAGCGGCTCTCCTGCTGTGCCCGGGCAAAGCCACTCTGCTTCACTTCATCTTCTGCTGCCTTGCGCCGTGTTTCCCATTGATTTTGGGGTAGTGTCTGGTCCCACACAGACAAGCCCATCATGCTGCACCCTTGTTGAAGAGCAGCTGTTAGGACTTGTTCTCACACATGCACGCCTATGGCTACTCCCTCACAAAATAAATCAGCATGTATAAAAAAAGATGACATGTGTCTGATGACTCATCCCCAGTCTATAAACAGAACTGCCAAGGTCTTTCCTGTGCTTGGCTTTGAGTCTTCCTTCGCTCACAGGTGTTCCTGGTTCAGCTGGAGTTCTGTGATTCTTTCAGGAGTCATCTTTTTGTGTGAGGCTTCATCGAAGCTTCCCTCTCTGGAGCGGATTACTTTCGCAGCGGCGGGGAATTTATAAGCAGTATTCCATCTTCCTCAAATAATCGAAACATTCCAGGAGAAGTAGGCTTGTGAGTAATTCCCCTCTCATCTCCCTGTTTTCAGCCTTCTTGAGGTTAATGACCTTTTGGTGCATTATGAAAGACATTTGTCTATTCTGAGGAACCAGTGATACAAGACTATTTTCCAAAGACAGTTTGAGAAGTATTTTTAAAAGGAGCATTGAGGTAAAGTGTTGTGAACTCCTGAAAGCATCACTCAATATCTATGCAAACATAAACATGTATTCTGATTGTTTTGGAGTGACTCTATTATGTGAAAACGAATAACAAAAGACAAAAGACAAATTCATAAGTTTGATTTAATAACAATTCTGTTGTGAGTTACAAAAGCGTGCTTAATAAATGAGCAATTGAGTGCAATAATTATTGTGATTTTGTTGAAAGACTCTGTGATATTTGTAGTTCTGTTGTTTTTTATTTGTTTTTGGTCTTAGAATTCCTGCACAAAACCCTTAGGCAACTTAGTGAACTAGTGTTTTATTTCTCTTCCCTTCCCAATTCCCTTATCCCTATCCTTTTCCCAAGGAGGCTATTCACTCCTTCCCTGTTCATTTCAGATATGAGAGAATAGTGTTTAGGGGTGAGGGTTTAATTCTCTTTGCTCCCGCAGAACCTGGAATTCATGTGAGTGGACATGGTCTTGATCCTACTCAGACAGCCCCTCGGATGAGTGACATCAGGGTGTGGCTCAGGGAGCTCACCCCCAACCACTCCAACCAGCTCCCCGCATGACCAGCACCTCCAGGTGCTGCAGCAGGAGCCAGCCCTGTACTTGGTGTCTGCCTGCTCCTGTGGGCAGACATGTGAGCTTTAGCTGGACGGGCCACCTGGGGGAGTGTGATGGCAGTCTCCCCTCCTCTCAAGTCGCATCGAGCCCCGGGATGGGGTCTAGGGCCCCTCCTTACCTTCCTGGGGATGGGGTCCAGGGGTTCTCTGTGCAACTTCACGGAGTGCAATGGTGCTGCTAACTTTCTGCTCCTTGTGGAGCCGTGGGATGGGTTCAGGGGCCCTGGTGGGTATTTTCACATGAAAAGCAGCAGTGCTCCCTGGCTTGGTCTTGAGCCTCTGGCACCTCCCTCAGCTGGTGGGCATCTTCACAGGGGCGAACAGCGTACCCCAGCTTCACTTCATGGCGGAACCCGGAGATGGGGTCTGGGACCCCTTCTTTCTTTTTCACAGGAAGAGCAATGGTGTGCCCCAAATTAACCTTCCTTGTAGGGCCCCCGGGATGTGATCCGGGGCTCCTTTCAGCCTCTTCACAGGTGGACGTGATGGTGCGCCCTAGATTTACTTCGGGCCTGGGGCCCTGCCCATAACTTTACAGGGAGCGTGACAACAGTCCCAGAGGAGGCTTCTCTTTGGGGGCTCTCGGTTGGGGTCCGAGGCCCTTCAGCACATCTTCACAGGGGGTGCAACAGCATCCCCCAGCCTTACTTCTTTTTGGGGGCAGCTCCAGGGTTATCGACCAGAGCAGCAGCAAAGTTCCATACGATTTGCCGCCGGCTCTGAATTCGGTCAAAGATCATAGATCTTCTCTGCCTGATTTTGAAGATCTTGCTGTTGTTTTATTCCTGGTGGCAAGCCCTGACCACCAGAAGAACGTTTTTTAGGCCTCCTGGCCTAGAAGGTTCCTAAATGGTAGAGATCCAGTCTCACTGACTCTGTGCTCCAGCCTTTCCTCTTGGTGCCTTCCTTTTCTTCTGGGCAGCACGCTCCCCTTGCGCCAGCCAAGTCTTTCCCCCAACTAGTTCTCAGGGAGGATAAGGGGGCCAGCTTACCTGGCCCTGGCACGTACCTTGCTTGGTCTGCAGTCCTTAAGGGGCAATGTCCCTGCCCCAATGGGCAGCCAAGGGATTCTTCCTACCAGTTACTCATTACGCCTGTCTGCAGTCCCAGTATCCAGCAGTGAAGCACAGCCAAAAGAGAGAGCTTTCCCCTGTGCAAGACCTTTTAAGTGGGGGCAGAAGTGTCCAGTAGGCCTGAACCTTTGGCCAATCCAGAAGTGCCACACCACTTCCTTGCCCAGTCTCCTCCTTCCTGCATCTTCTGGGATAACTCAAAATGGTGTTGTCCTGGAGCTAGGGCCAAATGTGCTCTGAAACTCAGCTCCCCCTCCCTGACATTCCTTCCAGGGCATCTCTGAACTATTTCCTGGTAGGGGCTGACAGCTGGCAGATTGATGCAAGGCCCTGCTCAAGCAGGTGGATGGAGCAGTAATTGACCCTAAAACTGAGTCAGAGTAAGAGGGCATTCCTGAATGACCCATAAGTTGTACAACTATGCTTTTGTAGCCGACTGCATCATTCTTTTCATATAGGTTGCAGTGTAAATTGATGTGAATAAGGTCTCTGTGAGCCCTAGGGGACCTGGGTTAAGCCCTAAGCCACTCTTGCACTCTTTTATGGAGTGCTCCCACAGTGAAAAGACAGTAAGCACACTGACTATCCCCACACATGAGGTCTACTCCAGGTCATCACCCACTCTGTATAGTTCTTTCTGCACCAGGCTACCTAAGTGCAGTTTTTGGGTTGCACACACCAGGAATCCTCCCCGGGTAGCCCTCACACATGACACCAGCCCAGGGCCTCCTACTCTTGCTGTGCCACCGCAGCCTTTCCTTAACAAGGCGGCACCGGTGGTAAAAATGTGCAATCCATTTTACCATATGTTTACTCTGGGTGAGCCCCCGATTATGAGCCTTCCTCACAGTAAAAGGTCAAAAACCATGTGATCAAAAAAACGGGGAAGACCAGATGGTCAGGACCATCCTCTCACAGTCTGTGAGTCAGTGTATGAGAGTTTGACTGGGGTTTGGTGGGTGCACAAGGGTCTGACTGGGTGTGTGAGTGGGTGCGTGAGTATCTGAGTGGGTCTGTGAGTGGGTGCGTAAGTGTCTGAGTGGGTGTGTGAGTAGGAGAAAGTGATTGAAAGAGAGAGGGAGAAAAAGCGAGGGGGAGACAGTTTGTTAGGCTTTGTAAAATGATATATGTAGAATGAGATGTTTCTGTAAAATTTGAAATGAAAAATGTATTTGTCATTTAAAAAGAGTAACATCGCCTTTAATTATGAACCTTAAACATTTGTAGTTAAAAACTAAAATAAAGAAGGGAAATGACCAGGAACATACCTGGTCCTGAACCCTCAATGTTCAGTGTGAAGCATTGTGACCTTCACACTTGAGCTATTGATGTTTTTTTTAGTCCTTTATGGGCTATCTGGGACCAAGGGGGGAAGCCTCAAGGCCTCCCCGCAGTCCCTGACTATGGACCTCATTATGACATTGGTGGTAAGTATCGCTTACAGCCATGCTGACTGGCGCCAACATACCGCCGCCGCAGCGGATTACGGCCACCCATATTATGACCCACACATAGCAATCCGTCACTATACAGCCACACACATAAGTCTGCCATCCCAAAGGTCAGTGATAAACTGGTGGGAGCAAAACCCACACCGTTATGCCAACAGAACTACACCCACAGCATTATGACCGACAAATTACGTGGCGTACATTCAATGGCGCTAAACCATTGGCGGTACATAACGCTGCGCTCAAAATACACGCACATATATAAAACTACACCACATTGGACAATTCAAACTACACACACATGACAGACATACTATCACCGCACCCACACCCCTTTACCACTGCAAACAAGTGCCACAAGAGAGATAGCAAGACCACAGACACACACCACCATCACCTATGCACCATCCACGCACCCTACATCACACACCCCATCACAGCACCCCACACACCCTCGCCCACACCACTTACAATACACCCATGGCAACGACACCCCAGGTTCTTAGAGGAGGAGCTAAGGGTCATGGTGGAGGAAATCATCCGGGTAGAGGCACAGCTTACAGGTGCAGCAGACATCCATTGCAAGTAAGATAGACTTATGGCGGAGAATAGTGGACAGGGTCAATGCCGTGGTACAGCATTCAAGAACAAGGTATGACATCAGGAAGAGGTTGAACGATCTACGGGGGGCGGTGCGTTCCACAGCAGCAAGACACCAGAAAGATGTACAGAGGACTGGTGGTGGACCCCCACCTCCTCCCCCACAACTAACAACATGGGAGGAGCAAGTCTTGGCAATATTGCATCCTGAGGGCCTGGCAGGAGTAGGAGGAGTTCTGGACACTGATAAGTCAACTCTTTACTACTTTCACACACCCCACCTGCATGCCATCACATACCCCCACCCTTACCCTCACTCCCATCACTCCACCACCTCCCACACACCCCACCATCATAACCCACCCATCCCAATACCAAGCCCTGCATGTAACACCAATGCATGGACCCCCATCACAGACATGCATGGACACCCATCATTAAAGCATGCACAATAGAGAGAATCACCTAGCCCACAAAATCACTACTCACACAAGGCAAAGCTGCCAGGGCAATAACAACCATAGAGGGCAACACACCCATGCACAAGATGACACACATAGAAACAATAACACTGCATTTACATCCCCACAGGTTCCCCACCCAACGTCACCGGAGAGGAGGTGCCAGCAACTTCCAGCCCCCCCCCAGAAGAGGCCCACAATGATGACATCAGCTCTGGACGCCTGGATCTGGATGACCAGCCTGGCCCATCGGGGATCTCCGGACAGTTGGTAACCCAAGCACAGTCCCATACCACCATAGAGCCTCCCCCTCAAGAAACACCAGCACAGTACCCACCCAGCGGGCCCATACCTCTGTCCCCAGGACACGTCAATCAGCAGTGTGCCAACCACTACAGGGACCCCAGGCCACCCCACAAACACAGGACAATAAGGGACCTGTGGCCAGTGGCATTGGCACACGGTTCAGGGGACAGAAGCACAGGACCACAGAGAAGCTGGGAGGACTGCTGAGGGGCAGGGGGAGGACAGGCCACGGGAACCGACTCTCCAGGAGGCACTCACCAACATCCTGGGACCATAACACCATTACCAGAAGACGATGGGCCAGATCATGGACAAGTTGCAGGAGACCCAGCTGCTGCAGGAGGGACAGTACCTGGGGATCAGGGAGGACTTGAAGGACATCAACACCACCCTGGTCTCCTTTGCAGGAGTGCTGGCAGACATGGCCAACACCATGAGAGGGGCAGTGGCACACCACCGGGCCCCTGACACTAGCCAAACCGATGAACAGCCTTCCACCTCCACTGTCACTAGTGGACAGGAGGCTCCGCCACAGGACCAACAGGCCACCAGCACCCCACCCCCTGCAGAAGGAGAACCACCCAACAAATGGTCCCTGCGATCCAGGCAGAAGCCAGAGACTATTGCCAAGAACCCCACCTGAAATAAGACTCTCCTGATGGTCACCCTTGTCTCCCACTCTGTCAACCTGCCATTCAACTGTCATTGCTCCACTTCCTATGCCCCCATGGACAATGCACCTGTGATTCAAATAGACTGGACTCTATCCTGGACATTCCTCCATCATCACCCCAGCCCATTGCACACCCCCCTCTAATCATTTGCACTTAAATATAAACACCATTTGAATAAATAAAAGTATGTAGTCTGTCAAATCATTTAACCATGTATCCGTTTAACAAGCTTTAAGTCCACCAGGGGCCTGTACAGTAATGTATACATAGGAATGACCTGTAGTTGGCTGCAGTCAACACACGCGGAGCGATAGTGGGGCACAAATATCTGCAAATAGAGATGCTAAAGGGTAGAGTAAGAGGCCATAGAAGTGGGAAAAGCAGCCTGCCAGTGACAATGTCAAACACAAAACTGTCAATCTAAAGTGAATTTACAGTGTCTTACCTGTGTGCCGTATTAGTGCACTTCTGTTGTCCTCATCCTCTGCCTCCTCATCGTCACTGTCCACAGGGTCCACTGCTGCGACACGCCCATCTCCAGCCTCATCCTCCTGCAGAAAAGGCACCTGGCGACATAAAGCAAGGTTGTGCAACATACAGCATGCCACGATGATCTGGCACGCCTTCTTGGGTGAGTAGTACAGGGGTCCACCTGTTAGATGAAGGCAACGAAACCTGGCCTTCAGGAGGCCGAATGTCCTTTCCATTATTCTTCTTGTTCACCCATGTGCCTCCTTGTAACGTTCCTCTGCCCTTGTCCTGGGATTCCTCACAGGGGTCACTAGCCATGAGAAGTTGGGATAACCAGAGTGACCTGCAAATATTGAGGGACAACTGTTAGACACACACTAACCCACAGGGTCCACACCATACCCATACACCAACATCCCTTGGGTGGGAACCAGGGCTCACCTATTAGCCCCACCCGGTGCCTCTGGAGTTGAGCCATCACATATGGGATGCTGCTATTCCTCAGGATAAAGGCATCATGCACAGACCCAGGATACTTTGCATTGACATGGAAGATCTACTGGTCTGCCAGCCACACTATCTGCACATTCATAGAGTGAAAGCTCTATTGTTTTCTGAACACCTGTTCATTTCTCCGGGGGGTGGGGAACAAATGCAATATGTGCACCATCAATAGCCCCAATAATGTTGGTGATGAGTCCCATTGCATAGTCTATAGGTGAGGATAATGAGCCTGTCCTCCATTGTTGCAAGTCCACCAGGGGCCTGTACATGGGGGGATTTCTCCATCTCCTATTCATCTGCAGCGGTTGCAATCTAGGGGGCAAACGGTGAGCAGGTGGTCAGTGTTCCATATTTCCAAACACCACACTGCATTGTATGTTGTGACTGTAACACAATATTGTTGTATAGGCCCAAATGGTGCCTATGAGTACTGTGATGCAGTTAGGTGTCATGGCCTGCCCCCCCCCGAAATGGCATCCGCCTGTCCTGTATGGAAGTACAGGTGGAAATGAGGTAATTCCGCTGAGGTTAAGCACCGTTCCGGGAGGCGGTCGAAAACCGCCTTGCAAATCCGCATTAGATACCATTGGGCCCTATGGGTTACAGTGGCCAATGGTGATGTACGCTGGCAGTGACGGTACGCACCGCTGTGGACGTGACCACCATTTTCTATCTGATTCCTTACTTTCTACCTGAACTTCAACAGGAGAGGACCTACACTGCAAGTGCTGCTGTGACCTCTGTGGGAACCAACCATGGCTTGTGTCACTGGGCAGGGTTGGAGAGACTGGTGGATGGAGTCCTACCCCAGTACCGAATGCTGAATGGGACTCCAGACCAACAGGTGAGTACACTCTGAGCACGATGAATGGGGCATGAATGCATGGAGTGCTGTGTGTGAGGGGCTCGTGTGGGGGGAGTTAGGGTAAGGTCCCTGGGCAGTGTGCTGAATGTATGGTGGGCAATGTCTGTGCGTAAGGGGATGTGAGGGCTATAGTGGGCCATGAGTGTAACATGCAGGACAGTCTGACTGATGCCTTTTCCTATGTTAATTTCTCTGACTCAGGCGGAGCACCCACTGTCGGAAACGGTGGAAGGACTTGAGATGCTGGGCATGGAAGACGGAGGAGGCCCAGCTGGGGATGACCTCCCAATGAGGAAGGGGTGCCCGTCGAACCCTAACCCCCCTGATGGCCCGGATACTGGTGTGGGCCTATCCGGAGCTGGATGGGCACTTGGGGGTATCACAGCAGCCCATCCAGGGTGGGGGATGTGGGCCTGTGGATGCCCCTAGGCCAGGCCAGCAAGTGCAGGGTAGGGCCCATGATGGGCAGGGTCCGATGTCAACCTCCTCCCAGAAAGGCTAGTAGGCCTCCACTACTGGGCACCGGTCTGTGGGTCTCAGATATACTGCAATTGGCATCAGGTATCCCTGCCCATGGGCTGGTGAATAGCATTGTGACTGTTAGTGCATTGCCTAGTGAGTAGGGCTGTTCTCAGTGTGTGACTGTGTTGTGTACGCCAAAAGTGGTGTTGTTGCCAACATTGACCAAGGGTATCCTTTGTCTCTCCTTACCTTTTTGTTTTGATACCCTGTCCTTATGTGCATTAGCATCATCTGGAGGAGGAGCAGAGGCACCGGCGACGGTGAGAGCTCCATCCCACAGGGCCCAGGAGGCCGAATGCACTGACGGTGAGGGCACCAGTGGGAAAGAGGGCGAGGGAAGCACCATGGCGGAGACTGGAGGGAACAGTTCTGACAGTGTTACTCCTCCGATGGATGCTCCCTGGTGGTGGTGAACACCTCTGTGCCCACCCCAACTGCAGGTACAGCGGCCACCCTCATACCAGCACCACCCTCATAGCAGCCTCTCAGCGTGTTTCCCATGCCCGCTCACCCAGCAGGGTGGGCATCTCCTTCTGCTCAGGAACCTCAGGCCCTGCCCCAGTTAGCCCTGCTGCCCTGAGTGATGAGGCTATTGACCTCCTGCAATCCATCTTTTTTGGGCAGTCAACCATTGTGAATGCCATCCAGGGGCTGGCATCCCAAATGCAACAGACAAATGCATTCCTGGAGGGCATTCACACTGGCATGGTAGCCCAACATAGATCAATCCAGGCTAGGCCTCCTCTCTGATGGCAGCCATTGTCCCTATCTCCAGCCTCCCCCCTCCAACTTCCTCTACCCAATCCCATTCCCCTCAATACCAACCTATCCCAAGGACACAGTCTGACCAGCATGCACCCAGGTCAACACACATGAGTGGTTCATGCAAACACAAACACCATCCAGATGCAGACATACCAACATCCACTGCCTCCATTGTCTCCCCCTCCTCCTACTCGTCCACCTCCCTCCCAGTAGCATCTACACTCACATCTGCATGCACTACATCCTCATCCACTACCACCATCACGCCTATCACTACATGCCCCTCAGTGGCAGTCACCACCACCACCACATCCATGCACACGTCCCCTGTGTCCTCTCCCACTGTGTCTGTGCCCCCTCCTCCCAAAGTACACAAATGCAAGCACTCAGACACCAAACAGCTACCCACCTCACAACAGCATCCAGCCAATGCACTTGCACCCAAACACAGCAGACACCTCCTACAACCACTTCCTCCACTCCCAAACCTTCACCCTCTTCCCACCCAAATGTCCCTAAGAAGATTTTCCTCTCCACCATTGACCTCTTCCCTCCCCCTCCTCCCCCTGTCCTTCACGTCAGGCCAGGGCTAAGCACAACCAGGCAAGCACCTCAGCCACCCAGTCCAGGGGCACAGTAGTGTTGACAGTTACTGCAGGTGGAAGAAGATCCCAGGGGCCAGGCAGCAACACTCACAGGGTGCCAGCACCAGCTTCATCTAGGAAGGGCAAGGAGGCACCACCAGCTGCGACTAGGAAGGGCAAGGAGGTACCACCAGCTGCAGGTGTGAAGGGCAAGAGGCAATCTCCGGCTGCTGCCAGGAAGGGCAACGGACCTGCACCTGCAGGCAGGAAGGATGGGAGGGGGGGTGCTGGGACTCATTCTGAGACCCCATCACCAACCATTATGGGTCAGCCGTCCAAGGCTGCAGGGGATGGGCTGGAGCCTCCCCCCACCCACTGCTAGCACCACAACCAGTACCACCACCAGCACTGCCACCAGCAGCACCAGCCCCAGTAGGCAGCCGTCTGAGGCTGCAGGGGATGGGCTGGAGCCTTCCCCACCACTGCCAGCACCGCCACCAGCACCATCGCCAGCAGCAGCAGCCCCAGTGGGCAGCCGTCCGGGGCTGCAGGTGATGGGCTGGAGCATCCCCCCACCACTGCTAGCACCGCCACCATCAGCAGCAGCTCCAGTGGGCAGCCATCCGAGGCTGCAGGGGATGGGCTGGAACATCCCCACACCACTGCCAGCCCTGACACCAGCCCCACCACTGCCACCAGTGAGCAGCTGTCACCGCCGGCGGACATGGTGTGGTCCTGCCTCCATGGGCTGTTGTGCTTTCTGGCCCCTGCAAATCGTGTGGGTTTGACACCCAGGTGAGAGACTGTGACCTTGCACTCCCCAAGATCTGCATCACAGGGCACAAGGCCCCCTCCAGAACCAGTGGAGAAGCCATCCACTCACTGTATCCTTCCCAGTATGAAGAACACTGGGCACAAGGCCCCCTCCAGAAACAATGGAGAACCCATCCACTTACTGCATCGTTCCCAGGATGAAGTACACTGGGCACAAGGCCTTCTCCAGAACCAGTGGAAAAAGCCATCCACAGGAGAGACCGTGGCTTTGCACTCCACAGGACCAGACAGGGGCAAACCACCCACAAGAGAGACTGTGGCTTTGCACTCCCCAGGACACCGCACGGGGCACCTGTGATGTGGTAACATCTTCTGGCTGAGGTGCCCCCCTATTCCCCATGCCTGTGTATTTTCGACCTGGTGCCCATGCAGTGTTCTCTCCATGTTGTTGCAGGAGTGAGGTGGGGCCTTGGCCTATGTGTTGAGGTACTGTGGCCCATGGACATTGAGGACTGGGCAGTGTCCCTTCATTTGTAAATATGTATATACGTTTGTAAATTGATGCACCTATTCATGTTCATTATTCGTATTACACTCACTTTCTTCAAATCATTTTGTCCTTGCATGATTCCTGACGGGTACGGGGTGGATATGTAATGTTAGTGCATCTGGTTGTGTATATGGTGTTGGGGGTGGAGGTGGGGGTGTTGCGTGTTGCGTGTGTGTGTGTCACTCCCTTTTTCTACCCCCCTCCTTTGTGTGCTAAGTGGCAGTAGTCACCGTGGTCGTCTTCGCCGGCGTTGATGTTCGTAATGCAAGAAAAGGTGGACAAGCATTGGAAAAATGTGCAACTCGGGCTCCATGGCTTAGTGGTTGATCCCTAAGTGTCCAGAGGGGAGTCCTTTGACCTCTGTGTTCTGTTTCTGCTGTGCTTTTGATATTGTTGGTTCCGCCCTGGAAAAGGTGGCAGATACGCTGGTCTTAATACAGTGGGCAGTACATTGTCTTCTGCCTGTCTGTTGGCGTGTTGCCGTGTGTGCTTGTTGCTACCGCCGTAGCGGTAAGTGTGTTAAAGTGGCTGTCTGACTGAGTGGTTTCTGCTGTGGTAATAATTCAATTTTTGTTACCACCGGCCTGTTGGCAGTATTACTGCCGCTTTATCACCGAATGCCAGGGTTGTAATGATGGCCAATATTTTTTAAAATATGCTTTTACGGGCTAACTGGGACTGCGGGGGGAGCCTCAAGGCGTCCTATTGCTCCATGGAGCAGGCAGCTGCTTTTAACAGCAGGTCCGTGTTTGCTGGAGCAATGCTTTCATCTCTGTTCCTTGCATGCATACAGTGATGAAAACTTTGCTTTTTGACAGCAGGACCTGTTTGACAGGTCCCGCTGTCAAAAAGCTGAGTGTTTGCTGTGGTTTGGCCACAGCAGTCAAAGCTTCAGCGCAGCCACAGCAAACAGCTATGTCCTGTGGGGGCATCCCAGGACATAGTAGGAGGTAGCCCAAGTCCGTGTCGGTTTCCAGGGCCATCTGTTGCTCCACAAGGGGGGCCGTGTGGCCCCCCTTCAACATGTGAGATGCCCTGGGGAGGTACTGATCCCAGGAGCTGTGGGGGTCTGAAATGGACCCCCTTTCCAATTTTTTCCGTTTGCGCCGGGAGGTGATAGTCCCCAGGGCTGCGGGGGGGGAGGATGCCCCCAGTTTATTAATTTTGAAAAGCCCCAAGGAGGATGTGGTCTCTGGAGCTGTGGGGAAGCAGACGTGCCTTCCCTACTTATTTTAAATATAGCTGAGGGAGATGGTGGTCCCTGGGGCTACGTGGGGGGGGGCAGGAGTCACTCTGCATATTACTTTTGAAAAGCCCCAGGGAAGAGGTGGTCCCTGGGGCTGCTGGGGGACCCTGCAGCAACCCCGCTTTAATATTCATTAATGCCCCGGGTTGGTGGTGGCCCCAAGGTTGCGAGTGGGGGCTGGGCATCCTTCCCCATTAGAAATCAATATGGCCCTCGTTACTTGGCCCACCGCGGGTGCTTGAAAAAAGTGAAGCACTACATTTTTAGAAAAAGTTTCACAGAATCTGTTAATCCACAGCGAATTGCCTTTGGAACCCCAGCACCAGAACTAGGAGGGCAGGGTGTCATACCCTGGCTCCTTTTGTATTTTTTCTGGGACTCAGCTTCGGACAAGTCCTAAGACAGTAGACAACTTTTCAATGGCTTCCTTTTTGAAGTGTTGTCAGCCAACCAGATCTCAGTATGGGATTGGGAGGAGTCTAAAATCCTTCACGTGCCTAGATATGCAAATTTGGATTTTCTTTAATTTATCTAAAACTACTGAACGGATTTACACCGAAACACACAAAACTGTGCTATCGCTGTTTAATTTGTCCTTTGGAAAAACAAATGGGGAAAAGTGTTTTGGGACCCTCCCTTTTTCTTGCCTCCTCCGCCCCCCGGGACCGATGACCCCAAGACTTTCCAGACAGTATCTGATGTGAATGGCAAATTTTAAAGCGGGCCGAGAAAAAGGGATGGTCAAAAAAAGTGTTTCCCATGCTAATTCCCAGAGGAGTTTTGAACATGATTACAACCAAAACCACTGGACCAAATTAATTTCGCATAAATCTAGCTTTTGATCCTCAGATCACACTTTTTCTTCTTTGGTGTAAATTTGTTAATTAGTTGTTGAGTGATAGAGATCAAATTGTATTAATACATTAATGGCATAGAAGTTAGAATATGGTGACTTGTAGACTTCATTTAAAAGCCTAACAGAGAAATTAACATGAAATGTAAAAATTTGCACTAATGAAATATGGCCGATGTTCGGACCTCCAATCATTTTTGCATAAAAGATGTGTATTTACATTTGAGTGAACTACTGACATGTATTAATATTAAATGTATTATTTTGGAGAAACAATGGGGGTGAAAAGAATGTTATGAGTATTCAATGAACATGAATTTATTGTACTTATATTGTTTAAAATCAATTTATTAACGTGGGTTACATGTACGCAGAAGAATAAATGCACGTTTAAACTGATCTAATGGTAGGCACGAATAATGATTGTAATTAATTAATTTGCTTTGCATTTTGATTCAAATTGTAAGGTACACAATAGGATATATATATGTATTAATTGCATTAATATGTATTTAGGTTTTCTTAGCTAGACTAGGCCTGAAGATTCATTTGACAGCAGTTGAAGAAAAGTGCTAATTCATTCTGTTCCTTCTGACCTGAATTAATTCCTAGGTTGCTGATGTGTTGGTGACTGTCCTATTGGAATAAGGACAGATAATGTGTTAACTAATAACACATGTAATAATATTTGTTCTAGCTGTTGAACAAGGCAGAAAGCATTATTAAAATTCACATGAGAACTGTTAGAGGCTTCTTGTACACAATAGCAAAGAGTTGCAAACTTTCATTTGTTAAACAAGTGTTATATTTTAGCTGAACTGTATGAATTTATCGAGATTACTTCACACACTCCCTGAGAAAATGCAGAATATTTGCAAACTTGATGTCATCAATGATTTTCTATTGGATATTGATTAATTTGCAGAAGATGACCCCACATGGAGGACCAATCAGAAACCTGTGGGCATTTCTAGTTAGGGAGAAACCTTTGGAAATGTCCAGGCAGTTGAAGTTAGTTAGTCTGTCTGTCAGTGGAGTCAGTCGAGTATTGCTTCTGACCCCTTGATGTAATGCTGCTTTCTCTTCCCTTGAATCTTCTAAAAAATTAAATTCATCTTTCCCACTAATTCATTTGTTTAAGCTGTTTAGTACTAAAATGCCTAATAAAATTCTGATCTGCTGAAATGCCATACGTGCAGCTCGTGTTCTGCACTGCTCCTGATTCTGCTGTCTACTGATGCTAAGAAGCTGTGAGCACTCTGGACTGACTAATCTTTCCTGTCTGCTGTTCCATGAGGAGAGATATATATATTCCACAAATGTGGTTATTTGGTGTTTCCTTTTCAGCTTCAATAATTACACTATTGTATATTATAGTGAGGGATCCTTGTTAGATGATTATCCAAATGATTTTTGCCTTTTCTTTTTTTTTTTGCCCGCTTAGCTTGTGCATCCACGAACATGCAACTCCATATCTGCACTGGAGATAAGTATGGTTCAGCCCCAAAAACTGATTGTCATTAATTTAATTTTGATGAATTACTGATGTCACCATCATCTGTTTTGAAGTATGATTTGTGTAATCGTCTTGGGATATTTAATAGTATTATTTCTGGTAGGCTTAATCTCTTTAGACATTTTGGTGAGCCTATGGTTTTCATGTATGTTTATAACTTAGTTTTGTGCATCATTAATGTTACATTGGCGTTGTGGTTGTAATAAAGCTTTGAAACTTAATTCAGACTGGAGACTGGTTTTTGTGTACACATTGGTTACAGTGCTTTAAATTTGCTTATCTTTCTTATGTTATTGATATCTGTTAAATGAATTACCATACTCCCCACCAAGTCCAAAGATTTAGTCAACCTCTAGTGTAGGTGGGACAAGTTGTGGCATATCACCAGGGTCCATGCAGTTTCTGACCCCGAAGCAGGAAGAAGACCTTTGTGTGCACTGCAGCAGTTTTAATAGCAGAGTTATGATTTTGCCTCATGAGGAGGTGAATTGGACTCTGTCCACATTGTGAGTTCTTCTTGGTGAAATACAATGGAAGATGAAATTCCAGAGTTGTGTTGCAAGTGTTCGGTATGTATAGGGTTTGCACTTGCAATGCTTTTGGCTAAATTGCATTAAGTTTAATGTGTGAGTTGTTTGGGGAGTTTGCTGACTCCAAATGAATGCTGTGCTTTGTGCCCAAATTTGCCCATGTGGTTGTTGTTGTTTACAGGTCCTGCGTGGCCTAAGACTCGAGAGTACCACACAAGTGTATGGAGATACTTGGTTAATTTAATGTCTGCAATGAGGTGATTCCTTGAGTGTGTGAATTGTTGGTTGGTGTTAGGTGAATCCTGAGTGCGCGGGGAGAATCTTTATCAACCGGAGTGAGGTTTGTGGGACAAATCTTACTTGTAATGTCCAAAAGCAATAGTCAAAAGTTTAGCCGTACAGCTTTTCAAATCAGTCCTACCCATAGTGAGCAGACAGGTTTGGGTTTTGTGCTTGAAATATTTGCATTTAGGGAGTATGCATGAGTGGCATATGAGACGGCTCTAAAGTGAGTTGCAGCTGCAGAGTGAAGTGAGTGGGACTTCATTTGGTCCACGCTGGGATTGGTTGATTAGTGAGAAGAACTGCACACAGATTGGTCGACATAATTATATTGCTATAGGCTGGGGACAGCTTGCGAAAAGGATTGTGGGATTGAAAAGTACTTCCTGGTTTCATAGAGTTTGTGTTTGTGAAGTAATTTGCGTTAAATGTAAGTTTTTATTCCAGTTAGAGAGGGTGAGCCTACTTCACCCTAGGTAACATCAGCATTTGAAGTAATGGAGGAAAAAGTAGTTTCAGCATCTCTTTGGGTAAAACAGTGGTGCAAAATAGCTGAGAAGGAAGGTAACTTACCTTTTCCCTGTTATGGAACTTTCAATTTAAGGGTATTAGACAATCTGAGGAGGGTGTTGTATGAATCAAAACTACTTCTTTGACCTGCACAATTTGAAGTACTTGCCATTTGGGAATTAGTTGCAAGGCAGGAGGAGGCTCAGGAATTCGAGAGGAGAATGACAAAAGCAAAAAAGACATTGGTAGAAGCTCAATCGAATGAGGAGCAGAGAATTTGGAGAGCAGATACATTACATGGAGTGAAATGTTTCCCATCAGTAACACAGGAAGGTGATGAAGTGCTGGATCTGAAGCCAAAAAGAAACCTGCAGAAGATCTGGAGCAGAAGGTAGATTAACACAAAAGGGTAACAGCCACTGAAAGTGATTCAGATGATGAATTTATAAGCCAGCTTTTGCAGAATCGTCTCCCACTGTATAACGCAGTTGAATCAGCAAATCACAATGCTCCCGAGTACAGCCACAGCTTCAGTTGCTCAAAGCCAAGTTTGAATAGCTCCAAATGGACCCACTACTATTGTGGCACATGTGCCAGTGGTTTATCCAACAGTTCCAGTTGTTATTACAGCCTAGAATACCACAGTTCCTGTTCTGCAATAGTCAATTCAGAATTCAGGTATGACTCAAATAGAGCCTACACCCAATGTAATGACACCTGCAGAAACTGTGAACCAGAGACAGACAATGCCCATATATTCCCCAGTAGCGACACCACAAAACCTTGCCCCAAATCAGTTAAATCAGAATAAGGTGTAAAGGTACAGGACTGATGTTCCCACCAAGTCAAATGAATTTGTCAGGATGAGATGCATTGACAGTTCCTGTGACAATATTTCCAGTAGTCCTGTTGTATGCCATGGGTAAAAATGGGAGTGGTCAACAGAATCCAAATCTGGTATCAGCAGTACATTCTCCTTTTGGGATTAATGCAGAATGCAAAGAATGGAAAGACTGACCACTACTGTGCCAGCCACGACCCGTAGAAATTCTTCTGGTTCTAACTAGATATGTGATAAAGTAGGTACGCTGATTTATATGACATGTTCCCCATGCTGCATAGGTTTATCTGTTCTAGCTCAAAGCAAAATATGAGCGCACCATGTAATACTCCACAGCCTATAACTTAAGGTAGTAATAATATTAGTTTACAAGGATTATCAGCTTAACAACTAACTGAATGGTTGCATAGTTTGGGTGCAGTATCAGTTTAGAGATACACACCAGAGGGAGAGAAGACACTGAACATGGCTATATTAACATTGGAATCGAATGAAATGATTATGGGAACACTTGAATTGGATAGATTTGATTCTTACAGTGAAAACGAGAGGCACCTTATGTGCAAAGATGTCACACATCATGGATGGCAGATGTAAGAGAAGTTTGTTGATTTGGCACGGAAATATGAAATTGAGATGAATTAATCCAAAGAGAAGTTACAGATTAGAATTCAATTCTATAGCTATTGCAAACATGAGATGACCTGGTATGAAAATTCACATTAATGAACTGTTTTAGAACATTCAAACATGGGGAGCATTGGATAAATGGGAAGGTAGTGTAGTGAATCCTAGTTTGTTTTAATGGGATAACAGGAGTTAGCTTAGCCGTAGGCTTGTAAACTCGTGCCCCCGTCACCTAGTGACTTTTAACCTACTTAGCTTGCTCTGTCTTAGCTCATTTAATTATTTATTTGCTCTAAGATGGCTGCCTTGTTTATAGTTAAGCCACTTGTTATGAGTTTTATTATCAGTGTCACTGCGCCAAGGCATCAAGATCAAGCGCGAAAGACAAACAAACAGTAGGTGTTCACACTTAGGGATTTTCCCTCTCTATACTTTCGAGGGATTGTTGATATTGATTGCCGTCCCAAGCATGCCTGTTATCTATTGTTTTGGAATACACCTACGTCAGGGGACCTTGTAGATCTGTATAAATACATCACACTTCTAGACAGATAATCAGAGGGATTCCGACCAGAGGGCATCGCCACCATCGCTGATACCGATGCTGCAGTCATCTTGACGCTGACCCAGTCTTCGTGTCCCTGCGGAGCTTGAGATAGAGACCTCATTCCAAGGTAACGAGGGTTGGGGGCTCCTCTCATGGACACGGCTTTGGCAGATTATGTTTAAAAACCCAGCTCTACTTTAGGTAGGAGGTTAGGCCTATTCTCATTAGGGTATTAGGGCATATTCCATCTTATACCTATATATATATATATTTCTTTCATATATTGTAAAATGGTGGGGGTCTTCATAACAATGACTCTCTTCTTCACAATACTGTTGCTTGGTATATTCATTATCCTAATCATTGCAGTTCATGCAACTTATCGTAAATTGCAGTTATGTTAAATAAAAACTATTATAACTTCAGTGCATCTGTGTTATTGCCTTTGTTTGTATGAGACATAATATATCTGTGAGAGAAGGGTAATTTCCGTTTAACCACGACAACCCTGAGATATCTTATTCTGAGTCCATGCGTAAGCGACTGCCACAAATCACCTTTTACTATTGTGTTTCTGGTGAGGTGCTGCTAGTGAGCCGGTAAAGTTTGGACAACAGTCACAACTAGTTGTGGGAAAAGACTTAGGTGGTCATTTCAACCCTGGCGGACGGTGTTAAAGCTGCGGAAGTACTGCAAACAGGCCGGCGGACAAAAAAAGAGAATTACGACCCTGGCGGAAACCGCCAACAAAGACAGCCACTTTAACACATCGCCCGCCGAGGTGGTACAGACAAACAGCGAGGCGGTCACCACCAACAGACAGACAGGAGACAATGTACCGCCCACACTATTATCACAGGCCAATCCGCCACCTTTTCCGGGGCGGATTCTCCGTGGATAAAAACACGGCGGAAACAGCTTTTGCTATGGGAAAACGCTCACCTGAACATACTCCACGAGGAACGACGACTCCATGGAGCCGGAACTCCAAATCCTACCTGCCTTTGTCTTTCTGCTCCTCTACGACCAACAGCGACGTAGGCACAGAAGATACCAGTGAGTACTGCATCTACGACACAGGGGAGGGAGGAGGCAAAAGTTAGGGGGACACCCACCAAACACCCCCACCCCCACCCTCGCATATCACAACATACACACCAAAGCAGTCAAAAATATCAAATGAACAACCCACAATTCCCCCGGAAGAATGCAAAGACAAAGCGAATTTTGGTCAAACATTGTAATGTGCCAATATACGTCATACAAAAAAATACTGATATATATCTCGAAATCTGTCATAATTATATATACAATACAAGAAGTAGTGCAGATATGTACACAACAATGTCCGTGCACCAACAGTCCAAAAATGCATGGGCGAGGCCCACAATAGATACCTGACCAAAATCGGAGAGAACACTGCCGGGGCATCAGATAGAAACACTACAGGCACCTCAGGGGAAAGGGAAGGGGGGGCACCTCAGCCAGATGAATGCGAAGCCAGATGCACGACGGGGCTCCATGCCCATTGATGTATCCTGGTGAGTGCAAAGCCACAGTCTCACAAGTATCACAAGTGGGTGGCTTACCCACTGTGCCATCCTGGGGAGTGCAAAGCCACAGTCTCACAAGTCTTTACAGTGGGTGGTTTGCCCACTGTTACATCCTGGGGAGTGCTAAGCTGCAGTCTCACAAGTCTCTACAGTGGATGGGTTGCCCACTGTTACATCCTGGGTAGTGCAAAGCCACAGTCTTACAACTCTCTACAGTGGGTGGGTTGCCCACTGTTACATCCTGGGGAGTGCAAAGCCACATTTTCGCTAGTATCTGCAGTTCTCTACTGGTACTGGGTGGGAGTGGTGCCCAGACAGGATGAGTCTTCCCGTGAAAGTTCATGTCCTGTCACTGTCACAGCTGCACATGGGATACGGGTGCCTGATGTGGCGGCCTATTCATACCCACACGGTGTTTGCCTTGTTCAGCGGTCTGCACCATGGCAGTCTTTGCCCTGTTCAGCAGTGCTTAGCCATGGCAGTCTTTGCCCTGTTCAGCGGTCTTCACCATGGCGGTCTTTGCCGTGTTCAGTGGTGCTTAGCCATGTCAGTCTTTGCCCTGTTCAGCGGTGCTTTGACATGGCGGTCTTTGCCCTGTTCAGCGGTGCTTAGCCTTGGCGGTCTATGGACTGTTCAGCGGTGCTCTGACATGGCGGTCTTTGCCCTGTTCAGCGGTGCTTAGCCATGGCGGACTATGGACTGTTCAGCGGTGCTCTGACATGGCGGTTTTGATACTGACATTGGTGTGTGGCATGACGATCTCCACACTGGTGTGTGGCATGACTATCTCTACACTGGACATTGGTGTGTGGCATGACGATCTCCACACTGGACATTGGTGTGTGGCATGACGATCTCCACACTGGACATTGGTGTGTGGCTTGACGTTCCATCATTGCCCAGCGGGGCTGTGGGATCCTGGTCCCTCCTGGGCTGTGACTCAGGCGGTGGTCTCCTGACCAGTAACGACACTTGGGCCCTCCTGGGCTGTGACTCTGGCGGTGGTCTCCTGACCAGTAACAATACGTGGGCCCTCCTGGGCTGTGACTCTGGCGGTGGTCTCCTGACCAGTAACGAGACTTGGGCCCTCCTGGGCTGTGACTCTGGCGGTGGTCTCCTGACCAGTAACGATACTTGGGCCCTCCTGGGCTGTGACTCTGGCGGTGGTCTCCTGACCAGTAACAATACTTGGGCCCCTGACCAGTAACAATACTTGGACCCTCCTGGGCTGTGACTCTGGCGGTGGTCTCCTGACCAGTAACAAGACTTGGGCCCTCCTGGGCTGTGACTCTGGCGGTGGGCTCCTGACCAGTAACGAGACTTGGGCCCTCCTGGGCTGTGACTCTGGCGGTGGTCTCCTGACCAGTAACGGGACTTAGGCCCTCCTGGGCTGTGACTCCGGCGGTGGTCTCCTGACCAGTAACGACGGTGC
This sequence comes from Pleurodeles waltl, assembly GCF_031143425.1. Lineage (NCBI taxonomy): Eukaryota > Metazoa > Chordata > Amphibia > Caudata > Salamandridae > Pleurodeles > Pleurodeles waltl. The sequence continues at coordinate 1,428,405,815 of NC_090446.1, forward strand.
TGGCGGTTGTGTCTCGACCACCGGAAATGATGGTGCACTTCTCCGCCGTGACACTCACAACAGGCTGGGCAGACTTCCTCGGGACCTTCCCCACCTTCTTTGGAGTTACAGCTGACTCACCAATCGCCTTCGATCCCATGTCACTTGTTGTCCCACCAGGAGACTTAAGACGGTCCCGTCGTCCACTCTCCAATTTCAGAGCCTTTACAGGGGGTGGGCTGCCAGTGCCTTGGCTCCGGGTCCTACTGCCTGCCCTGGTGGACGGTGCACTCCAAAAACCTGGAACACGCACCACTGGCATTGGAGGCTTTTTGGATGAGGCGCTATGCCGGGAGTGATGAACTGGAGGGGAGGGTGGGGGCAAACAGGTCAATTTGACAGAGGGACAGTTTCTGACGGACACTGGGACGGGTAGCTGGAGGGGGTCTGGGAGTGAAGGTAGAGGAGGTGGTTGTAGGAGGTGTCACTTTCGGTGTTTTGGGTGCAGGTACTGGAGGCTGTCGTGAGGTGGATGGATGTTGAGTGATTGCCGGCATTTGGGTACTTTGGGAGGGGGCGTCACAGACAAACTGGGAGAGGACACAGGGGACATGTAAATGGCAGTGGAGGTGGTGAGTGCAGGTTAGCGGCTCGTGGTGTTGGGTGTCCTGGTGCGAGTCCTAGTGCTTGTAGATGTGGTGCATGCAGGTGTGTGTGTAGACGACACTGGGAGGGAGGAGGGAGAAGAGGAGGAGGTGGACAAAGTGGATGTTGCTGTGTCTGTATGGGTGTGATGCTTGTGTGAGTGCCTGTGGTGTGTGTGGTGCCTATGTTTGCTTGAGCTACTTTTGGGTGTTGACTTGTGTGCATGCTGGTCTGTAGGTGTGCTTGGGATGGGCTGGGGTACAGGGGATTGGGTCTGGGTGGAGGAAGTTGGAGGGGGGAGGCTGGACACAGGGACAATGGCTGCCATCAGTGCTGAGGCCAGAGATTACAGGGTTCGCTGAAGGACAGCCTGACCAGAATGAATGCCTTCCAGGAATGCATTACTGTGTTGCAACTCTCGTTCTACACCCTGGATGGCATTCACAATGGTAGACTGCCCAACAGTGAGTGACCTGAGGAGGTCAATGGCCTCCTCACTGAGGGAAGCAGGGGTGACTGGGGCAGGGCCTGAGGTGCCTGGGGCAAAGGTGATGCCCACCCTCCTGGGTGAGCGGGCACGGGGCGAACGCTGAGGGGCTGCTGGGAGGGCGGTGCTGGTAGGGGAGGTGGCGGCTGTACCTGTAGAAGTGGGGCGCACAGATGGTGCCGCCACCACAGGGGACCTCACATCGGCGGACGAATCCGTGTCGCTGGTTGGTGATCCTGTGGCCGACGTGAAGCTCCCCTCACCCTCTGTCCCACTGGTGCATTCAGAGTCTGTGGTGTGGTCCTCCATGGCCATGTGGGATGCAGGTCCCTCGTGCTCCGGTGCCACTGTACCTCCGCCTGATGATGCCGATGTACAAAAGGACAGGGAGAGCAGGAAAAGGGGGGGAGACAGAAGAAAGAGAGTTTTCGTGCATGGCATACTGCTACAGTTGGCGGACAAGACAGATGCAGCAGACCCATGCATTCCGCCGTGCTCCTGCCCTCTGCACATGCAATTTCTGGGATATGGCCTACAGGGCAATGGTAGAAATCTGCGCACATGGATGGCAAAGGGGCAACTGCACAGCAACTTGCCTCTGTTCTGAGCTGGGGTAGAGTCCCACATGGCCTACATTACGGAGGGGCCTTGCCTACCTAACTCGTCCTGGCCTAGGGACACCCACAGCCCACCTCCCCCACCCAGACACCTCCACTGCACGCAAAGTCCACAGAATGAGGTTGCACTCACACCCTTGTGTCTGCTGTGATGTCCTTAAGCGCCCATCCAACTCCGGGTAGGCCACTGCCAGGATCCGGAACATCAGGGTGGTCATGGTGCGACGGGCACCCCTCCCACGTTGGGAGGCCATCCCCAGCTGAGCCTCCACCGTCTTCTTACTGCAGCGGCGAATGTCCTCCCATCAATTACGGCAGTGGGTGCCCCGTCTCTGGTGGGCCCCCAGGGTCCGGACTTCCTTGGCGATGGCACGCCAAATGTCTCTCTTCTGGTGGGCACTGACCTACATGACATGCACAAGGAAAGAGGAACAGTCATTACCTACTCTGCCCCCTTCCCTCTCCCACCCAGCCCTGTCCACCCAGGCCCAGCCCATCCAACGTGCTCCCTGTGTACTAACCTGTTGGTCTGGAGGACCGTAGAGTAGCATGTACTGGGGGAGGACCCCATCCACAAGTTTCTCCAACTCCTGTGCAGTGAAGGCAGGGGCCCTTTTCCCAGACACAGCAGCCATCGTCGCTTCCAGACCGAGGTCACAGCAGCACTAGCAGTGTAGATCCTCTCCTGTCAAAGGTCAGGTATCTAGTGATTGAAGAGATAGAAAATGGTGGTGACGTCCACAGCGGTGACGTCCGCGGCTGGGCGCATCATCACCGCCAGCGCACCTGTTCATTGGCTCCTGGGACCCATATGGTCCAATGTTAACCAATGCAGCATTGCGCCGCGCTCTACGACCGACTACCGCGACGGTGTCCAACGCCAGCGCAGTTACCCCACAATTCCATTGTCCCAGTTTAGAGGTCAGGCAGCCACCATTTCAGGGGCCCACATGGCTTCATTTACTACTGCGTCACACATACCGAGGCCTACACTCAAAACATTTCCTGGATGGGTTAATTGTCTGTTGTAGTCTTGTGTGTGACTGTGGGTACATACCTGGAGGAATGGTGACAGTTTCTTCGCTGTTGTCCTTCTTAGGCACCGTCAGATGGGACATATTGGAAGATGGCGGAATCCGCCGGTGTACCGACTGCTGGTGGACCTGTTGACAATGGAAGAGAAACATTTGATTGTGACCTACCGGTTCGACCGTGCCACAATCCAGGAACTATGTACACAGTTGGAGCCAGACGTGATGTCACCAATCCGCCATCCGACTGGAATCCCCCCTGACGTTCAGGTGCTGTCAGTGCTCCATTTCCTTGCAAGTGGGTCATTTCAGACTACTGTGGCCATGGCATCAGGGATGTCCCAGCCTATGTTTTCCAACGTGTTATCCAGAGTGTTGTCTGCCCAGCTGAAACACGTAAGGAGATACATCATTTTCCCTGAGGTGGAGGATTTGCCTACAGTGAAAGGTGACTTCTATGCCCTTGGACATATCCCGAACGTCATAGGTGCCATTGATGGGACCCATGTAGCTCTGGTTCCCCCCCCGCAGGAGTGAACAGGTGTACAGGAACAGGAAGAGTTATCATTGTCCGATGCATTGTCGTATGTGGATGATATCTATCTCACTGACGACACCCTCGACATTCATCTTGCGAGGGTCGATCGGATCATTTTGGGATTTGCAGACCTCGGTTATAAATTTAATTTTAAGAAAAGCAAGATAGCCTTTCTTAGTGTGTTGTTCCTGGGATATGAGCTATCAAACGAGGGGAAAAGCCTGGCCCGCACTTCCTAGAAAAGTGTGCTCAACTACAGCCTCCGAACACACTTAAGAAATTACAGTCATTACTGGGTTTCTTCAATTTTGGCAGAACATACATTTCAGATTATAAAGAACGCAGCAAACCACTTTATGACTTAATTCAGCCCAATTTTGTCTAGCAGACGATGGACAATTGAACACACACACATCCTTAGGGACATACAATGGGGCATGCTAGAAGCTAAACACTTATACACACGTGAAAATAAAACAAATTTGGTCATCAGAATAATTACTGGTGCCCTTGGGTTTACTTATGGCACCTTTAATGAGGGTGACACAGTGCCGATATCATATAAATCACACTTATACTCAAATGCTGAAAAACGTTTTGCACCTACAGAAAAGATTCTGATGGCAGTTCAGATGGCCGTCATAAAGGAGAGGCCACTTGCCCAGGGGAAATGCATTATTGTTGTCTCCCCAGTGCCGGCCTTAAAGGCTGTCACTAAAGCGAGCGTTCCAAACGCTAAGGCATTACATCCACAATGGATTCAATGGGCAACGTCTCTGACCACCACTGATGTTGATTATGTGTTTGACCCAAGACTTCAGACACAAGAATTTCTCCAGTATGAACAGGAGTACCCCGCTCCCCTACATATCTTGCCACTTGACAGTTATAATACTATCATTTATACTGACGGATCGGCACAACCGGCTGTAGGTACTAAACATCAATACTCTGCAGCTTGCACAGCCGTGTGTGGGATAATGGAAGATGGAGTTTTCCATCCTCACAATACCTACACGCAGACCTTAAGGGACTGCACAGCCCAGTTGGCCGAGCTTAAGGCTCTTCTTCTAGCGCTCGAACATACTGAGCCAGGAACACAGACTTTGATCGTCTGTAATTCATATTACTGTGTCCAGTCATACAATGAATATCTCAATCATTGGAAACTGAAGGGGTTTAGAGACTCTAAAGGGAACACCATTAAACACAAAATGTTGTGGGGAAGGGTGGCTGATCTTAAGGATAAGCTACCATGTGTCCATGTAGGTCATACATTAGGACACCAAAGTGTAGGAATACACATTGCCGGCAATACATTGGCTGATGAAGCGGCCAAAGCATCAGTAGCTACGGCTTCTGTGGCTGCAGTGACTCGTTCTCGGACGAGGTTGGATAATGAAATACTGATTGCCGTTAAAGCTTCGGCTGCAGGCAAGACCCTTCCGAAAGGATACCCTACGAACTATACTTACCATATCAGTGCATAGAATGTTACTTATGCAACGATTCCTGGAGTTGGTGATCGAGTAATCCTCAATGAAGACCAGAGATTAGAGCTGATTACAGCTGCACACAAGGGTGTCGCTTCTGCACATGCTGGTATACAGGCCACTATAACAATTCTACAACAGCGATACTGGTGGCCTGGTCTATGCAGACGGACTAAACAGTATGTCCTTTGCTGTGACATTTGTCAGCAGAATAAGGGCTTAAATATCAAACACCCTCAGCAGACATCCCTGTTAGTCTCAGACAAGCCACTCCAATGTGTGTACCTGGACCATTGTGGTCCCTTAAAGCCTGATGGTGCATACAAATACATTTTAGTGGCTGTGGATTCCTGTTCTAGATTCCTGTGGGTATGGCCAAAGCGGTCGGCTGATTCCCGGACTGTTATAAAAGATTTGCTGATCTTTATCGGTATATATGCGGTTGCAGCATTCCATTCGGACCAGGGCCCTGCGTTTGCCTCTAAAGCTTTCAGGGACACCATGAGAACGATGGGTGTTGAACTCCATTACTCCTCACCATACCATCCCGAGGGAAATTTGGTCGTGGAGAGGCGGAATCGTGATCTAAAGCAGTCCTTAACAGCTCGAGTATTAGGTTCAGGCTGCAGTTGGTTACATCACCTATATGGGGTCCAGAGAGCACTGAATAATCTGCCAAGACGGTCCTTGGGGGGAAAGTCTCCATATGAGGTTCTCTTTGGGATACCTATGTATGTCCTCGATCTTGATGCCCCTGGTATGGTGGCAGCCGAAGCACCATTTGACATAAAAGAACGTCTCACTGTTTTACAGGAGCTTCAACAATTTCGTGATGATAAATCATCTGCAAGTGCTGCCACCCTAGGAATAAGGGAATTGGCGAAAACTTTGACTGGCTGGATTCCTAACGTTGGGGATCTGGTTCGTGAGAAGATCGCTGTGAAAAAAGAGTTCGGTCCATCATACAGAGCACCTGTACCGGTCTTGGGAATAAAAGGCACCAGGACTGTCACCCTTCCACCATTGTCTGGTTCTAAATCGAATAGATTCATCTCCATTGATGACATCAAATTACACCATGTGGCCGATTCTTCACAGTAGACCAGGAGGTCCCTTGGGTGGTTCCCGATCCCCTCTCACAACCCAACAGGACATCCATCTACATAGTAGGATGAACATCACTGCTACTAACTATGCAACTATGTCCACTGCTGTTCCAGACACTTCCTCGACCATGGGGAGGGCGGAGAATGAACTTTTCTTGGTTCCATCACATCTTCAGTGACCACCCCGCTTCAAGATTTGCCTATATTTTACACGAACACTTCCCCGACTAATGATGTTGTCTATCAAGGCCCTCCACGAGCGGTGGATCAGAATGTAGCAGGTCCTGTGTTTGCAGAGACTTCCTCTGGCTATTTCGTACACTTTGATGATTTTTCTTCGGATTCATCCTCACCTGAGACTGACAAACTTTCGAGAAGTAGCAAACTGTATCGATGGCTTAAAAATAACTATTTGATCTACCCATGGAACTATCTATGGTTCTGTTTGACATTTATTGCATTATTTTTATGGATTGGTTTTGTGGCTGTTTTCTTTTTGCTGATCAATGGTCACTATATTCCTGATCGCTCCTCTTTGGAGCCTGTTGATGACATTTTAACACCACATCATTCTTCCCATAAGGTCCAACGAGATTTGTCCCATTTAATATTACAGCTATACCAATTTCTGATGGGATTGTGTGGGACAAAGTTGCATTCGATATATATGGGCCTACTGAGATTATTCAGATACCATACGTGTTCAAAATGTCAATGTCTGATGTTATTACACCTAATGTTGTCTCTGATGATTGGGATGTCCAAACAGTTGATTCCATGCTAGCTGAAATGAAGGACTATTCCACTTTTGGAAGTGATGATGTATATCATTATACAATTAATTATGGGGAAATGTTCTGCTATAACAATTGGGGACATCACTACCTACACCATGCAACTAGATATAGGCCTCTCTTGAACTACACACAATGGGAACACTGTTCAACACCACAGGTGGGGAGTCCAAAGTATTACAGCAACAAATTAACATACTTTTCTGGGCATGATACAAAGAAAGCAGAATTGTATTATTTTAAAATACCTCCGGCACAAATTAGAAAACTTTTGCTAACAGATACGAAACTGATTTATTCAGATCCCTTTGTTTCCCAGCTCTCGATTGAGGGTTACGAATATTGGAAAAACACTATTGATTTGAAAAGTGTATGGGGGACACAAGATTGGCAGATACAGGGTAAGGAGGCTTTGTTTCGAGCATGCCTGATTCCTGTGCAAATGATTTTCTTAAATGACACTATTGAGCAGACATCATGTAAAGGTTTAGCAAAAATTAAAGACCTAAACACGCCCAGTATCCCTACTCCGACAAAATTTAGAGATTGGCAACACTTTCTTAATGTCTCAGAAGACAGGCTAGATGCAATGGTTAAGGCTGGTGCCTATAATTCTTCACTTTCCCGTCCCGGCGGATGGTTGGTATGGCCCACTGACACTGATGAGTGTCAAAAGCGTTTCTTGAACTCTTCAGGGGTTTTTTCCATTCACAGGCCTGACCCTCGCTTTCTATCAGGTCAACGTACAGGTATAATTACAACATACAGTGTGGGTAAGATGTGCCAGCAATGGGTGCAGTAAAACACGTTAACAGCGGTTAAAAAACACCTGAACACTCTTTCTGACAGTATAGACTTACAGGATTTCCTGTTAGGTCCTAGGAAACAACGCTCGAAATGGTTTTTATATGCTATGTATAATTAAATTTGGAAACTTTCCCAGATTGAGGCTGCTTCACGTTTAAGGCAACTAGATAAGGAGAATTTGGAAAAAACATTAGCTGTTGTCGACAATGGCATGAACACGCTGTCCAACAGGATTTATTCACTATCAAATATAGTGTTGTCTGCTATTGATATCACTCAGACTGACTTGTCCCGGTTATATCATGGGCAAACACAGCTGCGTTCCATCATGCAGCTGGGTTGAACATTACAGACACTGAAAAGTGGGCACATTCCATGGAAGTACATTAATGGGAGTGAACTATTCACTGCTTTTACTTTTTCCACGGAACAAGTGACAATGGCTAAAAGGGAGGCTTGTTTCACCCTGCTTCAAGTAGAGAAATTAGATAAGTTGCCCTTCACGGTAGCAGAGAGTCCCTCAACTATCTGGCTCTTGCACTGCATTATTAATTTACAGATTTCGACCTTTCGTTTCTCGAGCTGCCTGAACCATCTTGCGGTGGGACGATATGAGCAGCTAGGAGATAGCTTTATTAAGGAAGAGTGGGAGTTGCCCTTTGACTATAGATGTCTGACTGGTGAACAGGAGGTCTTACTTAGCGGAAGTGAATGTGAGACTGCTGTTCGTCATTCTCTGATATGCAAACAGGTGTCTCGTCACGGTCTTTGCAATGCGGGGGTCGCAAATTTGGCCTGTTTTCTGAAGGGTACTCCTGTCCCCTTGATTCGTCCAGTGTTTCATGTACTTTCCAACGGAAGTTATGTTCTACTGAACGATGAAAGCTGTTGCGGATTGCGACCTGGAATTGTCTACGCAATCTCAGTCACGAAGGTCGTTACGTGTTCGTTACGTGTTGTGGACATGTTTTGTTTCCCCCCACACGAGAGATAAAAGTGTCTGAAATGTGGCCCCACATAGATACTATTAATGTGAACTATGAAAAGTTAAGTGGACTAAAGGCGCTATTGTTTCAGAAACAGGTCGCCTTCACATCCGCAAAAAAGACGTATGTTCTCCAGATTGCTAGCTCATCAGCCGAGATACAATCCCTTTTAAATACCGATTTCCCCAAACACTTTGGAGAGTTGGTATCCAGAATATTCAATGCTTCAAGCACCGCTGGGATTGTTCATTTCTTTAAGGCTGTCGGGTCTGGTTTCGTGTCCATCTTCCAGACTGTCTTTGGAGTCATCCCATCAGCCATCCATTCTCTCTTTTCAAGTGTGTTTGGTGGCTTTCCAATTATTTTGGCTTTGTTTGGCGGCCTACTACTGCTATTTCTTCTGATTCGCGGTGGTTGTTTCTTTCCAGCAATGCAGAGCAATGGAGCCACTCCCGCCAACTCCACTGTGCCGTGAGCGCATGGTTCGGATCTTCGGTACACCTTTGCTGGTGGAACTGGAGCTTGACTGGTCGCTGTCATTCCGGCCACTTCTCTGGTGCGTACAACCGGTCTTCCGCTGCATATGGTGTCTCTTTGAGCATCTGCCTATGGTCTCTCTTGCTGTTGCACCGACATCTCCTGTGGACCACGAACTGCTGATGTCCCCGATGAGGGTTCATACATGCTCATGCCCCTTGAGACTGAGGTTGCTCCGCGAGGCCACCTATGAGCCTTCGGTTATAAGATCTAACATGGATGAGGACACTGCAGCAAGTATCGATGCACCGGTGAATATGGCTCACTTCTGCTCTGTGGACCCGTTTGTCCGCCCAGCATTAGACTTCACTTCGGATGATGTAGACTCATTTTTTAGGTCCTTGACTGGTGACTTCGATGACATTCTTCAAGATCCTGCATATAACACATAATTTGATGAATTTTCTTACCATTCCCGATTCCAAATTATGCAATTATAATAGACGTTTGCTGTACTTGTCATAGTTAATATTAACATCTCTGTATGTGTTTTTTAGACAGCCTTGTTTTACCGTGTTTTTACACACAGCGATTTTAATTATTAGTTTTTTTAGCTTGTTTTTTCCTTTGGCTTTTTAGTTCAGAAGCAGCTTTTTTTTAGTGTTTTTGGGTTCCTGTACCTTCGTCATACCAGTTACGGCAATGGGGAGGGTGTAGTGAATCCTAGTTTGTTTTAATGGGATAACAGGAGTTAGCTTAGCCGTAGGCTTGTAAACTCATGCCCCCGTCACCTAGTGACTTTTAACCTACTTAGCTTGCTCTGTCTTAACTCATTTAATTATTTATTTGCTCTAAGATGGCTGCCTTGTTTATAGTTAAGCCACTTGTTATGAGTTTTATTATCAGTGTCACTGCGCCAAGATCAAGCGTGAAAGACAAACAAACAGTAGGTGTTCACACTTAGGGATTTTCCCTCTCTATACTTTCGAGGGATTGTTGATATCAATTGCCGTTCCAAGCATGCCTGTTATCTATTGTTTTGGAATACACCTATGTCAGGGGACCTTGTAGATCTGTATAAATACATCACACTTCAGACAGATAATCAGAGGGATTCCGACCAGAGGGCATCGCCACCATCGCTGATACCGATGCTGCAGTCATCTTGACGCTGACCCAGTCTTCGTTTCCCTGCGGAGCTTGAGATAGAGACCTCATTCCAAGGTAACGAGGGTTGGTGGCTCCTCTCATGGACCCGGCTTTGGCAGATTATGTTTAGCAAACCCAGCTCTCCTTTAGGTAGGAGGTTAGGCCTATTCTCATTAGGGTATTAGGGCATATTCCATCTTATACCTACAGTATATATATATATTTTTTTCATATATTGTAAAATGGTGGGGGTCTTCATAACAATGACTCTCTTCTTCACAATACTGTTGCTTGGTATATTCATTATCCTAATCATTGCAGTTCATGGAACTTATTGCAAATTGCTGTTATGTTAAATAAAAACTATTATAACTTCACTGCATCTGTTTTATTGCCTTTGTTTGTATGAGACATAATATATCTGTGAGAAAAGGGTAATTTCCGTTTGACCACCACAACCCTGAGATATCTTATTCTGAGTCCATGTGTAAGCGACTGCCACAAATCACCTTTTACTATTGTGTTTCTGGTGAGGTGCTGCTAGTGAGCCGGTAAGGTTTGGACAACATTCGCAACTAGTTGTGGGAAAAGACTTAGGGGGTCATTCTGATCCTGGCGGTCTTGGACCGCCAGGGTCACGAATGACGGAAGCACCACCAATAGGCTGGCGGTGCTTCAAATGGCATTCTGACCGCGGCGGTAAAGCCGCGGTCGTCCCGCCGGGGCCGGCGGTATACTGCCGTTTTTGCCCCGGCTGGGAGAATCCGCCAGGGCAGCGCTGCAAGCAGCGCTGCCCTGGGGATTCTGACCCCCGTATCGCCAGCCTGTTTCTGGTGGTTTTCACCGCCAGGAAGAGGCTGGCGGTAAGGGGTGTCCTGGGGCCCCTGGGGGCCCCTGCACTGCCCATGCCACTGGCATGGGAAGTGCAGGGGCCCCCTAACAGGGCCCCGGCCAGCTTTTCACTGTCTGCATAGCAGACAGTGAAAAGCGCGACGGGTGCAACTGCACCCGTCGCACCGCCGGCTCCATTCGGAGCCGGCTCCTGTGTTGCAGCCTCATTCCCACTGGGCCGGCAGGCGCTAACTTGGTTAGCGCCCGCCGGCCCAGCGGGAATGTTGGAATGGGGACCGCGGAAATTTGGCCGCATGGCGGCCAAATGACGGTTTCCGCCTCCGCCCGCCAAGGTTGGAATGACCCCCTAAGTCTCCTACAAACGAAAGTACTGTCATCCTGAGACCAGCAGTCTTGCTCAGAGCAAGAGTCTAAACTAGGGCAGTAGATGGGCAAAGAAAAGAGACCAGAAGAAAAAGCCGATGGTACCCTCAAATGGAGTACAGGAGGCTGAGGGAATTATACAAATAATGCCTATGAGAGAAATTTCAGAAGGGACTTTTGATTGTGTCCCATGGAGACAGAAGTGACATGTTGTCATTTACTAATGATTACCCAAATTTGAGTGAGAAGCCAAAGAATGGTCCCAACAAATGGAGAGCTTTGTTAAGCTTACAAAGTGTTTGTGCAAACACTTTATTCGAAATTGTGGTTCCAGTAGATTTGTGGGTTGAATGTAAGTGGAGTGTTGATTGGCCAACTCATGAGCCACAAATGGATTCAGTAACAGGTGCGCCATCTGAAATGGTAATGAAAAGTTATTAAAAGGTGATTGGATTTCTGAAAATTAGTGTTTCCCTCAAAGATGTTGATTGGAAGGGGTCTGTCCATGCTTGTTATGAGTAATTGTTACAAGCAATTAAACAATAAAGTGTTACATAGATTATTGAATGGAGGGATATGATTCCTTTTGTGTTCATATTTGTTTAAGGACTGAAGCATGAAATGATTAGCAATATGATTAGGAATGATTTGATTTGCTGGCAGGGTAAACTGATTATTGAAGTACTGCAATACAAAAAAAAACTGTAGTGATGAAATCAAATTGAAGCAGAAAAGGTTAAAGATGAAGGCGAAGCAAATTAAATCACCAGGTATTCAGGGATCGCAAGGAATGGTGACCTCAGAAGGAATGAAACGAGTACAACAGCTGGGCAATATGATGCCTCAGTTTAGAAGTAGAAGTCGTAGAGTTTGAGTAGATCAGAATGTTAATGTGGCTGATGTTCGAAACCTGAAGGGACTGCTTCTTTGTCATGCATGTGGGAACGTCCGAAATTGGAGATGCAAGTGTTGATATACCAGTGTAAATAATGTGGTGCAAGGTGGTGGTGTTGTGCAGATGGAAGACAATAGTCATTTTCAAAATCAAAAAGTTAAAAGGACCCAAAATCAAAACATGAATGATCCCACAGGAGCAGTACAAATGCAAGTTCCCTAACAAGAAGTAACATTTCCCCAACAGCAAATTCAAGTCCCACAGCAAACGTAGACTACACAAGCTCTGATAGCACAGCAACAGCTAATGGTTCCTCAGTAGAGCGCAAACTAGAGAGAAAATGCAAATGTAAATCAGTTAGTCACACAATATCAATGAATGGATTTTATTGATGATGAAGTGAGTGAGGAATATCTGAGTGAGGGTTCAGAAAAGGAAGAATGTGTATTGACTGCCTCATTGGAAGTAGATCAGTGTGGTCCTTATGTGAAAGCAAATGTTATTGTTCATGATGTTTCATTTCTGGTTGACACTTGAGCAACTTGTTACACTGTCAGATCTGCCCCTTTCTGGATGGAAAGTTTAGGTAGTAGAATAAGCAATCCAGCATCTGGTCAATCATCTTACGGAGTACAACCCGATTAAAATAGAAACCTTTGAGGATGTTCACCAATTTGTAGTCTGTGAGTCAAGTCCTGTGAGTCGGTTAGGAAGAAATCTGCTATGCAAATTAAAATGCTCCATCACTTATACTCATGAAGATTAAAATGTTCCATCACTTGTACTAATGAAGGGATAGCAATCCAACCGGGGAACTGGGAGGACTGCTGTGCGTCAGGGGGAGGACAGGCCCAGGAAACCCACTCTCCACATGCCCTCTCCAAAACATCATGGGAGTGTACCAACATTTCCAGGTTGACGATGGCAACTGTACTGGCCAAGTTTCAGGAGACCCAGCGGCTGCAGGAGGAACAGTATTTGGGGATCAGGGAGGAACTCAAGTCCATCAACACCACCCTGGTCACCATTGTAGGGGTGCTGAAGACCTTGTGAACACCAGGATGGACACTGTGGCACAACAAGGGGCCCCTGTCATTAGCCTGGATGATTAACGGCCCTCCGCTGGCGCTAGTGGACAGGAGGCACCGCCAAAGCACCTAACCCCCTGCAGATGGAGAACCACCCCGCAATTGTTTCCTGAGATCCAGGACAAAGACAGAGAACAATGCCAATACCCCTGCCTAGAAATGAGACCACCCTGAATGTCATCCTTCTGTCCCACTTCGTCACCCGGTCCATCCTTAAACTGCCCTGGCTCCACTTCCTATGCCCCTTTGGACAATGCACCTGTGAGACAAATAACTGGACTCTGCCATGGACATTCCTCCACCATCACCCCTGACCATTTTACAACCCCCTCCACTATTTTGCACTTAAATAAACACCCTTGAATCACAAAACAATCTGGAGTCAGTCTGTGCTTTCACAAATGTGTATTTGCTATAACTAAGGAAAATAGCAATGTCCATTGTATTGTCAACATACCTATGTCACACAGCTCTAGTCCATTAGGTAATATAGCAGAGGTCACACAGTGGGACCCACATCTGTGAAATGGAAATGCAAAGTGACAAGTCAGGGTCCATACACTGGGCGAAAGTGACAGACATATGATAGGTCTAACAATTGTATGAGATGTAGGAGGCAGTGATGTCTTCTTACCTGTGTCTCACTGGCAGTATTGCTGGATAACGTTATTTCTGTTGTCGATATCCTCTTCTTTTACCATCTCTTCTTCACTGTCCACAGGCTCCACAGCTGCCACAAGACATCCTTCTGGACCAACCTCCTGCAGAAAAGGCACCTGTCATCGCAAAGCCAGGTTGTGCAGCATACAGCAGGCCACGATGATCTAGCACACCTTCTTTGGTGAGTAGTAGAGAGAACCACCTATCATATGGAGGCACCGGAATCTGGCCTTCAGGAGGCCGAAGGTCCTTTCGATCACTCTCATAGTTCGTCCATGTGCCTCATTGTAGCGTTTCTCTGCCCTTGTCCTGGGATTTCTCACTGGGGTCAGTAGCCATGACAGGTTGGGGTAACCAGAGTCACCTGCAAATGTCGAGGGACAACTGTTAGACACCCACTAACCCCTAGGGACAACCCCAGACCCAGACAATCATTCACACAGTATAGGGTCCTTGTCCTCACCTATTAGCCCACACACGGTGCCTCTGGAGTTGCATCATCACATAAGGGATGCTGCTATTCCTGAAAATGTAAGCATCATGCACTGAACCTGGAAACTTGGCATTCACATGGGAGATGTACTGGTCAGCCAAACACACCATCTACACATTCATTGAATGGTAGCTCTTCCTGTTTCTGTACACCTGTTCACTCCTGCAGGGAGGTGGGGGGTACCAATGCCACATGTGTCCCATCAATGGCACCTATGATGTTGGGGATATGTCCCAGGGCATAGAAGTCACCTTTCACTGTGGGCAAATCTTCCACCTGAGGGAAAACGATGTAGCTGTGCATATGTTTCAGCAGGGCAGACTACACTCTGGACAACACGTTTGAGAACAGAGGTTGAGACATTCCTGCTGCAATGGCCACTGTTGTTTGAAAAGACCCACTTGCCAGGAAATGGAGTACTGACAGGAGGGGGGATTCCTGTGGGATGGCGGATAGCTGAAATCAGGTCTGGTTCCAACTGGGCACACAGTTCCTGGATTCTGGCCCAATCAAGTCTGTAAGTGATAATGATGTGTCTGTCTTCCATTGTGGACAGGTCCACCAGGGGTCTGTACACCGGAGGATTCAGCCACCTCCTCACCTGTCCCAGCGGACGTGCCCTATGGACGAGAACTGCAAGCACAGAGTCAGCCAACACTGAGGTGTTAAAAATAGAATTTATTGCCCACATTTGTCAGTCCGCAATGTGCCTGTAACTGTGTGTATGCAAGGCCTAGATAGGTGTGACGCATTTAAAATTAATGCCATGTGGCACCCTGAAATGGCTGCTGCCTGACCTGTTATGTGGGACAAGGGGATATAAGGTAACTGCGCTGGCATTGCACACCGTCGCGGCAGGCGGTCGAAGACCTCGGCGCAATCCTGCATTGGTTAACATTGGACCCTATGGGTCCGAGGACCCAATGACGATGTACGCTGGCGGTGACGGTATGCACCTCCGCGGACGTGACCACCACTTTCTCTCTGTTCACTCACTTGATACCTGACCTTCGACAGGAGAGGACCTACACTGCAAGTGCTGCTGTGACCTCAGTCTGGAAGCGATGATGGCTCATGTGTCTGGGGAAAGGGCCCCTGCCTTCACTTCAGAGGAGTTGGAGAAGTTAGTGGATGGGGTCCTCCCCCAGTACACGCTACTCTATGGTCCTCCAGACAAACAGGTGAGTACACTGTGAGCATGCTGTATGGGCAATGCCTGTTTGGAGTGGTGTGGATGGAAGATACGGGGGGGACTGAGGCTTGCATGAGCGGATGGTTAGTGTATGTGGTCAGGGCAAGGGTGGGAACCTGGGTCAATGACTGTGACGGTCCGGACGGTTAAAGATTATCATTTTCCCCTATACTATTCTTCTAGATCAGCACCCACAAGAAGAAGGAAATTTGGCGTCCCATTGCCAAAGACGTCCGGACCCTGGAGGTCCACCACAGACGGAGCACCCACTGATGGAAAAGATGGGAGGACATTCGCCACTGGAGCAAGAAGACTGTGGAAATCCAGCTGGGGATGGCCTCCCAACGTGGGAAGTGTACCCGTCACACCATGACCCCCCTGATGTTCCGGATCCTGGCGGTGGCATATCTGAAGTTGGATGGGGGCTTGAGGGCATCACAGCAGCCACAAGGGGGTGAGTACATTCACATCCATATGACTCTGTGAGCATTATGAGGTGTCTGGGTGGGGGAGGTGGGCTGTAGGTTCCCCTAGGCCAGGGCGAGCTTTGTAGGCAAGGTCCCTTCGTGAGTCAGGCTATGTGACACCCCATCCCACCAGTGGTAAGAGCCATCTACACCTAGTAAGGCTCCTGTGACTTCCATGTGTGCAGCAATCGGGCATGGGCCTTGTACCCCATTTCCCTGTGATTAATTAGGGAACTCTAAGTGCATGGTGTAGTGCAGAGGGCTGCTGTGTCTGTAGTGTCCGCCAACAGTAGCGGTATTGCATGCACTGAACATGTCCTTCTTCTTTTTTCCCCCCCACTTTTTGAGGTCTCCCTGTTCTTGTGTGCATAAGCATCATCAGGCAGAGGAGCAGTGCCACCGGAGCAGGAGGGAGCTCCATCCCATATGGCCCTGGAGGGCGAGACAACGGAGTCTGAAGCCACCAGTGGGACGGAGGGCGAGGTGAGCCCCCCAGCGGGGACAGGAGGTGACATCAGCAACAGCGACTCTTCCTCTGATGGGAGCTCCCTTGCGGTGGCGAGCCCCACTGTGCCACCCACATCAACAGGTACAGCCGCCACCCCCCCTACCAGCACTGCCCTCCAAGCAGCCCCTAAGCGTGTGTCCCGTGCCAGCTCACCCAGGAGGGTGGGCATCTCCTTTGCCCCGGCACCTCAGGCCCTGCCCCAGTCAGCCCTGCTTCCCCTGAGTGAGGAGGCAATTGACCTCCTGAGATCCCTCACTGTTGGGCAGTCTACCATTCTTAATGCCATCCAGGATGTATAGAGGCAGTTGCACCAAACAAATGCATACCTGGAGGGCATTCATTCTGGCCAGGCAGCCCAACAGCGAGCATTTCAGGCTCTGGCCTCTGCACTGATGGCAGCCATTGTTCCTGTGTCCAGCCTCCCCCTCCAACTTCCTCCACCCAGACCCAATCCCCTGTACCTCAGCCTACCCAAGCACACCTTCAGACCAGAATGCACACACATCAACACACAAGGGTGGCTCAGGAAAACATAAGCACCACACATCCCACAGGCACTCACACAAGCATCATACCCATGCACACATACCAACATCAACTGCCTCCACTATGTCCCACTCCTCCACGTATCCCTCCTCCATCCCTGGCTCATCTCCACTCACACCTGCATGCACTACATCTTCAGCCACTACCTCCATCACCAGCACGCCCATCACCACACACCGCTCACGTGCACTCACCACCCCACTACCATTCACACATCCCCAGTGTCCTCTACCAGTGTGTCTGTGAGTCCTCCTCCCAAAGTACACAAACACAGCCACACACCCACCCAACAGTCATCCACCTCACTGCAGCCTCCTGCCCATGCACCTTCACCCAAAGTCAGCAAATGTACACCTCCTACATCCACTACCTCTTCCTCCACTCCCAAACCCTCTCCATCTACCCATCCCAGTGTGTCTAAAAAGCTTTTCCTATCAAATGTTGACCTCTTCCCTACACCTCCTCCTCCCGTCCGTCCCCTAGGTCCCGCCTTTCCAGGTCCCAACCCAGCACTTCAGACACCACATCACCGGGCACAGTGGTGCCAGCAATAGTGGGATTTTTGAGTGCGCCAAGCAACAGGGCTACCAGTGTCCCACGGAGCGAGGGAAAGGATATTCCGCCACGGCCAAAAGTCTAAACGTTGCCCACATCCCAGAGGGAGAAGGCGAAAACACCTGCCACCAAGGGCTCAGGCAAAACAAAAGTGGAAAGTGGCAAGAGAGCTGGGCCACCATCCAAGGTGGGGAAGGGCCAGAAAATCAAGGGCAGGTCCACGCTGATGCCAACCTGCATGGCGGACAAGACGGCCACCAGCACCGCCACCTGCACCGCTGCCACAGAGAACGCGGCCAGAACTGCAGACACTGACGCCGCCACCAGCACCGCAGTCACTGAGCCCGCTACCAGCACCGCCGCCACAAAAACTGCCACCAGCACCGGCGCCACAAAGACCGCCGCCAGGACTAATGGCACTGAGGCAGCCGCAAGTACCTCCACGACTGACACAGCCGCCAGCACCGCCAGCGACCCCGTAACAACCGGAGCCAGTGGCAGCACCGCAGACATGGCTGCCATCCCCAGTGGTCAGTCGTCCGAGGCTGGTGGTAAGTTCCAGGAGCCTGGGCAGCTTGCATGTTGCACCACTGTCAGTGGAGTGTCACATCCACAACCTCAGTCCTTGGCAGGATGAAGCACTCTGGGCACAAAGCCCCCTCCAGAACCAGTGGAGAAAGGCATCCACTACCTCAGTCCTTGGCAGGATGAAGCACTCTGGGCACAAAGCCCCCTCCAGAACCAGTGGAGTATCACATCCACTACCTCAGTCCTTGGCAGGATGAAGCACTCTGGGCACAAAGCCCCCTCCAGAACGAGTAGAGAAAGGCATCCACTACCTCAGTCCTTGGCAGGATGAAGCACTCTGGGCTCAAAGCTCCCTCCAGAACCAGTGGAGAATCACATCCACTACCTCAGTCCTTGGCAGGTTGAAGCACTCTGGGCACAAAGCCCCCTCCAGAACCAGTGGAGACTGTTATCCACTTGAGCGACTATGGCTTTGCACTCCCCAGGATAAAGCAGTGGGCAAAGCACCCACTGGAGAGACTTGAGAGACTGTGGCTTTGCACTCCCCAAGATAAAGCAGTGGGCAGAGCACCCACTGGAGAGACTTGAGAGACTGTGGCTTTGCACTCCCCTGGATAAAGCAGTGGGCAAACCAACCACTGGAGAGACTTGAGAGACTGTGGCTTTGCACTCCCCAGGATACATCAATGGGCATGGAGCCCCCTTGTGGAGCTGGTGTCATGCACTCATCCCGCTGAGGTGCTCCCCATTCCCTTCCCCCTGTAGTGACTGTTTCATTTCGATCTGATGCCCCAGCAGTGTTCTCTCCGTTTGGAGTCTGGTATCAAGTGTGGGCCTCGCCCATGCATTTTGGGCCCAGTGGTCCACGGACTATGAATGGTGCACTATCCGGACTTGTATAGTTGGTGTACATAATTGTTTATACTGTATTTCAAGTTTTGACTAATGGATTTTTATTGATTACAATCATTCAACTCATTTCCTTTTGTCATTGCGTTCTTCCAGGGGGGTTTGGGGGTGTAAATGTAATGTTGCAGCATGTATTAGTGTGCATGTTGTTGTGGGTGAGGGTGGGGGTGTTGCGTGTTGCGTGTGTGTATCACTCTCTTTTCCCTCCCCCCTCCCCTGTGTTGTAGGTGCAGTACTCACCGTGGTCGTCGCCGCCGTTGTTCATGCTCCTGGTAGAGGAGCAGGAATACTATCGCAGGGTGGATTTGGAGTTCTGGCTCCATGGCGTCCTGGTTCCTCGTGGGTTGTGTAGAGATGAGTGTTTTCCCTTCCAGGTCCTGTTTCTGTCGTGTTTTTGTTCACGTTGGTACTGCCCCGGAAAAGGTGGCGGATTGGCCTCTCATAATAGTGTGGGCGGTACATTGTCTTCCGCCTGTCTGTTGGCGTTGACCGCCATGCTGTTTGTTTGTACCACCGTGGTGGTCGGAGTGTTAAAGTGGCTGTCTATGTTGGTGGTTTCCACCATGGTCATGATTCCATTTTTTTTACTGCCAGTCTGTTGGCGGTCTTACTGCCGCTTTAACACCGACCGCCAGGGTTGTAATGAGGGCCATAGTAATGTGTTTTATATGTCATGACAGTGAAATATTGCTAAATTTGTTTTTCACTGTTGCAAGGCCTGTCCCTCTCATAGGTTAACATGAGGGCTACCTTTAGATCTGATTAAAGTGTAGATTTCCTTTGGGAGCGGATAGACATGTGGAGTTTGGAGTCTCTGAGCTCACAATTTAAAAATACATCTTTTAGTAAAGTTGATTTTAAGATTGTGTGTTGAAAATGCCACTTTTAGAAAGTGAGCATTTTCTTGCTTATTCCATTTCTGTGACTCTGCCTGTTTGTGGATTCCCTGTGTGGGTCAGTTTGACAGTTGGGCTGGTTGCACCTCACACTAGACAATGACACAAAAGGAGCTGGGGTGTAGTCTGCATTTCCTGATGAGCCATCTGTGCTAGGAGGGAGGAGAGGAGTGGTCACTTACACTTGAAAGGGCTGTGCCTGTCCTCACACAATGCAGTCTCCAACCCCCTGGTGAGTGTCTGGGGCCTGGCCTGGGCAAGACAGGATTTCACATTCAAAAGAGACTTTACTTTGAAGTAGGCCTACTTCAAAGAAGAAACTGAGTATAAGAAGGGTATCCAAAACCACAGATTTTAGATCACTTCTGGACATCAAGAGGAACCTCTGTCTGGAGAAGAGCTGAGGAGAAGTGTTGCCCTGCCTGTGACTGTGCTTTGTGGAGCTATCCTGCAGTTGCTGCTTCTGTCAGAGTAAGAGGGCAAAGACTGGACTTTGTGTGCCTTCCATCTTGTGATGAAATCTCCAAGGGCTTGATTTAGAGCTTACCTCCTGTTGTTTGAAGTCTCAGGGACAGCAAAGACTTCTCTCTGCCAGCACCTGGAGTCTTCTGGAGAGAATCCTGCTCTGACAAGTGGTGCCCTATCCAGTTCCTGGGCCCTTGGAAGGAAAGGTGGTGGAAATCCAAGGAAATCAACTTCAAACGACTTTGGACCGATGCCGCTGCTGAATCCGTGATCTTCGCTGGAACGCGATGACCTTCCAGGCCTGACGCCGCTGCAGCCCTGCTGAAGTCCGTGACTCCGTGGAAGTCACAGCACCACGTCATGACCAACACCGCTCGAAGTGCGTGAATCCAATGTTTCGCACAGACACCGCGATCCCCGACTTCGCGCATCAACTTGTTTTCACTCTTCACCAAAGGTACTGTACTTGGGGGTCTACGCGACTCCATGTCCGGTGCCGCTGGTGTCGGCTTGCTGGGAACGACTCTGTCACGACGTCGTGTTAACACCTCATTGAAGCATTTTGTGTTTCTAAGCGCTATTTTTGACTTTAATCTTCAGAAATTCATAACTTGAATTGTGCATTTTGGATTTTTTTCGTTTTGGTCTTGTTTTGTTTAAATAAATATTTCCGTTTTTTCTAAACTGGTGTTGTGTCATTTTGTAGTCTTTTCATTAAGATACTGTGGGGGTCATTCTGACCCTGGCGGTCTTTGACCGCCAGGGCGGAGGACCGCGGGAGCACCGCCGACAGGCCGGCGGTGCTCCAATGGGGATTCCGACCGCAGCGGTAAAGCCGCGGTCGGACCGGCACCACTGGCGGGCTCCCGCCAGTGTACCACGGCCCCATTGAATCCTCCACGGCGGCGCAGCTTGCTGCACCGCCGCGGGGATTCTGACCCGCCTACCGCCATCCAGATCCCGGCGGTCCGACCGCCGGGATCCGGATGGCGGTAGGGGGGGTCGCGGGGCCCCTGGGGGCCCCTGCAGTGCCCATCCCACCCCCTCCGCCGCCCGCCAAGGTCAGAATGAGGGCCTGTGTGTCTTGGTACAAATACTTTACACCTAGCACTCTGAAGTTAAGACTACTGTTCTGCCTAGTTATCAAGGGGGTAAGCAGGGGTTAGCTGAGGGTGATTCTCTTTTACCCTGACTAGAGTGGGGGGATTGCTTGAACAGGGGGTAACCTGACTGTCAACCAAAGACCCCATTTCTAACATATATTAACACACATACAATCACTGACACACTGAGGTACAGACCCACACAAGCAGTCAGACAACACTGGAATGGTTCACACAATCACTTATGCACCGAAAGAGAGACACATACAGACATTCACACACCCAGTTACACTCTGATATAGCTACTCCTACACTGTCTCATATGCCAATGCACCCAGTTACATGCCTGATGTACTGGATGTGTTGTTGTTGTACATGTATGCTTTTGGTTGTGAATATATCTGCGGCTCTGTCGTAGAGCCAAAACATTTTGCTAATTTGTGATGAATTTGTGCTTTTGGTTTGGGATCCTTGAAAGATCCATGGGTCCTAGTGAGACAACAAAAAGAGCTTAAAAAGAAAATAGACTAGTGTTTGTGAATAGGGATCGCTCTGAAAAGAGCATTTGTGTTTATGATATGTAGATGATAATTACAAATAAAACAGGATGCTTTTCAAGTTGTTAAGGAACACCCTGTTGCCTTTCTCTTTTAAAGGAACTCCGTCATTTATATATATTCCATCCTTATCAAAGTGTAAATTGTTGTGGTATATAGAGCCTTTGTCATAGTTTCTGAGGAATGCAGAAACAGTTGTATTGACATCATTCATGGGTTTGTCTGGCTATGGACAAAACTTGTTTGACCACTTCCACTTTTGCCTTTGGCAGATGTTGGAGAGCACCAAAGCAGTGTGTGGGAAAAGTGTCATTAGTGTACTAAAGGTAACCTTCATTAGGATTTCTAGTCCTACCCCAGTACTTGTGCCTAGGTCATTGCCACCACATTGCACAAAATGCTGAGATCTACATATTGGCAAATCACAATGCTTTCAACCAAAGGCAGCAACTGATGCCACTTTAACCCTCCCTGGCTAACCCAA
The DNA here is from genome assembly GCF_031143425.1 of Pleurodeles waltl. Taxonomy (NCBI): domain Eukaryota; kingdom Metazoa; phylum Chordata; class Amphibia; order Caudata; family Salamandridae; genus Pleurodeles; species Pleurodeles waltl. The sequence goes on from NC_090446.1 coordinate 1,428,428,485, forward strand.
GTGGTCTCTACGTTAGGGAAACCCAGGTCCCTGTCAATGCCCCACTTTCTAGCACTCTTTCTGGTCCAAAACTTAAAACTATTACCCACACTCCACACTCTGACCATTTGTATGAGTATAGACGAAGTAGCACAAAGGAGAAAGCTGCAGCTAAATGAGACATTTTTGAAGATGAAAGGCAGTTAAAACGGAGGAAAGCACCTACAAAATAAAAGAACATATTTGATTGGATGGTGGAGATTTTCAGGTAACTAAAATCAGGAGGTAATTTTCAGAAAAAAGTAATTACATCTGTGATTGGCTTTGAATATTTTTTTTGTTTAGTTATGTTATTAGGGGTATGCTTGAAATTGCAAATAGTTATCAACCCCTGCTATAGTATAATTTGTAGCTGGTATGCTGCTTACAGAAAGTAATGTGAATTGTTAACCTAGTGGTAACTAGAGAGTGTTATAAACATTGTCACTAGGGAAACAGAGCTGAAAGAGTGTGGGGGAAGGGATACAAAAAAGACTGCATTGTGAAAGTCAAAAGTAGAATGGTACACAAACATTGCTCTTTAGATAGTGTTTGCCTTTTACATAAGTACTTTTTACAAAGTGAAACATAAATACAAAACATTAACAGTGGAGTGTTTAATGATTACAAGGGATTTGTGTGCATCCGCAGATCCACCACTTGCACACCCAGTTAAATACCCCAATACCCATTAGGACAGTCAGTAACCAATCCATACAGCCACTTACATACCCATTTAAAGATATATGGAGTTATTAAGACAGCCAGTCAAACACTGTCATAGTTAGGAAAATTGCAATGTTGCAAGGATTAGATCAATGCAGAGTGAGGAAATCCATTAATTTAAAGGACGCTTACTGGCGTGTCTATGCAAGAAAGTGTGCACAAGCACCTTTCATCATTTTCAAATGCTGGCTGTTCATCATTCAAAAATGCAAAATTTAGTTAGAAGAGTTTACTTTGTAAAAAGTATTGCCTTGTGTTTAGGAGAATTAAACAAAGCACTTTTTTATGGTACAGTATCAGAGGTTGAAAATGTTTGTAAAGATATTCAGTTACGTTTCTTTGGTCCTGAAGTGGTGTCTGGGCAAAATCAGGAGTTGGTATCAATTTTAATCAGTCAATTTATTAATTCACGATTTGGAACTCTACAGAGGTCCACATGTTCACCCAACTTTAAAACAAAAAAAATAAGAAAATATAAAATAATAAGGCAATCCATAACAAATAATTACACGTCCATCATTAATGCTATTTAAAGGACAAAGACATAAAACAAAAGGTATTTCAGAATGAGGTAATCATGCAACATCCCAACATTTGCAAGTTAAACATCATACAGTATTTACATAAGACCACTATTTGATAAATAACCATTTTTTTTTAATGCAGAATAAAATACAGATTAACAAGAGAGTTGATGCCTGCACCCTGACCAAAAGGCCTATCATACATCTCTAACATAAGAATACCAAAACATACAGAAATTGTGACTTTACATTATAACTACGAAGAGGGTGCTAAAATCAGTAAAAAAAATTGAAAAAAGCCTTAAAAAATGTAAACATCCTAAAACAGAATATTTCATTCAGAGGATTATACATAAATTGCAATACCCCATCATAAAAACATATGTTGAATTTCACACATAACGGTTTTAACAATTTTTTTCGTAACTCATCTAAGGATGGGCAAACAAATAGCACAAGCATAACATTATGAATCCCTAACTGACAAAGATCACAAATAATCGAGGAACCATCCCACTTAGCAGCTACATCTCTTAAAAGTAATTGGTTAAATCTCAACAAGATGAGGAAGCGTCTTACTCCGTGGGGTAAGTTCCACCGTAAGTAGGGTTGTGGATAATTAAAAATCGGCGAATTTGTTTGTGCCCTTAACCTCAATTTTTTAGTGCAAAACTCGATAACTTTTTTCCCTTGTAGCTTTTTTAAGGCTCTTTTTAAATATCATGAGTTGTTGAGATAACAGCGAATGAACATCTAACTGAAGAATTTGCGTTGCATGGCTAATATTGCTATACATGTGAGAATTATCTCTCAGTGAGCCAAATATTTCTTTATATGCTAAGGATTTCAAAGAGTGTGCTGTACTCTGGGCTAAACAATAAGCTCTCTGAATTACTGCAGCTAGGCCCTGTATGTAGATACTCTCAAAACCAAATTCTAATCTTAAAGCTGCCACAGAAACTGAATTATTACAGGCAGCCAGACTTCTTAGAATCCGGCCTTCAATTTTATTCAGAAACTCCCATTTCGAGATATTGATTCCCTTGATGGCGTACAGGATAGAGGATTGGATTTTTGCTTGATAGACCAAGAGTAGATATGAAAAATGCCGCCAACCCTCTGCTTTATAAAAGGCTAATATCCCCTGAGATTGAGACAAGGCCTTACTACTATTCTTACAAATGTGGTCTCGGTCAATAAGGGAACAGGTCAGGATTTTTCCCAAAAAACAATAGGATTTCACCCTCTCCAGACTCTGCTGCCCCACCGTCCATATCAAATTTATTTATTTTCGGGATTTGTTCCCCTGAAAGCATACTACTTGGGATTTTTATACATTTTTTTTTAAATAGTGCTGATTTGAAAAATCATTAAAGGCTGTGAGTTGCCTGTTGAGATTTTTCGGGGTGAGATCAAGCACAACTATATCGCCGGCATACAGAAGGCAGGAAATTGGAGTGCCTCCAACTATGGGCACAAACCCTTGGGAGTTCCCTAATACAGATGGCAAATCATAAATATATAAGGAAAAGAGAAGAGGAGCCAACAGGCAACCCTGTTTTAAGCCATTTTTGGCACATATTTAGAAGAAAGACCCTGCTCTCCGCCTAGCAGCATTTTACACCACGTTGAAGTATGCAAGGCTATAATTAGGCATAGCAAATATACAGGAATGCCCAATTTTGATGGGTTCTCAAGCTTTTTACGGTCTACCTTGTCAAAAGCTGTAGAAAAGTCAATGAAAGCGGAGTATACAACCCTCCCTAAGCAGAACATATTTTTTGTTTATGACCTGCATTAAATGGATATTATCTAAGGTGTTATGTTCCTTCCTGAAACCGGCCTGCTCAATAGGGAGGATCGAGTTTTCTTCTACCCAGGAGGTTAGCTGAATTAGTATACTTTTAGCGAAGTTCTTACCAACAGCGTCCAACAGTGATATTTGCCGATAACTTATCATTAAAGATTTATTGCCCTTTTTATACAAAGGGACGATGATACTCCCTGTCCAAGACACCGGGATAGTACCATACAAATAACAAGTGTGGAAAACAGGGTTAAGAATCTTTGCCCATAGGGACTTGATCTGGACCCATCACTCCTGATGCCCTCATCGACCTTATGTACCCGTCTAACGCAATGGTTGTGGGAGCACTGAAAGCACCGAGTTCCAAACAACAATCAGTCCTTAGGTCTAATTCATCTAATTCCATGACCTAATTTTCCACATACAGGGAGAGGACATAATCTGTCCATTCTAACTCAGCAATTGGTTGTGCTGAGGAAGTTTTACCCACATCCTTCAGAGTTGGTATGTTCAGGTGTACAGGAAAAGAACACAGATGTTAGTACTGATAACTTTGTGTGAGAAATAGCAAGGCTTAATGCCTTGTCTACAGAGAAACCAAAGTATGGCCCTGATAGGTTACTCCGTCACAATGGTGATGGATATCCATTATTTCCTATGGGATTTAGATTTCGGTTGATCAGATGTCCGTCACCTTTGCAACGGAATACACCATACTCCAATATCTAAACCAGGCCCTATGTTTGTATTTGTTGTCGGTAACTCACTACAAAGGCCAAATTCAAAATGTTGATGTGTTCTTGAAAACTGAACAAGAAAACAGAGAAAAGTGGCTAGACTTTGTAGGGAACTTACTTGTGGAAGAACGTTTTGATTTATCAACATGCTTGATCATCTTCAAGTATTGCTATGATAACTTAAAGGACAACAAAATGCCTGCCAGAGCAATACATAATTCATTAGAACTGGTTCAAATTCCAACATCTAAATGTTAATGAAATAAAACTGATACAGTCTTTACATCCTTTTCAAGCAGAAGTTTGTATGAAACTGAAGAGTGGGAACTACCACCGACAAAGCTACAGAAAGGCCTTAAAGGTAGAGGTGTGTACTTACCTTTCAATTTTAAACACAATATTGAAACTGTGGGTGTAGAGAAAGATTTGGAAAAACAGTTTGTTAATTTAGTCAGTAGTGTGTCATAAAAAAAACCAGAAATCTGGCGGGAACTAGTGGATGTGAATAAGGTGAAGAAAGCTTCATTCTATCTCAAACAGAATAATGTGTATTACAAAAATATAGATGTTGCACGTGGAAGTTACAATGAGGAAGAAATCTTGCCTTCAAGTAGACAGTTTGAAAAAGTGGATAAAAGTAGATGTGAAGAAATATATGAGCACTACAGTACTCATCCACTACATTCAAAAGAGATTAAGGGGGAATACCATAGAACTGTATCAGATGAAACAAGCTAAAGGAGCTTCAGTGAGTGTGTGGGAGAAAGGTGTAGAGGCTCAATGTTTTCCACAACTATTTCCAACTAGAGTAAGTGAATGGTATGATGACTGCCCTGTGTAAATACTCATATCTGAGTATAGGTCAACAAGATTATATTCAGAGCGCCCTAAATTTCAACGTTTCTATGTATATTCCATCTTTTATGTGAAAGTGATTTGTCTGCTAACCATATTCTTAAGACTGGAGTTAATCAACAAGATATGTCTGCAAAAGAATTTCTTAACAAAATGTATGCAAAAGATGAGAAGGAGTATAAATTTTATGGCATACCAATGTGGGACTAATGAGTACTGGTATCGTCAAAGTGCACGTTGAGAAAATTAAGTACACCAACTTAGTTGGTGACCCTGAGTTGTGCAGAGTATGCATGGGATGACTTACATGGCCTTTTAAAAGAAGCTAACTCTAACATTAAGGGCTTCAGATTGACAACACCAAGAAAAGTTTGTTCATTGATTCCTGCAAATGGTTGCAGGCATTTTAACCACAGATATCAAGCCATGCTGTCTTTCATTTGCAACAGAAAAATCCACCTCTTGGAGAAGGTACTGATTTTTTTGACATAAAGAGTATTAAGGAAGAGGTACATCTTACATTGATGTACTGTTTTGGATAAAAGATGCACCAAAATTTGAAACAGGTGAGTCTGTACTTTCTTCTATAGAACAGTATTGCACGTGTATCATCCCAATAGACAATGAGGGAAAAGGCCTAAAGCAGCAAGTCCTGAGTTTCAATCACATAGATGTAAAAGTACTGTTGGTGAAATACTGAGCAAAAGGAAAATGTTACAAAAAATGTCATTTTGGATTTCCAAGACTTGCTATTTCAAAAGGAAGAGTGAACAGTTTTTTGTCTGCAGTGAGAAATACACTCACTCGTAAATCACCCAAAAACATCCACAATCTGAGGAGAGCAAAGGCTCCAAAATACATCAATGACTACACGCCTCTCATTCTGAAACTGTGGAATGCCAATGTGGATATATAGCTCTTGCTCGTTATGTAACTTCATATATAACAGAATCTGAGAAGATGGACATGAAAGATGTGTTGGGAGAAATTTCTCTCTGATAGTTTCTAACAAAAAATTGTACAGCTTCAGTTTGAAGATGCTTTCACATAGGGAAATTGGATCACATGAATGATGTTGAGTTCAGCTAGTTCTAAGTCAAGAGCAACTCTTTGGTTGAGTTTAGGCCTAGCATGCACTCGAAGTAGAGTTTTTAAGTATTTTGCAGAAATTCAATACCTTGCCAAATTTGACGCAGAGAGTACAGACATTGTTAAAACAAATATGTTAGCCACTTGCGACCCAAAAAGGAATGTACATCGTGACAATGTTTGTCTTTATGAAATACTCCAAATCTACATATATGTAGAAACAATGTGGCAGACTATGTAGATCTAGGTTAATTTGCAGTAGTTGGTTGCAATGGTTGTTTGGTATTACACAGCAGAGGCATTCAGATTAACCATTGAAAACCTGCTGCTAGACTGCTGAAAGAAGATTTTTCTATTTGACACTTTTGCAGCTGTTTAAACCTTGGCATTCTGAATCAGAAGTACTAGGAGAATGTGTCTGCTATGAACACTCTTTAAATGTTTCAAATAATAGCATTGACTGCTGAGTATTTCCAAACTACTTAAAAATGTTAAATGATGTAACTAAAGAGGAAATAACAATTACTGCCTAGGTAGCTAGGAGGAGTTGACAAAGCAGCCAAAGTTCAGCACCTCAAAGTCAAGATCCACTTGGACAGCCAAAAATTGAAAATGAAGCTGCTATTACAATGAATGATTTGGAGACCACAATGGATCAGACAAGTCCAGAAACAATTGATTTGGTATATTTAGTTGGAAAACTAAATGATGAGCAAATGGGATTAAATATAGATGTGAAAGCTACAGTTGAGCATGGATTGCTTCATGACAAGAAACAGCATGTATGCTCAACATTTAAGACCATATAGTTGTATGTCAGCCGTCAAGTTGGTACTGGTAAAAGTGAATTAATACAAGTTCTCAATGCCTTCTTACAGAACACTGCAATTTGTTATGTGTAGTTACAACACCTACTGGATAAGCTGCAAGTAATATCAAAGATCTTACTTTACATCAACTTTTGATGCTGTCTGTGGAACATGAAAACAAACTGCAATGCCAAGAGTTATCCAATCCTGAAGTGTTAAGAGTGTTAGAAAAGTTCAAACATTCAATCATCGATGAGGTGAGCATGGTCTCATACTGAATGCTTGCCTTTGTTCACATGAGAATGCAACAGATTCTGAGAACAGAGTATGATGTCCTTTTTGGAGGAAAACATTTGATTGTTTTTGGAGATCTACTGGAACTCACACCTGTGAAAGGACAGCTTTTGTAAAGACACTGACCCATGATGAAACTAGGAATTCTTTGGGAAGCACTGGAACTGTGAATAGTTGTCTAAATTTCCAAAATAAAGAATGAATTAGGAATGTGCAGCAAGCATTGGATGAAGACAGAAGCAGAACCTGTGTTCAGTTTTATACAAAAAGGTAAAAGTATGGTGTGCCTAATGCCTACATTGGATGAATGTGAATTTTTCAACAATAAATTGCTAGAATTGGAGAACAAAGACATTTTGCAGCTGAAGGCAAAAGACAATATGGAACTCCAAGGTGTCAATGTACTGCTCAAATGAACAATTACAAGCAAAACTGGGTTCATTTGAAAGCTCTGCTTAAGGAACTGTCAGATTGGAGGAATGATTAAGTCTTTGCAAAAACTGTAGAGTGATTTTGTGTCAAAATTTAAATGTTGAGGAATGCTTGATCAATGGTGCTATGAGTAAAGTTGTTGATTTTATTAGTTTCCCTAATAGGAATGAGGTGGAATACCCAGTGATTAAATTTGATCAGATTGCCAGCGCAAAGCAGACTGGAAGATGTATTGCACTTTTTTTTCTTCTGAAAGATTTATATGTTTGACAGAAAAAGTTTCTAGTTTTTCTAGCATATGCCGTTACTATTCATAAATCACAAGGTTTAAGTGTAGCTGCAGCACTTATTAACATTGGTAGTACATTGTCTAAGGTTATGAAATAAATGTTTTTTTTAAACAAAAACATAAAACAAAATGGCGGGTTGACCCTTCCTACACGAGCCACCAAAAAAGGAGGGAAATTTGTAGCAAATGGTTTTTCTTTGGGCGATCGTGAACCCCCGTAATTTTTTTTAAAACAATGAAAATGTTGGGGCCATTTTTTTTTAAAAATACATGTGTGTTTTGCCATGGGGTCACAATCGGACCCAGGGAAAGCACAAATGTATCAAAAAAGGGAAGTGATGTAGAGAATCTCTCTCTCTCTCTCTCTCTATGTGTGTGTATATATATATATATATTTTACAAGAAACAAATCTCTCTATAGATATGTATGTATATAGATATATGAGTGAATTAGTAAAGCCAGGTGTCACCTGCGCTTTAATATAAAAGAAATATATGTGGAGGGGAGCTATGGAGATATGAGGGGCACATTTGCTGGGTGTTATTGAGGGAATTAGAAGAGGAGGTCATGGGAGACAGAGCACCAAAAATTACTGTCACATTGGGTGCCACCAGCGCTAAAGGCTGTGATTATTGGTATGTGGTAAGGTGAAGTAATAGTGTTTTTTTTTTTCAGTGTCCTCAGAGAATCTGCTGAATCAGAGGAGAAGCAAAGGTAAGGTGACAATATTTACTATTGGACACATCACACACCCAAGAACAATTTTGTGACTCTATCTGCCTTCTACGTAGGCTAGTACGTTAGAGGGACAGTTTAGCCAGGAGCCCTAACTCAGGTTAAGGAGGATAGCTCTGTAGGAGGCTGGCCTAGTTTGTAGTGGGTACCTATGGTACTTATACCTTATACCGGGTCCCATTATCCCTTATTAGTGAAATGTAGGCAGTGTCTAGAAGCCAGGCTCCCTAGAGGTAGCTGTAGCCGAGCAGCCAAGGCTTATCAAGGAGACATGCAAAGCTCATGCAATACCACTGTAGTCACACAGTACACAAACACACAAAAGTGTTACAAAAATAAAGGTACTTTATTTTGGTGACACAAATACCCAAAATACCATAGAGACTATACTCCCTTAGGAGGTAAGTAATACACAAATAATATACATTAGTATGCAGAAATATGCATGAAAACAGTTAGAAAACCGTGCAATTAGTGAAAATTACAATAGTTAGGAATGGGCGGGGGAACACAAACCATATACTAAGAAAGTGGAATTCAAATGTTGGTTTACCACCTAGGCAAGTGTAGTGTGTAGAGGGTCGCTGGGAGTACTAGAAAACACCAAAGGTAAGTACTAGAATCCACCCTAGTGCACAGGAAACAGGAGTAAAACACAGTAACTTTCCCACAACACTCAGAATCACAAGAAAGAAGATTATGCAAGAACCAGAAGAGACTGCAAGACACCAATGGTGGATTCCTAGTCCTGGAGAACTGTGGAAGAAGGGGATCAAGTCCAAGAAGCACAGAAATGTCCAGGGAGAACCGCAGCCCCAGCTAACGCAGATGAAGGTGCAAAAGAAGAACCACTGGTGAATAAGAACAGTCAGTACTGCACTCAAGAAGGATTTGGGTTCCTGGTTGGTCCACGCTGGATGGAGTATTGCAGTCTGGTTTGCGTCACTGGAGTCCGTCAACAAGCCTTTGCACATGTAAAGCTTGTGGTTTGCAAAAATGGCACTGCCTGGGATCAGGAAGGACCAGACGGACTCGACCCAGGAGAGGGGGCTCTCAGCAACTCAGAGAGCCCACAGAAGACCAGACAACCCACACAGGAGTCCCACAGCACGGGGACAAAGGAGGTGCAAAATGAGGCTCATGCAGCACTGCGACAAAGACTCCCACGCTGCCGGAAAACCACACAGGAAGATGTGCATTGCGGGATAGAGGGCTGGGGCCATAGCTGCAAGATGTGTGAAGAACTTCAAGGAAGGATGCCAACAAACCTTGGCAAATGCAAAAAAACGCAGTGCCTGGGGACACTGTCTTGCATGGGGAGGCAATCTCTTACCTCCACCAAAGTTGGACAGTAGGATGTCAGGACCCTCAGGACAACTTCAGTCTACCACCTGTGAAGCATGATCCATGCAGCTCAGCAGGAGAGGGGATCCACGCAGCCGGTCGTCACTGCAGTAGGTGCCTGCTGAAGCAGGAGAGAGACTCCTTCACCCCAAGGGAGATTCGCTCTTCTGGTACAGGCTGAAGATGGGCTGTCCTCAGAGAATGCATGACTGGGAAATAGTTGCAGTTGCTGGCAGGAGCTGAAGATACAATGTTGCAGAAGGCATCTTGGCTTCGTTGTTGCAGTTTGTAGAGTTCCTGGAGTGTCCTGATGCAGTTTCTTCGGTGATAAGTTGAAATGGAGGATGCAGAGGATTTCTGCAGAAGTCTTGCAATCCAAATCTGAGGAACCACCCAAAGGAGAGACCCTAAATAGCCCTGAAATGGGGATTGGTCAGCCAAACAGGTAAGCACCTATCAGGGGAGGGCTCTGACATCACCTGCTGGCACTGGCCACTAAGATGCTCCCAGAGTTCCCTGCCAACTTGGAATCCAAGATGGCAAAACCTAGGGACCCTCTGGAGGAATTCTGAGCACCACCCCGGGGTGGTGATAGACAGGGGAGTGGTCACTCCCCTTTCCTTTGTCCAGTTCCATGCCAGAGCAGGGGACTGGGGGTCCCTAAACCAGTGTAGACTGGATTATGCAAGGAGGGCACCAAATGTGCCCTTCAAAGCATTTCCAGTGGCTTGGGGACGCTACCCCTCCCAAGCCTCTAACACCTATTTCCAAATGGATATGGTGTAACACCCCTCTCCCAAAGGAAATCCTTTGTTCTGCCTTCCTGGGCTTGAGCTTTTCAAGCAACAGGAGGGCAGAAACCTGTCTGTGAGGTGGCAGCAGCTGGGGCTTCCTGGAAAGCCTCAGAAGGCTGGAATGGCAATACTTGGGGTCTTCTAAGGAGCCCCCAGAGTGCATGGAATCATACAACCAATTCTTGCAAAAGCCTCGGGTATGATTCCAACATGTTTGATACAAAACATGCCTATGTTTGGAGTTACCATTATGTAGCTGGACATAGGTGTTGACCCATGCCCAGTACATGTGTAAAATGGCGTTCCCGCACTCACCAAGTCCAGGAAACTGGTCCTGGAGGTCGTGGGGGCACCTCTGCTAGTGCAGGGGTGCCTACACACACAGGTACTCTGCACCCTGCCCTGAGGGCCTGCTATGGGGGTGACTTATAAGTGACCTCGTGCAGCGTAAATGGCAGTGAAATGGTTCAAGCAACTTTTCACACATGCTGCAATGGCAGTCCTGCAGAAGCCTTTGCATGGTCTTCCTATAGGTTGCAAAAGAAAGATATGCTGGATCCCCCGGAGCCCCAATGTCCTGGGTCCCTAAGTACCATACACTATGGACTTATAAGGGGGCACCAGTATGCCAATTGTGGGTGAAATACTTGGTTGCCAGTATGCAGCAACCACATTTAGAAGAGAGAGAGCATAATCACTGGGGTCTTGGTTAGCAGGATCACAGTGAACACAGTCAAGCACAGAGACATCGGGCAGAAAATAGGGGTAAACATGGCAAAAAGAGGGTACTTTCCTACAAATACTGAGGCAGGATCAGAGCCTGAGACAGCATCAGAGGGAGAGGACAATGGGGCAGAATCTGGGAGTGATTTTTCAGTCAGCAGAGTCCCATATGACTACACTGCTACCAGTGATTCTGAGGGAGACCATGACGACAGTCATGCTGTCCCTTCACAAGCACAGTCTGTACAGAGGAACAACAGCAGGTCATCCCAACCCAGAGAGCAGGTGAGTGTGGCGACAAGCACAGAGAGAGTGCTCTCTTGGCAGCCCCCCAGTTTAGTTCAGCCCCAAATTCCACCTTTTACTGGTGACGCTGGATTTAAAGTCGATACAGCCAACTTTTTGCCAGTCAACTACGTCCATCTACTTTTGACTTAAATAAATTTGCCTGTGGACCAATTTCTGAGGGAACATGAAGGCACTCTAGGGCCCCATTTTAGGGCACGCCAGTGGACTCCCACTTTGCTGGCAGAGTTGAAGATATTTCTGGGCCTTACGCTCAAAATGGGGTTAGTGCAACAACCCACCTTGCAGTCCTACTGGATGACTCGTAGGGTATGGGTAACCCCCATCTTCGCACCATTCATGAGCTGAGATAGTTTTTTGCTACTGCAGCACATGCTGCATTTCAATGAAAAGTCTGCTGCATTGTCCTTGGACCATCCAGACCATGGCAAGTTGTTCAAAAGTCAGCTTGTCGTGGAACATTTATCTGCCAGGTTTCCAGAGATCTATACTCCTGGAAAGAATATAGCAGTTGATGAGTCCTTGACACTGTACAAAGGACAGCTGCTGTTCAGACTGTACATTGCAAGCAAAAGAGCTCACTATGTCATAAAGCTGTACATGCTGTGTGAGAGCTCTTCTGTCTATGTGTATAGCTTGAGAGTATATACAGGGAAGGACTCTACCCTAAACCCTGTAGGTTGCCCTCCCATGTTGGGGGTCACAGGTAGGATTGTATGGGGACTTGTCCAGCCACTCCTCCAGAAAGGGTATAACCTTTATGTGGACAATTTCTATACAGGAGTAGAGCTGTTCAGTGAGCTCTATAAAGCTGGCACTGTGGCCTGTGGTACAGTTCGTTGTAACCACAAAGGATTCCTGCTGGAGCCTGTTTGCCAGAAGCTCCAGAAATCCCAGAGTACTGCGTTGCATTCAAACCAACTGCTTGCAGTCAAGTTCTTGGATAAGCGTGATGGAATCGTGCTCACTACACTTCATGATGAGAGCACCTCCACCATTACGGTTTGGGGTCAGATGACCGAAGTCCACAAGCCCATCTGTGTACTTGGGTGGAGAGGAAAAGAATGACCAGGTTCTTCAACCATACAATGTATGTCATAAAACACACACTTGGTACAAGAAACTGTTTACCCACTTGATCCAGATGGCAACATGCAATGCGTATGATGTTTATTGTCAGACAACCACAGGAAGACTCATGATTTTCCTTGACTTCCAGTTATCTGCAATTGAAAGCCTCACTACTGTTATAGAAGCAGCAGCAGCCTCCATGTGATATATTCTGGAGGATGCGGCAAGGCTGCAGGAGCGACACCTTGCTGATCGCATTCCTAAAACACCCAAAAAGGATCATCCATGTCATCCCTGTAAAGTGTGCTTGAAGCATGGAAAGCGACTGGATAGTCAGTTTTACTGTCCCCGGTGCCCATCTCAACCAGGGCTCTGTGTCCCTATTTGCTTTACGTTGTATCATACTAAAGCAAAGTTCTGGGAAATCGATTGACATGGAGCTGCCGTTGTGTACTCCTTTCAGTAGCTGTGCATGGATAATGAACGCCCATGGGCCACTGCTTCGTTAGGCAAGCAGCCACAGAATTTTACTTGATCTACTTCAGGAAATCATGGACTTCTTTATGGCCTACTTGACACTTCTATCCACCATCAGAATGTGGTAGGTGTTCTATTAAATTTACATCCATTATAGTCCCCATGCTGCAAATGCTAGTGGACAGAACATATGCCACATTGTCATGGAGTACCCTGTGTGGCAACATGTTAAAGGCATGACTGCATTTTGAATTACTTGTTAGGGAATTTATGTATGCTACACAAGGACCACCATGATTGAGAACGAGAACCAGAGTAAGTGTAGGTGTTCACTTTCAAAGCAAAAGTAGAAGTGTTGGTGAATGAGTCCCCCAGGATATTTGTTTGACTTTTTACTTTAGAGACCTTCACCAGCATGTCTGCCTTAGTTTCAAAAGTAGATATGCTACATCAGCTCAATGAATAGCTTTGTACGGCATACTCAGACACCCTCAACTTGCATCGACAAACTGGAAGGAGTTGGATTTAGCACAGTGAGTGTGATAAACGTGCAAGAAAAAAATGCCCTCCTGAGTCTAGGGTGGCTGTCATGGGAGTCATTAGTAAAGGTTTGTTACACATTGCTTCGGTAATGTTCAGGAAGAAGGAGGCCGTTAATTGACAGGTAGTAAAATGTAGTCAAACTTATTTCATCCTGTGGCGTACGAATGTGATGGGCCCTTGTCTGGCAGTGGTAAATTAATGTGAGTACAGTGATTGGTTAGATTGGGCCCATGGCCAGTGGTATGAAAGGGTTGTTGAATGGTGTGCGAATGGACCATAAAGAGGTTGGTGCCTGGAAGCGGCATCATTTCTGGACGAGCTAAAACCAACCAGTCTGAGTGGTGGATTAACTTTAAAATAATAGAACCAGGGGAGTCCAAGGGTGCAGGGCTTGCGTGGCTCTCACCAGTTTTTCTTCACCCAGAATCCCCTTGAAATCACAAACTTTGCCTAAAAAACACTTTTGCCTAGCATTTCAGTGGGGGGAAGTCCTGGAATCTGCAGGCAGCCAAAATGTTTCTACTACTCAGCATTCCATTAGGCCTCCAGAGAAAAACAATGCCTCAGTTTAGTGGGTGGGCAAGTGACTACAACAGGTAAGTGCCAAAAACTGATTTTGGAGACATCAACATTACCTGCCACAAAACAGCATAGTTTTGTAAAACAGTCACCTGAGTATTTGGTACTGGGCTGGGTGGCCATATAGGAAAACCTACCAAATCCAGACATTTCTGAAAACTAGACACCTGGAGCAGCCCACAGAAGTGTGGCATGTTTGGATTTCTCATAGTTTCCTTATACAGAATACACTGCAAAAGTGAAACGTTGATTACAATCACTATATTTCCTTGCTTGTCCATCACAGAAACTACAGGAATGTGCAGGGATCCACAGAATTCCTGCCATCCAGCGTTTTTCAACTTGTCCTGAGAAAAACACAACCTGTGTGCCTGTGCCTACTGCCTGCGTCAGGAATGTATCACTCCAGGGTTAACAGTAGCCCTCATGCAATGACTACCATTGACCCTTGTGTGATCCATCCTGTCGCAGGGAACTAGCCTACCCACACAAGTGAGGCACCATTTTTATCAGGCTGGGTAGAAGGACGTTTGTGGCTCCCCTCAGATTCCAGAACTTTCCATCACTGAAATGTGAGGAAAAAGTGTTTTTTTTACCAAGTTTTGAGGTTTCCAGAACCTGGTGAGAGACCCATAAGTCACCCGATCTTGGGTTCACCTAGGTGTCTCATTTTGAATAATGTGTGGGTTTGGTAGTTTTCCTTAAGTGCCTGCTGAGCTAGAGGCCAAATTCCAAAGCTAGGCACTTTCCAAAAAAGACATCAGTTTTCAGTGTAAAAATGTGATGTGTCCATGATGCGTTTAGGGGCGTTTCCTGTTGTGTGCACTAGGCCTACCCACACAAGTGAGGTACCATTTTTATCAGGAGACTTGGGGTAATACTGGGTGGCAGGAAGTTTGTGGCTCTTCTCAGATTTTAGAACTTTCCATCACCTAAATGTGAGGAAAGAGTATTTTTTTGCTAAGGTTTGAGGTTTGCAAAGGATTCTGGATAACAGGACCTGGTGAGAGCCCCATAAGTCACCCCAGCATGGGTTCCCCCAGGTGTCTAGTTTTAAAAAATGTATAGATTTCTAGGTTTGCCGAGGTGCTGGCTGAGCTAGAGGCCAAAAGGACAATGACTTTAAGTCAGGCTTTAGTTTTATATCTAATAAATGTTCACATAGCTGGATGGTTCTAAGTATTGAAACTGCACAAAAACATATTGAGAAAATTAAAAAATATATTGCAGAATTAGGAAAGACATTGTTAGAGGATCCGGCTACAATGAATGCAAGAGAACTTCTAAAGAATTTGGAAGGGTCGTTCTCAGACAAACTACAAAAAGACATTAGAAGATATAGGCCCTCATTGTGACACTGGCGGTAAATACCGCCACGCTGACGGCCGCCAACTTACTGCTGCGGTGGCAGATATCTGTTCACCATATTATGACACACACAGACCCATCTGACAGAATACAGCCACATACCCAAATCTGCCAGTCAGTGATAACTGGAGGTCCCAATCACCTACACCGTTACGCCAACAGAACAACGCCCAACACATTATGACCCACAAATCACCACAGTGGACATTCTATGGCGGTAAACCATTGGCTGTACATACTGCCACGCTCACAATGGACACCCACATACAAAACAACACTGCATTGGATAATTCAAACAACACATACCTGACACCCAGGCACACACCACACCGCACACCCCCACCACTATAAAACACACACCCACAGCACCCACAACCCATTACGAATACAAATCATTGGCAAGAGACTTGCACCAAGATCACTGCGACAACTAGAGCCACACACCACTCCCACCCATATACTCCTCACATACTCTACATCACACACCCCAACAAATCACCCAACACACCCTCACCAACACACATCAAATAACACACATGTCACCACAAAGGCACCCCCGTTTCACTGAGGAGGAGTTAAGGGTCATGGTGGAGGAAATTGTCAGGGTAGAACCACAGCTAGCACAGGTGCAGCAAATATCAACAGCAAGGAAGATGGAGCTATGGCGGAGAATCATGGACAGGGTCAATGCCATGGGGCAGCACCCCAGAAAAAGGGACGACATCAGGAAGAGGTGGAACGACCTGCGGGGGAAGGAACGTTCAATTGCAGCAAAACACCAGTTCGCTATACAGAGGACTGAAGGTGGACCCCCACCTCCTCCCCAACAACTCACAGCACGGGAGGAGCAGATACTGGCAATACAGCATCCTGAGGGCCTGGCTTTGATTGGGAGGAGGACTGGACTCCGGTAAGTCAACTCTCAATAATTATCACCCCCCCATACCTGCATGCCATCAAACATCCTCACACTCACGCCCATCACTCCTCTCCATCCCACGCACTCCACCACCACATCACACTTATCCCAATGCCAAGCCCTGTACCAATGCATGGACACTCCTCACAGCCCTGCATGGACTCTCATCACTAATGCATGCACAGCATATGGAAACTAACAATCCCACCATACACCAACATACACAAGTAAAAGCTGGCAGGGAAAGCCAGGGATGTACAATATGTCATACACATGAAGTATAATACATCATTTACATCCCCACAGATACCCCAGCCAATGTCACTGAAGACAAGTTGCCATCACTATCCAGTCCCCCAACAGAAGAGGCCCACAGTGATGACAGTAACTCTGGTCATCAGGATCTGGACAATCTACCTGGCCCATCAGGGACCACTGGACAGCCGGTAAACCAAGCTCAATCACTGACCACCACAGAGCCTCCTCTATCAGGAACCAACACCACAGCACCCACCCAGCCTTCCCAAACCTCTGTCCCCAGGACATGTTAATCAGCAGTGTGCCCACCTGTACAGGGAACCCAGCCTATAACTTGCACACAAGACAATCAGGGACCTGGGGTCAGTGGCAGTGGGCACACCGTTCAGGGGACAGAGGCACAGGCCAACAGGAACACTGGGAGGACTGCTGTGTACCAGGGGGAGGACAGGACCAGGGAACCGACTCTCCGGGAGGCACTCCCTGAGATCCTGGGAGCCAACCAACATTCCCAGGACACAATAGGCCAGATCCTAGACAATGTGCCGGAGAACAGGCAGCTGCAGGAGGGACAGTATCAGGAGATCAGGGAGGACTTGCAGACCATCAACAACACCCTGATCTCCATAGCAGGGGTGCTGGCAGACATGGCCTACATTATGAGGGAGGCACTGTCACACCAGCGGGTCTCTACCACTAGCCAGTCATCTGAACAGCCCTCCACTTCTGCTGCCGTTAGTGGCCAGGAGGCCCCGCCACAGGAGCAACAGGCCAACAGCACCCTATCCCCTGCAGTAGGTGAACCACCCCGCAAACATTCCCTGCGACCCAGACAGAAGCCAGAGACACCTGCCAAGACCACCGCCAGGAAATGAGACTCTCTTGATTGTCCCCCTTGTGTCCCACCCTGTCACTTTGTCCACCTTGAACTGCCATTGCTCCCCTTCCCATGTCCCCATGGACAATCCACCTGTGCTACAAAAAGACTCAAACAATACCCTGGACGTTCCTCCATCATCACACCATCCCATTGCACTTTTCCCTCTATATCTTAGCACTGCAATAAACACCCTTGGATAAAAATCGACATTGAGTATGTCATGTATTTCAACTACTTATTGATTGAAACAGCTGCAACCAATGCCAATGAACTGTACATAGAATGTGCATAGAATTAATGACCTGTAGCTGGCTGTTGGGATCACACCACGAGTATTTGTCAAATAACCAACATCTGCAAAATAAATATCCAGGGGTAACAGTAATTTGGCAAAGAAGTGGGAAATGCCATCATGCCAATGCCACACAGAATACAACCAAAGTCAGAGAAATGTAGAGGTGCACTGTCTCACCTGTGTGTCGTTGAAAGTACTGATGTATCACCAATGTTCTTCTGGCGACATCCTCATACTCTGCTTCCTCATCCTCACTGTCCTCAGGGTCCACTGCTGCCACAGGGGCATCTCCAGTCTCCTCCCCCTGCAGAAAAGGTACATGCCATCTTAGGGCCAGGTTGAGCAACATGCAGAATGCCACTACTTTCTGGCAGACCTTCCTGGGTGAATAGCACAGGGATCCACCTGTTAGATGGAGGCACTGGAACCTGGCCTTCAGTAGGCCAAAGGTCCTTTCAATGATCCTCCTGGTTCGCACATGTGCCACATTATAATGTTCTTCTGCCCTTGTCCTGGCAATCCTCAAAGGGGTCAGCAGCCATGATAGGTTTGGGTAACCAGAGTCACCTACAAATATTAAGGGACAACATTTAGCCACACATTATCCTATATGGCCAACACCATAGGCATACACCAACATATACTGGGTGGGAACCAGGTCTCACCTATTAGCCCCACCCTGTGCCTCTGTACTTGGACCATCACATTTGGGATGCTGCTATTCCTCAGGACAAAAATAAAGATATCCAGCAGGGATGAATGTACGACCAAATATTTAAGTGAAAACCTACATTTTTCACTGAAAATTTATTTCCTCATTACAATTGAATCAATTAAATCTCAGAGCCACCAAGACACACCTACTCAGCAGAAAATCACGAACGCACAATATGTACAACATAGAAAAAAATGAGCTAATTATATACAATTACTACACACAAACAGAACAATTAAGCCAAAAGTTCCTTAGGGCACCGTAATAGATAAAGCATGGGCTGCTTAGCCATCCAGTGGCAAGCAGTAACACTGGGAGGTAATGACAGTCGTACACAGAAAGTATCTTCCATCAGCAAGAAATGTCAATCACTGGTATAAATGTCCGATACAGTCCAAAATTATTAAATCCGATATTTCAGAAATTCCAACAGTCACTCCTCTGAAATTATAGTCAACGTGTTTCGGCCTTTATAAATCTGGCCTCCTCAGGACAATGGAAACAGTGCCTGTATACACAACATAGCAAATTACCTACAAAATTAAAAAGCACTTAATCAATATGCACCACCAGGTGTGGACAAAACACAGCTCTTCACCATAAGAAAACACCAGTGTGTAAATGAAAAGAAGATTAATTAATTAAAAAATTAGGCTCAACCAACTGGAGGCTCCATTGTGTAAATTAGTCGAAGTCGACAATCCAAATGATATGCATATGATGAATAGAAAAGCCAAAGAACCAATATTACAAGTTGTACTACAGAAAACTTTCAAAAGTTACAACATATGTTTAAGTGTATACTTAATTATATAAGTAGTGTGCGTAGCCAAAGAGACTAACCTTAGGGCAAATGAGTAAATAAACTCCAGTGCCGCTGAAACGGTAAAAGCATCACGCAGCTAGACACAATGCTGTATAGAAAGCACAGAAACATCGAGTTGCTTATGTAAAATAAAAATCAATACAGGCAGGGAGCTCGCTAGGATTCTAAGAGCTCAGGCTTGTGTTAGAGCCTACCTCAAGTGGAAAAAATCCAAACGCCTTCATTCCAATCGTAGAACTTATCAAAAAGCGAGTGCAAACGTAGATTGCGTTTAAATAACAAAACGCCATCCGGAAGCCGCTTTCACTACACACACACACCATAAACACAAAGAAGGTGAGTTAAAATATTTAGCCACAAAAAGCAATAGTGTGGGGGACATCTTGAAATGTCACATAGTCATTTAACTTTAAATTACAAAAACAAACTATAACATAGATAAAATATATAAGCAGCTGACATGACTCAAAACACATTCTTTCCATGTAGGCACATATCCGAGCTTTACAAAACGGATAACTTTTAACATTTTGTTAACATTTTTTAACCCAATAACGGGCCGCTCCAGGCACGTATCGGCCATCTTGGAAAGGATCCTGCATCACTACATTTAAAGTGCACAAAAACAACAACGATGAAAAAAAGGATGAAAAAAAAATGAATAATCAAAAATGAATAAATCTTTCAAAACCTACAAGAAAGATCCAATACAAATAAAGAAGGTATTACACCTTTATTAAAGCTTAATTAAAGCTTAATTAAAGCACACATTTCTGACAGATCATTTAACCCCTTCTTGGCCGTCCCAAATCTTTCTATCAGGCAAGCTTCTATTCTATCCAAAGTGGAAGTTGTCAATCTGCCTGTTTTTGTTTTACCAGCTACATACAGAATTGACCATCTGATATCTTCAGGTCGATGATCTTTTTCAATATAATGATCCACCAATGGGGCCCCAAGGACAGCACATCTAATCCTAGACATATGTTGTAGGATGTGTGTTTTCACAGGTTGTATCGTTTGACCAATATATGTAAGAGAGCAGGGACATGTAATGCAATAAACCACATGTCGTGTGTTGCAATTAAAAAAACAGCGTTCACCTCTACCTGTCTGCTCCTCTCTGTATATTGACAAGCCAAGCAATTGTTGCATTGAAAGTGGGCGATGATTGGTGGAAGATCTAACATACTTCTCAGATTGGAACTTTTCTTAGTATTAGTAATAAATGGAGCATGTACTAAAGAGTCATAGATGTTACGGCCTCTTTTAAATGCAAACAAGGGTTTGTCTAACCCTATAGGGAGAAGTAATTTCCAATTTCTTTCAATAATTGCGCTAATACGATTCGCTTTAGGGTTATATGTCAGTACACACGTCAAAGGGCAATAATTGTTTTTTTTGTTTAGGGGTTAACAGATGTTCACTTGGAGTATACCATGCACGCTTACAAGCTCCTTTGATGATTTTCTTGGGATAGCCCCTGTCTATCAATCTTGATGTCAAAGATTCTGCGTTTTGAAAGTAGTCTTTTTTAGTGGTACAATTTCTACGGATCCGAAGGAATTGGCCAAAAGGCAAATTCTCCTTAAGGGTCCGAGGATGGTTACGTGAAAAATGAAGAAGAGTATTTTTATCTGTGTTTTTTTAATATAAACTCACAGAAATATAATCTTCATTCGATTGGATCCATAGATCCAGAAAATTGATATGTTTGCAATCAGATGCCAACGTAAAATTTAAATCTGGTGTTAGATGATTAATCCAGTGATGAAAATTAGTGAGAACTTACAGATCACCTTCCCAGATCATAAAGATGTCATTAATAAATCGTAACCACATTTTAATGTGTTTTTGAAAAGGATTATTTGTATAAAAAATCCATTTGTCCTCGAAAAATGCCATCACTAACTTCGCAATTTCGGGAGCAAAATTACATCCCATTCGTACACAATTGACTTGCAGATACATCTCATTGTCAAAGGTGAAAACAGTGTTTTTTAAACACAGCGTGGCCAGGTTTACTAAGAAAGAAGAAGGGACCTTGTAAGAAAGACTTCTCTCATCTAAATAGATGTTCATTATTTCTAGTGCCTCATTTTGTGGGATATTAATATATAGTGCTTCTATATCTAAAGTAACTAATAGTTGTGTTTTTTCATTAAATGCACTACCTTCAAGTTTGTTGATCATGTGCATAGAATCCCATACATTTGCTTTAGTATTGTACACTACTGGTTTGAGAAAGAAGTCTGCATATTGGGCCAGAGGTTCTAGTATGGATCCACAATCCGCAATTATCGGTCTACCCGGGGGATTATTGATATCTTGATGGATTTTAGGAAGAATGTAAAAGAGAGGAATACATGACTGGCTTTGATTTAGAAAGTCATATTCTCTCTTGCATATCCATCCTTCTCTCAGTGCTTCGTTTTTGATGGTTGTAATAGTAGTTTTCAACCTAGGTATGGGATCCTCTGTTATCAAACGATAATGTTCCCTATTGGCTAGTTGGCAACGTACTTCTGTACTGTATTTATCCTTATCTAGTATGACTATGCCTCTGCCTTTATCAGCTGGCGTAATGATGATACTGTCATTCTGTGACAAGGAGTGAATAGCATTCTTTTCTTCCTTAGAGCAGTTGGATTTAAAGGAGATATTAGTATTATTCAGTGAATCAATTTCACGGAGAACCACATCTTCAAAGATCTGTACTTCACGTGGCATATTAATGGTATCAGGGCAACGTGTGGATTTAGTATGTAACCTACTACTGTTCTCTTCAGTGGAAGTCATATCCTCAGTCTTGTCTCGAAAGAAGGCACGTAGTCTCACTTTACGCAAGAACTGTAGCACTTCAACAGGGTCTTGAAGTTTAGTAGGAACAAAAGAAAGACCTTTATTTAATACCGCATGCTCTGTTTCTGAAAGAACATATTTAGACAAATTATAGACAGGTATCATGTCTAAACACTCTGCAGTTATCTTCTGTACGTCCTCTTCCTTTTGCGAAATTCCCCTTGTTGGGTATACAGATCTCTGTTCTGATCTTGGTATTGGAATCTGCCTCGTGCACCTCCCCCTTTCCCTCTGGGTCCCCCTCTGCCAAAAAAAGGTTGAGCAGTAGGGTATAGGGGACCCGAAAAAGTTTCTGGTAAATGTTCTGTATCTGAGGAAGTATCAGAGAAAGTGATAAATCTCCTACGTGGACAGGTTTGAAACTGTAAATTCAAATTGCTTGTATTATTATATTTGTAAAAGTCTTCTTTCAAGAACAGATAAACCTCCTCAATTTTAAAATTCTTAATGTCCCTCGCCACTTTTGATGTTTTTTGATTTATAGTCTGAATTTTAAACTCAGCAATAATTGTATTTGCTGATTCTAATAGTTGTTTTACGTTTTGGATTGTTTAATCTTGCGAAATTTCAAGTTCCAACAATTCAATTTCTTTCAATTCTGTTTCACTTATCCTCAACGCAGTCTCAATAGAAAGAGCCATCCAATCATGAGAACATTTGGTACCTACCCACTGAATTGCGGTAGATAGGGTTTGTCCAACACAAAAAGCACTAGGATATTTCTCACCTGAAAGTCTACAGGAATAGTATTATTTTTCAAATGCTCAAGGAGTACTTGTGCATGAAGTTGTGTTCTGACATTTTACTTTTTAGGCTGCTTTAAACGTTCAATTTTATCAACATTGGTAGGGGCTGGAATTAATTGTTCACCACTCAATAAAGAAGGATTGCCTAACAACGTATTTATGTGGGCCTCCATATAGCTGACCATATAAGGTTCAGTCATAGTTGAAAGAATAATAAATAAATAAAAAATAAAAGATATGGTAGAATAGAGAAGGTAGGTAGGCGACACTAAACTGTGATTTAAACTATTTACGGTTAAAAAAGAACCGGAATCTACTAAATTCTACTAGAAAGCACCCCTGCATCAACAGATGCAGATACGAGTAAAATAACACAAGGGAGGGGAGTCCCTATTACCCCACTGGATCAAGGACAAACACTATACTAAAATAAAGATATCCAGCAGGGATGAATGTACGACCAAATGTCTAAGTGAAAACCTACATTTTTCACTGAAAAGTTATTTCTTTATTACAATTAAATCAATTAAATCTTAGAGCCACCAAGACACACCTACTCAGCTGAAAATCACTAACACACAATATGTACAACATAGAAACAAATTAGCTAATTATATACAATTACTACACACAAACAGAACAATTAAGCCAAAAGTTCCTTAGGACATCGTAATACATAAAGCATGGGCTGCTTAGCCATCCAGTGGCAAGCAGTAACACTGGGAGGTAATGACAGTTGTACACGGAGAATATCTTCCATCAGCGAGAAAAGTCAATCACTGGTATAAATGTCCGATACAGTTCATAATTATTAATTCCGATATTTCAGAAATTCCAACAGTCACTCCTCTGAAATTATAGTCGACGCGTTTCGGCCTTTATAAATCCGGCCTCCTCAGGACAATGGAAACAGTGCCTGTATACACAACATAGCAAATTACCTACTAAATTAAAACGCACTTAATCAATATGCTCCGCCAGGTGTGGACTAACCACACCTGTTCACCATAAGAAAACACCAGTGTGTAAATGAAAAGAAGATTAATTAATTAAAAAATTAGGCTCAACCAACTGGAGGCTCCATTATGTAAATTAGTCGAAGTAGACAATCCAGATGATATGTATATGATGAATAGAAAAGCCAAAGAACCAATATTACAAGTTGTGCTACAGAAAACTTTCAAAAGTTACAACTTATGTTTAAATGTATACTTAATTAAATAAGTAGTGTGCGTAGCCAAAGAGACTAACCTTAGGGCAAATGAGTAAATAAACTCCAGTGCCGCTGAAACGGTAAAAGCATTACGCAGCTAGACACAATGCTGTATAGAAAGCACAGAAACATTGAGTTGCTTATGTAAAATAAAAATCAATACAGGCGGGGAGCTCGCTAGGAATCTAAGAGCTCAGGCTTATGTTAGAGCCTACCTCAAGTGGAAAAAATCCAAACGCCTTCATTCCAGATGTAGAACTTATCAAAAAGCGAGCGCAAATGGAGATCGCGTTTCAAAAACAAAACGCCATCCGGAAGCCGCTTTCGCTACGCTCACACACCATAAACACAAAGAAGGTGACTTAACAGATTTAGCCACAAAAAGCAATAGTGTGGGGGCCATCTTGAAATGCCACAGAGTAATTTAACTTCAAATTACAAAAACAAACTATAACATAGATAAAATATATAAGCAGCTGACATGACTCAAAACACATTCTTTCCATATGGGCACATACCAGAGCTTTACAAAGCGGATAACTTTTAACATTTTTGTAACATTTTTTAACCCAATAATGGGGACGCTCCAGGAACGTATCGGCCATCTTGGAAAGGATCCTGCATCACTACATTTAAAGTGCACAAGAACAACAAAGATGAAAAAAAGGATGAAAAAAAAAGAATAATCAAAAAAGAATAAATCTTTCAAAACCTATAAGAAAGATCCAATACAAATGAAGAAGGTATTACACCTTAATTAAAGCTTAATTAAAGCCCACATTTCTGACAGATCATTTAACCCCTTATTGGCCGTCCCAAATTTTTCTATCAGGCGAGCTTCCATTCTATCCAAAGTGGAAGCTGTCAATCTGCCTGTTTTTGTTTTACCAACTACATACAGAATTGACCATCTGATATCTTCAGGTCGATGATATTTTTTCAATATAATGATCAACCAATGGGGCCCCAAGGACAGCACATCTAATCCTAGACATGTGTTGTAGGATGCGTGTTTTCACAGGTTGTATCGTTTGACCAATCTATGTAAGAGAGCAGGGACATGTAATGCAATAAACCACGTCGTGTGTTGCAATTCGAAAAACAGCTATGGTAATGTATTTTGCCGTTCACCTCTACCTGTCTGCTCTTCTCTGTATATTGACAAGCCAAGCAATTGTTGCATTGAAATTGGCCGATGATTGGAGGAAGATCTAACACACTTCTCAGATCTGAACTTTTCTTAGTATTAGTAATAAACAGAGCATGTACAAAAGAGTCATAGATGTTACGGCCTCTTTTAAATGCAAACAAGGGTTTGTCTAACCCTATAGGGAGAAGTAATTTCCAATTTCTTTCGATAATTGCTCTATTATGATTTGCTTTAGGGTTATATGTCAGTACACACGTCAAAGGGCAAACCTTGTTTTTTTGTTTAGGGGTTAACAGATGTTCACGTGGAGTATACCATGCACGCTTACAAGCTCCTTTGACAATTTTCTAGGGATAGCCTCTGTCTATCAATCTTGATGTCAAAGATTCTGCGTTTTGAAAGTAGTCTTCTTTAGTAGTACTATTTCTACTGATCTGAAGGAATTGGCCATAAGGCAAATTCTCCTTAAGGGTCCGAGGATGGTTACTTGAAAAATGAAGTAGAGTATTTCTATCTGTGTTTTTTTTTATACTAACTCACAGAAATATAACCTTCATTCGATTGGATCCATAGATCCAGCAAATTGATATGTTTGCAATGAGATGCCAACGTAAAATTTAAATCAGGTGTTAGATGATTAATCCAGTGATGAAAATTAGTGAGCACTTGCAGATCACCTTCCCAGGTCATAAAGATGTCATCAATATATCGTAATCACATTTTAATGTGTTTTTGAAAAGGATTGTTTGTATCAAAAATCAATTCGTCCTCAAAAAATGCCATCACAACTATACAACTGCCATTATCTCACAGTGTTACTGCTTGCCACTGGATGGCTAAGCAGCCCATGTTTTATGTATTACAGTGCCCTAAGGAACTTTTGGCTTAATTGTTCTGTTCGTGTGTAGTAATTGTATATAAATAGCTAATTTGTTTCTATGTTGGACATATTGTGCGTTAGTGATTTTCAGCTGAGTAGTTGTGTTTTGGTGGCTCTAAGATTTAATTGATTTAATTGTAATAAAGAAATAACTTTTCAGTGAAAAATGTAGGTTTTCACTTAGATATTTGGTCGTACATTCATCCCTGCTGGATATCTTTATTATTATAGGACAGTGTTTGTCCCTGATCCATGGGGGTAATAGGGATTCCCCTCCCTTGTGTTATATTTATTCCTCAGGACAAAGGCATCATGCACCGACCCAGGATACTTAGCATTAACGTGGGAGATGTACTGGTCTGCCAGGCACACCATCTACTCATTCATGGGGTGGAAATTCTGCAGCTGTAGGTACCTAAGGGACAAAAGAGTGAGGAGCCTGTCACAAACTGAACAATGGAGCCACAACAGCAGTCTGCAATGTGCAAACATGTAATGGGACAGTGTAATTTGTGAACTATGGGCCAGATGTAGCAAGCCGTTTGCATGTCGCAAACTGTGAAAAACGCAGTTTGCGCCATGCAAATGGCCTCCCGCCATGCACATTCACAAATTGCGAGTCGGTACCGACTCGCAATTCGTGAATGTGACTTGCAAATAGGAAGGGGTGTTCCCTTCCTATTTGCGACTCGCATCACAATTTAGAATTGCTTTGTGACCGCGAATGCGGTCGCAAAGCAACTCGCAGTTACCACCAGTGTCACACTGGTGGTAACTCATTCATTCGCAAAAGGGAAGGGGTCCCCATGGGACCCCTTCCCCTTTGTGAATGTCGACAAAAATATTTTTTCAGAGCAGGCAGTGTGTTGTAATTTCTTGTCACTAGCTTGAGCTAGGCCTGGAACCTTGTGTTCTCCTGAGTTCCAGGATTGATTCTGGAGTCTGGAGACGCTAAGGTTCCAGGTGGAGGACGGTTGGGAGAGAGAGATCGGTTTAGGAGAGACGGAGCACGGATCTATTTATGGGTTGGATTTTATGTTAATAAATCTTTCTTTATTTCGCCTTCTTCGCATCATCACTTCTTTACAACACTGGCGACGAGTCACCAACCCTGAACCCACGAACTTACCTTATGCTGTGACGTTTCTACTATTCTGGATTCGTGCTACCGTCAGTTGTGTTAGTTTCTTGGGGACCTTAAGACAGAGGATTTCTGTCAAGATACGCCTGGTCTTGTTCTTGTGAGTGCCTCCGGATTTATTTTGCTGCTGCTTTTGGGACATTTTATTGGCATCAGACTGCTGGTGCTTTTCGTCAGGCTCGCGCATTGCCTCGTGCAGTTCCTTGCGCACCCTTGCGCTCTCCTCTGTGCGATAGAACACGCTGGTTCTCGCGTCACGGCCGCAGTCTAGAATCTAGACCGCTACTTTGGCTACGATTTCAGCAGGAAGTGGAGTGGAGAACGAGGAAAAAACACTAGACTGCAGCTTCTACGCCACAGTTCAACCAGGAAGTTTGCAAGCTTTGCAAGGTTTTCTCCAAGGGAAAACTAGACCGTAACTATTTGTTCTGCTTACAGTGTTGAACTATTATACGTCTCTGTTTTTAAGATGAACTTGTGTACTTATCAATCTTTCTCTTTTGATTTTAAATAGCTACTGTGCTGGATTTTACTTTTTACTTTTTACAAGCCCTGACCATTGTTTTACTATGGCTACACCTACAATGTCACAACCACCTCCATTCTTATTGGACAAAGGTGACCCCATTCTTCCATTGAAACGATGGAAAAATCTTTTTGACTCGTATTTAGTAGCCATTGGTGGGGAAAAGTTCTCTCCAGCCAGGAAACAAGCGGTTCTTCTACACAACCTGGGAATTGAAGGCAGAAATATATATGATAGCCTGGAACCTTTGTCTTTTGGTGGGGCAGATGGTGAACCTAGAGATGTTTATGAGATGTCGGTGGCAATCCTAGCAGCACACTTTGAGTCCAAACTCAATGTTGTGTTAGAAAGACATAAACTTTTTGCCAGATCTCAGGGTAATACTGAGAGTGTAGGGAATTTTGTAGCTGCCCTACGCACATTAGCACGCACTTGTGATTTCGGTGAAATTACAGACTCTCTTATTCATGACCAACTTGTGCGTTGCACCAATAACAAGAAGGTTCAAGAGAAACGTTTGACAAAGAACCCTGACTTGAGGGAGGCGATTGCCATTGTAAAAGGAATGGAGAGTACTAGCAACTGGATCAAAGAAATGAATCATATGGAAGGGGACAGTCTCTCTACTGTGCATGTACCCAGGATTCAGGAAGAAGTTCTTAGGGTTAACAGTAATAATAAGGCACAAGCATCAATTCAAGAAAAGAAGAGAGACAGAACATTTTTGCGTTGTTACCGCTGTGGCAACGCAGGTCATGCAGCAAATAGTTCTAATTGCTTTGCACAAAATTCATTGTGTAGGAAATGCGGGAAGAAGGGACATTATGCTAGAGTGTGCAACAATGATAGTAGCAACATAGATTTTATCACTGAAGATGTCAGCAAGATGGTATTATGTGTGGGGCAGGAGATTGATTGTATTGAACACAATATTAGCATAGTAGATGAGGGTCCTGTGATCATGCCTGAGTGTACTATTAAACTGGATAATAGAACAGTTACGGTTTTAGCAGACTCGGGTTCTCCCTACACCATGGTTGGCGATAAGAACTGGCAGGATATTTTCGGAGAATCTCTAAGCTCTCTTATCAAACCTGACATCAATCCAGTCAGTTATGGGGGTACCAGAATAGAGGTGGTTGGGTACAGAGTCATGAAGATCCAGTTCCAAGATAAAGTTACCATTGGAAAGGTCTATGTGGCTAAACGTGGTAACAATTTGTTAGGATGGCGACACCAACGGGACATGGGTATCAAATTAGATCCCAATTCTGATAATCAAGTTATGGTGGTAAGCAATGGGGACGATTTGATGGAGATTTGTAAGGAATTTCCTAGTGTGTTCAGTGGGGAGTTAGGTTGCTTGACAAATTTTGAACATAGGATTATTTTAAAAAAAAATGCAGTGCCGATTGTTCATAAAGTCAGAAGAGTACCTAGGTTGATGTTGGACCCTCTCAAAGTGGAACTAGACAGGTTACTTATTGCCGGAGTTATTGAAGAGATAGAATCTTCGGAGTGGTTGGCCCCTGTTGTATTGGCACCCAAAGATAATGGGAAGAGCATCCGCATGTGTGTGGACCTCAGGGATCTTAATAAGCACATATGGATAGATCGTCCACCTCTACCCAATATAACAGAAGAGTTGTCGTGTCTAGGTGGGTCAAGGGTGTTTTGTGTTCTGGACTTATCCTCAGCTTATCATCAGATTGTTTTGCACCCTGAGTCCAGACATCTCACCTCTTTTATTACACCTTTAGGGGCTTACCAATTTATGAGGATGCCTTTTGGCCTGGCCTCTGCAGCTGCGTGTTTCCAACGTGTTATGAAAAAAATGTTGGAAGGAATTTCTGGCACGTTGTGTTTCCAGGATGACATATTAGTTCATGGTAAAACAGTAGTTGAACACGACAAGGTATTAAGGAAAGTTTTGTGCAGATTAGCAGAGGCCGGGCTTACTGTTAAGAAGGAAAAATGTAAATTCGGAGTCACTTCAGTTACATACCTGGGACATACTATTTCTGGTGAAGGGATCAGACCGAAGTTGGAACTTGTTGAATCTATAATTCATGCACCTGAACCCAGAAACAAAGATGAGGTAAGGTCATTCCTGGGGTTGGCAGAGTATTACTCTAAATTTATCCCCAACTTTTCTAGTGTGACACAACCTTTGAGAGCACTTTTGAAGATGGGTTGTGAGTTCGTTTGGGGGAATGACTGCATTTCTGCTTTCTCTTTTGAAAAGAACTGCATTGGGATAATGCCCACCTTAGGGCATTTTGATGTGTGTGCAAAAACTTACTTATACACTGATGCAAGCATCAAAGGTTTGGGGGCTGTTCTTGTCCAAAGAGTAGGTCAAGAGGAGAAAGTAATAGCTTTTGCGTCACGTTCTCTCAAGGAGGCTGAACAACATTATTCGGTCATAGAGAGAGAGGCACTTGCCTGTATGTGGGCTGTCAAGCATTTTAAATTTTACTTGTGGGGTTTACCTTTTGTGGTGAGGACAGATCACAGACCTCTCGTCCAAATTTTCTCTCCTATGAAGAATGAATGGCTGACCCCAAGAATACGAAGGTGGACAGAGGGGTTGTTAGAATATAACTTCGTCGTGGAATATGTGCCTGGGCCAAAAAACATTGTGGCAGACTTTTTGTCACGTTCTTCGGTTGATAGAAGTGAAGAGATTGAAGATGAGGTTACTATTAGTTGGGTAAGAGAAATGGCCCTCAGCGAAGAGGAGTGGAAATTGGCAGTGGAGAGAGACTCGGACAGACATAAGCTTGGAGAGTTCATTGTTAAAGGGTGGCCTGAGTTTAGGGACATTCCTGACTCTTTAAGGGGCTATTGGAATGTGAGAGATGAACTTTCCTTAAATTGTAATGAGTTATTTAGGGGAAACAAATCCATACCTCCTAAGGGGGTGAGGAGCAAAATCTTGAATCTGGCTCATGAAGGGCATTTGGGCAGGAGTTTAACCAAATACAGACTTAGAGCCATTTATTGGTGGCCAGGGTTGGACAGTGAGGCTGAAGCAGTTGTGAAAGATTGCATGAGTTGTGCACATAATGACAAAAGCAAGGTTGTGGTGAGAGCACCACTTTCCCCTGTTGATATTACGGAAAAACCCTGGGTGAAACTAGGTCTAGATTTTATGGGTCCTTTCCATCTTTTAACACCGAACGGGCATTATGTTATACTTATGGTGGATTATGCGTCTAAATGGGTGGTGACCAAATGTGTGAACTCAATAGATACCCGTACGGTAATTGAGTTTCTGGAGGAAGAGTTTTCTAAAGAGGGTGTAAACCAGTCATTTAGTCACTGACAATGGAGTTCAATTGACATCACAAGAGATGAAGCATTTCCTAGATTCTCTTGCTATCGTACACTGAGGACAGCCTTGTATCTGCCACAAGCCAATGGTTTAGCTGAGCGTATGAATAGGATGGTGAAAGCTTGTGTGCAAGAAGCTATTGAAAACAGAACTCCATTAGCTAACCTTCTGAGAGATTTGTGGTGGGCACATCGTAACACTCCAAACAGCATTACCAATATAGCTCATTTTGAGTACATGAGGGGAAGGCTGGGTTGTACTAAATTGTTCCCATCATGGTTCGGTAACACTTTAGCTCGGGTTGATCTGAATCAGGAAAAATTTAATAAAGTACCCGGTCTCCGAGAGGTGTACCAACGCAATTACAAGTCGCGCTTTGATGCTAAGCATTGTGTTGCTAGAGCGAAGTGGAGGGTAGGTGACCTGGTGCTGGTGAAGAACCCGAGTTTTAATACCAAAGGTAAATCATCTTTCAAAGGCCCTTTCCGTATCAGAGTAGTAAAGAAAAACATTGTGATTCTCGATAATGGGGATGCATTGAGCATGTCCAGAATTACGAGGTGGACGGGTGCGGTTGACTCCTCTATTCGGAAGGATCTGAGAGGAAATTGTTTCAGGGGAATCTCTGAAGAGTCACCACGTACCAATGTTTCGTCCAGATTACGTTCCAAACCAGCCTGGATGAAAGACTATGGGGGTCATTCTGACTCCCGCTGGCCGCGGTAACCGCAGGGCTGGCGGGAGCCACCAGAATACCGCTGCGAGGTCAGAAGACCGCCGCGGTTATTCAGAGTTTCCCGCTGGGCTGGCGGGCGACCGCCAGAAGGCCGCCCGCCAGCCCAGCGGGAAACCCCCTTCCACGAGGATGCCGGCTCCGAATGGAGCCGGCGGAGTGGAAAGGGTGCGACGGGTGCAGTTGCACCCGTCGCGATTTTCAGTGTCTGCATGGCAGACACTGGAAATCTTGGTGGGGCCCTGTTACGGGGGCCCCTGCAGTGCCCATGCCATTGGCATGGGCACTGCAGGGGCCCCCAGGGGCCCCACGACACCCGTTACCGCCATCCTGTTCCTGGCGGCGAAAACCGCCAGGAACAGGATGGCGGTAAGGGGGTCGGAATCCCCATGGCGGCGCTGCTAGCAGCGCCGCCGTGGAGGATTCCCCAGGGCAGCGGGAAACCAGCGGTACACCGCCGGTTTCCCGTTTCTGACCGCGGCTGTACCGCCGCGGTCAGAATGCCCAGGGATGCACCGCCAGCCTGTTGGCGGTGCATCCGCGGTCCCCGGCCCTGGCGGATTTTACCGCCAGGGTCGGAACGACCCCCTATATATCTTGACTTTCTGAGGTTGAATATCTGTTTTAACAATGTATATTTTTTCCAACCATATATCCTGACTTTCTGTCGTTGAATATCTGTTTTAACAATGTATATTTTTCCTATTGCATTTGTGTATTGGCATGGTGGTATTAATGTAAGGGAAGGGGATGTGTTGTAATGTCTTGTCACTAGCTTGAGCTAGGCCTGGAACCTTGTGTTCTCCTGAGTTCCAGGATTGATTCTGGAGTCTGGAGACGCTAAGGTTCCAGGTGGAGGACGGTTGGGAGAGAGAGATCGGTTGAGGAGAGACGGAGCACGGATCTATTTATGGGTTGGATTTTATGTTAATAAATCTTTCTTTATTTCGCCTTCTTCGCATCATCACTTCTTTACAACACCACTGCCAACTCTGAAAAAAACGAAACCAAATGGTTTCGGTATTTTTTTCATTTTGGAAAACGGGCTGCAAAATGAAAAAAAAAAAACTGCTTTATTTAAAAAGCAGTCACAGACATGGAGGTCTGCTGACTTCAGCAGGCCACCATCCCTGTGAGTGCAGGGACTCGCTATGGAGTCGCAAAATGCGACCCACCTCATGAATATTGATGAGGTGGGTCTTTGCAACCCCATAGCGAGTCGCAGAAGGTGTCTGAGCCACCATTCTGCATATGCTTTTGCGATTCTGAAATTTCGAGTCGAACCGACTCGCAATTTCAGAATCGCAAAAGCATATCTTGCTACATCTGGCCCTATATGCCTATTTGTCCTGTGATGCAGCATTACTCCATTGGCCTGTTCCCCCCCGCGATGGCGTCCGCGTGTCCTGTGTGGAGGGACAGGTGGAAGTGAGGTAATGCTGCTGACATTGTTCGCCGTGGCAGTAGGCGGTCATGCAATTCCTCATTGTTTATAATTGGGCCCTATGGTGTACAGTGGCCAATGGTGATCTACGCCAGCGGTAACAGTATTCACCGCCGCGGACGTGACCACCATTTTCTAGCAGATTCCTCACTTTTTTCCTGGCCTTCCAGATGAGAGTACCTACACTGCATGCTGAGACCTATGTCTGGAACCTACCATGGCCCGTGTGACCGGGGAAAGGGCCTGGTGGATGGGGTCCTACCGCAGTACGGACTGCTGTATGGGCCTCCAGACCAACAGGTGAGTACACTGTGGGCACAATGCATGTGGCATGAATCCATGGAGTTGTGTGTGTGAAGGCCTCATGTAAAGGGGGTGGGTGGATGTCCTCTTTGCGGTGTACAAGTTGTGTGCTGGGCTATGTGTGTGCCAATTGTGATGGAAAGGGGCATGGTGGGCCATTTGTGTCATTGGCTGGACTGTTTGTCTAATGGTGTTC
The DNA here is from genome assembly GCF_031143425.1 of Pleurodeles waltl. Taxonomy (NCBI): domain Eukaryota; kingdom Metazoa; phylum Chordata; class Amphibia; order Caudata; family Salamandridae; genus Pleurodeles; species Pleurodeles waltl. Next base: position 1,428,462,430 of record NC_090446.1, read on the forward strand.
CCCTGTCTGTATTGCCTCTGTAGGTCAGCGCCCATCAAATGAAGGGAATATGGCGTGCCATCGATAGGAGGTGTGAACCCTGGGGGACTATGGCAGGCGGAGCACCCACTGTCGGAAACGGTGGGAGGACCTGATACGCTGGGCACGGAAGACCGCGGAGGCCCAGCTGTAGCTCCCAATGAGGAAAGGGTGCCCGTTGGACCCTGACCCCCCCCAGATGGCCCGCATACTGGTGGTGGCCTACCTGGAGCTGAATAGGTGCTTGAGGGCATCACACCAGCCATAAGGGGTGAGTGGCCATCATTGAAGTTCACGGCTGGAGGGGTGGTATCCAGGTGATGGTTGTGAGTTAGTAGGTGCCCCTAGGCCAGGCCAGACATGGCAGCGTAGGTCCTCTGGTGGCTAAGGGTTTGATAATGATGTACTGCTTACCTAGCTTGTTAGTATTGACTACTGGTGAGGGCTGCTTGGGTTCCTGGTGTGCTGCAGTTGGTGGTGTGTACCCCTCCCCTTTCCTTGTTGATAAGCCATTTCACTGGTAGTGCCATGCATAGTGCGTAGGTCTGCTCCCTGTGTGGAAGGGTGCTGTATACGCCAACAGTGGTGTTGGTGCAGTCAATGACCCAGTTTATCCTTTGTCTCCCTCCCTCTTTTCTTGTTTTGTCATCCTGTCCTTATATGCATTAGTATCATTGGGCGGAGGAGCAGAGGCACCGGCGACAGAGGGAGCTGCATCCCACATGATCCTGGAGGCAGAGTCCACCGATGCTGAGGGAACCAGTGGGACCGAGGACGAGGGGAGCACCACGGCAGAGACTGGGGGGGATAATAGAGGCTCTGAAACCTCCTCCTATGGGAGCTCCCTGGTGGTGGCGGACACCTCTGTGAACACCCCAGATACAGGTACAGCCGCCACCCCCGTACTAGCACTGCCCTCCCAGTAGCCCCTCAGCGAGTTGCCCATGCCTGCTCATCCAGGAGGGTGGGCATCTCCTTCTCCCCAGGCACCTCAGGCCCTGCCCCAGTCAGCCCTGCTGCCCTGAGTGAGGAGGCTACTGACCTCCTGAGATCCATCTCTGTAGGGCAAACCACCATTTTGAATGCCATCCAGAGGCTGGAAGTCCAGAAGCAGCGATCTAATGCATTCTTGGAGGGCATTCACAGTGGATTGGCAGCCAAACAGAGATCGATTGAGGCTCTGGCCTCCTCTCTGATGGCAGCCATTGTCCATGTTTTAACCATCCCCCCTCCAACTTCCACTTCCCAGTCCCATTCTCCTCAACCCCAACCCATCCCAAGCACACAGCCAGACAAGCATGCACACAAAACTACACCCAAGAGTGTCACAGACAAACACAAGCACCATACGTCATCCCACAGGCACTCACACAAACAACATTAATTTGCAGACACAAGAACATACACTGTTTCCACTGTCTCCCCCTTCTCCTCCTCCACCACCCAGTTACATCCACACTCACACCTGCATGCACTACATCAATATCTACTACCAGCATCCTCACCACACCAAGCAGAACACAGACCTTCCTGGCAGACACCTCCACAACATCCATGCACACGTCCACTGTGTCTTCTCCCACTGTGTCTGTCCCCTCCTCCTAAAGTACTCAAACGCAAGCACTCAGACACCCAACAGCCATCCACCTCACAACAGCATATGGCCCATGCACCTGCACCCATATCCACCGGACAAACACCTCCAACACCCACTCTCTCATCCTCCACTCCCATTACTCCTCCCTCTTCCCCCACTAATGTCCCTAAAAACCTTTTCCTTTCCAAACATGACCTTTTCCCTACCCCTCCACCCCCCTGTCCTGCATGTATGGGCAGGGTAGCACGGACCTAGCCAAGCGCCTCAGCCAAAGTGGCAGCACCTACTCCTGGTGGAAACAATTCCAGGCCAACAGTACTGAAGGGGAAGGAGCCTGCACCAGCGACAAAGAAGGGGAAGAAGCCTGCACCACCTGAAAAAAGGGGAAGTAGCCTGCACAAGCTGTCACAAAGGTGAAGGAGCCTGCACCAGCTACAAAGAAGGGAAAGGAGCCTGCACCAGGTACAAAGAAGGGGAAGGAGCCTGCACCAGCTTCCAAAAAGTGGAAGGAGCCTGCACCAGCTGCAGAGAAGGGGAAGGAGCCTGCACCAGCTACAAAGAAGGGGAAGGAACCTTCACCAGCTGCCAAAAAGGGGAAGGAGCCTGCACCAGCTGCAGAGAAGTGGAAGGAGCCTACACCAGCAGATGTCACAGAGCCCCCACTGCCAGCCGTGGTTGTGCACCATCAGATAGGGCAGGGGCTGAGCAGGATCCTCCCACAACCACCACCACAGTGCAGCTATCAGATGGTGCAGGGCCTGAGCAGGAGCCTCCCACAACCACCACCACAGAGCAATCACTGCCAGTGGATGCCATAACCAGTGGACAAGTCACCCACTCCAGAGACTGTGGCCCTGCACTCCCCAGGACAGAGCAATGGGCCTGTTGCCCCCTCCAGAACCAGTGGGCAAGTCACCCACTCCAGAGCCTGTGCCCTTGCACTCCCCAGGACCAAGCACAGGGCATGTTGCCCCCTCTAGTGCCAGTGGGCTTGTTGCCACATCTGGTGGAGGTGACCCCCTCCCCCTGAGGTGACTGCCTATTTTCCAATCGATGCCCCTGCAGTGTTCTCTCAGTATTGGGGCATGATTTGAGTGGGGCCTTGGACCTTGACCTGTGGTTATGTGGGCCCTATGAACTATGGACTGGGCAGTGTCCCTTTTTATACTCGTGTACAGATCTGTTTAATGTGTAAATCAGATTGTTGAATTTCTTGTTGGACTGATTATAATCATTTCCGTATATTCCTGTTGCCTTTGCATTATTCTGCAGTTTTTTGTGGCCAAATTGTTTTTGTAATGCGTCTTTTTGTGTATGGTGTGTGTGTGTGTCAGGTGTGTGTGGTGCGTGTGTGTGTCACTCTCATTTTCCGCACGCCCTCCCTTGTGTGCAAGGTGGCTGTGCTCACCGTCGTCGTCTTTTGGTATTCCAAGTGGAGCATGACATAAAAGATCATTGGGAAAAGTTGCAGTTCAGGTTTCATGGCGGCATGGTTCTTCCCTGTGTCTTCAATGGTGAGTTGTTTCACTTTTGTGCTCTGTTTACGCCAGGCTTTTGATGGCATTGGTAGCGCCCCGGAAAAGGTGGCGGATTGCAGGGTCAAAATATGGTGGGCGGTACTTTGTCTTCCACCTGGCTGTAGGCGGGCACCGCCGTGGTGCTTGTTGTTTCTGCCATGGTGGTCAGTGTGGTACATTGGCTGTCTATGGGAGATATCACCTGCATGGTCATAATTTGGTGGTAGTTACCACCAGCCTGTTGGCGGTAATACCGCCACTTTATCACCCACCGCCAGGGTCATAATGACGGCCATAGTAGGGAAATACCATGTCCTCATTAAGGAAGGACTTTTATCAGCAAGGTCCAAACAACGAAGGGGGTGTTCATAAAAGAGTTACTTTTTTGATACTAGTCCCTCAGGTTCTGCTAGTGATAGTACAGAAAGATGGGAAGTGAGTTTAGTATTTGGCCCAGGTCCATCTACATCAAACCTGTCCTTTTTACATCAAGGCCAGAGACCCGCAAAGGGAAGAATAAGGAATTCCAAATGAGGATGGTTCAGGAACCAGTACACATTGGAGTTCATATGGACCAGAAATCAGTATAACGAGTGGTAGAGCCACAGGGAGTCCAAACAAATTTAGAGATGGTTTCCATTTTCAATTTATTGCCATATGAGGTAAGTCCAGTGGAGATTGAAATGTTGAGTCTAGGTCTCACATTCATTCTTACAAGTAGAAATGATCCATTTCTGACACAGATTGAGTTGTATACATTGTTTAGGTCTTTGAGATAGATTTTTTTTTTGCTGTGACACCGAATAGTGGATCTAGTGACTTTACTGGATTACACTGTGCATCTACTTTTTTTCCACCTACAAGTCTTATGCCCAACGAGATGATAACTTTCGAAAATGTAGTTCTTACTGAAACAAAATACACACTTAAAATTCAATTTCTCTAAAACACAAAAAGATGCTTTATTCTCATTAGCCAACCGGTAGTATATTGTGGTAAAACCAGCAGATAAAGGGGGTAGCATTATAGTACAGGAAAAAAGTGATTATGATGCAGAAGTGATGTGGCAAATAAAAATACCTCACATTATTTCAAACTAACAAAAGATCCTACTTTTTCCATTAGGAAAGAAATCCATACACTTATGTCTGTAGGTTTCCAAGGTGCATGACTCAGCCAAAAGCAATTTAGTTATTTGAATAAGGATGACTATACTATAACAGCTTTCTACATAAAAATCTATAAGGATCAAACAAAGATTCCAGGGAGACCGATTGTTGCTAGCTACCAATCAATTTTGCAGCCTTTGGTCGAGTATGTAGACTTCTTCATAAAACCATTTGTTTCTTTGACAGACTCTCAGTAATTACAAAAGTTGAGGGTTTGGATTTTGAGGCACAACATGACCTTTTGGTGATGATGAATATCGAAAGTCTTTATACAAACATCCCTCAATGTGAGGCTTTAGATATTATTGAAGAAACTCTTGATTTACAACCAGGACCTCACAATATACCAACAGAGTTGATTGTGCTATGATTGCTTTGGAGCGTAACTATTTCATCTTTAATGGGGAATTTTACGCCCAGATTGAGGGAGTGGCTATGGGGGCTATTTTTGCCCCAGATATAGCAAATTTGTATGTGGCTGCATTTGAGGAAAGAGTCGTCTACAGTGATATAAACCTGTTGCAGGAATCATTTGAAGAAATGGTTGTGAGAAAAGGCCTCTTTGGACATGGTTAGCCCCCCACTTATTGCCTGATAATTGATGTAGCCTCAAAGGTTTTAGTGCCTAGGGCCCCTCCTAAGCAGGTTCCTTGGGCCAGATCTCATCCACCAAAACTTTTGTGATGGATTGGCACAATTGGAAACACCTTTAGCTGCCACTATCAGTCCCTCGTAAATAGTACTTTGGTACCCAGGGCATGGGTTGTAAGGGTAGGCCCCTGAGGGCAGCAGCACTGATTGTGCCACCCTCTACAGCCATTCATTCAGATGCACTCAGCACTGCCATTGCAGGCGTAGTGTCCTGATGCAACCTAAAAAAGACAAACTCAACATGGCACAGTTTCTGTGTGCACAGTCCAGTACCCACTGCATGCAGCATAGGCAAGCCACCCTTCTGGCAGGCTTTCCAGTTCTAAGGCACTGTGCACTACACTGTATGTGAGGGCATAGCTGCATGAGCAGTATGCCCCCACTGTGTCCTCGCCAAACCTGAGACATAGTGAGTGAACAGAGCAGCCATTGTAAGTGCATGTGCTGGACACTGTCAATATGAATTTCATAGCTAAATTATAGCCACTCTGAACAGTGGGTTGTTTCGATTCTAGCAACTCAGAATGATAAATCCATGCTGGTACCAGCATTGGATTTATTGCAAAATGTACCCAGGGGTCACCTTAGAGGTGCTCCTTGCAAAACCTAACTACCCGGACATGGTTGCTGGCTGGTCATAACCAGCCTGTCACTACCACACAAGAGTCTGAATCCCTGGGGTGAGAGATCCTGCTCTCTTGGATTTACAACAAAGCCCTTCCTGGGTGGAGGATCTAACACCCCCTCCCTCAGGAATGTGTAATGCCCTGCTAGCGAGCTTCAAAGGACTTGTCGCCCTTGAAACTCAACCCCCTAGGCCTTCTGCTAGCAGCAGATGTCTGCCTCCATGCAAACACCCAGTTGGAAACCAGCCAAAGGACAGGAGGAGTGGTCAATCCCAGCTTGTACCACCCCTAAGGTATTGCATGAAAGGTGACCTCTCCATTTCATTTGCCTCCATCTTGCATGGAAGGAAAATAGCCAATCAGGTGTAGGGAAGTGACCTATACCCACAGGACATGGTCATTGAGTGGATGTAGCCACCCTAAGGGAGATGACTGATTTGTCACCACTAGGTTCCCCCTTAAAATGCCCACTAAATCCCACATTTAGTGGGCATCCCTGGACAAACATGCAGATTTCAAGGACAAAAGAAGACCAGCAACAAAGAAGACTCAAGGCTTGAGAAGTGAAGTTCTGCTGCACCAAGAAAAGGCACCAAACCCTGCCTGCTGCACCCAGAACTCGACAATCGCCATTGATGGGTTACTTCAATGTTGGACGGTATCTACAAACTCCAGAAGACATCCACTCTTCAAAAAAAAAATGCCAAAGATCTCCCTCCAGAGTGAATGTATCACTCTACAGCCCCAAGGCACCAAAGACCCAGTGAACGCCTCTTCACTGACCAGCTGCTTACCAAGGATCCAGATGTCACAGCCGGGCCAAAGTTCCCCTGTTGGACCATGAGGAAAGTATCTACCAGTGTTTCATAGCCCCAGCTACTGGTCACCCCATGTCAGATACCTAGAAAGACCTGGAGGAAGCCCCAGTCAAGGGATTTCAGGAATCACCCAGACCTCCCACCAGAGTGCCCTTGCTGACCTGCAAGCAACCCTCAAAGTAACCTAGCTCTTGCTTCCAAGGGCACGTTGTGCACAGCTCCTTGCTCACCAATTCGCTCTCCACCTGGCTGACCTGTGCCCTGCACTAAGGGGCATATTTATACTCTGTTTGCGCCGAATGTGCGTAAAAATTTTTGACGCACATTTGGCGCAAACACTGCCCCATATTTATACTTTGGCGTCCGACGCAGCGGGCGTCAAAGTTCCACCATGTGCGCCATTTTTTAGAAGGGTGAACCTGCCTTGCGTTAATTATATGCAAGGTAGGCGTTCCCTTCTAAAAAATGACTTTAAGGCCTGTGCCCCATATTTATACTGTGACGTCATTTTGACGCACAGGAGGGGGCAGGCCTTAAAAAACGGCGCCCAGCCTGATGGGCGCCGTTTTTTAATGCCTGGGTCAGGGCAGGCGTTAAGGTACCTGTGGGCTCAGAAGGAGCCCAGAGGTGCCCTCCCATGCCCCCAGGGACACGCCCTGCCACCCTTGCCCACCCCAGGAGGACACCCAAGGATGGAAGGACCCATCCCAGGGAAGTTAAGGTAAGTTCAGGTAAGTGTATTTTTTCGATTTTTTTTTGTGGCATGGGGGGCCTGATTTGTGCCCCCCTACATGCCATTATGCCCAATGACCATGCCCAGGGGACATATGTCCCCTGGGCATGGCCATTGGGCAAGGGGGCATGACTCCTGTCTTTGCTAAGACAGGAGTCATTTCAATGGGGGTTGGCGTAAAAACAAAATGGGGCAAATCGGGTTGAGGCCAAAATTTTGCCTCAGCCTGACTTGCCCCATTTTTTGACGCCCAAGCTCCATTTTCCCCTACGCCGGCGCTGCCTGGTGTGTGTCATTTTTTTTGACGCACACCAGTCCGCAGCGCCGGCTAACGTCATCCAATAAATAAGGCGCCCGCATGGCGCTTTGGAATGGCGTTAGCCGGCGTTAACATTTTTGACGCACAACTGCGTTGGCGCAGTTGTGCGTCAAAAAGTATAAATATGGGCCTAAATGTCAAGCTATGCCCTAAGGGTCCCTACACCCCTTGTGACCTCGACACCTTTAGGGGACCCTGTGGGCTTACCCTTTAGTCCATCTGTGCAGTGCTTTTCCAAGTGGTCCCCTGCAGTGGCCTGGCATCAGCTCCATTGACTTTCTGCAGCCACTCTAGCCAAAACCAGGAGTTGCCCAAACTTCTCCAGCTGGTCCAGGGTACCCAATGATGACCACAACCTACTTGTAAAAGGAGAAATTGGTAAACACATTTCTTGATTTACTGTTAATTTTCTAATATTTCTCTATTCATTCCGATGATGTGTAACTATGCACAAAAAGACTAACTTTATTAAAACTTTAAAAATTCATAACTTAAAGATAATTCACCCATTTTTGATGATCTTTGGCTTTAGACTCTTACAAAAATATGAGGTATTTTTTGTTAATTGGTCTCAAGTTACTCTTTTGCGTGTGTGCCTCGATTTATTGATCCTGTGAGTACAACAAATGCTTTGCACTACTCCAAGAGTAGCGTAAGTGCTCGACCAAGCTACCATAAACATTAGAGCAATAGGTGGTCTAGTTTGTATCCCTGTAAACCAATGTATGCTTGCCTAGGCCCCTTGCACAGTGTGCCTAGCTTTGGACACTGCATAGAGTGTCAGCTTCCTACATGTTGTGGCAGCAGTAGAATACAGACTTTGTATTTGCTGACACCACTCTCTCAATTTCTTAAGCACATGAATAACTCTCTAGAGTGTTTTTAGCCTAATTATTTTTTCTTTTCCAATTGGCTAGATGTGTTTTTCTAATTTTTAGAATAATTTTTAGGGCCCTGATTAGGCCCCTACAACAATAGCAAAAGTTTAAAAGTCCTTACTTTAGTTGGCCTTCTCCAAAAAAGGGGTTCCAAATGTATAAAAAGGTCCCAGTTTTAGTAAAGTCAACATGTCAGATGCAGAGAACCAGAGCCAGGAGCTCCTCTTGGCCCCTTACCAGGCATTTCGTTATGACCAGTTAAGGAAACTGTGCAAGCTATGCAACATTCATACTGGGAAACATGACAACACAGACAAGTGTAGGCTTCTGGTGACCCATCATGAGAAACAGCACCCCACAGATAGAGTAACTGATGAAACTTCTGGGGGGGGGGACCCTGGGGAAAATGGGGATGAAGGTAGCTCCTCCTCCCAAAGCATTAGAGCACCCACATAGGAATACCTGCCAATAGCCATGCTGACCAAAAGACTAGCCTTAGAGTATCAGCTTTTGGAAATTGAGAAGCAAAGTAAAAAGTTGGACCTTTGGCCTATCTCTGGTGGCAGCATTCAAGTATCTCAATATTAATCTCCCAAAAGGAGGTGTTCCTCCCTTCACTGAAGGGGCTGATATAATCAAATGGTTATCTGCCTTTGAAGGAGCCTGTATTGGATGGGAAATGAGAAAAAGCATTGGGGCACATTGTTGTGGTGAGTTATTCTCAGGAAAGTGCACGGTAGGCTCCTAACACTGAATGAGGTAGATTCTAAACCATATGACCTTGTGAAGGGTACCCTGATGAGTGCTTTGGATTTATAACTGAAGAATACCACATAAAGATCAGGGAGGCTCGAAAGACCGAGAGCCAAAATTGGGTGGAGTTTGTGGATGAGTCAGTAAAAATGATGGGTGGTAGGTTAGCTGGTAACAAGATACA